>NW_026526677.1:42760235-44130235 GCF_024362965.1 Panthera pardus
TATGGTAGTCAGATTTTAAGAGGATATCTGAGTTACTTGGTATTCCCTGAAATGAGCTCTAGATGGACCATGTGTTAAATATATACTGCTCAAGTACCTCATTTCATTTTTTTCTCAAGACTGTCCTCAACACCTTTTGTGATGAGACAGCTGCAGTTGTATCTGATGCTTCTGGTGTGGCCTTTTTGGTAAGAGCTGGAAGGTTGAAATTGGATCTCACATTTCTCTGGATCTTGAAATGAATGGGCAGTGACACCTTTATTTTATCTCACAATTGTCTGTATAAGAATATAATTAAATGTTGACCATCTAGACTAACCAAGAAAAGCAAGCTAGGGAAAAGATGGATAGTAGCAACAAACAAATATTTGTTAGGAAATTTATCATATAAAACTACAGTGAACCTCTCAGCTTTGTGTGCCAGTGTCTTTAACTACTTCCACAACCAATTTTGTGGTCAAACTGTTCAGAATGAGAGTCAAATGGCTTGGTTAGAGGGTTGGCTGCTCTCCTTTTTTCTCTTTCTTTTTCTTTTCTTTTCGTTGTTCTTTTCTTTTCTTCTTAATAGTTGTTAACCAGTAATTAGACACCTTCAACCCTAGAGGTAGAAGGGAAGGAAAAAGATAGCAAGTCCTTTGACTAAGCTTGGATAAAATGAGTATCTGGAATATCTAACTGGAATATTCTGGAATGTTAAAGATAAAATTCTATGGGAAGTATATAAGTTAGTAAAGAAAAATTCAGATAATTGAAAATAGTTAATTATTTAATTTAGATTTACTGTCAGTTACCTTTAATTCTAACAGCATCTGTCCTGGAGTTAGATCACTTGAGTTCAAATTTTGCCTTTTGTATTTATGAGGTGTGACTTTAGGCAAATTTTAATTTTTTAGAAAAGGTTATTTATTTATTTTGAGAGAGACAGAGACAGCGTGAGTGAGGGAGGGGCAGAAAGAGACAGAGAGAGAGAGAGAGAGAGAAAGAGAGAGAATCACAAGCAGGCCCTGCACTGTTAGCACAGAGCCCAATGTGGGGCTCAAACTCAGGAACCACGATATCATGACCTGAGCCTAAACCAGGAGTCAGATGCTTAACTGACTGAGCCACCCATGCGCCCCTAGGCAAATTTTAATTAAAAAAAAATTTTTTTTTGTTGATTTTGTTTCCTTATCCGTAAAACAGGATCAGTGACATTATCTAAATGCTAGAACTGTTCTGAGAACTAAATGAAGTAATACATGTAGCAATGCTCTCAGTACAGTGACTTATACTTTCAAGCATATAGTAAATACTATTCATGTATCTTTTCAGCTATCTCTCTAACATCATCCATCCATCCATCCATCCATCTGTCTATCTATCCATCTTCCTAATGTTTCTATCAACATAGATTGATGATTTGGTGGGGGGGGGGGGTTGGCATAGAATATGTAGTACTTTTAAGGTATGAAATGAATTTTTTTGGCCAAGGATGGGAGAAGAGGCGATAGCCCTGTAAAATCAAGTTAGGTACAGAAACCTAGAGGCTTTGCTTTAAATCCTCTGGTTAAGTATAATCCTCTAAATTTATTTCTGCCAATTCATTTAATAATACTTAAGTAATTGGGAAAATAATATTTATTGAGTGTTTTCTTTATGCGAAATATTATACTAGGTACTTGTGGGAATGCAGAGAAGCTAGGATTTTGTCCTTGCCCTTGAAAAGTTTGTAATCTGGTTGGGATTAGTCTTAAGAAATACAATGATATTACACTCTTTAAAAACATTATGTAAGATAGTATGCATTAAGTGTTGAATGAGTGACATAAAAAATGAATTTTCAGAGCACTTATTAGAAGTGATTAGAAATGTGGATCATAGTTCCTGGGAATAGTCTCCTGTGGTTTCCTAGTAATAAGAAAGGTGGGTGAGGGAAGTAGGGGGAGGCAGGCAGAGCAAAGATAAGGAGGCAGCAATAAGTGAAGTCTAAGTGTATCAGTATAGTCAGAATAGAAGGTTACAGTGTAGAATAATAGAAGATAAATTTAGAAAAATTGGTTGGTTCTGGATGGAGGGCCTTGAATGCCAGAGTCAAGAGGTTAGACATTTTTTTTCTGTCATCAGGGGAAAGCCACTGATGTTTCTTGATCAAAAGAGTGGCTTGATAAAGGGAGTGGCAGTAAGATTGATTTAGAGGGGCAGGGGGATGAAATTAGGGAAACCAGTTTAGAGCCTGCTGCAAGAGTCTAGGTATGAGGTGTAATAAAGCCCAATACTCAGGTGATTATGAGCATGGTAAGAAGGTGTGAGCAGAAGAAATTTTATTAAGGAATACTTGGTGGCATTTAATGACAGGCTGGCACTGAGGAACAAGAATAAAAGAGGAGACAGATGCAGTGTCATGTTTTGAATTGGATGATTCCGAGAATGATGCTTTTCTGGGTGTGAGTGAATGAGGGAGAGTGTTGAGGAAAATAATGATGAAACTAATTTTAAGTTTGTTGAATATGACATAGCAGAGTACATCTTGGTATAAATGTCTAGCAGTCATTTGAGGACTGTTGTATTTCAGGATGATGAGAGAGACCTCAGTGTTGGGTATATAAATATAAAAATTATATGATTTAAATATTAGGGAATGGGATGTTTGACAAAAAGAGCATAGAGAAAGAATAATGTTTAAGTTGGCAGCATTAACATATGAGTGGTATTTTCTGTGATTATGTATTCACCTTAAGTTTGAAAAATAAGCTGTTTGCTCATCTCTCCCTCTCTGATTTTCCCTTTCTCTTTCTTTCCAATTTTAGATGATATGTAGACAATGCTGATTGTCTACAATGTGTGTGCACTGTGTGGGGCATTGACAATCCAGTAAAGAACAAGACAGACATGATCCCTAGTCTCGTGGAATATACAGAATAGGCTTTTTTTTTTTTTTTAAATAAAACAAAATCTTTTAATATTTTTTATTTTTCTTCCTTTAATATTTTCTAGTTTCTTTCTGTAAGCTTATGATAATATCCTTGCAAGCATTTATCTCCTTGGGACTAGAAGACATTCTATGACAACAGGTTTTTTTTTTTTTCTTCCTCTTGTTGATCCTTTTTTTATTATTACTATATTGCAAGGAATATTCTGCAGGAGCATATTTTAGGAATGTATTAAGTTCTCATCACTGAAGTTCAAAAAACATTGATGGCATCCCCTCTGTGCCTGGAGGTTTTTATTTTGTTAAGCTTATAAGTAGGGTTTCTTGGGCGTGACTTGAAAGTTGGCAAGGTCAAGGAAAAAGATCTTTTCCAAAACAGTCTTATTTCTCAAACTCAGACTTCTTTTAATGATGTGAAATTTATCGGAAATCACAATAAAACTTGCAACTGGAGATTGGACTTTCGCTTTCCTTTTTTTCTCCTATCCTCATTCCGCTCCTGATTTAGCTACACAGTCAATCCAGTGCCTTTATCTCACCCTTTTCTCCAGGCTTCCATTCTAAATTTTTTTAATGTTTATTTATTTATTTATTAAAAAATTTTTTTTATGTTTTATTTATTTTTGAGAGAGAGAGAGAGAGCACAGGAGGGACAGAGATAGAGATGGAGACACAGAATCCGAAGCAGGCTCCAGGCTCTGAGCTGTCAGCACAGAGCCTGACACAGGGCTCAAACTCACGAGCTGTGAGATCATGACCTGAGCCAAAGTCAGACGCTCAACTGACTGAGACACCCAGGCGCCCCAAACCATGCTTCCATTCTAAAAAGGGGTAGTGGTGGAATAAGAACGCAGTGTAAGATGGGCTGGTCATTTCAGATTTATAAAGGATGAAATGTCTAAGTTCATATGTGAAGATTCAAGCTCAGGGAATCTAACGTTGTGATGGATTCTGATTCATACCACTTGCACTCTAGTGCTGTGCTTCTCCCTCTCCCTCAACTGACCCATTTTTGTATATGTGTTGGAGGATTAAAAATGATATTTAGAACACAAGTATCAAGTAAAAATGGAATATAAGGCAATGGCTGGTGGGCGTGTTATATATCTCTGATAAAAAAGGAGGGCATTATGGGGTGCCTCGGTGGCTCAGTTGGTTAAACATCTGACTTCGGCTCAGGTCATGATTTCATGATTCATGGGTTCAAGCCCCGCTTTGGGCTCTGTGCTGACAGCTCAGAGCCAGGAGCCTGCTACTGATTCTGTGTCTCCCTCTCTCTCTCCCCCTCCCTGCTCTCTCTCTCTCTCTCTCTCTCTCTCTCTCTCTCAAGGGTAAATAAACATAAAAAAAAAAAAAAAAAAGGAGGGCATTATCAATGAAAGAAGAAAGCCCCTATGTGTGGAGTGTTTTCAGAATGGGCTAGTTTTTTCCATAGTGGAAGGAATGATGTAAATCTGAATGTTTTAACTTTTGAGTTAGATATAAAATCACTTTACAAAAAGAGCGTTTAAAAATTTTTTTTTAATGTTTACTTATTTTTGAAAGAGAGACAGAGGGAGAGAGAGAGACAGAGCATGAGAAGGGGAGGGGCAGAGAGAGAGGGAGACACAGAACCCAAAACAGGCTCCAAGCCCTCAGCACAGAGCCCAATGTGGGGCTCAAACCCACAAACCGCAAGATCATGACTTGAGCCAAAGTCAGATGCTCAACCAACTGAGCCACCCAGGCGCCTCCCCAAAAGAGCTTTTAAACAGCAGTTCGTTTGCAGCAACATCTGTATTTATATCTTAGGAATCTTCAGGATATGGGAGAAACAGGTCAAATTTTCAGTGCTTTAATACTAACCCAGTTGTGGGTTATACTGAAATTACTTTCATAATGGACCAATCTGGCCACCAAATTTGGACAAGAATTTCAGATGCTGAGTGTTTCAGTAATAATTGTGAACCTGTACCCTATGCTTGGTTATTTTTCTAAACTTGGATAGAGATTACTAAATCAGTTTTGTTAGGTGAATTTTCAATCTTGAAAAGACACGCCACTTCAGAAGACAAAAATGAAGCATAACTTTTTTTTTTAAAGGAGAAATGCAGACAAAAGCTTTTGAGGTTCAATCCTACCTGTCTTTTTCAACTTTCAGAAAGGTTTCTAGTCTGGAAAGAAATCTCTTAAAGCATGGTTTTTATAATGGACGTGCTGCTGACATACACTTAACATTATTGGCCCAAATGGCAGCAATATAATTTGTAGGCCTTGTATTCTGTCTGGAAAGTTGTAGTGCTCTCATTGGTATTTGTATTCGCTTTTTGTGAACTGGTCTTTCATGTTGTTTTTTATTTTAATTTAATGTGAGACTAATAAATCTTATTGTTAAATAAGAAAGATTGCATCATAGCTGTCAGTATTAAAATGCACTCCTTTTTGGGGGAAGCCAGATAGATGTGTTTACTCTGTAGAAAGATTTAGATTTGATTTTTTGTTTTCTTCATGGTAATTATGTTTGCACTTTGCTGATCACTAGTTGTGCATTATTACAATGGAAGGTGACAATTTGATTGTCTTCAATTGGAGAAACAAGTAATTTTATATTCACTAAGCTGTCAGGTAACACTAACTCACAGTACTAAGAGCTCCTGGCAATGCAGCTTGGCACCTATATTTAACTGCTTTGATGCTTGTGTAACCTCCGCTGAATCAGAAATACTTTGCCTGCTGGAAATGGTTTTCAGGGTTGTACAATGAGGTTTTCATTAAGCAGACAAACTGAAAATGAACTGCAAAGCCACGGTTGTTTCTCTTCCCTTTCCTTCCCTTCCCTCCCCTTCCCTTCCCTTCCCTCACCCCTCTCCACCTTTCCCTCCTTCTCCCCTCCCCATTCCTCCTCCTCTTCTTATTTGATAGGAACCTGAAATTTATGCCTTATTTCATTTACATGAAAGAGACGAATTGCTGGATTGCTGCTTTATTTAGCTGAAGGAGAACCTCAAAGATGAACTTCTTTATGTAATTTTGTTCACTGTCATCATGTGTGAGCCTTCATTTTTTGAAACGATCTATATAGCATCAATTTTCATTTTTCTCTTTTTTCTGGCAATATTAAAAAAGTGAAAATAGAAGTAAGGATGGAAAAGTATACAGGGACAGCCTCCTACCCTTTCTCTCTGAGAAGTTATTGTTCTGGTTTATGATTTTTGTTAATAAGTGGATAAGATATTATCCACTTGTAATTGGGCTTCCAGACTAGAGGATTGGTTTCAAGCTGACAAAGACATGTTTGGCATTCATTTTAAAAACTATGGTTCTCATTTCATGTGAAGAGAAGATTCAAAGTAAGCATATATAAATAAACTCATTCTGCTATTATTTTAGACAGCTTTCATTCAAGCCACATAGAGGTCTTTCAGTTGAGCTATAAAGTCATTGTGCTTGATTAAAATCCTCTAACTTAGTGTGTATTTATAGTAGCCATTGTTTGGTTTTGTTCGTATTGTTAAGTGGCTGATTGTATTTATAAATTCTGGGCCTGGCTTTCCAAAGCAAAGATCCCAACAAGTTTCTGGTACATAAACTGTGAGAAAAATTCAATATTACTATAAACAAAAGTACAGACAGAGGTTACATGAAGTCAAGTTGTTTTGATCTCTTGAAGAAACTGGATACTCAGAGACACATGTAATGATTACTGGTTTTCCATAGGCAGTCAGGCAAGCAGGCTCGTCTTTAGGCTGGTTGCCTGCCTCTTCCAGCAGATACTAACCAATTAGACAGAGGTGGTTACGTGATGTAACATTATCAGGAGAAACAATTCATGAGTCAAAGCATTCCAAGACATATGAGCTCTAGTCCAAAGAACAGTCTTAAGCTATATAAAGTGACAGCAATATTGTCAGCTAAATATAAACTCTAGAAACACAAACTTTGATGACTTGAGAAGAATCTGTTCCAGGTAGTCCTTGTTTTGTAAGAACCTCAGAAGGCCTTTGGAGACAATTTTGTGCTTTGGTGTGAAAAATTAGAAGGCTTAGCTAAGTCAGAATCCATTAATTGAGGTCCCTTCTTAGACATACTTCAAGGGCCTCAAGCATATTTCGTTTGCCTCATCTCTGTTGATCTGACAGATAACACAAATCAGTGAGTTTTCTTCTAACAGATATTGTCTGTATATGTTACCATGTTATGTTCTGAAAGAGCCACTACAAACATTAAAAGATAGGTTTACAACCCTCCAACACAGCTCTGGAGGCAGTTACCTTCTTTTTCTCTGAGTTTTCTCAGTTACTTATTAACTCATTTCCAAAAGCCCCAGATGAAAGAGAGACAAAAAAAACCTGGCAGAAGCCTGGGGCAGTTTGGGGGTGGAGTTGGGGAGTGGAGGTAGTGCTGGAGAAAACAATACAAAGAATCAACAACCACCCTCAGGCTTTACTCAAATGAAACAGGAAAAGCTTTGAAAGGGATGTCTTCATTTTAATGTCTGGAATTGGGATCCTTCCCCACCCCTCAATCCTTAAAGGGGGGGAATTAGAGGTACAGGAAAAAAGTTTTAAAATCATTTTTTTTTGCCCTAGGCTGGGTGGACTGGCATCCTCTGTAGGGTTCCTGAGTATTGTGCATTTTGGCAGCTGAGCATATCTGTTACTCATGCTTCTTAAAATGAGAGGCACTGTGTTATATTTTTGGAAAATTAGTTGTTTATTTCTCAGTATCAGATCAATTGCAGCATTAAATTAACAGTGAATTATTTGACTGAAATAAGTCTACCTTGGTAGCCTGGGGCTGAGTTGCAAAAGTAAATGTGAATATTGTCCTGAATTTTTAATTTTTTCTTTAAGTAAACCAACTATTAAATGTTGCTCTATGTTAAAAACAGAGCTTCTTTTGAATAAATGTGATACACTTAAAAAGTGAATGCCATTTGATAATTATCTTAGAAATAAAGAAATAAATTTTAAAAATCAGGTTAAAAATATTGTTCCGATAAATTTAGTGGCTCTTTTTGAAACTTATCTAAATCCGAAAGGATAGTTTTGAAATGGATTCTTCCCAAGCAGTAGTTAAAAAAAGTAATTTCAAGCGGCGATGCCTTATGAGAAAGTTGTTTTAAAATAATCCTAACCTTTAAACATATACAAATAACTGTTTCTTTAAAATTAACAACATCAGATTGGGCTGGTTTAAAATTCTAGAACATTTAATTTTCTGAGACAGAGGGATTAATGTATACATATGCACATCCTTACCATTTTATAAAGTCTTGGACCAGAGATTCTTAATTTCTTGTCAAAGAACACAAAGTAAATGTACTGTCTGATTAAGTTTGTAATGGCCTAGACATTCAGCTTTCATACTGGGGTTTTGGAGCAAAATAATTATCAACTTTCTAGAGATACTCCTACTGACTTCCTAGAAAACATTATCAATTGCTAGAGACTTATTTCCAACAATCTCATTCCCAAAAGTCCTAAGCCCTGAAGTTCTTCACGATGTCCTGGCATCCTGGGAATTCACTTGATCTTCTGGGCAGAGACATTTCAAACTCGGGGAACACATGATGGGAATTTAGTTTCATGTGTCCCAAAGATATGTAATTCTCTTTGGAGGTTTTACTTGATAATAGCTATGCCCCAGAAAACCATCTTGTTTAACCAATGTGATAAGTTGACAATGTAGTTTTTCTCTCTGATTATAATGTACTCTGTGTAGTCAATACACTAGTACCATGTGAGTGTAATTTCCTCTTTTATTTTATCTCCAATGCACTGTATTATAAATAAACAGTTAAAAAAAACACCAAACAAATCTGTTGCATCTCCTTTTAAGATTGTACCACTGTAGACACTTGTTCTAGTAAAGTAGAATTGGGCGCATTTGATTGCATTTAAATTTTTCATGCTTCAGCAGTTTGGCTGGGAGCACAGTAAAGAAAAATCCCATGAGCGAGGATAGTTTAGAATAATAGAACTTGATTTTGTGTATTATAGCGGCAACATTTGCGCTGCTTTAGTTAGGGTTGTGTCAGCACTTCCATTATAAACCCCTGTTTTCAGGGGGTATAACTAGGGAGATTTTTTTTAATACAAATTAAAAAAACAATTCATTTGAATGATTTTTAAGTTATAATAGTGCAAAAATAAAACAAAGTAAAGTCATATATAAATTGACCATCTCACAAGGATTTTGATTCTTTTGCTTATTAGTTTTATATGACAGCAGCTAAAGTAAGATGCTGTTCTAATATGCTGGGGGTGAAAGTTTTGGTAATGAAAAATTACTATGTGAGCATTAAAAATAAAAGTAAACATCCCACGTGACACTTTAAAACATTAAAACAAGTGTATATTTGACTTATGAGTTTCTAAAGGAGAGTAACCATGTGCAATGGTTATGGTAAAGGCATTGCCAAAAGTCAAGTATCTTCACAGCTTCCAGAATAGTTCAGTTGGTCTAGTAAAGTGTTTTAAAAGGGAAAGCCAAAGTAAAGAAATGAATGAGGATTTAATCAGGAAGTTGAAGCATTCTTTAATAAAGTAATTGTGCAAAAAGGAATCGGTAAATTGAATCTAATAATCAGTAAATTTAAGACTTGTTTAATAAACTGTGTTTTAAAAAGAATTTGTACACATTTTCCTTTTAAAAATACAACAAAACTACCAAACTACAACAAGAACAACAATGAAAGAAGCCCACCAATTTTATCAAAAGGAAATGGCCTGCAGGGGGACAATACCACAAAAAAATCACTGTTTTCTCTGCGAACAACATGCTGAGAGCTACAGTAAACTCAAGCACTTAAATAAAATATGATATGGTAAAGTATTCTTCTTGGAACACAAATGCTAATTCCTTTGCTAAAGGGAAGGGTTTCAAAGTTGAGTATGCCCTCCTTGGTTGTTAACAATAATCATTATTGTCCTACCTTCCCCCTCTCCTTGTCCCCTAATGATGGTGTGAACTGAGGATGAGCAGTCAAATTTAATATTGCTTTATTTTGGCAGCCTACCTTTTATTTGCAACCTTGATAGACATTTGTATTTGGAGGTGCAAAATAAAAGACAAATTGTGTGATGTTATAAATAGGTAGCTTTCCTGAATGGTCACTGGAGGAATCACCAGAAGACTGTTGATGAAGTAGAGGTGAAGCCTTTCCTCACTAATTGTATTCAGCGTGTAATTTCTAAACTTCCCTCTGAATTTTGATTTTCAATTAACACTCCCCATTTGAAGATAATTTTCTATTTAATGTAATTGCAGGAAATAATTTATTGGCTGATTAAGACTGAGGGCCCAGCCTTCCTTAAGAAAACACTCTAACAAACCAGCCTTTAAACTCAACTCAGCTTTGGACAGATTTAGTCTATTTTTACAGCTGCACGGTTGTGTTTAATTAGGATTGTGCACTATTGTTCATTGGTGCAGTTTATACTTGAAATTATTCTTAAGAGACTTTTCATTTTGGGTTTTGTGTCATGATTAATTTATACTAAAGCAACAATCACAGATATTGCTATTGGAAGGAGCCAAGTCACTTTATAATAAGAGGATGTTTGTTGGGGAGCTAAAGTCACTCTGAGTTTTGCCTTATGACTTCCAATTGTATGTAACTGTTTTTAAAAGCAGCAGTAAATTCATTCTTTTGTTTTCCATGTGAATGATTACATTATTGGCACTATCATTATCTGGACTATGAAAACACTCTTGTTGTTCATGGTAAACTCTGGATAAACTTGCAGACCAGTTATAATTTGCCTGGTGTTACTGTAGGATTTTACAGTGATTCTTGTACAATAAGAAACATCCTTTGGTAACATTTTCTACACATGCATATACATTTTTCTATTTGTGAGTACTGATAGAAATAAGTCAAGAATATACTTATCTGATTCTTTGATATAGTACTCTTTAGGGCATTTGATTTCTTTCTCCTCAAAGAGAATATAGACGTTCTTCTGCACTTCCTTTTCCCCATGTTATTTTCTAGTATCAAGTCTAATGGATGAAATTTTATTATTTGTAGAATGATTATTATAAGTAGGTATCAGCATTTTAATATGTTTCAAAGCACTTCAAAAGCCTGTAATACTTTTATTTAGAACTGTGCATAATTAGATTAGCTGATCTTATATTAATTTTTTTCACTGTAGGATACTAAATCTGAACCCCCTCATTAATTGTGAGAAATTTAGCATTAGCTGTTAAATCCTATGTGAAACATGGGCTGCTACATAAAAACTACTGTTTAAATTGGAATTAACTTAATTATTTTTCTTTGCACTTGATATTTCCTTCACTGCAATATTCATGAAAGCATGTGACAGATTTGTAAATTTAACTGTTAATCTCAGATTTCTAGACCCTTTAATCAGTATTTATTTGTCTGTAGAAACAGTACTAGCAAGTTAATGATTTGCTAATTTGAAAAATGCTCATGTGGTTTCCTATGTTAACTGATTTGTGCATTTTTTAAAAAATGGTATGAAATCAATTAATGTTAAAGAGCAATTAAGGTGGAGATTTTATTCCTTCGTTACACAGCAGTTTTAGAGCTAAAGATGCTATAAACCAAAAACAACTTAAAGTTTTAGAAAAAATTCTCAATTGTCTCTTAAGTTATAAACTTTTGATGGTTTTGTTTCTAAACATTTTGCTAAGAAAATCATGTTGATAAAGCATAGAATGGAGACCTTGTGCAGAATGCAGTCAATGTTTACTTGTGGGTACATAGATGACTGTACAGTAATTGTTTTGCAGTTTTTTTAAGTTTATTTATTTATTTATTTATTTATTTATTTATTTATTGAGAGAAACAGAGAGAGAGAGAGACAGAGAGAGAGAGAGAGAGAGAGAGAGAGAGAGAAGCAAGCAGGAGAGGGGCAGAGAGAGAGGGAAAGAGAGAATCCCTAGCAGGCCAACATAGGGCTTGATCTCATGAACCTGAGATCATGACCTGAGCCAAAATCAAGAGTCAGATGCTTAACTGATTGAGCCACCCAGACACTCTTGTTTCTGCAGTTTAAAAAAAAATATGATGTATAGTAGGCATTTTACAATTTTCACAGTAAATGTTTTGAATTTTGTATGTACTTTCTAATATAAAATAGAGGCATAGGTATTTCATATACTCTATTCAAATGTTATAAAATTGTCCTAAGACTAATCTATCAGCCACTCAATCAATATGTCACTTAAAAGTTAAGTTAAAGTAGTTGACACATTTGGAAGATCTTTAGAAAAGGATCAGATTGACACTAAACAATGTTAGGACTAGCACTCATAGGTGTAGTTTACAAGGTATAAACTAAAGTCAGGACCAAATTTGCTTAGGACTTTCAACATGTATTGTGAATTCTCCTGATTATATTTTCCCACATAGACTTCTTTTGTTCTTACATAAAGCGTCAGAGAAATTTGGATATTTGTACTTTGAAATTATTCTTCAAACTGGCTTATTTGCCAGTTTATTCACTTATTTATCCCCCCCCCCCATTGTTAGCCATCAACTGAATTACTCTTAAGAAGCTAATAATCTAGTTGGGAGAATTGGGAGGAAAAATACACATATGCATATACTATACATTATGAAAACCTGTTCCATGAAAATTTCATTTGTGGATGGAGAAGGGAGAAGATGTGTAGCAATTACTAGGAAGAGGTTTGCTGGGTTAAAAGCAGAGAGGGAGAGTGGTACAGATGAGCTGAACTTTTATCAGTGGTTTAAAGTAGCTCATAAACAACTTGAAGTTAGAGACCCTACTTTTTTTCCTGAATTAGTCAAATGTAAGGGATGGTTTGTTCTTTTGTCATTGACAGATTTTTTGAACCCATGCTCTTTCTCTCTCTCCTGCAGAAGAATGTCTTCCAAGCAAGCCACCTCTCCATTTGCCTGTGCAGCTGATGGAGAGGAAGCCATGACCCAAGATTTGACCTCAAGGGAAAAGGAAGAGGGCGGTGATCAACATGTGGCCTCCCATCTGCCTCTGCACCCCATAATGCACAACAAACCTCACTCTGAGGAGCTACCAACACTTGTCAATACCATTCAACAAGATGCTGACTGGGACGCTGTTCTGTCGTCTCAGCAAAGAATGGTGAGCTTTTAAAATCTGGCCACTGTCACTAAGCGTGTCCTTTAGTATGGCCTCATCACAAATACATGTTTTAGAGAAAGCTCAAAATACATATCATAGAATTATTTGTGTTCGGATCATGAAACAAACACCATGTATATTATTAATATTACTAATATGCTAGTAACTGGGAAAAATTGGAAAATGGTTTCTGATTTAGTTTTTTATACATTCTTAGGTCAACTTGCCAAAAGATATTTAATTTAATTTGGGGGAGGTTTGGTTATCTTATTTTCTGAATCTCTCTCTTTTTTTAAAGTTTATTTATTTATTTTGAGAGAGAGAGAGAGAGAGAGAGAGAGAGAGAAGGGAGCAGGGGAGGGTGGGCAGAGAGAGAGGGGGAGAGAGAATCCCAAGCAGGCTCCGCACTGTCAGCACAGAGCCAAATGTGGGGCTTGAACCCATGAACCTGTGAGATCATGACCTGAGCCAAAATCAGGAATCAGACGCTCAACTGACTGAGCCACCCAGGCGCCTCTCTGAATTTCTTAATAAGGTGGTAAACTTGATAATAACACAAAATAGGTACGATCAAATAAAGCGTGGCTGTGTATTAACATTGAAATGTTGTATTAAGCAAACATGTCTATGTGAATGAGGTCATATGGTGAATACATTTTCAGTGGAGGAAATGCAGGTATTTATCATTTTTAATGGTCATTTTTGATTTATGATAAAGCTTTTCTCACTTTGTGCCTATACATTAATTTCAAAAGGACGTGCAAAGCTCCTGAGTATCATTCAATCAGACTTCAGGAGTTTGCCCTGAAGGTAGAAACATCAGATCCAGGGAGTGTATTAGCCAGCTTTCCCATGCTAAATTCTGTCTCTAGCCATCAAAACAGAGGCCACGGTAAGTGGCATTGTCTAGTTTAAAGCAAAAATGTCCAATTTTTTAGCATCTACAACTGACCAAAACCTTAACATATTTTATTAGAGTAGGAATTGAAAACCTGTTTTACATTTCTTAACTTTTGGTTAATGTTAATGAAAGATATCTTAAGTGGCCTGTCATGAAAAGTTATATTCTTTAGTAAAAAAATAAGGTAATATTTAAAAACGCCTTTACAACTGATAACCTATGTTTAAATTCTTGCTCTGTGCTTAATGCTTAATGTCGAAGACTTGATTCCATAAATTATGGAGGCAGACATTTTTCTTTCTCAGGTGATTTTGCAGGTACAACTAGTGCTCTGTAACAGTAGGTGAAAAGTAGGAGATTGGGAGAAAAATAAGACTTTTCTAGACTAACTTTTCTAGACTGTGAACTTAGGTTCACAGGGGATTATCATTACACAATTAATAGATACACTGGAAGATTTATTTTCCTTACATGGGGAAAGAGAAAGTATAATAAGGCAAGACTAAAAGTTTTTCTGATTGAACTTAATCATTTTTGTACTTCCAAGATAGCAAGGGTGAAATAGCTAGTCACTGCCACTGGCTTTTTGAGAAGATAGTAGGGCCATGTTTTATTTTTATGTCATCAAATATTTATGGAGCACCTTTTCTGGGTTCAGTATTCTACTCGGTGCTGGCTGTATTGTGGTGGAAAAAACATGAATGATTATGCTTTCATGGAACTAATATCTAGGAGAGGGGACAGAAGTTAAATAAACACACATACATAAGTATATAATTAAAATTGTGACATGTGTTAGGAAGAAAAAGAGCAGAATGCTATGTGAGAACATAATGGGATAAACCTAATTTAGAATAGATGGATAGGGATGCCCTCTCTGACTTAAGGATGATAGGAATAGCCAGACAAAGAATAGAAGAAAGAGTAAAAATAGCAGAGGGAACAGCATGGAGGAAATATTTGAGGGGAGAAAAATATAGCTGAGTATCAGGAAATGAAAGATAGTCTTAGTGGCTGGAGTGTAATGAATGAGGTTACAGGGTAGCATCAGATATGGTTGGAGAGACTGGTAGAGGCTATATCCAACAAGACCATATAGATTATGTGATGGAAATGAGGTTTGCATCTAAGTGCAATGGAGAATCATTGAAAGGTTTTAGAACATTGCAGATAGATCACTCTGTCTGTAGTATGAATGGATGGGAAGGAGAGAGAGTGAAAGGAGTAAGACCTATTGGGAGCCTACTTAAGAAGTCCAGTTAAGAGATGGTAGTGGTTTGGGCAAATGGGATAGAGAGAAAGGATGGACTCAAGATCTATTTTACCACTTATGCCAAATATAGTCATGGACAAATAAAAGTAATGAAGCTGAAAAATATAGGTTGAGGCAGAAATAATACCCTTTAAATTTTACTTCTTTAGAGAACTGTAAAATTTTGTTTGTATCTTGGCAAGTGCCAAATTGCTTCAGTGAGTTATTTGCAAAGTTTTATGATCTAAACTTTTATCAGAAAATAGATATTAATAATTTGCTTACCAAATTTATATTAAGAGGGATTTATGGTCGTATAAAATAGTTAAATTCGCAAATATGTTATATATTAGTATAAAAGAAATCATATTTGCTGGAAATGTTTTCAAACTTTCACTCTCTTTTGATATCAAGCACTGCTTTCCACTGGAGCCTTTGTGTATTCTGAATGTC
Source organism: Panthera pardus (assembly GCF_024362965.1). Classification (NCBI taxonomy): domain Eukaryota; kingdom Metazoa; phylum Chordata; class Mammalia; order Carnivora; family Felidae; genus Panthera; species Panthera pardus. Next base: position 42,775,835 of record NW_026526677.1, read on the forward strand.
TAGAAGCCAAAATATTTTGTTTTAACTCCCACTCTATAGTATTTCCCAGCTGTGTACTTATATGGTATAATAAAAGGATTTAACAAATGGGAAATAGCAGCTGCATTTGGAAATTCCCTTTGTGCTCCCTTTTCATTCGATAGATTCAATAATGTGTAACAACTGTAGCATCAGACCTGTAATGACTTACACTGCAAGTATCATATCACCAACCAGTTTTTCTTTATGGGGAAGAAAAACAATAGAAAGGATTTTAGGTTTCTGGGCAGTCCTGAAAACCTACATATCGAGTGTGTGTATATGTGTGTGTGTGTGTGTGCGCATATGTATATGTGTATATGTGCACGCATGCATGTGTGTGTATGTGTTGGGGTGGGGAGACGACTGAAGTAAAATTTAATAAACATTTTACCTCATTCCACTTTCAAATAATTAGGAATCCAAAAGTATTGTCATGATGTTAAGTGAAACTTGGTTGTTCTCTTATACTTGTTACCCACTGTAATTGAACCCCATAAAATAGGTGTGGAGAAATAAAATTTTAAAGTAAAAAACAGTAACACAAATTCTATTAGCACCTATTCAGTTTCCAGTTATTAATTTTTTTGATGGCCTTCACTCATGAACAGTAAGAAACAAAAATTTCTTATCTCCTGGGTTCAGGAAGGGTTTAACTCTGAAATATTAAGACCACAGAAGAGCTTTACTGTAAAGAGGGGGTAAAGACAAAGCAGAGAAGTTCTGCTAATCCCCACTTCCTGATTAGAAAAAAAAAAATCTTGAAATGTTGAAATTCTGCTTATTCTGACGTGGCGTTCCAACAAAATATGAGACCCCACAGTTTCAAACAAGGAAGATAATTCATTGTGGCATAAGCAAAGGAGAATAGAAATTTTAGAGTTTGACATTCAAAGACCAATTTGAGATTAAAAAGTTTTAGGCTCTGATTTTAATTATAATAGCTTATGCTATAGACACCAAAATTCTTGATTTTAAGTTTCCTGTAAATTGATAAATTCCATCTGAAGGCTGAAAAGCTAGTGTAAGTAAAAATTTACTGTCCTTTTTCACTATATACAGCCACTACTATTTTCATTATGGTATGGGTGTGCCAGTACTTTTTTTTTCCCAGAGGAATATTGACACTGTCTCCTGATAGGTGTTTTTGTTCCCATAAGGACTGATTCATTAGACAGTAATAAATTCACATCATTTTTTCATGGAAAAAATGTGTAGTGTATCGTTCTATTCAATGTTAACAAGGATGAAGGAACATTTTATGGTTATATTTAGTGACTGGAAGTATGATACTGTGTGTAACCATTGTCTCCTAAAGATTACTTGAATATATAGCACCTACTAAGTTCCAGGCACAGGGACTTTCTTATGAATAAATCAGGAAAGAGCCCTGCTATCCTGGAACTTCTAGTAGTATTACAGACAATAAAGAAGTTTCACAGAGTGAGCCAATGTCAGACAATGATAAGTGGAATAAAGAAAATTAAATAAGAAAATGTGATCAAGAATGACTAAACAGTCCAGAAGGTCTTTTTGAAGGTGTGACTTTTGAGTTGAGATTTGAATGAGAAGGAACAAACTATGCAGAAATTTGGGGGAAGACACCCAGCTAGAATATACAGAAAGTGCAGCAGCCTTTTTCATTGGTGTATTTGAACAACAGAAAACAATAGAGTGACTGGAATGGAGTGGGTGTGAGAGAGAATGGTATGAGATGAAATCAAAGAGGAAGTCAGATGCTACAGACTTTGGGGGTATCACAGGCTACAGTGAAGTGTTTGGGCTTTACTTCAAGTGCAACAGGAAGCCATTGGAAGATTTTAAGCAAGAGTCTAACATGATTTGATTTATGTTTTAAAAATCATATTGGCTGCTGTGCAGGATACAGATTGTGGGAGATAATACCAGAAACAAGGACACCTAGTAGGAAAATTATGGCAATAGTGCCCATGAGAATTTGAGGGTAAATGGAAGAGTGAACAATTAGAGAGGTTATTCTTCAAGTTCCCCTAGATTCTGAAGAGGACAGGATTCACACAGAAGTTGAGGAGAGTATTTTAAGCCTTGTGGCCATGACGTTAGTCAAGCGAGCAGAAATTTAGTTAAGAATGAACAGGAAATGAAATTGTGAAGATCAAGGAAGAGGGCCAAGGGTAGGCTTGTTCCTGGACAGAAAATGGTCCCATGTGAGGACAGAAGCTTTTTACTTAAGAGGGAATTGGTTGCAGGTGACTTCTGGGGCAGGCCATGAGGATGTGGGCAGAGTACCAACAGTATCTCTTACAAGATCCAAAAAGTGACAACAAGATTGTTGTGCTCTTGCTTGCATGCTTATATTGATATGTAATGTAAGTCAAAATGGGATTATATGCATCTGCCTTTCAATTTCTGGTGTAATTAAGTAAAAATAACCATGCTGGACCTTCAGCCCCAGAAAATCAGAGCTTCGTATTTTAGAGATCTACTTAAATTCCCCTGAGTGAGTTTTATCTTTTAGAAAAGTTTTAAAAATATTTTTTCACTGTAAATAAAAGATGCCAATGATGGCCTTTGCTGTAATTGAAAGAAAATAGTCATAGGCATGTTGGGATATTTAATAAATACTAGGAACAATACTGTCTTGCTCGTAAACAATTTCTCGTTTCTGCCTTTCTTGCTTTTAGTCCAAAGAAGTTGCTAATCAACTCTGGAGTGTTCTATGCAGTTCATTTTGAGTCATAAAAATTCTGGTGTGAACTTTGTACTGTGACTGGGATTGGAGCTGTTGTCATACATGATAACATAGTCCAGGAATTTTGAGTGAGGATTTAATCCTTCTCCACCATTATTTATGTTGTGGTAGGATTTTAGAAGATTTCTAATTTTTTAAGCTTTTAAAAGATTTTAAAAACTTGTTGCCAGTTTTTGGTAAGATTTAGTCATTTAAGATAGTAAATAACACCCAAATGAAATGTATTTTCTCACTTTTATTGAGACTGTACTTTAGAGAGTATAGTGAAACCCACTAGTTTGCCTGGTCCCATTTTGTAATCTTAACACCTAAGAAAAGATTTATGTGCATCTTTTTGTACCTGCTTGGTCTGTGAATCACAGGAAAAGAACCATGAACTGACAAGGTTTAGACTTCCTGGAAAATTTAGTTACTACTCCTCTCATTTTAAGATTTTGGAAATTCATTCAATTTAAGTAAATTTCAAACCTAGACTTCTGGTAACAAGCGAAAAACTGTCTGCCCTTGTCTCCTGAGTTATGAAACAACGTTCTCCAGGAAGCTCTGTGGTAGATTTCCCATTTTCTGTAAATTTGAAACTGTATTAGTACATAGTACTGTCTCTTTTTAAACCTATTTCAGAAATTTAATGACAGAAATGTACTTACAATTTGAACCAAAAAGTAAAACTATATTTTATTGCATGGTGTGGGTAGTGAAACAGACAACTGATGTCTAGTGTTAACACAATGATCATCTTTGTATTTCTACACCCTGGTTATGTGCAGTGTTTCATTCCTGCTAATAAAAAAAATGTAGATCTTTAAAAAAAGATCTTTCCCAAATCTGGGTTCTTTACATTAAACAAAATGATTACTGGTATGCTACTGGAAAATATCTTGATGTTTATGGAAACTGGAATTATTTTATTATGAACCTTAATGATATAATACATCTTTAAATACACTTTTTGGAAAAGTTTTCTTACCTAGCATATTATCAAAATCTTTATCAAAAGTAGAAACATTAACATGCTCTGGTATATTTGGCTTTTTTCCCCCTTGGGCAAGAAGGAATCAGGTATGCATGCTGATTAACACACTCCAGTCATTAACATGTGATTATGTGGGCTGCATATTGAGCACCTGCCAAAATATAAAAATCCAGTACTTTGCTACATCTGTGCAAAGACTTTTTTTCATTTCTTTTGTATTTTGACAGTTCAAGGAATATCAGGCCCTGGTATTTTTTTTTCCTCAGTGTAATAAAATTGTGTATACAGAATGTTTTCAAGGAGACGAGATATGCCATGTTTATTTTTATTTTAATCTTTTAGGCTGTATAAGAGCCAGTGGCTGGAGTTTGCAGAGCACTGACTATAACATGAATCTCTTAACAAACTCCATTACTGGCATTCACTTACAGTTTACAGCATTCCTTCATGTTCATAAGGATTATCTTTTCTGGGATTCAACCAATATTCCCCTAATTTGCTTCATTTTTATGTGATATCTTTATGCCTCAAAAATATTTTGTTTTCATTTCTTTCACCAATATGCTGCTAGTGTACACGTCATTGTGATGCCAAGGCTGCTCCTGTGGTTTGTTTTTTTTCCTGTTGACTATACATATGCAAATATTCCTTCATGACCAAAGTATAGTTTGGGTTCTTTAGCATTTCAAACACTTAGGAAAGGTCACTTTTCAATAATTGTTTAAAATAAGACTTGATTATTAATAGAAAATCTAGGATGATCTAGTGTAGCAAATCAACCTGATTGAGCCAGGCCTGTTCTAGATAGCTTTATTTTCTCGATGGATCCAAATGACATTTGAATACAGTAGACTATCTTTTTTTTTTTTTTTTTTGGATAGACTTTTTATCAAATTGATCAGTATTAATCAATGGAAGCTGATCTCAGGACACCAGTAATTTTCTGATTAAAGCAGAACTCCACAGTCTATATAAGTGGTTCTGATTAATGTACACTTTCTTGTACAGAATTCCTTCTTGCCTAGTGATGATTGGGATACATCACTATAATGCAATATGATAATGGGAATAATGAAATCTGTGCATTCCTATAAGGCTTCTAAGCAACGTGTTGTAGAGAGCAATGTATATATTATATAGCATGCAGTCTTTTCCATGACTGATTTGAACTTTTCATGATTAGAATGAGATATGAATCTTCAGGTCCTTCTATATCAGTTTGAATAAGATGGTAGTACTTGTGATAGGGAGCATTTTGCTTTGGAAGGAGGAAGCTGGGATTGTATTTTCACTCCTCCTGTTCTACCTTCTCACACTAATTTGGATAGGGTTGCTTTCCATAAAGGCAACTTTACCATAATGAATCATTTGGAGATGAGATTGAAAGGGCTCTCTTTGATTATTGAGTCAAACCACCTGCATTAAGCGGGAAAGAGCCTACTCTGTTCCTTACATGAACATACCCAATCTTTCTTGAACACTGCTAATGAATGTGCCTTAATTATCTTGATATGCAAATTATCCCACTGTTTGATTGTCCTCTGCAATAAGAAGTTTTCCTTGCTTTCCAAGAGAAATGTAACCTTTTAAAAGAAGAACAACTTCAAGCCATTATTGCTTTTGTTAATATACCTTTCAATGTGATGACACTTATTTTTTTATATTATTAACCTTTTAAGTATTATTTTGGTATTACTGCATTCTCATGACCTCTAGGCATTATTTTTCTAGGTGATGCAAATTGAGTTCAATAATATATCTCTGTGTAAACCACATTCTCAAATCCAAAGTATAAATTATAAACCTTTGCTAATAAAATTTTATAATCAGGTAAAAATTAGAAATGAATATTTATACATTTCATTTATCTTCTTTATATTTCATTACCATCCCAGAAAATGGGAAACCTTATTTAATAAAATGATTGGGAACTATTTTGTAAACTTTTGCTTTCATTATAATTTAACTCTGATTTGTTTTCACTGCTGGTGTACTGAGAGTACGTAGAATACAATATTCTCAAGTTCATCAAACTTCTGGGAAGAAATGTGCCCTCATTTAAGCATAAATAGATTATGGTGGCATAATAGAAGAGATTCATTTACCTTGAAACACACAAAATGAACATTTTTTTTTTTGGCAATTACTGTTATTTAGGAATTTTTTGTTTAGCTCTAGTGGTGACTTAGTAGCTTTTTTACAGAAGGACTGGGTTAGCTAAGATTAAGCTAATGTAATCCATAAACAAATTGAGAAAAGTTTGCTCCTGAATTCAGAGTTAATATGTGGCCTTCAGTTTTTGAAATTATTTTGTTCCCGGTGTGCTTCTACCAAACATACCTCTTGTTCTTATACTGGCATATCTTGTATAGGGGTTGATTATAGTTTTTTTTTTTTTAGCTTTCTGAAATTGTGAGTAAGAATAGAGTTTCGCTGTCCTTTTGACTACTGTCCTTGGATCCATGAGGATGCACACAATAAAGCAAGGAATGACCTGAATCTGAGTTTTTTGAGTATTTGGAAATTAGAGAAAAAAATATAAATTCATGCCTATGTTCCCTACTGGCTGCCCCTCGAGAAAGAGGCTGGGCTCTAAGACTGTAGGTGAGCCATCAATTCCAGGTTGTGTGCTGCCCCCAGGTATAGCAATGTACGGCTTCCAGACATTGAGGGCATCTGAAGACAGAATTAGACCTCTACTTACTGCTTTCTGGTAAATTGGTGACATTTTTGTGCCTACTTTCCCTTTTCCTGGAAATGTAAATACAGATAGATAGAATAGATGTTTTATTAGCAACACAGTCTCTGAGGTATCATTTTTAGTCTCTCTGTACTTGTTCTGTGTGTTAAAAGCTTAAATCAGAGAACTGGAGAGGTGATTTTAAAATTTCTGGGTTACCAAGAGTTTCTTGTTAATCCTTTACATGTATGAAATTTGAAGGCTTTTGTGGTATAATTCTCTAAATTGGGACCCTCACTGGACAAGATCCAGTGAAGAGAGGAGGTGTTGGAATCCCCAGAGCAGTTGTGAGGTTTCAGTGTGTATGACAGAGGCAGCAGTTTGTTCTCTAGTTGTTCATCTCTGGACAAACGAGGCCATGGGAGGACTTCACTGTTAATAGAGCAGGATCTCTGTTAGGTAACAAACGGATTTAACAGGACTTGATTGGGATCTGGTCCTTTTTAATATTAAGAACTGTGAGATATAAAGGGCATATGCTGAACTATTTTTTATGTGACCCCAGTCTCATCATTTTCAGATAGACAACCAAGACATAGGTAATTATTATACCGATATTTGTTTCCAGGGGGCTTAATTACTACCCTTTCCCTAGTGAGTCCCAACTACCTTACCTTTTTTCCTCAAAGTTTTAATATCTCATTTTTTCTGCAGCTACTCTGATACCCTTGAATGATTGCAGATCCCAATCATACAATAGCCCAGGTTTCTGTCTTGAATTATGGGGAGGTTTCCCAGAAGCTGGATTAAATGGCATTTCAACAGATTACTTGTGTCATACTACAAGCTCTTCTCTTCCCTGTTAATTCTGAGCCAGTGTCATACAAGAGGTCCCTGGTGCCCCGATTCTCCTATTTTTAAGGCTATTTGCCTGTTTGGGGTATAGGTTAGGAAGGTTTTTTACTTCACCTCCTTTGCTTCAGCTTCAAAATTCTGGTGTCTGGGTTTGCCCACTATTTCAAAGGGCTCTTCATTATTCCTCATTTGGGTGATAGCTAAATGGGTTCCTGGTGATCTTACTGATACCTGGATCCAGTGATGTACGTATAATTTAGGCATCTACCATAGCCTTCGGTTCATTTAAAGCATACTAGCTGCTTTGGTGATTCTATATAAAAAATACAGTTATTTTCATAAGTGCACTGGTATCTCTTTAATGGGGAAGAAAGAGAAAAACAACTGCAGAAAAGGACACCATGAAGATAATAGACTTGACACTAGAGTAAGTATTTATCTCATAAGAAAAGCTCTGTGGAATTGTTTGAGGCTCTCCATGCAAAGAAACTTGCTCTGTTAAAACTTGTCCGATTATACTTCTCTAACTTCTGCATAATCACACCGCTTATTCCCTAAAGCCTCAGATTGTAAAAAGCAAGCAAATAAACAAAAATTTTTGATTTAGTGGAAATGTTTTCCTTGAGATTATTTAGAGGAAACATAACTTAGAGGAAAAGACATTGCCTTATTTATCTCTGCCACTAATTTGCTGTGTGACCTTATAGAAGTCACTTTATATCTTTGGACTTCAATTTCCTCATCTCAAAAATGAAAGATTTGAGCTGTAATCACCAAGTCTCTTGCTGCTTTTAACTTTCTGGGCTTCAAAGTTGAAACTGTCTTAGCCAACTCAACCTAGCCCGGTAGTGTTGTTTAAGTTGAGTGTCATATGGTAGTTTGAATACTAATGATTTGCCAGATGAAAGTAACTGTCTGGAGTTGGTAGGCACACAAATCAGCTAATGGCTGAACCTTGATAGAATGTTGTCCCATGTGCCTGAAAGATCTTCTTACTATTCCATTACCAAAAAATCATAAAATATTCTCATCTCTGGGGCTGCCTGTCCCGTGACATTAGATGTTTAAAATATGATGTCTCTAAGGCAGTGATAGTGTGCCTTAATTCTCTGTTGTTTAGAATATTGAGTACATTCAGTTCAGGGCACTACTATTTAAGAGCGGGAGAAACAAATGAGAACACAGTCAAGGGAGAATGATCAGGATGGCTGAACCATGTCTTATGAGGAATAAATCAGAGATGTTTTGCCTAGAAAAAGAGAAGATATAAGGGTAGTATAATAGCTGTATGTTTTAAAATGTTGTCGTTCTGAATGTTTACATGGGATATAAGAAAGGTTGAAATATTATTAATATTTTATTAACATTAATATAATAATATTCTATAATATTCTTTTGTTAATATTCTTATTAATAGGAATGTTTGGCAACCCTGCACAGACTGCTTTGGGAGGTATGGAGGTGTTTAAGGAGAGGCCAAAAGAATTACTTGTAAGAGATATTGTAACAGTGAACATCACTACCACCAACATCACCATTTAATGAACACTTACAATGTTACAAGTACTGTTCTAAGAGTTTTTATTTTTATTAATTCATCTGTTTTTCATAACAATGCTATGAGATAGGTTCTGTACTGCTGTTATCACTCCCATTTTATAGATGGGGAAATTAAGACACAGAGAGGTTGACTAACTCACCTGTGTTATATGGCAGGTAGATGTGAAAATTGCGATTTAACTGCAAAATCTGGCCCAGAGAGCCTATGTTTTGTTAACTATTATACCACCTTTTTCTGCACGGGGTATGAATCTTAGGTGGGATTGAGCAATTGGATTTTTAAGGACCTTTGAATCTTGAGATTTTGATTCAATATGTGAGGGTGATATGTATAGATGAGGCAAAGCTTTTCTATGTGCTTGTCTTGACAAGTTGGGGAATTTAGTATTTTTTCTGTATTTTATTTCCATTTATTAAATATCATGGTGATGAGGACATTTAAAAAAACTTAGTATTGTGATTTTTTTCTTTGAATCAAAATAACACTTTAAAACAATAGCTTTTATTTATTAGACTTGAGGAATCATGACACTGTAGTAAATAGTGGTAATAAATTTATATTCTGATGAATAACGAATAAATTTATTATTATTAAACAGTATAATAATAGCGTAAGGTGGCATGGTTTTGTGCCAACTTTGAGAATGCTATATAAATCTAATATATTCTACCAAGTTTCAGGGTTTTTTTTAAGTTTATTTATTTTGAGAAAGACAGCATGAGTGAGTGAGAGGGGGGCAGAGAGAGAGGAAGGGACACAGAGAATTCCAAGGAGGCTGTGCACTGCCAGCGCAGAGCCCAACGTGGGGCTCGAACCCACAAACCATGAGATCATGACCTGAGCTGAAATCGTGAGGCCTGAACCCATGAACCATGAGATCATGACCTGAGCCAAAATCAAGAGTCATACACTTAACAGACTGAGCTGCCCAGGTGCCCCCAAGTATCAGTTTTAATAAAAGAGAAAAAGAATAAAACTTTGTTTTACTCTTAGAGTTAATGATACTTTTATCAAGAATAACCTGCTGTTAATTGGAACCAAATTCAGTGTTTTCATTTATTTAAGCTTCCTTAAACCAATGCTTTTCCTTAAAATATGTCACATTAGAGAAAAATGTACTTCTTCTTCTGAGAAAGAACCTATAAATGTTAGCAATTTAGTTTTCAGCATATTAAAAAGGTTACAGTTCCTTTGTTAGCAAGAAGTTATTGGAACCTAGATTAGGTAAAGCTTTATCTGTCAGTCACCCCATAATACTGTAGTAGAATATGTCTTATACCGCACAGTTGTCAGGTAGTTTTGGGCTCATCAAAAAAGAGCGTTTGAAGTGGGGAATCAGAAAAAGCAGTACGTATCTAGTGCATATACATATATATGTGTATATATATACATATATATATCTTGATATATATATCTTAATTAAAATATATTAAAATACATGTGTATATGTAATGTAACTTGAATGCTTAATTGAAACTTAAAATATATAAAATGCAGTGCATACAAAAGGAGGGGTGTAGAGCCATCTGTTCTGGCAGAGAAGACTGATCACTGACATGGCTGAATTGGTAGTACACCAACTTTTAGTTGGTTTTATTATTGTGTTTAATTTCTTTACACACATTGCATCCCATTAATTTCCTTCAGTCAAAGACTACCAAGAACACACCTGTAATGGAACAAATTGGTTTTATTACTCATTACAGTCGGGAGAACACACACCACAGGGAATCATCGAATGCCTCAGTAAGAAAGTATTCAAAAGAACATTTTGTAGGATTTGGGTTTTGTTTGAATGATTTGAAGTAGGGTTTAAGGAAAAAGAATCTTGCTGTAGACTGGAGGCTGTCAGAAATCAGGGGCAAACCTATAATTTGGTATCCCAATAATCTTATCTGGGGGGGCGGGCAGGTAGACTAGAATGAGGATAAAGCTGTAATTGGAAAGGCAGTATAACTGAAATGGAAAACAAAAACAAAAACAAAATGACAACAGGAGTGCAATAAGACTGGACACATTTAATTCAGCCTTGCTAGTGGGTGGAGGAAAGAGTAAGAGAGGGTAATATTCTGTCCCTACAGTTAGGTTGGGCAGCAGGTAGGAAAGTTGATTCATGCAGCTGCATAGAGAGGCTATTTCCTAATCATTTCTCCCAGCACCAGTGACTTCCATTTGTATGTAGGTTTCAACTCCATTATGTAGGGCAAGATTCCATTCCTGACCTATGGTCTTTGCTTGTCTCAGTTCCTGACATCTTGTCTGACTTTTGCAACCTCAGCCTACAGTTCTCCTCTGTTTGCAGTTAGGACTACCCTTTCATATTCTTGGTCAAGGTGCAGTTGGCAACCCAGATGAATTAGAGCAGTAGTGTACTGTAGCTGCTCCAGGACAGAATGGAGATAACCCATATGCAGTTAGGTTAAGTGGGAATTGATAGAATGTATCCCTAGAAAAAGCTAATTACCAATGTTAAGGTTACTGGGGTTTTGTGAGGGGTCAGGTCTTGGAATTTGTTTGGGATGACTTTATATTAGTTTGTGATTTTTTGGGCATTGATATAGAAGAGAGTAATGTCATGTAGTATTTATTATTATACTTAGATGAACAAGAATAAATTAAAACCTAAAAATGGTGCCAGTGGTCATCATGACTGTATTTTCAGAATTAAAAATGGAAACACAAGACTATTGGACAAAGGGCGTTTGAATTTAGTAAGGGTAGTTATCATTGTTCTGAGCACTTTATATACTATTCATTTCTTACAGCAACTATTTGAAGATATAATATTGACTCCATCCCATAGAAAGGCAGAGTCTAAGTCCCACCCTCTTGACTATGTGCTTTGGTGTCTTACTATTGAATAGATTGCACTGACAGTTACATGGCATGACTCTTCAGACTAGGTTAGAAATAGTGATATAGCTTTCATCTGACTCTTTCTGGGGGTATGCACCCTTGGCAATCTGAGCTACCATGTAACAAGTCCAACTAGTCTGAAGCTAAAATCTTGGAGAGAAAGATCATATGAAGGGATCACATAGAGATAGAGGAAGATGTCCAAGAAACCCCAGCTTCCAGCTCCACACTCTTGAAGTGTTCCCATTTGTGAATAAAGAAGCTTTGAGATGACTCCAATCTTAGCCACTGACTTACTGGCAACCTCATGGGAGATCTTGAGACAGAATCACCCAGCCCAGATGCTCCCAAATTCCTGATCCACAGAAACCATTAAAAAAAAAGAATAAATGATTATTATTGTTTTAAGCCCTGTCTTAGGGTGATTTTTATACAATAGATAACTAATATAGGGTACTTCTTGGTAACTCTTAGATTAGGGTTAATAACAAAGTGGAATTCCTGTCTCAAAGTAGGTAAAGTTCCTCTCTGGCAATGCAAGGTAAAAAAAAAAATATTTAGAAGGTAGGTGTTATTGGAATTGTGGCATCTTTTACTGTTGAGAGTGACTTTATTATGGCCTTGTGGAATGGGAAAAGCACTGGATTTAGAGTCAGAAAACCTACATTTGGGTTTTAAACTAGTTCTGCCAGTTCTACCTGTGTGACATGAAGGAAGCTACATGACCTTCTGAGTGTCACTTTTCTTCTTGCTGCAAATGAAGATATGGAACTTTGGTATTCAGTTCTTGGCAACCCATTTTTAGAACAACATCTAGAGACTCGATTGAATCAGAGGAGAATGATGAAGGGTCTGGTAATCATGTCAGATGGGAAATGGGTATAGAAACTGGAGGAGTGTCACCTAGAAAAGAACTGTTAATTCAATCCCTCCCTTAAGATATTTGAACAACTCTACAGAAGAGGAAATAGATTGATTTTGTGCATCTTTTGAGGGCAAATGGGAAACAATGGGTAATAATGATAAGGATCTAGATTGTAAGAATTCCTTTTTAAATAATTAAATTTATTAGAAAATACTATTTGAGAGCCTTGATTATTTTTCTGGGTTCAAATTCAGGGAAATTATAATATACTAACTCTCTAGATATCTTCAAGAGGACTGATTTTTTTCTCTTAAATTCTATTTTATATTTCCTTCAAGAATCCCTTCATAAAATTATTTTTGTTTTTCTTTATTACATAAACTGTGTTCATCAATAAGTTAGAAAACACATAAAGCAAAAGGAAATAAAAATTACAAGTAATCTCATTGCCATTGAGAGATCACTATAAATGTTTTGGTGTATATCTTCCCAGTGTCTTGTTTGTTTGTTTTGTAGCCATGTTTACCCTTATGCACACATCCAACAAAATTGAGGTTATGTACTAATCTAACTACAATTATCCTTTTTTTCCCATTTAATACATATTTTTTTGTAAATAAATTATTTCTGCAACATTTTTTGGTATTCATATTCAACCTTGACAACAATATTTATTTTCTCTTTAAAAATAGTATTTATAATAGAATATTTGCAAAATATGGATGACTTCAAAAAGAAAATTAAAACTACCTATTATCCCAATACTCAGAGGACTGTTAACATTTTGTTGGACATTCTGGTGTCTTTTCTTCTGTACATAACTTTTTCTAAAAAAATATGTATTGGTGTTTCTCACCAACATACTTTTTACTAACAATATGTTATGAATATTCCCCAATGTCACTACATTTTCTGCAAAAATATGATTTTTAATAATATCAAATTATTCTACCATCTGGACCAAACCATAATGCCCTCAAATGATCCCTACAATTGGATATGCAAGTTGCCCCTAATGGTTCATCACTATAAACAACACTATATTCAGTGTATATAATATTGTTTTTAATGGCTGTGTGGTATTCCATTGTGTCGCTATGTCATCTTTTATTAAATAAATCCTTTATTTTTTTAATGTTTCAGTTCTCAATATTTTGCTTAAATAAGCAATCCTGTCACTATTAGAACAAATCTTTACTCCTACCAGTATTTTTTTTATTATTCTTGACATATTTGGTGAGGAGTTGTTTCAAGTTCAGCAGCTGGTGATGTACTTAACATTTTGTTGGATGCTCTAGGGGCATATTGAAGAAACATGAGACATGGCCCCAATCCTTCAAGTGTTAAAATTTAGTTGCAAATATGACTAATACATGCAAAATAGTAATGAATAATTTATTGTAGTATATTATTAAATGCTAAGTTGTGTGGTTCTGATTAAGTGCTTCGATGTGTATTTCAGGGGGTAGGAGGGTAGTGAGGCCCAGGATAGTCAGGCAGGACTTCAAGGATGAAATGCAGTTTGATCTGAGCTTTGAGGAGTGGGTTGAGTGAATAGTCAAAGAGAATGTGGGCCATTCTAGAGGAAAGGAACATGAAGCACAAAAGCTCAGAAATGTATATATTTGATATATTCACAGTACCATGAGAAGGCTATTTAAGTTTAACATCTTTTTATTGCCACTGCTGAGCAATCAGTTTTGAATAACAACTTCTGAAAAATATGAGCAATATTTATTTTAATATGTTTTTTCCAGTTTATTGAGATATAACTGACAATAACATTGTATTAAAGTGTACAACATAATTATTTGATATATGTATGTATTGTGAAATGATTACCATAATAAGTTTAGTTAAAATCCATCACTTCACATGGAAGTGTGATTTTTTTTATTTGCTTTTAATATTTACTTTTCTATCCCTTCAGACATGGAAACATCTTAATTAAATATTCCTAATTTGTGAAAATTGCTTATGTTTTCTACACACTTTGCCTGATGATTTTTTTTGTACTACTGTGTGGTTTTTCAGTCATCTGCCTATAATATTGTATTGTATTTAATTCATTTCCAGCAAAAAAAAAATGCTTTAGATAATCTGAATCAATGTTATTCTATTTCTTATGTTGGGACTGGGATCATCTTAAGTAATATTTCAAAAATGATCTTCACTGTTAGGTTTGTTGATGCCACTGAGGTTGGGAGAAAACAAATTTATAGTAAATTGTCTTTGAAAGAACTAATGCTAACTCAGGCCCCATACGCTTGGCTTTTGTGATGTTCATTTGTTCAGTCATGTTATACAGTGGTGTTTTCACAAGAAAGAACAAAAGAAGAGAAGTAATCTCTTTTATGTAATTTTTAAAAATCACAAGTAACTGGCCTTCTTAAAAATGTTCGTAATTATATCCATATTATAACATTAAGGCAAAGCACATTTATTTTATTGCCTTCATAGGGAATGAGAATTAAAGGACCTATACATCAGAATCACTTAGGATGTTCATCAAACTTCACATTCCTGGGCCCTACTCTTGGCAGTATAGAGGGAGGTGAGGGAATCTGCATTTTAACATACTTGTAGGGAATTGTAAACATTGAAGTTTGAAGACTGTTGCTTTGAGACCAAATACTGTCTCAAATCTCTCCTCCACAGCTGTGCTGCAGTAACATGCAGCAAGACTCGATAGATATCATTGGGCATCTTTCCTCAAACTGAATTTCCTAGGACCTGTTTTGTTTTTAGGAAATTACATTATAAGTTGAGCTTTTTTTTTCCTTAATAAAACTTACTTAAAAGTTAAAAAAAAAAAAAAAGCAAAACTAAACAAAACAAAACTATAGATCCTTTGTCAAGTTTTTTGTTTTTTTGTTTTTTCCTAATTTGGCATTATTGGCTTTTATCCAACAGTACTCTCTTCATTATAAGTGTTTGGACTTAGTACCACTTCACTCAGATGAATTGCCTATAGGTCTCCATTCATGAGACCATCATTCCTTAAGTTTTAGAAAGTTAAAAAGTGAGGGCCAGAAATATAAAATTCACACCTTTCCATTGTTCCTAAGGTTGGTATAAGATGACTTATATGACTTAAGTCATTGATGATTTTATCCACTGCCTATGTCAGTGCCTAGTGACATATTGCAAGTAATTGTTACTTAATAATAATCCCAACAACCCTGAAAATAAGTTTTATTCCTACCTTGTACAATGATAAAAATACTAAATGCCTAGCATTTATTGAGTATAGTTATCTCATTTAATTTATATGGAAACTTACTTCTCTACGCTCCATTTTCCTTTTCTCCCCCTTTCTGTACCAGTTATTACTGTAACTTTTGCCTCATATTTCTTCCTCTACTTCTTAAAGCTTGCTGGGCTTCTTTGTGAAAAAGGAGAGAGATATAGGAGCAATTACAATTGTCACGCTTCTGATGAGAATCACAAAGACTAGCTCCTTTACATAGTTTTTCGTTGGGCAAGAGAAAACCCACGCTCAGACAGATAAGGTGAATGTAAGGTTACTGATGGGTGATGGCTAAATAATAGTTGCTTCCAACCCTCAGTTCTGATTTAGAGAGATATAAAAACATTTTCTTCCTGTAAACTTTTAGGTGTTTATTATTTTCAGTCTCAGATTTGCATTTTTTCCTTGCAGATGAATCTGACCCTCTTACCAGTTAGCTAACTTCTCTGTACTGTGAAATAATTCTTGTGCAAATATTTCTGTAACAAACTCGGCCTTTTTAAAAACAACCAACCAAACAAAAAAACCATAAAAGTAAACCACTTTTAAATGTGTGTGACTATGTGCTAAAATACAAGTGGTGAAGATAAGGAATAGAATGAGGCTTTTGTAACTTTGACAGTTGTGTAGCTAGGAAAAAAAAAAAAAGATTCTGCTCAAACCCTAGTGCACAAAAATATTCCGGTTGGCTAACTTTGTGGCACTGATTTAGATGTTTTATATGTTTTCTGTTGAATAATTAATATTGGATATTGAAGCTAATTTCTCTTTTGGTTCTAAATTCAAGGAAAATGTTATTGTGATGTACATATTTTTAGGCTGTGGGAAGAGCATTTAACAAAAGTGCCAATGGAAAGAAAAACTTTGTCCAGCTTAATAATTAATAATTATTGAATCCAAACTATTTTAAATGAAAGGTGTAAGAATAAGTAAAGTGTCCATATTAAAATGAAGTTTTTGAACCACTTGGATTGGTTTCTAATAAAAAAAAAACAGTTTGAATCTGCAATTTCAGGGTAGTTCTTTTGATAATTGCTTCTTTCATGTTTAGTATTTCTAAAGCAGAGACGGCTTACTATATCATTTGTTCATCTAAGCCTCATATGATTTTTCTCCAACGATATGCAGAGAAACAAATGTTCTAATGGTTTTATTTTATTTTGTTTTTCTAGGAGTCAGAGAATAATAAGTTATGTTCCCTATATTCCTTCCGAAATACCTCTACCTCACCACATAAGCCTGACGAAGGGAGTCGGGACCGCGAGATAATGACCAGTGTTACTTTTGGAACCCCAGAACGCCGCAAAGGAAGCCTTGCCGATGTGGTGGACACACTGAAACAGAAGAAGCTTGAGGAAATGACTCGGACTGAACAAGAGGGTATGTGTGGACTTAACTGTTGGGCTTTATTCTTTTAAAGATTCCAGGCCTTTTAAAAAATGAGTGGGATTTCAAGGGCCAAAGCAGTGCGTAATTGGCACTAGCTAGGAAAAAGTTATTCAGAGGTTACCATGGTGATGGCAGATTGTGATCCATTGAAAGTATTAAGCAGATAGCTCCATTTTCCTAAACTTTGTGCATTTTATTTGGTTCTTATGATAACAAATTAAGGTTTTAAACTAACTGCAAGCCTTACCCTTGAAAAAGATGTAGTATGGGAACTTTTGCAGCTGCAACTTAATTTTTCATTTCTCCACTTCCTTTTAATGGATAGTGTTTTATTATGAAAAGACCAACTGTTTAAAAAGAAAAAACAAACAAAAAACTAATTTATTTCTCATTTTTATAAATATTACAAATTTATAAATATTATTCTTTCACCTTCAAATGTTGTAGAATTGAGAATTAAGGTTTCTAATATTGTGAAAGCTAAATGCTCAAGGGAGAAGTGCTGTGACACATGACATCTGTTGCAGTGTCCCACATCTCATCTACCTTCTCCACTCTTGAGAGAGTCCACTTAGGTTCATGTAGGTCCTAAAAAACAAATGAAAAAAGACTCTATCATAATATTGTTAAATTGAATAAATCAAGCCTAAGTGACTGCTATACTTATGTGTGTCCTTTCATTCTTTATGTATAGATTTTAGACTTTGAAATGTAGGGCAGTTAATGGTTCTGTATTTATTGCTAACATCATAAGTTAAATTTAGACTTCTGTGACACTATCAAGAAATGGGGATATAAGGGAATTTTTCATATAACTTAATTTTATTCCTCTAACGGCTTAAAAGTTTAAAAGTTTCTTTTTTTTTAAATTTTTTTTTTTAATGTTTATTTATTTTTGAGACAGAGAGAGACAGAGCATGAACAGGGGAGGGGCAGAGAGAGAGGGAGACACAGAATCTGAAACAGGCTCCAGGCTCTGAGCTGTCAGCACAGAGCCCGACGCGGGGCTCGAACTCACGGACTGTTAGATCATGACCTGAGCCGAAGTCAGACGCTTAACCGACCAAGCCACCCAGGCGCCCCAAAGCTTAAAAGTTTCAAATTAATTTTTGCGGATGTGTCCATCACATCAACACAAAAGGAGTTTCTAAAATGTATTACATGCTTACCTAACTTACCAACCAGATTATATGGCACAAATGTAAATGCTTTTTGATGACTCAGGATCATGATGCAATAGACTATGGACTCCAATCTAACAATTAGGTGATCCTGCATTAATTCTTCAGTCTCCCTGAGCCACAAAATGTAAAATTTGGGATGGTACTAATACTTGACTTGGAAACTCAAAAATTTTGAGAATTAACTATAATAATGAATATAGAAGTCTCTTATGAACAGTAAACTACATAAACTTGGGGTATTGTGATGATTGTCATATTATAAATGTCAATTATTTTATCATGCTATAATGTAATGATGCCCCTAGAGATCACTGAGATAATTAGGACTGTTTGGCCTTATGGTTATTTCTCTGTAATTATGAGACTTTGGAATGCTTGTGTCTGCTTGATATAGATATTTTTTTCGGTGCATGCGTGTGTGTGTGCGTGTGTGCGTGCGTGTGTGTGTGTGTGTGTGTGTGTGTGTTGGTTTCTCCTTTTTCAATAATAGGTTTCAGGCTGTTACTTTTTGCTTTGTTGTGAAAAATTTCTAATTTCTTTCATTTTTCATTTATAAATTATGAAAATATATGATCATGACCGCTGGACCATGTGTAAAATATACATATATATATCTGGGTGAGTTGCTTAGAGATTCTGGGTAATAAACATGATTTTTAGTGCATGGGCTTCTCCCTGCTCAGACACTTTATTTTCCCCTACTTGGCTATGTTCTAGAATGATTGAGGCTGTCAGATCAATAATGTCTGATTGAGATTGCTAGATTACTTTTAATTATGATTTACCAAGAAGATGGTTTTAGTTCCATAAGAAAGAGGGTTTCAAGATACTTTAGAGAAGTCTTTAATGTAAAAATAAAGAAATTGATTTGTGATGATTTTTTTTGGTGTGGGCTCCTGGAGAATTTAAAATAATTTTTATCTTGCAAGTCATGGTTAGTTTTCCGTTCTACTGTGTGTCGAAGGTTTGATACAAGAGAGGCATTTGCAAGATGAGACCTCTCATTTAAGAGTACTTTATCACTCACTATATTCCTACTATCAAAGAATATTTTTATGTGCTTTACTGAAATTTGTTTTCAGTATGTAAACTATATACACTTTAGGCATCAGAAAACCAGGCATTTTTTAGTGTGTATTAATGTGTATATTAAATATAAATATGAAGTGATAGAAGTAGGTTCTTCAAACTTACACATTCTACAAATCTGGAAGGAATGCTGAATATAATGTATGAAAGAAACAAAGCTCAAAAGGTTTTGACAAACCGAAAATGTGAACTTAAAACTGACCCATCAAGATAAAATTTAATAGATCTTCTTGTCAAGTCCAGAGAGTATGACCAAAACTCCTAGCTGCACAAATAATTACTGAAGGGAATTCAAGTAGCAGACATAGGAATTTTTTAAAAAGCTTATGAGGTTTAGGTGGCAGAAAGTGCCCTGGGGTCCACATGATGAATATTGCCCAAAATTTGCACTACTAGAATTACAGTATGTAGCATTCAAAAAATGGTAGTCCCATTGAACTCCCTGCTCAATAGAATGCATCTGAATTATTGTGTCGGGTTGAGAATTACCACACTTTAAGAGGGACTGGAAAGCACTGGGATATTCTCAGAGGAGAACAGGTGACATGGTAACAGACATACAATTATATAATAAGAGGGATGGTTGAAGGAACTAGTATTATTAATCCCAGAGAAAATAGATCAAGGATGACAGGATGGTTGTCTTTAAAGATTAAAGTCATGTGGAGGAAGAATTGGGTTCATTCTATGTAGCTCCATAGCGATAGAATGAAGATCAGTGACAAGAAGTTGCAAGGAACCAGATTATCATTTATAACAAGATTAATTGTCTAACAGTTGTACCTGTCCATGTATGGAAGATAATAAATTGCCCTTGGAGGCTTGTGGCAATCTTAATTGCCATTTTAATAGGGCTAGGGGACAGGAGATTGGTCTTTTCCTAATGCCAAGGCTCTATGAATTTTTATGAAAAACAATATGCTTATACAATATTTTATAGTTCATCATATATATGTATTTATAGTTCTAATCAAGAACTACATAGTATCATGATTTCTTTTATGTAAGTTTTCTTTTTGTTTTACAAGGTGCTGTATTAGAACTGAGGAATTCTTATCTGTTTACTTTTTTTTTTTTTTTTTTGCCTTGGATTCCTTTGGTAGTCTGGTGAAGCCTACAGGTTATTTTTTAGTTTAAATAGATAAAGTAAAATGCACAGGATTACAAAGAAAATGAATTATATTAAAATATTAAATAATTTTATAATTTCGTGATATGGTAGAAAGTGCTACTTTACTAATGTATTAAACAACAAGATCTAATGGAGGGACTCAAAATATCAAAATTTTAAAGTAGTGATAAACATAAAAGACATTTTGAGATATTGTTAACAAGTTCAGTGCGATCTAAAAATACATTATAATTCTATCAGTTACAGTATCACTACCAATATTTTATGGCTTGCTGCCTGCATCCACAATTTGAGGAAGTGCAAATTTTCAATTAGAGGTTAGTGAAAAAGAATTTTTTTCCAACCAGGTTCACCATCCAAGGTCCCTGAATTCTGTAGAAATGAGAAAAGAGGAAGGAGTGCATATGGGAGAGTTATTAGGAGATAGAATTGTTAGGAGTTGACATTTAAATGAGGAGACCAAGGGAGAGGAATGGTTCAAATGTTGCTCAGGGTTTTTAAAACTTTGTGTGAATAGGAGGGTGTTAATACAATTAATAAAAAAAAAATAGAGGAACATGTTTTGGAGATGGGAGCCATGAAGATTTCTATTTTTTGAGTTTGTTTCCTAATTTAATGACCTGCTTGGAGCAGTAGTACAGAATAGTATAACAGAATTTCTGATTCTATGACAGCTGTATTTCAGGTCTAAGGAGGTGTAATAGCTCCAACATTTGCCTGGCTTTGACCCTTTAAAACCCCATGTCCCTCTCCTTATGTGGGACAGCTCTTATCCCATGGGACATAGCAGAGCTTTCAAAAGAGCTTACTCACCTCTCTCTCACCTCTATTTCCTGGTTTGAAGGCCATACCTCATGAATGACAAGTCTGTGTGATTGACATAATAAATGACTTTTCCTGAGTCATTCTTGTCCTGGAGAATGTTTTGACTCTATCAGGCTAAAAGCCTTCCCCCTCACTTCCCCTCCTATACCGGAACTGATCTATTAAAAGTTCATTTATTATGGTCTATTTTAAAACAATATCTACATGATAAAACAAAACTCTTCACATAGCATTAGGAAAGTTATTCTCTTACAGGCAGATCCTTTCATCAGCCAAATAATTGTCCAGTGTTTTATCTGCCATCCCTCAAGAAATGCCTTCTTCAGAGCAATGATTTGACTGGATTGCTGAAACAGTGATGAACAAAGGTGTTCTGTCTGAAGTGCCTCTTCTGAAAGTGAGATTTGTGGGAAAATAGACAAGGTTTCTGTTTTTTTGTAAATGTAACCTTGATTTTTTGGTCATAGGTACGTAGGAAGATAGATGATAGGTAGGTAGGTAGATAGATAGATAGATACATGGATAGATGGATAGAATGAATACAGAAAATACTGTTGATATTGGTGGGTAGAGTATGCAGAAAGACTTTGATTATAGGTTGAGGTTAAAATGCTTCCAAGATAAAAATCCTTCAGCTGTGATTAAATGATGAATTTTAGTTATCCTTGTATCACCCATCGTGTTGCCAATGTTGCTGGGCTCTAACATAAGCGACAGTTGTCAGAAAATGAATACTTTAAAAAGGACTTCTATATCTAAATACATATATTTAATCAGAGAGTCCTTTGGCTTCTGAAAATAAGTTGTCTAATGAGAATTTCATTTGAGCAGCTGCGACTGAGGAGGTCAACAGGCATTGCCTAGGAGAATATGGCCCAGCTGGTTAAATCTGGTTGTTGTCGTGATTTAAATGGTCAAGTGCTGCTTGTAATCCAGGACCGTCTGTTTGTAAAGGGAAGAGTGAGTGCTTCAGCATAATGTACAGCTGTTTTAATCTCTCTTTAATAATAGTGCTTCAGCCACTATCATGTCTTGTGTATCATACTACTAAGTATATGATCCTAGGCTGGGTAAACCGGTTTGGGTCAGGTTCTGGAGGCATGTGAGCTTGGAGAGAAAGGGATACAATGATATAAACCTTAACTCTCTGACAAAATAAAATCTTGTTTCCGCCTTTTTGGCTCTTTTAAAAGACGTATTCTTTAGGTAATAATTATTGTGATCAAAAAGGAGTGATATAGTTTGTAGCTAGATAGAAACATTTGAATGAGTGAACTCTCTTTGATAGAGGCCGTAAACTTAATGGAAAGTATGCCGGATCGGTACAGTTGTATAGAATATACGTTGGACAGAAATTAGAGTATTTGTCCAGTGCAATTGTGTGCCACAAGCTATCATGATGGAGAAAGTATGTGGTTTCATTTGACTGTGTATGTGGAGAAAGGGCAGGAGCATTTGAGCTTTGGATTCCTGGTGGGATAGGCTTTCCAATGGATTATGCAGCTGTTACCCTGCACAAGAATGAACACGTGTTTATGTGTATATCTGACAGATTATTATCATTATTCACATCTCTAAACAATAATTTGGATTTTTACATATATTTTTACTGAATTATATTTAGTTAGGATATATGTTGGTATGTATTGCTTATCTGATTGCTGTTGCTGTACTAAAGAGGGAATGTGGTGTAGTTTCAGCAATGGGGAAACTCAGTTTTGAAAATCATGTTTCTGAGTGAGCTAGATCTGTGTTTGACCATAAATTCTATTATTTAGAGGGACCGTAGAGTCTACTGATTGAGAATGTGGGCTCTGGAGCTAGACTGCCTATGTTTCAAATTCAGCTCAGCATTTACCAGGGGGATGACATAGGGCACCTACCTCTCTGTGCCTCACTTTTCTCAATCAGAAATTGGACATAATTATAGTGCTGTCATAGGATCAGGATTTAGTTAATTCAACTAAAGCATTTAGAGCATTACCAGCATATAGTAAGTGTTCAATAAATGTAACCAACGTTACTTTCTAGCTGTATGACCTTGAACAAATGACTTAGTCCTTTTGTGCTTCAGTTCCCTCATCTGTAAAACTAGATGAATGGTACCTACTTTGCAGGGTTGTGTGAGGATTTCACACATTAAATAGATAAAACACATACCTTCTATAATTGTAATTATTACTACTGTTGCTATTGTTATTATTGGAAGAAACATTTTTGAGGGAAATATTACAGGAATCTCTCTCTCTCTTTTTTTTTTTTTTTGGCCACAGACAGAATCATAGGAAATGTCCCATGGTGTTAGGGGATTTAGCATTTGGCAGCAATGACGTTCCTGTTTTCTGGAAGAGCAATTCAGTTTAACTCTCCTTTCAGGGTTTTTGGAAAGGCTGATAGTAAAATTTCCCCACTGGAAGCCAATCTTCCCTGCTGAGAAATATGCGGAATATGATGTTGTCAGTGAGAGAGGTTGGTAGAGCCTTGGATGAGGTTTTCAGATAGTACCCAGTTAAGAGCAATGTGTTTTTGTTAGAGAAAAAAATCTATTAAAAGCTCATGCTAAAAAAAAGTTTAACTTTCATACCATGCTAGAGCATCAAAAGAATTTTTTAAGGCAAAATTTATGGATGTTAGGTTTGCCACTGTTGTGATTGAAGGGTTATATTGGTGAAGCATTTGGAATTCGAGATCCAGACCCTTCTTTATATTTCTCATTCATGGGGGTAATAGGAAAGGCTTTGGATTTTGCATAAGAAACACATTAAGTATTCATTACAAATGCCCCCAGAATTATTATTTCAAATAAGTTGGAAATTTCAAGTCATTTCAATGCTGAAGTTCCCCAACACCACTCATAATCTAAGTGAAGAAGCAATCAGGTATTCAGAGCAATGCTGATGCATCTTCATTTCATTTTTTCTTCTTTTTAAAACACTGCATCTTTCCTTCTTATGATATTTGTGTCCTCGCTCCTGTTTTAAAGAGTTTGTAGCATATTCATAGCAAATGCAATCTAGTACAGATAGTTTAAATAAACATACTTTCTGAAAGTATTTTCCAATTAGGGATTACAATGTGCTAGAACTACTGGTGTTTGAATTATGAAAATCATTATGTTTGGTTTGTTTTTGTGTTAAGTATATTTGCTTTCTAATACTCTGGAAACTGGACATCCTCTCATATAACTTTATAAAGGATATAATCAGCCTGAATCCGGTGAGCCCCAGGCGTTCTGGACAAATCTTGGTTATTTTAATTTGCTCTTGTTTTACAACTCCCATTTACAGTGTTGGCAATATACTAGTTGGTTGAATCTTTTTCTTAACTTCATTTTGTGTGCCTGTACCTTGAAAAGATACTTCATATTTGTTGGTCCATTTCTATTTCTGCAGATTTAAACGTTCTTTTCTTAAAGCTCTTTCTCGAAGAATGTTAAGAACAGATACAGGCAATTGCTTTTGACTTTTTCTCCTACTTTCCTGGGAAGCAAGAAGGTGCTCTCCTGGTATTTTGTTGTTTAGAAAAAGGATGCAGCTTTCTGATGGTTTATTAAATAAGCCATATTCTTACATGGTTTTTGAACCTGTAGAGTTTGAATGATCATTGTCATTTCACATTTCTTTCATTGAAAATTAATTAGATTGACTTATTCAGGATTTATTTTGGGATTCTTAAAAGTAATAGGAGGGGTGGTTTTTAGATTCAAATTCTTTTACTTTTATAATATGTATATAAAATGCAAAGAAAAATGAATATAAAAGGAAATGGTAAATTTAAACATGTATTTATTATGTGATATGTGATACATAGTATAGGACATACAAAAAAAATGCCTGTGAATTCATCATCTAACTTAATATAAATTAGTAACACTACTGAATCTACCTGTTTTGTTCACCTGTCCAATCTGTTTTCTACCTAGATGTAACTATTGCCAGAACTTTGTGTTTATCATTTCCCCTTTTGTTTTAAAACAGTTTTATGTGTCCCAAAATATTGTTGTTTAGCTTTGTTTTAGGACTTTGTAAAAATGGTACTATACCATTACCTTCTATGTCTTGTTTTTTATACTCATAATTATATTTTAAGCTCAATGTTGCTGTATACAGCTCACACAATTTTGCTGTGTCTGGTTCATTTTCATTTTCATATAATATTCCATGTGTTGTTCCCTAGAATGATAGTCAGGAGTATAGTCTCCTGTCTACTGTCTCTGGACATTTGGATGCTATCATTTTCTGCGAGTACAAACAATGATGCTGTGAACATTCTTGCACCTGTCTTCTGCTGCACATGTGCATGAGTTATTCCCAGGAGTGGAGTTGCTGTTGACCAATTTTTGTATTCTTTTTCCATTCTGTTGGAAAATGTTACAGAAAGAAGTTGGGGCTACAGTGTGTGTGTGTGTGTGTGTGTGTGTGTGTGTGTGTGTATTATAATCCTTGAAAGCTTTAACTTAACTGCCTATACCTTTTGGTTCCACCTTCCTCAAAATGTCTAGTACAGGTTTCTTTTTATCATTGAGCTTTTCAGAAGTTCACAAGAGCCTTTGATGGACCCTTCACTGCAATTTTCCGTTTTCTTTTGTTGTATCTTAATAGAATATCTTCAACATTTCTTTCAACTGTGAGCACAAGTGTATTGTCATTCTCTCACTGAACTATGATTACTAGATTTGTTAGGGAACACTGTTTTCCCATTTTGACTCCTTATTGAAGTTTCCAGTTTGGTGTGGTATTTGAATTAAAGAAATTCCTGATCTGTAACCATCTCAGCTTCACAATCACTTTTTTCTTCAATGCCTACTTCAAATTCAAGATTTGACTAGCAAATCTGTTGATTGTCGCCACTATTCTATCTAGCCATTAATATTGAAATAGTTTTCTAGCCAGTTGACTTATTACCTGGAAGTCTTTACCTTTTCCTTAGAATACTTAATTTGAGAATCCATTGATGTACTGGCCTGGATTTGGTACATGTTCTTGTCCTGACTCTGGTAACTTACTAGGGTAGTACCTAATAATTAATTAATTTGTTAATTGATTGATCTTAGCAAACATTTCTTAATTCAGAAATTATGGACATTAGTCTATCATTAAAAGCCACATTCTAAAACTCTGTGCTGCTTTGATTTTCTTTTAGAATTTGTATCTCAATTTCAGCACTATCAGTGATTTTCTTTTTCAAACTATTTTCAGGCTAAAAGTCATCCAGATCAATCTTGTGACTCATCTTTCTTTTATTATGCTTGAAATTGTCCTTTTTTATTCCCAGTCTCTTTTTTCTGATGTGATAATTTTCATGAATATAGCAATAAAAAGTACCATCCAATTTTGTTGTGTGAAGAGTCACTGTCCAATGAAGTACTTACAGACAAAACCATGGATAATTGGCTCAGAAAGTGCCGTATATGGTTTGAGAGATTGGCAAACAGAAGGTAGTATTGGTAGGATACCATGATCCAGAAGAAGGTAAAGGTAAATAATTCTGCCTTTGGTCTGGGCCTTCAAGGGAATTTATAGCCATAATTATTAACCATATAAGGCTATGGTTTAATGCTGAATAACTGTGACACCTAGACCTATCATAGCTTTCTTAATTTATGTTTTGAGGGCTTAAGTATAACTCAGGAGCCATCACTGAGAGACCAGACAACTTCCACAATGAAGTCATAATATACAGACCATCCGCTAGCATTGGGAGTGCAGAAGTTAGAGGCCTGTGGGCATCCCTAATTGCTTTCAGATAATGAATTGAAAATGTGTAAATACAAATAAATGGTTAGATAAAAATTGAAGGTATAATGAAACTATGAAAAATAACTATGAAAAATGTGACAAAGTATTGAATTATTTGCAACAAAAACCATGCGGCAGCAACAACAGCAGCAGAATCACTATGCTAATGTATGACTTGTGAATGAAGGCACCCTAGAGTTAATGGGCATTCTTTAGAGTAGCTAACGAACTGTGTACACTGGGGTCCATTCCACTCCAGAATGCAGCTGTAATTTGTTTAATTGGAACTTTTTAGCAGACGCATCAGAAATACCTCTTATCTTTAATTTTTTGCTTGTGTCATAGATGGGAGAGATGGAGAATTTAAAAATTATTGCATAAGCAACATGTTATTTTGGAGCTAGCCCTCTTTGTTTTCAGGTAGAAGAAAGAGACTGGGGGAAATTGCATCATGTACCTAATGTACAAAGTCCAAAAAATTATCCTTTGATATTTTTGATAGTATTTTGATTTTACCACCTATAGTGATTCAGTGTCATTTTGGGATACAGAGGACAGCAATAAGTTAATGTTGTTTGTTTATAAATATTATTGACTCAAATCTCATGTGTACAAAAGGCTTATGTATTAATTTTATTTTTTCATTATTTTTATTTAACCTTTAAACCCCCATTCTGACTAATAGCAGAAAGTCTGATCTCACTTCCAAGTAAACTTCCAGTTACTTTAGAATTTAACTTCAGTTGGTTAGAATTATGCCCCCTTTACTTCTTCCTGATAGTCAGAGGGTTTAGGCATTTTACTAGCATTGGAGCATTGGTATCAGGTCAATGGTCATTAATCTCTATTATGCTTAGAATAAAATTCATTACTTAAGATCCAAAACACTGTACTCTGGCTTTCAAGGCTCATTTTATGTTATTTTACCTTTTTCTTAGGCCATTCCAGCTATATTGGTCTGGTCTGTTTGTTTGTTTGTTTTTCCCTCAAGCATGTCTTTGTCCTTTGTACTTGATTTTCCATGTATCTAGAATGATTTTCCTTGAGATCCATGTATGTTGCCTCCTTCTTGTCATTCACATCTCAGCTTAATTACCATTTCTTCAGGGAAGCCTTACTTAACCTTTAAATCTTAAATAGACCCGCATTACTCTTTACTATATTGCTCTGTTCAATTTTCACCTTAGCATTTTTCACTACCTAATACCCTCTTGTTTATTTGTCTTCCTTATTGTCTCTCTCACTCTGCTAAAGGGGGAAAGTCAGTGACAGCAGAGAGCCTCTCTGATTTGTCCACTGCTGTACTCCCAGTGCCTGATAGTGACCGGAACACAAGATCCTTATTAAATGTTTGTTGATTGAATAAATGAGTGAAGGTTGTTAAATGATCTGAAGTCATGACTCTTGTTCTTACCTTGCTTTTCTTGTGTCTTCTTTCTTTCTACACTCAGGCCTCTCTTAACCATACCTTTGTCTTTTATAATATTACAAGTCAATATAGGAAATCAAAGGAATTTCCCTTTTTGTGGCCTTTTTCTTCCCTATATTGGTGCACATTTACTATTTAAAAGTCAGCTGCCAATGGGAATGTAATTCCAGATGTGATTCCATTTTCTGTTATCCACTAGATTAGACATACATTTCCTAACTATTCTGAAACTACAACCTTTAAGTCCTCATCTCACAATAACTGTATGCAGGACTAGAACCCTTTCCATGAAGTTACACAAGTGAATACATAATTATTTCAAACTATGATGAAAACTGAGAGTCACTGTCTTTCACTCTGGCTATTCCACTCTTTACTTGCTGTCAGTAATAGCTTCAGAGGTCAGGGGTATTCTTGGTACCCAATGGGGACTAGCTTTGATTATTTTTTTTCTAGCTTAAAATTCTTTTTCTAACAGTAATATGTATTATCTCCCACATCTGCTGTGCTTTTTCCTTTTGCTTTGATGTGACGATAACATGGACATTCCTTAGTCACATTAGAGCCACTACCCATCATTAGAATTTGATTCATGGGGGTCCATTTGTAATCTTTCTCTACTGAACATTTTGATTAAGAAACTTGAAGATGTAACAGTCTCATGACAAGCTTTCTTATCTAGCAAGTCAGCCCTGTGTTGAAGTTGAATTAGTTATTTTGTCCAGCATACTTCATGCTCAGCCATTATCCCTCCTACCCAGAATAACCTTCCATCTCTCCTCTGCTTATCTAAATTTGCCATCTGCCTATTTTATGATATACTAAACCAGATCACATCTAG
Organism: Panthera pardus; assembly: GCF_024362965.1. NCBI lineage: Eukaryota > Metazoa > Chordata > Mammalia > Carnivora > Felidae > Panthera > Panthera pardus. The sequence goes on from NW_026526677.1 coordinate 42,805,251, forward strand.
TCTTCTGCTAACTACTTTAGCCCTCATAACTTTCTACTTCTCTAAGATCTATGGAACCAAAAAGAAATCAAACTCATGGAAATCGCAAGTAGAAAAGTGGTTTCAGGTTCTAGGGGGTGGGAGAAATAGAGAGAGATTGGCAAAAGTACACAAACTTTCAGTTATAAGATGAATGTTTTGAAGATATAATGTATAATATGGTAGCTATCTTTAATAACACTGTATTGTATAATTGAAATTTGCTTAAATTAGTAAATCTTAGCAGAGTAGAACTTAAATGTTCTTATGCCTCTCCCTGCCAAAATAGTAAATAGGTGAGATGATGAATGGGGGAATCCTTCCAAATATATACATATATCAAATCATCATGTTGTGTACTTTATATGTCCTACAATTGTATTTGTCAATTATGCCTCAATAAAGCTGGAAAAAACTGAATATCACTCCATTTATCAATAAATTATACCTTTAATTATATTGCTTGCTGTTTTTTAGAATGAGATATTTATTGCAATCATTATAGGTTAACATGTAGTTGTAAGAAATAATACCAAGAGATCCAGTATACACTTGGCCTCTTTTCCCCCAGTGGTAACATTTTGTAAAACTATCATACGATATCACATCCAAGTTATTGCCATTGATACAGTCCACTGATTTCACTCCTATTCCTCCAGTTTTAATTCTACTCAGTTGTGTTTGGATGTGTGTATATTAAATTCTACACAATTTTATCACCTGTAAATTACATATATAGGTTCACGTGTCTACCACCACAATCAAGATAATTGAGTAGCTCCAACACCACCAGGATTCCTTCTGTTCCTTTTTTATAACCACATGCACCTACTTCCACTCTTTACACTTCTCATGCTCTATCCCAATTCCCTGGCAACCACTAGTATGTTCTTCAGTTCTAACTTTTGTTATTTCAAGGATGTTATATAAATGAAATCACACAGTATGTGCGTTTTTGCAATTAGCTTTTTTAAAGTTCAGAATAATTCCCTGGAGATTCACCCATGCTGTTGCATATATCAGTAGTTCATAATATTTTTTATTGCTGAACAGTATCCAATGATATGTATCATGTGTATCTATCACAGTTTGTTTAACCAGTCACCAGTTGAAAGGCATAAATTCACAATTCAGTTTTTGGCTATTACAAATAAAGTTGCTGCAACATAAAGTTGTATGAACATAAGTTTTCAATTCTCTGGAATTCATGCCCAGGAGTACAGTTGCTGGGTTGTATGGTAATTGGTGTTTAGTTCTATAAGAAACTGCTGGTTATTTCAGAATAGCTTTACCATTTTACACTTACACCAGCGATGACCTAGTTTACATTCCCACCAGTGATCTAGTTTCTCTGCGTCTTTGCCAGAATTTGGTTTTGTTATGTTTATTTTAGCCCTCCTGATAGTGTGTAGTAATATCTCAATGTGGCTTTCTGTTGTATTTCTCTTATGGCTAATGATGTTGAACATCATTTTATGTGCTTGTTCACCATCTGTTTATCTATCCCCTTTGGTGAAATGTCTATTCATGTCTTTTTGTAAATTTTTTAATTGCATAGTTTTTTACTGTTGAGTTAGGAGAGCTCTTTATTACTATAGATACTAGTCCTGTGTTGGATATGTGGTTTGCAAATATTTTCTCCCAGTCTGTAGTTTGCCTTTTCATCCTTTTTACATAGGCTTTCACAGAACAGAAGTTGACACATTTGAGGAGGTACAGTTGAGCAATTTTTCATTTTATGGATCATGGTGTCAAGCCTAATAACACTTGGCCTACCCCTATATTCTAAACATTTTTCTAAAATACTTATAGTTTTACATTTTACTTTTAAGCCTATAATCTATTTAGAGTCAAGTTTTGTATTAGGTGTGAGATTTAGGTCACATTTTCTATTTTCTTTTTTTTTTTTTTTTAATTTCAGAGAGAGAGAGAGGCAGAAAGAGGGAGAGAAAGAATCTTAAGTAGGCTCCTTGCCCACTACAGAGCCCAATGTGGAGCTCGATCCCATGACCATGAGATCACAACCTGAGCTGAAATCAAGAATTGGACACTTAACCAACTGAGCCACTCAGGTGCCCTTAGGGTCACATTTTTAGATAAGGTGTGAAGTTTAGGTTTCATTTTGAGTGAGCGAGGTCATAAGATACAAGATCGATACATAAAAATCAATCACAATTTTATATATTAGCAATGGACATATGAAAACTGAAGTTAAAAACACAATACTATTTAGAGTTGCTGCAAATAAAATGAAGAGTTTAGGTATACACCTAAGGTATGTGCAGGATCTGGTAAATGACAAAATGCTGACAAAAGAAATCAAAGAAAACCTAAATAAATGGCAACACATACAGTGTCATGGGTTGGAAGACTCAACATGGTAAAGATGTCAGTTCTTCCCCAAATAATGTATATATTTAATGAAATTTCTATCAAAATTCCAGTAAGACTTTCATGTGCATAGACAAGCTTATTCCAAAATTTATATAGAAAGGGCAGGTCCTAGAATACCTGAGATAATCTTGACAAAGAAGAATAAGATGTGGGGAATCACTCTACCCAATATCAAGGCCTAAAGTATAGTTACAACAATCAAAACAATGTGGTTTGGGCAGAAAAATAGACACATTGGTCAATGGAACATAATACAGAACACACACAACTGCAAAAATGTGCTCAATTGATTCATGACAAAGATGAAAGTGTTAGTTTCTGTTTATCAATTTTGTCTCACTTGAAGATTTTAATTTCCTTGAGGACACAGACCATATCTTTGAGTCTATCTTCACAATGCCTAGTATAGTTCTTAGTATATAATACACGTATAATATTTAAAAATCCGTTGATTTATAAAAGGTTTCAGAAAGATGAATACTACTGTGATTCAAGGGAGATAAATAGATTCAATTTTTAGGAGGTGCCTCTTTATTTAAACTAAACATACAAATACACATTTAAATACATACATATATATGCTCATTATTTCCATAAGCATTTATAAGCTCTTTCATCTGGTAGTATAGTGGGCCTCAGGTGGGGAGAGGTAAAAGTGGAGAAAGAGGAGGAGGAACAGAACATGAATGCAGAGATGAATAAATACTGGGTTTTTTTTTAGTAACTCATAGCGAGGAAACATACACACATAGAGTACTTATATTAGAATAAGTGCTATAGTAGAAGTTGTTATAAAATGCTGTGGGAGTACAAAAGAGGGCTGTCATTTTATCTAGGAGATCTAGGAAGGGTTTTATATACATTTGAGGTGGATTTTGATGAATTGTAAGGTATTCATAGTGGCCAAGAGATATAATAGAATCCCAGATAGAGAGAATAGCATTGTATAAAGTTTCAATGGTATGAATAAACCCATGAGTTTGGTGAATTCAGAGGTTCAGTGTGGCTGGGCAGGAGATATGACTGAAAAAATAGATTGAAGCCATTCTAAAGAGTTTGAATTTTATCTTTTGGGTAGTAGGGAGCATCTGAGAAGTTTAAGTAAGAGGACACATAATATAATTGGACACATTTCTTATAAAAGAAACTTGTGGCATTTTGACTATCAGTTGGAAAGAGGCAAGGCCAAATGAAGGAATATTTGCTACTAGGCCATTTTAATGGACTACATATGTACTAATAAGAGTCTAAACAATTAAGGCAGTCGCAGGGGGTAGAGCTGAGGAATCAGCTTTTAGGTATATATTTGAAGTTGCTTATCAGATGTAGGGTATGAGGTTGGGGAGAAAGACAAAGAAGATTGAAGTAACTTAGCAGAGAGATGAGGTGATGAGGCTATTAAGATGGTGAATATAGATAGATGAGAAAGTTTAGGGAGAAGGTTTGAGTTTAGACATACTGAGTCTGAACATTCTGTGGAAGTAGATACATCAAGTAGGCAGATGTAAGATTGACTATCCTGGAAATTAGGAGACAGGAGTACCCTTTAGCTGCCCTGCCTTTTTAAAGTGAAGAATAATTAACATACACTCTTATATTAGTTTCAGGTATACAATATAATGATTCAACAATTCTATACATTACTCAGTGCTCATCAAGATAAGTGTGTTCTTAATCTCCTTAATCTATTTTATCCTTCCTTCTACCACCTCCCCTCTTGCAACCACCAGTTTATTCTTTGTATTTAAGAGTTGTGGGGTTTTTTTAAATCTCTTTTTTCTTTTTGTTTGTTTATTTCTTAAATCCCACATCTGAGTGAAATAATGTGGCATTTTTCTTTCTCTGCCTTAATTCACTTAGCATTATACTCTAGGTTCCTCCATTGTTACAAATGGCAAGATCTTATTCTTTTTTGTGGCTGAGTAATATTCCATTATATATATATGTATGTGAAATAATTATATGTGTATATAAAATAATTATATATATGTATATATATCACTTCTTTATCCATTAATCTATGAATGGACATTTGGATAACTTTCATATTTTTGCTATTGTAAATGATGCTGCAGTAAATATAGGGGTACACATATCTTTTTGAATTACTATTTTTGTATTCTTTGGGTAATACCCAGCAGTGGAATTACTGGATCAAATAGTAATTCTAGTTTTAATTTTTTGAGGAACCTCCATACTGTTTCTCACAGTGGCTGCACCAACTACTTTCCCACCAACGGTGAATGAAGATTCCTTTTTCTCCACATCCTCACCAACACTTGTTATTTCTTATTATTTTTTATTTTAACCATTCTGACAGGTGTAAGGTGATATCTCATTGTAGTTTTGGTTTGCATTTCTCTGGTTGTTAGTGATATTGAGCATCATTTCATGTGTCTATTGGCCACCTACGTGTCCTCTTTGGAAAAATGTCTGTTCAGGTCCTTTGCCCATTTCTTAATTGGATTAATTGGGTTTTTTTGGTGTTGAGTTCTATAAGTTCTTTATATATTTTAGATATTAACCCCTTAGTGGATATATCATTTGCAAACATCTCCCATTCAGTAGGTTGCCTTTCTGTTTTGTTGATGCTTTCCTTTGCTGTGCAAAGTATTGCTGTGCAATACTTATAAAAGGTTTTTTATTTTGTGAAAAATATTTTTTATTTTGGTATAGTCCCAATAGTTTAATTTTGCTTTTGTTTCCCTTGTCTGAGGAGGCATATCTAGAAAAATGTTTCTACAACCAATGTCAAAGAAATGAAAAGCATCCTAATTGGTAAGGAAGAAGTGAAACTTTTACTATTTGTAGATGATATGATACTATATATAGAAAACCCTAAAAACTCCATGAAAAACTATTAGAACTGATTAAGTGAATTTAGTAAAATCATAGGATACAAAATTAATGTATAGAAATCTGTTGCATTTCTACACACTAATAATGAAGTAGCAGAAAGAGAAATTAAGAAAATAACCTCCTTTACAGTGGCACCAAAAATAGTCAAATACCTAACATTAAACTTAACCAAGGAAGTGAAAGGTCTATACTCTGAAACTATAAAACACTGATGAAAGGAATTCAACAAGGCACACAACAAGTGGAAAGATACTCCATGCTCATGAATTGGAAGAACCAATATCGTTAAAATGTTCACCACCCAAAGCAACCTGTAGATTTAATGCAACCCCTATCAAAATACCAACATTTTTCACAGAACTAGAACAAATAATACCAAAATTTTTACGGAACTACAAAAGACCCCTAATAGCCAAAGCAATTTTGAGAAAGAAGAACAAAGTTGGAGGTATCACACTCCCAGATTTCAAGATATACTACAAAGCTGTAGTAAGCAAAACAGTATGGTACAGGCATAAAAATAGACACATAGATCAATGGAACAGAATAGAGAGCCCAGAAATAAACCCTCACTTATATGATCAATTAGTCTATGATGAAGGAAGCAAGAATATACAGTGGGGAAAAGGCAGTCTCTTCAACAAATGGCATTGGGAAAACTGGACAGTTACATGCAGAAGAATGAAAGTGGACAACTTTCTTACACCGTACACAAAAATAAAACTCCTAAACGTGATACCTGAAGCCATGAAACTCCTAGAAGAACTCATTGCGATTAGTCATTGTAGCTTTTAGGTGGCATCAAATTTGTTCCACATGTGAAAGCTCTGTGATCTGTCATTCTGTTCTTCTAAAAGGAGAGAAGCAACAATAGGTCAATACAGGTCATGTGTGTCTTATCTGTTCAGGTAAACTCAATTTTATAGGCCAGTGGTTCACATTGTCAGTAGCATTGACATCACCTTGGAACTTGTTAGAAATGCAGATTCTTGGGCTCACCCCTTCCCTACTGAATCAGAAAGTCTGGGATGGGGCCCAGAAACCCATGTTTTAACAAGCTCACCAGGTATTTCTGATGAACACCGAAGATTGAAACTATGATATAGGAGCTATACCATATTATATTGTAGAATATCATACTGTGCTGTAGCTTAAGCCATATGATACTCTGAAATCATCTTCTAACTGGGAAACATATTTTCAGCCATCTTCATGATCAATAATTGTCTTTAAAAGGGTAAAAATAGGGCGCCTGGGTGGCTCAGTCGGTTAAGCGGCCGACTTCGGCTCAGGTCACGATCTCATGATCCGTGAGTTCGAGCCCCGCGTCGGGCTCTGTGTTGACAGCTCAGAGCCTGGAGCCCGTTTCAGATTCTGTGTCTCCCTCTCTCTCTGCCCCTCCCCTGTTCATGCTCTGTCTCTCTCTGTCTCAAAAATAAATAAACGTTAAAAAAAAATTTAAAAAAAAGGGTAAAAATAATGGATAAACTGATCAAGAAGTAGGATGAAAGGGGTGCCTGAGTGCCTCAGTCAGTTAAGTGTCCGACTCTTCATGTTGGCTCAGGTCATGATCTCATGGGTTCCTGAGATCTAGCCCCTCTTCGGGCTCTGTGCTTGGGATTCTCTCTCTCCCTCTGCCCTTCCCCTGCTCCTGCATGCTCACTCACTCTCTCTTGAAATAATAAATAAACTTTAAAAGAAGTAGGATAAAAGTACAGCCTACTGGCAATATTATGTCCGGTTGTATAGATATTGCTTTCTCATTCATTGTATTGCTCCTTCTTTAAATCTTATTTCATATAAGTCTGTATCTCTGAGAGGTAGAAAATGAAATTGGTGTGATATGAAGAAAAATGGAATTCAGGACTGCTTTCTCAGTTTAATGACGAGTTCAGGTGATGATGTTAGGGAAGAGAAGCTGATGAGGGAAGAAGAAAGGTTCTTGTGTGGTTTCAAATGTAGTCTTCTGGATTCAGATTTTATTTCAGTTTCTGTACCTAGCATATTATCCCTTATCTGAGGGTACATAACATATATTACTGGGTGATGAACCAAATTCAATACGGGAAACAAAGCCCACAGCGACTGGGCTCTAAGAAGGTTAACATTTAATTGCCAAAGAAAATCTTGTATTCTTGTTAGTCATGGAGATCTAGAAGTGTTGAGGTGGCCTGGGCATAAGTGAATTTCCTAGTTGTTTAGGTGAACAGCCTCAGGTTTCTCTGGTGATGAACTTTAGTTTTTGTTAGCCTCACTTGCTCTGCCATTCCTGCTGTTTTGCAACAGGGCTTAAAAGTGCTTTAAGTGCTTGTGACCGTGGTAATGAATGAAAATGTCTTTCCAGCACTGAGAGGATTGCATTAGACTGAATAGTCACCTCACTTGTAAAAGCACTATTAGAGTGGGGCAGCTGTAAGTAAGGATAACGATTTGTGTCCACTGCTTATTTACTGAAAATTGTCAATGTATTATTTATTGAGAGCTCTCCAGACAGTGCTTGTCAGAATAAAAATGTCAGCTCTGAGCAAAATGTTATAATACATAATAAAAATGCTAGGTATGCATTTTAGGGAGACAACTAATTAGACCTGCTTTTTCTTAAGGAAGGGGTAGTAAAAATGTCTAATATTGTGGATTTCTCCATTTGTATAACTCCTTTCTTTTCCCCCTGCTCAGCTCAATATTTGGTTTAGAAACTTACCATGCCTGAGAAATAATTTGAACAACTTTGTATTGTTGCCATTAGACACCTCAAGTAGTGAGGAGGCTTGCTAAAGGAGAAAGAGCCTGGCTTGTGATCCCACAGTGAGCAGCTGCCCTCACCTCCATGTTTTGTCTGAAATTAGAAGATGTCACTTCCTCCCTGAGCAGTGCTCGTGGAAAACTGCCTCCAGTGTAAACAACATAAAATTATTAAGCTTATTCCTCAGCCGTGCTAATTAACCCCAAACAAATTTCACATTAAGGAAACAGAATTCAATCAATGTAAATGTTATTGCTGTGTATTACTGTAAGCAATAATATAGTGGCTAAAATAATTAATTATTTTGGATTTTTTTTTAAAGAAAGTATTCTTTTTTATAGTGTTGCAAAATATTTTGTGCATTTTCTTCCCCCTTTCTTCGGCCTTCCCTGGCACAGAATATAAAAGACGCATCTGGTAAAGCATGGGTAATACGCAGTTGTGTTTTTACGGGAAGGGAAAAATGTATTTTGGAGTGCCTCAGGTTTACTTAGTCTAATGTTCTCATTGGCAATACATATGCAGATTTTATCTCCTCCTACCTATTGTAGTTCACTACTCATTGTAGCAGTTTCCTATTTTTTTCTTCCTACCAGTCTTAAATAAAAATGCATGTCGTGATGGTGGTGGTGGTGGGAAAGATAAAAAAGGATAGTTACATATAGTCCACTTCTGAGAAAAAAATGGAATGCTATTTTGCTGTATTTCAGGTTTGGGAAAGCAATCACCAATAAAGATTTTTTTTCCTTTTTTTTTTTTTTTTTTTTAATCTGGGCTTATATAGGAAGTCCAATTATCCTCTTCAGGATAATTTTCTTACGTTTTTTTGAAAACAACCAGATTTCTAAATAATTGCTTGTTTGTGCTTGTGATAACTTTGGATAAAATTTATCGTTATCATCATCTTCATCATCCCTGAAGACCTTTAAAGACATGAAGTGCAGAAGCCAGACAACATGTAACTTGATTTTTCATGCAGTAAAATGCATATTTGATTAATATGGAATTATTTATCATTAGAGGTGGCATATTCTGTAGCATATGGAGCACAAATCAAATAGGATTTATATTAAGGTTATTCTGAGATATGATGTATCTTTTAATCAATATATACTAGCAAGTGTTAAATTAACTTTGAAATTTAAAGTAAATTTAACAAAATGGTAACGTAATAAAATAAAATGTTCTTTCCACAGATTCAACACCAACCATTTCTTTGTAATTTTGTCATCATCTAGCAAATGTCAAAACCTCTGTCTTTCTCTACCCCCAATTAGTTCGGTGTCCTATTTCATGGCTACTCTTAATTCCTTACTCTTCTCTATTTAAACTCTATCTTCATCTTGATGGGAGTACTAATATTTTCATCATAACTTAAATACCTAACAAGCAATTTGTTACTGAACATTTACAGTGATGCCAAAACTAATAATGAGAACGTAAGTGTTCCAAGAAGTAGCTGGGGCATGCCACTAAAAAAGTAAAAATTAATAAAAGTGAATTTTTATAATGTAGTTGAGAAGAAATTAAAATTTTATGGAAGGACTATTTTAAGGTAACATCTGAATGTAGTGTTTATTTGATTAGATATTTTGGTTTCAACCGATTTGTTTCAGATGTTTATTTATATTTTGGGCTATTTCTTTAGCTTCTATAGCCAGAGAGTTATTTTCTTTTTGCTTCCTTGGACATTTGTTTTTACCTTTCCAAACAGAAAACAACTTTAGATTTTATTTATGTGCATACTTAGGAAGTTGATCATGTACCAAAGATTACAAGATACTACATTCAATAATATAAAAATGACATAAAATTTAGACAATGAAGAATTTGTATTGAATATTTCTATACATTTTAGATGTTTATGTCTCTAGGTATATTTAAAGCAAAAGCTTTAAATGATATACATGCGATAGCAAAGAATATAGGATGGTTAAATATGATCACTGGCACTTGGATAGCCCTCTGGCTGTCAAGACACTTAGAAAATATTAAACTGTACAATTTCCATGATTAATATTTCTGGACTTTAAAGTTACACTATAATACCAAACCAAGAAAATGCAATAAAATTCTAAAATAAGGGTCCTAGTTACAAGAACCTGTATTAGTATATTTTCAAATGAGATGCAAAGGGTTTGCATCCAGTACTTTATTCCCTTTAAGACAATAATTGACAAACTGCAGTAATCATGCTTTTATGTGTTTTTCTCCCTCTACTGAATTCATTTAAAAAAACGAAAGTAAAAAAGGTAAAAAGAGACTCCAGAATTTTGAAACCCAGTGGTCCTGAAGTGATGGGAAAATAGCCAAGGTGTCACAGCTAATTTCTGACCCTGTTTTATGAGTTCTGCTGTTCCTTATTCCCCCTGTCAGCCTGGGAATCCCTGAGGCTGTGCAAACTGGCTGAACATCACTCAATCCAAGTTTTATATCCCCTTTTAATAATGTTGAGTCTATTCTGTCCAACTTTGATTCAGACAACCTGCTTGTCTTGAAAAAGTGATATATTTAATCAGTGGCTCTGTCTCCAGCATAGCTCCCACTGCGTGTGACTAGAGCCGAGAGTAGTGCAGTGGTCTGTCACTTCTGTTTGAATGGGTAATGTGGAGCCCATCAGCTGAAAAGACAGGAGCTGGAACTGCTTGTTAGGACACATGATCAAAAGCCACTCTCTGCTTTCTGCCAATCAAACCTCATGTCGCCTTGTGGGGCAGACATTAAATAGATTTTTTTTTTTCTGTCTTACACTGTGGGCACTTTGCCAGTTTGACATGTGAACTGTTACAAAAGATAGCAGAGTTTCGACCGCTTGCTGACTGCTTTAAAATATTACTGAACACTTGTTGTCAAAATGAAATATTCATAATGCTATATTATGATAAATTCTTTGAAGTATTTTTTGGTGCCTTTATCTTGTAATTTTTGTAGATTTTTTTTTCCTTTTTGCTAGGACAGAAGAAACAATAGACAATTGCTTCTTGGGTGAAAGTAAGGGAGACAAAACCCTATAAACTGATTCAGTTGCAAAGCCAACACAACTGTATGACAAATAGTTTTGAATCATATAATGATTGCTTTGTGAAAATAACATTAGTGAATTAAATGTTATTTTACATTCTCTTTCCTCTGCTTTAAAAATTATTTACTTCTTTTTAGGATAGGAGAGTGGTTTTAGTATTATATGTTAGCCAAACACATGAAAAACTTTATTTTGAAATTTAATTCAGGATCTTATTCCTTTTGCTTATTGAGAAGATGGACAGATTTCCAAATTCTAATACCTTCTCTGATTTGCAACTGTCCTGATGCGTATTTTTTGCTGTGCGTTTTCTTTTCATCATCCTTTGAAGTATCTCCCATTATATCAAACTTCATTTTTGTACCCATAGTGACCAAATAATGATGGTGGCATAGACCTAACTTCTAAGCTTTTTAAGAGAAGAATGAGTACCTAAAGTTCTTCTGAGTTAAAAGGCCATCGGATTTGGCATTTGCTATAATTTCCAAACACCCAGAGAACTGTTCTAAAGCTGTGAAATCTTAGTTGGTGCTTTGATATCTCCAAACTTGCCACTTGGTACTTGCTGTTTCTTCTCTAATGATCATTTTAAAAGGAGTTAAACATTTTCACCAAAACATACCATGGCAATCTAGTGGAACTCATTTAAACAGTGAGCTACACATAAACAGCTGCTCCTTCAATAAGCCATTCTTTATAATACCCTTATTACCTTCTAGTGTCTCAAATTCTGATTAGTCAACAGTGCTGATTGCTGCACGGCATTCCGTTGCCCATCTTCCTTCTGCTCAGCTGCTCATGTCTTAGTTGTTATTTGATTACAACACAACTTGTGCATTGTTTCTCCAAGTTGCTCTTCATATTGTGTCTTAAAAACTCTGAATTACCCCGGGGAAACTGGGATGGTGTGAGAGTGACTTTCTTTACACACATTAAAAATATCAGAATAAAGCATGGCAAAAGAAATGCAACTGTGGAACACTCAGATTGGAAAGGATATTTGCGACTTAAAACTCAGCACTTGCGATCATATTATGAAACAGATTAAGTATGTGGTAGTATTTTAAAACGCATTATAGTACTTTACAAATGTAAAGAGTTGTAAAATTGTTATATTATGGTTATTAAATTTCAGCCAGATATAAAGTTCTAGAAGAGGTAATTATGTATGTAGAACTCCACAGGAAGGGCCTAAAGGACCTTCATCTTTGCCCCAGGACTAGATAATTTTAGTCCAATTACTATGCAGCACCAATGACACCCCACTAAATAGGACAAGCATGTTGGTAGTTTAAGTTATGATGAAATAAGTAAGGGTGGGAAAAATCTCTATAATGAAGTTTGAATCTCAGCTATTCCTTTGTTGTGACCCCCTGGAATCTACTCTTGGTGAGTAGGAAATGCTGACACACTAGAAATGCAACCCCAGTAAAGGCCCTAAATCTGTCATTGTGCTCTGGAGTCTGCTCTGAAAATAGCAAAGCTCTTTTGGTAAATTAAAATCGGTGTGAATGGGAACAGATGTTGACACGCTTTACTTTATCTTCAGGGATGCCAGTTAAAGAGGAGAGGGTCAGCAAGGCTAGATGTGGGAAATACAGTGACTGTGCAAACTTGTTCTGTAAAGAGAATTCTGTTTTGTGATATTAGTCAGTAGAATTGTATTTATGTTTGGTAATCCAGGTAAGAATTATGCCCACATTATCTAGAGGAAAAACGAAGGAGATGGTATTTATTTCTGGGAAAGCTATCTCTTTGTGATGTTCCCTTCTGGTTGTGTCTTTCCTTCATCAAACTGCTTTGGCTATAAACTGTCTCGGGCTACTATTAGGTTTTACTTTCCAACATTATTTTGGCGTAGGTTCCTAAAGTATTTGTTGAACGCTAATGCTACCGTAGTCTTTGTACTGATATTTGTCAAAAATAATGAAAATGGTTTATGTTCTAAAAATGTACAATTTATCAAATAGCTTGTATAGTCAATTTAAATAAGTCTCGTGGAAGTTTCAGTCTTGATTTGAAAAAATAGCATAGGATGAATTTATTTATAAGAACCTTAATAGTTTCTCTCAATTCCTTTTACATTTTAGATTACCTTATAATTTTCTAAATCTACATGAACAATAATGATCAATTTTGTCAGTATTATTCACACCTTTTATTAATTTAACATAGATGAATAAATGTGAATGTTGTGAAGAGTTGATTGGGAATAGATTTTAAATCTGACAGTTAGATTACAGGGTACCTAAGAAAAAATGGCTCTTTCACTAGATACCTAGTAATTTAATTCTTGTTTGAAATTATTATAATTTATTACAGTGTGTGGGTCCTAATGAATGTCTACTATTAAATGAAAAGGAGAAATTGAAATTAAGATTATGAAATTCTTTTAACTCATATCTTAAAATCCTCTTAAACAATTCAGAAGACATTAATAAGCTATGTGGGTTTCTTTCCATATTCTGTAATGGCAAATCAAAACATTTTTTTCAGCATTTAAAGATTCTTAAAAATGCTGAATGCCATTACACCTCAAAGCATACAATCTTAGAATTTTATAAAATGGTAGTAGCCATTATAACAGTATTAAAATTGGCAACTCCATTTAAATATTTATTTGGATTATACATAGACTTTTCTAGCATTCGAGTTTTCCAGAAATAACTATGATTTCTTCGTGTTAAACATTTAAAGTAGGACAATTTGAGATTTCATAAAGCTGTAAACTATACCAGATTAACACTTAAAATTTTCCGAATATTAGGGAGACTTTTAAAGTGTGAGTAAAAATTTATAAATAAAATAAAGATGTCCAAATGCCCACAGGCATTCGACGTTGTCACTTACCCCTAGATCTAAGTAAAACCTGTCATGCACACAAAATGAAGATCAGGTCTCTGAAAAATAATAATTCCTGGACAAAAGCAACGAGTGTATGACAGTTTTTCTATTCTGATAGATTATCTGAAGTGTGTATTTGAAAGGCCCAATGAGTGTCTTCCCTGGCAAGAAGCCCCTCTCTTACAATTTGACCATGCGTACTTGAGAATCATTTAAGAAAGAAAATCAGATTGACTCCCACTTTGAATTTCAAGCTGTCAGTATGCTTACCTACAACCCCTAGAGTTTTGTTTCCTAATTTCTAGAGTTTTTTTTTTTCTATTGAGGCTACTCTAATGCATGTATAAGCTACTAATTAGTTCATATAGACGGAGAAGAAATTAAGCAAGTTGGTGATGAGTTTACATTTGATTACAGAGAAAACCGTGCCCTAGGTTTTTGACAGTCTCAGAACAATGCTAGCGTAGAGAGTAGGGACTGGCAGTCTTTCACTGTGATGACCCACCCCCCCAACCAACTGGGAATATAAGAAATAAAATGTAACTTCTTCAGGGAGTGGCTATTTGCCTAGATTTTTGTTTGTTGGACGGATTTTCAAAAGATTTCCTGTGAGGCTGCGGAGCTTTGCCCTTAGGCCTGTAAGTCACAACTCCATTCTTCTCCTTTGTCATAAAACTCTCCATCTCCCTCCCTCCTACTCCCACCCCCACTTAAGGAAGTATTGCCAAAAGAATGTAGTGAGAGTGCTAGCTGGAAAGGTGATTTGTGGCCTCTGATAATCTGATCGTTGAGCTCAAGTTAGCTCAGGCGTCTGAAAGAAATCAAGGACAGACATAAGTAGGGCAATACTCTCTTAGTAATGATCCCTCATCTCTTTTTAAAATGTGTATAGTACGCAGTTGTTAAATGAGGAAACAATTGGATAGAATTTATTCTGCCTAACTTTCTATAAATATAACATTTTCTCAACTATCAGTAATGTCCACGTGGTTACTGTTTATCACAGTAACTGGTTCCAACAGTTAAATTCCGGTGTCTCTCATCTACTATTACAAAAGGGTAAAAACTGGCCAACTGCATCAACAAAATACAACTTTCTCTTACTCGGTTTGAGCGCATGATGGTTGTGCTATGGAAAACTGCTTCTTTAAAATGTTTTTGCTCATTGTGATGAAGTAACTTTAAGATATTAAGGTTAAAGAGTATTGGCAATTTACAGAACCCTACCTACTGTTATATTTAATTAGATTTTTTTCCTCCTTTGTGCCTATTTAAACTCTAAATGAAAGATGGAAATATGTTTGCTCTAACATATTTGATGTGATTGAGATGAGATTAAGCGGTTTAAATGATTTAAAAATTATATTTACTTTAGTGCAATCTGTTAGGTTCAGTGCTGATCTGTCTTTTGGTTTGCTTTGTGGTACAGCAAACCAAGCACTGAGGGTTAAATTATTCAGCACATGGGTAGGGTTAAAAATCTAGGTTCCCTCTCTCCTTCCCAGTTACTGAATTCTTCAGTCAAAGTTAAATTTGCTGTTCAGACATTAGCTGTACTTCTTAGCAATGACCTTGTGGGGTAGAGAAGCATGGCACAGTGGCACTTTCCAGCTGTATTCAGCCTATCCGTCGGGGTATAATCATGCTCAGTCCCAGCACCGCAGGCTTGGACATATGTTGAGTTTTATTTCTTTCTTCTGACATTAATCCTATTCACCAGCTGTTCTGCCAGCTGCCATTCTTCAGCTTAGAGATTACATTTTGGGGGATACCAACAAAGGTCTAGTTGACCACTGCTTTCTTTTTCTTTTTTTTCCCTCTTATTCTTTAGAAATGATTGGATCTGGGGGTTAAGAGAACTCAATCTTTTCCCACTATCACCTCACTTTTCTTTGCATCCTAGACATTAACATGATTTATGATCACTTTCAGTATGTTGTAGATAAGCCTTCCAAAGAGCCAGATTACCACCTTACTTATAAATCCCCTCTCCATAAAAAGGTTTTAAGTTTACATTGAAGGCTATAATTAATGTTTCTTATGCTACTATATAAACAACATTAATTAGTGACAAATTCTTTTGATCTCCTAAAACATATTCCAGCTGAAAATATGCTTTCGGTTCTTCTTCTTTTTTTTTTTTCCCTGCAGGTTTGAGAGCATATCTCTGTTAAGATGATACTTTTTTTCCTGAGCTATGGTTTAACTAATCTTGTTTGAATGGGCTATTAAATCTCTGTTACACTCATAATATATACTAATAAGTAGTATAGATTTCTCACTTCGTATTCCAGATGATCTGTCCATAAGCAGGATGTTAAACATCTGTAGTTTAAGCCTTCTGGGACTAACAAATGCATTAATGCCAGAAAGAAATGCGGCCTGGATGATAAGGTCATAGACCATGTGGTAAAGAAGCATCCCTAATATTATCAAGTCTGAGTATTCTCTTCATTGTTAATCCTTCCATTTTCATAAAGGCAAAAAAAAAAAAAACAACTAATAGATTTAAGTTGTAATCATTTACAGTACATGTTTATTACATTAATACCAACAAATACACAAAATCCCTTATGTGTTATAATTCTCCCAGCTGATATTTTAAAGTCATTTACCCCATCGGCCTCACAATAGCATTCTCTTAGCCTTTCATTTACCTCAGAAGGTAACATCAGTAAGTGTTTGTTTATTAGCAACATTCTGCCTTTATCTTTTTAACTTTGTGGCATATGTAGGTCATATATAATGGTAAGGAATTCAGTTTAAATAACACCTTTAGGCTGGAGTCACTAGAATTAAGAACGCCTTACTGACTTCAAAAAACAAAAATAAAAACTAATGGTGTGTTTAGAAGATAGATTTGTTTGCTTGTTTTTTCATTATTTCCTTTACCCATCTGTGTGTCTGTCCATCCATCCATGCATGCATCTACTCATCCATTCATTCATTCACTCATTCATTCATCCCACTGAGCAGGATATTACTTATTGAGCCACATAACAGAAAACACAGCATCTCGTATGTTACCAGACAGTGCAACTCCTTGTATATGTAGCAATCTATAGAAAAATGACAGGAAGTTTATAAGTTGCTTGCTGAAAAACCTATTGATTCCATACTACCCCTCATTTCTTCCCCCAAAGCTCTGACAGTAGTGAACCCCGTTTACTAAATATGGACATTCTATTTATAGAAATATTCATATTTTTATTGGTGGCCAAAGCACTGCTTATAGGAAAACCTACAGGTGACTAATAGGAGTTGCTCACTAAGTGGAATAATGAATAGTATTAGGTGTCAATTAAATCAAGCTTCCCCGAGGTGCAGGTGCTCCACAATGTACTGACACATTTCAAGTAGCAGTGCCACTTCACCCATGCATATGAACAAGCACATTTGCATATTAAAAAGCTGAAAATTATTTAACTGAAGCAAAAGTCTTTTAGAGATGATGGAGGTTATTAAAACTGTTGACAAGAAAGAAGGTAATTGCCTGAAAATGAGAGATGACATTCTGCTATACACAGGGAACGTTGTTTTTGTTGTATTGTGCAGCAGTGCCTGGGTGTATAACCTATTACATTGAGATTGCTCCTATGCAATTAGACCCTTTTTGTCCTCACTTCAATAAGGCTATGATTATGAAGGATTGAAGAACACTTGGCATATTGAATGTCTGTTGTTTTTATAACTTCGTCAGAAATGACAAAACACGTTTTGTGTCCTGTTTTTTCTTTGTAGGCTTATTGATTCTGTGATTATAATATTCATAAAAGACAATGTGTTCATGGTTGAGCACTCTGTCATTTATACAGGTTTTATTTTTTTCTGTCTCAGCATAGTATTTGTTTGAATGCCAAGGTGTTAGTCATAAGATGAGCAGATTTTTTAAAGTAAAAGATGAATAGGTGAGAAGTTTATCATGCTAATAATCCCAAATATTACTATTAAAAGTGTCACAAAAATGGATGATTTCGTAAGTTTCAATTGGAAATAATTCACCAAGTAAGAAAACTTGAAAGATATTTTATTTTCTCTTTCATTATGAGCTGTTTATTTTCACTCAGATTTTTGAGAGATCTTGCTGTGTTTGTCAGAAGTGAAGACTCATGGTCCTAGAGGAAGGCACTTTCTTGATACTGTAAGAGACTGTGCGTCTGGGTTGACTTGCTCCATTCTGTAGGTAGTGACAGAAACAAGTACACTGAATATGGCTATTGAAACTGAAACACTGCAAGTCATTGCAGGTGTAGGAAATTTCAGGTTTTGTGCTTTATTAAAACAGTGCTTGTTAAAAGATTTTATATCTAGTCACCCTAATTAGGCTTCAGCTCCCAGCAGAGCCATTGTGGCAATGCATGAAGTCCATTTCCATCATTACACTCTTTCCTTGAAGATGAGTATTGGTGTTCTTTGGGATATAGCCAGTATAGAGTTTCAGCTGGACTTTTAGGCCCATGAAATTTCCCATTTTCCTGGTGGGCCAATCAGCTTCTGGTTTTATTTCAGACATGGATTTAAAGCCAGGACTGGTTTGTCAGAGGCAGAATGGAAAGGATCTGAATAAAGCCCAAATGTACCCAGAAAGTTTTCTAGGGGGTTTGTCATTTAACGTGCTCTTTTATTCTTTGATTCAGATGCATCTGGGCTTTAGTAAAGTGAAGAGGCACACCTAGGGTTTTTGTTAGCAGCTGTCTAGTGATTTATCTAATCTGACATGTTCATTTCTTTAAGTTGAAGGAGGAAAATGTCTTTAGGCATAGCAATCTGACTCTTGATTAAAAAGATAAAAGTGAGATACCCGAGTTCTTTTCGAACTCACATTATTTACTGCCTGCTGAAAACCTTAGCTATTTAAAAGATGAAACTCCTGACCTACCCATGCTCAAAGAGAAGATTTTACAAGCCTCCAAAGTATGCCAAACTTGTTACTTCACATATACAGATTGCATACTCTGCACCTCAGTTTCCATTCAAGCAGCCTGGTTGTTGGATGAAATAAAATGATTTTTACTCCAATCGCTGTTAGGTGATCTTGTTTAAAAATGTTGAGAACAGTCTTAACCTTACTTCATGTGACTGATTTTAGGAGGGAGTAATAATGGTTTTTAACTATATGAATAGTTAATGAAAACTATTTTCTTGGTTGATTAAAATTTTTGTTTTAATTCTTACAATTTGTTTTGGTGCTATTACTTAAATTTTTTCCTCAATAAACCCATTGAGAGAAAGATGTTTAAAGGTAAGAATTCATTATAATATTTTATCTGACCTTTAAATAAACATCAGTTTGTGGGTTGAAATTTTAAAAAGCAAAGGTAAAAAATTAGCTTTCATTTTAATTTGTAGAAAATTATACTTTGGATTAATTCATGTTAAATATGATTTGTTTAATAGAGACAGAAATAAGTGTGAGACAAATTAGAATTGTGGATTTCTGGATGTGCTCTGGAAAAGAAACTATTGTATAAAATACTTCCCTTTTGTCAAGGGATAGCTTCTATATGGAGACATTATATTGCACTGGGGAATCAGAATGTACTTTATGACAACTGAACTATTATGACATTTCACTGCCTGGTATACCATTGAAAACCTTCATAGCCTTACATATAGTATATGATTAATAATGTTTCTTAAAATATGAATAAATGAATGGATGAGCCCTAGAATATCTTACTTGAAGGTGTGTAGGAATATAACATTGCTTAGAAAGGTGTGAAGAAAATTCCAGCTTAAGTCATATCTACTCTCTCCACTTTGATATCCATTTGTGACAACTACTCTTTCATATACTTACTATATCTAATGCCCAAACTAGCAACGCCAACACGCCATTTTGTTATGAGGTTGGGAATGGTAAAATGGGACTAGAAAATGTATCAAGTGAGCAGGCACACCAGGGTTTGTGGACCGAGACAAGATGAAGTATTTAGAGGGCTGATCCATAAGAGGATAACTTTGTAAATTCACATAGGCTGGTAGACTAGGCCTTAGCATAGTCCTGATTTGAGCAAGGCTTTGAAGAAATCGGGTATTTTGGGAAGGCAATCTTCTGAATCAGAGCCATTCCAGGGAACATTGGACCCTTGGGAAGTTTCACTGTACTTCTGTCTTTTTTCTGCTGTCTCCCCTGAACATTTTTTTAGGTAAAATCCAGCTAACGAATAACCAGTGTAACCCTAAAGTTTGAAAGGCAGCATGAAGCCTGCAGGGTATATATAAAGGTGAGGGAGACACCCAAGCTTTGGAAGCTTGGCTCAGTTTCTCCCCTTCTCTTTTTAGTGCAAATTCAATGTACTTGAGCTTTAAGATATCTCATTTGTTTGTTTGTTTTTGAGCTTCAAGACATTTTAAATTTCATTTGCAATGCATCCGTCTTCTTCCCTGCTCACTATTTCAGAATCAGTGGGAAACTCAGGAACCCTTTGTACCCAAGGCCTTACAAAGCTTCTATGTCTGCAGGGTCAAATGTATAATGGCTTTATTTTATATAAATGGATACACCAGGAATTCTCTAGGTCTTATTTTGTTAGTTTAATGATGCTCTCATTGTACCTAGTACTGTAGTTTACAGTTTGTGAAGAGCTTTCACACATATTATTTGAGTCTAATAAAAACTTTTAGTGGAAAGAAGAGGAGGCTTTGTTCTTACCTTATTCTAGAAGTGAGGAAATTAATGATTAATATGTTGAATATCTATAAATGGGAAGCTGAAGTAAAAATTCAGGTTACTCAGTAACCTTTCTTTCTATTCTTCCATGTTGCCATTCAACATGACGAGTATGATGTCCAGGTAGAGTAGTTGGGTGTAATGTGAACCTCTGCTTAAGCTGTCTTGCATTACAGGTTCATCTGATTAGGACTGGGTAAACTCATTGGCCTATGCTTTATTTGACCATTGCTAATTTGTCTTCAAGGTGGGAGGTGGTTCTTTTAGGACAGGAATAGTCAGTTTAGGAGGAGAGTGTGTGTGTGTGCCAGAGAGAGACAGAAAGAGAGAAAGAGAGAGAGAGGAGATGTAAAAGAAGGAGAGATGGAAAGAGATGGTATAACACACTATAGCATGTCCCTTTGCCTCCAAATTCTGAATCAAATAATCTGCACTTGAGTGACTTATTTCATCAGAATAACAAGTTTATATTTCACAGATTCATCTACATGACCATATCAACAATAGCAACAAGTACATTTCTATTTTCATGTTGCTTGAAAAACTCTCAAATTTTGATTTTGATTTTTCATAACAATCATTTTTTTGTTAAAGAAGAACCTTATAATATAGAAAATTTCCAAAATTACACAGAAGTAGAGAATATAATGAGCCCTTATGCACCCATAATGTACCTTCAAAAATTACCAATACTTGCCTTTCTCACTTCATCTAGCCCATCATTTTTTTTTTTGGCTTGTTTAAAGTTTAATTTTAAAATTCTAAATTATGAAATAAGTGAAACATACAGAAGATTAAATAGAGTAGACATCCAAATTTCTGCTGCCACTACTTAATAGATATTAACATTTCTCTTTTGTATTCTTTTATGATACATGAGCATGAAGCTGCTGTGATTGAAAAATGGTATATAGGGACAAAGCACAGGAAATAGGATGAGTATGATAAAAGCACTTTGCAATTTTTCAGAATATGCCTGCTAGCATTTCCCTTTTACAAGACAGCACTCTGCATCACAATTCATGTAGCCCATTAATGCTTTATTGAACATATTGATCATCATATTAAAGATAGGAATATCTTAGTTAAGGCAATTTGACCTGCAGTTTGGTTTACAGGATTCTCCTGTAGCATTCCTGCCCTTGCTATTTACTAACAAGCTCTTCTCTCAGTTGTGCCTATTGGGAAGTCACTGACAGTTCACAAAAGGTCATCAGACTTTTGTTGTTGTCATTGCTTAGCCACAAGGCTAAGTTGCACTGATCCCAGTACATACTAAGATACTTTTATCTAGTGCCTTATTCTGACAATTACAGTGGGCCCTGAAAAGGAGTTTTCTTGTTAGAGAAGGAAACCCTCTTCAGAAGCACTAAATAAGACAATAACTGAAAATTCTTTTTCCTTAAAAAAAAATCTATTAAATTAAGCTATATTTCAAGAAGCTCAATTTCTTAAATTTGTGAGTATTTTTATGTTGGAATAACACATTTTGCCATTTTGTAAGGCATGTAACAGAAAATGATTTATAATGTTATTATTCTACACCCAAATTTTGGTTATTCGGGAAAATCAAAGAATGGAAAATACAAGCAAATGGATATTATTTATTGAAGGTTCATCAGAAAACTCATTATTTTTCATACCTATTGAAAATGTTCCCAAAGACTCTAGATAATTTTCCTGTCATAACAGGTCAGTATAGGTAATATAAGTGAATATGTTTTTATTGATTTAGGATTAGACAACATCTCAGAGGTATCACTTAGTCTTTATAATCATCACGTGATACAGCATGATGGAAACTGGGTGGATCATTCATTCATTCATTCATTCACAAATATTAATTGAGTTCCTGTTGTGTGCCAGGTACAATGCCAGGCACTGGAAAGTTGAGGAATACCCTGAACATTTTTTATTTTTAAATTTCTTCTTGAATGATTTTTTTCACACTTTTTCCTATCAGTTTAATAATAATAAAAAAAACTGGTCAGTTACTGTTATGTTTGTTGTAGTTGAGTTAATTAAGATCTTATGTCATTTATTTTGTTTCTCATATTCAATGAAAGAAAACTGGAATGTATGGTTTATCTAAGATCCAGTTAGCTTCACTTGACTTCACCTACCCTGCCAAACAGACCTTGGAATAATCTGTTCCGTATGACAGATTATAATTGAAGTAAATGATATGTACTTTTTTAATGTACATTAGATAGTGCTAATGGTCATAAATATGAAGTCGTAAGAAGGTATTTAGAGCTTAGGACATGTGTTTCATCATTACTTACAAATAATTTAAAATATTCAACAAATTAAATGAGCACAGTGATAGGCACATGGGGCAAAAATTGGAATAAAATACAACTTGACCAGAAGAGGCCCAGATGGGAAGCAGTAGGAAGTAAGTTTGATATGGATGTGGGGGCAGAGTCATACACGTGGACATCCGTAGCAACTGTACTTCCTTACCACAGCACTTCTAACACAGTTCTGTATTTGCCTCATCATGTGCCTGTATTTCCTATTAGTCGAAGTTCAGCTGGGGTTGGCACCTTATTTATTTAATTTACCTTTTACTCTCTAGAATCTAGCATGTTTCCTGGGACATCGGAGGTGATCAATAAATATCTGTTGGGTGAATTGTATTAATATAAAATAGTAAGTTCTATGATGGAAGCATGAATAAGGAGGAAGAGTATAGAATAAAGAATAGAAGAAAACAAAAACATTCTTCTTTAAAGTGTATAAGTTTGGTAATATTTCTATATGTAAATACAGATAAAACTCGTTTTATTTGTATTCCTTCAGACCACTTTTAGCAGATATTTTTGCCTTTTGATTTGACAATGACATTTGCAAATTATGAAGTAATTCCTGAAGCAAATAAACTAAATTATGTTCAGTAGAAAATAACCTAAATTTTATGAGAATTAATAACACATGTACTATAAATATAGTAACTCTGTTAATTAGATTATTTGATTAGCATGAACACCCAGTTCTCCACTACAATAGATACCAGAGGCAATTTGGTAGACTTGAGAGGGAGAGTATTTGTAGTCTTAGGTAATTGGAGTTAACATTTTAGGGTTGAAAATAACACTTCTTTTTTGGTAAATATTAGCCTAAGAAGAAACAAGCTTTCCATGTCATTACTAAATGTAAGCACATTATTTAAATATCGGCATTAGAAATTGTATAATTACATTCTGAACTTCGTCATCTTTTATATTTTTCAGCAAACTTTATCTGTTCTTTCAAGATGTTACAGATATTTTAGTTATTTTGAACCATAGCTGTTTAAAGGACAATTACGTAGATCTAGGGAACTTTTTTTTTAGTGAACGAAATTATAGAACATTATTACTGTGAAATGAAGTTTATTTTTTAGCATAACAAAATAATACTAGCAAATATGGCAAATATAGCATTCTTGTTATAGATACAGGTTTAATTCTTTCACTTACTTGATGGATTTCTTGTACTATGTAGTGCTTAACAGCATTAAAAAATTAAAAAAGAAGACTTAAAATAAGTTTTAGCAGCTTTAATTTAAATTAAATTAAAGCTACAGAAATTATTTCTTAGTATTTTTAGAGAAGGTCTTTTTATGTTAGTATTGCATGTCTATGTATGTATGTGTTTATGATCCCTTTTGTAAATTGTGGTTTAAAGAAAATCATCTCCTGGTAAACTATCTAGAGATATCCTATTTGGAATAAGTAATTGTTTCACCTTTTAAGCACAATTATTTTGGGCACCTTTACTCTGCAAGATATCTGAAATCATCTACTTTTTGTTTTAAAATCATTCAAGAATTCCATACAATGTTTTTAATATTATATTTCTGTTATAACATTTTTAATCAAGTCTATCTTTAAAAATTAAGTTGCCACATTTTCTTGTTTATAAATTATTTATAGGTAATAAAAATTGCCTGTTTCATACATGAATACCATTTCAGTCATTTGTTACATGAAATGTGGTCTGGCTATTGCCATTCAATTAATGTGAACTGAGTGGTATTGAAGTAGAAATTTTTATTTTTATATCTGGTGTTGACCTTCAACAAGGTCTATATAAAGACACACATATATATCTAGGACTCTGTGTGTGTATACATATATACATGTGTGTGTATATACGTGTAATAAAAACGGCAAATAAATTTTGATTCTACCATATTTAATATGGGCAGTTTAAAGAGTTGTATTGTTATCTTGCCAAAACATTAAGCAAATCCATGTGTTTGTGTATAATCAGACTTCAAGTAGTGAAAGCATTAATTTTAGGAAGGTGGCTTAAAAATACTCTTAATTTTCATAGCAGATAAGTAGTAATGAATTATTAAAATGTATAGCTTTTTGATGTACATGTGTTTTGACAGTCTTTAGTTAGTCGGATTTTTCTTTAAATAACTCCCAAATTCATACTTCATTTTTTTGCTTTGTCTAAGTAATAACAAAAAAGATTCAACAATAATGAATTATTTATATATTTTTAAAAATTACAAAAAGACTTGAAAAACTGCTTAGGATCAAAAGTTATTATAGAAATGTGTTCTTTTAACTGCTAATTTCTTCTTACATTACTGATACCCTAACCTTGTGGTCTTTAGCTGGAATAGTTTCCAGATCTTATAAATATGCGAAGAATTCAGAGATTAATTATATACATTATTTTAAGAATTGGTTTTTTTTCATTAAGCAAATTACAATGATCTTAAAACAATTTCTGTCACTTAATTACAAAATAATATTACAGATTCAAGCTTTTTTTCTAGCATTGGATAAGTTTTATTGTGCCTAGGAGTGATAGTTTTGGTGAGTTGCATTTGTTGCTTTGGCTTCCCACAGAGTTTCTCCTTCTATGATACATTACTACACTGAAGTAATTAACTGGAAACAGTTTCTAAGCAAATGAGCATATTGGTGGTAATAAGGGTGTGTGTGTATGTGTGTGCGTGTATGTATATTTATAATATAACATAATGTATGTTAGTGTTTACATTTGCATGTACATATAATTAAGTGAAAATATACATGATAATATCATGAATGTTTTTGAACCTAGAGATAGGAATTTTTGTTGTTGTATTACCTTAGGACAGTTATCCTTTGAATCTTCTGTAATGTTGGGATGTTATTATTATCACCTACTTGACACCATTAAATAACATAGTAGATGGAGGTTAAATAAGATAAAATATTAAAATTCACTTGTCAGGGTGCCTGGGCATCTTGGTTGGTTAAGTGTCCAACTTTGGCTCATGTCATGATCTCGTGGCTCGTGAATTCGAGCCCCACCTCAGGCTCTGTGCTGACGGCTCAGAGCCTAGACCCTCCTTCGGATTCTGTCTCCCTCTCTCTACCCCTCCCCCACTCATGCTCTCTCTCTCTCTCTCTCTCTCTCTCTCTTTCTCTCTCTCTCTCTCTCTGCCTCTCAAAAATAAATAAACCTTAAATTAAAAAAAAATAGATACAATTCACTTGTCTGACTGAAGTATGATATTAACAGATTTAATATGGAATCTATGTGTTTGGTATAGTTACTCTAAGGTAACTATAAAATATGTGTTTTACCTATTAAATATATATTTTACTGCTGACTGAGAGCTGATAAAGTTTTGCTAGGTTTGGAGTTTTTGTTTCCATCACTTCCATCATTTAGAAAAGCTTTATTTTATTTCTGAGAAACACAGTAGGAAAAAATCATATATCAATATATTTAATACATATGTATATAAATACGTGTGAGAAAATGGTGCTCCATCTTATAGGAAAATAATACTCATAACTCTGATACCAGTAAGTCATGTGTTTTTCATTCAGATCTGCAGATAAATAAACATAAAAAAGCTTCGTTGACATAGTAATTCTGGTCTCTGTTACATGGAGAGAGAAAGCAGGCAGGCAAGTTAGCAATGGAACACATATATACAACTGAAAGCAATTTGAAAAGTTATGACTTGTGAACATTTGGCACCTTGGATCTAAGTTTTTTGTTTGTTTGTTTGTTTGTTTGTTTTTACAAGAGGTTTATTCTGTTGGTGTTCAAGTTTTTAGAGTTTACTTCTCCTGATACTTGGAAACTTCTTTGGCAGATCAGATACAGAGTGAAAAAATAAAAAGCTGTCTTTATTGAAGTCTTGCTTGATGGTAGCTACAAGAAATTCCATCCTCTTTTTACTATGCCACTCTGTTGAGAGTTGATTCTTTCAGATTGTAGGGATGATTTAAATCAATGGCAATTGAACCGACCTGCTATAATACCAGAGCCCATTTTGTTCTCACTAGAAATGGGTTTGATTTCTGTCGCTATGTAGTGTTTGCATGACTGAAGGGGAACAGTTAAGGAAAAGGAATTTATTGAAATAGTATGTTATTGCCATCTTTCATATAAGCAATTATAAACATATGCATGTAATATATTTATACACATAATCATACAATGTAGACACCCCTCCTTGTTTTTAAAAATGCGAATCAGTACATAAAGAGATCAGTTGCATATAACATAAATGATTCCTTTTAACTACTGGTGCGATTAGTCACTTGGTGAGAAAGTAGCTCATGGTCTGTAGGGAAACACAACAATTTCATTTGGATTGGGTTTTAAGCAAGTCATTGTTTCGTTTGGAAAATGTGAAATCGGTGAATGGGCTTGTTCTCTTTGTAGAGGATTACAATAACACACGGAAGCTTATGAGTGCTTCTGACAGATGTGTTGGCGGTTTGCCACAAAGCGAAGGGTGCGGCCCTGACTGACAACTTGCAATTATATTATGATGAATGGTTCTGATGTGTGTTCAAGAGAAAACCACTTTCTAGAAAGTGAAAGTCATACATACGGTTCTTATAAAAAAAATCAGCTCAAATAAAGTATCATAACTTTCTATTTTATTTTAGCATTTTGGTGGGCTAACCAATTTGAGTGCTTCTCCTTTCACAGAGGTCTCTGTTTTTGATAAATCAAGGGCCAAATCCAAAATTTTTGTGGGGAAAACTAATTTGATACCATTTTTGGCATCAAAGTTACTTTATCTGCATTTTTGACAAAACTGACATCTCAGAGAACTCTCTAATACTTACATAAACACGTAAAGCGTAGACACATGTCCATAGTGTGGCCAATAAGATTACTGGAGTCACGCTTTCAGAAAGAAACTGCTCTTTTTTTTTTTTTTTTTTTTTAAATCAAGTCACTTTTCCTTCTCGAATAGGTTTTGTTGTTGCTTTCACATTGGAAAATAATGTATCCAAACAACATGGGTGGACTAAAGTTTTGGGTCCTTTGAAATTGTCTTTACCCTGTTCTGATTTAATTTATGTTAAGGAAAATCTGAAAATGGCATCAGAATGTAGATTTTCCAACAGTTACTATGTCTCATCAGTATAGAATTTCATTATTCTGTAATGAAGCTATAATGCATAAAATATGTTTTAACAAAACTGGCATTTTTATCTTCATAAATTTAAGAAAAATTGACTGGTTTTCAAAAACTAAATCAAATAAAAATTTGAAATTAGGTCAGAAAGTGTTTTATCCTACAATATTTAAACTGTGCAATTTGTAAGCTACTTTCAGGAGATAGACACTCTATATCTTATTTAAAATGCTGTTATTTAAAAATGTAAGTTTTTAATTGGTTTTGAGAAGCCCAGTGCATGATATTTTTGTAGGTAGGCAAGAAACACCTCTTAAAGATATGCAGTAAGCAGCAGTGTAATTGTGAAGATGAAATTCAAATACATGCTATCATATTTGGCATATAAAGGAATATAGCCATGATAGCCAAACTCTTCAGAAGTAATCATATGAAAGTAAGGCATTAAATAATATCATTTTCAGAAGATAACATAAAACCTGTGCTTTACCCTAAATTTCTCAGAATTTATTAGATTATTTTGTTTTGTATAAGTTAAAATAAGGTCATATAAAGGTTTAAAAAATTTAAAAATAAGTTTTAAATGACTTTATGTCTCAGTTTATAGTATCCAGTGTTTGTCCTTTGGACTTGTTTTTCTCTAATTCCCTTTGTGACATTTAGGGTGTGTCGACTGTGGTATTTTAATGGTGGGACATTTTCATTGTTACTGAAATAAATTAAATCTTTCATAGTGAAAGAATGGTAAAGTAGAACTACAGCGTTCTAGCGCAAGAGTCAGGAATCCCGAAGTCTCATTGTAGACAAAAGTTATAAAGAGAAGAAAAAAGACATTCACATAGGCTTTTGAGTGTTTGTGGGTTCAGCTCACATGAGTTTTCCTGTGCTTTCTTTCCCCTACATGGAATTGACTCATCATTTACCCATTAAACCTGTACATAGGAGAACAAGAACATGAAGTCTCTGTCAACTGGTATTTTCCGTTTGAGTTTCCACTTTTGGAGTCTTCTGAGTTTTCTTTACCTTATCAGATTTAGGACTGTATTCTAGCCTCACTTGAGAATAGAGAAGGATTTGCTGTCATTCAGGACCTGAGCCTCTATTCAAATAGTTTGTCATTTTTATCTTCATCCATGCCCGAGTTTGGTTAAAAAATGCTGTTTACAGCCTCAGGTTTTCTTTCACTGTCTAGGCTATCTAT
The DNA here is from genome assembly GCF_024362965.1 of Panthera pardus. Taxonomy (NCBI): domain Eukaryota; kingdom Metazoa; phylum Chordata; class Mammalia; order Carnivora; family Felidae; genus Panthera; species Panthera pardus. Next base: position 42,834,389 of record NW_026526677.1, read on the forward strand.
CCCCTCTTCTTTGTTTTCCCCCCAAACTCTAAACTTGGTGTTGAGGGCCCCCAACCTCTGTGCTTGATTTAGTTTTTACCAAGAACAGGGGCAGTCACCAACCATTTGTAGGTGCAAGTTAAGGCTTGTTAGAATGTTTGGCTTCTAAACTGTGAGATCTGAGTAATATCATCTAGTGTACAGTTTTGATCACATGGAGTGTGTTGTATTTGTAGGAAGAAAGTCAATTGTATTTTTTTATGTTTGTACCATAGGTCATAATTATCATAGTGTTTATAGGATAATAAACTCATTAGGTAATTATGTCTCATTGAGGTATTTGAAACATTATTTAACTTGAAAACTCTCAGGTAGATAATAATTAGGTTTCACTTGGGACACTTAATTTAAATGGAAGGTATCTGTAATGAACTGCACATTTTCTGTTTTAATTTTTTTTATTCTTTGCCATTTTGAAAATAAGCTAGGCTAACAGTAGTAGATGTTGAGGTCAGTCCATCCTATGCCTATCTTTCCTTTTAAATGGTTGAGGTGAGGTGACCCCAAATTTCATAAGATTTGGGTAAAATTTGCTCATTATTGATCCTATCAATGATGTTTTTTCAGCTATGGTATTAATCAAGTACTTTCTGTTACACCAGGCACTAGCTAAGTACTTTTTATACATGATCTCATTTAGTAGATATAGATACTATTATTATCCTACTTTGCAAATGATAACATTGACTTAAACAAGGCCACAAAGTTAATAATTGACAGAACCTAGATTTGAAACACTGTTGAATAGCTCAAAATCCAGTGTGATTAACTATCAGGGGGTATAAGTAAATTGGATGTAAAGTGGGGTTCCACATCCCCTTTCCTTCAGCAGAGGGGGAAAGGAAGTTAAATGAATATGGGATTTGCTTTCTCCACCCCTGATCCAAAGAAGGTTGGGAGCCTTTGAGCTAGTTACTGCTCTAGGCCAAGAGATGAATGGAAAGTAGGTAGCCTATGAAGAGGATCACCTTTTGTTAAGATTCTCAAGAAGATGCTAGACTTTCTTAAGCAGTGCAGTTTCTTCTTTCTGCTTATTGGCCTCTTTGTGGGAGATGCTGTTTACACAGTATGTTAGTCAGTGTAGGCTGCAGTGACAGAAAACCATAGACTGGGTGGCTTAACAGAAATTTATTTCTCATAATTCTGGAGGTTGAGAAGTCCAAAACTGAGACGGCAGCTGATTCATTTCCTGATGAGAGCAATCTTCTTGGCTTCAGATATCTGCCTTCTCATTGTGCCCTTACATGGTGGGAGTAGGGGCGGAGTGGGAGAGAGGATGCTGTCTCGTGTTCTTATAAAGACACTAGCCCCACACTCATGACCTCATCTCAACCTAATTAAATTACAGGCCCCATTGTCAAATAGCATAACATTGAGGACTAGTGCTTGAACGTATGAATTTTGGGGGGACCCAGTTCAGTTTCTGGGGCATAGTCTTTCAATACCCCTTGTAGGCTTTGATGTAGAGTTAAGATTCTGCGGTGAAAGTGATTAACATTTAGTGTCTCCCACTAAAGTGTTCTTTAATTCTAGACGTGATGAACATTTAGGGCTTAGATTAAACTTTTACCAGGTAACGCACTCTGTGTAAAAACTGAAGTGTTTCTCAAATGTTATCTCATTTAGTCTTTGCAGTAGATGAGAAAATTGAGGCTCAGTTATGTATATATTTCAGGTGGCATAACTATTAAGTGGTAAAACTTACATCAGGGATGCTTTAGGCTGCAAGTGTCAATAATAAAATAAAACAAAACCTCACAAAATATCCAACCTTCCTTAGCTTAAAGAAATAGATGTTTAATTTTCATACGTAACCAGAAGTCCATATATAAGTAGTTTCTGTTTGGGTATAGAAGGTTAGCAATGTTAGGACTTGATCTGCATCCCTACAATTCTTCTGGCCTTCCCTTCATCATTATAACGTGGCTGTGGAAGCCCACATGCTAAGAGAGGGAGCAGAGGATGATACATGGCAGGGCACTCTTCCATGTGCTTTAAAAAAAAAAAAAAATCGAGGTAAGAAAATCTTCCCCAGAAGCCTCAAAGCATTCTTCTTCCTTTGTCTCATTGTCTAGATCTAGGTCATATGGCCAATGACCCTAGTAAAGGAGACTAGTAAAGCAAATGTGTGGCTTTGGATTGCCAGAAAACAGAATCTGTTACATGGCTATAATTCTAGCGTAGTTGTTTTGAACTAATCTTGCTCCTTTTCTCTGGCAGAATCTTTAACTTTTCTGAGGGAGGACTTACACATATTTTTTGCAAATCTGGAGAGTTATATTTTTGTGTCCTCTCATACAGAAATTTGAGTGACGTTTACAGAAAATAGTAGAAATAGGTTTGATAAACATGAATTTAGTAGTTAAAAGGCTAGGTTCTAGACTTAGATTGCTTGGGTTAGAATTCCATTTCTACTACATGTTAGCTATCTGACTCTTGAGGAACTTTCTTAATTTCTCTGATCTTGTCTCAGAGATTTGTAAATATTAATGGAGTTCTTACATATCAAGTGCTTGATATCATATGCAATATCATATCAAGATATAGCATATTATATTGAGTGTTATGATATCAAATACTGAGTAACTATTAGTTATTATTAACACTGTGAGTTCAAATAGAACAAAAGACTACCAGAAGGCAACAAGCAGGTATGAAGTATAATATTCATTTATATTTTTTACCATTTGTAAGACAGTGTCTAAGAGGGTATTTACTTTCTGCTGTGAAGAAAACTAAGTGCATGAAATTATTTCAAAGGATATCAAAAAACTAGACAAATTTTCAAAGAAAGTGAAATACATACTTGCTGTCCTTGTGTAGGTTGCTGCCCCTCCTTCAACCCTATTCCTGTCCCTGACTGCCCCTTTCTTGAAATGTCCCATTCAGTAAAATTTAAAAGGCCCTTTGTGCAAGTGATCTTAGGTGATAGGAGGGAAAATATCTAATTATTTAATCAAAATAATTCACAATAAGATGTTAATGACCAACTGGCTTAAATCCCCAAAGGAGAAGGTGTTTTGTTCTCAAGTTGAACTTATGAATTGCAGGGAATCCTTACTTTATGAAATATATAAGGGAGAGTTGAGAACATGTACTATAAAAAAACTAAAGCATACAAAAAGATGGAGAGAATGGCATTATGAACCTTCATGTACCCATTACTTAGATCATACGATTTTTAAGATTTTGCCACTCTGTGTTAATTTTTTCTTTCTTTTCCTTTTTTTCTTTTTGAAGTAATAAGATTTTAAAAGTAAGAGTTACAGCTTTTTAATGCCTCTTTGCATTGCATTTCTGTGCCAGAAGAATAGGGGCTGGTCATTTGTCACTTAGAACTGAAAGGTCTAATAATTGACCTAGGGGCAATGGCTGAGTTGAGATTTTGCCTGTTGTCTATAAGTTAGCTCTCTAAAAATACTTAAGAATGAAGAAGTCTAATTGTGACCTTTGTGGTATCACTTTATGTGCTAAGGACTAACCTCAGTTTCAGGCAACATGATGAATATAGCACCTTTAATCTTGTTGTTGTTTTTAAAAATTAAATAAATTCATAAAAGTGCAAAGAAGGGAATAATCATCTAGTCTTATCACCCAGGATTAAACAAAGTTAGTCTCTTGCATATTTGCTTCAGTTTGTTTTTTAAGAAAAATAATTCTATTGTTTTTATTAAAGATTTATCCTTTTGAGGAAGAAATCAAAGTAGAAAAACATGAAAATAAAAAGCAGAAAAATTAATACCACAGAAAATACCATAGTTAATATTAGATAACTATCATTCTTTTTTTAATTTTTTTTTAATGTTTACTTATTTTTTTTTTAATTTTTTTTTTTAACGTTTATTTATTTTTGAGACAGAGAGAGACAGAGCATGAACAGGGGAGGGGCAGAGAGAGAGGGAGACACAGAATCTGAAACAGGCTCCAGGCTCTGAGCTGTCAGCACAGAGCCCGACGCGGGGCTGGAACTCACGGATCGTGAGACCGTGACCTGAGCCGAAGTCGGCCGCTTAACCGACTGAGCCACCCAGGCGCCCCAAATCTTTACTTATTTTTGAGAGAGAGAGAGAGAGAGATACAGAGCATGAGCGGGGGGAGGTATAGAGAGAGAGAGAGGGAGACACAGAATGTGAAGCAGGCTCCAGGCTCTGAGCTGTCAGCACAGAGCCCAACGCAGGGCTTGAACTCCCAAACTGCAAGATCATGACCTGAGCTGAAGTCAGAAGCTTAACCGACTGAGTCACCACCAGGCACCCCTAGATAGGTATCTTTCTTAATAGATGAGTGGGTGGGTAGCAGCCTGAATTGTTAGATGGAAAAACTTTTGTAAAAATGGGGTTATACTGTAGATTCCATTGTAAATAGAAATGGATACATTGTATTTTACTTGATTCTAATAGAAAAGAAACTGAAGTGGAGCTAAAGGAGTTGCTAAATCCCAAATAAATGTTTATTTTTAGCATTAGACATAATATTTGCTAAAAGATTCCCCTTAAGGTTTAAAAAGGGGGTGGAGGGAGGAGGCATTATAAAAAATTAAGAGGTTTTCTCATTATGTTTTCTTAAAGCTACATATTTATTTTTAAAAGAAACAGTTGGCTTCCTGTTTAGAAAGACAAGGACATTATATACTTTTTACGTTTTCTACCAAATATCTACCACCCACTTCTGATTTTGTTTGTTTGGTATTTTACTGCTTTTGCATTGTCTAGGTATTTAACATTTACATTTGTTTTGTAACCATCATTCCTTTAGTTGTTTAGTGTGTCTTTTACCACAACTTTTGTTTTTCTTACTTCATTTTCACTTTCCCTCTTAATTGGTGGAATTTCATTTTTTGAGAAGCTTTTTTCCCAACCCCAAGAAGGGTTTAGAGCTGTAGTATATTTCCAATGTTCTATCACAGTTTAGTCCACCTGCCTTTCATCTTCATTTGTCAATGACATCTTTTATCAGCATAATATTCTTGGTCATGCTTTCTTCTCTTTCAAGATTTTGTATATATTTCCCCTTTGTTGGTCCTTTGCTTATTCTGTTTGGAAGTCTGGGAAAATTATTTCTCAGGGGTGAGAGATAGTGAGATAGAAGTGGGGAGAACTCAGCTGAGGCAATTTGTAGCGATTTTTTGGGTTGAGCTATCTTTTCTGAGATTTCATGACTTGCCCTATATCATAGTTCAATCCACCTAATTGGGAATGGGGTCAAGGTTTATCATTCATTCAGGAGGATACTTTTTGAGCCATTCGCAAAATTTGTGTGTCAACCGAGAATCTTAGTATCTGTCAGATAAAAAATAGCCTTCTTGTTTACTTATCTATAAACTATTTCTTCCCAGTGTTCTTTTCTACTACATTTCAGGCTGAAGATGAAAAAAGTAACAAAACTCATTCATTTTGTTTCCCTCCAGATTTGGGAATATTGTTGACAATTCTTAGCATTTTTGTTTCTTTCCTTGATTGCCAGGCTTTAAGGTTTATTACATTTAGTTATTTTGCTTTTCTTGTTTGGTGCTATTAGTGAAATTTTTTTTTCTTTTTTCTTTTTTGCTGAATTTTAGTTAACTTTGCTCATTTAATTAGAAATTGGTGGAGGGAAATTTGTGAATTAGTTTTGATATGCCTTCATAATCAGGAATTTTACTCCTTTGATTCTTGATGGGAAAGTATCATCCAGTACCTCTGTCTAACATTTACAAGTAACATTTTGACGTAAGCCATAAAAAGGCATTTGATCACTAAGATATGAGTGCCATTTTTATACAAAAAAATCTCAAGGGCAGCATCTTCTTCAGGGACTTTGCTTCTCAAAATAACACTGTGCTGGATGGAGTTACATAGTGGAGAGTCTGAAAATGTCTTTAGAGGACAGGAGATAAAACAAAGTTCCTAGAAATTCTTCTGAATGTGTGTGGGAACTTAGTTTGGTCCAATGTATTTCACTTATTAAATGGCATTTTTGAATTATATCTTATGGCAGTATTCTCTAGAAATGTTTACCATCAAGGTTTAAAATCAGATTACCGGGGCGCCTGGGTGGCGCAGTCGGTTAAGTGTCCGACTTCAGCCAGGTCACGATCTCGCGGTCTGTGAGTTCGAGCCCCGCGTCAGGCTCTGGGCTGATGGCTCGGAGCCTGGAGCCTGTTTCCGATTCTGTGTCTCCCTCTCTCTCTGCCCCTCCCCCGTTCATGCTCTGTCTCTCTCTGTCCCAAAAAAATAAATAAAAAACGTTGAAAAAAAAAAAAAATTTAAAATCAGATTACCTATTTACATCTAAACAATCATTATATAAAATATTGATTGGTTTAAAATAATGACTAAATTACACGTTTTATTAAAGACTGTAAAAATGCATTAGTCCGTAAAGAAAGAATAAACTTTTAAATTCCAGTGATACAGTAGTACTTATATACACTTTATATTGTTTTGAGCCAGTTTATTTGTGCAGTTTATATTTCAGTTCGGCGGTCACATTCAGTGTAGTAAAGGGATGTTGTAGTAGAGAAGCTGGTGGTGTTCAAAAATAGTAACTGTTGATGGGTTTATTATTTGTGAAGTGTATAGTTGACCAATTCCCCTCCCCCTTTCTTTGATCTCTATGTTTTAAAAATCAGCTTATATTGTTCTAGAAAGGTCTTTATAACTTATGCAGTTTTTGTAATGGGAGAGATTTGCGATCGTGAGTGAAATACAGAAACTTAGATCATAAGCAAAATTTTAAGTTAGTGGCCCTTACACTTAGAAACTGAAAAAACTTCTATTAAACAGCGCTTGGTCAAAAGGGGAGATACACTCTGAATGTTACAGAATTTTTTTTAAATTTTGAAATGTTTTATTTTATATTTGAGAGAGAGAGACAGACAGAGACAGAGAGAGACAGAGCGCCAGCAGGGGAGGGGCAGAGAGATGGAGATAGAATCTGAAGCAGGCTCCGGGCTCCAAGCTGTCAGCACAGAGCCTGACGCAGGGCTCAAACTCACAAGCAATGAGATCATGACCTGAGCCACCCAGGCTCCCTTGAATGTTACAGAATTTTACAAAATAATTATAACCAAACACTGCATTTTGGAATTTATGGAACGCAAGTAACATGGTGATCAGAGGAAAATTCAATTTTATTAATGTAATTCATTTTATCAATAAAAATTAAAGAATGAAAATAAATGAATTAAATTCTAAGCCTTAAAAAAACTAGAAAAAACACCAACCAACAAACAAAAGGAAAGCACAAGGAAAGATGTAATAAAGATAAAAGCAGAAATTAATGTGGTAGAGAATTTAAAAAGAGTTGATCTAATTAATAATTCAAAATATCTTTTAAAAAACTAAAAAATACAAACTACCAGCTAAATTAATCAAGAAAAGAAGTAAAAGCATAAACAACAAAATATCAAGTAACAAGGGCAAATGACAATTAAAATGGAGGAAATTATAAAAATTTGCAACCTTTTCCGACTTGTATGCAAATAAATTTTAAAACTTAGATAATATAGATAATTTTCTAGGAAAATACAGATTACCAAACTGACCCCTTGAAGACAGAAAACTTAAAGATATTGATTTCCATAGAAGAAATAAAGTTAGCAAGGAAATACCTTACAAAATGCACTAGACTTAGAAGGTTTCACAGGGGAATTCTACCAAATCTTCAAACACCAGATAGTCCCAATGCTCCATAAATCATTTCAGAATATTGAAAATGGAGAAAATCTTCCTGATTGCTTTTATGAAGTAAATACAATATTATACCTAGACTAATAAAAATAGTACCATAAAGTAAATTGCAAACCAATTTTATTATACTGATAGAAAACCACAAAATATAATATCAACAAATATAATCAAACACAACATTAAAAACAGATTACATCATGACCAAGTGGGAATAATGCTAGGAATGCAAGCTTGGTTTTATATTAGAAATCCATCAATAAAATCAAATATATTAATGGATATAAGAAAAAAAGTAGTGGAATTATTTCCATAGATGATGAAAACACCTTCAACAAGCTAATACCCATTTTTGATAAACATACCCAGTAGAAATTGACAGGTTTTTTACTTTTATTGTGGTAGAATATATGTAACATAACATATGTAATTTTAATGATTTTTAAATGTACAGCTCAGTGACATTAATTACATTCAGTTTTATACAACCATCACCACTATCTATTTCCAAAACTTTTTCATCACTCCAAACCGAAACCCTATAATCGTTAAACAGTAACTTACCATTTTCCCCTCCTCCTAACCCTTGGTGACTTCTAGTCTACTTTTTATCTCCGTGAAATTACCTATTCTATATATTTTATATAAATAGAATCGTACAATTTTTGTACTTTTGTGTAGGACTTATTTTACCTAGCATAATGTTTTTGAGGTTCATCCATGTGTAGAATGTATCAGAACTTTATTTATTTTATGACTGAATAATATTTCTTTGTGTATATTCCAATGTGTGTGTGTGTGTGTGTATGTGTGTGTGTGTATCACATTTTGTTTATCCATTTACATTCATCTGTTAATGAACACTTGTTATTTCTACCTTGTGGCTACTATGAATAAAGCTGCAATGACACTGGCATATAAATATCTATTTGAGTCCTTGTTTTTCATTGTTTTGGGTACATACCTAATAATGCAATTGTTGGGTCATTGGTAATTCCATGTGTAGCTTTTTGACGATCTTCCAAAGTGTTTCTACAGTGGCTACGCCAATTTTCCTTTCCACCAGCAGTTAATGAGAGTTTCAATTTCTCCACATCCTTTCAAATACTTGTTTTTTTTAAATTATAGCCATTGTAGTGTGAAGTGATATCTCACTGTGGTTTTGATTTGCATTCCCCTAATGACTAATATCTTGAGCATCTTTTTACATGATTATTGGCCATTTGTGGGTCTTCTTTGGAGAAATGTCTATTCACATCCTTCCCCCTTTTTAAATTGGCTTGCCTTTTGTTGTTGAGTTGTAGGAGTCCTTTATATATCCTTAATATTAAACCATTGTCAGAAATTATGGATTTTTCTCTCAACATGATATAGTATATATACTATATACTATATACTATATACTATATACTATATACTATATACTCTCTCTATATATACTCTAGTCCTAAAGTGTGCAGTCTACTTATAGACTAGAGGCATTTCCACTGCAAATTTTACATGAAAAAGCCTTAAACTGTTCCTTAAAGATACAAAAGTACACCTGAACAAATGCAGAGATACCCTCTGTTGATGTATAAGGTAACTAAACATCATGAAGAGGTCAATTTTTCATAAGTTCATTTATAAATTTAACACATTCCCCAAACTATCAAGCTTTTATAATGGGGCTGGGCAAGTTGATACTAAAATTCACATAGATAAACAAATATGCAAGAATTTCCAGGAATATACTTTAAAACCACAGTGTGTGTATGTGGAGTAGCCTTATTCTACATCAAAACAACATAGTATTGGCAAATGAATAAACCAGAGAAATAGAATTTAAAGTCCGTAAATAAACCCGTCCATAAATACACTAAATATCTAGAAATTTAGTACATGATGAAGTTAGCGTTTCAAATCACTAAACTTTTTAATATATGATGCTAGGACAACTGGCTAGCCATTTGAAAAAAGTTAACATGGGGCACCTGGGTGGCTCAGTATGTTAAGCAGTCTGACTCTTGATTTCGGATCAGGTCATGACCTCATGGTTCCTGGGATTAAGCCGCACATCGGCCTCTGTGCTGAGCTCAGAGCCTGCTTGGAATTCTCTCTCTTCCTCTCTCTCCCTACCCCTTCCCTACTTGTGTGCATATGTACGCATGCTCACTCTCTCTCTCTCTCAAAATAAATCAATAAACTTAAAAAAAGGGAAAAAGAAAAAAGTTAACAGATCTCTACTTAATACCATACAAAAGGGTAAATTACAAATGGATCAGGGATCTAACAATTAAAAACATGAAAAATATATACTATAAGAAAACAGATGAATTCCTCCTGAACGTTGGTATAAGGAAAGGCTTTTTTTTATATTAACTATAATTTATTGTCAAATTGGTTTCCATACAACACCCAGTGCTCACCCCAACAGGTGCCCTCCTCAATACCCATCATCCACTTAGGAAAGGCTTTATAACTATGATTCAAAATAGAGATCATAAAAGAAAAGAGTTTAAGATCTGAATACATAACAATATTTACATGTCAGAAAAGACCATAAATGAAGCCAAAAAACAACTGACAAACTGAGAGAAAATATTTGCACTTATAGCAAAGATGAAGGGCTTACATCCCTCATATATAAGCAACTCTTGAAAATTGAAGGAAAAACAGGTCAAAAATATGCTATAACAAGGAACAAAACACATGGATAGACAATAAAAAATTGAATATAAAGATGGTTCTTAAACTTTTGGACAGATACAATTAATCTCTGAAGAGATACAGCTCTCAGTTATTGAGAAACAGGTATTGAAATCCCTGACTACAGTTGTGAATTTGTCTATTTTTTCTTGAAGTTTTGTTAGTTTTTGCTCCATTTTTTTGAAGCTGTGTTATTGGGTGTAAAAACATTGATGACTTTCATCTTCTATATCATATTGTATAATATGTGTCACATCATATCATATCATAATACCATAAGCTTTGTCACTCACAATTAAGTCATCCTCCTTTTCCCTGCTAATGGTCTTTGCTGCAAACTTTTTGTTTTTATTAATACAGCATTATCATGGTATATATTTTCTATTCTTTTAATCTGTCTATGTCTTTGTCTATGTCTACATTTTAAGTGGGTTTCTCATCAGCAAAATATAGTTGGATTTTGCTTTTTATCTAATTGGATGGTCTTTACTTTTCAATTGCTATTTGTTTTCTGTATGTACCATCTATTATTTGTTACCTGTCTCCTTTTTACTGTCTTCTTTTATTATTTTTTATAATTCTGTTTATCTTCTTTTTTGGCTTATTAGTTATGACCTCCTGTTACAATATTTTAGTGATGATTTCAAGTTTAATAGTATATATTTCTAGCTTACTGTCTACCTTCAAGAAGTATCATACTACTTCACACTGTAGTACAAGAAAGTTATAATATATTTCCATTTATTGACTTCTAGATTTTATCCTGTTGTTATGCATTATATTTCTACTTGTTTTATAAATCCTATAATACATTGGTATTATTTTTGCTCTATTTATTGTTTTAATTTGTTTAATGTTTATTAATTTTTGAGAGAGACAGACAGAGACAGAGTGTGAGAGGGGGAAGGGCAGAGAGAGAGGGAGACACAGAATCTGAAGAAGGCTCCAAGCTCTGAGATGTCAGCACAGATGAGCCACCCAGATACCCCTATTTCTGCTTTAAATAATAAATCTTTTCTTGTTTTGTCCCCCTCCCTGTTTTTATACTATTTTTGTTTCCCTTCCCTTATGTTCATCTGTTTTGTCTCTTGAAGTAAATTTTCTGTGAATACTATTTAAATAAAAGACAATTTTTTTTCTTTTTAAAAATTTTTTTTTAAATATGAAATTTATTGTCAAATTGGTTTCCATACAACACCCCGTGCTCATTCCAACAGGTGCCCTCCTCAATACCCGTCACCCATCCTCCCCTCCCTCCCACCCCCCATCAACACTCAGTTTGTTCTCAGTTTTTAAGAGTCTCTTATGTTTTGGCCCCCTCCCTCTCTAACTTTTTTTTTCCTTCCCCTCCCCCATGGTCTTCTGTTAAGTTTCTCAGGATTCACATAAGAGTGAAAACATATGGTATCTGTCTTTCTCTCTATGACTTAATTCGCTTAGCATAACACTCCCCAGTTCCATCCACATTGCTACAAAAGGCCATATTTCATTCTTTCTCATTACCACGTAGTATTTCATTGTGTATATAAACCACAATTTCTTTATCCATTCATCAGTTGATGGACACTTAGGCTCTTTCCATAATTTGGCTATTGTTGAAAGTGCTGCTGCAAACATTGGGGTACAAGTGGCCCTATGCATCAGCACTCCTGTATCCCTTGGGTAAATTCCTAGCAGTGTTATTGCTGGGTCATAGGGTAGGTCTATTTTCAACTTTTTGAGGAACCTGCACACTGTTTTCCAGAGCGGCTGCACCATTTTGCATTCCCACCAACAGTGCAAGAGGGTTCCCGTTTCTCCACATCCTCACCAGCATCTATAGTCTCCTGATTTGTTCATTTTAGCCACTCTGACTGGCATGAGGTAGTATCTGAGTGTGGTTTTGATTTGTATTTCCCTGATGAGGAGTGACATTGAGCATCTTTTCATGTGCCTGTTGGCCATCTGGATGTCTTCTTTAGAGAAGTGTCTATTCATGTTCTCTGCCGATTTGTTCCTGGATTATTTGTTTTTCGGGTGTGGAGTTTGGTGAACTTTCTGGTATACAAGATGAATTAGTTCTAGAAATCTGCTGTAGAGCGTGGTGTTTATAGTCACCAATACTGTACTGGGCACTTAAAATTCAGAGGATAATCCTCATGTTCAGTGTTCTTTCTACAACAAACAACCAAGGGACACACAGAAACTTTTAGAGGTGATGGATATGTCTGTTACCTTGATTGTTGTGATGGTTTCACACATATAAGCATATGTTCAAATTCATCAAATTTGCATGCATTAAATATAGTTTTTGTATATCAATTTTACCTTAAAGATTTTTTTAAGAAGTAGAAACAGAAAAAGCTATATTGAGATAACAATTGTAACATATTGGATTGTTGCAAATTAAAAATATGAAATACATTATTTTGGCAAGGCTGTGAAGAAATAGGAAAGTTCATTTTATGGGGAATGCAAACTGGTACAACTCTTTTGAAAGGGAATTTCACAGTATCTAGCAAAAATACACACGTACTTTCTTTTGACCCAGCAGTATCTCTTCCAGGAATTTACCCTGAAGATACTCCTCCAACAATATGAAAATATATCTGTGCAAAGTTATTTACTCCTGCATTATTTGTAATTAGAAGCAACTTAAATACACATATATAGGAGACTATTTGAATAAACTATGCTACAGTCAAACAATGGAGTACTATGTAGCTGTAAAGGGAAGAGCTGAGGAAGGTATGTATAATCTGAAATGGGAGTGATTTCCAAAATATATTGCTAAATGTAACAGTGCATTATTGGATGCCACCTTTTATGTAGAAAGGTGAAATGAAAAAATGTACACTTATCTGCTCAGTTGTGCAGAAAGACACAGAGGAAGGGTAAAGCAGAAACTACTGAGACTGGATACCTAGAGCTGAATGGTACAAATGGAATAGAAAAGATAGGTTGGATAGGGATGGGGATAACACTTCTCTGATTATACTTTTTTGTAGTTGTGAATTTTAGAACCATATTACTTTTTCTCATACTAAACAAACAAACAAACAAACAAACAATAATAGGAGAACCAAAATGGATACAAACAAAATAAAGGAATTTAACTGTATTTCAAATAAATAATGGAATCACATTCACAGTGTATGGTGTGGTTGGCAAGTAAAACAAACCAAAATAACTTCGGAACATACTATTTTGACTGTATGTTTTATGGCTAAAGAATAAAAGAACACAAAATTAAGTATAAATGTATTATACTCAGTAGGCTGGTTTTTCAAAGTAGCATGAGTTAGCAATTCTGACACAAGTTTATGTACATTGTAGGAGTGAACAAATAAAGAAATGGGATGTGGGTAATGAATGTTGGGGTTTTCGCTTAGGGAAAGGAAAGTTACAAATAAAGTCAGGGCAAAGGTTAGCAAAATTCCTGAAATGTTAGAATGATAGATTGGAATTAGAGGTAATTATGAGCTCATGAGCCTTAGGATACACACACACACACACACACACACACACACACACACACCACATCTATGTCCATATCTATCTCTAACTCTGTAGAATTTATGTGTGTATGTATAAATAAATGTATTGCCTAACTCAGTCTTCTGAGAGTCAATGAGGATACCAAACATTCAGAGGACCCTCTACCAGTAAGCACAAATAGCACCAAATCTTGCTTCTTAAATACTATTTTCCTATAAAAGGAACTATTGCTTCTTGGAAAAATTACTGATTTCAGAGATGGGCAGGGAACATACCAGAACCTGGAACCATCTTGTGATACTAGTAATAAAGTGTTAAAGAAAAATGATAGGACATATCTAAAGGACACAGAGCAATGTTAGAGAAGCTCCCATTGGTCAAATCTGGGATAATATAACAAATAAATGATGATAAGTATATAATATAATAATATATATTATATGATAAATATATGTAATGATAAATAACTATATAACATGTAATAATAAAACTGATGAATTTTAATTTTTATTTATTTATTTATTTTTGAAAGGGGGAGAGAGAGTCAGGGAGGGACAGAGGGAGAGGGAGAGAGAGAATCCCAAGCAGGCTCCACGCTGTTAGCGCTGAGCCCGACACAGGGCTTGAACCCATGAACCACAAGATCATGACCTGAGCCCAAATCAAGAGTCAGTTGGTTAACTGACTGAGCCATTCAGGCGCCCCCAAAAAGGTGAATCTTAATTCATAGAATAAAATAAGAATCTAAAAATTCATCTTGACATACATAAATGAATAAACAAATTACTAGGGGCTAGGGAAAACTCTGTCTTATGGTATAATTTCAATTAGTAAGTGCAGAAGGAATGACAGAATTAGTAAAATACCGTTTGGAAACTATCACACTAATAATTGTTTAAAGCAAAAATCATCAATGGATGCTAAATTTAGTGGCTAAAAATTTTTTTTTAAGATTTTATTTTTAAGTAATCTCTACACCCAATGTGGGGTTTGAACTCACAACCCCAAGATCAAGAGTTGTACTCTCTACTGACTGAGCCAGCCAGGCACCCTGTGGTCAAAATTTTTGATAGGAAATACAGGAAATAGGATATTTATATGGTCTTGAAGTATATTCCCACAAGATATTTACCATTTATAAAAGGTAAAATAGTAACTTTACAGTGGAAGAATATGGCAGACACCATCTTAACCAAGTAATTAAACCAGTAATAAGATAAGTCAATATCATGTACCTTTTGATCCTGAAGTAACAACATAATTTCTGTGGTATTCCTGCCAATAATGCATAACCTAAAAGTAATATTGAGATCATTAGACAACCCAAACTGAAGTGCATCCTACAAAATAACTGGTCAAAGTTGTGAAAGACAAGGAAAGACTAAGGAGAAGTTCCAGTTTAAAGAAGACTAAAGTTACTTAGGCCTAAAATTCTGTCACTTATTCTGCAATTACTGGAAATATCAGATGCCCTGCAGTTGTTACTGGTAGACTTCAAGCAGACAAATGTACAAACTCCCAGGTGCTCCTGCATCTTCCCTTCTTCCATATTTAATGAGCAGCCTACCTGAAGGTATATCAAAGATCTTATTTGGTAGCTCATAATAGTTTCTCACAAAAGTTTAAAACAGGAGGCAAAGAATATGTTCCCTTTCTATAGTACAATTTAAACCATAAGTAAGCTGAAAGTAATCACTCTTGGAAATTTTGCTTTGGTCAGGAAGGCAATGGGAGTATTTTTAGGGCTCAATTAATACTGTAATCCAGAAGAAGTTACATCTTAGATAATTCTGTGGGTTTTGGGAAACTACAAATTAGAATTAAATCAAGGCCGTTCTTAGTCATCCAACTCTTGTTGGTGACTTTTAAAATTTAGAGTTAGCTCTATCATTGTTTTTATCTTATTACTGTTGTTACTCTTTATGGAATCCACTTGAAACAACCCACCCAAAATCATAAAAATTCTTAGTATTCTTGCAAATGTTTGAGGTTTGTACTTTGAGAATATCCTACAAAGACCAAGGTGACTGTGAGGGAGGGAAATCACCTGTGGGTGGATAGCTTGACAAGACTTGTATGGCTTTTGAGAATATGGTTGATGTTAAAGAATTAGCACCTGATTGGAGTGGTAGATTTTCTAGGTTTGGAACTGCCAACCCATATCATGGAATCTTCTTTCTCAGAAAGTAATTATTTTGCCATTCAAGACTCTTATATCAAATTCAAGAAAGAGCTAAGAATTTTTCTCTGCACTTTGCTCTTAATGCATCATTGATCTGACCATAGGATGTTACCAGTTTTTCTTTCTGTGGTGAGTCCTGAGGGCAGTTTATTTCAATAAAGACAATACCTATATATTTCAAGCACCTGTATATAAAAATAGAATTTCATGTGTAAAAATTACTATGTGGCCTGGTATGAAACTACTCTAAGGATTGTACAGCTCAGATACTGTCATCCTTGTGACAGTTTATTGATACGGTGTTCAGCTCTCTTCTTTAAACATTACACTTTTGTTTGTGGCTATAGCTAATGATTACAGAACTTGCACTCTGAGACATTGTCTCTTTACTTTCAAAGAGTACACTTTTAGACTGGCTTCATTATTTTTGTTTGTTTAGCCATGCCACATTTCAGCTTAGGCTTCAGACATTTTAAGAATATTATCTGTCCATCTCAGTGGTAATTGTCTCCCTCAATTCAACTCAGTATCTGGCCCATGTGTATATATTTTCCTATCTTTTTCTTTTTAAAATTGGGATATAATTGACATATAACATTGTGTAAACTTGAGGTGTACAGTGTGTTGATTTGATACATTTATAAATTGCAAAATGTTTACCACCATAACATTAGGTGATACCTTTATAACATCACATAATGATCACTTTTTTTTGTGTGTGGTGAGAACAATTAAAATCTAGTCTCTTAGCTCCTTTGGAGTTTATAATGCAGTATTTGTTTACAATAAGCACTATGTTGTACAATAGATCTCAAGAACTTACTTACCTACTAGTAAATTTCATTTAGAACAAATGATGTATATAATCCTAGAATGCTGAGAACTGGTTAATTTTCAGAACTATATTGTTGATAAACTTTACTTGTCATTTAATTGAAAGAAATTGCTAAAAACCCACATTTCATGCTCACAGTAGGGCCAAAACTTATAGACAAATACTGTTATCAGTTGTCAGTTTAGTTCATATTTGAATTCCCTCTGACACCATTAATTGTTGCCTAATTTGAACAGAAGATAGAGAGGCACATGAAGTTCATCTTTAAGCTGTGCAGGGGGCTATTGAAAGAGTCTTTGTGCTCCGTGCAATCAAGAGAACTGGTCAGTGTTTGGACTTTTCACAGAACAATACTTGGTTGAGAATTTGCTATCATTTTTTCCTGTTCCTTCTAAAATAAGAAAGAGCAGCATATTTAGGTTTTAATTTTGCTTTCTGTGGCTACAACTTTTTTTTCTTTTCAAAAGCATGATTTTAGCTTTTATTCTCCATTCATTCAAAATGTAAATGTTAAAAATTAAGATTCATCTGTGATGTTGTACATTCTATGCATTTGACAAATGTATAATGAACATCAGTCCACCATTTCATTACTGTACAGAATACTTTCACTGCCCTAAAAAATCTTCTGTGTTCTATTCATCCCTTTCTCCTCTGTATCTCCTGGTACTTGTTAATCTTTTAATAGTCTCTGTAGCTTTTCATTTTCTAAAATGTCATATAGTTGGAATTATACAGGAGGTAGCCTTTTCAGATTGGCTTCTTTCACTTAGTAATATGCATTTAAGTTTCCTCCATGTCTTTTCATGACTTGAGATCCTTTTTAGCACTGAATAATGTTCCCTTTTCTGGATATACCACCGTTGATTTATCCACTCATCTACGGAAGGACATCTTTGTTGCTTTCATGTTTTTGCAATTATGAACAAAACTGCTATCAACATCCATAGTCAGGTTTTTGTGTGGACATAAGTTTTCAGTTCGTTTGGGTAAATATCAAGGAGTGCAATTGCTGGGTCATATTTAGAGTATTTTGGTTTTGCAAGAAACCACGAAGCTGTGCTCCAAAAAGCTTTAATATTTTGCATTCCCACTGGCAATGAATTGAGTTCCTATCACTCCACATCCTCTCTAACATTTGGTGTTGTCATTGTTCCTATTTTGGCCATTCTTTTTTTTTTTTTTTTGGAGATATAATTGACACTATAACATCATTATAATAGTTTCAGATGTGTAATATAATAATTAGATATTTGTATATATTATGAGATGATCACTAAGGTAAGTCTAGTTAACATTTGTCACCATACATAGATATAAAATTGTTTTCTTATGATGAGAACTTTTAAGATTTATTCTCTTAACAACTTTCAAATAAACAACAGAGTATTATTAACTATAGTCACCATGTTGTTCCATTCCCTAGAATTACTTATTTTATAACTGAAAGTATGTAACTTTTGACCCCCTTCACCCATTTAACCCACCCTTCACCTTCTGCCTCTGGCAACCACCAATCTGTTCTCTGTATTTATAAGCTTAGTTTATTTAAGACTTCACATATAATGAGATCATAGGATATTTGCCTTTTTCTGTCTGACTTATTTCACTTAGCACAATGCCATCTAGGTCCATCCATGTTATCACAAATGGCAAGATCTCATCTTTTTTTATGACTGTGTAATATTCCAGTATATATCTATATTTCTATATCACATTTTTTAATCCATTCATCCATTGTTACACACTTAATTGCTTTCGTGTCTTGGCTATTGTAAGTAATGCTGCAATGAACATGGGGTTGCACTGGATTTTGGTCATTATAATAAGTGTATAGTGATATCTCATTGTGTATTAATTTGCAATTCCCTAATAACATACAGAATTAAACATTTTATATTTAAGTCAATAATCTATTATGAGTTATATTTTTAGGGTATAGGTCTATGTCTATGTCTAGATTCATTTTTTTTAACCTGTGGATGTCCAGTTGTTCTAGCACCATTTGCTGAAAAGGCCTTGCATATAGTGATGCCAAAATTTACACAAAAAGGAAAAGACTGTTTGAATAGGCCTATATCTATATCATGAAATTGAATAAAAAATCAATAACTTTCCAAAACAGAAAGTACTAAGCCCTGTTGGGTTCATTAGTGAATTCTACCAAACATTTAAGGAAGCCATTATACCAATTCTCTACAATCTATTCCAGAAGATGGAAGCGGAGGAAATACTTCTTAACTCATTCTATACATACAGCATTACCCTAATACCAAAATTAGACAAATATATTACCAGAAAAGGAAAATGCAGACCAATATCACTCAGTAATATAGATACAAAAGCCCTCAACAAGTTAACAAGTCAAATCCAGCAATGTATAAAAGGAATAATACACCATAACCAAGTGAGATTTATTCAAGATATGCAGTGCTGATTCAACATTCAAAAATCAATATTTGTGTTTGTTTTTAAATTTTTTTAGTGTTTATTTTTGAGAGAGACAATACAGAACATGAGTGGGAGGAGGGGCAGAGAGACAGGGATATACAGAATCCAAAGCAGGTACCAGGCTCCAAGTTGTCAGCACAGAGCCTGTTGCGGAGCTCAAACCTACGAACTGCAAGTTCATGACCTGAGCCAAAGTCGAACAGTTAACCAACTCAGGTGCCCCCCCAAAATAAATATTTGTAATCCATCACATTAACATACTAAAAAAGAAAAATTACATGATAATATCAATAGATGCAGAAAAGCATTTGACAAAATCCACTGCTCATTCATGATAAAAATTCTCAACAAACTTGGAATAGAGGGGAACTTCCTCAACTTGATTTTTATTTATTTGTTTATTTATTTATTTATTTATTTATTTATTTAATTTTTATTTTTTTAATATCTTTTTTTACATTTTATTTATTTTAGATAGACACAGAAAGAGTGCACAAGTGGGGGAGGGGCAGAGACAGAGGGAGACACAGAATCCGAAGCAGGCTCCAGGTTCCGAGCTGTCAGCACAGAGCCCAACGTGGGGCTCGAACTCACAAACCGCGAGATCATGACCTGAGCCAAAGTTGGACACTTAACTGACTGAGCCACCCAGGCACCCCCTTAACTTGATTTTTAAAAATCTGTGAAAAACATGGAATATTTCTCTATTTATTTTGTTCTTTGATATGTCTCATCCGAGTTTTGTTGTTTACCTCATATAGCTTTTGTACATATTTTATATTTGTATTTTGTATGTGTGTTTTTAATTTCAAACTCTACTTGTTCATTACTAGTTTCTAGGTCCAATACAATCTCAGTCAAAATCCCAAAAGAGCAGAATGTTTAATTCACTACTATAGGATGAAGTAGTCTATACATGTCCATTATATCCAGTTGAATAATGCTATATCTTTCTCCATCCCTTTACTTTTAATCTATATGTGTCTTTGTATATTAAGTGGGTTTCCTTTAGACAACATATAACTGGGTTTTGTTTTTTCATCAACTCTGCCAGTCTCTATCTTTTAAATAGTGTCTTCAGACCAGTGACTTTTAAGATGATTATTATATGGTTGGATTACTATCTACCATATTTGCCACTGTTTTCTATTTGTTGTTTCTATCCTTTGTTCTTATTTTTTCTTCTGCATTTTGTCTGCTTTTTGAATTAGCACATTATATAATCCCATTTCTTTCTTCTGTTAGAATATCAATTATACTTTTTGAAAACTATTTTTAGTGTTTGTCTTAGGGTTTACAATATGCATTTATAACTAATCTGAGTCTACTTTCAAATAACACTATACTTCTTCATGGGTAATGCAAGTACCTTATAATAACAAAATATTCCTAGTTCCTCCTTCCTATTCTTTGTATCATTGCTACCATTCGTTTCACTTATACATAAGCATACATATACTCTTATGTATGGGTTTATCTCAGTTATTCAAATTTGCTTGCTCAACATTCAAAATCAATTAATGTAATCCATCACATTTCACACACACACAAATACCTTGTTTCCATTATTATTTTGAATAGTTGTATTTGTTAGCTCAATTAAGAATGAAAAAAAATTTTCCATTTTATCTTCACTTATTCATTCTCTAATGCTCTTCCTTTTTTTATGTAGATCTTGGATTCTGACATACATCATTTTTCTTCTCTCTGAAGAACTTATTTTAACAATTCTTAAAATCCAGACCTACTGGCAACACATTCCCTCTTTTTTTTTTTTTTTCGTCTAAGAAAATCTTTTTCTCCTTTACTTTTGGAGGATAATCTTGCAGGGTATAGAATTCTACATCAGTTGTTTTATTTTTTTTCATCCTGCTCTTTTGTTGCTTGCATGGTTTCTGAGAAGAAGTCAATGTAATTCTTATCTTTGCTTTTCTATATAGGTAACTTGTTTCTTCTGTCTGGCTTCTTTCAATGTTTTTTCTTTATCTTTGATTTGTATAGTTTGAATATTATATCCTTAGGATTAGTGTTTTTGTTTTTGCATGTTCCTGCTTGATGTTTCTGAGCTTCCTGGATCTGTGGTTTGGTGTCTGACATTATTTTGGGGGAATTCTCAGTCATTATTGCTTTAAATATTGATTCTGTTTCTTTCCATCTTTATTCTTTTTCGGGTATTCCCATTACACATATCTTTCACCCTTTGTAGTTCTCCCACAGTTCTTGGATATTCTGTTCTATTTTTTTTCCATTCTTTTCATTCTTTGCTTTTCAGTTTTGGAAGTTTTTATTGTCACATCTTCAAGCTCAGAGATTCTTCCTTTAGATATTTTTAGTCTACTAAAACATGAACCCATCAGAAACAGTCTTCATGTCTGTTGCAATGTTTTTGATCTCTAGGACTTCTCTTAGGTTCCTTCTTAGAATTTCCGTGTCTTTGCTTACATTATCTCTTCTAGCATGTTGTCTGCTTTTTCCTTAAAGCCTTTAATATATTATCACAGTTCTTAAAAATTCATGGTTCAACAATTTTGCCATCCTGCCATATCTGACTCTGATTCTGTTCAGTCTCTTCACAAGTCTCTTTTTACTACCTTATTTCTCTACTTAGGATCATCAGGGTAATGTTGAATAGAAGGGTAATAGCAGACATTTTGTCTTATTTTTGCTAATATTGTGCTAAAGATTTTTGCATCTATGTTTATGAGGGACATTGGTGTGTAGATTTCTCTTATAATGTACTTGTCAAGGTTTTCTGGCCTCATAAAATGAATTGGGAAGTGTTTCCTCTTTTTTATTAACTGAAGAGTTTGTATAATATTAGTATTATTTCTTTCTTGAATGTTTGGAAAAATTTACCAGTGTGGCAATCAGGGTCTGGAGTCACTTCTGTGGAGGGCTTTTGATTATAAACTCAATATCTTTAGGAAATATAAAACTATTTTTATTTACTATTTTATTAAGTATATTTTTCAGGAAATGTTTCTTTTTTATCCAAGTCTTCAAATTCATTAAAAAAAAGTTCAATCTATCTTATTATTATCAATATCTATAGGAATATATAGTTATGTCTCTTTTTTCATACTGATATTAATGTTTTGTTTTCTCTATCACTTGATCAGCCTTGCTGAAGGTTTATTAATTCCATTAAACTTTACAAAGAACTATCTTTTAGTTTTATTGATTTTTTTCTATTGGACTACAATTTTCTATACCATTGACTTATGCTCTGAGATATATTCATCATCATCCCTTTTGCAGGGTTTAGTTGGTGTATTTTTTTTCTAGATTAAGATGGTGCTTGGCTATTAATTTTCAAATTTTCTGCTTTTGTAATATTTGCATTTCAAGTTCTAATAACTTCATTATCTGACATAAATTTTAGATGTCAGACTATTATTATAATTTGGTTCAAAATGTTATCTAATTTTCATTGTGATTTATTTTTTGTGTCATAGCTTAAGTGTGTTGCTTAAATTCTATTTGGGGATTTTATAGTTATCTTCCTATTATCTATTTCTATTTGATTCTGTTGTGGTCAAAAACTATGCCCTCCATGGTTTCAATTCTTTAAAATTTGCTTAGACTTGCTTTATCACTCAACATGTGGTCTATTTGAGTAATTTTCCATGAACACTTGAATAGAATGTATATTATGCAATTATTGGATATAGTGTTTGATATATGCCAATTAATTAATGTAAGTTAATCATGTTGTTCAAATAGGGACTTAATCTTCTAATATAGACAAGAGATTCTGATCAACTCTATGTAACAACCATTGTAAGAAATTAGAAAACAGGATGCACAAGACTATAATCTCTGAGGAAAATAAAACAAAGTGAGCTCTAAGATTACCCTGGCTTTCTATCTGGTGGCATCTACCAGACCCTGATGCAGGGACAGCCAACCCAAGTACTATAGGGAAGCCTCAGTGAACTGAGCAGTCATCACTGTTTGAAGAAATTATAGTGGCTATAATTTGCTGGTGGAAGTCCAAGAGTGAAGGGAGTACAGAGAAAAATTCAAAAATTCTCTCTGGGGTCCTTTTGAGTTTTTGGCTGAATACTTAGGTACACATAAATAGAGTGTGAATATAAGAGGCTTGGCAAAGTACAGCTACCTGGAAAATAAAAACTAGTAAGCTGCAAAACTATCAGGGTTCACACATTATTGGGAGATATTTAAGTTTCTACAGTAGAGGGTCTTCATTAAGCACCCAGGACATTCAGTGGAGACCCAGAAAAGCCATACCTTTGGAGTGAGAATAAATTATCTCTAGAGTAAAATATACTCTAGGGGTTCCTGGCTGGCTCAGTCAGAAGAGCAAGTCAGGGTCATGAGTTTGAGCCCCATGCTGAGTGTAGAGATTACAGAAACAAACTAAAAAAAAGTAGACCCGTTATTAAAAAGCTTAAAAAGTAGCCTCAAAATGGTCAAGATGATCTGTGAGTAAATGACTATCCATCAGAAGAAAATTCAAAACATTGAAAGGAAAAGAACAAATTCCAAACACTCAGCAATGTAATATACATATTGTCCAGTATCCAGTAAAAATACCAGACATATGGGACACCTGGGTATCTCAGTCAGTTAAATGTCTGACTTTGGCTTAGGTCATGATCTCATGGTTCACAAGTTTGAGCCCTACATCGGGTTCCTCGCTGACAGTGTGGAGCCTACTTGGGATTTTCTCTCTCTCCCTCTTATCTCTCTGCCCCTCCCCTGCTTGTGCTCTCTCTCTCAAAATAAATAATAAACTTAAAAAGAAAGAAAAAAGGAAAACATGAGCCTATAAGCATGAGAAAAATCAGTCAATAGAAAGATACCCAGAAGTTATAGAGATGATAAAATTAGCAATGACAATGACTTTAACATAGCTATTATAATCTAAAACCATATTTCTCGAATAAAATGTAGGCAGTAATCTGTTTGACATTGGTCATAGAAACATTTTTCTACATATGTCTCCTCAGGCAAGGGAAACAAAGGCAAAATTAAACTATTGGTACTATACATAAAGAACTTATACAACTAAACACACACACACACACACACACACACACACACACACACACAAGAAAGAAAAGAAAAAGAAAGAAAGAAATGGGTAGAGGACCTAAATAGACACTTTCCCAAAGGAGACATACAGATGGCCAACACACATATGAAAAAGATGCTATTGTCACTAATCAGTAAGGAAATGCAAATCAAAACTACAATGAAATATCATCTTACAATTATCAGAATGGCTATAAATCAAAACCAAGAAATAACAAGTGTTGGCAAGGATGTGGAGAGAAAGAAACCCTTTTACACTGTCAGGAGAAATACAAATTGATACAGTCACTGTGGGAAACAGCATGGAGGTCCCTCAAAAAATTAAAATAGAATTACCATATAACCCAGTAGTTCCACTACTGGGTATTTGCCCAAAGAAAAGGAAAACACTAATTCAAAAAGATACATGCATCCCTGTGTTTATTACAGTATTACTTACAATAGCCAAGATATGGAAGCAACCTAAATGTCCATCCATAGATGAATGGTCAAAGAAGAAATCATATATGTATTTGTATATGTATATGTATATATGTATTGTATATATGCATATATGTATATTGGTATGCATATGCATATATATGTGTGTGTGTATGTATATATATATATATATATGTGTATATATACATACATACAATAGAATATTACTTAGCCATAAAAAAGAGTGAGATCCTGCCATTTGCAACAACATGGATGGAGCTAGAGTACATAATGCTAAGTGAAATAAGTCAGAGAAAGACAAATACCATTTGAATTTACTCATGTGGAATTTAGGAAACTAAACAAAACAAACAAAGAGACAAACAAACAAACAAAACCAGACTCTGGAGTACAGAGAACAGCTGGTGATTGCCAGAAGGGCGGTGGGTGGGGGAAGATATAAAGGGGATTAAGAATACACCTATCTTGATAAGCACTGAGAAATATATAGAATTGTTGAATCATTATACATCCAAAATAACACTATGTATTAATTATACTTTAATAAAAAATAAATAGCTATTATAAATATATTTAAGGATTTAAAGAAAAATAAGATTGTAATAAAGAAATGGAAACAATAAAAAGGAGCATATAGAGATTCAAGAAGTGAAAAATATAGTATCTGAGATTTAAAAATAAAACATAAATACTTGAAAATGTTAAATTCAAACAATTAACTGTAGATGAAAAGATTAATGAAACTAAAGATAGGGCAATCAAAACCATCCAAACAGAAGCACCTGAAGAAAAAAATAAATAAACAGAACCTGATAGCTTATGAGAAATAATGATGTACCACCATGTGTGCAATTAGAGTACTTAAAGAGGATAGACCAAAAAAAAAAAAAAAAGTATGTGTGTATGTGTATTTGAAAAAATAATGGCTGAAAAAAATTGTATATTTGTCAAAAAATATAAACTTCCAGGTTCAAAGATAAACGCAAAGAAAAATATATATCAGAGCACACCAAATCAAATTGCTGAAAACTAGTGAAAGAGAATGTTAAAAGTGACCAAAGATACATTATAGTGGTAGAAAGAAATTATCCCTGATTTCACGTTAGAAAAAATACAAGTCAGAAAAATTGCAATGACATATTGTGGAGTCCTAAGAAAAGAAAAAAATTTAACCTAGAATTAATTATTTAGCAAAAAATTTTTGAAAAATAAAGATCAAATAATCGTATTTCAGACAAACAAAAGTTCAGAGAATTAATTGCCAGCAGATTTTCACCACAGAAAAATTTAAAGCAATTTTTTTCAGGCTGAAGGAAAATAATTCTAGATGGAAAGTTAGAATTTAAAGAAGAAATGAAAAGTACTGGAAATTGTATATCTGAAAGCAAAGATAAAAGACATTTGAAATTCTAATAATTTAGTTATAATATAATCAACTCTATAGCAAAAACAATAAAATGTGTTATACAGTGTAAAACATGTAAAAGTAATTTGTATGACAACAATAACACAAAAGATGGGGGCATTTTTAAGTTTCTTCCATTATATTTGAAATAGTATATTATTTGTTGGTAGATGACTGTAAATTAAGGATATATATTGAAAATCTTTTACAAAGAAATTTTTTTTAAAGATTTTATTTTTAAGTAATCTCTACACGCAATTTGGTGCTCAAACTTCCAACCCTGAGATTAAGAGTTGTATGCTCTGTCGACTGAGCCAGTCAGGTGCCCCATATATTGAAAATCTTTGATCATCCATTAAAATAATGAAACAAAGGTATGTAATAAATACATAGAGAAATCAATAAATCAATAGAGAAATAATAAATGAAATTCTAAAAAAATAATTAAAAGGCAGGGAAAGACAGGAAAAGGAACAAAATACAGATAGAAATATAAAAAAAAATAGCAAGATTATAGACTTCCCCATTATTAACAATAATTACATTAATCGTAAATAGACTGATTATAATAATTTCAAAAGGTAGAGATTGTCAGATTGAATTTAAAAATATTTAACTAGTGGGCATCTGGGTGGTCAGATGGTGAAGTATCCAAGTCTTGTTATGAGATCAGGTCATGATCTCAGGGTTTGTGGAATCCAGCCCTACGCTGGGCTCTACATTCACAGTGCAGAGCCTGAATAGGATTCTCTTCCTCTCTCTCTGCCCCTCCCCTGCTCATATTCTCTCTCTCAAAATAAACATTTAGAAAAATATTTAACTAATATATTGACTACAAGAAATACAGTAAATATAAAGATGTAGATAGGTTAAAAGTAGAAGGGTGTGCAAAGATACACTATACAAGCACTGGTGATAAGAAAGGTGAAGTAGCTATATTAATATAAAAGCAGACTTCAGAAAAAGATATGTTACCAGAAATAAAGAAGAATATTTCATAATGCTTAAAGAGCCAATTCATCAAGACGACACAAAATTTCTAAATATGTATGTATCTAATAACAAAGGTTCAAAATACATATGGAAAAGCTGACAGAACTGAAAAGAAAAAAAAGAGATGTACAATTCAATTGTAGGAGATTTCAATAATCCTCTTTTAGAATTTGAAGAAAAAAAAACACAACAGCAAATCCAAAGACTTGAACAAACCTATCAGTCAAATTGAGCTGATTGACATTGATAGAACACTATAGTAACAAACTGCAGAATAATTTTTTTCAAATGAATATGTAACATCTCACAAGATAAAGCATCTTTTATTTTGGGCCATAAACCAAGTCATAATAAATATAAAAAGACTGAAATTTTGTAGGGTATATTCTCTGACCACAATGGGAATAAATTGTAAATAGATTAAAAAAAGGAAATTTAAAAAATTACCAAATATTTAGCAATTAAATCACATACTTCTAAATAAGCCATATACCAAAGAAAAAAAGAACAAAGAACATTATAAAAATATATTAAACTGAATAATAATGAAAACACAACCTATCCAAATATATGGGATGAAGCTAAAATGTACTTCAAAGGAAATTTCATGGTCTTTAATATTTATATTAAAAGTAATACAGAATTAAAATTGACTCAAGATAAATACAATAAAAATCAAAGGTCTTTTTGTTTTTGGACAGACAACACGATTCTAAAGTTTATATGGAAATGCAAAAGACCTAAAATAGCCAAAATAAGTTTTAAATAGAAGAACATATATGGAGGACTTATTCTATGTGATTTCAAGATTTACTGTAAAGCCACAATAAACAAAACAGTGTGGTGGGGTGTAAGGATAATGAATTGATCAATAAAATAGAACAAATAATTCAGAAATAGACCTACACATAGAATAAATAAAAATGGATTACAGATCTAAATATAAAGCTAAAACTATAAAGCTTTAGAAGAAAACGCAGGAGAATATCTTTGTGATCCTGGCGGAGGCCACATTTTCTTAGATGGCACCAAGAATACGCTACTCAAAGAAAAACTTGATAATTAGATAATATGAATGACTATGGCTTCTCAAAATACACCTTGGGAAACTAAAAGGACACCCTTCAGACTAAGCAAAAAATATTTACAATACATATATCTGACAAAAGATATATATCAGACATATATAGGTAACTCTTAAATATATGTACATAGTATATAATATAAATACATGTATATATAAATATATAACATATAAATGTGTAATTTATAAAATATATTTAAATATATAAATAACTCTTAAAACTCACTAAGACAAAGACAAAAGTAGAATAATGACTACAATTAACATACTAACACTATGAAGTATTAATGAGAATATAAAGCAACTAGAACTCTCATGCATTGTTGGTAGAAGTGTAAAATGATGCAACCACTTTGGAAAACTTTTTCACAGTTTCTTATAAAGCCAGGCACAAACAGTCCTACTTTTAGAAGAAATTCTATTTTTAGAGGCAAAAAGACTTATGAGTGAATTTTTATATTAGCTTTATTTCTAATAGCCTGAAAGTGAGAAAATCCCCTATATCCATAAACAGATAAATTGATAAACAAATTGTGTATTTAACACAGTGAAAATCTACCCATTAACAAAAAGGACCAAATTACTAACAAATCTTCAACATGGTTGGATCTCAAAAATTTTAATTTGTATCCAAAAGAGTACCTATTATAAACTTCCATACTTGTTTATGAAATTCAAGAGTAGGTAAAACTTATTCTGTAGTAATAGAAATCAGTTCAGTGTTTGCCCACAGCTAAGAGAATGGATGATTGAAAGAGAGCACAAGGTAACTTTTTTTGAAAGTTTCTATTATCTTCTTTGGGGTGACGGGTACATGAATGTATAATTAGACAAAATTCATAGAATTTACGTTTGAAATGAGTGTACTTATTATAGAATGTGTATTAAGTTATGCACCAATATGATTAATTTTAAAAAGCAAAGTAGTTCTGTTGTTTCTTTATACACACAAAAAAGTTATTCATTTATTTTTTTTTTAGTATATTGAGGAATTTATTTTAGTACTTAGTATGTGCAGAGCTCCAGGTTAAGTATTATGGAAGAACACAAAGTGGTAACAGAAATATTTCTTGACCATCAAGGAACTTAATAGTTAGGGTAATGCAGTAGTTCAGAGTTAATGAGTTGATCCATGAAGAGAATATAAAAAGCAGACTACCTGACAGATAATATATGCTCAGCAAGTTTATTTTGCTTTACAGAGGTTGAGAATTTCCAAGGCATAATTGAGGAGGTGATATTTAATGTAGACACTGTAGAATAGGTTTTTTAGAAAGCATCAAGAATCAGGGAGACATTCAGGTCAGGAGGATGTCATGAGCAAAGGTGAAGTGAAAAAGCACAACTTTTGTACAAAAGAGTGAGATATCTTTGGTGTACTCATTTGAACATTTAAAAAGCTTTCATGTAGGAAAAATAATAGAAGGCAAATCACTAAGGCCAGATTATGGAGGGTCCTTAAAACCAATTTAGGAAGTATAACCTTATTTTAAATTTATTTTTTATGAATTATCTATACAGAAATAAAACAGATAAGAAAGGATATTTCATCAGTAAAAACTTATTTTATAATTTCATTTTATAACATTAAATGTAAAGGCAATTAACCAGAAAAATGAAGGTGTTTTAATGAACACAAAACTAAAATTGGGGCTTGCTGATTTTAGATGGGAGTTCTTTTGCTGTTTTTGTTGTTGTTGTTGTTGTTGTTGTTGTTGTTGTTGTTGTTGTTTTATTTTTTCTTTTTTAATGAGCCTCAACTTCCACTTTATTTCTGCTATATTTTCTTTTGGTTGCATCATGTTTAGATAATCCTAATTTAGAAAGCTAAATAATTGTAACTAGTATTCCTGTAACAGTTTATTTTATTTAATTTAAAAAATTTTTCTTTTAACGTTTATTTATTTTTGAGACAGAGAGAGACAGAGCATGGACGGGGGAGGGTCAGAGAGAGGGAGACACAGAATCTGAAACAGGCTCCAGGCTCTGAGCTATCAGCACAGACCCCATTGCGGGGCTCGAACTCACAGACCGTGAGATCATGACCTGAGCCGAAGTCAGCTGCTTAACTGAGCCACCCAGGCGCCCCTGTAACAGTTTACTTTAAAGTTGATGCATATCTTCCAATAAAGCAGAGATTTATTTCAAGATTTACATAATAAATATTTTAGCCTGGTGGTACAAGTTAATGAATTGGGAGTTTTCAGTGTTTTACCATTGGAAACATAACAGATTTGAGTATGTATGACAGTTTTTGTTACGGTTTTCATATTGTTTAGATATATGTATTTATTTATTATTTTTAAAATTTTTATTTATTTTGAGAGAGAGAGAAAGGGTGCAAACAGGGGAAGGGCAGAGAGAGAGAGAGAGAGAGAGAGAGAGAGAGGGAGAGAGAGAGGGA
Organism: Panthera pardus; assembly: GCF_024362965.1. Lineage (NCBI taxonomy): Eukaryota > Metazoa > Chordata > Mammalia > Carnivora > Felidae > Panthera > Panthera pardus. The sequence goes on from NW_026526677.1 coordinate 42,865,113, forward strand.
GAGAATCTCAACCTGGCTGTGCACTGCCAGGCCATAGCCTGATGTGGGGCTTTAACTCACAAACCATTATTTCATGACCTGAGCCAAAATCAGGAGTTGGAAGCTTAACCCACTGAGCCACCCAGGCACCCCTAGATTTATTTTTTCAAGTTGCAACTGGCAGAAACCCAACTCAAACTAGCTTAAGCAAAAACAGGACTCTATTGGCTTACATTACCAAGAACCTCAGGAGCAGAATTTGGCTTTTGCTATTTTTAGATGTAAGTACGCTAACATGATGTAAAGATTTTTTGTTTGTTTATCTTCTTTCCTGTTTGTTTTTCTTTGTATTTTTGGCTTCCTTCCCTCTTTTTGCACACAGGCTCTCTTCATGTGCCCGAGAAGATGGTCATGACAATCTCAGACCCACATGCTTATAGCTTCCAACCTGAACTTAAGACAGCCTTTCTGGGCAGTTCCAGCAGAGAATTCTGATTGGGTCAAATTACTCTGTGTGTGTGGCAAGGAGGAGCAGTAGGAGGCAGGCAGTAGGGTAGAGCACTGTGATTGACAATTCCATCAGGACAATAGTGATATTCAGACATTTTCCCCCAAAGAAACCAAAAGAAGGAATATAGGACACAGAAGTTATTGTTTCCACAGTCTAATATAGTTTTTAAAAGCAGTTAAATAAGTATTGAAAAAAGTAAAAATTAAACATTTGTAGAACCCAAAGAACAGTGTCCCATGTTATATGGTACAAATACCTCAGCCTTTGGCAATGGAGCAGCAGAATATAAGGGGGATCATGAGAGGATGTCATTATGAGTAATAATTTTATTAATACAGACAGCTGTAGTTTCTAATGGAACATTTTTACTCATTAAAACTGTAGTAAATTTGAAGGTGTCGTGGGCAATGAGCTACCGTGAAAAACGAAGGTCTCAGGCTGCACATTTACTCCTTGAATGTGAAGATAAAACCTAATTTGGAAGGGATTACTTTTTAAGTTCAATAGTATTTTTAAGCAGCATCTTAATTCATTCCTTGGTGGACGATATTCAGAAAAGGAAAGCTCTTTGTTCAAACCAAGAAAAAGCATTAAGGAAAAGGCAATATGAAGGAACAGGAAGACCAGCTTAATGGAGGAGTATGTATGGGAGAACTGGCCATTGAACACTATTGACTTTTACTGTAGTGCCTTGAAATTTTAGTCCCCCTCTCCAAGGAACTAGAGTGCTTCACTCTATGTCTGAAGCACTTAATAATAGGCATAATTATTCATTTTCTATTAGATGCTATAGTATATAAAACTGATGTTCAAATATGATTTCAACAGTCATTTCGGTAAAACCAGCACTGAACTAGAGTCAGGGCTCTGTCACCAACTGTTTGACCTTGGGCACCTAAATGACTTACTTATCTTACCTCTGTTTTCTCATTTTTGGAAATGAGGGTGTTGGTCTTAATGATCGCTGGAGTATCTTTCAGGTACAGCAGTAGGCTATGAGCCTCTGGATCATCTGCTGGTTGTTTCTCTCTTTTTCTGTATTGGCACTGGTAGTAGTTGTACTTTGATGGATATGGGAGAGAAATTTGGTTTTGAATGATCTCTCTGATACTGTTCTAGGTGCTAAGCAACCTTGGAAAGCAGATGAGACATGTATCTCTTACCTGCATAGAGCAATGCGACTTCCATGAATGTGTGTTAAGTGCCAATTTTAAGGGATTCCTATAAAAATACCAAAGATTTTGGTAGATAAAAACAGTGCAGATAGAGAATATTGCATCTAATGTGATGATTTCTATATGTGTATTTCTACCAGGTTTCAAGTGTGGATCTTTTTCTCCCTTATGAATATGCCAAAATCTTGCACCTAACAGTTCTAATGACATTTCCAAAGCTCCCATTGACACACACACACATACGTACACACTCACAGTATATTATCTAGTAAAGTGGCTGTGGAATTAACATTTTTTCCTGGAAGGAAAGTATCTGATTTAATGACCAAATCATTTTAAGGCAGCACAACAGAATTTCACAGGAACTAAATCTATTTCTTCACACCGATCATGCATGTTTTACTCAAGCATTGAGTCATTAGCATGTTTATAATGGTTCTAATTTAGCACAACATTTTCTGAATTTTATCCTTGAGTCATTTACAAATTGTTCATATTGAATAAACAAAGGAAACAGATTGCATTTTATACTTAGTAATTTATCTGAAAGAAGAGGGGAGGGTTAATTGTTTTAAAGTTTTGGTCTGTTTGGGGAAGTGAGCCTGCTTTTTCATTGCTAGGCATAAATGCCATTTCTCATATTTTCAGGGATGGGGGGTGCTATGGAGGAGTAAAATGAAAAATTAAGGCAGGACAAGATTGGCCACTCCCAGAGGGGAGTGTGGAGCAAAAGGGGAGCTGGCACGAGATTATCCAAAACAGTTGGTGCATTCCTTAATGATCAAGTGCTTGAGAAGTCCAGCTCTTCCTGGCAGAGCATCTGTGTTGATGTTTATATCATTGCCCTGCTGTATGGGAAAGGCATGCTTTCTCTTGCTGCTTGGCTAAAAATAGGATGGACTATAGCATTGTATGAGATATTTTAAGATAGCAAAAACATTTAAGAGGTTAAAGGTTTGGCTTTTGGATCAAAAAAGATCAGTGATATAACTCATGGTGTTTCTTGCAGACTGAATTGTATCCAGAGTTTGTCAGTGATTCGAACTCTGTTAGGCAAGTTATTCTAGGTTCATTTGGTGCAGTCTTAAAAAACCCATTCTGCTGTCTTTTCTGTCAGCTTCCCAGCATGAAGAGCAGGCCTGAAAACAGCCTCTATTTATACCCCCTTGTTCGTATTTGGAAAATCAGTTGTTTCATTGGAGAGAGGCGGGGAGAAGGACAGCACAAGCTGTCGTCAGGGAGTATGCTTTGTACGTTATAGTGACTTCAAAATAAAACTGGCACATTTTAGTGTCTAATTATTTTTAGTGAGCTTGGAGGGTTTTAATTAAAATTTAAGAGTGCTCTTCAAGCTCTCCAAGCTCCAATTTTATCCCACTGTATTGTGGAGCACTTGTCACTGTGGAAAAATGTACAGTAACTGGCATGTGTGTCTCTGTTTCGTAATGAAAAATGTGGGATGTATGATCAGCAGCGGTATAAATGTATGTTGTCATAACTAGTTGTAAACCAAGGTCAAAGTTACTTTTGATAAGTTATCATTGTTCTTGCACACATAGAAAATTTATTGCACTTGAAATTTATGATTCCAATGGTAAAAATAAAAGGAATTGGTTTAATATTCTCTTAAAGGAGTTAATAAAGCAGTAGGAAATCTGCATACAGGGGCAGCATTGTTTTCCTCAGTAAAATATTTAAAAACATTTTTCTATGTCACGTTTCTAACGTTTTAGCATTTATAACTTTACATATCACTTTGAGGCCAAAGGAATAGTTAAGTGTTTACTCATAGTCAAATTGTTTTAAAGTACCTGTGCAATAAAAATGTTTCCCATTATCCTTTCCTATTCCTCCATGCTTACTTTTAGCAATTATTTATTTATTTACTCTCTTTGACACATTTGAAATACCATCACTTTGTGCAGGATGGGAGTTTATACTATGGTGGCTGTATTTAGGAATAATTTAAAATTGTTTCTAAAATATTATCATATAGATTAGGAAATAAATATATCACATACTCTCACTTCAAATTTATCTGTACTGTGAAATTAATTGTTAGCCTGGTAAAGCATTCTTGACTTACCTGGCCTGAAATCTAAATACTTAGGAAGCAGAAACATTGCTTTCCAATCCGTTATGCAGGATATTTATTAAAAATAAGGTCTGAATTGTGTTTTTACTTTTTCCTTTAGAAAAAGTTTCTTTAAAGAGAAAAACTTAAGTTGCGAAGGAAAGAAAAAAAAACAAAAAGAAAAACTATGCCACTGAGAATTTTAACATGTGAAAACCTTTTACATCCTTGATTAAAATATAAGCAAGAATTGAAGGCCAGCTCTTCATTTCCGAGTCTTGTTTTACTCATATGATTTACAAAAATTAGAAAAGATAAATATAATAAAGTCCTGCATTTTACTGAATATGTATTGGTGTTTGAACATTAACTATTTCAAAGTAAGATGGATTAATTTTAACATCTTCCACTTTTATGCTGAAATATTATCATTTTTAATAGGTACGTATCATTGTAACATTTTTTTGTCTTGTAATGTTGTCGTTCTTTCTCTTAATTTCCAAAGAGTATGTAGTTCCTCTTTTAGTTTTTAGCTGAAGATATCTCAGTCAAAATACTAAGATTTGAATAATCAAGAACATTTAGGAGAAGTTCACTCCTTTTATTCCATTTGGCATGCTGAATAACTATTGAGTTAAAGCAATTCTGCATGGTCTTTACTCCTCCTGTGTACATAATACAAACTGGACCCCTTTACTTATTCTGACCGCTTTGGTTTTTGCATTTGCGCATGATCAGAATGGGGTAAAGTTTGATATAATCAATTACCTCTGTAAAACTAGTGTCCTATTAGTGTTGTTGAAGGATGTGCCACATAGAGGATGAATATTTACTTTTAATTTGCACCCTTACCTGGAAATTGTTTTGAGTAGGAAATTTGAAAATATAAATTTTCATTTACAACTTTATCTATTACGTATTTCTTCATCCTGAGTCAGAAACCTCTCAGTGGTGGCAGTGGTGTCCTTTGCCTGTGTGGTATTTGTTAACAATCTGCATCTTCTGGTTTTTTCTCCCTCATTTTACTTGCTTTACATTATAGTATGGAGCATGCTTAATACTACTTGTAGCGATTTGGCAGTCAGATAATTAGGTGAGAAAGCTGAGAGTTTTTCAAGAGACTTCCTGAGTTTTGAATCTTCCCGGAATCTCTTAGACTTGAGATTAAACATTGACAAGGTTGTATGTTGTGACTTTTATTGTCCTGGAGTTAAAGGCCATCAGTGACTGCCTTTATTTTCATGAGTTCTAAATATAGACATGGAAAGACTGCTTTATTTTTTCCCCTCAGTTTCTTCTACTGAAATGGGAACTCATATTAACTAGATTAACTCAGCATTATGGTGAGGATTAATTTTTTAAGAGGAATGTGAAATGCTTTGATGTTATTAACCATTTTATTAATGAGTAGCTTTTATGTGAAGCTGTGTACACATGGTCTGATTTATGTTTGAAGTGTGTGTTCCTGTTGACCATACAGTTCTATTTTTCTCCCATGAAGCTTTAGCATTCTTTTCCTAGAGCTCTGAAAGATTTTAGGTCTATTTATAGAAACGAGAGACATAGTTTAGCCTGTTTTACATTTAGTGTGTATATAATCCTAGTTTCTGAACTTGCTCTGAATTTGTGATCATTACTAGTAATTTGGGCTTTTGACTTCTACTATTATAATATATGCTCTCAACTCAAATTTGAACCAAACAAATTATGCTTTAGCATTTATATCAGTGATTATCAGTTTAGTGCAATGTGATAACATGTATGAAAGGGTTAAAAAAAAAAAAGTAACAGAATTAGGTAGGATAGGAAGTTGAAGACATTTTGCTGATTATTCTTATCCATGATCTGATGTTATATCAATCTCTCTCAGAAATTTAAACCTGATTTGAGGAAAACTAATGTCTGTTAGATGTGGCTTTGAGGATTTGCTTCTTAATCCCAAACTTAGTATTATCTTGTTTTTATTACTTTAGCATAAACACAAAATAGGTATAAAACAAAGTATATACCTTGTTTTTGAATTTAAAATGAAAATATCAAGAGACCATTTTGGAAATTAAATACAAACCGTTGTGTGAACATAGACCCTTTCGGAAGGTCACTCAAAATCCAATTTTTAATCATGGTGGTAGATCACTTGTTGAAGCCTCAGAAAATAATTAATAGGAAAGAATGGAAGAAAAAGAGGAGGGAAGGATAGAAGGGACGAAGGAAGGGAAGGGACCGTGAGCTTTCAATTAATCGAATAACGCTGACTTCTATTTAGAATGAACTTTAACTTCTGTGATAGTGAGCTAGTATGGTTGTTCTTCGTCAGCCATTTCATGACACACTGATCTGGATTCCATCCATTCTTTGATTGATTGATCATGTCATGGACAAACGTTAATTGTTTTCGCCAATACTTTCTAATGATGCAGTGGTCCTCTCATCTCTTACCCAGGGCTCACTGTATTTTTCTAAAGCTTATCTAGTTTCTAAAACCCTTTAGATCCATCCTGACCTTACTGTCATTCTGAAAAATTCAAGGAGGATTTAGAAGTTGGAGAAAAAAATGAAAGGGAAAATGCTAAATAGATAGGTACTGATATGGGAGAGGAAAGGCATTTGGATTTGGAGTACTATTTTAAATACAATTTTAAAAAGAAGTTATCAGAATTTTGACACTTGGAATGTTAAAGTTTAATGGGAGTATGCTTTGCACTGAGGATTTGGTATTTAAATCTGCATTCCCTTTTGGAAACATGGCCTATTTGTTAAGATTTGAGGCTTAAAAGATATATATAAATACTTGTAAGCAGTAGCACCAGTTGCAAACCCATCTAAATAGAGAGAAAAAAAATGACTCATTGAGAAAAATTTGCTAATTATTAGGGCATTCTAAAATTAAATTTCTGTAACCTTTATGAATCCTTATAGAAGCAAGTATAATCATTCCCTATGATCTAGTATGTTAGTTAGATATGCAGTTGGGCAAATAGTGTTTAACTGAGTATTTTCTTTATAAGAATATGCATCTTTTTCTATAGAAAAGTTTTAGCAGTTTTTATTACTGAGGGACAGAAAACATCTTGACTTTATTTTCTTTGAATTATCCTCTAAGTGGGTATTCCACAAAAGTTGTCATATGTTTATTTCTTTTTTAAGGACTATGTGGTTACAGTTTGACTGGTTTCTTCCCCCTTGAAGATTTGTCATTCTTCCTTGAATGGCACATAAATTTTGCTTAGACTTAGAAAAAAATCACCTGGATTAAAAGGAACAACATCTAAACTTAACTATCAGAGGAAATAGCCCCCTTTTCTGTCCTATCAGTCTAAGAAATGATAAATGCTGACTGAATATTAATAGAATTATATTTATACTACCAAGATAAGATTATTGAGCATTATCTTTTTTTCCCCCTGGGAATAGTTTAAGTAGTCAGGTAAAAATAAATTTAGTTGTGGTATTTTGTGATAGATACACTAATATAATTGTCTATGTCCTAGGGTTAAAACAACAACAAATATAGCCTTGATCATTTTTATAATGGGAGAATTTCTCCATAAGTTGGCTTTTGTATTTGTAGTATTTTAATAGTTGTAAAATATATATGTAACATTTTCCATACTTACTTTTTAACTCTAACAGATTCCTCCTGCATGGAAAAACTACTTTCAAAAGATTGGAAGGAAAAAATGGAAAGACTAAATACCAGTGAACTTCTTGGAGAAATTAAAGGTACAATATACAAAATATCAAACATATCAATGTAGAGTATATTATTTTGTATAACAACATGTTTGCTGATCTCTGTATCCTAAGATTAAATTTTTACCTTTAATATGTGTTTATACATGAGAGGGTAAATATGTAGTGTGTCCTTGAAATTTTATTCTTTATAATTCTTATAGAATGAAATTTTTCCCTTCTGTTTTTATTAGTCTATAAACATATAAATTATAGGGTAAATTGCTTCATTAACAGTCTGAAAAATAAAAAAAAATGTCAAAAGATGAAGAGCAAGTTAATTTTAGTCTTCCCTCTTGAAATCTTAATAATGGCTTGATTTATGAATCCAAATCATTAATTTGAATTTCTTCTGGTCAAAAAGGGTCAAGGGTAGCACCTATAAAAAAGAGTTTATTGAGTGTATTTTTCATAACGGTTTGTGGGTGTTTTCTGAGGCTTGGTTACCTTTTTCAAATCCTGGCTCTATCACTTCCTAGCTGAGTGACTTTGGGCAAGTCACTGAACTTTTCTATGTTTCAAATTCCTTATATCTAAAATGGAGACAATAACAGTTCCTACTTCATAGGCTTATTAATAGGATTAATACAAGTAAAGCTTTTAGAACAGTTGTTGGCACTTAGAAAACACTCGTGAGGGTCAACTGTGGTTGCTGTTATTATTAACATACCCATAGGATCATAGGTTGACTGATCTCAATCAGATTTCATAGAAGTTAACGTTCCATGACCTCTGACCCTAATAAGGATGAGCATCTTTAGTTCTGAAGGTATGTGATTGATGTTATTATTTTGAAACATGTTAAGAACCATTACAAAATTAAGTTGCCCTATCAGTCAGGAAGTTATTCTTCTTCCTTAACTCTCTCTTGTTGATGCCTTTATGGAGATGAAGTACTTTATTACTAATTTTGGTATCCTAAACAGAATCCATGGTCATTAATTAATTCTATCAGTTGTCTCTTGCAGACAGACAGTCATCACTCCAATTTGCACTAACAATTTGGGAACCTAATTACATTAGTTTTCTGAAATTATCAAATAACTTCAGATGAATCTTCCTATTGGTCATGGATAATGTTTTATTTAAGATAAACATCTGGCAATAACTCTGATGAAAATGTTATTTTTAATTTATTACCAAAAATTGCCTAGTGTTCAGGTATGTTGTGTTCAATTCAAATGAAGACAAAAGGAAGTCATCTCTTTCCCAGGGAATAATTAATAACTCATTTCATTAACTAATACAGTATTAACATTAAGTGGAAATTGAATATTATTTTGAATTCCACTGCCTCTGTTCTGTACTCAGAAAGGGCATTTGCTATTTGGGGAAAAAAATCTTAACTTATAAATGATGGGTAGAAAGAAAGTCATTAGTGACATATTCTGTATCCAGCTGCAGTAACATGTTGTGTGCTACTTTGCACGTCATTCTGTGTTTTCCATCCTTTCCAAAGTCATTGGTTTTTTAACAGTGAGAACAGTAATGGTTTATGCAAAGGCAAGCTTTTGCCAGCGTGAATGACAGGGGTCTTGCTTTCTCTTAGTGATGTGGAAGTTAATATTTTATTATGTCATGATTCAGCATCAAGTTTTTGTGCTTCAGGTTATCTCCTCTCCCTTCCCCCGCTTTCCATCTTTCTTTATTTTCCATTCTGATTATGACTTTATGATGCAAAAACTGTACTAGCCTTAGATGATCAAAATGTCTAAATCTCAAAAGCAAAAACACATGCAAATTTAGGCTTTTCAAATTCTTTAACTTTTTTTTCTGGATTCTGTATGTGATATGTGAACTTTCATTTGTGTGCTGCTCTCAGTTTTATGAGCATAGGAGATAAGATTCTTACTAAATTTTTCATCTTGATTTATTATACATAATTGTCTCTTTTTACATCCTAATATTTTGTCACCATAGCCATTATAAAAAATATACCAATAATATATTATCATAAAAACTGGAAAAAAATAGTTTAAGTAGCATTCAGGTAGTTTGATTCAACCCCTGCTAAAATTCAACATGCATTTTTAGTCTAGGTGAGATCAGGCCAGTTATTATCCACCTAAATTAGTTATAATTATTCTGAAATTTTAATATGGTTTAAATACTATCCCCAAGAAATACATACTATTGTGGGCCACCAGTATTTTATATCTCAAACAACCCTCATTACAAAATTTGTTGTAAATGAATTTATGATAAATTCCTTCATTACGTATTTGTTGCAAAAATAGAGAAATAGACACACAAAAAATAAAATGGTTATTTAATTCTACCTGTATTATTTTGTTTAATTTATGCATATACTTGTTAAAGTTTTTCCTTAAAATTAGAATCTTTCACTGTTCTTTTATAATCTATTCTTTCCCATTTAATGATATATCAATAAGTGATTAAGTCATCTAAAATATTTTTATTTACAGAAAATATTGTATGAAGTGAGGTTCTCATAATTTGAGTCTTTTATTCAACATTTAAGTAGTTTTTAAAAAGTATTTGTCATTGTAAATAAAAACTTGAATATGGATAACTTCCTAATAATTTTAAGTATTAATTAGTAGTTATTTTCTTAGGATATATTCCTTAAAAGTGAAATTCCTGAGTTAAAGCATGTGTTCTTTTCTAAAAAGGCCATTGACTCATACTACCACATTACCCTGCAGAAAGGGTACAGTGTTCCACTCTCACCAGCAGTGTCTGCAAGTATTCTCTTGCCCTCAATGGCAAGTATTATTACTTCAAAAATTTCTTGCCAGTTTTTATAGGGGAAAATGATATACTATTGCTGATTTAATTTGAATTTCTTTATTATTGTTAATGAAGAATCTGACATAAATTTATTTGTAGTAAATGTCTCTTCCTTTGAGAATTGCCTGTTTATGTTGTTTGCCCATTTTTCTTTTAACGGATTTGTCTAGTTCTTATGGTTCTGTATGATTTTTAGTGTATATTTTAATGGTATTAACCTTGATGTCATGTATGTTTCATTTTATCATTTTCTTTTGCATTATGATTTTTATTGTCAAATCTCTCCCTCCCTTTTCATGCTCTTTTATGTTGGAGGTTTGTTTAGAAAGGATTCCCCCACTCTGCTATATTTTGTTCCAATTCTTTGACTATATTTTTAATCATTTAACCCTTTAATTCCTCTTGAGTATATTTTGATGTGTAATTTCAACTAGAGAAACAACTTAATTTTTTTCTTAAGCCATTAACCAAATATATCTGTATCAGTAATTAAATAATTGATCTTCTCTGTCTGACTTAAATAACATCTTTTACCATACTGATTGCATATTTGAAACCATTTGTCGGCTTTTGGTTTTATTCTATCGATCTATCTAAACTTTTATTACTACTGTGCTATATTAATCACTGTAGCTTTATGGTATCTTTGAAAAGTAAATATTGCAAGACCACATTCATAATTTTTCTTTAAGGTGTGTGCATACTTCTCTAAAGTTTATTTTAGGCTTACATTTAATTTAGTTAAGTGTTCATTAAAATCCCAAAATAAGTTTTTGAAAGATTATATTTATATGAAACTATAGGGTGAACTGACATCTTTATAGTATTGAATCTTTTCATTTAAAATCATTTATTCTTTTATGTCCCTCAATGATGATTTTTTTAAAATGTAGATTCCGTGTGTTTATTTTGATATTTTCTCTATAATATTTAATCTTTTTGCTTGCTCTCGTGAATGAGACATTCTTCATTCTGTTTTCTTTTTGTTATCATATTTAGGGATGCTAATGAATTTTGCTGGTTCATTTTATAATTTTCCTCTTTATCGAACTTATTAGCTATAATTATATTTCAGCTGATAGGTTTTCTCTTTTTTGGCAGTTATGCCCCCTTTTTTCATCCCTTCTCATATTACACTGCCTAGAATATCAATAATTATATTAAGTAAACATGTGATAGCAGGTATTTTGTAAAGTTTTTAATTTATGGATTTGTTTTTACTATTTCACCCCTAACTATTAAGATATTTAAGATATTCTTTACTATTAAAAGAACATTCTAGTCATAGTTTATTAGGAGTTTCTATGAGAAATTGCATTTTACTTTATGGCATATCTTATTGGTTTTTGTTTTTCAAATTTACTGATGAAATAAACCCTGATTAGTCATGGTGCAGTCTTATTTTAATGTACCGAATAATTTTATTTCCTCATATTACAGTTGTTATTTTTGCATCTGTAATCATAAATGAGATTAGTTTGTGTTTTTCTTTATTTGTACTCTTTGTTCACTTTTTGTACCAGAGTTCGTGGTTGAATTGGAAAGCTTTCCCTCTTTTTCTAGGCTGCGTAAAATATTGAATAGATAATGTGAGGATTACTTACTCCTTGAAATTCTGAGAGAATATACCCATAAAATATCTGGGCCTGGAGTTTTTGTTGCTAATTGTTTTTTTTTCCTTTTTACATTTTCTATTTCTCTTTAAGTCAGTTTTTCCAGAAAAACATTTTCCTAGAATATTGTATATTTCACTGAGGTTTTCAAATACATTAATATTGTTTTAAAATATAGCATCACATATTTTAAGTTTTTTATTTTCTGTTATATATTCCATCTTAAATTTTGCATACTCATTTTCTATCCCTTTTGTCCTTCAGTTTTACCTGCCAGTGGCTTATCTACTTATCTCTTTTCCCAATATCCCAGTAATTATCCAGTTTTTAGATTTATTTCTCAATTCTGCTGCCACTTGAGTATACCAACTACTCCATATTGTTTTTACCTATATTATCTCTCCCAGGCTTATTTCCTTATACTTTTTCTTTTGTTTGTTTTTGATACCCTATAAATTCCTAAACTGAATATTTCATTTTAAACATTGTTTATTTAACAATAAAGGTATTTTGGCCATGAATATGTTTGTAGAAATAGCTTTATGCATCCCATAAATTTGGGCTGTTAGAATTCTCATAGTCATTATTTTCTAAATAGTCCATACTTATATTATTTTCTGATTTTGTGCATATATATATATATATATATATATATATATATATATATATATTCTTCTTCTTCTTTTGGATTCGAGAGTGGAATGAAGCTGGGGGAGGGAGGAAACATAGCTTCTATTACTATCATTGAAAAATTCTGTGCGGTGCGCTAGGTGCCTGAGTGAGAATTAAAGTATTGACAGTAGAATGATTAAGAGTAGTATTAAAAAAATGAATCTTGGGGCACCTGGGTGGCTCCGGTGCTTAAGTGTCTGACTCTTATCTTTGGCTCAGGTCATGATCTCATGGTTCATGGGTTCGAGTCCTGCATTGGGCTCTGGGCTGACAGTGTGGAGCTTGCTTGAGATTCTCTCTTTCCCTCTCTCTGCCCCTCCCTCACTTTTGTGTTTTTCTTTTTCCTCTCTCTCTTTCTCAAAATAAATAAATAAATAAATAAATAAATAAACTTAACAAAAAATTCCCTCCCTAATCCACGACCATAGAGAAGAACTTGAACATTTAATATGAATAATAATTAGAGATGTAGGGAATTTGACCTAGTATATGTTGGTTGGTTGATTATAAGAGGATAAGAATTGTGTTTTCAGGAGTTAAGGAAATAATGAAATTATTCTCAATGTACAAAAGAATTTAGGAATAGTTAATGGCTATCTGGCATTGATACTATTGGACTGCATTAAGAGAGAGTACCTCAGATATACTAGGAGTTCACAAAATATTTATGGAATGAATGGATGAATTTAAAAAACAAAATCTGGAAATTTAGCTGGAAATCTGGAAAATCTGGAAATCTGGAAATCTTAAACAGGGATATTGTAGAGGATATTAGAGGGTGTTCCTACTCTGGTGGAATGTTATCTTCATGACCTCCTAAAGTTTTTTCAAAATTAATACCAGTGTTTACTATATTTTCTTAATTATAAGACTAATCTTGAAAATGTTATCGATTTCCTGCCAATAAGTAAAATAGTGAGTACTTTTTGTAAGGTGCTTTATTTTATACAAAGGAAACAAAGGACTAAGACATCTACATTATTTTATTTGATCCTTATTATAACAATCCATTAAGGAAAATATTTTTATATTGATTTTATATATGAGTAAAAAGACTGTGAGAAGTTACATGGCTTATGTGGGGTCAGTCAAAAGTTGTGGCAGCAGGTTTTGAATCCTGCCTCTATAGCCTCAGAATCTTATACTTCTGCAGTGGGAAAAGGAGAAGATAGACTCTGGGCTGTTTCTGCCTCCACAGTATAAAAACAACCAAAACAGTTTCGCTTTTACCCTTTTCTATGTAAGTGAAGCAGTATTGCAAAGCTGGAGGACATATAGGTAATACAGTTTCTCTCTACAGAATTATTTATCTTGATCTGTACCTGAATGTAAGAGAGGGGGGAATCAGACGGTAGAAGGACACAAGGTAAGACAGAAGTACTGATAGGGTCCACAACCCATTTGAATGTATGTTTGAGTTGTACCAAAGGAGTAAGGACGCCAGAATAATTATGGTTATGAGACATTTCTAAATGCAATGGTGACATACCTAATGAAATCAAGAGCACTAGGAAATCAGCCTCTGCCTCCATGGATAGGCCTAATCTTCTGTGGTTTATGTGAGAGAATCCTAGCCAGCTTCCCTGTTTTGCACACATGCCCTTCTATGCTGTGGCTGGCATCTCCTTGGTGTGAAGGCGCCTCCCTGGGCAGTGTGCCAGAGAAACAGTAATGCTGGTTGTGTTTGACTTAGCACAAACTGTTTGTGCTTGTGTTTGTCAAACACACAGATGATATGAGAGACAAAAAAATAATTATGTGATATGAAGCAAATAAGGAAAATAGTGTTTTCCTTCCTTGGTCATTTATGATTAATCATTGCAATATTTACATTTAGGGATTAAGGTAGATGTGCTCCTAGGTATATTCTGCTGCAGCTGAGAAAAATGATAGTCTCTTTCTGATAGGAAAAATGTGGACTAAAAATTCCTTTAAACAGAAAGTTCTATAAATTATTCCCAGGGTTTTTCAAAGCTGTGACTGAAACACAATTGCTTATTATAGTTATTCAACTAATATGTCTAAGAGGCTTGTTTGAGAGCCCGAATGTTTCTGCCATACTTTACTATTAAAGGTTTTAAGTATTATTCTCTGTTACTTCATTAGGGTTGTTACTAAGAGAAATAAAATTAGGAACTGTGTTGCGTCAAATAGTACAAGCATATTGCAGTTGTACTTGGTACAGATACTGAATTAAAAACATGAATATATTATAATATTGCCACTGTGTGTCACTGAGAGAGACTGGTTTCATTATTAGGTTTGATTGTGGACATAAATCTCTGGAGGAGAGCACAGGAACACAACAGTCTTAGTTGTTTGTTTGTTTTTTTGTCTCCAGTGTACCATAGATCTTTGAAGATCAAATGGTGTAGGTTATTCTTGAAGTAACTTAAGCAGTACTGTTATCACCAAAAGGTCAGAATGGATCTAACAGCATTCCAACAGAATCAGTGTTCTGCATTCTAGGTTACTAGCTTAAATGCCGATTCTCTCTCCTAGTTTGTTCACTTTTCTAGTAAGGGCCTAAACTATATCTAAGTACTCTGATTACTCATTCCATACATTGCCCTTTCTACAGAATTCTCTGTTTTTTAGGAATAGTAATTTACAGTTATTTGTGTTTTCAGTTGTAGGCAATCACAGAAGGACTAGAGTGGTTTTCCAAGAGCTATGACTGTACACTTTACATATTCATTTATAAGTGAGTTTTTGTTGAATTTCCATTTATAAATTTACAGCAATTTCTTCATCTGAGGGAACTGAAAAAAATTCTGGAAGTGTTTAGAGGAGAATCATCTGCCACTTTTCAACTTAAAGTCAGCAAAGTTCACATACCTAGTGATTCTTGCTGTTTCACAGGATAAAGGGTTAAAATAGTAATCTATCAATGTTTAGATTTCGTGTATTTTGAAAATTTTAAATTGTTATTTCTCAAGACAAATGCTGTATTGCTCTAGAGACCAGCTTGTGAAAGAGATTGAGAGCACATGTAATTTTCTCACTTTCCTGTTTGTATGAAATAATGTGGTAGAGTGTCACTAGTTTCTGTATGAATTTTGTATAATTGTAGAACTTCAGAGTAATATCTAGAATTGTGGAATCTCAAAAGATTAGAGCTGAAGAAGCTTTGCATATTATGTACCCAAACTTCTTATTTTCCCTGTAAGGACCCCAACATCCAGAAAAGTAAAGTTACTGCTCTCAATCACATAGTAAATGACTAAGGTGGAAACTTAATATTCCCCCAGAATAGCATGTTTAACCCATCCATCTCACAGTCTTTTGGTCGTGTTGTAGTCAATAGTGAGCTATTATTTCTGAACCCGTGAACTCCTTTTATTAACAGTAAATACATATCACAGCTGGTTTTATAGATATTTTTGCATTATAACACAGCAATACCCATAGTTTTAAAATTTATACTATTTTGCATGAATGTAAACATTTCAAAGCTTTCCTTTGTACTCTGTTATAAATAACTTTTACTTCTTTTGAAGTCTGTGTGATATACATGTAAGCAATTAAAATCTCTCCCCACTTGGGTTTGGAGACACAAGGTCTTCTTAATTAAAATTCAAACAAAAGCTGCTGGTAAAAATTACTACTATATGATTAAGGTCTGAAGTATTATGATACATTGGAATTGCTGTTAACTGTTGAGATTAAAAGAAATCGATCTGTTAGAGAAAAGATCAGTTGGCTCTAATTAGTGAAATCAATGTTTACATAAAAGGAAATGCTGAAGTTTAGTAACAAATTCTGGTTATAAATATAACACTGGATAAAGTTGTTTTTTGTTATTATTACATTGACCACATAATCATGCCTTAAATTCATTGAATAAAAATCTGAAACTTCCTTTAGTAGTTATTATAATTAAAAACATAGAACTTTACTTTAAAATCATATCTAGTTTTAAAATTTTCAGTTTTATAAAATGTTGTTATATATAAAAATAGCCAAAAATTATAAAATACTTCTATTGATTCCACTTTAAAAGGCTAATTTTAGCAATTGCTGAAGCCTGGAGTGGGAAAGGAGGCAAAATTGGTTAGAAGTAAGAAAGATCCAAAGTATTCTTACACAATTATGATTACATTAAATATGTATTAGTCTATTTGGTGACATACCAAAATAAAAGAGAATACATTTTGATATAATTCAAAAACAAGACATTTCACTTTTTTCTCCCTGATTGCTGTGATGAAAATAAACATTATAACCAGCATGGAGAAGCAAAACTATTACTAATTGCAGCCTAGATTTTAAGTAAAATGAAGGTCATTAGCAATTTCCTGGAAGCCATTCAGATTGCTTACCAGGAAATGGTAGCTAGCAGGACATCTGTAATCCTCCTGTGTGGAATTAGTGAAAACATACTGAAGCTTTAATGATGTGTGTTAGACTTAGGTTTATGGTGGAACCTTTCTCCATCAAAGTAGCTCATATTTCATTGAATACAAATGATTTTTATTTCAGTATTAGAGTATAAACCCAGAATTGAAAATAGCCTTTAACATCTATCCGTATATACATACCTAATACACACCTGGAGAACAGAGTATGGCTCATAGTGGAATAAGAGATGACAGGGTAACAGAAGAACAGACAGTAGGAATCTGGAAGTGAAATGTGTTTGGGCAAATAGAAAAATTTCTTCCATAACTTGGAATGCTGATTTCACAACAGTTTGAGAGGTGAGTGTAGTCCCGTTTTTAGTAGCATCTTCTTATCACAATAAAGAAATAAACAAAGTTGAGTGTTAAGTGAAAATACCTTACAGGACATAAATTTAAGTCTGGCTTACTCTGCATTGTTTTGGGAGATATGGGGTCACTGATTCAGAGACTTTTAGCATAGCATCTCCATATTACCTGAATTATTTGGCTTAATAAGGGTAACATCTCTGGAACTATAAAGGGTGACAGCGTGAAACGGAGGAGAGCATATATACTCTTCAGTTTGTGTAGAAAATTATATACATACAGAAAATTGCTGGAAGGATATTTAATAAACTGTTAACAGAGGTTGGCTATGAAGTAGAAAATAAAAGATATGGGACAGGCTGCTTTTTAAACTTTTACTGTATAGTTTGTACGGTAGGTTGGTTTTTTTTTAAACCATGTGTATGCATTGCTTTTTCAATACAAAAGACTAATTAAAAAAAAAGACTGCAGTCCTCAATGAAGATGAAAAGAACTGATTTCCTTATTTTTGTACAAGAAAGCATGGATGATACTACTTACTTCAGATTTTGTTGAGAGGGTTAGAGAGAGAATATGTATTATTTGGTGTAGTATAGAGTAAGTAGAGAATCTGAAAATACTACAGGAAGCAACAACATTTGGCATAATTTAGTACTTGAACCAGTAAATATTTATTGATAGAATGATGAAATACAGTCCTCAAACTTTTTTTGATCTCAGGAGTCTTAGAGTGTATTGAAGATTCTAAAATTCTTTTGTTCATGTGACTTATAACTATTAATACTTAATTATGTTAGAAAATAACCCTGAGAAATAAAAAAGTATTAATTCATTTAAAATTTATAAAATTAAATCTGCTACATATTAACATAAAACCCATTTTTATGACAAATATTGAATATATGAATATATTTCCTAAAGTAAAAATGATTTAGTGAGAAGAATGACATTGTTTTACAGTTTTGCAAATCTTTTTAATGTAGGTTTTAATAGAAGAGAGTTGGACTCTCTCATACCTGCTTTTGCATTCAATCTGTTTGATACATTTTGATGGAAGTATACGAAGAAGTTGGCCTAATATGCATATGTAGCTGACAAAGGGAAAATTATCTTGTAGCATTTTCACACAATTGTGAATTTTCTTCTATGATACTACATCAAATATCACAAGTGTTGGTTTCTTAAAGGTTAGGTCTAATGTAGGATCTGAAACCATATCAGTGAACTTTCAATACTTTTACATTAAAATACATTGGTCCAGGGGCACCTGGCTGGCTCAGTCAGTTGAGCATGTGACTCTTGACCTTGGGGTTGTGAGTTCGAGCCCCATGTTGGGTGTAGAGATAGCTTAAAAAAAATCTTTAAAAAATGCATTTGTCCAATTTTAACTCTGAATGAATCTTTTGTTCCATGCATGATTTTGTAATGCCATGCATTAGGCTTTTAGATTATATTGTCACTGAGTTGTGCAGCTCTTCCTTACGTTGGCACATTTCATCACATAGTATCAAAAAATCAAATTCATCAATATTACTATTAATCATATCAGAAAATTTTTTTTTTAGTATTTGGAAAGTGTTATGCTCATGATGGCAGATAGAAGTTTTCTGAAATTCTGATTTTCCCTTGAAAGTTCAAATTATATTTTAACCAATGCTATAAGGTTTTTTGTTTTTTGTTTTTGTTTTTGTTTTTGTTTTGAAGTGGGAGGCTCTCTTGGCAAATGTTAAAGTACAGGTAAGGATATTTTATCTTGTTCTTTTAAATGAAATTGGAGGTCTATGCAAAAAACTATGAAAAATTTCAGCTAGCAACTAGAACAATAGCACAAGTGATTTTCCTCGAGACAGCTATGATACTTAGGTGTAATAAGCAGTGGGATGCTTCCCATTTCATCACATAGAATCTTAAGAACTAATTTTTTAACTCTACACCCAACATGGGGCTTGAACTCATAACCCCAAAATCAAGAGTTGCATGCTCTACCAATTGAGCCAGCCAGGTGCCCCTCATCACACAGAATGTTAAAAATATGTGTACTTAAAAGTCATTATTTAACACATTATTTTACTATTTTATCAAAGAACTACTTAATTGAAACTGATTTTTTTTTGTTTTACTACAAGTGTGTGGTGGTGAAGAATACAATTACTACTAGTAGAGTTAGGTGCCTTTGATTCATGCTAGAGGATGAGCAGTTTTAACCCACTATTTCATTCATTCGCATCATCAGTGTAAGTGTCAATGTTGTAACATACAACTAATACCTTAGTATTATTATGAAAACAGTGTCGACCTTAGGGACACCTTGGAGACTCCCCTGGGACTCCAAGGGGTCCATAAATCACACTTTGAGAACCACTGGACTAGAACTTTAAAATAGAGTAGCATATAATTACCTTGATAATAAATCAATTTGTCAGTAATAACTACAAAGCAAATCAGTTACATGTAAGAGTTCAAAGATTCTGTGAAGACGCTAAATGAAGTTATTGACTTAAAGAACTTAGTTGCTTTCTCCCCTGGAACAGGAATTGTGGCATAATAAACACAGGGTGTAGAATTGATCAGATTTGGGTTTGAATTATTGTATAAACTGAACTATTTATTTATTTATTTATTTATTTATTTATTTATTTATTTTACTCTCAGCTTTTTAATCTGCAAAGTGGGGAAAAATACATGCACTTCAGGATTACTGTCAATGATTGTAAAATGACTAATAAAATAAAACCTTAGTAAATAGTAGTTTGCCAGTAGGAATAGATATGAGAGTATTTCATTATGTGCCACCCAAAGGGACCTGGAACCATTTATTACCTCTTGTAGCACCAATTATTCCATAGGAAATGATTAGATATGTATAAAATTGAGAGGAAGTTCTAACACTCTAAGAAATCCATATTATCACCCACATCAAATTTACAGTATAGTCCATGTCGCCAATATTGTTTCAACCAAAAATAATGATCACTTTATTGATAATTAGCTTACATTTTTCAGGTAATCTAGGTCTGGAGAATGAAAAGCAGCCTAATCAGCTCTATTCCCATCTTATTACAGATAGCTTAGCTATCATTTATCTGCCAAGTCCTTGTCGTAGTATTAAATCACCTTACTTAAGTATAAGTAAAATTCTCTTACCCAAAACTTTAAAGAAACTTTCCATACAGTTTTGGTTCTGGCATTTTATTATAGCAGTAGCTAAAACTTAGAGGTCTTACTGTGAAAATGAGATTTTCACATGTATCGCGTTTGGACATACAGTTGCTATGAATTTTTTTTTTTTAGTGTAACATTTGGAATAGATGAGATTTCAATACATATGCATTTATTATTTTATAATTAAAAGTTATGCACAGAGTTTTAGTAAGCATAAAATATAAAAAAGTTTTATAATTTTTATATACTATTATTAAATTCCTCTATTTCACTTTAGTCTTCTTTGTTCAAATAAATGTAAGAAGTTTAAAAATATATATTTGTGATAATATTTATATACAGCTGATTCTTAGAAGAAAAATATGTGGGAGAGTAATTCATCTCATTGCTGTTTATAGGCCCAGGAATGCTCTGTGCCTAGCGCCCCACGTGCCAGGGGGTGTCCTCGGTATTTCTTTACTCTAGAGTCAGCTCTTGACAATTCTCATGGGATATATATGTCACATTAAGAGCTGGCCCATACTACTAGACCTCCCACACACTTACTATTTAAGTCATTTGTCTGAATTAAAAAAAAAATCTAAGGCTAACCACTTAATAAAATGTGTGTATTTTCATCCAAATGGTGTTTTCATGAATAAGACCCTTGAAATAGGCATAAATTGTACATTATTCTCTACATTTTTAAATGTGTTGCTACTGTTGGTAATTACCACTGAGTGCATATTTAATGCACTGAGGAAATTTGATGCAATTATTCCGTTTATTTGTGATTCCCCTTCAATCCAAATGTCTGCATTAAACTATTGAAAAAGAAAACTACAGAGAATTTAGGTCATTTAAAAAATGCACACATTTTCTGAACTCTGCTTGTAAACTTGTATTGCACTAACCAAAATAAAATTAAAATGAACCCAACATTATAAAACATAGGGTTCAAAAGTTTAGGTAATTTTGAATAAAATTACCTTTTAAATATAACCTTAAAGAATTTGGGCCAATTGCAAGGCTACAGTCTTACAGAAGTCAATAAGAGGCACGTATAACTGAGCTCAAAATTTAGCTAGTTTAACTTAAGACAAATTCTTTTTCCTCAAGCCTCTTTTCAGTACTTAGAACTTGATTACACCCGGAAATGGATTGAATAGACACACGTTGGTAGCTTTTAGGAAGTCTTTTTACAAAATGGCAGGATCCACAGAGGGAAGGTCTGTCTATTCCATGAGAGCCTAGCATTTTTTAAAGCTTACAGAATTTGGGTACTGAAAAAGATCTCTAATGCTGAAAGAGCCTGAAAACATGAAGAGTGCAAGAGGAGTCCAGCTTTTGTAGGTCCTCTTTTTAATTTTCTCCTTTGATCATAAGTTGGTAAGAAAAGTGCATGTGTTTCTCAAAAATGATTCAATATCATTAAAATGGTTTGGCGAGGGAATAGAGCAAGGCAGAAGAACACAGGTATTAAATGGGAAGGAGGAACTCCATATCCATTTTGTTCAGTAGGCATTATCTGATGTTCCCTTTCAAGTTAATATGCAACTATTCGTTGTACATGTTTTAATAATATTCTTAAACATCTCTCTAGGGCTAAGGAAGAGATGAGATTTAAAATGAGATCTATCTCATGGCTTTAAAAATATGTTTCTTCATGTAATAGTAATGAGAGACCTGTGTTCTTGTGCTTAAAGCTACGAGTTACATTCCTATTAACATTTGTTTAACTAGGCTTCCATCACAACAGGTGCACAATTATTTTTATAAGTAAAATATTATCAGCCTTCAAAATTAGCCAGGGCAAAATGCAAGTTGTCTGATTAAATAATCAGAGCTGATACTTAAAATACATTTGATTTCCACAGGAATTTTAAAATGCAACGTCCCAGTCTCTTCTGATATGTTGAGGGAGTTGCAATTGTTTGTAGTATGTAAGTAGTGGCTTTTATTGTAACTAGTTTGATACATTTCACATAATTCAGTTGACATTATGAGACACACTACTAAAAATATAATAATAGTTTATTACTTCTAGCCTAACATTTTAATCTACTAATGAAATAGTATGCTTCCTATTAAGTCAGTAAAAGAAAAAGAAGTGACTCTTTTTCTTTGAGGACTCTTCTAAGTTCAACTAAAAGCCACATTAGTTTAAAAAGTCAAAATCCAGTGTATTCTTATTTAAATTTGATTTCTGGAGGTTTAAAAAATACAAATATATATTTCAGATCAATAATGTATAAATCATATACACCATAATTATTGAGTATCTTGGGGAACAATAAAGACTCCCAAGTGTTATTGTAAAACAAATAAGAAACTAAAGTGAACAAAAGGAAACAAAACTAAACGTGTGAACCCTACACACACACACACACACACACACACACACACACACACACACACACGCACACACCCCTCTGAACTAAACAAGAAGCTTCTTTCATAGGCACCTTCACCATGGTTAAGAAGTGCTACAACAGTGCAGCTGTTAGAAACCAATTACAGGCAGGTAACTGTTTGTTTTCATATCTAAATCTGTTTGTCAATCAGGAGAATGCAATGAGTCAGAAAAGGGGATCTCAAATACAAACCACAGGGTAAGGCAGAGCACCTGGAATGGGTCCAAGCCACAAGAATTAGGGCAGGAGTATAGATGGAATCAAAACCATACATGTGCACATGGCTCCTGTCTTTGACCAACTTTTCAAATAGACTCAGAAGTAGAGATTATTGGAGAAAAATGTGAGTTTTCTATTGAGAGCAGTCTGATTTTAAGGTTTGTTAGAAGAGTGTGGTTATTTATAGAAGAGTGATTGTAGAAGACATCTACAGATCTTTACAAATGTAAGACATTTCTAAAATTTGCTCGTAATCATCCTTTTTAAATGAAGGTTTAAACTTATTTTTTAATATTATAAACAGGTAGGCTTTTACTGCTTTGAAATTCATCTGTGGCAATTGCCAGCTAATATAGTTATTAATGAAAAAACTTTAGTTTTTTCTGGACCCAGAGATACATTTCTACTCAAGTTAGAAAAACCACCTTTAATGTTTAAATATGCAATTGTCCTTGGGTTGCAAGATTTCAAGAGACAGTGAAGGATGCAGAGTGCTTTACATAAATCTATATGGCTAGAAGTTTTTCCATGCTGAAATGTGGGAAAACCTACTGAGACCCTCAAGTTTAAGCTGGTAACATCAAGGGAGCATAAATAGAAGTTTATTAAGAGTGCTAAAGAAAATGAAATGGGCACAACCATTCTGTGGTTTTGCTTAAACATAGGCTTTCATACCCATTGAGAGTCCTGGATTTCTTGTTAACTGGTTACTAAAAGGAGCTCTTTTATTTTTCCAGCCATAGTTTAGTGCCAATAGGCATTTGCCTTGAAGCATGATGGCTCTTCTCTAGTCTCCATAGTTGACTGTGTATTTCTCAGCCGTGATACCACAGTTTAGGGTTGCCCTCCCAGCTGGATGCTGAAAAGCATTTTCCTGGAGTAATTGGTACTTGTCCCAGGTCTTCTTCTTTGCATATTTTTCAGTTTTGGTGTCAGGAAGAAGAGGAGGGGATCACCACCACTTGAAGTGGTGCTCTCTCTACCTGGACCATATTTTTAATATTTACAAAGGCTTGTCTGAGATGGAATCAGAATGCATGATCAAGAAACAAATGAGTAAGAAGTGATGAATTAGATGAATTGAAATACTGGAGAAAAATAATTATGATCTTTTTCAATTTAGAAAGAAGAGTTTACTTAAGATTACAGGAAGGGCCCTGAGGAGATTCTCTGTATTGTATTTCCTAAAACAAACTAGAGGTAGGACCAGGAAAAAAATCACTTTTTTCCCCTTCATGATGAACTTATTCTTACTGTGGTTGACACTGAAAGAAGCTTTCCTACTAGAACGTGAATCCCAGAACGAGGAAAGGATCTTTAGAATTGATCTCATCCATCCTCTGCTTTCAAGAAGGAATGCATTTATAGAATCTCAATCAATCCACAAATCTTTTTTTTCCCAGTGCTTATTATTTGCCTACCATTGTGTTAGACTATGTACAGTTTACAATACTTCGTATTTTCTACCAGTCAGACATGAGAAATGCTTTTTTTAAATTTTTTTTTTTAAATAGGTTTTTAAAAACCTACAGAGAGGCATGAGAGGAGGGTGCTGTCAAAAGCAAAGACTAACATTTATTGGGCAAATATAGTGTGTCACAGTGCTTTTGTTTATTTTATCTTACTTAATCCTCAAACCAATGGCATGAGGTTGGCATCATCATCTTCCTTTTGCAAAGGAAGGAACAGAGTCTCAGGAGAATTTTTCTCAAGACACCAAGATAATAATGAACAATCCAGGATTTGAATGGAGGACTATATAGTGCTTCAAGTTTATGTTCTTTCCACCAAAACATGCTAATATCTCTTTGGATCATTATTGGGACACATTTCCCCATGCATTTCCCAAGTCTTCCATATGACTCTTTGAGCTAAATAAACAAGCAGAAAAACAAAAACAAAATTAAAGAAATAACAAAAACCGAAGTTACTTTTTTCTTTTTAGATTAGTGGGATTTTTTTTCTTTTTAATATATATAGTTCTTCTATTCAAATTTGGCTACTGTAGATTTCCCTTTTTCTATTAATTTAAATGAATCAGGTTTGGGGATGTTGTCTTTTAGTATCTTTTACGTTTTTTTATTTGCTGTCAAGGATTATTTAATATTATTCTGGCTTTTTAGGAAAATCTGATCTACAATTCAACAGTGAATCATCTCTGGTTATTTGACAGTTGACAAAGTGCCTGGGTATGTCATGAAAGTGATTGTAGAACAGAAACTTTAGAAACTCTGAATGCTGTCTAGACTATTAGTATCTTTACATTTCTAGCATAGTGGCATGTATTTTTGTGTGTCTACTGCAAAAATTTATGAACCGTGAATAGAATTTTAATAATAAATTATAATGTGGTTAATAATTAAAGTTAGGAAAAATAGTTAAGGGAAGATTGTCATCTCTCACATACAATGACCACTTACTATTATGCCTATAATCCGTATCTCACACTGGAATCTATTAATTATTTGTATCAAAGTTCTTTCAATTCATACCACAATTTTCCAATATCTCTCCAAATATTTTAGAAATAAGCTTTGTTCTTTGCTCATTAGGAAAATGAAATAGCTGTTACTAATGGAATAACAAGTGTTTTAATGTGGGGATGTACAGAGGACACTGTTAGTTTGAGGATTAAGTCACCAGATTATCTTAAACAGTTCCCAATTCAAACAATTTTAATTTCTTGAGAAGAAGACCATGAGAAATCAGACCCAGGAGTGTGCTTAAAAAATCTCACAGGTTAGGGGCACCTGGATTGCTCAGTGGGTTAAGTGTCTAACTTTGGCTCAGGTCATAATCTCGCATTCCATGAGTTTGAGCCTCACATCCGGGCTCTGTGCTGACAGCTCAGAGCCTGGAACCTGCTTCGATTCTGTGTGTCCTTCTCTCTTTGCCCTGCCCCTGTTCTCTCTCGCTCTCTCAAAATAATAAACTTTAAACAATTAAAAAAAAGAAATCTTGCATGTTAAAGGCATCTGGATGGCTCAGTTTGTTGAGCATCTGACTCTTGATATCGGCTCAGGTCATGATCTCACAGCTGTGAGATTGAGCCCAGCATGGGGTCTGCCCTGGCAGTGTGGAGCCTTCTGGGGATTCTCTCTCTCTCTCTCTCTCTCTCTCTCTCTCTCTCTCTCTGTCTTTGCCCCTCCCCCACTCATGTGCGCTCATGCTTGCTTGCGCTCTCTCCCTTAAAATAAATAAATAAACATTAAAAAAAATCTCATATGTTAGATACCTTAGGTCTGGCTAATGTCATGAATGAGGATATAACTACTGAATTTTTTTGGCAGGAAGTATCATGTAGTCAATCAACACTGGCATTATAGGAGCTGGGGATAATGATTATTGATGTAGCTGAGTCACCCTAAGTGAGCAGAGATGCCCAAGGACACAAGATAGAAACATGAAACACATAAAGCAGGTATCCAAGCACCTATAGGTTAGATAACAAGAGTCAAATGTAACCTCTGCTAAAAATGAGAATCAGGACATTAGATATGGAAGGCCTGGGTAGTAGGTACCCAGTAATTTAGCACTTGATAGGAGATGAGAACTAGGTCACTGCCAATGTTGCCAAGAGGAGAGTGTTGTGACCTCTGATCCTAGAGCAGAGAGTGTCCAGTCTTGGCTATCTGCTTAGTACAGAGACCAATATTTATGGCTAGATAAAAGGAAAAATTTTCTAGATTACATTAAATCTGTGCTTCCCACTATAGAAGTTATTTGCCACATGTTGACTATTTAATAAATTCAAATCAACTAAAACAAAGTTAAAATTTAGTTCCTTAATCACATGAACCACATTTCAGATACTTATTACCACATGTGACCAGGGCTACCGTATTGGTAGCAAAGATATAGAACACTTTCATTATCACAGAGAGCTCTATTTGACGATGTTGTTCTATACTATAGCAGTCATAAAGACTATCCTTCTAATACTGTCAAAATGTAGAATCTACAGCTATCTGTAATAAGACATCCCTATGACAATGTACATTAAAGAAGCCAAAAAAATGTTATTATGTCAAATTTAGTGAGGTTTCTGAAAACAGTATTTTGATGGAAGAATTATATGAAGTTTTGAAATTGGTGTTCATATTGTTTACTGATTTGCATATTGTTGCAATAAATAGAGTTTTTTTTCACTGAGGAGCATCTATTAAAAAATCTATGGGAATGGATCATAACTTATATACAGAACTGCTGAAATTATATTAAAATCTATTTTTCTCACATGTATACTGTGTGCTTGGTGAAGCGTTTTGGTTTTTGTGTTACTTGAAATTATCTCATCTCCACTGATGGCCGAAGGGAAAGCTGATCCTTCTTTCTTTCATCAAACTGTCAACAAAGCAGCTTCCTGTTTTGAGTACTATTTTTCATTGTGTTTAATACAAATATTTTTAAGTATGCTTTTTCATTGTATTTAATACAGATTTTGTGTTTAAGTATGTGTCAGAGTCAAAAACAATGCACAAGGAAAGACAGAAAGGGAGACATTAGACATGCTAAGGAAAATGGAGTAAACTTTTAATTTTTTTTCCCTGTCAAAGTACATTAAACTCTCAGAGAGAACCATTTGCATTTATGTCAGTATCTAACTTTTCTCTGATATCTTACACCCATGACCCTGAGAGTTACCCCCCACTCAATTTTGTGGCTTCTAGAGGAAAATCCAAATTTCTTTGTTTGGGGGTACTGCTTTTTGGCTTTGGCAAAGGTTCTTGAACAGACCTGGCCACTGATATGGAATCAAAATACATGGGGTAGACATAGCTTGTTGATTCCACACTGGCTTAAAAATTAACTAGGCAATTTACAGAAGAGGATGCATGAATACTAGAGAAATGCAGATTAAAGCAATAATAAGATACCATTTCATATCTATCAGACTGGCAAAAATTAAGTGTCAGGAGCTGGAATTCTCATAAACTACTTGTGGGAGTGTAAGTTTATATATCTACTTTGAGTTTAGCTAGGTCTAGCAAAGTTGAAGATGCACATATTCTGTGAACTATCCAACTTTTATATGTATATATTTATCTCCTAAAGCAACTCTTGCATGTGTATAAGAATGTTCACTATAGCATTGTTTATAAGAGCAATCAAAATAAAGAAGCAGTCAGAATAAACAACAGCTATATATATATCAACATGTATGAATTTAAAAATATGATATTAAATGAAAAAAGAAACAGAATTATGTATCTGGTATAGGATATAATATACAACTGAAAACATGTAAAAATACCACATTTTCTTACAAACTCATATGTAACAACAATATGAAAAAAGGTATTGAAAGGATAAACGCTAAACTAAGTACATTAAATTTAAAAAATAAAAGCAGGTTCTGCCCTGAGGACACAGGAAACAAACAAATAAATGTGATTTGTTATTAACTGTATTCGACACTCCCTTAGTGCTTTCTCTTTGCTTTACCAACAGAAGCTTTCAAAGTTGCTTAAGTCCTCTTTGTTTAAAACCTGACTGTTGGCTTCTCCTTGACTTCTTGTTACAGGATAGGTCAGGTTATCTGTGTCTTCAGACAATCAGAAGAAGTTCTTTTTACAAAAACAAAACTTTTCCATTAATAGGGCATTTTATTTTATTTTATTTTATTTTATTTTATTATTATTATTTTTTTAATATATGAAATTTACTGTCAAATTGGTTTCCATACAACACCCAGTGCTCATCCCAAAAGGTGCCCTCCTCAATACCCATCACCCACCCTGCCCTCCCTCCCACCCTGCCCTCCCTCCCACCCCCCATCAACCCTCAGTTTGTTCTCAGTTTTTAACAGTCTCTTATGCTTTGGCTCTCTCCCACTCTAACCTCTTTTTTTTTTTTTTTTTTTTTTTTTTCATTCCCCTCCCCCATGGGTTTCTGTTACGTTTCTCAGGATCCACATAAGAGTGAAACCATATGGTATCTGTCTTTCTCTGTATGGCTTATTTCACTTAGCATCACACTCTCCAGTTCCATCCATGTTGCTACAAAAGGCCATATTTCATTTTTTCTCATTGCCACGTAGTATTCCATTGTGTATATAAACCACAATTTCTTTATCCATTCATCAGTTGATGGACATTTAGGCTCTTTCCATAATTTGGCTATTGTTGAGAGTGCCGCTATAAACATTGGGGTACAGGTGCCCCTATGCATCAGTACTCCTGTATCCCTTGGATAAATTCCTAGCAGTGCTATTGCTGGGTCATAGGGTAGGTCTATTTTTAATTTTCTGAGGAACCTCCACACTGCTTTCCAGAGCGGCTGCACCAATTTGCATTCCCACCAACAGTGCAAGAGGGTTCCTGTTTCTCCACATCCTCTCCAGCATCTATAGTCTCCTGATTTCTTCATTTTGGCCACTCTGACTGGCGTGAGGTGGTATCTGAGTGTGGTTTTGATTTGTATTTCCCTGATAAGGAGCGACGTTGAACATCTTTTCATGTGCCTGTTGGCCATCCGGATGTCTTCTTTAGAGAAGTGTCTATTCATGTTTTCTTAATAGGGCATTTTAGATAGCACCTTCAGGACACCCTATGAATCCCAACCCTATTTTCATTTATTTATATTTTCATTAATTCCAGTCTTGTGTCAAAAATTTTTGAGAGGCTTTTATATGCTAAGTATTGGGAATACAAAAATGACTAAGAAATGGTTTGTTCCATAAGGAGCTCACAGTCTATAATGGCATACACAGTTATTTACAACACAGATAATTACAATTTTTTTTTAGCTCATGCTTTAGAGGATGCTAAAAAGGGAATTGATTATAATATTACTTAAGTTTTTTTCCCTTCAAAGTAAATAAAAGAATAATGTCTTGAAGAAAGAGAATCATTTGTATTTATAGATCAGTGTCACATTTTTTCTGGTATCTCAAATCCATGACAACTAGGGTTAAAATTTATGTTTCCAATCAGGCCTCCTTGAGCTCCAAATTTATATATCCAATTTTCTACTGTACATTTCTACTTGGACATTTTAAATTTAACATGTCTGTAATGGAATTCCTAAATTTCTTTCCCAGATCTACTGTACCTAAATTCTTTCCCATCTCAATAAATATCAACTCTATTCTAGGTGCTCAGATCACAAACCTTGAAGTTAACCTTGATCCTCATTACAAGTTAACCTTGATCCTCATAGTTTCCATTTGCCCCTCTTTATGCCTTCTAAACTCACTCTGTGTACCAAGAGCACTGATGAGTGAGTTCTCTTTCTCTTTGACTTCCATTTGGGTTCAACCAATGAGAGGCACTCAGGAGAGTTGAGGGACAGTAAGGTTGGTGTCCTTTTCCTCTCCACAGCTCTTTCCTTGCCATATTGCTGTAGGATGGTTGTGACCCTTTCATGACCCTCTCCGTACAACTACGTTCTCTTGGTTCCAGCCACCATTCTTTCCCCAACAGCTTCATTCTATAACTAGCCCTTGGGTGTATCATTATGCCTTGTTGTCTTCCTTAAAACTTGCCCCATATTTTTGTAAATACTTTATTTAACTCTTCTCAAATTATCCAGTGTAAATGTGCCATTACCATTACTTGGTCCAGGCCAGTCTATCTTGCTTGAATTATTGTGCTAGCCACTCAGCTGACATCCCCTGCTTTCTCCCTTGTCTCCATATAATCTGTTTTCCATAGAGAAGCTATAGGTTGATCCTTTTAACATGTCAGTTAAATCCCATCACTCCTTTGTCTGAAAACCCTCTAATGGACCCCCATATTAATTTGAATAAAGGCCAAAGTCCCTATGATTGCCCAAAAGGCCCTACAGGATAGCTATGGTCCTCTCTTTCTTGTCTAACTTCATTTCTGTTACATTCCTAAGGGAAAACTGTTTCTCTTCTCAAAACACTTCTGACACAAAAAATGTGAGTTTTCCATGCCAAACAATTCTTCAGTGCTCTGTGGACACCAGCTGGGTGTCCTACGATTTAATTAAATTCTCATACTAACAAACCAGAGTTAGCACAGACTGCCCCCACAACAGGTTAAAGGCTTGATCCCACATGACTGCCCCCCCTACTTCAGACACCAATTACAAGTCATGGGTCCCCAAGTTATCCACACTTCTGTCCAAGTTGGATACAAATCAGTGGCTCCCCAAACCCCTATTCGGTTTGATTATTTGCTATCATACCTCACAGAACTCAGGGAAATTCTCTACTATTACTTTTTTATTATAAAGGATACAAATGAATCACAAGATGAAGAGCTACATGGGGCAAGGTCTGGAAGGTTCCCAGTGTAGGAGTTCTTTTCCTGTTCCAGGAGTTTCTTCCTGGAGGGATGCTCCACCCTCCTGGGGTAAGGATGCATTCACCAACTCCGGAGCTCTCTGGACACCTCTGTCTAGAGTTTTTATGGGGCTCCATTATACACATAGGTATGGTTGATTAAATCATTGGCCATTGGTGATTAACTCAATCCCCAGCCTCTCTCCCCTTCTCAGAGGTCAAGGGTAGGGCTGAAAGTTTCAATTCTCTAATCACATAGTTGGTTCCTCTGGCAGCCAGCTCACATCCTAAAGCTATCTAGGGGCTCATTAACTGTCACCTCATAAACATAGACTCAGGTATGGTTGAAAGGGGCTTATTATGAATAATAGATACTCCTCTCACTCTTATCACTCAGGAAATTACAAAGATTTTTGAAGCTCTATGCCAGGAACTGGGGATGAAGACCAAATATATATTTACTCTATCAAAATATCACCTCTTCTTTTTGCTCTTTTTTGTTCATCATATGTTTACCTACTAATGTTCCTCAAACAGGCACGCACCTCAGGACCTTTGCGTTTGTTGTTTATTCTTCTTGGAATGCTCTGCTCCTAAATGTTCTCATGGATCATATTTTCAGCTCTTGCTTAATTCAGTTCTTGCTTAGTTGACATTCTTGGAGAGACCTATTGTGACTGTCTTATTTAACACTGGAACCTCTTCTACCTACTTAGCTTTATTTTTTTCTATAACATTTACTGCAGCTTAATATACTTTTTATTTTTTAATTTCTTTTATTATCTGAGTTCCATGACTGGAAGGTAAATTGCATGAAAACAGAGTATGCGTGGGTTCACTGCTTGACCCAAGGTATATAAAAAATATTTATTCCATGAATTATTGACTGAATGTAGTGAATTAGGAAGGCACACAAGAAGCCTGTGAGGGTCGGAGAAGACTGAGAAATTGGTTTTATTCTTCTGTTTTCTCACCCTGGCTTCACCAATATGCTGCCACTTCTGAATGGAAATTCTAGTTAGTTTGTGCCTCCAGACCACAAAATCTGTCAGCTCACTATGCCAAGAGGCAGATCTAAAATTTGAAACTCAGTTGCAAAACATTCCTCTTTTAAATGAACATCACAAATGCAAGACTCAAGTAAACAAAAGCATAGATAGTTTTGTTTCCATTGGAAAGGACAATAGTTCTAGAGTGTGCATTGCTTCCTAGTATGATTTTTCTTGACATGCTTTTTTCAAGGCAAGCTTTATGATTAATGAATTTGCAATACCAAAAACTTTAATGTGCAATTTAATAATTTTGTTCTTTAATAGCAAGAGGAATTATGAAAAAGAGATTACTTAATTTTTTTCATAAATAGCAATTTAACTGAGGGAAGTTGCCAGTAAATATCTGCTTAGTGGTTTTATCATATCTCATATACAAGATTTTCTGTATTTTTCCTCAAACATACTTTATACTATGAAGCTTCAATTAAGACACCAAAATTTAAATCAGATATCAAATTTCAGTTCATATTAAATAACTACAAGGAATCTTAAAAGATCCATCCTGTTTTTTTCATTCATATTTCACAGAAATTTTAAAAAAGGGACAGTTTGTATAAAATCAATAAGAATAGCTAGACAACAAAAAGGGAACTTCTTTTGTGAATATATTATACTGTTTGTTGACCATTGAGATACAAATTTTTCTCATAGTCTAATTAAATCTCCTCAAATTTTTGTGATGTATCTTAGTTTTGTAAGTAGATTTTGAGACACATCAGTTATTATCAAGACAAAAAAAGCATTTACTGAACTTCTGGTGTGTGTCACTTATTTTGCTAGACATTTTCACCTGTGCTTGTTTGTTTGTTTGCATTGTTAGCAATGTCTTTATTGAGATATAATTCATATATCTTAAAATTCACCCATTTAAAGAGTGCAATTCAGTAGGTTTTTTAAAAAAGTATATTCATAGAGTTGTACAATTATCACACAATCAAACTTTAGAATATTTTTATCACCCTAAAGGGAATCTCTCACCCTTTAGCAGTCACCCTCCATTTCTTTCCAAACTTTCCAGCCCTAAGCAACACCTAATCTACTTCCTATCTCTCTAGATTTGCCTATTCTGTACATTTAATATAAGTGGAATTATATGTGTTTTTTTGTGATTAGTGTCTTTCACTGAGCACAATGTTTTCAAAGTTCAGTATTGTAGCATGTATTAATATTTAATTCCTTATTATTGGCAAGTAATATTCCACTTGAAGGATATATACCCCATTTTATCCATCCATTCATCAGTTGATGGACATGGATTGCTTCCATTTATTGGCTATTATGAATAATGCTGTAATGAACATGGTACAAGTTCTGGTGTGGATGTATGTTTTCATTCTTCTTGGGTATATGTACCGAGCTCCTTATGAGGAACTGACTGTTTTCTAGAGCAGCAGCACCATTTTATATTACCATCAGCAGTGTATAAGAGTTCTAACTGTTCTACATTCTTCACTCTTTTATTTAACAATAGTGAATAATATTTATTTATTAATATTTAACAAGTGTTTAGCTGGATGGATATAAATTTTATTTTATATGTGAAGAAACAAAGACTCAGAAAAAGCATAAATAATCGTAGAAAACCACAAATCTAATAAGTGGTAGAGCTAGTTTTTAGCTCATTTCTAATTTTAAACCTTTACCCTTCATTCATTCTAAAATTGTATATTTTCCTGAAGTAGTTTTGAGGATCATTTACATTTAGCACATATTTGTGTCTACTATGTCTTTGGAGTTGGGGAAGCAATTAACTCAATTTGCTTGTAGTCTGGTGAGATTAAGGTCTCAGAATTGTTTACAGATAGGTCAGCAATTTTAGGTCTATTTGAGGACCCAAAGAAGTTTTGTTTATGTGGCTTTTTGTCTATTGACATACTTAGTATTAGTATACTTAGTATTAGAAATTAAAAGTGAAAATAATTAAACATTTGTTAATTAATTTAAATAACAAATGTGTTGCTAAAATAGTCTTTACAAAAATACCTATAATGTCTAAAAAATAATTTAGTGTGAAGAGTGATATTATCTCACTTTTTTGCACAGTTATTTAATGTCAGGCTTAATGGGACATAGTTGAATTCTCATGTCTGCTCCTGCATTCAATCTGTTGCAATCTGTTGTTTTGGTTGAAGTATGTGAAGCACCATGCATATATGTGTTTAGAAAATGGAGTATTTTAATAACTTTTATAGATAATTATGGATATGCTTCTTTGTAGTATAATTTACAAGTAATATAAAGGTTAACTGCAATTTGGAATCTGAAAGATGATGAGTTCTTCACATTTTATTACATCATTTTAAATTCCATTGGTCTAACATACTTTGAATGGATCTTTTAGCAATGTATGATTTTATGACAACATGGGTTGGTCATTTGGAAAATATTGGATCACTGAGTTATATGGAACTTCTAAATGTTGATGTATTTCATGATACAATATAAAATAATCACATCCACCAATGTCACATTCATAAACAATTTGATTATTGAAAACAAATACAGTCAGTTGTTTTCCTTGAAGTCAAGAGACTCTCTTCATATTATATTTGAGAAAATATATTTTAAAATCCAAGGTATGGAAACAACCCAAGTGTCTATCCATACATGAATGGATTAAGAAGATGTGGTATATATACAATGGAATATCACTCAGCCATGAAGAAGAATGAAATCTTGCCATTTACAAAAATATGGATACATCTAGATGGTATAATGCTAAGTGAAATAAGTCGGTCAGAGAATAGCAGATACCACATTATTTCCCTCATATGTGGAATTTAAGAAACAAAACAAATGAACAAATTAAAAAGGGGAAAAAAAAAGACTCTTAACTATACAGAACAAACTGGTGGTTCCTAGAAGGGAGGTGTTAGGTGGATTGGCGAAATAGGTGATAGGGATTAAAGAGTACGCTTATCATGATGAGCACTGCTTAATGTGTAGAATTGTTGAATCATTATATTGTATACCTGAAACTAATATAACACTGTATGTTAGCTATACTTGAATTAAAAAAAAATTAAGTTTGAATGCTATTCTTTTCCTGTCCATTATTCTTTCAAGTAGAAATGGCATTCTATGGAAAAAAGCTATTAGTTTGGATCTCGAAGAATCACACAAATGCTTTTCCTCAGGAAAACTATTGTTATTTTTGTATGTAGCAGAAATACTTTATATGTAATTAAAGTATACTCTAAGTTGAGATTTAATAAGATTAATATATTATTTTTACTGTTTCATCAAGAATTTTTAAGTGAAACTGACATTTAAAAAATACCTGGTTACAAAGACTTCAGTGACCACTAACTAGTACAATTCAGTGCTGCTGGCTTGATTTCTGATAAGGCATAGTAATTTTAGATAAGGCACCCATAATTTTACTTATTATTGGTTTTACACCATTAGGGCAAATGTCAATGCAGTGAAAAACACAAAAAGGATCATAGTAATATTATAAACATAATTTTATGGATATAGCATTCATATAAAAGTGGACCCAGATGATGTCCAAAATACTTTTTGAGAAGTATGAGTCAAGTGATAGATGTAAATATAATGGTAGTGTGGGGAATAAATATTCTCTTTCAAGAAAGTTAAATGTTTATTATTTTTTAAATCTTTGATTATTATTCAGTAATACAAAAGTATTTAAAACATTAATTTACAAGGAAACAAATTTCTTTAAGTATCTTCTCACCTCAAATTCTATGCCCTTAATTTTCCTTAAGTGACCTTCAATAGAAATTATTTTTATATTGGGAAAAAATAACTTCTAAACAATTACCCTTGAGTGAGAGATATTTTATTCTTTTTTTAACACATGATTTTATTTAGTCTGTCCATTAAAAATGAATATTTGAGAACATTTAATGATATTAATGGATTTCAAATTAAGAGTTCAACTTAATATTTTTACATTTCAATATCAGGTATTAATAACAGAGGTAGTCAAAATAATTATGGCCAAAACTATTATGTCAAAAACTTATAATAAATGCTTGGTGTTAGTCTACACACAATTCAGTTTTTGGTGTAAAGTTTTTTGGCTTCAAGAAAGAACATTTGGTTTGCTTCACTAATGGGAAAATCTCTTAATGCTGGGATGTCATCTTCTTGGTATTTCTTTTGCTGTTGACTTTTAGCATAGTTGTCCATAACTGTATGAATGGAAATGAGTGGAGATGTACTCATCATGTTTATTCCAAATGATAGTACATAACCAATAACTGTAGTAGTGAAGTGGTAGGCAGGCAGTGCAACTGTCCAATATTTTTGAGGCCAATAGGTTTAGTCTAAGGAGTTTAGTCAAGATTCAAGAACAAAAGCCCCTTCAAGACATAGTATGTAGCCTAATTGGGACTTACGAACAAAGCCATAAATTGTGGCAATGGCGATGGTGAATTTTCCACAATTTTCCCTGTGGCTTTAGACAATCTTGTCACACTACAGCCAAGATGCCTGGGGAATAGGGCCTTCCATCCTCCCTCCATGGGTGTATGGGAGTGTGGGTGTTGAGATATTGTATTCTTAATAATTCTCAAGAATTGTATACTATCACTTATAAATGTACATTATTGCACAATATAATATAGAAATAATATAAAGTATAACATAAAATTCTCTCTCTGTTCTACCCCTGTCAGCCTATTTTTAAAATAGCATTTTTAAAATAAAAATGTGTTATGCAACTTGCTTTTTTAAAAACTTAATATAGATTTATCTCATTCTTGAGGATAAAATTTTTGTGGATATCTTGTGGATATCTTGAGGATAAAATTTAAAAGAGTACATTGAAGATACTCAGTAAATATTTGTTAAATGAATGAATGAATTCTTTACATTATCTTAAGAGCTGCCTGCGTAATATACCCAGATCAATGAAGAATAATTTGTTTATCCATTCCTCTTTTGATAAACATCCGCTTATTCCTGGCTTTCAGTTTTAAAGTAACACTACAGAAGAGAAAAAGGGTGGAAGAATGCTTCAGGCAATATGAATAGCATGGATGATGAGACCTAGAAATGTGAGAGAGAAATTACTTTTCTGGGGAATTTCATGTTTTTAGTGAAAGTAGTGTGCATGTGTGTGTGCATTTGTGGTTGAGGGGGGCAGGTGTTAAAACTGGACAGAAAAGGTGAAAGATAGGATGAGATGGGCAAGCAAGTGCAAAATCGTAAAGGGGAGTATGTAGCCATTTAAGAAAAAGTCTGGGGGCACCTGAGTGGCTCAGTTGATTAAGTGTCCAACTCTTGATTTTGGCTCAGGTCATGATCTCATGGTTGTGGGATCAAGCCCCACGTTGGGCTCTGAATTGAGTGTGGAGCCTGCTTGGGATTCTCTCTCTCGTCTCACTCTGCCCCTCCTCTGCTCACGGACACCCTTTCTCTCTCTCTCTCTCAAAATAAATAAACATTAAAAAAATTAAATAGTCTGGACTTCATTAGTGGAGAACCATTGAAGAGTTTAACTGGGTGAGTGACAGGCTCAGGCCTGGATTTACAACTTCCATCCTCATCTGTGCAGATGTTGGAATAAAGTGATATTTTGTAGTCAGTGACAGTTGTCTTATTTTAGAACTTTTTTAAAAGTTCTAATTTGAAAAGCTATATCATAATCCTGTATCATGTAACTTGTGTTCACTGTTAGGATAGATTCTAAAATGGATTTTTAACATAGCCATTATATGACTATATCAGCAAATATTTATTGAATGTTTACTATGTGCAGCGCTGTTCTAAGTGCTTCACTTGTATTAATTTGTATTAACTTATTTGATCTATACAATACTGAATTTTATAAGAGAAATCAATAAGATCGAAGTTATAGCCTTAGGAAATAGTGGAACTGAAATTTAAAACTAGGCAATCTGGCTCCAGAGTCCATGCTGTTAAACATTTCACCCTACAGCTTCCTAAATCAGATTATTCCTATAATATGTAAACAAAACCCAGTGGACTTACATATGAAACTGTTAGTCAAGAAATCCAGTTACATTTGTTCATGTACAGAGTGACATAAGTTCAACTTATATGTTCTGCTTTTATT
The DNA here is from genome assembly GCF_024362965.1 of Panthera pardus. Lineage (NCBI taxonomy): Eukaryota > Metazoa > Chordata > Mammalia > Carnivora > Felidae > Panthera > Panthera pardus. The sequence goes on from NW_026526677.1 coordinate 42,903,455, forward strand.
CCATTTTTTTCTTCCGTAAACACAAAGAAGCAAAAATATATTTTGCGAATTAGTTTGCTGATGTTAATTATAGTGTCACATTATAAAAGAAAACAGTTTTTAAATTTGGTGAAGTTCCTCTAGCTGAAAAAAAATCACATCTGAAAAATTAATGCTGGATATCAATTAATCCAGCATTAATTGATATACCCATTAGATATATATGGGTATATATGTATTGTTGGGTATATATGTATTGTTGATCAAGAAGAGGCTGTAAAGCAACCAGAGAGTTTTTTGGGGTCTTAGGGATTGCAACCTGGGAGACACAGAATCCACAGAAATCGAAAGTGTGCTCCCAGTTAGGAATGGGAATGCAGGCTTACAATGGCAAAAGACATAAGGTTGTGTAACTTGTTTTGAAAGAATTATGATTGGCACTGGCAGAGTTTAAACTGACTACCTAATACACAATTGGTTACTTAGCTAATAGGCTTTACATCATTTCTATTTCAGTTCAAATTAGAAGGATGTGTTCAAGGAGGTGGTGGAGTTGCAACTGACAAATTGCAGTTGACAAAAGTAAAAAATTCATGGTGTTCTGACAGCTGAAGCAGGAGACACGCATAGGTCCTCGTTGTCCTTTTGACACTATTTTGAAGGACTCTCCTAGCAGTGGTTATTTCATTTTGAATCTTCTTTCACATGTATATGTATATGATATGTTTACATTTATAGTTCTTGGTCACATAAATTGCTTTTTCTCGTGCTACCAAGATACTAATGATCTTTACAGATACAGGCAAGATTGAATGATTTTCATAAAAAAAAACTAAAATTGCAGAGAGTGTCTATACTCACAGAATATTTCTAGATTATAGCCTATAACATAGCTGATAGGACTGGAATCCTTAACAGATTATCTAGTCCAACACCCTCATTTTACAGGTGGGGAAATGGAGGCTCAAAAAGCTACTTGTACAAAGTGGCAAAAGTAAAACTAGAACCCAGATATCAGGATTTATGTTCCAGTTACTTAACACTATACAACTTGATAATCAAATATTTTTATATGCTCTGTTAACTCTTATTACACAGCTTGAAAATTATAAGATGAACATCATACTGTTTTGGGGTTTTTTTTTCTATTTCTGTCATTCTCTATGTACTAGCCAACAAGAAACTTGTGAAATATATACTTACGTGATTTATCTGACCTCAGCTTGAGTTTTATCTGTTCAATCTTTATCAGTTTCTGCATTTCTTTTATCCTACATTCCCAAAATGCCACTGATTTTTTAAAATCACTTTTCTGAAAAAGAGAGAGAGAGGCAAGCCAAGAAACAGACTCTTAACCATAGAGAACAAACTGTACCAGAGGGGAGGTGGGGTGGCAGATGGTGAAATAGGTGATGAGCATTAAGGAAGTGCACTTGTTGTGATGAGCCTGCTGATGTTATGAAAGTGCTGAATCACTATGTTGTACACCTGAAATTAATACTACACTGTATGTTAACAAGTTGGAATTTAAATAAAAACTAAACAAAAAAAAAAGACACCTGTGGATTTTCAGCTGCACAGGAGGTCAGCACCTTTAACCTGTGTTGTTCACAGGACATCTGTAGTATATGATCATACTGAAGAAAAACATTTGCCAGTTAAAAACAGACTCAAGTTAGATTGCCCCCTTTCAAATCTTTTTGTTCTGCTTATTTTTTTCACAGTGTTATGCTCCTTTTTTTTCCCACTTGACATTATCACACAGGCATTTTTTTCAGTTTTAAAAGGCTTTTCCTAAAAATAGTTAAAAATCTGACTTGCCTCTGTGTAATCAGCACCTGAATACAGATAGCCCTGTTCACTTCATCGCTTCACTACAATTGGACTTTCCATTTGTTATTAAGTTTTTCACTGTCATCAGTATTGTTTCAGTGAATATCTTTTTTAAGATATTTATTTTTGAAAGACAGAGCACGAGCAGGAGAGGGACAGAGAGAGAGGGAGAGAGAATCAGAAGCAGGCTCAGTGCTGTCATCGGAGAGGCCGATGTGGGACTCAACTTCAACAACCTTGAGATCATGACCTGAGCTGAGATCAAGAATTGGAAGCTTAAGTGACTGAGCCACCCAGTGCCCCTCAGTGAATATCTTTCAACACATGGAATTTTATCCTTAAGAATGTAATCTCAAATAGAGAAAATCTTGTTAGAAATGAAAAAATAAATAAAACCACTTTTTGTTATGATGCCTTGTTTCCTGAGGAACTTAAGAACAATGTTCTTTATATAGTTCTTGCTCTTATTTAAAGGAAATTAGGATCTGGAGAACCCCTCAGGCACTCAGGTTTTTTAATACAAGAGCCAATGAAAACCAAAGATTCTTGTGGCCCATAATATTCCTGTTGTTAAATTTGATCAGTGGTGGGCACTGAAATCTTTCCAAGTCCATAAGTAACTGTTTACCTATGAAACATCCTGATTTTCTATTTCTTAAAAAGTATCATTTAAACTCTGATTAATCTCTGTAACCCAGCACATACGAAAACTTCCATGCTGAGGTTTCAGAGTGAAAATGTTAGTATCTTTGGACAAGTTGTGCTTTTGAAAATATTTCCCTATTGATTGCTTCTGTCATTGACTAGCATTCCATTGTTAGATTACATGATAAGCTTGAGGAAGTCTAAATAAGAATCAATATTGCTTTTTAAATGGATAGAGGAAAATGATTACCAAAATCAACTATCTTGCAAAAATGATTTTTTTAAGTTTATTTATTTATTTTGAGGGAGAAGAAGGGAGGGAGAGAGGGGGAGTGTGTGTGCAAGGGAGGGACAGACAGAGAGGGAAAGAGTAAATCCCAAACAGGCTCTGTGTTGTCAGCATGAAGCCTGACTCAGGGCTTGATCTCAGGAGCAGTGAAATCATGACCTGAGCTGAGGTCAAGAGTTGAGCACTTAACCAGCTGAGCCACCCAGGTGCCCCAAAATGATTTAAAGTGGATTATTTCACTTGAGTTTTTCAGAGGTGACATGTTACAGTGAAAGGATCAGGACTTCTATGTTCTAGTCCTAACTCAAATTACCTTTATGACATCAGGCATATCACTTTCCCTTCTGGCTTTCAGCTTCCTGATTTTGTAAAATTTGGGAGTTGAATGACTTCTTTGATTCTTTACAATATTGATTTTCTGAGTCTATGATCATTTAAATAAGTATACTTTAAAAAGACACTTCAAGTTATTTTTTTTAGATAATTTTTTGAAAAATCACCTTGACATGTAGATTAATGGTGGTAAAACCAGTGATGGAAAATATGGGGAACAAACAAACTGTGATAGGGAAAAATGTGAGGTATTTTTCTTTCTTTTATAATGCTCCCTTTCCCCCCTTAAAAGTCTCAGATAGGCAGTGAGCTTTGTAACAACTGTTTGCTTATGTTCAAATTGGGAAGTACATTTGGAGCTATATACATATACACATACCAGACATGCACACACACACACACACACACACACACACACACGCGCACACACACACACACACGCACACACACACACATATGCACTCTCTCCCTTCTTCCAGTTCTGTTCTTAGGTGTATGGGGTCAACCTGGGACTTCAGTCTGGGGAAAATAAGCACAATGTTACTCTAATGCTAATAAGAACTGTAAAACTTCAAGATAAGAAAATGTATTCTCGGAATATCAGTCTAAAAGAATTGGCTGTTTTTGAAGTGGAAAGATAAATAGGTTTGAATTTAGGTTTTAAGATCGGGCTGTGTGATTTTAAGTAAATCTTGTGTCCTCTCTGTCTTTTCTTCCTTTGCAAATTGGTGATGCCGATAATAATAGCTGCCTTACTAGGTGGTTTTAAGGCTCAATGTATGTGAAAGCACTTTCTAGTACCTTTTTAGTTGTTTTGAATTTTGGTTAATTTTTTCATTTAAATTCAAGTTAGTTAACATACAGTGTAGTATTGGTTTCAGGAGTAGAACCCAGTTATTCATCACTTACCCAGTGCTCATGCTCATCACTCATTCAGCCCATTTCCCCACCCACTTCTGCTTCAGCAACCCTCACTTTGTTCTCTGTATTCGAGTCTCTTATGGTTATAGTTGTTTTGATTTTTATTATGTCTAGCCTATTTTCATGTACAGATTAGTGGAAACAATGTTATCATTCATGTATACTTACCTTATACAAATGAAATATTTAATAATGTTCCATATCCATTTTGATATAAGGCCATTTTTATGATAGACTTTTATCACTTTAGTAACTCAAATAGAAGGTTAAAATGAGTAGCCTATTACTGAATAATTACTGTATATTTTTTATCTTGGTAGAGTTACTAACCTGGTAGAATTTCTACCATGTTTCTTATTTTACAATGATAATGAAATGAACCATAGTAATAATAATATACCTCACCCTTGCTGATGATCTCAGTCTTGTATTTCTTGGGTTGCCAGAGTAAACTGTTATTGGCTCTTTCCAAATGGCCTTAACTGCTGTTGATTATTCAGTTCATCTGACCAAATGGAGGGAACAAAAGAGTATATATAGTCAACTCTTGATTACCTGTGTTCTCAGTTGCACAGATAATTCCAAACAGCAACTACTTCAGATGTTTATATTTAGTTCATGAATGGATTTAAGAGCTTACATTTAAATATAGCCATGTCTGATAATCTGGGAATTCACTTGTCTTTGGCTTGTTGCAATGATAATTAAAACTTGGAAGTGTTTTCCCTAACTCTAAAATATTTTTTATTGCCTAGAATACATTGGCCCCCAACTCTAACTTGTGGATCTTCTTGGGAGAGTCTTGTTTATTTGTTTCCTTCCTCTCCTTGCCATACAAAAGACTCACATGTGCTTGAGTCACTTTTGCTCCTTTTTTTTTTCTTTCTGCTCTGAGTAGGTGAATCCACTCTCTGCTTAAAGTTGGAAAACTAAATTTTTATACATTTGTTAATAGTTATTGTTTAACTGAATTTGGTTCCAAATTCACACCAAATTATTTAGTTCTATTGACATTGTAGAGATTTAACACTTGCCTTTGGATTTACGCAGTTTTGAAATGTCTTAATTGATGTTCACTTTAGTATTTAGATTTTTTTCCTTAAAAAAAAAAAGATTTTCTGCTGCCTCTGATAGAACTTTTACAACTATGAACTAACACTGTTACAACGTAACTCTGGTATCCCTACAAAACAGTGCCTGAAAAATTCCAGAAATGGCAGAGTCCTTTTTCCCAAATCACACTTAGTAGATTTTCCTGTATTTTGGTGTTTGCTTCCTTTCCCAGTGCCTTTTAAATCTTCACTTGGTTTAGATCCTTCAGTTGTTAAAAAATTATTGATGGTCTTTATAATAATCTACACTTTATAAAATATATTTATTTATGGGATCCGGGTAGGAATTGTATTTAATTTAATTGTACTTAATTTCAATTCCACTACACTTGGTAATATCTGGTTAGAACTGCCTGTGTGTAAGCTTGAAAATTAGTTTAGGACTCAATTGTAGCTCAATTCTGGAGGTATAAGGGGTTTCTTTTAATTCTCCTATTAATATAATTTGGGAATTACTTATTTTTCTATGTTGGGAAGAAGTTTGGTAAACAATGTTGTGTTGATTTCCTAGAAACTTAACTATAAACTCTCTGGAATAATTGTAGGCATGTAGATTTTTTGTAGGACTGAGGGAAATACTTTTCTCATAGAATTTACTCAAAGGCCATTGACTCTATGGTTTTTGTTGACTATAAGTCTGGTATAAATTTCCAAAAGTTTGGTTGACTTTTCAACTTAAAATAAACCAGGAAAGTTTTGGTTTACTGTTTATATTCTAGATAGGACTTTCCTTTTTTTCCTTTACAATAATTTTCATTACTTCTTCATTAGATATATAACCCAAGGCCTCAGAATCTTCAGAAGCAAATGCAGGTTTTTCATTGATGTGTGTGTTGGTATATTTATCATATGAAACAAGAACTTGTGCTTAATATCAAAATTGAAATTTTAAATGACAGATTGGTATAAGATTTAGACATTTAAATATTCTTATCATTTTCAGATGGACATTTTTGTGTTGTTTGGCTTATTACTAAGTAAAATTATAAGCTTGTCTCTTCTAAAATGAGAAAAATTAGCATGACCTTGTATCTCCTTAATTGGGAATTACATTTCATGGAAAATTGATTGACTATTTCTATGAATGCTATATTAAAAACTTCTCTTCAGAATACTTGGCAAATAAAGAGCATTTGTACCAGCTTTATGAAACTAAGATTATATTGTTAGGATTACTCTAGATGATGGGTCTATTATATCTATATTTGTTGATTTTGAATTTCTGCATATGTTCAATAGTGATGAATTGAGCCTAATTATTCTATAGAATTTCATCATCCATATTTCAGGCTTACCAAAAACATAAAATTCATATAGAATTTTTACAAAATTTAGCAACTTTAGGGTTCTGTTTAGGTAGCATTATTTAGAAACTGACATTAAGTGAGAATAAGTTATGACTATATTTGATTGCCTGGTTTACACCTGTGTTCTTGATGTACTATTTCACAGTGCCTCCATTCATTTAATAAATGTCTTAATTTGGATGACAAATTATCTGAATTAATTCACATAATTTCTTTCAACAAGTATTTGTTAAAGATCTACTATGTGTCTGGACCTGTTTTAGGTACTGGGGAAATAGCTAATAGTAGACAAATTAAAAGACAAATGACATCAAGTAAATGTCATTTGGTAATCAGGTAAATTGTCTTTGTCATGGAACACAACAAAAATGAAATATGTCATTCTTGCACAATAATTGAGTACTGCTGGAATCACAGCACATTAAAAAGACAGAAAGACAATGAAATATCACCTCACACCTGTCAGAATGACTAAAATCAACAGCACAAAAAAAACAGGTGTTGGCAAGGATGTGGAGAAAGGGGAACCCTCTTGCACTCCTGGTGGGAATGCAGACTGGTGCAGCCACTCTGGAAAACACCATAGAGGTTCCTCAAAGAGTTAAAAATGGAGCTACCCTATGACCCAGCAATTCCACTACTAGGTATTTACCCAAAGAATAAAAAATACTAATTCAAGGGGATACATGCACCCCAATGTTTATAGCAGTATTATCCACAAAAACCAAATTATGGAAACAGACTAAGTGACCATTGAGTGATGAATGGACAAAGTAGATGTAGTATATATATGCAATGGAATATTACTCAGCCATAATAAAGAAGGAAATCTTGCTATTTGCAATGACATGGATAGACCTGGAGAATATTATGCTAAGTGAAATAAGTTAGTCAGAGTAAGATAAATACCATATGGTTTCACTCATATGTGGAATTTAAGAAATAAAACAAATGAGTAAAGCGGGGGGACAAAGCACGTGAGAGGCAAACCATGAAATAGACTCTTAACTATAGAGAACAAACAGAAGGTTACCAAAGGGGCGGGGGGTGGGGGGTGGGGGGGCAGTGAAATAGGTGATGGAAATTAAAGTGTGATGAGCACCGGGTGTTGTATGGAAGTGTTGAATCACTATATTGTAGATCTGAAACTAATATTACACTATATGTTAGCTAACTGGAATTTGAATGAAAACTTTAAAAAGAAAAAAAATTAGGTCAGAAGCAAAAAAATAACAGAAAGGACCTATCAACATTTTTAGAGAGGTTAAGAGATATACTATAGATGTGTCAAATAGGATGGTAAGAATGCATTATTTTTAAAAAGTCAGTGAGTAGTTAAATTTTTTCAACTTTGTTTTAAACTGGTAGGTGTAGAAGAGACAAGCTGGAAATACTCATTTAACTTAATTATAATTGTTTTTTTTTAATTTTTAAAAATGTTTATTTATTTTTGAGAGAGAGAGAGAGAGAGAAAGGCAGGGTGCGAGTGGTGGAGGGGGCAGAGAGAGAGGGAGACACAGAATCCAAAGCAGGCTCCAGGCTCCGAGCTGTAAGCACAGAGCCCAACGCGGGACTGGGAGTCATGAACTGTGAGACCATGACCTGAGCCGAAGTTGGACGCTTAACCAGTTGAGCCACCCAGGTGCCCCAGTTATAATTGTTTTTGACAAGTAGAGCAGAAATCTCAAATGAGGTTGCTTGTCACTTGTTACAGCTTATTAGTACACCTGTTATTAAAGAAACTATAGAGAGTGAATCAGCTGAATAAAATCTTGGCTAGTGGAGGTATGCAAAACGTAGCATTAGCAAGCTGCATAGGAGGCATAGAGTTTAAAATGTTGCGAGACACTGACCTGGATCATAGATAGTAAAATAGGCAGGGTCACCTTTCCAATTTTTGAATTCAATCAAAGAATGTATTTTGTATTAAAAAAGAATACTTTCTTAAAACGTTCCCCTAAAAAAGCTTTGGTGGCATAAGAACAGCTGAATGGGTTGGCCAAACAACTGTATGTAACTTTTTTTGTAGTTCTTTCTTTCAGCTATTAAAAATTAGAGGGGTACCTAGGTAGCTCAGTCAGTGGTTGTATTGGTTTCTGCTCAGGTCATGATCTCACAGTTTTTGGGATTGAGCCCGACAGAGAACCCTGCATCAGGCTCCCCACTGACAGCACAAAGCCCAGTTGGGATTCTCGCCCTCCCTCTCTATCTGTCCCTCCCTTTCCTTCTCCTCTCCCTCTCCCTCTCTCTCAAAATAAGTAAATAAACTTTAATAAAAAAGAATTAGAAACTGTTTTCTGATTACAGTATCTTGCTATATAATTCAGTTTTATTGCAGAAAGGTGATGTTAGAAAGGGTTAATACAATAATATAAGTCCCTTTGAAATGTTTTTTGTATAATTACTTATCCACATAATGTATGTAGTCTTTCAGTTGATTCTACCTTCTAAATTGTATTTGGTGTTCAGAGAAGTGTTTAAATTTTTTTTTCATACAGTTAAAAATTTAATTTCTAGGTATAACATCTTCTGAGTAGAGAATTTTCCAATCTGTTTATGTAGACTCAGTCCTCTTAGTCATTAGATTTTATTAATTATTTACAACATTTTAAATAATATTAAATTATAATTTTCCTAAGTATAAATTAGTTTGCCTTTTAATACCATTAAATCTACCAACAAAGTGTTTAACTTTTAAAAAAATGCAAAAAAGGACTTCATGAAGACTGTGTGAGGTCATTGTCTTCAACTAGTTGTCATTTTTTTCCCCCTAGAAACATTTGTGTTTTACTGGAAAAAGCCTGGGCTTGGGGATCAGATCTTCTGGCTTAGAATCATGGCTCTATTGATTACAAGCTATGTTATCTTGGACATATTTTAATCTTATTTAGCTCATTTTCTTAAGTTTGTCGAAACAGATAAAAATGCTAAGTACTAACACTTACGCATAGGAAGTATTTGGACCATCATATGTGCTCAAAAAAATGTATATAGAATCTGTGTCTACATTTCTTTAGTTTTTCAAATTTCATTATTTATCTCCTTTAATTGGATTTGATTTTCTACTGCTTACATAGCAGTGGAGATGATTTTCAATTTCAGACAGTTAACAGTAGTAACTAAACTGGCAGCAACTCAGATATGGCTCAAATACTGCTGAAGTCTAGAGCAATTCCATCTGGTTTATCCATTGCTGTGGCTACCTGTCTCCAACTATTCTGGGAGCTAACAATTTAGATAGAGTTGGTTATGAGTTCATTTCAACTTCATTGAGCACAAAATAAGTGGTAGGCACCGGTAGTTAATTTGTGCTTTGTCATGGAGATGAATATTACACAGAGCCTGGCCTTCAATGGCAGTCAGGTAGAAGTACCCCTTGTGGCCTATCATTTGCTCTTCCTCCCCACCACTTTTCTCTATAGAATTATGGATGGCGCTAAGATTCTTATCTAATTCACAGCAGGGGTTTTAAACCTGGGTGGGGAGCCAACAGAATCCATCAGACAGGATGTACTTAAGATCTGTGCGTTTGCAGAGCCTGCCTCCTCTGCAATTCCTCTGGGACTACTGGAGTTATAACACCTTTTACAAGCAAAGTTCTTTTTAAATATCACTCTTAAATGCAACAGTTGCAATCATCTTCTTGTTGCCTTTTCAGATTTTTATCTCTTCAAAAGGTGGCGTCTGGAACTACTGAGGTTATTTTTCAGCACTACCACATTGACTGTGGCATTCTATTCCCTATAAGGCTCAGATATTAATACATGTTTTTTTCTTCTTCTCTGGATCACATGGCCAACTTTTGCCTTCAAGTTAAAAAAATTAAAAATCCTTATTTATTCACGTGACAATGGTAAAACCATAAATTTTAAAGTTGCATTAGAAAATGATTTTTATAAACTTGTTTTAAAATTCCATTTGTAACCTGCAAGTATTATATGAAGTGATCCTAACTCTTTTAAAATCTTGAATCATGCTTTTCTATGCATTTGTAAGAGAATGTCCCAGTATGAAAATAGGACATCCTATTTGTGACTAAACTGATCTTTGTTTATAGGCTGAACAAACATACATTGACTTTTAATGTAATTGTGAAAAGAAAAAGGCCTTGAAAATGTTTAGAAATATTTTGTTCATGTTTACTTTAGCATGTTAAAAATCATCTGTGATGGGATATCCTTAACCACTTCTGGACTGAGGTTTTAATTGTCTTTCTTTCTTTCTTTCTTTCTTTCTTTCTTTCTTTCTTTCTTTCTTTCTTTCTTTCTTTCGTATTCCTTAATATTTATGCCCTGAATATTATGGATTTTACATGGGAAACATTAGATAACATTCAAAAAACTCTCTAAATGTAATGTGTTGGTTTTTAAAAAAAATTTTTTAAACATTTATTTATTATTGAAAGACAGAGAAAGAGCGTGAGCAGGGGAAGGGCAGAGAGAGAGGGAGACACAGAATCCAAAGCAGGCTCTGAGCTGTCAGCACAGAACCCGACACGGGGCTCAAACTCACAAACTGTGAGATCATGACCTAAGCCGAAGTCAGATGCTTAACTGACTGAGCCCTGTAATGTATTTTTATAATAAGATGATGATAGCACCTATTGAACCCAGAAATCAATGTTGAAGTCAAAATAGTGAACAAAAAGAACTTGCTACTTATCCAACTGTATTCAGCTATTAAAGCACAATCAGACACAGCAAATTCAAAATCAATATGAAATTTCCATTTCCCCTTTACGAACTCATAATTCAAGTTTGTAATGGTGGAATCTGTATTACTGGCCTGCTCTCTGATCAGATACTCAGTACAGTGATTTGGGAATCTGTGAACTATTTGTGATTCTGTAAAAACTCAAATACGCAATCTCCTTTAGTTATTGTTCAGTTTTGTTTTAATTTAAAGTTTTTAGCATACTTCTGATTTCAAAGTCTTAGCACTAACAACAGCTAGGTCCACTGGGATGTCCTGATGCCTATGGACAAAACAGGAGGAAAAAAAAATGGCATGGACTGGGCTATCTAGATTGCTAATCAAGTAATTAGGGGCACACCTAACTAGGTGGGGGATTTGAGAAGGAGTCTAAAAGGCCACTAAGAGCCAGAGAACTAGCCAAATCAATCTGTTGGGGAAAACTAAAATTCCAATATTTGAGAGTTTAGGGACACTTACTAGGTCTGATTGCATTCGTTCAAACATAGGAATACAGGTGGGGAGTCCTCAGCACCAGGAGTTTAGAATTTGGAGAAATAAGATTAGGTGGAGAAAAAGAGAGAGTATGGGAGTGAGAGATTGGGTTGGTAATGAAAAGCAACTACAAACAATGGTAGATATGTGTGTCTTGTGCTGAAAGGTCAACAGAGCTAAGTGCTAGTGGATTGAGCTATCTTAAAGAACAAAAGGTGTCAGGGGCACCTGGGTGGCTCAGTCAGTTGAGCATCCCGTCCGTGGGTTCAGGTCCCATGTCGGGCTCTGTGCTTACAGCTCAGATCCTGGAACCTGTTTTGGATTCTGTGTCTCCCTCTCTCTCTGCCCCTCTTCAGCTCGCTCTCTCTCTCAAAAATAAGTAAACTTTAAAAAAAAACAAAAACAAAAAACAAAACAAAACAAAACAAAAAAAACAAAAGGTGTCATATATCCTTCCGTAGGTAAATTCTTTCTTTTTAGTAAGGACCTCAGGATACATTGTATTAAACACACACACACACACACACACACACACACACACACACACACACACAACCTAAAAAACAAACCTCCGATAGAATTTCAGCTACATTGTCGGGGTGAAGTTGTTTTTAGAAGGTGGATCATTTAGGAGTACTATTCTCCATTCATCATAGGGTTAAGAGGGCAGACTTTGTAGCCAAACTGCCTGATTTTGAATCTTAGACATATAACTTAATAGCTTAGGACTTGGGCAAATTGCTTGACCTTTTTATGCCTCGGTTTCCTTATCTTTAACATGCGGATAACACTATGACCCACTGCATAGGATTGTTGTGAGGAACAAACAAATAAATATATAGAAAGCTCTTCCTAAGCAGTTGCTTAAAAAGCAATTGCTATATAAGTTTAAGCAATTATTATTATTGTACAATCACGCATATTGGGCTAGGGAAAGGATTCCCTTGATTTACACTAGGCAAGTTGTAAATACCGGAAACGGGGAAGGATATGGTGTGTTTGTACAAGCAACTGTTCTAAGTCTTAGTTGTATCAGAGAGGTTCCTCAGTCCTTCGTAGGAAAACTTCCTACACTTCTCCAGGTAACTTCCTCTTGGCTAGCACCTGACCATCTCAGCCGGCAGCCACAGTGCACCCTAAGACAGCAGCACACTTGATGTGTGCAAATATTTGAGTGTATTTCTCAGTCTTTCATCAGTGTTGTAAATTTTGTATCTGGAATGTTTGGGAATGCCATGGTCTACAAAATCTTTGTATTTGGATTTGGAACCAGGAGGCCATATGCTTGTTGAGGAGAGAGGTTTTGGAGAATAAAACAGCAGGGGATCTTGACTGCCAGGCAGGGTGCTAATTTCCTGAGTAACTCCAAGCATATCACTTAAATCAAGATCTATTTTTACATCTGTAAGTTGTCAAAGTTCAATTTACTCACCTCTTTGGTTTTCTAATTGCCTAGCCTAGCTTTTAAAATTATTTTGTAAATAAAGCCTTACTGAGAATTTGAGCATTTCTCAGTCTTACGTGGCATTAAAATTCTAGGTCCCTTAGAGCATTACTCCTGACTTTTAGAAATTCCCCACGATGTATTCTAACTCTGATGTAAGGGAAGATACCTCTTCCTTCACCTCCAGACTTCCTTGGATTAGGAATCAGAAGGCCTGAATTCATATCCAATCAAATGATCTCTGGTCAAGTTTCTTTACTTTTTGAAAGCTTGGGGTTTTGTCTGTGAGATGAAAGTAACAATGCGACATTTGGGATGAGGATTAAATAAGGTAACACATAAAATTTCTTAAGACAATACTTTGCTAAATAAGGCCTTTTTTTCTTAATCTTTCCTTTCCTGCCTCCTAATTCTGATGGAACTTCTTGAGAAAGAGCCAATTCTATATTCAGCACTATTGAAAAAATTCTTTTATTGTTTTTTTTCCCTAAAGGACCAAAGAATTCCATGTTTCTGAAAGGCCAAATATTACAATTTTTATGTGCGAATTATGGAGATGTAGCCATTGACCAGTTATCATCCATAGAGAACAGTGATGTAAAGGCAGCCTGTCTTCTGCTGAAGGAGGGATGTTTCAGGATACCTTCATTTCCGGATCCCAAAAGGATGAGCTAATAAAGCACAACGGGCTGAAGGCCCAGCTGTGAGGTTAGGAGCCTAGATGGCAGGATTCCATGGATTGTTCTTGCTCTTTTGGGATCTGCAACATGAATAGACCTCAGTTGATCCAGGAATAGACTTCCTTTTGCAGCTAGAGAGAGAGGAAGCTGAAGGAGAGGTGAGTGTGCCTGGAATAGACAGGGGAGTTTGATCTTAATTTAGGGAGTTCCTGGGTATTCTTGTCTTGTTTGTACACAGTAGATTTTAATAACATTTTAAAGAGAGTTGTTTACATTTTAGGAGGGAAATTCTCATACATTTGGTGGGAAAAAAAACAAAAACAAAAACAAAAACCAAAGACAGTCTGTACCTCACTCAGTCCATGAGCCACATTTCCTGTGTAGTGGTCCCTAAGTGATTCCTAGGAGCACAATCACTGCATTTATTAAACTTTTATTTACTAAGAAATGGACAGTAGCATATGGGAGCAATGACAATAGCTGACTGATGAGAAAACAAAGAAATTCCAGTATTTTGCTGTTTTGAAAAAAAGTCATTCAGAATTTAGTCATATTGGTTCAGCTGTTGTAACCAAAGACTGATAAGATAATAGAGGTCTTTGTGGTGGTTTTGTACTGAAATCCTTTATCTTTATGATGCACTGGGGCCCTTTAGAGTGGAAAGCTTTTCAAACTGCTGTTGGATTCAGAACTCAAATTAGCTGCTGGTACACTGGGACAGGGGTTCCTTTCTCAGGCAGTCACCACAAAGTAACTTTTATCAGGGGACCTTCTGATAGATTGTTAGTTTCTTTAGCTTACCCTATTTATTTTTTGTTGACTTTTTGCTGCCCTATTTTGTGACATTTAAAAGAAGGCTATATCAAAAAAGGCCAATGCTAAATGATGGACTGTGCTTGTGAAGTGGGGACATCACAGCCCATCTGATGTGTGAGGAGTCTGCAGCATGAGCACAGCAGTTTAACCAGGTTACCTGTGGGCAGAAAAGATCAAATGCAGCTTTCTTTTATGACCAGCATTGTATTTTGGCTTTCTTCTCAAACAATGTCCATTTGAGAAAAAAAAAAAATTAGAACTAACCAGGGAATTCACTCTTAAGAGCTTTTCTTTTCAACTTAATTTAAAATCTTTCTGGATTGTTGGCTGAGTTCTTTGGTTGATGCTGCTTTGAAATTACTGCTAAGTGCTTTAATCTTTCTAGGATTGCTGTGGAGAAGTGTGTCTCCATCAGAACTCCACTCCAGTGTCACTGCCTTCCCTCCCCATCATTCTGAACACACATACTTGTAGTTCACCAGGTTTCTTGTAATTTCATTGTTAAGTCTTATTAAGCTTATTATAATGATGTGTGATTCAATGACTGAGCACGTTTAGGTGGAAGTCTTGTTTTAAATTCCCTGAGACACATTTCTAGATAATGCCATTTGTTGATGTTCGTTTTATTTGGCTTGGTACACATTACGTTTTAACACCATTTCCCTTCATTTCATAAGAGGGAAGAGATAAAAACTATGCAGAGAAACTCACAAAATTTAATTTGGCCAACTCGGTGAGTGAGCTTCTCCCTTCCCTCTTTTAGTCTGTCTCTCTTCCCACTGCTGTGCTGGTTTCTGGGTTTTCTCATTAGAAAAACTGAGTTATCACCACATATGTTATCACTTGCAGGGGACAGCTATAAAGAGAGTAACCTGTGTGAAATGTTTATATTGTTAAAGTCCTAGGTCTGAGAATATTGTAAGAAGGTGAGGCAAATCTCTAGTAAAGTGCTCTGCAAGGTGCCTGCCTTGTCCAGATGTTGAGTCCTCTGTAACTTCCCAATGCCCAGTCTTATTTCTAGCACCATGGACTGTCACTGTGGGTGAAATTAACTAGCAGAGTGCCGTGCACATTCTTTCTGTGAGCTGATGTTAAAAAAAAAGGAAAAGAAAAACTGTAAATTTTAAACCTGATTTTTATTTTTAATTTTAAATTCTATACCACAAAGGGATTTATCCTAATTATCTTTTTATTTTACCTAAGTTCTCATCAATTTTGAGTTTTCTTTGTTGGTTTTTGGGCCTATGGACAGGTAGTTATAGTTGGTAAAGTTAAAAAAAAAAGTAGTCTATGTTAGTTCATTTTTTTCAAGTTCTTCAGATTATGACCAAAAAGGGCTAGAGGGCTGATTTTAAAACTGTTATAGTGAAAGATGGTATTTGAAAACTTTTGATGAGGGAAATTGCTGCCATATTTACATTTTGAAAAGTGTTTCCTTATTTACACACTATTGACTTCCTATTGAGACTCAAAATTTTAAGTACAACTGGTAAAGAATTCAATGGATCAAACTCAGTAAATCTGAAGTCACTGGAATAAAGGCCCCTAAGAAAAAAAATGTGTCAATTTTAAAGGTCTTTCCTAACTGAAGACCATTTTGTGATAGAGCCAAAGGTTAATAAAATCAGTAGTGAATGTAGCAATTTTACAGATAAGCTATTCACAACAAGTGTAGTTACTTGAATAAAAAGCTAATTCAGTTCTAAAATGCCACATGCAGTAGCAGTGAATAGCTGCTTTTAGGTGCTTTCTGGAGGAGGATAAAATACAGAATCACGGCACTCTTCTCTTCCAGCGTCCCTGGCTGCCTGTAAATTGCTGTGAATGGGGCTGTGGGCTGACAGGCTCTATTAAGACAAACTGCCTTTCTCATCGGAGAGATAAAATAAATCAGGTGTTTAGTCAAATTAAAATACTTCAGCTGGAGCAGGCCCTGGGGAGCACTGATCCACCTGACTAATCTGAGAGAAACTCAAGACAGATGTGGTTTGGGGATAAAGACGACCCCATGGAAAAAAAAAAAAACCTGCTGCACTGTCTTTGGAGTTGGAGAATAGATACAGTTTATAGCGGAGAGTGTCAGGCACACAGTGTGTGTGATATTGGATAAAAGCAGGCACATTGACTTGTAGAGAAGCTGTGTGCAGAAGGTTTTTTGCTGGTTCCCTCTTTGCGGTTTATGAAACTACCTCTGTTTTTGTGTGGGAGAGACTATTTTCCAGCAGTGCTTTTGGAGATTTTAAGATAGCCTGAAGGATGTGAAACAGATGATAGGCAGCTACTGATGACCTCTGCTGGCCTGGGCAGATTCTCTGGATCTGACTTTCCTTTTTTCCAAGTTGATTTTATCACAACTGAAAACATAATTCAAGACAAGACTTTTTACAGAGAGTTAAACTGCCTTATAAGAGTTTTCTATGTGGTCTTTTGGCTTCAACATAGCCGGACAGTATTTAGGTTGCCTCACTATGCCCCATAAATTGTCTACTTTTTCAACAACCCTGACAGTTATATAGATCTTCCTCTACTTATAATGGAGTTACATCCGGATGAACCCATTTTAAGATGAAAATATGCATTTAATAGTTCAAAATGCATCTAATCCACCTACCATAGCCTAGCCTACCTTCAGTGTGCTCAGAACACCTACATTAGCTCACAGTTGGGCAAAATCATCTAACATCAAGTCTGTTTTATAAGAAAGTGTTGAGTATCTATACAATTGATTGAATATCAGACGGAAAGTGAAAACCAGAATGTATGGGTGCAGTATGGTTGAACTGAATCAGTGCTTTGCTCTCCTGATTGTGTGGCTCAGTGGGAGCTGCGGGTCTCTGCTACTGCCCAGCACCTACAGAGAGGATCATTCCCTGTGTTACTGGATGCATATTACTGTTGCACAGTCATGAAGTAAGAAAACTTGAACCATTGTAAGTCTGTAGTTTTTTTTTTCCATAGCAAAATTATACATTCAACTAAACTAGTATTTTTTTAAGCTTATGTATTTCTTTTGAGAGAGAGAGCAGGAGTTGGGGAGGGGCAGAGAGAGAGAGAGAGGGAGAGAGAATCCAAAGCAGGCTCCACACCGTTGCACAGAGCCTCATGTGGGACTTGAACACACCAACCATGAGATCATGACCTGAGCTGAAGTCAGACGCTTAACAAACTGAGCCACGCAGGTGCCCCTAAACTAGTATTTTTTGAGATGAAATAACTTGTGTTCACAGGTTGGTTTATTAATGTGATTCAGATTCGATGTTATTTTTAGTACAGCAGTATAAACATTTGCTGTTAATTAAAACAGAAAAATCTAGGGGCGCCTGGGTGGCGCAGTCGGTTGAGTGTCCGACTTCAGCCAGGTCACGATCTCACGGTCCGTGAGTTCGAGCCCCGCGTCGGGCTCTGGGCTGATGGCTCAGAGCCTGGAGCCTGTTTCCGATTCTGTGTCTCCCTCTTTCTCTGTCCCTCCCCCGTTCATGCTCTGTCTCTCTCTGTCCCAAAAATAAATAAAACAGAAAAATCTAACACTACAGGTTTTAACTACTTAGGTGTAAATCACTATATGTGAACAAATACAATGGGTATAGAACAGAAAAATGGTCATGCATCACATTTAGAGAGTGTCAGCTATTGTACGGTGTAAATTGATTTCTCCTTAATTATATATATGTATATATGTAAATTTATATATACATATATGTATGTGTATATATAAATTCCCCGTTGAGGGAGAATTTTAGATTTGTTTTGCTACTATATTTCATTCCAACTGCATTCATTACGGCACTCACATCTATTCAAAATATATATGTGCTCCTCAAATTTAAGGAAAAGATAGCAATAGTCTTATATGAATGCCTAAATTTTCTAAAAATATTGCTCTCTGGCATGCTTTTTAAAAAATTATTTAGATGTCACTGAATTTTTACAATTAAACAACTTGAATATCATACTGATTTGTAAAAAGATCAGTTAAATTGTGTTATTCTGTAAATGCATATATACATGTCTAGTAGCATGGAAGCACGAATGCATTTATAGACCTTTGGCTTCACCTTGAACAGAAGAAGCTAAGAAGTCATGTATATGTTATCCTCAGCTTCTCTGTTTCCTATGTAGAGGAGGAAGGGGACTGTATTGAAGATTGTTAAAACAACATTATTTAACCTAGGAGAAGAGAAAACCTTCTAGTTTTTCCTTGGGAGTGTAAATACCAGATCCAACTCTTGTGTTGGCCCTTGCCCCAAATTTCCTATGAATGCTTCTCTTCTTTAAGAATTGTGATGCAGTAACTTTCCCAGTTTCCAGTAAGTCTTCTCTTAACTCACCTCATATAGAAAGGTATAGTAAGAAAATTACAGGTAGATCAGAATATTTCCAAAAACATATGCAATAAAATGTCCATATATCCCAAATATCTACTCTTACAATCTTCCAGACTATTTTCCACACCATAGGTAGAATGACCACATCATTCATCCCTTATTTAAAATACTGTAGTTATTTTTGAAACATTCTTAGAATAAGTATGAAGTTTATCAAGCATGGTCTATTAGTTCACTGAATGGTGTGAACTTTTACTACCTCTGTACCTCATCTGGTACTCTACTCCCCCCCTTTTTTTTTCCTTGCTCAAGTTTTACTACCTTCTTTCAACTTGTGGAACACACTGGAACTCCCCTCCACTGCCCCCCCCCCCCCCAACCCCGGGGCTTTTGCCTGTGTTGTTTCTTCTGAAAAGTTCCTTGATCACCCTCCAACTCTTTGACTACTTAACTCTATTCATCTTCCTGATAATTTGTTACTTTTTCAGACTATCTTTCTTACACTTGGGCCTCCCAAACTTGGTTAAACTTCCCCCAAATATCTGTCATTTTGTAATTCTTATTTAGTTTTTGTTTACATTTATATGTGTAATTGCTTGATTAAGGTTCCCTACTCTCATGCACTTTGGACTCCAAAGTGCACAAGAGTAGAGAAGTCTATCTGCTTTTTCTTGCCATAGTATCAGTATTCTCGTATATAGTTGCCATTCAGGAAGTATTTTGTTTTAATTAGAAATGACTAAAATAAGTAAATAAATACATTTCATACTTTTTTTGTCTTCTCATTCATATATATATATATATACATATATATATACATATATATATACATATATATATATACATATATATGTATATATATATATATATGTATATATATACATATACATATACACACACACACACACCATGAATTAATTGAGCTTGTTGTACTTTTGAAGAAATTTTATGATTCCCACTGGGAACCTGCTTTTGTATTCATGAAGTTCTTTTTTTTACCAAGCTGAAATTCCTATTGCTGAAATAAAAACTCATTTAAAAAAAATCAATTCCAGTAGCTAGAAAGAACAGCTGGATACAGTATTTGTTCCTTTATCAGTTGAATACATTTTCTAACATCATCTCATGATTATTTTTCTTTTAATTTTGATTTTAGGCCATCTTTCAACTCAGTGAATCTTTAAGCATATGGGATACTGACAGTTTGTTTTTTTCTTTATTTTTTAAGGACTTGAATTGATATTACAAACCCCAAGATAGTCCTAAGTGGCATAGCTTCTCTGCTGACATCAGTCTTACCTTCTGGGAATCATACACTAGCAAGTACTAGCCAGCATCCTCTGAAGGCTCTGTTTGTCCCTGCAGCCACTAAGAAAATAGGACCACTGCTAACTGAAATATTTTTAGTTTCTCAGATTGTCCTCGTGCTTTCTTAGCAGGACTGAGGGGAGTTTCATAAGGAGATTGGAAGTCTACTCTTCCACACACACAAAAATCGGCAATCTTTGTCCCCTTTGACAGCTGGTGGCATCTTTCTGAAAAGCTTTCAAATCATAGATCATTTCTTCATAATGAAACCTGTGTGGCTCAGATACAGTGGGTTGAAATTCTTATCTTATGCTGTGGTAAATGCTCTAATTTAGATTCACAAAAGGATTCTGTACCCTTTACTTAGGAGAGCTGTGCAATTTGCCCATAAAAAGACTGTTCAGCACCATTAGTGCATACCATAAGTGTTCAGCGACATCATATTCATTAAACAGCACATCCTTATGCATAACCTTTTCAACCTCGAATGTGTTTTTTCCCTTTGAAGAATGACAAATGACAAAAGGGTGAGAGAGGCCTCCAAGCAACATTGTTGCCTTTAAGGATGAACTTGAGAACTTTAGCTTGATCCCTTCACAGGGGGAAAAACATAAGATTCAATCCTATCCTTACCTGAGGCAAGGCAGTTTTTTTTTTTTCCCTCCCTCTCTGTAGAACTCGTTCCAAGGCCAAGAGAACAACTCCTGACATCCAAGCTTCAGAGACAGGTCTTTGCACAATAGAAAAGTTTTATGAGATCAGTGATTGGAAAATTCCTTCTGTAACACTTATTAAGCACTTACTATGTCTTAGATCCT
The DNA here is from genome assembly GCF_024362965.1 of Panthera pardus. NCBI lineage: Eukaryota > Metazoa > Chordata > Mammalia > Carnivora > Felidae > Panthera > Panthera pardus. The sequence continues at coordinate 42,924,452 of NW_026526677.1, forward strand.
GTGTTGGTCACTGAGATAGAGATAACTAGCTAATATTATAGAATATTAATACAACCCATGGTTTCTAATCTTTGGTACTAAATATCATAGGTTTCCTATCTTGATCAGATAGATTTGGTGGGGATAAGTAGGGGTGGGGGGGGGGTGAGAGAGAGGGAATATGGTAAAAAGGCGAGAATGGGGATAGTTCTACTTTTTGTTTTGTTTTGTTTTGTTTTAAAGAGCCAGAGGGAAGAGCGAGAATTTTATTAGCAATGATACTTTTAATTGGCAGGGTCGGTGACTAACTCTGGTGTTCATTCCACTGATACTCTGTAGTGTTCCTATACTCACAGTAACCTCCAGTTACTGTCCCAGATGGTTAAGTGTCTTAGGGTAGTCCCTTTCTAAATCCGCCCTCCACTTTTCCCCAATTCATTCAGACTTTTCTCAAACTTGTGAGATATCTTCTCACTTCCATTTTAGGTACACCTGAGAGCCTGGCAGAGAAAGAACGGCAACTCTCTACTATGATTACCCAGCTGATCAGTTTACGGGAGCAGCTCTTGGCAGCGCATGATGAACAGAAAAAACTGGCAGCCTCACAAATTGAGAAACAACGGCAGCAAATGGACCTTGCTCGCCAACAGCAAGAACAGGTGAGCCCTGCAAAAGGAGCTGATGAACTGGAGAGGTGAATGCGCCAAGCTCAGCGAGTAATCACATTGATTGGTTTATTTGTCATAAGCATTCCTAAAACTAAAAAATAAAATAAAAAAAGAAGGAGAAGAAGAAAAGAAGAAGGAAAGAGAAAGATGGAAAAACAAAGGAAGAAGACTTCTGGAAATCCAGGGTCTTTAAGAATACTGAGGGGATATGTGGAGAACAAAGAAAGGCATCATAGCAACTGGGCATAACTGAAAGTGATAACGTTATTCCAGAACATTTGGATTTGATTAATTATTTAGGGACTCATTCACACAGACATCGCATGCAATCCTAGTGTAGCTTACCCATGAGTAAGTTGCTTCTCTCTGGGCCTACTCTTCTCATCCGGAAAAGAAGGGTCCTGGTCTAGAGAAACTTTGAAGATCTTTAAGCTTACTGGTCCCATGATTTTCTCTGACTTTAAAGCTAAGGTGACCATAGGCCTCAGTTTTCCCAGAATAACCATGGCTAATGCCTGTTTCCCAGAGTAATTATTAATAACCCCTATTCCACTTGCAAAAGTTGGCCGGGTTTGAATGATAAATTATATGGTCACTCTATTTATAGCATAGGTAAATCATTGAAAACAAATTAGCACATGGCTCCTCTAAGAATTTGATTTCATTGATTTAGAAGTGAGAAAGAAGAAAAAATAGCAAAGTTTAAGTGTATATCTTTTAAAAAATAAATCACTTTCCCAAACCTTTTTCCTGTCTCATAAGAGTACATTAATCTAATAACAATGATCCTATAGAGTAGTCCCTGATGCTTTAGATCAGATGGACCCAAATTAATGTGCAGTTTTTAGAAATCTGACATTATTACTGGAATTATCTTTTCAGTTAAATGTATTTTATAGGGGTATATAGAGCAATATATGCTCTGTTGATTTTAATGAGTTGTGACGTCTGGTATTTTATATGCTTGAATATTTGCCCACATGTAGGAATATGGACTCAGCCCCTAATGGAAAATAACATAAAGGAACACTGTAAAAAATCAGAAGTTAGAATGTCATTTAGCCATCCAGAGATGACACAGTAATTAACTATTGACACTTGTGAATAAGCTAGCACAAATTAATCTTGACACATTTGCAGACGAGTGATATCTTACAGTGAACACTTTGTAATTATATTTCAAAATGAAAATTAAATGACACTTAAAACTAGGTTGTCATGCTCAATGAAGCGAGCATGTAGCTCAACCGATTGGCAAATAAAATTCAGAATTTGAGCCACATGGTGCTTATGTACCATACTTCACTGTGTCAAACCCATACGTCTAGAGTGGGTGATAGTAATTGCACTGTGGTGTTTTGGATGCATTTCTATGCAGCACTTTATCATTTAGGAGGGACCATCAATATTAGATGCCTAGTAGTGTTTCACTGGCTTGCTAAGAGGAAATAAATATTCAGAGGGTCCCACATCTATACCTAGAGTTGCCGAGTGAGTTGCCCATTTCTGATTTGAATAGTGACAAGCAGACTGAGCCTTTCCAATCTGATTACATAGTGTTTCTGTTTTGCTTATAAAGCTTTGGAGGGGAGTAGTCCCACTTCTCAAACTCTAGCCTATGATAGGGGCAGCTTTATCATGAGTTCCAGTATGAGCCAGTCATCACCAGAAACCACAAAACAACATTTTGGAGTAGACTGCTATTTTTTGTTATCTCGGGCTCAATGAAATGTGATTTGGGTGTTTCCCTCTATTCTAGGCTAAAGAATCAAAAAGACTCAAGAAATATACAGTTGAAGGCTGATCCACCTTCATTGCTACTTCTAAGATTGCCCATTCTAGAATATTGGCTTTTGGAAATAGAAGAAATAGGAACAAAAAAGCTGTAACTCTTACCTATAGGGCACTACAAAACCAAGGCCTTCTAAGTAATCTGGGGCCACTTCTCCGTCTAGCTTCTTACGCTGGCAGTGTGTTCTCATAAGGGGTATCCCCCGGACTTCAGCTTTTGAGGCAATAAACAGCCTGATGCCTTCCTCATGTTTTATAGTAAGCACCATTATGCTAAAGGAGGTGTTTGCTCTTCTGAGGGGCAGATTCGGATCCTCCACAGAGCCTGCTTTAGGTGGTTAATATTTCTTCATATAGACCAGATTACGTGTTAACATGTTGAATTTGATTTTGGATGAAGGTAAAACTCATATGTGGATCGTGACCTTTAAAATGAACACATTGCCCTCAAAAGGATAAATGGATGAATATTGAATTTTGTTTCTAAAAAATGCTTTGTATGTGTGACATCAACAAGAAAAAAAGAAAGATTTGAGTTTTTGCTGTTTTCTTTTGCACTCCCTTGACAATATTTGTAAGTTTTATCAGCTCTGAAAATCTTCCCTTCAGAAAAGATTTCACCAAATAGACCATGTTTGTAAGTAATAGAAAGTTATTTCCTGTCTTTGCTTACAGATTTTACTTTTTACATCCAAATTAAGCTCTTGAGAAAATGTAGCCAGAGTTTTCCCGTCTTTTTTGTCCAAAGATCAGATTTCAAAATTCCCATTCTTTCCCGACGACCATTGCAGATATGGATGAACTGCTCACAAATGTCGTACAAGGGGTCCTGTTCATCTACAGAGAGAGATTTAGGGGGTAAGCAGAGAGGCGGCACCTGTTTGAAATTTTTCATTTTCTCCAACTTACTAAGTCTGCCTCTCTCATTTTATAGGAACTGTTTCACATAGGAGTACAGTAAAGCATTCTTGCAATTCCAAGAGAGATACCTGGGGTAATGGCAAAGGTGCAAGCATTTCATTTGAACTTAATGAAACTTTATTTCTGATAGATTGCAAGACAACAGCAGCAACTTCTGCAGCAGCAGCACAAAATTAATCTCCTGCAGCAACAGATCCAGGTCAGTGTATTTTATTACTCTCGGCTGATTATACTTAGATACTTTCCTCCTTGAAAACGGAATTGAAAATGCTGCAAATGTGCCCCTTTCCTGTTTACAGCACCAACAGGGCTGTTGCTCAAGGAGGTTGTATAAAATTGTATGAGTGGATGTAGGAAACATCGACCGTGTGGTGGTCTAAGCATTCTTTTCTGATGTGACACGTAAACAGAATAAACCTTATCTCTTTTTCCTTCTGCCATTTGCCTAGCACAACCCAGTGGAAACCTAAATGGTTTCAAAGGTAGCACACACATGCTATTTTTATTGCCACAAACCACTTTCTGCTTTGTATTTTACCATCTTAATAGTATCACAGGGAGAAGCTTATATTTATTTGCTTGTTAGGACTGTCTGAGTAGGTCAGTTATGAGAAGAGTCTTATGACCTGGGCAAAGATTGATAATGATTAATTTGTTCTTTAAGAAATAGTAACTGCATTTCTGCTAGGTGCTGTGGGGAGTGTGAACATCAATGAATAATTATGTGTCTTCAAGGAACTTACAATCTAGAAAGGAAGAAAAACGTGTTCCCAAATAATTGTATCACAATTTAAAAATTCCCCTTTTTTGTTGTGGCACTGTGACACAAATGCATAGATAATGATTACAATGGTCTGGGAAGGGATTCTGATTTCTGGCATTCCTTTAGAAACTTGATGGTTAATTTAACTAATAGCTCTCTGAGATCAGTAAGGGAACTGACCTCCACTTTTGAATAGGAACATAGGTATGTGACTTCTAGAAAGCCATAAAATAAGGAACTGTTTGGTGATTAATCCTCAGGAATACTCATCCCAAATTTATGTGTGCCCACCACAGCCTCTGTGGTTTCTCTTGGTTGCTGTGTATATTTTCTTTTTTCTTCCTTCCTTTTTTCTTTTTCTTTCTTTCTTTTCCTTCTCTTTCTTTCCTTCTCTTTCTTTCTTTCTTTCTTTCTCTCTCTTTCTTTCTCTTTCTTTCTTTCTTTCCCTTCCTTTCTCTTTTCTTTTCTTTTTTCTTTTCTTTTCTTTATTTTGAGAGACAGAGAACAGAGGAGGGGCAGAGAGAGAATCCCAGGCAGGCTCTGTGCTGTCAGTGCAGAGCCCGATGTAGGGCTCAAACTCATGAACCATGAGATCATGTCCTGTGCTGAAACCAAGAGTCAGATGCTTAACCAACTGAGCCAGCTGTGGATATTTTCTAACCTCTGGGATCTGTTATTCAGCCTAGTTGGGACAGTATATTGTGAATTATATTATTCCTTTGCTTGAGTGTAATATTATACCTTCCTGTATTTATTTTTTTTTAAGTTTTATTTATTTTTGAGAGAGAGAGAGAGAGAGAGAGAGAGGAAGAGAGAGGGAGAGAGAGAACAAGGAGGGGAGGGGCAGAGAGAGTGAGACACAAAATCTGAAGCAGGCTCCGGGCTCTGAGCTGTCAGCCCAGAGCCCGATGTGGGGCTCAAGCTCACAAACCATGAGATCATGACCTGAGCTGAAGTCAGACACTTAATCAACTGCAACACCCAGGTGCCCCATATATCTTACTGTATTGAAAAAAATATTAATTCACATAAAGTCATAGTTTACTCTTCTACTCTTCTACTCTTTCATTGGTGAAAGCCAGTGGTGTTAACTTAGAGCCTTGCTTCATTTCTTAATCATACTTGGTGTTCCATTTAAAGTACCAATTTGGTGCCTGAAGAAGTACTTGTACCTCATTTGGCATTTTGTCCAGCTATCTTCACCTGAGGGTTTTAACCAGTGTTTTTGTTGTTTAATTAGTTCTGATTCTATCTTTCATACACAAGTCTGTGTGTTTCAAAATAGAGTCCAAATACAGGGGAGATGGAATGTCTCTGGCATTTTTGACAGTCAGCTTTTACAATGAAATCTCGGAATAATTTCTCCTCCTGATATCTTATCTCTTTTATAACTCATGCTGAGATCCTTAATTAAATAACTGTCCAGGTGTTCCCTGATTCTGCCCTTATTAGAATTTTCAGTGTAGCTCCTACTGCTAAGGTCAAGATTTTTAGCCTGTGGTTTCCTACATTTTTCTCTGGATTCTTCTCTAAGAACTCAGTAGGTGTTAAATAACCTGATCATTTAGTTCTCTCTGTTTCTCCTATTTGTAAAGCAGGAATGGAAGAAGTTTCCTGAGATGTTCCCTTATCAGTTATTTATTGTTAATGTTTTTCTACATCTTCATTACTTACTTCTTTATTTACTTTGAATGTATTTCACTTTTCAGTCCACTGGTGTTTCTAACAAGTGGCTGTCTTAATTGATGTTTGTTTTGTGGTACTGAGGATGTCAGATGAATAGCAACCAAATCAGTTCACAGCATTTTTATGAAATAGCATTTATTGATAACATATGATTTTAGTTGTAACTTTACCACATGAAATTGATGCCTTCTTCAGGAAACTATAGAATATGATGTTAAAATATTATTCATCGGAATGTTTAATTTGAGAAGATAGGAAAATTGTTTTTTCGGGTTTTCTAATAGAAGTTTAATTACTTTTAAAATCGTGGCTATTTCTCGTTGTTTAAATTTTTAAAAATTGAAGCTAATCAGCACTTGATCTCAGCTGTGTAAATTATAAAATCAGAGAGAGATTCAAAGTGTCAGAGCTGCATTCACTTTAGAAATACAGGAATCTTCGTAATAAGAATTTATATTTTAAAAATAACAGGAAGCAATAACCTGTATTTATAGTTTGTTCTGTCCTGAGCTACCGCAGTTACTACTGCGTATCTTGTCAGTATTTATCTTATCAGTGTGCGACCATTCGAAGAATTTTTCAAATGCTTAAAAATATTCCTTACACAAAACATATTTATCTCTGACACTTATGAAGCAGGTATTTGATATTCAGACTTTCAGGTGTTTTGGGGGAAGGGGAATGGATTAAAAGTATTTTTCAAATATGGTTTTTGATAAAATATAGACATGATCCAATTTAGGAGAGATTATTGGTGGGCTAATTTTAGTACAGTTTTTTTGAGCAAGATATGAGATTTAAGCGATGCTGCACACATTTTTCTATCATGAAAGAAACATTCTCCTGTTTGAAAACAAAACAGAACAAAGAGTAAAATAAGGTGAGTACAAAACGTACTTTCCCTTCTGAGAACAAATGTATACAGAGACCATTTGAGCAAGTTTGACCTTCTTTCTTCTTTTTAAATCTTGAGTCCTAGAACCTGTTAGCTAACAAAATCAGCGAGATTAAGCCATGGCAATTGGCTATGGATCATGAGTATCAGCTGGTTACATTCAAGATTGCTGTCTGCTTATAGTTCAGAATGCTGACTTGTGAATCAGTACTGTTGTTCCTGATGTTGCAAACTATAATAGAAAGAAAAGGAAGAGTGTCTAACCTCTTACAATAACCACACACCAACACATCTGGGCCTATTGTAATGGAAGCAAATGAAAACCTGAATGGCTTGCACAAATTGAAATCAGGACTTTTCCTTAGAGATGGGAAGAAGACATGATGAAAACAGTATTGTAAAAGTCCCCATGCTTATTTTATGTGCAATCATTCAAAACTTATATGTATAGTTAAAAACCATATTATTTTTTTTCTTCCTTAAGTATAATTTTTAACATACTTTTGCCTTGGTAAATTCTAACTAAATTTTCAAAGAGATACATTTAAGACCATGTGAACCATGTTTAGAAAGCAAGATGAATGACTTTGTGAATCAATGTTTTTATTTTTTTGATGAGTCAATTTTTGCCATTAAAAAATCAGGTTAATAACTTTAAATGATTATTAAAATGCTTTAATATTAACAGATCTTTTAGGAGGCTGTTTGCTTAGTGAATTCAAATCCCTCTGTTTGTGCTTTGGGGAAAATGGTGATTCCTCTAATTTGTTTCATATTAAGTAATTCCCCCGATATAGAGCCCAGAAAAAGTTGGACATTTTTGATTCTTCCAGGACAAAAATAGCACAGTTTTCATCAAGTGTATGGAAAGCCAAACTAATAGATATGGAATAGATATGGAATAGATATGGAATATGATCCTTGGAATTGGGAATGCCAGTTCTCATCCTTTAATTCCAAAGGACAGATGACTGCTTCAGTAATTTCATCCTCCTTGTCCCCTACCATTGCACTAGAGTATCTTAGCCAGTCTTTTGTAGCATTTTATTTATGAGTTATGTTGACAGGTAAACAAAATTCACTTGTAATTATTGGACACATCAAAGCATATTTACAGTATTTTAATCAACCAGTACATGTAAGTCTAGTCTAAGCAAAGGAGAAAATACTTTATAAATCCTGCTTTCTTGATCCACCTATATATTTATTTACACAACCTCAATTGAGCATGTCATGGTTTTTGAATCTAGAGAAGTTATTCTTCGTGGATACAACATCCCACATTCTTTGGTTTCAATAGCATGTTACTAGGAAACATTGATGGCATTTTGTTGCTAAAACTTAATCTTTGGAGGAGAATTTAGCTCATGAAGGTATCTTGGTAAGAAGGTTACTTTTTGAGTTTTTGATAAAATATAGTCTCTTCAAACCCCAATTTTAGAGTTATTCAAATGGCTTATATTGTGTGTTATATAGGCTGTGTCCTCTCCTGACATCGCTGATGGAACAACAATGGTCTCCTAACAGTAGACTGGCTGGATGGGGTATTACCTGGGCATTTGGCTTCCTGGGCCAGGGCCAATGATTTCATGAATTCGTATACATATGCCTTTTTAAGTTTAATTGTGAAACTTGAAATTCTTAGCTTTTTGTTAATCTTTACAATTGGTGTACAATATTCATTGCCCTTCCCTAGTCATTTAATACATACATTAGATGGCAAATTCCATCTGTGGAAGGCCTGAACCAAATGTCATTGCTGCTGCTTTGCACATACTCTTTGTCTCATCGGAAAGCTGTCCCTTTTAAATGCGGTAATACATGCTGCTTATTTGCAAAGCCAAGTATTTGTCTCTTCACTGAGACGTTACTCTGTTCTTAAGAGTATATGACTATTTTTTCATACACAGTATTTTCCATTTTGATTACAATATATTCCTGTGTGCTCTTCATATGTTTTGTGTGTCTCTGTGTGTTTGTCATGGGAGAGCACCATTAGATATGCATTCTTCTTCCTGTCTGGTAACCAGAAGAGATGCTAATATTATAAGAAAGGAGGTGATTGTTCTTAAACCATTAAACAGAATAATTTGAGATGGACTTTCACCTTTTAAGGAGATAAACCTTGCCTTTGTTTCCTTCAATATGATTAACTACAGGCATGTCAGGTATCTGCTGAGCAGAATAAGGACTACCTTTTTATGTGAAGTAGTTGTCTAAAGATCAGAAATAATTACTTTGTACATTAGCCTTCATGGCCTGTATGACCTGGTTAATTAATTTTTTGCTGGGATAATAATAATAGATATATATTTAAAGATATGCTTCATCATTAAATATCTAAGTGACCTCTAATTTAAGAGCTGGACCTTGGCATTTATTGTCTTTTGGAGATGGCTGGAGGAACCGACATAAGACTGATGAAAGTCAGGAGTGCTCCGGGCTCATGTAGTCCCTCTGTCTTATGTTGTACCTCTTTGTTAATTGTATTTAGCATTGGTAAACAAAAAGCAATTACAGTGCTCCTGTTTTGACTCTAGCCAATAGTCCTTTTTTTGTGCTATTGATCAGGTAACGAATCTCCTTCCAACAGCCTCTGAACAGGACTGAGTAAACCCACTGGAAGTAATTTGATACTACTATTGGCACTGCACATGTATCTGATGCTCTCTTGCAATGAAATGAGAGTTATAAACAAAGCTTAGAAGTCTAGGATTAGCCCCCAGCTTCAGCAAGCCCTTAAAATATTTTGTAATTCTATCCTCAATCATGAATTAGCCAGGAAAAACAGACCCTTTCTCCTCTATTTCTCTGCTGTATGCTGTTTTTAATTGCCCACAGGCAGGCTGTTGTGATCTTCTTTGGAAGTTTAAAACCAAGATAAAAATGCAAATCTAATTATTTCTTTTATGTAATCTAATTAACTTTTTAAGTAATGATAGATGCTCCGTAGCTTGCTTCAAACATTTTAATAATGAAGTTTCTGAATTATAAAGAATAGGTAAAGCTGCTATAATTCATGAATAACAAGGGCCTTTGCAGCTAAAAATGTGAATTCTCTGTGGATTAGAAACTCCGTGTTAACCATGCTAGACTGTTTGTTAAAGTTGGAGTGGATCTAAAAATAAGAAGTGATACTTGCCCAGATCCTATGAGCTGCTATATGGAGTTATTAATCTGCTTGCTGTCTGTTTTCTAAATGTGGCCTATGGCAAAGATCTTTCAGCAGACCAGACCCTGAATCTCAGTGCTTTCCAGGCACTATGCTTTGGTTTCCTTAACCCCCTCTAGGTGAGCCTCCATTCTCTATTTTATCTTCTTGTGCTTTTCTCAGACTCCACTCCCCAGCCCGCTGTCTCTAACTACCAATACTAAAAATTCTGGGAAACTAAAGTCTTTGCTTCTTTCTGGCGTTAGTGAAAAAGGGAGAGTACATTACCTCTTCAGAGGCAGGAGTAGCAGAGTGGCAGATGATCCAGGTGGTGTCAGCATGTGACATTACGTAATAGTGAATCAATCCCATGGGGAAAAGGAGGCTCTCTTCTATTTTTTTCTTGATCTCTCTGATTACATTGAGGGCTCAGTTTAGTGTTAGTCTTTAATACCTTTCTAGGATGTGCTAATCTCTCTCCGTAGGGAAGACAGAGAGAGAGAACATTTTAGGCTCAGAGTCTTTGGAGGCAATAGTATTGAGCTACAAGTAAAAGGAAATAAAATTAAATAATATAAAACTTGGATTTTAATACTTATCTGGTTATCTTCTATTTATGACAAGAGATTTTCGTTTTCTATTCGAGGTAATGATATAAAGTTTCCTTTGAAATAAATGTATTTAAGCAAAAATAAGTCAATTTAAATAAAAGCCATAAGCAAATAATTGTTGGGTACTTGGGTATGGCAAAAATGATGAAGGTAGTTCTTCAATAATGAATTTTGGGAAACCTTTGAAAGAGTACTACACTAAGAAGTATTAAATGATCCCCCTCCACCCTTTTTCCACATTAGTAGAAGGTTAAACTTGGAAACATCATCTAGAGGTCCTCATGATTCTCATTCACTCATCACAGGGAGGGTCGGTGGCTATCCCTGGTGGACAACAATACCGTGAGTTTATCATTAAGCTATACTAAAAATTAACCCTGACATTATGGGTTTTTTTTCTTCCTTTGGAATTAAAATGCCTTTTCTGTTTATGAAGTAAAGGTGAAAATAGATGGCATGCACTTTCTTTGTTTTCCAGTGGTTTATTTGGTGAAATAAGACATTCCCCAATACATATATATGTCCCCAGTTTTGTTTTCCTTTGAAATTTCTTTGCAAGTTTTTCTCCAGTCCAAATCCTTTAATTTACACAAGGATGCTGAAACCACAGACTTGTCCAAGCTTAAAAAGCTAAATATTGGCAGAGCTGTGAGTGGGACCCAACTTTCTTGACTCCTGTCTAGTGCTATTTCCAACATTCCAGGTGGTGTCTCAATTTGTCCTTTTTGTGACTTGAATAAATCTTAGTGCACTTTGGTTTCCTAGTTTGTAAAATGTAGATAATAATATCTAATATCTAAAATCTCATTACATGCTCTTTGTCCCTAAACAGAAAAAAAATTGAAGATTTGCCATTAGAACCAGTTTATATCCCAGAACTACTACAACTGTGGGTGCATACCCACAAGGAAAGAGATAAAAAGAACATAATTGGAATCTTCCTGTAGTGTAGTATGAAATGTATTCATGGCTGAGTGACTCTTTTGGTATTTACATATAAACTTCTTAGAGAGTTAATTATTTTACTTTCTGAGGGCTTTAAAGTTATATGTCTTTATATTGAAGGTCAGGACCTTTAATGTTAATACTTTTCTTTACAGCTCCCCTCTCCCGCGGACAAAAGTGAGCAGTGAGTGACAGCATTTGATGCTAGTGGTTCTCAATCTGGGTTGTACCTTGCAATCACATGGAAGCCTTTTAAAAATACTAATGCCTAGGTAACACCCCAGAGGTTCTGATTAATTGGTCTGGGGTACAGTCCTGATAGAAGATTGTTAAAAACTCTCTAAATGATGCTAGAGGGCAATCAAGATTGAGAAATACTGCTTTATACAGTGTAACGCAGATTAAATGTGAACTCTAAGTTATTTGGACTATCTATCTACTTACCTATCTAACATCTATTTATCTATCTATCTATCTATCTATCTAACTAACATCTATCTATATCTATAGACAGATATATCTATAGACAGAGGGTTGGGCATAACTTAAATAATTCTTTAGCAGCTGAAATATACTTTTGATTTTGGTCACAGCTATTTTACTTAAAAGCTAGAAAGCTTATAATGGATCATGGTTTAAACAATTTAAATAAATCAATTGTTCTTATAACTTGATTTTATTTATATATAGACCTAGTGGCAAAACCGGAATGTTGAGACCAGAATATGTTTTTTTCCTTTGGGAGAAGGTATTTAAAATAAAAATGAAGCATAGCCTTTCATAATAAGACAAAAACTTGTAGAAAATAAATTTTCAATTATTATTTAAACAAAATGACCCAGAAAATCAGCCCATTATTTATTTTTTATATGCTTTTTTAAAGAATTCTCTATGAAATTGACTACATCTTGAGATTATATATATATATGTGTGTGTGTATATATATATATATATATACACACACACATATATACACACACACACACACACACACATATATGTATATGGAATGTATGAATACACTTTTAAGCTAGGTTTGTACATAAAAGGAGAAGGTGTAGAGAATAAGATGCATTATTTTTGAGTGCATGTATGTAATTTAAAAGTTTTTAGGACTAGCATAAGTATTGGTTAAATAAATGCAGATTTAAATTCCAGTTCTATTGCTAATTAGCTCAGTGATCTGTTTTGCTACTTACTAGCTATGAGACAAGTTTCTTAATGTCTCTGAGCCTACATTTCCTAGTTCCTAGGAAGATGAGTAATAACAGTACCTTAGTCATTGTGAGATTAGAGATCATCATACGAAGCCTCTAGTAGTTGCTCAATGCATAGTATCTTTCACTATCATTATTGTTGTTGTGTACCACGTATAAATTTCAGAGTACCTTATAGAGAAACATAAATGTACGTATTTTGTATCTACGTGTACACATACGTTTGTATCTATATACTCATGCGTATTTAGAATCCACAAATTAGTGATGTGAATATAGGACAGTCAATGTGGATGCACTTAAATCAATTATTAGTACCATGATAATCTAGAAGAAAAGGAAGAACAGCAATTTTCTCTGGCTGCCACATGAGTGGTATTTTAATTGTCAGTGAGAGGAGAGTAAGTTTTATCAGGCATTCAGAGATGGTTGGCCGAGAATTAGACAGGGCTGCCTGGAGATTGTCTAAAAGGGAGCATGGCATTTTATTCTGGAAAATAGGGTCAAATTCTCACCTTTCACACTAAAATGGGCTTTTCTACTAGATCAACAGTGCTTGTGAAGTTAGAAGGATAGTAAATGAATCTTTCCAATTTATTTTATAGCTTTAAAAAAAAAAGCACAGATGAAGTTATGTGATGTAGCAGCACAAAATGCAAAAGTCCTTCTTGTTTAAAATAAAGTTGTTCATATAAATCTTGTGTACGCCATCTCCTGTAAGTCAAGCATTTGCCCAGCTTTTGTGAATTATGTCTATACTTAGAATTTAAGAAGTTAAACAGTATGCATACCAGACTTGAGAGATGGGAAATAAAAATTGATATACTGTGTGACACTTGATATAGCACAGGGAAATATCTTTTAAATTCTGAAGGGATGTACTGACATAACCATTTTTAATTCACATAAGGTAACTCCCACTCAAAAGTTATTAATGCTAGAGCCAGATATTTTTACTTGTTGAAAATAAAAGAAAACAAATGATGCAAAATGTGTCAGGGTCTCACTGTGAGACACTGAATTCATTTTTTCTACCACCCAATTCATTAAGAAAATGTTAAAGTTGTAACATTAAACAATGCAGTTAAGGAATTCACAGATTGGAAGAAAGGGAAAAGTCCATCCTCAGTCAGGTCATGGTCATGATTGTTGTTGAACATACATTTCAGTAGAAGAATTGAATTTTCTATAGTGGCTGAGATTAGTGCAGATGGAAAGGACTCTCAGCTGGGGTGACTTGGCTGCTGCTTGAACATGTTGACAAGGTGGACAGACTATTCTAAGGAACTCTTAACAGGCCCGGCTTATTTTGTACTGTAATAGTTTCATTCATTTCCCAGCCACACAAATGTTGGCTGCTTCTTATGCATTCTTTAGTTACATTGTTCACAGGAAAAAGAGGGGGCAGAACAATAAAGCTGATTTTTGTTTCAACTGATTGCATATTAACTTTTGTCCCCTTTCAAAAGTTGTGATACTGTTAGGAACCAGTAACCTATAAGGAGAAACATTCCTTATGAGCTATTATTCGATAAAAGATGTAAGTAAGTCCTAGTTTGGTGTTTAAGCTGGATGTGGCAGAAGTCATTTGTTAATGTACAGAGAATTAGTTAAATACAGGGCACTTTGGGATTAGTATAATTGAATGGTGCCTGAGGAGGCGATCAGGGCCTGAAACTTCAAGGAGAGGAAAGCTCTCCAGCTGCTGGTTCAGGTATTTGTTTGTCCTAAAGGACCTTTTTTCATTCTGTGGCTGTCAGCTTCTCCTTCCACTTGACTTGCATTTCACTGAGAATCATGAATGTCATGATAGCTCCCAGATCATCAGTTTAGGAGCTGGAGGCCGGGGTTTGAAAGAATCAATGTGGATATAGTTGTAGAAGAATGAGCTTAATAGCAGAAGATCATGGAGAGGAAGAAAATACACATTGATAGGAAGCTGTCACCTTGCTTAGTGATGAATAACGGAGGTTTGAGAAAAGGAAAAACTAGTTCCAAGTTTTTCTCTCTACCCTCTGTGTAATTTTTTGAAATGCTTTGTGCAGACCTAGGTTTCTAGATTTTATGTTCGAAGATTCGACGGAGTAGAGGCACAGTTAGATGACTTGGTATGCTTTGTCTTATGGAAAAGCCCAGAGGGTAGGGTGCCTGGTTGGCTCAGTCAGGGGAGCATGTGACTCTTGATTTTAGGGTTAGGAGTTTGATCCCCACAGTGGGTGTGGAGCCTACTTGAAATGAAATGAAATGAAATGAAATTAAATGAAATTAAATTAAATGAAAAATGCAGAAGAACAGACAAAAGTGAGATAGTAGTATTCATTATTGGTTCTAGCCAGAGGTTGATTTTAGATCAGATAGGCTAAGTCAGATCCACAATGATGATCATGAGCAAGCATGCAATCTGTCATTGGAGGAATTCCAGCTCATGGAGGGAATATCTATAATGCAAGGGTGGAAACCAGGGCAAAGAGAAATGATGTTGGGCACTTAGAGTTGGCCTCTGCACAACAGCTGTTTTCCTGTTAAGATTGTCTGATTTGGTTCTATCGAAGATAGTGAGATACACTGGTCTTTGGCAGGACCCTTTCAAGGACTCTGATTTAGAGTAGAAGGACACCTTGGAATTTCTAGGGATCCCTTGTAGAAGAAAGTTCAGATCATTGACAGTCCAATAAAGAGGAAATTTGAGCTCTATGTTTAGGGTTTGGCTTCCATATCATCAGTATAGTATCTTTCCTTCCCAAAAAGATTGGCCCTGACCATAGAGGCCTGGATTTATGATAGATTCACTATACACCCCAAGTGATTAAGTGTGCAATGTTTAAGGCAAATGTCTTTGTGTAATAGAATTATGGTTAAACTATTTTTTCTTGTTTCAGTTTAGTTTTTAAAAAATCTTTCCGGGGCTCCTGGGTCGCTCAGTTGATTAAGCGTCCAACTCTTGATTTCAGCTCAGGTCATGATCTCATGGTTCATGAGAATGAGGCCCTGTGTTGGGCTCTGTACTAACAGCACAGAGCCTGCTTGGGATTCTCTCTCTCTTCTCTCTGCTCCTCTGCCCCCCCCCCCAGTAACCAACCCCCCCAACTCGCATGCATATGCACATGCACTTTCTCTCTCAAAAATAAATAAACATTTAAAAAACTTCTTTTCTAACATAGTTGCTTTTGTATAAGAAAAAAAATTAAAAGAATTTAATGTACTCTGAAAGAAAACTGATATTCAATATTAGTAAAATTAATAAATTTAGTATATTCATGTGATGGGCTGTTATAGACTATTAAAAATATTTACAAATAATTTTTAATGATTTGGGATAATGGTTACAATATATCATTAGGTGGAAAAAACCCAGAACACATGTAAGTACATTATAATCTCATTTATGTAAAAATAGGCATAAAAAAAGGATGGAAGAGAATGCATTGCTTTTATAATTAACTTTATTACTATTATTTACTTTTTACAATGCAGATTAACAGAAAAGGAGCAGGCATCTATCTTTTTATCTTGTAATCATCTCTGGAATAAATTGTGATCACCAATAGGACATCAGATCTTGTGATTTAATTGTCCTATCTGATTTCTGGCTGCTTAAATAGAGACGCCAGTTAATAAAAAACAACCGAGTCTCCACATAGCTGGAACAAAGGTACAGGTACAGATCTTTCCAGCACTGTCAGACCTGTTCCATCTCTTACTTTTTTTCCCAACCCACTTTGCCAAGGACACTGAATTAATTCCATAGACTTGTATGTTCCCATTGGCTCAAGGAGGCCACAATTTCAAGCCTAGAAAAAGGGGTACATGGAGACAGTAAGTGATCTGATCAGCAGAACTTGTTCTTCTTCCTCCTGGGAAGGTATACAGTTCCCAGGTATACTTGGGGACAAAATAGAGCTGTGTAGAGTCGCAGAAAGAAGCCTAGACTTGGATTCAGAATGTCTATGTCTAGTTTTTGTTCTGTTAGTAACTACGTGACTTCTGGAAAATTATTCTTCTGCAATGATTCTCATTTTCCATATATTTAGAACAAAGATCATGCACAAGATTGTTGCAGAAATTCCTTGCAACTCTGACCTCCTGTGACTCTAGATGAAGGGAATTAACTCTGTTCCTTAGAAAATGGAGAATAGTAGTAGTTTTGCCTACAAAGTTTGCAGGAAAATGTCGTTTGGCCACAGCATAAGCCATGTCTACCTAGGAATGTTTGCCTTTTAAATCACTGAAAGGTTTTGAATTATGAGGTCAAATTCACGTTTCTTTTGTGAGGTATTGTGATGGTTTGTAATGCCTGCCACATGAAATGATAGCTATTGGGGATTCTTAAAAAGCATATTCAGGAAGAGGGCCTATAAATGCCTACAGCCTTCAGGCTACACCAAACACACTTCTGTAGCCAATGACAAACTCCTGGCATTAGGGCTATATAATGGAAAGGGTGACACAAACTTAATTTTAGTGTTGTGAGTGAAATATTATAATTTTTGGAAAAAAATTCTTATAGCTTTGCTAAAGTATTAATTGCAGGAAATTACAGCATATCCTCGTGTAGTATTATGTCAGTGGCATATATAGCATATAACACCTTTTCCTAGTCTCTCTTGTTTTCACCCCAAGTGTTGCATTTTCATTTGAAAAGAGATGTGTTAAGTAGTTAAATTTTGTCTAACTGTGGGGGTGGTGCTGAGTGAGGCTCAGACTGTCTGAAAACAATTAAGCTGTGAAGGGGAGACTACTTGGTTATGCTTCCTAGAAGTGAGTTTACTGCTTGAAGCATAATGTTGATATGGATATTCTTTTGGCCATTTCCTCATTTCTGGCTTGTTAGGTTTCAGCTTCTAGTCCCAATAAATTTTCCAACTACAATTTATTTATTGCGTTGCAAGATAAAAAATGAGAGAATTTCATTTCTGATGTGTGGTAGAGTTTAATATGGTTTTCCGATTTCCTCCCATTTTGTTTGAAGTAAATAGGGTAATTACTCACTAAAATTCTAATATCTTTCAGGGCTTTAGGGATGAATCTAAAACAGAACCATATAATGTTTTATTTAAGCAAATCCATGTTCTTATTAGGCAGTTCACCTTAATGTCATTTTTTATAAATAAACTTTGTTTTATTTTTTCAAGGGTTATTTAATTAATTTTGTTGTACTACCACATTCTGACATCTGCATCTGCTAAGGCCTGCAGGATGTGATTTGTGGTTTAAAAATGAAAATAATTTATTATTTGAAAAATGATAGATCATGCAGGAATGATACATAAATATGAATGTAAAAGAGTCTAATGCACATCCATATCATTTTTTTTCTTTTATACTAAGGCATAAGGACTGTTATCTGTGTTTGTACAAAGCATTTGTGCCAGTTGTACATCTGATTAATATCTGACTAGATATGAGTGAAACCTGTTCTGGAGAAACTACTGCGTGCTGGCTTCTTGAACTGTTTATGGTTCCCATTAATTGCAGGGCTTTACCATATAACCATTGTATAGATCTGGTTTTACTTATGAAATCCAGATCTGCTTTTTCTTCCCTGCTGAGCAGGGTGAAGTTACTTATGCTACCAGCTTCTTATGATTTTGGGGCTCACAGCACCTTGGGGATTGAAGCTATCATCCCTGGAACTCCTAGTGTTTCTGTGGAAAGATGAACGTTGCTGGAGTAAATCCTTGGTGAGTTTGCTCTACATGCAACACAGGTTAAACAAGCATTTTACTTTTGAATAAAGTATTTATTTTAATGATTATGGACAGATATTCATTTCCCCACAGCCGTTCCCCCCCTCTCCACTTTGGATGAGAGTAGTCTAAGCTAGAAGTTTTGTATTTTTTAAAAAAATTTTAAATGTTGATTCTTGAGAGAAAGAGAGCATGAGCGGGTGAGGGGTAGGGGTAGAGCGAGACAGGGACACAGAATCCGAAGCAGGCTCCAGACTCTGAGCTGTCAGCACAGAGCCCAACGCAGGGCTCAAACTCACGAGCCGAGCCATGAGATCATGACCTGAGCTCAAGTTGGCTGTTTAACCAACTGAGCCACCCAGGCGCCCCTATTTTTATTTTTTTAATTAAAAAAATTAATGTTTATTTATATTAGAGAGAGAGAGAGAGAGAGAGAGAGATTGAGCAGGGGTGGGGCAGAGGGAGAGGGAGACACAGAATCCAAAGCAGGCTCAGGCTCTGTCAGAGCAGAGCCAGTTACAGGCTCGAACTCACGAACCATGAGATATGACCCAAGCCAAAGTTGAATGCTTAACAGACTGAGCCATCCAGGCGTCCCTAAGCTGGAAGGCTTTTAAAATCTGGTCATTAGTCTTTCATCAGAGCCCCCGTATTTTTCCCCAGGGGAAGGAGTAGGTGAGGATATGAAGTAGGAGACAATACAGAGATTTCTATGTAAAAGGTAACACTATATTTTCTCCTTAAGAAGGCTCAAAGATCATCTTATTTTCTTTGCAATGACAATGTGTGAGGGGATATTTTGGTTGGGTTTAAAAGGCCATTTTATTTTCCTAGTGAAAAAGAGCTGGCTTGTTAAATAGTTTTAATCTCCAGCCTGAAAGAACATGGTGGCTGTGTGTTCCAAAGGGGCAAAATGTATTGAATTTAAATAGTACAGCAAGTGTGTCCAGTTCTGGTCCTTAACCATTTCGTATTGCCAGAGCTAGCTTCTGAATGTAGGTTGAAAAGAAGCTGGAAGATATACTGGTAATTTGCAAAATGGGTGTTCTCATTATTAACCATAAAATGTAGGAAAGATATCTGGGGAAAAAAATCTAAGGAGATAGTGCTGCTTCTTCCTTTATGCCGACTGTGTTTGGGAACATTCTCATTACCTTTTTGACTAGAAAAGTCTTATTGCATTTTGAAAAACAAAACACCAATAGGAGGTCTTTTTTTTTTTTTTAACTAACTAGCTGTGAAGTTGTATAAGAAAGAGAAAACACTTTGAAAAATGGTCCGAGCTCTCGTGTATTAAGCACAGCAGATGAAATGATTTATTGGGTTTTATACACATTCTGTAAAGGGTAAGCATTGCTAACAGAATGAGTGGCAGCCTCTGGGAGCTGAACAGGCCCCAGGGACTAGTCTTTGTTCCTCTGGTCTTGACAGGCATGTGTCTCTGTTAAATGAGAGCTTAATTTCTCTCATATGTGAACAATTTCCAAGCCCAACAAAGGCAGGCAGGACTGGAGCTATTTAAAAGAACCAGCACAGGAGGAAGCATTCTTGAAGAAAGGGGATGCTAAAAGGCTAATTACTCACCATGGCTTAGCAACTATTTTATTTTTTCCCTAAGCAAGGTTTATTAACATGGATCTGCCACTTTTTTTTGAACATAAACACACATTAAAATTACAAGGTTATATTTTTATTCTTTGTGAAATAGCCATTTGCTGATCTCTGCTCATTGAAAAGAGGTGCCCCCATCAGCAGTGGCGGTGTATATCATGGAATATTAATTCACTAGAGGGGGAGGGGAGAGCCTAATATACTTTGGATCCTTTCTCTCTCAAGTGGAAGGAATTTAAAGTATTTACTAAGCAGCATCCTTGGCAACACTGCGAACCCTTTCTTTAGACAGTACTTGCTTAAAATGTGGAGGGGATCTTTATTTCAACATTTTCTGTGGGAGTTTCAAACTATGATTTGTTTAGTTTGTCTCAATTTGTGGACTCTGGCATCTGGGGGAAAATCCATGTTGTTAAATAGGTAACATACGTAAGAGGTTACAGGTATATTTCCATTTACACCATTCGTATTTTCTTAAGGTTTTGTGAACTGGATTATTTTTTCCCCTTTGACTTGTATTATAATCATTAGCCCCTTAATTTTTGACTACTGATCTTTAAATTTCTGTATTTTCAAGCTTGATATCTTTTTCAGTAGGTAATGATCTATAAATAAGCATTTAAATGTGCTTATATGGCAACTATTATAAAGGTAGGAACATATAAACGTTAACAATAATTACCTTCTTATTTATCTGTTTTGTATGTTTTTTTTTTTAATTTTTTTTTCAACTTTTTTTATTTATTTTTGGGACAGAGAGAGACAGAGCATGAAAGGGGGAGGGGCAGAGAGAGAGGGAGACACAGAATCGGAAACAGGCTCCAGGCTCCGAGCCATCAGCCCAGAGCCTGACGCGGGGCTCGAACTCACGGACCGCGAGATCGTGACCTGGCTGAAGTCGGACGCTCAACCGACTGCGCCACCCAGGTGCCCCAGTTTTGTATGTTTTTAAAACAGGACACGCCAAGTATTTTAAGTTGTTTACAGAGAAGAATTTTAGAAATGAAAGGGGAATTTATAATTTCTTATGAAGACACTAAGTGGAAGACTGAGACACCTTGGCCAAACTTGCCTCTTGATTTATTTTAGAACTAAAACAGTAGCCTAGGTTCTCTTGATGGTCACTAATAATTTGCTGAATGACCTTTGGCAAATCACTTAATCTCTGGGGACTCAGATGCCTCATCTGTAAATAAAGGTTTTTTTCCATCTCTAAACTTCCATGTTTTAAGAATGGGTCTCTGAAGTAAAATAAATGACATGATTGGAGAGTGCCCATAATAAATTTGTTCAAAAATCCCGCTGAAAAACATTATTACAAATCTACATTTTGAATTTTTAAAATGGAAAAATCAGAAGGTCTTCAGAAATGATACCTGGCATTAAGGCCAGACATGCAATGTTATCATTTCATGGCAACAACATTCTCTACATGACAGGCTCTGTGTGGCACAGCAGAAAAGGTGGGAAAACTGTTGATTTTATTTGTAATGATGGACAGCTGACAGATAACCCTTTTGATTGCATTTGATTATCAAAGTGGTCTTCATGAGTGAATCAGATTTTTCATATGCCATTTAATAGTTGTAGTAAAACAAACAAACAAACATAATTTCCACCTGCATGGCTATTTCTACTAGTGTATAGATAACTCCTGAAAGCATCTGAGCCCTATATATGGCCATGATGATCTAACTCAGAAAGAGAATGGGGTGGTACCTTTACTTAGAATGTGAAATGGTGAGTATGTGACTTGGAGAGGAAAAAAAAAAAAAAAAAAAGCCATTTCCTCCCAGGTGCTTTTTTTTAGTATTCTTACTTGCTACCCAGAGGTACTGTGGTTTCCATAAGAAGCCATGTTTTAGTAGAAGTAACGCATGCCAAACCACTTACACTAATGACTAAGCCATCTTTGTTCCAGATTTGGAGTACATCTGAATATGAAAAACAGTTAGATCTTCAGAAATGAGAGTCAAAGAAAATCCTAGCATCCTTATTTCTGACATGAATTAATTAGGTTAAGCTTGCTTTCCCTTTTTCGTTTAGGATGTTATCAAAAATGAACAGTCAATATCATTTCTTTATAAATCTGCCTCTCTTTTGTCCAGTTTTTTATTGAGATGTAATTGACATACACCACTGTATAAGTTTAAGGTGTGTAGCACAATGGTTTAATTTACATACACATGCTGTGACAGGATTATCACATTTTGTTAGCACCCATCATGTCATATACATTGAATTCAAAGAAAAAACAAAAAAAATAAAGAAAAAAAAGTTGTTTTCTTTGTGATGAGAATTCTTCAGATTTATTCCCTTAACAACACTCATGTATATTATACAGTTATACCTGTATAACATACAGGAGTCTGATAACTATAGTCCTCATGTACATTACATCCCTAGTACTTAATTATTTTAGAACTGGAAGTTTATACCTTTAACTGCCTCTCTCTAATTTCCCCACCCTCTACCCCTTCTGTGTCTGGTAACCACAAATCTGTTCTCTTTTTATATGATATTGTTTGTTTGTTTTAGATTTCACATATAAGTGAGACCATACAGTATTTGTCTTTTTCTGACTTATTTTACTTAGCATAATGCCCTCAACGTTCATCCATGTTGTCGCAAATGGCAGAATTTCCTTGTTTTCATATGGCTGAATAATATTCCCTTGGTATATATACTACAACTTCTTTATCCACTCATCTGTTGATGGGCACTTAGATTGTTTCCATGTCTTGGCTATGCAAATTTCTTTTTAGTTAATGTTTCATTTTCTTTGGATATATTCCCTGAAGTGGAATTGCTAGGTCATGTGGTAGTTTGAGTTTCAAGATTTGAGGACCCTCTGTACTGGGTTTTATAGTGGTCGTACCAGTTTACAATCCCACCAAAAGTGCACAAGGTTTCCTTTTTTTATCCTGTCTTTTTGATGATGGCCATTCTAACAGGCATGAGTGATATCTCATTGTGGTTTTAATTTGCATTTCCCTAATGACTAGTGATGTTGAGCATATTTTAATGTGCCTATTATCTGCCTCTTTCTTTATATTTCTTGTTCTTATACATGACATCACCTCAAGTCATTTGATCCCTGCTTCTTCTTCATGCATCTTGCAATTGCCAATTCTAGGACAATTTACCTGTAAATATCTCATATCTATCTTCTGTTTTTCATTCCAACTGTTACTGACATGATTCAGATTATCATCACCTCATGCCCCAACTGGTGAAATATAGTCTTAAATTGTCTCCTCACTTTCAGTCTGTCCCTCTCCACTTTATGTATTCTTTCCAAAGTATTTTTTCTCATTGTGCTTATCTTCTGCTCAGAAGTGTCTATTGGTGCCTTATTGCCTATGATTTTGATTTATTTAATACATTTTCATTGAGCACTGTTACATTTCTGACACTCTTCTAGACTTTGAGGATATGGCAATCTACAAAAAGTTCTGCCCTGCTCAACTTATATTCCAGTGGGGGAAGGCAAACATAAATGAGAAAAGTAAAATTATGGTATGTCATAAGAACTTCTATGCCTGAAAAATAGAGAAGGAGAAAGAAGTAATACAGTTTTAAATAGTTTTCTTGGGTAAGTACTTATGAAGAAGG
The DNA here is from genome assembly GCF_024362965.1 of Panthera pardus. Taxonomy (NCBI): domain Eukaryota; kingdom Metazoa; phylum Chordata; class Mammalia; order Carnivora; family Felidae; genus Panthera; species Panthera pardus. The sequence goes on from NW_026526677.1 coordinate 42,947,992, forward strand.
TGCCATTTAAGCAAAGCCTTGAAGGAACTGGAAATAAGTCAGGTGAATATCTGGAATAAGATGCTTCTGTGCAGAGGGAACAGCAGATGCAAAGACTCATAGGTTGGAGGAAGCCACCTATATTTGAGGAATATCAAGGAGCCAGAATGGCTGCTGGGTGTGGGGGTAATTTTGGAGTGTGAACAAGATGGAGAAGAGTAGGAAATGAGAACAGAGAGGGCCTTTTACATCACTGTAATTACTTTGGTCTTTAAGTGGGATGTGAAGCCACTGAAAAGAATAGTATGATCTACTTGGGTTTTAACGGGATTGTTCTGGCTACTGTGTTGCAAAAAGACTGAAGGAGGTGAGAGTAGAAACTGGGAGGCCATGAGAAGGCTATTTAGGCAAGTAGTGTTGGTAACTTGGACCAGGGCAGTCGAAGTTGTGAGAAATGATTAGATTCCAGATATAATGAATGCGAAAGTAGAGCCAAAGAGATTTGGAATGGAGGGCAATAGAAAAGTCAAGGGTGACTTCAAGGACTTTGACCCAAGAAACTGGGAAAATGGAGTTGCCATTCACTGGGAAAATTGTGGGAACACATTTCAGCAAAGGGAAAGGGTGAGGAGCCAGGGGATGGGAGTAAGGAGGGAATTCAGGAGTTTAACGTTGAACTGTTGAATTGAAATACTTATTAGGGATCCAGGTGGAGATGTTGAATAGGCAGTAGGACTGGAATTCAAAAGGGAGGTAAGGACTAGAAATGTACATTTGGGAGTATCAGTGTGTGGATGGTTTTTTAAAGTTCAAAGTTGTTAGCTTGATTTCATGACTCTCCATAAAATGGTTCCTACTCTCATTTCTAGATTTACTTTTTGCTAGATAGTTAATCGCACTTGTCTGTATGTTACTTCCTGAACATGATTTGTGCCTTTTGTCTCCAAGTCAATTATTACATTGTTTTGTTTTTTTTTTTCTACTTGGAATGCGTACATTTCTTCTCACATTCATCTTTACTTTTAAAAACCTAGAATTCCACTAAGGCTTAGTTCCATGATCACCACCACCCCATCCCCTCCTTGAGCCAAAGTTATCTTTTTCTCTTCTGAGCTTACACAGCCCCTTGTGTTTTTCCTATAGGACTTACTTACTACATGCTACTGTACTACTACCATATTTTAGCTCATTTTACATGTCTTATCCCTCCAAACAAGATCATGGTATCCTTGAAGACAGAGGTCACACTCATTTTTATATTCCCAGCATGCTTAGCTTGGTGTCTTATACTTGGTAGATGTTCACTGAATGTTATTGAATTGAATATTATTGAAATCTTAAATCATTTATTAAGATGATTTTAAAAGGAGACAATCAAAAGTATTCCTTTTTCTTCTTTTGTATGCTCATCATTTAATCAAGTAAATATCGAAAAACAATATCTGAAATGACTAGTACTAAAATATTTGGCTCATGACTCCATTAATTCAATACAATGATAGAAATTTAGGAATTAGTGATCTTGGTAATTGCTGCAAAAACAGAATAAGTTTTATAAATGAAAAAGAAATTTAATGACTTGTTTAGAAAATAATTTTAGTGACCTATTTGGATTGATTCTGATATTAAAATGCTTGGAGAGAGAAAACTGGACTGTGAATGCATTTATACTAGAAAGTTTCATTGGCCTTTATTTCTATCTTTAAATTAGTGAATAATTTGTATTTATAAAAAAAGGAATATTGAGTACTTATTATAGGCTAAGGACTTTTATAAGTTCTTTACAAATATTACCTCTTTATATCCTATGTGGTTAGCCTCTCAGATTTCTTTACTGAGCATCATTGAACTTTACTACAGTTTTTGCAAGTCAGTAATACTCTGGTTCCTGGAGGAAACTTCAAAAAGGGGTAGTAAAAGCTATGGTTTCTTTACAGCCTAAATTTACTGTCTTGTCTCTTTTTTAAGCTTAATAACTTCTGTAATTCTTGCTTCTGTTCTGTTAAAACTAGAAATCTTGACAGTGATAGATTTAATTCCGTTCTTTAAATGTTAAATGTCTTAGTACTGAGCTCCAGATCCCAAGGTGGAAAAGATCTCCGCTTTTGTGAAGCTCAGGGTTTAGTAAGAGAGACATCTGCGCAACAATCATGTTAAGTGAAGTGTTGATATTTTTTCATTTAATTATATTCTTTTTTAAAAATTATTTATTTTGAGAAAGAGTGAGTGTGCCTGTGTGGGGGAAGGGCAGAAAGAGAGGAAGAAGAATCCCAAGCAGGCTCAGTCAGAGCCAACAGCACAGAGCCTGAAGCTGGGCTTGATGTCGGGAACTGTGAGATCATGACCTGAGTCGAAACCGGGAGTTGGAGGCTTAACTGACTGAACCACCCAGGCGCCCCCATTTAATAATATTCTTTATTAGGTTTGTTAATTGATCATAGCCTAAAAGTGTTTTAGCTTTAACAGTATTCAGGGTATATCTCTTAAATGTGATGGAGGTATTTGTGGCTCTCAAGTTATCACATCAAGTAGAACAGTAGTACTTGCTGGAACTCATGAAAATATACTGAAAAATTTTCCTAAAAGTAGATTTTTAAAAGAACTGTTTTACTATTTGTTATTTTCATAATCAACTATAGGAAAAACCACAGTTATCAATTAAAAACGCAGTTTATTTCACAGCCTTCACTGAATATCTGCTCTGTATAATGTGACTAAAAGTTGGACGTATGAGGGCAATATAGGAAATATGAGACATACTGCTTTCTCTCAAAGAACTCTTAAAGGAGCCAAGGAAACAAATGTTCATATATTTTAAAATATGAGAGCAATTGCAGAGTGTCTTGTCAGCAAGTACAAAAACACTGATTGTAAATGGAATGGCTAAATGCTACAGGTCCACCAATGATAATGATTGAAAGTAAAAAGTTACAAACCAAGCAAGAGACTACTTTACAAAATTTTTACTTGCCTTAAATTGAATGTAGTCATATGTTGTACTCTCCATTTTCAGCAGGGTATAGTTAATGTGTCGTTTGAGAATTTCTAGAGGCTCAACTCTTCTTTGTCTTGCAACCAATTTCTTTCAGAAATGAAGGGCCTTAAACAGTATTAAGCTGTTTCTGTGGTTGAGTCACAAGTATACCTTTCAATGCCCAAACTTTTCACAGAGGGCACAATACATACCACTTGATGAACTGCAGTTCACAGGAGCCACAAAGGGAGAGTCTGCAGGTTGTTATCTCACTGGGATTAACGTTGTCTTTGGCATAGTTTTAGAAGCCAAATCCATGTGGTGTCAAGGCTCTGGGAGAATGGTTTTAACCTGTAACTTAGGAGGATTTCACTCAAGGTTTATTGGCAAGATTTGCTTTTTACTTTAAGGGAGAGAAACTTTTCATTCTGAGACTTGATCTGGAAAGTATGTGTGGAAAGAGTTTTTTCCTCTCTCCAGATTTTGTTTTTCCTGAGATGTTGTCTGAGAGAACCTGGTTTAGTTCTCTCTTTGGCAGATGATACCTAACCTTTTTTTTTTATGCCTAACCTTCTGAAGGGTTAAAATTATATACTCTAACAGTAGTTGTAATATTTTTTAACATATTTGTTTTCTATCATTTAATTCTCCTTTTGGTTACACCTTTTATTTCTAAAAGGTATCATTGTAAAAACGGAAATTAGATTATTTGGGCTAGTAGGGGCTTTGAGGGTAACTTACATCACCAAGTTGCATTTTCCCCCAAATGAATGCAGTAAGAAGTATATTTCACATCACTACATGATAGAAGCACACAGCACAACATGCATATGTACATGTAACAGAAACAAAAGTTTCATTAAATGATACTTGTCCTACTACAGGGGCTCTTTGTGTGAGATCTTCTTTTCGTTTTCTATTTATTTGTCTTCTCTCCCTAATTTTTCCAGCCCCTTGTCTGGTTCTTTTTTCTTTCTTCCCCCTCTTCACACTATTTTTCTGTTTTTTTTTTTTTTCGCTTTCCCTTGTCTTCTTCATTCTCTCTCTCTCTCATTGTCTTTTCTTCTTATCTCTCTTGACTCACCCTTTTCTCTCATCCCCTCATTTTTTTTTCATCTCTACTTCTCTAATCTTGTTTTTCTCTCTCCTCCTTCTCTTTCTTGTTGTTTCTTTTTATCTGTCCTTTTCCCTTTTTCCCTTTCTTATTATATTTTTTAAGTGCCAGCTCTATCCCATTAATTGGTCACAGGCACACAGTTTAGAAAACAGTGACACAGGTCAAACCACTTATTTCACACTTAAGGATGCTGAGACTGATGGAGATGGAGTTTTCCAAGATCACATGTTATGTCTTTAGGAACATCTAATTATTAACAGAGTTGGGTTTAGAATGTAGGACCTTCAAGGTCTCCAAAGAAACCAAAACATTCTGGGCTATATGGACATCTTATTAAACTTCTGAACCTGATCCTCCCTGTTTTGAAGAATACAAGATACTGTTATTTGAAATTTTAAGCAAGAATGGCTGGGTCAAATTTTGGAAATTCATATGGCTTTCTAGTTTAACAAGGTTGCTATCATTATAGTTCTATCATTATAGAATTTAAAGTTATGATTCTTCCAGGCAAAGAACAATTATTACAGTTACATGTAAAACTTGAAGGCCTTTCATTAAAGGCTTTGTTGTATATAATTGGGACAGATCTTTGCATTAAATATAGGACCAAAAAAACAACAGGACAATCTATTAACTTATTTTCATAGTTCCAGGAAGGGGTAGGAGGGTGAAGACCATGAGCAACCAGAGTCTGATAAATAGTAAGTTTAGCCCCCTGCCATGGGTTGGTATGGTTGAACAGTGAGTGTCAAAAAAAAAAAAACATGCTAAAACAAGGCCAAGTGAGAACAACACAAAGCCTAAAATTTATTTTTTCATTCAGTGCTACCTAGTGCCAGGTTATGATATGTCAAAGGATGGAAAGAAAGAAGACTCAAAAACATTAACACCATGGGTGTTATGTTGTATAGACCAGACTTGGCTCTAAGAATTAGCATTTGTTGACAACAGAAAAGCTTTTTTCTTGGGAGGAGTTCTGTGGTGCCAATAAAGTTGCTCAATACTGTATTTTTCCTTTGTCCTGTTTTTGTCTCTTCTGAATCTCACTCTATTTGTGTCCTTTTTCAAAAATCTACTTTGGATGTGTGGAGGTATTTTATAATTTAGTTTCCTTTTTTTTTTTTAATTTTAGGAAGGCACACCAAATTTTTTAAAGTTTATTTTTATTTATTTTGAGAGAGATATAGAGAGCAAGCTGGAGAGGGGCAGAGAGAGAGGGAGACAGAATACCAACCAGGCTCTGTGCTGTCAGTGCAGAGGCTAACACTGAGCCGGGTCCCACGGACTCTGAGATCATGACCTAAGCCGAAATCAAGAGTCGGATGCTTCACCAACTGAGCCACCCAGGTGCCCCAATGCCAAACTTTTAACCATGGAACTTATAGCAAATACTGTAAATAAATTTGATATAATATTTGGATTTAGGAGAATAGCTACTAAAATAATTATGTTTAAGAATTTTATAATATGCATGTTAAATATAACAGATCGATCATTAAAAGACAAGTAGTACAATCTTCACAAATCTGAGAACAAGGAGAGAAGAAAGAAATAGGAGTACCCGTGGTGTGCTGGAGCTGACTCACTCTGATATCCAGCACCCAGCTGTGTCCATCTTTCCCTAACTCCTTGTTCAGTGACATCATGTTGGTAGGTTGAAATCAACCATGGTGCAACTACACTGTGGAAATTGGCAAACGCTCTAAATCATCTTTTTTTTTTTTTTTTTTGACAGCTGGTTTACCACATGCAACCAGGTGTGCTAAAGGACAAAAATATTAAACAGAGCAATCAAACCTTTGAATCATTAATTCTTGAGTTAAAGATGCTGAATGTCATTTATTTAAACAGTAGCAGTGGTTTTGGATCAAGAGTTAAAAACTTTTTTGTAGTTTTGCTGAAAATTTGGAGTTAATTGAAGAATTAAAAAGGGAACTCAGTTCCAAATATTCTTTACTAATTTAGAAATAGTTTAAAGTAATTCACAGCCAGAAATAATTAGCCCCCTGGGCTCACTATGCTGCTTTTTTGTAGACTTCAGGAAAGAAGAAAAATTTAGAAGTCTGAGCAGAATCTAGCTTAAGAATAAATGAAATATTTTACAGTTAATTTTTCTCCTTAGTCTACAATTTCATTTCAACAGCATATCTGGTGTGTTCTTCGATAGATTTGTGAACTACTCTGCTTTATATAAACAATTCTTCTTCTTATTTACCATTCTTTATGTCCCTTTTAAGTAATTTTACCACACTTCGTATACTGCCACAAACTGGCGTATAAAAATATTATGGTAGACATAGAGATGTGCTATCCAGACCCCTCTTCAAGAGATACTCACTTGTCTGGCCACAGGAATACAGGAAACAGCCTCCATCTGTCAGCTCCTTCAGCTTTGCCTCAGCTTTGGATAGCTGCTTAGCCCCAGGTCGTTTCCTTCCCAGGGTGCTCCCATTTGAGTGAAGAACATGGGATGTGAAGGTTGGGCCTTTTAGGCCTGAAGCTAGATACTCACTCCAGAGCTTCCTACTGAATGTAATGGAATTTTGTTCAACCAGTGTTAATAGCTCAGCTTCTTCCTCTGTCCAGTCCTGTTTCTTTCTCTTTGCCATTCATAGGTACCATTCCCTAGTAAATATCTCACGCCCTAAACCTGGTCCCAGTGTCTTTTAGAGAACCCAGCCTGCAGCGACCCCTATGTGTACAATAGTATTATATAAATTTTATGAGATCTTACCAATACCACTGAGCTCTGCAGTTTTGGTGTGTTAGCCCCCTTGCAACATTCTTTCCCACCAGGACTTCGCCCATGTCCCAAATTGTTATGAGAAATCTGGGTTAGTGGTTTTGCTCCATGTTTCTAGTCTCTGTTCCCCAAATTCTGCCATATACAAACACTTGGTGATGAAGTTTCATCTATCCCAATGTTCTGTTGCATTCACCAGATATTCATAGATAGAAACAGACTTATCAAAAGTCTGTTCTATCAGTCAATAAAAGTTAAATAGAAGGAAGATTTATTTTAATAGTAAATATATTATGTTACACATGTTATAGATTTACAGTTTAAATTCTATCTCATCAAAAATTTAAAAGATTCCAAATTTGTCTGCAGTTATCAGGTTACTGAATATATTTCAGATCTTATGTTACTCAGAATACTGCATAAAGGTCTTTTGCCTTTTTGTCTATCAGTTCACAATTTCATGTTATCTAATATTTTTTTTCTGTCAAATTCCCTTCTGATACTATAAGGCCTAATACAAAAAATTAAAAGGAAGAAAGCAAAGTGTTTGCTTTAAATGAACACCAACTTCTTCAGATAGCTGTTTTGGGTAGTTATATGAAAATGTTAAGAAAGAAAGTAGGTGGCAAAGATAAGAAGTATAAGCAACAGTAATATTTGCCCTAAGGACTTGAAACTTTCAGGGGCTGAACTTTAACATTCTCATACTAGAAATGATCTTTGTCTGAATTAGAGAAGTGATAGAACAGGATTTAGTCACACATGAGAACCATCAGTAATTTTGAATAAGGAATTAGTACTAATTTTGGCTATCATAAAGAGTACTAATAAATGATTTGATGAAAGCCTTCTCTTAAAGGTATAGACTTTTGTAGATCCTTGGTAGATTGATTCAGGTATAAAGCGAGCTTCTGAGGACTACACGCATTATCTGTCTCCTATGGTGATTTTTTAAAAGTGAAAAGTGTAAAATGGCTTGATGCCAAATGCTGTTAGCCATATTTTTTCCTACTGAAAATCTTATCCTACAGTGTATTCCGTCATACCAGGAACTTGCTCTGACTTAAGTGAATCCACAATAACTGATCCCAGAATATTTAATTCCTCTTCTTTCATCTGTGTCCTTCCCTTCTCCTATCTCCTACCTTTTTTCTATTTTCTCATTCTCTTACAATAAGAATGAGAGAGTAGTTTGGATAGACACTGAAATAAGTGGACTTGAACATTTAGACTCCCATCAAAGGGGTAGTTGTAAATGTAAACAAAGAAAAAGTTACAAATTGGAATGTGTTTATCTAACCTTACTTAACTGCTTGCTGAAACTATTTTTAAGAAAAATATATTAACTTGAGCCTTAAATGAAAGGAAAAAGACTTTAAAGAAAAGAGGTGGCAAATAGTCAAAAATATAGTTTCAAAGTGTGGCTCTGCCATGTTTTTGGCATGTGATCTTGGACAAATAATTTAACCTTTGTGAGCCTTTTCTGTAAATGGATGATCACACACACACACACACACACACACACTCCTCTATCTCCAGCCTCATTAGACTGTTGTGACTTAATGTGTAGAGAAGTACTTTCACAACTGTAAATTGGTAAAGGGAATTGTATTAATAATAACAATAATAAATAAGTTTATAGGGGGCAAAATAGTTTGATGTCAATACTCACATCACATTTACCATGATCTTTTAGGATACTTCTAAAAGAACACCCAGGAAAGCAATGGTCAGTCAAGAAATACTTTCATCATTCCTGAAAGCTCTGCCCACAATTTCTCCATTTTATCTGGGTACCCTCTCTCCACACACGTACAGATACACATACATCATCATTCGTCCTGCCAGAAATATGAAAAAAATAGCAAGCTTCTCATCTTGTTGTTTATACATGAATGACAATTGAGATAAAGAAAATTAGGGCTCGGGATGAGTGGGTAAAGAAATAAATGCCCATGAAATTTACTAATTCATTTGTTATTTCTTTGATGCATTTTGGTGCCAGAGAAAGACACAGTGTCTTACAAGTTTAATTCTGAACTAAACAGAACAAGTCAACACCTGGAGATCATACTTTCTGAAAGCCTCAAGAACATAATACACATACCAAGGGGTCTGGGTGATGTCGGCTTTAAGAAGTTAGGGAAATTAGAAAGAACTAAAGGGGAGTTCGGGTGATACAGTGTCTAGATACATTGAAAGTATCCAAGTAAGAAGATATATATTTAATTTCAGGAAGGAGATTGATTAGTTCAGCAATTTTCAAAATTAATGAAGTTATATATATATTTATATATATATTTATATGTATATATATTTATATATATTTATATGTATATATATTTATATATATATTTATATGTATATATATATCTGTTTATATGTATATATGTTTTAATTTGGGTACTATGTTCGGGTACTATCCTAGGACTAAAGAAGAAAATAAAAATACTTTGGGAAGTTCACATTCTAGTAAATGACAAGAATATAGTGTGCCAAGTGTCATGATAGATGTGTTCACTGACTGCCACAGGAGTGCAGGGAAGAGGCAGCTCATCTCAATTGACAGGTGAAGAGAGATTTGCTTAAAGACATGACATTTGAGTGTATTTTAAATGTTTCAGTAGGAGTAGGAGTGAAGCAGGATGGGAGGTTTCCAGACAGAGAGAAGAGTCTGTACAAAAGTCCAAAGGGATGAAGAACATTGCATGTTGGGGGACTACAGTTAGTTCTCAGTAAGGCCGGAACGTAGCACACTAGCTCAGGTGTGGCAAAATGAAGTTGGATTGGAACTATGCACCAGATCTTCAAAGATCTTGTATAACAAATGAAAAGCAAACGTTTACAAATTTTCATGAAAGGAAATGACATTATATTTACATTTAAAAAGCTAATTCTGGGGCACCCGAATGGCTCAGTCAGTTGTGTCCAACTTCACCTCAGGTCATAGTCTCATGGCTCCTGGGTTCAAGCCCCTGGTTGGGCTCTGTGCTGACAGCTTAAGAGCCTGGAGTCTGCTTTGTATTCTATGTCTTCCTCTCTCTCTGCCCCTTCCCCGCTCATGCTCTGTCTCTCTCTCTCTCTCAAAAATAAACATTAAAAAAAATTAAAAAAAATAAAAAATATCACTCTGACAACACGTTAGAGAATAGTTTGGGGGAGACTGAAAGTAGAGTCAAAAAGAACATTTAAGGCCCTCTGGAAGTAATCCAAAGGAAAGACATGACAGGGTCTGAGCTATGGCAGTAGCAGGGGGAATAGGGAGGAGATGGATTTGAGTGATGGCAAGGAAATAAAATCTATAGGATTAGATATTGGTTTGATGTAGAAGGGAGGAAGAAGACATTTAAACTAATTCTCATATTTCTGCATTGATTGAAGTGCAGTTATCAGTTGACAGCTGATAACAGGATTGGTATTTCTTTGATTCCACAAGTATTTATTTATTGGGCACATACTATGTGCTAGGCACTGTTTTAAGCACTAATAATACAGAAGTGCACAAAACTGATGAAGTTTAGAGAGATAGAGACTGTAAACAAATCAATAGATAATATCATGCAGTGATAAGTTCTACGGAGGTTAAGATTAAGAGTATAGAGTGATGGGTATTACTAATTTATAGAGGTTAGTCAGAGGGAAATGAAATTAATAAATTGAAGGAGTGAGACATGTGGATAGTAGAGTGAAAAGTAGTCCAGAAAGAAGGAACTGAATTACAAAAAAAGCAGGAATATTCTTGGCATATATTAGGGGGAGCAAGGAGCAGAGCGGAGATAGAATGGACAAAGCAAGGGGAAAAGCAAATCTGTGGCGAGGCCAGTGAGGTATCTGGGTATAGATCCTGTTAATACATGACGATGAGCAGATTTGAAGGGTTGGATGAGATGAAGGGTTCTATTTCCAACATTCTGAATTATGCAGGCAGATATGCCTACTAGATACTGGATATGTAGGTTTGAAACTTGAGAAAGGAGTATGAGTTAGAAATATAATTTTAGAAGTCATTATCACACATCTAGATAATGAATTTGCACAGAAATATAGAGAACTAGAAGAGGGTAGGTAGCGGAAGCTTTAGAAACTCTAACATTTAAAGTGTGAAGTAAAATAATAATAATAATAATAATAATAATAATAACAATAATAATAATAATAATAATAAAAGAAATTGTGGGGTGATAGAGCAGTGGGAACACATGATGGAGACTGAAAAGGAGAGGTGGTGGTAAAGGGACCAACTGCCTGATCCAAGTCAGCTCAGTTCTGGAAGATTCAATCATGAAATACTGGTGATGCATCTACCATAAGCATACCATTGTGAACGTAAATGCAATAGGACTCAGAACAGTAGAGTGGTAGGGCTAGTGGAGGGTAGAGGGTAGTGGTTAGAAATCACCTATTTAAATCTACTCATTTTGGGGGTGGGTTGGTGCAACAGGTGAAGGGGATTAAGAGTACATTTATCTGGATGAGCACTGAGTAATATATAGAATTATTGAACGACTATATCGTACACCTGAAACTAATTTAACACAGTATATTAACTATACTGGAATTAAAATTTAAAAATAAATAAAAAATAAATAAACCACTTATTTTGTGTTTGAGGCAACTGTGACCAGAGGGCAAGGTGACACGTAGCTCGATAGCGACTGGGTCAGGACTGCGATCCAAGCCCTTGGAGCTTTCCTCTTTCTGCTCTGTCCTAGTCCTTTCAGGCTGCTATATCAAAAATACCATAGACTAGGTGGCTTAAATGACAAACATTTATTTTTCACAGTTCTGGAGGCTGGGAATCCAAGATCAAGGTGCCAGATGATTCAGTGACTGGTGAGAGCCCACTTCCTAGTTCATAGATGACTGTCTTCTTGCTGTGTCCTCCCATGTCAGAAGGGGTGAGGGAGCTTTCTGGTGTGCCTTTTATAAAGGCACTGATTTCATCATGAGGGCTTCACTCTCATAACCTATACCTCACTTTGGGCATTAGGATTTAACAACATGAATTTAACAATGCATGGTTCACTCAGTCTATAGCATGCTCCAATACACTTATGCTTAGAGGAGCAAAAAGCATACTAGGTTAGGAAAATTGTAAAGAACTTTCTGGAACTTTGGTTTAAAAAGCTGGGTAGGAATTGGGTATTCATGGAGAAGGGAAGAGTGATATGAGAGTGAATATGAAAGCAAAGAAGTGAGAATGAATTTGGTATATATAGCATCTAAAAACATGTCCTTCTGTTCTATGGTGGAGTTTCTTTAGGGAATAGGGGTGATAAATTTGGAAATTTGGTTAGAATAAGGGCTGTGTATTTGATGGAGTGAGAAAACAACAGGGAGTTATTATGGAACTAGTTCATCTTTAATAAAAGCATGTTGTAGAGGAAGAAGAAGATAGATATAAGTACACAGCAATATAATAGCAAGTATTTATTAAATGGTCATTGTATACTAGGCACTATAATGAATGCCTTATATGCATTACATTATGTAACATAATAATCCCCTGTTTGCCATTGTGAAAATGGAGGTTTAAGAGAGGTCATGCAACTTGCCCAGGTATAAGTGGCCAGGCCAGGATTTTAACCTAATTAACATCAATGGCTAACACTTACATAGTATGTACTGTTTGTTGGATGCTATTCTGAGGCTCTGGATACATTAACTCACTGAGCCCTCAAAATAACCGTATGAGGTAGGTAATATTATCCCTATTTGTAAATGAGAAAAATGAGGCACAGGAAGGTTAAGCAATTTGGTGAAGGTCATATATTTTGTAACTGGCAAAGCTGGGATTCAAACTTAGTCTGGCTCTAGAATCTGTGCTGTTAACCACTGCACTCTGCTGCTGCCTTTCTGTCTATATGAATCGAGAGCCCTAGCTCCTAGTCGCTATGTTATCTGCATCTCTCAGAGCAGGAGTTTTGATTGAGAGACCTGTAGACTCATTTATCAAATTGGGAATTGGACATAGAAAGATTAGCCCAGGAAATAATTTCAAAGGGAAAAAAGTGAAAAAAAAATTAACAATTAGTCTGACGCACACTCCGCAGTTAAACAAAGAGGGTAGGTAATTTAAGGACCACCTACAGAACACAAGGAGCAGTAGTCTCAAAATGGGAAATTTACCAGGTTCACAACTTGTAAATGAGGAATGTATGAATAAGAACTAAAATATGTGCAGCCCAAACTGCCCAACTACAAATATTTGAACACTCCCTGAAAGACTGGTTGCCCAGGAAATGCCTGGTTACAAACTTAAGGTGTAGATTTATCAAGGTAGATAGATGTCTTCTGAGCTAGTCTGTGGCTCTTTGTACAGTTATATGTGGGGAAATAGAAGCAGGAATAGCTTATGCGTACATCACTAGAATTCTCTTGTTTTGTCTTTATGTAAAGCTGCTTTGCATATTTGTCATGGGCAAATATTAAGTGGCTTTAAAAAATCAATTAAACTATGGTTGAGTGATTTTGAAGACCATTGTACTGAATTTAATTTGGAGCTAGGTGATTAGAAAAGGTCTGTATGGGACAAAGAGGAGTCACTTAAAAAGGCAAAATGGGGGCATCAGAGAGAAGCATCAATATTTCCAACAATTTAAAGTGAGGCTCCCTAGGATAGTAAAAAGATACTGTCCAGGGATATGTAGCACGAAGGGGGATTACAGAGAAGATTGGAGAGCTTTTTGTAACTTATTGCAGCATGCTAATAGAGGGGCGGTGTTCTTTTTTATTGTGATGATTGTTAGCAAATGCTATCTCCTTTTATTTTTCCAGTTATACTCTCCAGTTATACTTATTTTAATTTTTAAATTAAAATTTGTAATTTGTATTTAAATTAAAATTTGTATTTGTAAACTCCACTTAGGACTCTGACTACAGCATAGTTCTTGATAATGTTAAGAAAAGATGTGTGATGTATGTTCATTGTTGGTCTCAGGCTATCTTTGCTATGAATTGCATTTGTCCATATTCAAATAATAGAAAAACAGGTAACGAAGCTTTTGGTAGTGTTTGTCCACTATGATGAAGATGGGAATGTGATCGGAGCCAAGAGGAGTATATTGCAATCTTATTTCACTTATATTCCTTTTTAGTGTTGGAAGACATAACCCAAAAGCCTTGGGTATAATACCACACTTGGTTATCAGAAAAGTAGAACTTAGCATGATGCTTGGTTTAGGATTAATCACTGAGATTTCATGACATTCTGTAGAGAAAAGAAGTCGAACTTTATAATATTCCACTTAGGAATTTTGCATTTTGGTTTTCAAAAATATTTAGATTTTTCTCAGCATCTTGTCAGCAGTGTGCAAGCCAGAAAACTTATTTACATCTTGCTAACACTGAATTTTGGCCACACATGCACCTTACTAACCTCTTCAGTTGTGTGAGCATTTTGGCAGAAGTGGCAACTGCAAGATTCAGGCATATTCCAGGCAGGAGAGTAGACATCTATGATCATTACTGCTGATTGTTTTCTTTGAGACACAGATAGGTTTAGTTCTGATGTGCCCATTGGGGTGCAATCTGACGTGTTCTGTTGCTCATGTTGTGTTTAGTAGGGATGGGTTCTTATACTATTTTCTTTTGGGTGACTGAATGAGATGATTTATTTGTCTAACAGGTCATATTAGAGATAGTTGACCCTGTTTTTCATGGGGTTAGAAAAACTTGCCCTCTATTTCGCTGTGCATTACTACTTTGCAGGGTAAGACATTGTCAAACAAACGTGGAACAACTATCATTTCACGAACTCTTTCCCTTTCCAGAGACTGTGACTTTCTGTTTCCTTAAAAAAAGTGAATTAACATAATAGCCCTGATAGCTTTGTTTCAGGGTACGCTGTGCATACCTACATGCACAAATGTGTATCTAAATTAAAATATGAAGCTAAGAAGCACGGGGAAATATGCTGTTAATTCACTCACTATTACATAACAAAATCAAGTGTTTATCAAGAACATCTCCGTATGTTCAGTTACATCAGTAGACTGTATTAGTGAGGAAGGATGTCCTTTAACTTTCAATACACATACAGTCCAAAGAAAATAGTACTTAGTATTTTGTTCTGTTTTATTTCTGTAACTTATTGAAGGTCCAGTGTCAAATTCCACTGGTCTGTGTTGGGATACCTTTTTATTTGTTTGTGAAGTAAGCATCTGTATTTCAGTGCTTACTGAAGACTTACTAGCCAGTCTTGGGTTCTCCAGATACTGAACAGGGCTGTCTGTGGGTGGGGTCAAACACGCCTGTGACTTCTGACCATTGAAAATGAAGGAAAACATTTGTGGTAAGAAACAACAGCACATGCTTGACCTCTAAAGCACACACGTCTATAAATGGATAAAAGTGACTATTTAAGGTTGCTTCGAAAAAGAACCACTGTGTCTACAAAGAAAGAAACCCTAATTCAGTGTTTGAAAAAGAAAACTATGTGTGGGTGAAAGAACATGTTTTTGTCAAAAACATCTGTGGTGTTCCCTATGATGTATTTGATCCTGGTGGTAAGTGAACAAACTTGAGTATTAGAGACAAAATGGGCTTTTGACAACTTACTGTCTGATAAATAATAACTCAATCCAAGGGATCTCAGGGCTGCCTTTACACTGGTGTCATTTTGGTTAATTGCCAGATATACAAAATGAAGTTCTCACTCCCAAATTAAAGGCATCACCTGAATTTGTTATATGAATTTGTTGCAGTTGGTCGTGTATATGTTCTTTGTGCCATCATTTTTATTTCTACCTTACCTCCGTGTTTCCTAGAGGTGGTCTCACTGTCATAAGATAACTGCCACCAGGCCTAGTTTTATAGGACTGAATTTTTCAACTTGCCAGATGGTTTACATAATTGTACCGTAGGTATTATTTATAGACTAAATTGTCTGTGTTTTTGAAGGTCTGAGAGATTCCATACTCAATTTTATGGGCTTATTTTCTTCCCCAAATACTGAATTTATAAATTAGGGGGTGAAATCCCCCAAATGTAAAATTCACAGATACAGATAATTAGACATGAAATTGTATCTCTGAACAAATTGGGTTGATGAGATTAACTGAAGGCAACAGTATAACGGGGTGTTTCCCACTGTCTGCAAGGATTTTGTCAAAAGAAGCTAAGTTATGTCAAAAACAGTGAGTGGTATGAATTATTAGGTGATGAATTTAAAAGTAGTGTCCAAATGTAAATAGTGAAATCATTTAAAGTATTACTCAGCAGCTGCAAGAGCGATAGGAAAGGCTGACGTGACAGATTTAGTCATTTCTTAATCACTTACGTTAGGCACCATTGTCAGCTCCAAGAGGCAAATTTTCATCCCGATTTAAGCCCATAATGGTAATAGTTGAAACCTAGAAATTCTCAAAATCATTTGCTTGCAAAACACCTTTTAGATCATCTCAGATGTTTCTGTGACCCAATGTCATAAAGAGATGCGAAAAATATATTGCATATGTCATCAAAGGAAATTTTCTATTTCCCATTTATGTGTTATAAAGGAGGTATTATTTACTGTAAGATCCCAAAGTATTAATTAGCTGCCTTTGGTTTAAATAAAATTGATTGTTAAAGCAGAAAATAGAGGATAATACGAGTCCTATTCTGCTGTAGCCTCCCAATAAAAGAAGCAGTGACCCAACTCATTAGCCCTTTGATTTAATATATTGACACTTGGGTAGGAATAATTCCGTTTAGTGGCTTTTGCTTCCCAGGGATCAATTTAATTAGTTATAAAATGTGACTTCTTGTCAGGAGCCAGAAGAAATGCTGACGTTAAATAAAGTCATACGCAATTTAAACAATAAAGCTATCGATGCCTGGTTAAAAGTTAATGATGCAAAAAAAATGGCTTAATAGAGACAACCTCAGCAGTGAAAGTGATGCTAGGAAAATTAAGCTAAGTGGATGAATGAGAAATGGTGATGTTGTTGAATTGTTAAAACAAATTCATGACTGGTCTGATGGCTGGCTAGGTTGTAAGTACATTCTCTTTCGGCTTGTGAGACAGCTCTAGTTGTAGACTCAGTACTACTTCTGTGTAAGTTTCATGGGTTTATAGGTTTTAGGATCCAGGAGAGGGAGGAAATGTTGTTTAGGCTGTTTGGACTAGAAAAGTCCCTGAAACCAACGTCATATTTGGGAGAAGGATGAAGTGTTACTCTTGTGAAGTAGTGGCGCATGAGTTCTGCTGACTGGCTTCTAGCTTCCCTGAAAAACACTACTACAGGAGCAGTGCTGGTGCAAGGCTGTTCCTATTCTTGTGAAAATCATTGAGATAAACTCGGGGTCTGCCCTTTGGCCGGACACCTTCTCCTTTTCCCTCCTTCTCTGTAGATAGTTGTTACTGTGAAAGTAGTTCTTCCCAATGTAGAGAAATGTAACCAACTACACTTCTGTAATTCATGCCAACTCTTTCAAGTCATTCCTGTAATAAATCATTGTTATTTTATGCCTCTGACTGTATGCATACGCTGCCTTTGCCATGAACTTGAGGGATCTTTGCCTCAGTTTCTCTAGCCTCAGTATATTCGTGTTAAAAGGTGATGAATTGGCTTAGAATTTAGCAATTAGACGATCTCTAAAATCTTTCTAATTCCCCAATTCAATCGTAGTTTCAAAACCAATTGGTTACTTCCGTCAAATCAATTGCTTTGGGAGGGGTGTAGTCAAAACAACCAGTTGGTTAACTAAATATACCCCAGTTTCTGCTGGTAGGTATGCATGCACCACATTTGCCTCTCTTTTGGCATTGGCTGCTGCTGGGGCATTAGCACTAGTTAGCTAAATAAAAGACAACCCCATTTTATTGTTAGACAAAATTTATATCTCATTTCTCCAGCTGTTGCCTTTCCAAGTCATTTGCTCATTAGATAAAGATGAGGCACATATTTAAACTTGATAGCTTAAATTTTTTTTTCCTGTCAAAGGAATTGCCAGAAGTGTTCTATTAGCTAAATTTTGTAAAAACCAAAGAAGTGTTTTTCTCTTTTCCAGTTTTTCCCCTCATTTATCTACAGGTTCTGAAGGCAATGGCTGCTGGGTGGAAATACAAGAGCAATGGGCTGAGCTCTGAAGGGAAAGACGAAATGGGAATTTATGGTATCAGGCTATTTCCCCACTTGGTAGTAAAGCATATACTCTCCCAGTTTCTTCTTCCTGGAACATACTGAAAAGGATCAAAATTGAAGATCCTGCGCCAAAGCTCACTGTTTTGGAAATCTGTTTATTGGATAGGATGTTTCTTTCTGCCAGTTCAGTGGCCAAGGAAGTTACTGTAGAGTCTACAGCAGACCATCAAAGTTCAGTGTATCTAGGAAAATCAGTGAATAACTTACCGTGTCAGTTAACGTAAAATAGCTGTGCTTGAAATTGCAATAAAACAATAAAGACCTTGAACTTCCAGTGAAATGTGCCTATTGAAACATGTTGGAGCTGAAATGATTTGGAGTTGCATTTGTTGTTCCGTTTGTTGCACACACCGACAGGAAGGATGCACAGTAGTTCTTTGAGAAGGGGCATTTTTGGGAAGGAGATGACAGGCAAACTTTATCCAACAAAGTCTTCCTAGAGAAGAAGAAACAATTTGGAAGCAAATGCGCATGCTTACCTAGTATGTGGTAAAAACATTAACGGTAGCAAATATGTGAGAGAACAGAAGGGAATATTGCTGAGAATAAAATCTGTGCCAGAGACAAGTTTTCCATTGGAGTAAAGGTTATCTTTTTTCCTTTCTTTCTTAATGTTGTGGGAAGGGCAATTAACTGAAAACAAGAGGGAAATTGTGGGGGACTGATGTTAGATAAACTATTTTGTCTTTGTGTTGACATTATATTGGCTACAGCCTACACAGAAGGGATGCCTGGAAAAAAAGTAAGGAGAGAGAGGCATTAATATTTTTTAGTGTGCGTGGGTGCGCCAGCACTAGAGGGGCCCGTGTTTTCTTAGGGCTCAGATGGCAAAGCTAAGCATTCAGCCTACGGCAGGAAAAAAGTGCCTTTTTTGTTTTCTGACTGCAGAGTCCAGGCATTCCCAGGGGAACACAATGAATGGCCCATTTTGTCCAACACGGTTTCATAGACATAGATTTCTTGTTTTTTCATAATTATTCTTGCCCGTCATTGGGTGTGCACATGACATTTGAGCGTGTTTTAAAGTCTTAACACACTCATGTGCCTGCAATAAAGTTACTCATAACAATCCCGGCTTTCTCCAGACAACAGAGCAGGGTCTGTTGTTTTCACAAGTCACAGCAGCTGGGAGGCAATTGTGAAGACAACAGCTTAATCTAGCTGGAAAATACAGGAAGAAGAGAGTATACACTAAATTTCCTCCCGTATTATTCAAACAATGAAGAATTTTTTAAAAATGCCTATGGGTGGTCTTACTCAATAACTGATTGGCAGAACGTACTTTAAATTTCTTTAGAATGTTGCCTTTAAATGTGAAGGATCTACAAGGTTATGTTCATAATATTTGTTAGTCAGCTAAAAGGCAGGCTCGAGAAGTAGTACACAGACACTTTTCAATGGCTATAGAAGGCATTACAGATCTTTTTTTAAAAAAATAATTCGTTAAGTAGCAGTTGGTGTTTGTATAAAAGGATGCTATAACCCAGTAGGTATGAAGTAATGGTTAATCTCCTTTGAAAGGTTTGTGAAAGACTAAGAGGTTCGTGGTAATTCACATCTTCATGTCAGGCTGAATTTCTGGTTTGCGGTCATTAGCAAGTTTTAAGTTTCACACTGAATAACAGAATTTAGGGAAGAGGAGAGTAACTTTGAAAGATTTAAGTCTGAACTGGAACATCACAGTGGTAAACTAGCTGGGCTCTTCAGGGTGCCCAAGTGAACCAAGTTATTTTTATTCTATGCGGAGGGGAGGAGATAAGAAACGTGAGAAGTACAGGAAAGAGAAGGAAATTTCTCCGTGTTCATCTAAGCTTTCTTTTGGGGGGAAGGGATTGAGAAGGACTTGGGGAAGGAAGTGGCTTAAAAAGCAAGATTGGCAGTGCTGTGCTTAACTACTTCAAACTCCACTACCCATTTCCCTTCAAGGGAACGTTTTGTGAAAGAACTTCTTGTGGTCTCTTCAAAGATATCTAGGTGACATGAAAGTGTTTGGTCTCTAAGGCATAATGGTTGTATTCATATTTTATTGGGAAAGAGGAAGCAATTATGACTTTCAACTTTACTAAGTAACTCATCACCTTTTAAAGCACTTATAACACCTGAATATAATCTCATTTCACTCCCATTCTCAGTGTGGAAATACTATCTCCTCCATGGAAGTGTTTTTAAATGGGAATCTAATTGAGAAATCCAAATGCTGTCTGGAATCATAGGATGATCTTCCTTCAGCGTCTTATGTTTTATTTTAGAGGCTGAACATGAAGAGGCATTTCCCCCTATTTATTGAGCACCTATTCTGATCCTCCCTGAACGTCTTTTTATTTTTGTTATATTATTCCTCTCTATTGTTGGCAGAACATAGCACTGAAGGTCCAACAGCCAGGTTGGGTATCAAGATCCAGTGCAAAAGTTAGTTTGTTTGTTGTCTTTGCTGCCATTCACCCTGATAGCTCCACAGCATAATCAACTTCGTACATACCTTTATTTTGGTGTTTACCATCTAAGCCTAAAAATTTAATAACAGTTCACATTTATGGTTTCTTCTGACAGGCACTGAATCAGTTTCTTTATGTGTATTTTCATTAACCTTCATAAATACACGACAATGTATATTTTATCATTGCCAATGGACAGATGAGCAAACTAAGGTTACACAGCTAGTTAGAGCCAGATATCAAACTTAGGTCTCTGCAGCTTCAAAATCAGTCTCCCGTTTATTATACCATATTGTCTCACAGTTAAATGAAATGGAGGAAATAGCAGTGGCTAATTAATAGGAAGTAGGGACATACATCAAAAGACAATAGGGCTCTTCTGCCTTCTTTTCCTCCCTCCCTTTCTAGTTCAGTCAAAGAGCAATGAGGCAGGCCCAATGGAAGAAGGCAACTGAGTTGAGTGGCATCTGGTAGGTTGAGGGCCCTGTAAGGAAAGTGGCTCATCAAGGTGATGGCTCAATAAGAGTCGAGGCCAACCAGGTGAAGGCTGCCAAGTGGGTGAGTGGCTTGTCAGGGTCAGGAGATTGGTTGGTAAAATAGGATAGATATATATACACACGTACATATATACATATATGTATATATACATGCACACACATATAAACACATACACATATGTATATGCATATGTAAACTCACATACATATACATATATGTATACACATGTAAATACACATACATATATAATTATGTATATATAAACACATATAAACACACACATGTATATACAAGCAAATGCATATATACAGTGGGGGCTAGAGTTTTTTAAAATTTAGTTAAAATTTTTTTTATTGGGGAATAATTGACATATAGCATTATATTAACTTTAGGTACATTACATAATGATGCGGCATTTGTATATATTGCAAAATGATCACCACATTAAGTCTAGTTACACATTGGAAGTTTGTAACTTTTGATACCCTTCATGCATTTCACCCATGCCCTACCCCCATCTCTGGCAACTATCAATCTGTTCCCTGTATCTGTGAGCTTGGTTTCTTTTCTTTTTTCTTTCTTATGGCAGAATAATATATCCAGTGTGTGTGTGTGTGTGTGTGTGTGTGTGTATTTATGTATCACATCTTCTTTTCCCATCCATTTATTGGTGGCTATTTATGTTGTTTCCATGTCTTGGCTATTGTGAATACAACACTGCAAAGAACATGGAAGTACATGTGATTTTTCTAGTTTTCATTTTCTTCAGTTAAGTACCTAAAAGTGGAATTGCTGGATCATGTGCTAGTTCTAGTTTTAATTTTTTTGAGGAACCTCCATACTGCTTTCCATAGTGGCTGTGCCAAGTTACATTTCTACCAAGTAGAAATGATTCCCTTTTCTTCACACCTTCAGTAATGCTTATTTCTTATATATTTTTTAAGTTTATTAATTATTTTTAAGAGAGAGAGAAGAGAGTGTAAGTGGGGGTAGGGGTGGGGGGACAGAGAGAGAATCTCCAGCAGGCTCTGCACTAACTGCGCAGAGCCTGACATGGAGCTCGAACTCATGAACTGTGAGATTGTGACCTGAGCTGAAGTCAAGAGTCGGATGCTTAACCAACTGGGCCACCCAGGTGCCCCTCTTACCTTTTTGATAATAGTTATTCTATCGGTGTGAGATGATATCTCATTATAGTTTTGATTTGCATCTCCCCAGTGGTTAATGATGTTGAGCACCTTTTCATGTTTGTTGGCCTTCTATATTTCTTCTTTGGAAAAAGTCTATTCAGATATTCTTTCCATTTTTAAATTGGATTGTTTGGGTTTTTTGCTCTTGAGTTGTATGAGTTCTCTATATATTTTAGATATTAGCTTCTTATCAAATATATGATTTGCAAATATTTTCTCCTATTAGGTAGATTGCCTTTTAATTTTGTTGGTGGTTCCCTTTGTTGTGCAGAAAGAAGTTTTTTCAGTTCAGTGTAGTCCCACTTACTTATTTTTGCTTTTGTCGCTTTTGGTTTTGGTGTCAAATCCCAAAAATCATCACCAAGACCAGTGTCAAGGAGCTTACTGCCTATGTTTTTTTCTAGGAGTTTTATGGTTTTAGGTCATAATTCAAGTCTTCAATCCATTTTGAGTTATATTTTGTATATGATAAAAGATAGTGGTCCAGTTCCATTCCTTTGTATATGACTGTCCAGTTTTCCCAGCACCATTTATTGAAGAGACCGTCCTTTCCCCATCGTTTGGTCTTGGCTCCCTTGTCATAAATTAACTACCTATATGTGCGTGGGGGCTTATTTCTGGGCTATTGATTCTGTTCCATTGATCTGTGTATCTGTTTTAATGTCAAAACCATACTGTTTTGATTATTACAGCTTTGCAACATAGTTTGAAATCAAGGAATGTGATGCCACCAGCTTTGTTTTTTTCTTTCCTGAGATTCCTTTGGCTATAAAGAGTCTTTTGTGATTCCATACAACTTTTAGGGTTGTTCTATTTCTGTGAAAAATGCCAGTGGAATTGTGATAGGGCTTTAAATTTTTTTTAGAAAGTAGAATTACAAATATGGAAAACAGGAAGAAGACAAGAATAATCTCTGTGGTGCTGGAGTGGAGCTGGAAGTATCAAAGTGATTTCATGCTTTTATATATATAGATATTATATTCTACATAGAGATATATAATTCTTTTAAATGTATATTCTAGTTGTATATAGAAGTGAATTTAGGGGTAAATGTGTATGAGTGTGTGTAGTATATACAAAAAAAATATTTTTAAGGTCTATCTACTGAGAGGCTCTAAGACCAAGGTATACCCTACAAGTAATGAATGCACCTTGCAACCAGATCTTAGCTTCTAAATATCATTCCACTCAGTCCAGGTCTGAAACAGGGAAAATACAGGATAAATCTGGAACATCTTCTTGTTCCAGAAATTAAAGAAGGGCTTAAAAAATTATAGGGACATGACAAAGGATGCAAAATCCATCACGAAGGGGCAATCTGTGTTCATATCTGGCACAAGGTAAGAATAAAAAAAGAGTTAATTCATTTAATACATTAAGAGTGCACAAATACACACTGATATATGTATGTGTGTATATATGTATATATATATATATCCACACACACAAATATATGTATATATATAATATATATGCATACTATATGTACATATATATATACACATACAAATGAGAGAAGAGAAAGCTCTTCCTTATGGTAGAGTGCCAACTAACAAATGTACAAGAAATTATGAAAAGAAAACTACCACTTGATCACCATCATAGTCATAATGAATTCAGATAAGAAACATAAAGAGATGCTAAAACTACTGGATAAGAGATGGATGAACAATAAGATGTTTATTTGAGTCACAAAGTATCTCCTCACACAATACTTAGGGAAAGAAGGAGAAAAGAATAACAGCATAGTGGGGAAAACTGGCAGATCCCACATTACTCAGGTGACATTAACAGCGATGGTACAAATAGATGTCATAAGTTACCTGATGGGATGCAGTGAGAAGAGCATAACAACACTTCTGTGATATTTCTGCCAAAATGCATAACCTGGGGGGGAAAAAACAACAATTTAGGAACAGTCTGCAAAATAGCTGTCTTGAAGTCTTCAATAGTGTTAAGGTCATAAGGGTCAAGGAGGAACTGAGGAACAATTCCAGATTGAAGGAAACTGAAGAGACATGACAACACATGATCCTGGATTGGAGCTTATTGCTATAAAAGACATACTCCAACAGTTGGCAAAACTTCAGTAGGGTCTTCAAAGGGTATATTGCAGTTTTTGGAATCTTTTCTGTAAATTTGAACTCATTTCAGAATAAAAAAATGAAATACTCAAAGTACAAAGTATGAGAATCAACTTTGATTTAAAGAGTTAAAGAACAGAAAGAGGTAGTCACCTCAATGGTTGGCTAAATGTTGTGATCTCAGTGGTACTTAGAAGTTTCTTACAAAGAATCTTTAAAAAGAACACAGTATTGATACACTTTATTCCCTTTTCACTTGCATTTGAATTCAATAGCCTTCATGTTTGGAGGAACCCTGTAACTGATGAGATATTTGGGCCTAGGCCATGGTCACTTCCACTCCTTACAAACAATCAATATGTTCTTCTTAGCTTCTGAGATCCGCAAATGCCACTGTTGATATGATTTCAATGTTGGTGAACAAAACTTCTAATAGTATCCTGTCAAGAGATTTGTCATCAAGAGATGGTGATGTAGATTCACTATCAAGAGGTGAATATAGCTTACTCTTATAATTCAGTAGAATGTTGAGGTAGAAAGAAATAGCTGGTGCATTATTTCCATCTTCAAAAAAAAAAGTCACCAGAAAATGTCCATCAATGATGGAGCCAGATTTAAACTTCGGTCAACAATTTGATCTTCTCAAATTTTAGAAAGCTAGAAAAGCGTTAATAACCACAGAAAAATTCCAGTTAGCGGTTCCTTAGCTGATTAAATCTTAACTTTTCTTTACGTTGAAAGGCATTATAGTAAAAAGACATCAGAATCCCTTGATTTTGAATCCTGTTTTTGTCACATTAGTAACTCCATTGTCTTAATCTTTCTGAATCAATAAAATGTCATAATGATATCTTATAGAATTGTGCTGTTGTGTAGATTAATTGAGATAAAGTGTGAAAGTATCTGGCATAATTTTCAAGAATGTAGTAAGTCTTCTAAAAGTCTTAAGTCACATTTCTTGAGCTTCTTTATTCCTAGGAACATTTCTATATGTAGAACTATGGTGAACCCCAAATAAAAAATGTGCTGGCTTACAGAGTATTTAGAGTAAATGCTAGAGGAAAGAATGTACATTCACATAGTAATTCATATTTTTCAGATAATTTCCATATCTAGTAGGTAATCTTCACCTTGATTCCTTTAAGGTAAGCGATAGAAATATTATAACCTCATTTATATATAAGAAAATTGAGATTTACTGATTCAAAATAAGATAGTAAAAGAACCAGAATTTCAGTCTAGTCTTAACATCTAAGCAGTGAATTTTATATTATTCAATACTTTTTAATTTTTAAAACTTATGTGCCCTCTAGATAAACAAAAATAACCTCATACAATTCTTGAGTATTACAGAAATTTCCAGTTATGTTAATATTGTGACACAAAAAAATTCTTTTTATCTTCTAAGATGCACATTTTAACTTTAAATATTTGTGAGCTTTCCTAGGCCATGTGGAAGTAAACAGTCACTTTTTAAAAAAAAAATTTTAATGTTTATTTATTTTTGAGACAGAGACAGAGAGAGAGAGAGAGAGAGAGAGAGAGAGAGAGAGAGAGATGGAGCACAAGTAGGGGAGGAGCAGAGAGAGAGGGAGACACAGAATCTGAAGCAGGCTCCAGGCTCTGAGCTGTCAGCGTAGAGCCCAGTGTGGGAATGTGGAACTCGAACTCACCAATGGTGAGATCATGACCTGAGCTGAAGTCGGACGCTTAACCGACTGAGCCACCCAGGCGCCCCAACACAGTCACTTGTAACATGAGCCATGTTGTTCTGCTTTCAGTTCTTTATACTAGATACAGTAAAAACAGAATCACAAATATATGTTTATGAAATTCAGTTTATAGCATGGAGAACTTTTACACTTATTACACTACTTCAAATATATATATACTTTCTCTAAGAAATTTTCAAGATTGTCCTTATTTCCCTCTCATTTCTCCGTTCTTTACCAACTTTACTCCTACAATATGGCACCAAATTTGAGAATCTCTGCAACATTAGGCAGTTATGGCACGTTGGTTAAGAGTAGGATCTGGAACCAGACTTCCTGGACCTTGAGGCAAGCTACTACACCTCATCTATAAAAATGAGAACATAATAGTGCCTACCTTATACATATGTTTCGATAATTAAAGGGGTTCTTGCATGTAAAGCACTAAGAAAAGTGCCTGACACGTTGCAAGTACTATATCAGTGTGCCATTACTATTATTACTATTATTATTATCATGCAATTACCATAGTGACTTAAAGCGATTAATAACATGGTAATGTTACTATAATGTCAGGAGAAGCAAATTAGATTAACATCTGTCATTAGGTCTTCTTCAGTGTGTACCTTTTATTTTTGTGCCTGATAAAATAATTCAGAATCTTTTAACCTTACTATTAACCTTCCTTTGATATTTCAGTGAAAATAGTATTCTGTTTTTTTAATATTTTTTAATCATTCTTCTTTTAGAAAACCTTTATAGGATAAGAGAAACCCAGCTGTGTTCTTCAGAGCTTTTATTCCTACCTATTCTTCATGTGTTTTGGTGATTGTCAAATCATATATGCCCATCATCCTAAAGCTTATCCCAGGAAATCAGTAGCAATGGGCAGCATCACTTTTTTCCTCAGGGTGTAATGAGTCTCCCAAAGGAGAGAATTTGTAATGAAGAGCGCGCGCGCACGTGCACACACACTCACACACACGCACACACACACACACACACACACACACACACACACACACACATGATTCTGAAATGTTCTCCAAAAGGAGGTGTGATTCTTTAAGAGAGCACTGAACTAGTTTGAAATTATCAAATTTAAATTCAGCAGACTGTGTCTACTATATACTAAGCACTTTACATGATTTTCTCTTCACAGCAACCTTGTGAGGTAGGTATTATTATTCCTCTTTTAATGAGGAGAAAACTTGAAGTTAAGCAATTTGTTATGATACTGATTCTGATCTAGATCTTTTAACTTCATTTTACTTATTCCAGGACTTATTTTACTATGTAACACACTGCCTCTTAATGAAATAATGGGCTTTTCACTATTTTTTATTGTTGAAATAAAACTTTTAAAAATGATTGAAATTTGCCTACTCTTGCTTCTTCCATCCATATGCTAGTATCATGGCATTTTGGGAGATCAGTTCCTGGGACCAAGGAATAAGCTGCTCAGGTTTGCAGTACTTGGTGAATTTAGGTGTTCTTGTGGTACGAATTGCTTTTCTTTCCAAGCTAATAACAGGTGGGATAAGGCTGTCATTTTAACAAGTTAGTGTGAATGAAACAAACAAACAAAAAAGTCCCAAGCAACTCGATAGCTCAGGAAGGCTACATTTTGAGGCAGGACTTCCCAATGGAACACTTTTTCTGTTTAATGCTAAAGTAGAATTTTCCTTTTCCTAAGAATGCTGTGAATACTCTATCCACAAAGGAAATCGCCTTATCGTTTTAGAAAGAGTATCAGCTGCCGAAGATACAGATGTGAATTCTGGCTCTGCCACTTACTAGCTATAATGTTGAATAAATTACCTACTCTTTTTTATCTCATCTGTAAAATAAGAAATTAATGCCTTCTTCATAGAACAGTTATAATTTTTACACTTTTCAAAATTGTTTTTTTCCCTGCTTTACTGACGTATAAATTACATGCAGTAAAATTCAAGTGTTAAATTCTGGGCATTGTATATAGCCATTTATAACTTTTTAGCCTTGAGAAGTTTCCTCATGTCCCTTTGCAGTCACATCCTCACTATGACACACTTGTTCCACTCATTTATCTGCTTTCTGCCACTATAATTTTGTCTTTATTAGGATTTTATATAAATGGAATCATATAGTACATACTCTTTTATGTTCAAATTTTTTCATGATTTTTAGATTCTTTCATGTTCCTGGGTCTATCAATGTTTTGTTCCCTTATATTGCTAAGTAGTTTTCCATAGAATGTACATGGGCACGCATGATTTGTGTAGCCATTTTCCAGTTAATGGACATTGGATTTATTCCAGTTATTGGCTGTTATGAATAATGTTGCAAGTACACATATGTACACATATGTTTTCCTTTTCATGTGTATATATATATATATCTAAGAGTACATTGATTTCTGGGTTGTATGGAAATTGTATGTTTAACTTTCTAGAGAAACTGGCTGTAACATCTTTATTCCCATTAGGAACGTTGGAAGTCCCACTTGTTCTGTACCCTCACCAGCACTTGGTATTGTTAATCTTTTAAAATTTTAACCAGTTTAGTAGGTTTTAGGGGTATCTCGTTGTGGTTTTGATACTCACCTCTCTGGTGACTGGTGATGTTGAGAGTCTTCTCATGTACTTATTGGTTATTCATATAGTTTTGTGTGTGAATAATCTATTCACATCTTTAGTGATGTTTTTATTAATTTGTCTCATTTATTGAATTGTAACAGTTAAAAAATATTCTGGATAGAAAGTTCTTTATTTTCTTTTGCAAATATTTTCTCCTAGTTTGTGGCTTACTTTTTTTGTCTTTTTAACTGTGTCTTTCAAAGAGCGAAGTTTATAATTTTGATGACATTTTATCTTTTTTTTTTCTTTCCTGGTTCATGTTTTTGTGTGTTATGTTTTAAGTGTTGCCTAATATAATGTTACAAAGATTTCCTCCTCTGTTTTCTTCCAGAATTTTTCTAATTTTAGCTCAGATGTTTAGGTCTTTTCTATGTGTAGTTACATTTTGTGTTTGGTGTCAGAGAAGGGTCTAGGCTTATTTTTCTCCATATATATCTCCATTTCTAGCTAAATCTGTTTCAAAGACTGTCCTTTCTCATATTGGATTACCTTGGCATCATTGTGAAAATTAAGCGTGGGTTTATTTCTGGAGTCTCTATTCTGTTTCATTGATTTATATGTCTGTCCTTGCACAGTCCCGCCTGGAATGAATTACTATGGCATTGTAGTAAGTCTTAAAATCTTATTATATTGTTCTCTACTTACAATTTTCTTTTTCAAAATTGTTTTGCCGAATTTTTAGATAGATTTTAAATCATTTTGACCCTATCTTCTGGGATTCTGGTTGGAATCATGTTGAATCTGTAGATTAATTTGGGTGAGAATTGATATCTTAACAATATTCAGCCATCCATTACATGTATATGGTATGTTTCTCAATTTTTCGGTATTTAAAAATTTTTCCTTTGCAGTGTTCTATAGCTTTCAGGGTAGAAAAGCCTTTTATACTTTGGTTAAATTTTTCTTTCTTTAAAAAAAATTTTAAATACAAGTTAGTTAGAATATAGTGTAATTATGGTTTCAGGAGTAGAATTTAGTGATTCATCCCTTAGCACATAACACCCTGTGCTCATCCCAACAAGTGCCCTCCTTAATGCCCATCACTCATTTAGTCCATCCCCCACCCAACACCTTCAGCAACCTTCAGTTTGTTCTCTGTATTTGAGAGTCTTTTATGGTTTGCCTCCCTCTCTGTTCTTATGGTTAAAATTTTCTAAGTATTTTATTTTTTATACTATTGTAAATGGAGTTAGAAAAATTTCTTTTTCTAATAGCTTATTCTAGTATATCTAGTATATGGGAAGACAACTGATTTTTGTTATTGACCTTGCATGTTTGACTTTGCTTAAATTTCTTTTCAGTTCTGGTAGTTTTTTTTTTTTTTTTTTTTTTTTTTTATCAAACTCGTTAAGATTTTCTATAGTTATTATGTTTTCTGCAGCTAAAACCAGTTTAACTTCTTCTTTTTCAAACTGTGCATTTTCTTTCTTTCCTCTCATTATTGCACTGGGTAGGGAATTCAGTATAATATTGAATAGAAGTGGTGAGAGTGGACATTCTTGCCTTCCTGTTCTTGTGTAGAAAGCATGGAGACTTTCACCATTGATTATGATGTTTGATGTAGGTTTTTCAAATCTAAATTTAATAAGATTGAAGAAGTTTCCTTGTAGTTAAGTTTTTTGGAAGGTCTTATCATGAATGGGTATTAAAGTTTTTCAAATGCTTTTTCTGCATCTACTGAAATGATCTCATTTTTGTTACTTTATTTCTTATTATGATGAATTTTACTGATTGATTTTCAAATGTTAAACCAACCTTGCATTCCTCTAAAAAACTATACTTAGTCATGATTTATTGTCTTTTTTATATGCTGTTTCACTCTGTTTAGTCAGTTCACTCTTAAGCTTTTTAAAATTAGTAGCCTGATCTTTGGGAAAATAACTCTATTTATATTTTGCTGAAAGCTGCCTTTGTGTTATGTATATTTCAAGGAATATGAGAGTAAAAGCTATGATTCTGTTCTCAAAGGAGTTCATGGTCTCACTACATTTAAAAAAAAGAAGAAGAATACATGACTGGTTTTAATGTGTGTCCCAGGTGTACAGATTTGAGAGGGGACAGTTGGGAAAAAGGAAGACAGGAACTTATCAGAATCACTGTGTATCAGTGTTGCCAGAATGTCTTTGTAGAAGAACTGAAATTTGCCTTTATCCTCTACCTGATGTAGATTATGTTTAGGAAAAAAACATTTTTGGACTAATGCCAGGGACAGAAAGGGTATCTTTGTTTTTAGGTTCTACCTTAAAGGAGGCAGAAAGAAAACTGGGAAAGAAAAAAAATTCCTGAACTGGGAGTTAGGAGATCTAGTTCTAATCTGAGCTGATTTTGACTAGTTATGTCACCATAGGTAAGTCACATTATCCTTAGGTGCCTCCATTTTCTCCTCCATAAAATGTGGTGGTTAGGCCTGATCAGTGGTTCTGGATGAGGGAGGAGAGAGTACACATATTTCTGAGAAAGCTCACCAGAACTCCTCGAGTAGGTGAGAATTACTGGATTATATAGTCTCTAAATCTTTTTCCATCCCTGAAAATCTTTGATTTTATGATTTTGTGAAATCAGTAAACTTGGAGACTAAAGCCCTTATTTTTACCTTTGGTTTAGCCATTCTCAAGTTTCGTAACCTTGACAAGTCACTTCTCCTCTTTGGGGTTTATTATATTTACGTTTAAAATGAAAACTTTCTAAAGCCATTCCAGTTCTAAAAGTCCAGGGTTCTAAAGTGAGGTAAATCTATTTATATTAAACGTGTATATATTTCAAATATGGCAAAGAACCTATTGTTGTGAGATAAATGACTATGGTTACATTTTTTTATGTGACTGCATTCAGCATCTTTAAGAATTATGGGGAATAAAAAACCAAGGCCCACATTGTTAAACTTATTTCTAATTTTTAATGGGAAAGGTAAATTCTTGAGCATATGCTGAGATGCTAGCTTTGTGTAGTATTGGCTCCCAACTTGAAATACAAAAATCTAAGACTTCTATGTGTTTTCTTAGGATGTAGTTTATTTATTTATTATTATTATTATTTACAGTCTGTTATACAAAAGCTTCAAGGGATATAGGGCATTACAGCACCACATCTCTAACTAGCTGGAGCATAATACATGATTTGAGTCCCCAATATTTTCTAACAGTAAGGTTTGTTTATTAAAGAAACCCCATGCTGTGACTGAATCTGTCTAATAGAAGCCATGTTTGAACTTGAACATTCAAATGTATGCCCATATATCTTGGGCATATATCATACATAATGATGTGGGGTCTAGACATCTTTCTGGGTTTGTTTATGTCTGTTATGGATTCCCCTCATTATCCATGCTGTTTGAGGGAGACCCCATGGATTCAGCTAGTTTATTGCATACTTTCTATATTTTAAGACTAACTCAGAGTTCCAAGTGGCACATATGTTCCAACTTGGAAGATTATTTTCTCACTTTCCTTTTTTATGATGATGATTAAGGAAAAATAAAGTAAGATTTTAGGGGATGGTGACATGTTTGAGAGTGGCTAACCATAATCCTTTTGGCCATGTTTCAAATATAGTTTCTTATAATTATTTATTTTATTATGCTACTCTTCCTAAAAATTTTTGACAAGTTTGAGCTATAGCATCTGTTTTCTTATTTTTAAAACCATATTGTATACCATCTGTTGTTTCATTATCATTGATTATAACTTTTAGAATTTAGGAAAGGTAGATAAAGACTTTAATCTTTAATTGTACAGTTTATTATATGCAGTATACTCAATGCTAGAATTAAACAAGTTTACCTAAAGAATAGATTTTAGATATAAAAAACTTTTATTTCTAGTTCCTATTATTAACTTGGAGCAAGTAGCAGCTTGGCTAGCAGCTTTCATTATTATTGTTGTTAAAATCTCTCCCGTGACATTGATTTTATAAAATTAGGTATCTCTATGCATAACTCCTTAGTTTTTAAAAAAGTATTGTTCATATTCCTTATAAGTGCAAAGCTTTTTTTAATCAAGTGAAATAAACCAAATAGCATTATAAGAATTTGCAATAAATATTGAAAAAAGGTGGATTGTCATTAGAATTTATCATTATGGATTTTTTTTTTGAGGAGGTGATATAGCACTTGCTATAAATATTCATGTTCTTAAATCTAGAGATATTCAGTGATTAGGTGATTTTATGCCTGTTTATGCTGAAAGGAACAAAAGAAACTTTAAAAACTGAAAGCATAAACATAATTGAACCACCCACTTAAAAGAGAAATTGGAATAGATGTTTTCCAGGGGAGAACATGCTTTCTGTGTAAAAAGAGCTAGTGTAACAAGAAGTCATCTATTCTTGATTTCTTTAGACAGCTAGAGCTTTGTGCCTTGTCTAGTTTCTGCGTTTTAAGAGCCTGTTCTGTGTAGCAGAAATAATACAATAAATGGGTTTAACCACATTTGTCTCAGCTAGACAGTCTGCTTTGTCAGAGATTGCTGGTACAACATAAACAAATTATGTGTTTGTAGTGCTTTTCAATGAAAGCCTATCTAACAGAGCTGAGATTGTGTTTCAGCAGCTGTAGATTTAATCTCCTACCTGTCAGTTAAAACAGGCATTTCCTGAGCCTGATAAGGACTGGTTGTAGAAGAGGAAAGTAGTCACAGCTGGACAAAGACCTATTGTTATTGGCTGATAATTTCTATGTAGATTCAACTCCTTATTCTACCATGGAAACTACAGCCATAGTACAGTTTTAAAGGAACTAACCTGACCTTTTTTATTGTTAAATTAAGAAGAGTTAAAGAGAATCAAAGCTAAGCTTTGTGTCCTTCATGTTTGAGAGTTGTCACGTGGAACTAAAAATCAGTGTCTGTAGTTTAGATCATCATAATTCCAGATCATTGTGGATGTGATAAATAGGATCTTGGAAAATGCCTGTTCACAAATTTTTAAGTACATTTTTAGGAATTCTACTTGTAATGCACACTAGAGTCAAAAATTAAATCTGTAGATAGATATTTTATGTGACTCACATGTCATGGGACATGTCTTTTTCTTTTTTTCTATTTTTTATTTGTGGGGGTGGAAGCGGGTGTTCCCATTCTCTCTTTGTTTCATGTAATTACCCATAGAAATGTATACAGTTAAGTTGAACTGTCTCAAAATTGGTCAAGTTTGTTTGGAGAAAATATCTATCTCCACATTTCTATAGAAGTTATTATAATATTATAATGAGTCCCATGTCTCCCAAGTCATGAATGGTTAACAATAGGGCACACTGATAGACCGGACCTTACATTTGTATGAACTTGGCCAGCAACCTAAATCCACAACTTTTTAATTTTCAGTTTAAATTTCAATTTAAAGTCGTTCATGAGTTTTCAAGTTTAAAAATAAATATGTGCATGAAAATCCTTTGGGAAACTTCCCCTTGCCTTTACCTCCCCCAACTCCCAAGATATATATATATCTTGGGATACACAAGATATATATATATATATATATCTTAATTTAATTAAATATTTATAATTAATTTTTCCAGATTTCTTGAGAAATGGATTGACATACATCACTATATAAGTTTAAGGTGTACAGCATGATAGTTTGATTTACATATGTTGCAAAATAATTGCCACAATAGGTTCAACTAATATCCATCTTCTCATATAGATACAAAAATAAACAATAAAAGAATGAAGAAAAAAATAAAGGAAAAACATATTTTTCTCTTTGTGATGAGAACTCTTAGGATTTACTGTCTTAACTTTCCTATATGTTATACAGCAGTGTTAGCTGTAGTCTTCGTGTATATTACATCCATGGTACTTATTTATCTTATAACTGGAAGTTTGTATGTTTTGACCACCTTCCTCTGGTTCCCCCTCCCCCCAGCCCAATCTCTGCTAACCACAGTCTGATCTCTTTTGCTGAGTTTAGTTTTTTGTTTTGTCTTGTTTGTTTGTTTTTTAGTTCCATATGTGAGAACATATTTGTCTGTCTTTCCTCCATCTGACTTATTTCACTTAGCATAATGCCACTAAGGCCAATCCATGTTGTTGCAGATGGTAGACTTCTCCTTTTTTTTTTTGTAAAGGCTGAATAATATTCTATTTTATGTATGTACCACAACTTCTTTATTCATTCATTCATTAGTGGATGCTAAAGTTGTTTCCATGGCTTGGTTATTGTAAATAATGCCGCTATGAACATGGGAGTGCAGATATATTTCCAAGTTAGTGTTTTCATTACCTTTGGATATGAATCCCTTGGTAGGGATTTTTAGAAATGAAATTGCTAGATCATGTGGTCATTCTATTTTTAATTTTTTGAGATTGTTCCACACTGTTTTTCATAGTGGTTGTACCAATTTACATTCCCGCTAACAGTGCACAAGGATTCCCTTTTCACCACATCCTCACCAGCATTTGTCATCTTGTCTTTTTGATGATGACCATTCTAATAGGCATAAGGTAATATATCATTGTGGTTTTAATTTGCATTTCCCTAATGACTAGTGATGTGAAGCATCTTTTCATGTACCTGTTGGCCTTTAAAGCATTTCCTATGGAGAAATGTCTGTTCAGGTACTTTGTCCATTTTTTAAGTGTTTTTTTGTTTTTGTTTTGGTTTTGGTTTTGGTTTTTGGTTTTTGGTTTTGTTTTTTTGCTATTGATTCTATGAGTTCTTTATATATTTTGGATATTGACCTCTTATCAGATATATGGTTTGTAAATATTTTTCCCATCTCATGGGTTATCTTTTCATTTTCTTGGTGGTTTCTTTTGCTTTGAGAAGTTTTTTTATTTGATGTAGTTCTATTTCTTTATTTTTTACTGTGTTGCCTGTACTTTAGGTGTGTCATATCCAAAAAATCATTACCAAGACCCATGCCAAGGAGTTTTATTCATATGTTTTCTTCTAGGAGTTTCATGTTTTTAGGTCTTAGGTTTAAGTCTTTACTCCATTTCAAGTTAATTTTCATGAGTGGTATAATGTATGGGCCCAGTTTCTTTCTTTTACATGTGAATATCCAGTTATACCAGCACCATTTATTGAAGAGACTAGACTATCTTTGCTCCATTGAGTATTTTTGGCTCCCTTGTCAAATATTAGTTGATTGTATACACTTAGGTTTATTTCTAGGCTCTCGGTTCTGTTCTCTTGATCCGTATGTCTGTTTTATGCCAATACCATACTCTTTTGATGAAGATGACTTTATAGTATAACTTGAAATCAGAAGTGTGGTACCTCCTTGCTTTGTTCTTCTTTCTCAGAATTCCTTTGGCTATTTGGTCTTTGGTGGTCCCATGTAAATTTTTAAGTGTTTTTTTTTTTTTTTTCCTACTTCTATTAAAAAATGCCTTTGAACTCTTGGTAGGGATTGCATTAAATCTTTAGATAGCTTTAGGTAGCATTGATATTTTAACAATATTAATTCTTTAAATCCATAAACACAGGATACCTTTCCATTTATTTGTGGCTTTGATTTCTTTCATCAATGTCTTATAGCTTTCCATATAGAGACCTTTCACCTCCTTGGCTAAATTTATTTCTAAATATTTTATTGGTATTGATTTTATTGTAATATAATTAACTTTTTAATTAAAGTTTTTACAGCAATTTCTATTTTGCAAAGAGCTACATATATCATTTGATCTTTGCAAAATATTTGAAAGGTAAGTATAACACTGGGGTTTGGAGTTTACATTTGTTGAAGTGTGAGAGACTGAGTGAGTAGTAAACAGGTAAAAATTGTGGTTATAAAAGATAGTACTACTTTTCTTAAAAGTCCACAATACCCTAGCTTGCTTGTTTCCTCCCTCCTCTTTCTTCTCTCTTTACTTTCTTTGTACCACTTTTTATATTTCTCTTTTCATTCTTTTTTTTTTTTTTTACATTTATTTATTTTTGAGAGACAGAGTGTGGGCAGGGGAGGGACAGAGAGAGAGAGAGACACAGAATCAGAAGCAGACTCCAGGCTCCGAGCTGTCAGCACAGAGC
This sequence comes from Panthera pardus, assembly GCF_024362965.1. NCBI lineage: Eukaryota > Metazoa > Chordata > Mammalia > Carnivora > Felidae > Panthera > Panthera pardus. Next base: position 42,984,442 of record NW_026526677.1, read on the forward strand.
CCGATGCGGAGCTCGAACCCATGAACTGTGAGATCATGACCTGAGCCGGTCAGACGCTTAACTGACTGAGCCACCCAGGTGCCCCTCTTTTCATTCTTCTCATGTCTTTCTTCATTTCATTTCTCTTCTTTTCTCTTCTCTTTTCTTAACATCTTGTAATTAGGGCAACCCTGTCTAATACTACTTTTATTTTGGGGGGCGTGGCACAGAAGATTGGCTAAAATTTTAAATCTAAGATATACAATGCTCCTCCTTCTTTATTTGCTTACTATTAAGAAATATCATCAAGGGCTATGTAATACTGTGTTTTACATGGAGTGAAGTAAAAATCAATACTTTAAAATAGAGAACAAATGAATATTAGGATTTATTAGTAGGATTGCTTAAATAATGTTGGAAAAGTCAATGTTTTTATTTTCCATTTAGAATTCTGATTATTTTTATGTTATTGACCTGAGTGATCCAGCATATCATCCCATTTCTTTTTGGGCTTGGTTTCTATTCCTTTGCATTTGCAATTGCATAAGTTATTCCTAATCAGTCTTAAATGATGTTATTGGTCTATTGTTCTTTGTAATGCAAAAAGTTATGAGAGGTAAATTGCTGCAGCATATGACTCTGTATTGTAAATTCCAATTTCATTTGACATATACGACATTAGTATAAACTACCAACAAAAACTGAAAGCAATAGATGTTTAATTTAACCAGTGTTTGAGCCAGTTTATATATATTAGATTTTCAACTTTCTGATCTTAGATTGTCAACTTTCTGATCTCAAAAACAGTTGATTTTTTTTCCCATAGAAAAGTTGGCAGGTAGCGTGAATAGTTTTAAATATTCCTATTCTTCCCATACAGAGACTAAATTCAGGAATTACATTTTTAGTTTCCATCAGTAAGCTTCTCTGCTACCTAAACTTTTATTAAAAAATATAATATTTGCAGAAAATACAATATTTGCAGTGATGTAACAGTAGCCACTTAGATTTTAATTTGTTATCCTCTTCTCCCCTGTGGCATAAAAGAGTACAAATGTTTTAAAGTTATGTGCTTCTTGTCTCATATGGAATCGCTGGACAAGCCATGTTTTAGTCAGTCAGTTAATCAATCAGTCAGATAATTACTTTCATATTTAAAGGCACTGTCCTAGTAGTAGTATATTACGAACCTATCTGCAAGATTTTTTTTTTTTTACTGTACCAGACAGGGTATATAAGATGGAAAAAGGCCAACAATATATCCCTACTTCACGACTGTTGAGGTCGTTTCTAACCTGGTCTCCTTGCTTTCATTCTTGCACTAATATAGTCATTTTCCTCACAGAAACCAGAATGATCTTTATAAATCTAAATCAGATCTCATGCCACTTCTCTCCTCGAACCCTCTAATGGCTTTCTATCACATTCAAAAGAAAATCCAAATTCCTCACTGTGCCCTACAAAGCCCCAAATGATCTGGTCTTTGCCCATCTTTCTAATCTTTCCCTTGCTACTCTCTGCTCATTTTGCTTTGGACTTATTAGGTTACTCAACCCAAGTTATTGCTGCTTCAGTTACTTTGCCCCATGTGCCTTCTGCCTGAGTTGCTTTTCTCTCATGTAATTCCAGGTAGCATTTCCTTAGGTCATTCAACCCTGTGCTACATTATCTTCTTATAGAAGCCTTCCTTGGCCATCCCTATCAAAAATAGTCCTCTCTACTCCTTACCCACTATATCCCTCTTTCTGGCCTCTACCCTCCAAATGCTATCTCATTATCTTACTTTATTTTTATTCATAGAATTTATTATAAATGGGTATGTTTTATATTTTTATATATTTTTTGCCCACGTGTATGTATACACACACACACATATATACATATGTATGCATATATACTTTTATTTTCATGTTGTCTGTCTTCCCTAGGAGATAATGGTAGGGGATTTTGTGTACTTCTATGTCCCCAATACCTAGATAGAACTGACACCACAATAATGTCAGATTGAAATAAAAACCATTAAATAATTCAACACAATATGTGCAGTATAAATTTTAACAGAGGGAAAGATATTTTTTGCTTGGGGAATTTTCATTTAGTAGTTGAATTTGAGCTAAAATTTGAAAGGTAGGTCAGATTTGGGAAGGCAGAGAGGAGAGGAAAGATCAGTCTATATGTTAAAAGAAGTGATTTGAACAAAGACTTAGAAGCTATTGAAAGCAATAAATGAAAGATGGCAAACATAATAGAAAAACAACCTTGAAAGGTACATTAAGAACATCTTACAGACTGATTTTAATACCAGACTAGACTAGGGAGTTTGGACCTTATGTTTCATAATAGAGACATTATTGTATCTAAGTTATTTAATATGAACATAGTACTAAATAAAAATACAAAAAGAAAATTTCTCTCTTTATTTTTTTAAAGTTTATTTATTTTGAGAGGGAGAGAGAGTGAGCACGAGCATGGGTGAGGAAGAGAGAGGGAAAGAGAGAATCTTAAGCAGACTTCTCGCTGTCAGTGTGGAGCCCAAGACAGGGCTCAAACCCACAAACCATGAGATAATGACCTGGCCAACATCAAAAGTCAGATGCTTAACCGAATGAGCTACCTGGGTGCCCCTCTCTTTTTATTTTTATTTTATTATTATTTTTTATCAACAGAGACCACATGAGAGCGGGGGAGGTCAGAGAGACAGAGAATCTTTTAAAAAAAATTTTTTTAATGTTTATTTATTTTTGAGAGAGAGAGAGAGAGAGACTGAGCACAAGTGGGGGAGGAGCAGAGAGAGAGGGAGACACATAATCCAAAGCAGGCTCTAGGCTCTGAGCTGTTAGCACAGAGCCTGACGCAGGGCTCCAACTCACAAATCGTGAGATCATGACCTGAGCTGAAGTCAGATGCTTAACCCACTGAGCCACCCAGGCACCCCAGAGGGAGAGAGAATGTTAAGCAGGCTCCACATTCAGCACAGAGCCTGATCTCATGATCAGATCAAGATCATGACCTGAGCCAAAATCAAGAGTCAGACGTTTAACTGACTGAGCCACCCACCCCCAAATTCTCTCTTTAAATAACATGTTAGCTTATCCTTACATCATCTTCAGTGTTGACATACTTTGCATTTACTTGGGGTAGCAGGTGAAGAAGTGTGTGTAAGTGTGTGTGTGTATGAGTAGAAGTGTACATGCTGAGGCTGGGGCAGGGGTCGTTGATTACATTCCAAAATGACATTGAAGTTGCAGGTCATTAACTTTTTGCACTAAAAAGATTAGAGTGCGATAAAGAGTGAAAGCCTGAAAGTTATTATTATTTTCTTAATTTGTTCTTTTAATGTTTATTTATTTTTGAGAGGGAGAGAGACAGAGCACAAGTAGGGGGAGGTCAGAGAGAGAGGGAGACACAGAATTCAAAACAGGCTCCAGGCTCCAAGCTGTCAGCATGGAGCCCGGTGCGGGGCTCGAACCCATGAATTGCAAGATCATGACCTGAGCCGAGGTTGGACACTTAACTGACTGAGGCACCCAGGCGCCCCTTTGGCTATAGTTATTATTTATCCTTTTACTCAGTATCCATTTCTTATAGCAATCCCCTTACTTTACTCTCCAGCCCCCACCTCAGTTACATATATAGGCACCATCTCTTATTGGTACTTCCAGGGAAGGTCAGCTTGCCATGGCTGGGCCCCAGCTGTCAATAGCTTAGACATCTTATTTATGTTCTGTTTGGAGTTCACAGCATATTTTTCAGGCCTGTAGCTTCAGATGAAATTGCTTCTATTTTTGATAATAGCTGATGCTTAAATACTTCTCTGTCATTCATTCTATGTTGTATAACCAGCCCACTGTGACATAACAAATATTTTTTATTATTATTTTGCAAAACTGTATTCTTGGCTCTTCTGGTGAGAAGAGCTTATCATCTCTGTCAGTAAGGATTATAATCAATGATGATAAAATTATTAAAGAAGCTTAGAGTCCTCTTTATACTATAGAAGAATTTCAACAGATGTGCTAGGGGAACTCAGTCATTAAAAAATATTTTCTAATAAATGAATAAGGTCAATTTTTGTATTCTCACACCAACCAGTGGACTTCAAAGTCCGAGCATGGCATGCCAAAAGAAAAGATTGCTGTGATGAGGTATATTTGGAGCAGATGCATATTTCTGTTGCTTCGATTTGAGGATTGCAAATGATAAAAGGACTTTGAATTGATTCAGAAGATTAAAAAATCAGAATTATTGTAGCTTAGTTTCAGAGAATGAAAATTCTGTAATACATCTGTGTTATGAATATTTGTTGAGCCCCTACTCTGTGCAAGAGAGGAGCTTTTGCTAAGCCCCAGGGAGATATAAAGTCCCTGCCTTTAAGTTGTGCATAATTTTAACAAGACCTGTAGTCTAAGATGTAAACTTGCATTTCTGTAAGAGGAATTTAATAATTGAACTCTGGTCATTGCTACCAGAACAAGCTTGTGTAAAATACTTCAGGGGTAAAAGCCAGATTGCCTTCATTACAGGTCAAAAGTTTATGAAAGGTTTATATCTGAATTTGGTTGTTACAAAGAAAGGAATGCCATATTCTTCACAATGTTACCATATTCATATGGCATTTATACAAAATTTGAAAAAAAAATTAATTTCCATCTTTGCAAAACATTTTGATCATTGTATATTTAATGGGGTTTCCATCTGAGAACAACAATCATTAGTCTCTAATATGTTTCATACTTCTGTGGAAATAAGACAGGGTGGAATAAGAAACATTCATCTTCACTAGTCTTTGGAAATATCTAAAGTAATTGACTAGCTCAGTCTTCTGTGATGGCCTGGTGACCACTAACTGTGACTATTTGCATAATAGTCAACTCTTCACTTCTGTAGTGATAACTGTTTGTATCTGATTAAAATTAAGACTGTTTTAGTTCTCTTGACTTTTCCAGAAGTTGCAAAAATTGAGATTTGCTGTTCTGCTTTAACCAAACAAATGCACACATGGGGATAACAATATGCTGAGTTTATGCAGATTTTACAGCACGAATCTGAATAAAATACCCACTAATAGATCCTTAAGGAGTAATAAACACACATGAATTTTCCTTAGTTGCACTTTAAAGTGATTTTAACATACTACTAGACCTTAACAATAATATTTAATTGACAAGATTATGCATTTGTATGGATTGAAAAGGTGGTAGATATCTAATTCCAAATGAATCATAAATTTTACTTTTGCATAACATGTTTTATTAATTTCTCTATGGCCAGGATATTCTGCTTCCCTCCTGGTGAGAGTTTCTTAAAACATAGTAAGATAATTTAAACACATTTAATTAACATTTATCATCCATTTTATAAAGTAATCTGACTTTTGTCCTCATAAATACTCTCAAAATTTTTCTAGGTTATAGGCCATAGGAAGACTATGGAATGATACTTAATGGAATTTTTGTTGTAATTTAGTTTTCTTTTTAAGCAAATCTTTACTTTCTCTGTTGACCCTGTTCCCAAGTAAGCTGACAAACTGGATGATTTGTGCTATTATGTAAGTGAAAACAAACCTAGCACCACCACCTGATAAAATAAGGCTATAGACTTCTCTAAGCCATCTTTATATTCCCAGTGCCTACCACAGTACCAGTCAGATAGTACTAGGTGCTCAATAAATGGCTGCTGGTCAGGTGATTAAAGACAGGCACTATAGACCTCTTTATAAAGTGACATGTTTCTTGGGAGCCTAAGAGGTCATCTTATATGTGTGGAGCTCTTTATTTCTGAGAGTAAGAGGACAAATAAGTAAGAGATACTAGGAATTATGATTATATTAGTGCTAAATCCATGTTCTTTTCTTTCAAAATTCAGTATTTAAACAGAACATGTACAAATGAATGAGATCGGGGTGCTTGGAGGGCTTAGTTGGTTAAACAACCAACTCTTGATTTCAGCTCAGGTCATGATCTCATGGTTCACGAGATTTAGCCCCACTGTCAGCACAAAGCCTGCTTGGGATTCTCTCTCTCCCTCTCTCTATACCCACCACCTGCTCATGCGTGTGTGCTCATGCACTCACCCTCTCTCTCTCTGTCTCTCTCAAAATAAATAAATAAATAAATAAAATAAAGTGAACAAGAGATAAAGAAGTGACATTTGACTACTGATGATCCTGGTAGATTAATGAGTTATTTGCCCATTTTAGAACTTATAAATAGAGTGGGTATATACAGTATGCTGAGATTATAAAAAGAAGTGTTAACACAAAGGACAGGATTGGCTCTTTCAGGGTTATTAATATCTCTCTCTGAATATGCACCTAAAGAAGATTTTTAGAACTTGTGCTATTGACCTGATGGATGGAGTTATTGTGCTCTTACATTCAATGATCATTTCTGTCCTGTATAAGCAAGGAAGAAACCTGGAAAATGCAGATTGTGATGTGGATTTAAATAACTATCTTAAAGACCAACCTAGTAAAAAAAATTGCTTTGTTTGCATGTCTTACTCTTGTTAGAGTGGGGACATAGTGAACTAGAGACATGATATGTTTTCTTTTTATTTCTTCTGTGAATATGTTAGATATTTTATGAAATATATTTAGCAGTGTAAATTAGCAAAGACAAGTTGACTACTGAAGTTATTTTCTCTTTTTTCCTTCAATTAACTTCTTGCTGAGGTATAATATACATGCAGAAAAGCATTATCATAAGTATAAAGTCAGCTCTTAATTGAGGTTCAAACTGAAACATAAGACTCTAAAAGAATAAAGACAGGGTTTTTAAAAGGATGTCTTTGGATTATAATATCTTGAGTTTGTTCTACCTTTTCATGATTTTTCTAGGCCCTTTAGTGAGGATTTTGAAAAGAGTGGTGGCAGTAGTATGCACAGTTCTTGGAAGAAATTGCATTACATTAAAGATGAATGTTAACAATGGTAACAAGTTGTTTTGTGTATTATCCTGATGGGCCCTGAGAGAGTGAGACAGAGAGACAAAGATGATGGGGGGAAGGGACAGAATATTTGCTACCAACAAACCAACAAACAAAAACAAAGCAGGACTTCCGGATGCAGTTACATAATGTCTATCCATTGCAAGTTGATGGGAAACATCTGGGAAGATGGGACTCTGTTCTCAAATAGTCTTTTGTGTCCCAGAATTGTTCCTGATGAAATTTGATTTTTTTTCTCCTACCAGATCCAGGTAGATTCTCTACAAGCAGAGATTTGCTAAAAGACAAATGAAAAGCAAAGAAGGTGATACCAAGACGTATTTAAAAGTCATTCTTTATTATTATTATTATTTTTACTAATAATAAAAGTGATTCATTGCATTAACCAATGCATATCGGTGCCCAGAAAACTGGCTCTTTGGTCTAAGGTGCTTCTCACATTGATCAGTTGTTACAACATGCCTACTATATCCTTAGCCTTGTGATAAAAGCAGTGGAGCATATAGAAATATAAATGCCACAGGCCATTCAGGACACTCAATTTATTTCATGATAGGTGATTAATGAATTGAAAAAATTAATGAATAGGTAGTAGGCCATATTTAATATAAGACTCCTTTGTGTACTTCCAACTATGGTCGACCAAGAGAACTTCAATATGCTGACTACTACATTATGCTTTCTAAAATAGGACAGAACATGGTCGACATTTTAGACAGGATTTAAGCAAAACCACGTTTGAAACGGTTTTATGTTAAGGCATGCATGTATCCTACCAAATGAGACCCTTTCCCTCCTAACTCTTCAGAGTTAACTGAGATCCATATACAGTTTGGCATGTACTTTTTGGCACTAAGAAGACACCTCCCTGACTTTGAAGGCTTTTCATGCAAGGTTTCTGGGTCCTTTACTTCTTCCTCTTTAGACATGGAGGCTTTTACAGTGGTAGCATTTTATACAAATGACTCAGCTATTCTTTGCAATAAAGAACAGAGCCTTCAGGAAATTCCCTTCCTGTGCCCCCCTCCCTCTCCAATTGCTCTTTCCCACTCTTTATTTTCTATCTCTGTCTCCCTTTCTCTGTCGTCATTTACAAACATTGGAAACAGTTCCTTCCAACAGATTAAAGAAGCTTTCTTCAATTAAACCACATGAGGAATGATTTACTAGAAATAAAGCCTTAAAATAATCTTCACTTGCTCACTGGTTTTAACTCAGTATTAGACATTAATGTGCTCATGATTTTCAATACAAATACATATTTCCCATCACCAAAAAAGTTAAATAATCTTCACGAAAGAGAAAATGAGCCCCCCTGAGTGTCACTCTGTTTGCATATTAGCGCATAGCCAGGTCTCTGCCAAGTTGCTCTCTGACTGACTGCTGCAGATGCTCTTTCTCAAGTATTCTGAGTCATATCTTTAGTACAAGTCTTCAGGGACAAACAATAGCACCTGTTCCTCACAAGATATCAGGCCAGTTAGCCCATTCATGTATCTTTAATGAAGCTCTGGGGCAGATGGCAAAACACGGCATCATCAACAACTTAGCACAGAGAAAACAAAGGGATAAGTATTGATGCAACAATGCTGTTTTACAGATAGGAAGAGACAGAACCCAAGTGTTTCACATGCGTCTTGCTGCTGTCTTGATTGTCTGAAAGATGTGAACACCAAGCACTTAAAATTTCTGGGCATGTAGCCTATTTGATCAAGAATGTGTTCCCCACTTTCGGCAAAAGGGTAACACTTTGGTCAGGGACTGTGGAAGTTTAGAATCGATGGTCAGTGGTACTTGGGCACCTGCAGTTTGTTTCTTTCGTGATGCCCTGACTCAGCTTCACCTACGATGTAGTTTCTGGTTTCTTGTGATCAGTCAAGTGACATGCCCAGCCGGTTAGTGCTGACTCTGGTTTCATGTTCAGAGAGATATTTTTGGCCACGTCAAATTTTACTCTTTGTATTAACCAAATCATTTTTACCTGTGGAATAATGAAAGGATCTTTGAATTTGTGCTAAGGGAGAGCTACACTTTCAAGAAAAGAAGATGCTATTTGAAATTTTGATAACTTCTTGGGAAAGACATGTGGAGACTGGCAATTCTTTGATGGAGTGAGGGGAATTCTATTAGTTTTTATTCTTTCGTAAAATATTTTTGGAAGTTGCTGCTTCCAATGTGACTGCCTTCCCCGGCATGTCATCAAATGGGAAGATAGGATGATGGGAAGGAAGAGGGAAGGTAAGCTTACATTCTTCAGAGCGGGGTGGGGCTTTTCTGTATATTCACAATTCTTTATCTGTCCTAAGCCCTGACACTCAGTGCAGTGAACAGAACTCACAACTTCTATAGGAGAAAAATATCCTGGATGCTTATGTGATTCTTGTGTGGCTGCCAAGCGCTCTTTCTTTATCTCTCCTCCCTTCTTTGTTCTTGCTTTCCATTTCTGTCCCACATTCAATCAATAATTTTCTAGTAAGTACAAGTACAATAAATGGAAAGCTACGAAAGGGGTAAATTATTGCTTTAATACATGCTTTATCCTCATATTACTTGCACTGGGCCATACTGGTCAGCTTTCTATAAAAGGTGGTAGTTGCAAGTATTCATAGACCTCCACTACCCTTGTGAGTTTTTAAGACGCATAATTCCTTTAAAATAATATCACACTGGGGAAATCTGAATAAGGTTGTTGGATTGTATCAATGTCAATATCCTGGTTGTGATAGTGTACTGTAGTTTTTCAAGTTATGGCCATTAGGGACAAATACATGGGATCTCTCTGTAGTATTTATTTAAAATGCATGTAAATTTACGATTACATTTATGAAACTTTCAGTCAACTGTTATTACAAAGCATTATATTCCTTGTCTCACTTAGGTCTGTTTAGCAAAAGACGACTTGATGCTTAATATAATATGGCACTTAAAAATGTAGACTTTGATCCTGAAACCTGGACTTGAATCCTGGCTGTAGCACTTTTTAATTGGCCAACCTTCCGAGGCTCTCACGGTTTTGTCTTTCTCATTAAGTGAATGAGGAGAATAATAGTAAATACCTCACAGAGGTTTGAGGATTAAATGAGATAGATCATGTAAATCATTTTCCCAGTGCTTGACATATAGGAAACACTGGAAAATATTGGCAGCTGGGATGATGATGATTATCATTACCATCATCATCACTATTATTACCTCTATAATTAGAGCTACAAGAGGAGTGCTTCATCATCTTCTCTTGGTCTAGATTCTAATTGCTACAGAGTATTTTGTCTTGTCTTTAATAAGGGGCATTTTGATTATTCACATCATTGTTTTCCTTGAAATAAGTTAAGGGCAAGTTTATCGTTTGGAGCTAAATAATTACTGTTAATAAATATAATACATTTTTGAAATTGATGACAGTGGCTTTAATTGATCAAATTGTTCTGGGTACAAAAAAGAGAGAAGAAGGAACAAACTGGAACTGAACAATATACTATCCCTACTCCAGAGTCACTCCAACAATCTACCTCTGAAATAGAAAATTTGTTTTGGTTGCAGCCCTCCAGATTTTCTTTACCCAAAGAACATACACACATGATTTCTCTCTTTCCTATCACTGAAGTCCATGTGATGTAGTGGAAAAAGCACTGGACAGGGTGATGAGCAGTTCTGGACTCCAATCCAGCCCTGTCGTAGATAGTGTGACCACAAGCCATGTCTTTTACCTGCTCTAGGCACCTATTTCCCTATGTGTGTAGTGTGAGGTTTGGCTTAGATTAGTGATTCTCAGAGAGTGTTTCCTGGGCCACACTGCCCGCTTTACCTGGATACTTGCTGGGAAAGTACACTCTCGGATCCCACCTCACATCTACTGATTTAGAGGCTCTGGCAGCGGGCAGGGAGGGACGGTAGGGCCGAGCAGTCTTTGTTTTAACAAGCCCTCTAGCTGAACTAGATACATGCTGAAGTTTGAGAATCACTTCCCTGAATTAAATTTTAGTCTAAATATTAGATTGTTGGGCCTAGCTCCCAGAGTTTCTGATTCATAGATCTGGAAGGGGGGCGGGGCCTGATAATTTGCTTTTTTGAAGTTCTCAGATGTTGCTGATATTACTGGTCAGGTATCACACTTTGAGAACTAGTAGGTTAGATCAGCTCTAAACTCTGTTCCAACTCTGATTCTATCATTACGATTGCTTTCACAATGTCTTCTGTCCCCCTTCTTACTTACTTTATCCCCCAATTTACTGAAGCTGCCTCAAAACTAATAGCCTTGAAAGTTTCTAACATATCCTACTTTGTAGAGGATGATGGACAGAAAGGAACTTCCCTAAATTCTTACAACTTATGTTAATGTGAAACACCTACAGCTCTTTGGCATTGACATTGACCTTAGACGGTTTAGTTAGTCATCTCACGTATGTAGCTAGTTACAAAAGAAATATCTTCATGCACCAAGATTCCAAGATTCAAGAATTAAGGTCTGATGCTTAATTGCCATTGATCCCCTTATGTTGTCTCATGATCTGAAGAGCTTGGGCACCAATGTAGAAGTAAAATTATATTTTTATCCTAAGATGCTGTTTAATGAATAACAGTAACATTCCCAAATTGCATCTTCAGATGATCCTTGTAATCCCACCTCTTCTATTTTATGGTTTTCTAGATACTTGGGATGGGATAATGCTCTGTGTGGCCTACTGTCTGCTAAGAACATGACAAGCCTCTGCCTGTCAAATTGAATTATTTAGTTGGTCCATATTTTCTTTTCTGAAGTAGAGTTATGGGTAAGAGTCACTGTTTCTTGTGTGTGTGTGTGTGTGTGTGTGTGTGTGTGTGTGTCTGTGTGTCTGTGTGTGTGTGTGTTTTAGTAATCTGATAATTTTCTAGAACAGAATATGCAAACTGCATATGAAAAAAGGAGGGCTCTTACATTTACTGAGTGCCTATTATGTGCCAGTCACTGTGCCACAAGTGTTACTTTTCTGGTCTATTGAACCCTCACAATAACCATGTAAGATAATATCATTAGCTTTTAGATGAGGAAATAGACTCAGGAAGGTTAAGTAACTGTTCATGATCACACGGCCAAGGAAATGGCAGTGTATAGATTTAAGCTCAGATAAGATTGATAACAGAGCTTCTGTAGGCATCGTAGATTCTGAACAAATATGTGGTAAATGAATGAATAAAGCAATGAGTACATCACGTTATCTTCCTAATGCTGAATTTGAAACAATCTGGATCATAGAGTTGGAAAGGCTCTCTAGGTCATTATCTAGTCAGGGGTTTAGTTATGTTTATCCTTTAAAGGATCCCTAACATGTGGGTATACAGCCTTTACTTGACTACCTCTAGGGAATATGACACACGTGACTCTTTAATCAGAATGATTGTTGAATAAGTCGTTATTAGAAAATTCTTCTCTACATTAAACTCCCCTAAAATCCCTTTCTTAAGTCTAGTTCTGCCCTTTGTAACTGCTCAGACTTAATCTGATTCTTTTGCCAAATGAAGATAGCCTTGTATCTTTTCTCTCCCAAGCTAAATAGCTCCTTTTTTTCAGCTACCTCTCAAGATCCGTAGCACATAATAATAACTTAATAAATGTTCGTTACAAAGAAGGAAAGAATAAATAAATATGATAGCTAGACCTCTCATTTGTTCCCCTTTAAAGCATCAAGCATCTGTGCTATGTTCTAGGTACATGCTAGGAACCATATTTCTAGAAGAAAATGAAACGATTTCCTTTGATGTGCTCTTGCACTGAACAGTCCTACCAAAAAGACTGTGTTTTATTTTCTGACATAGAACAGTGCCCTCATCTTTGACATCTCAGGTTTGCATCAGGTCACAGCAAGCTTGAGTCGAACAGCCAACCTAGTGCTTTTCTTCAGGGTTAAAGGCAAGACCTGGGCACAAGGGGATCAGCTCCAATTTACGCAGGCTAAGTTTGTACTCTAACGTACAAAACTCGGGCTTACCTCAGCTAAAATGGTAGAAATAGCTGCCCAAAGCTAGTTTCTTTCACGCCCCACTGGCAAGGTAGTAATTGCACAAAGACCTTTTTATTATAAGTTGATTTTCCTGAGAAATGAATTCAGAAAAATACTGTAAAGTGTTTATTTTTTGCTTGCCCTTTATTAACCCACATCTTAGGGCTTTCCCTAGAGAAAAGCTGTTGGTAAATGAAACCTCTTAGACCCACACAGAAGCATTTTTGCACCATGTCCCTGGCTGTGGAGGGAACAGGGACAGGACAAGGCAAGTTGGTGCTATGTAAACAGGGTCATCAGCCAGTGTATGGAATTTTGCCTAAAGAGAAGATTTAAGAATTTAAATGGGGGAAGGGTTTGGGGTTGGTAGAATTACTGGTAAATGTTTGTATCTTAAACAGGATATAATGCAGCTCTTTTATACTAGTAAAGAGCCCAAAGACCCAGTTTGAACTTAAAGAGCATCTCTGTTAGTACATCCTAGTTTTGATCTTTAAATAACAAAAGTCCTATAGTTCAACCTATGAAATCAGGCACTAAAAGCCAGGGCAGTACCTTACTGTGATGCTATACTGGAATCAGGGTAGCATGTGTAGAGTAAAAAAAAGGGAGCTAGGAAATTAAAATGTGATTTCACAGGCATGATTTTGTCATAGCTCTTATTTTCTTTATATGGAATACAAATACAGATATAGAGTGAAGATTTTCTGTTTTGCATTTTTGTGCTCTTTGATACATTTATTGAGGTCAAATGAAATTTGATATAGTAGGATTTATTATGAAATGCTCTCTGAATACAACTCCATAATTACTGAGCTACATGGTAGTGCATAAAGCTGTAAAACTGCTAAGCCAGACAAGCAATTTATATGTTACATCGAGGTGTGTATGGCAAAGAATATTAGTTTAATTGGGAGCCAAGATGTAGTAGCCTTAAATCTAAAGAGCTATATGTTTAACATAATGCGGTAAGGCTTTGAAATAAGATACCTAAACTGGGGAGATAAAGCATTTGGAATATATAACAATTAGACATTATTTTCTGACCAAGGATACTAAACGCTGTTTTCCAAATAAAGGGCAGACAGAATGCAAAGCAGGTCAAAGGGCAAAACCTTTCAACATTGCACAGTGTAAGAAGCAAACTTGTTTCTTCCGATTGTTTTAAGGAAAAGAAAAAAGAAAAAAAGGAAAAGAAAAGAGTCGAGATAAAAGAAAAACCATTCACCACAATTTGGTGGAAGCAGGGATGAGGCAAATTCACGACAAGGTTGTGTCCTTGGAGTCCTAATGGGATCTAAGAACAGGGATTTGGTAACTTCTGCCTGTGTTTTCTCAGGGAGCAGCTTCGGAATGAGGTCAGAAGTGGGTGGCTGTTTGGGTACCAGCACACCAGCAGGAGTGAAAAACAAATACTTCTTGGCATACATTTGTTCTCTGTCTGATCATAGGCTCTCTTCTGTTTAGCAGGTTCAGGGTCACATGCCTCCGCTCATGATCCCAATTTTTCCACATGACCAGCGGACCCTGGCAGCAGCTGCTGCCGCCCAGCAGGGCTTCCTCTTCCCCCCTGGAATAACATACAAACCAGGTAAGTAGAGAGGAATTCAACATTCTTTTGGAAATGCTAAGATCCTCATGTTTTTGCTTAGTAGTCACAACAAACACAGGAGCATACAAAGGAACTATGAATAAAATGATCATAAAAGCTGATTTTAAAGTCAAATTAGAACCGGAAAGTTAATTGGGAAGGAGGCATGTTACTCGTTTGTTGCAAAAAAACTTTTACTTTCTCTTTTTCCACCTGGTTTGTTCTGAATTCACAGATAAAATGCTACTTTCCCTGGAGACCGCAAATTTTTGTTAGCTCGCTCTCATACCTTTACTGTGAATAATTGTCTTTGGTTAAAGACACTTTCCTCCTCCTCAAGAGCTTTTATGCTCTGGGAGAGTGGTCACATACACTATAAAATGCTATTGTTGTTTGTTGTCTGATTTCTCCTGGAAGAAAAGTTAAAACTGGGCAGATTTAATTAGCTCACCACTAATAGGTAAGATTCCTTTTGATTTTAGTTGAAATAATGAAGCATTCAGTAGTATTTTCTCATTCATCTTTAAACCTCAAAACAGGTCACATAACCTTGCAGTGAAATATGTTTTGAGATGATTTAGCAAATGTTATGATTTTTCTTTATTCCTCTGAGTTTACTGGACTCCTGGGGAATTCAATTAGGGACATAATGGTTTGAAGCTTCTTTCAGAGCCTCCTTGTAAACAGGGCTTTAAATGTTTAAAGATATGTTGCCAAAGGAATCCAATGTAAGAAGATAGTCAAGTAAATAAAGTCAACCTTAATTTCATTTGTGCATTCTTTGTAAGTGACCTCAGCTCAGAAGTAGTGACCTTGTTCTACTCATTAATAATTTCCGTGTCAAGTTCTTTTTAACATATTAACCTGATTATATTAACCACCAAATCTGAGTGCAACAAATCTGAGCGCAGCGGCTTCTTTGTGTATGGGGTGTATAAAGTGAACAAAGGCATTTTAATGTGCTTAAAGTAATAATAAAATATAAATCACTTTACTAAAATCCTCAGTAAGGAAGCTTACTACATAGCGTAAAAAGCAAATCTAGTGAGGTTTCACATCTATTTTAGTTGTTTATTGCTATCGATTACTCTTTTGCATTTGGTAGATTACCATCTTCCTTGTGAAGAAAGGTAGGATGTCTGTCAAAACTCCTATCTTTCAAGGAACAGAGATGTTAAGGATTTGCTTCACTTGACGACTGGCTTTGAAAGTGCCTCAGGTACAAATTAGCCACACCTGGTATTACCAAAGATTTTGGGATACCTGAATGAAAGAAAACTGTATTGTTCAAATTGTCAAAATTTGATTTTTCTACAGCAGGATTTTTAGAGCAGATTTTATTCCCTATGAAATTGATATCCATATTAAGGACAGGAGTATATTTTGTCAGAAAATATTTTTCTGTCAGTGGTTCAATCCTTCCCTGATGTCTCTAAGTAGTTCTGAAATATTTTTCCCCTTGACTTCCCTTGGAACATTGATGTGAGCTAAATTTACTGGTTTACCCTGAATCTGGGTAGTCATTCCTATTCCAGTCTTAGAAACCTTTTTAATGATCTGTGCAAACCCTCTGTTTAATTTCAGTGTTTCTACATTTAAAATTCTTCACGTTTAAAAATTGGGTATGAGCCTTATTTTCTACTAGACATAACATCAGCATAGTTGACATGTTACTTACCTAATTTTGCTAAAAACAATAATGCTGTTTTTCATGGGGGAATATATTGTTACATAGTTAATGAATTTGGACCACTTTTTAAAAATTCTTCTCACACAGCATCAGTGAGATTGTAGAGAGTAAGAAGAATATGGAGATTGATGCGTCGCCTGGGTGGCTCAGTTGGTTGAGCATCTGACTCCTGATTTCAGCTCCGGTCATGATCCTAAGGTCGTGGGACCAAGCTCCACATCAGGCTCCATGCTGAGTGTGGAGCATGCTTAAGATTCTCTCTCTCTCTTTTCCTTAGCCCTCTCCCATGCTCATGCTCTCTCTAAAATGAATAATAATAATGATAAACAAATAAACAAATAAATAAAAGAAGAATATGGAGATTGGGAGAGTATTTTACGGGAGTGAGTCATCTCCATCAAACAACATATGTGCAGCATATAGTAGTGATCAGGGGTAGCAGAATTGTGTTTGATT
The DNA here is from genome assembly GCF_024362965.1 of Panthera pardus. Taxonomy (NCBI): domain Eukaryota; kingdom Metazoa; phylum Chordata; class Mammalia; order Carnivora; family Felidae; genus Panthera; species Panthera pardus. The sequence goes on from NW_026526677.1 coordinate 43,001,084, forward strand.
GTGGTGGGTAAAAATGTTGGTTAAGGCAGGACAGTGGGTTTGGACACATAGGGCAATTTTTAATCACAAGCAAGGCTGATAAAATAAGATATTTTCTGGTGACCCCTAAGAAAATTTTATTAACCAGAACTCTAAATTCTTTAATATTTTTGCTGATCTAGGTTTTATTGCATATACAAATTATCATTAAAAGGATTAAAACTATATGTTTTTATGTGATTAGTAGAGAAATTATGTACTCAGGAGACTTCATCTCTACAGTGTTTTTGTCATTCACATCAATTGGAGGAGTAGAGGAAGCATGTTAGACTGGAGTCTGGACTAGGCAAACTTTTTGCCCCAAACTGAGCTAAGAGAGTTTCATTTGAAATACATGTGAAATAATGATTAATTTTTTTAGTTTATTTATTTATTTTGAGAGAGAGAGCAAGGCGGAGTGAGGCAGAGAGAGTAGGGGGAGAGAGAGAGAGAATCCCAAGTAGCCTCCACACTGTCAGTGCAGGGACCGATGTGGGGCTTGAACTCACAATCCATGAGATCATGACCTGAGCTGAAATTGAGAGTCAGATGTTTAACCAACTGGGCCACCCAGATACGCCAATGACCAAATTTTTAGAAAAGAGTAGCTCTGTCACATATAAAAGCCTTGAAATGGTGGCATAACTTTATATTTTGATCCCCTAAGCAACAAGATGAGCGATCACTATCTTGGTCTTATAAATCACAAAATACATTGTTCTGTTTTCGTACCTTTTCCGCCTTCCCATAACCTGAGACAATTCCATAGTGTTTGTGCCTTCAGTTGTTCGAACAATTGTCTTGATTTCCACAAAGCATGGGCTACCTTAGGGTGATGTTCACTGTCAAAGTTGACTGTTTCTGAATCCATTATCAGGACAGTCTAAACAAATGCACTTAGGGCTATGGACCTTCTTTCCTTCAGATAATTTGACCCATTGCTCTGGGCATATCAGGGTCTCTGTATGCAATAAACACCAAACAAACTCTCCCACTTCAGTAGGTTGCTAAGGAGGCTTGTGGCCTACAGGGATTGTGCAGTCTCAGGGAAATATCTATCAGATTAATATCTGTAGACATAACTTTATTGAGTTTTAACCTTTAATTAATTTTTTTTATTGGTTCTCTAATTAGAGACGTCATTCTAGAAAGGAATTCATCAGGGCCCAGATCATACACCACAGAATTTTGGTTGTTTTGCTCTTTCACATTATGAAACTGAGAGACGCAGCATTCCAGGGCAAGATAAATGCATTTAAGTACCTATATTTGAGAAAATTAAAAGATTAAGCCCCTTTCATAGCTGGTGAGGTGTATGTCAGACAGGATTGAATTGCCTGCAAAATAAAAATAATGGATATCCTCCTTCATGAACCAGGGATGGTGCAGGTGACCCATGGACTTTGTGCAGTTGGGATTTTTAAAATAATTGCTGCTAGAGCAGCCATCCTTGGCTTTCTAGGAGATTCTGGGAGTAGAATCTCTGCCTGTTCCTGCCTTTGGCACCCACTTTTTAGTTATAATACAGTAGCTAAAGCCTCCTGAATACTTACTTTATGCCAAACACTGTGCTAAGTATTTTACACAGATTATTTTATTTAATTATTACTTGAACATGTCATTTAACCTTGCTGAGCCTCACATTTTTCTCATCTAAAAAATTTGTCCACTTCTCAGTGTGGGTGTAAAGATTAAATTTGTTAAAATGTATGAAAGTTCTTTGGAAACTCTAAAGCACTAGGTTTGGGGGTAAAATCTAAGTAAATTTAACAACACTAAACTACATCCTTATCCATTAGAAGTATCCAAAAGTATCCCTCTGCCTGGTGACCACAAATAATTTTACAAGTATACCTAATGCTTCTTTTAGAAAAAATTATGGTGAAATATACATAATATTTAATATTTTAACCATTTATAAATATGCAACATAATGACATTAATATATCTGCAATGTTGTATAACCATCACCACTATCTCTACCCAAAACTTTTAACATCTGCAACGAAAACTTTGTGTCCATTAAACAATAACTCCCCCTATTCCCCTCGTAACCTCTATTTTACTATCTTTCTCTATGAATTTGCCTATTCTAGATACTTCATGTAAGTTGAAACCAGGCAATATTTGTTCTTCTACGTCTGGCTTATTTCACTAAACATAATGTGTTTAAGGTTCACCCATATTGCAAAGAGCCAGTTTTCCCAGCACTATTTGTTGAAAAGATGTTCTTTCCTCATTGAATATCCTTGGCACTCTTGTCAAAAATCAATGCACCATGTATATTTCAGGGCCCTCTAATCTGTTTCATTGGTGTGTATATCTGTTCTTATGCCAGTACCATACTGTTTTAATTACTGTACCTTTGTAGTGAATTTTGAAATCAGGAATCATGAGTCTTCCAACTTTATTCCTTTTCAAGATTGTTTTGGCTATTGGGAGCCCTTACAATTCTGTATAAGTTTGAGGATTGGCTTTTCCATTTCTGTGATAAAGATTTTTGGAATTTTGATAGATATTTCACTGCGTCTGTTGATTGCTTTGGATAGTATTGATATCTTAACAATGTTAAGTCTTCCTATTGATGAACATTTCCATTAATATAAGTCTTTTAAAAATTTTCTCAGCAATGTTTTATAGCTTTCAGTGTACAAGACTTTCATGTCCTTTGTTAGATTTATTCCTAAGTATTTAATTATTTTAGATGCTATTATAAATAGAAAGGGTTTCTTAATTTTCTTTTGGATTGCTTATTGCTGGTATATAGACAGACAAGTGATTTGTGTGTGTTAATCTCACAAGATTGCAACTTTTGCTAAATTTGCTTATTAGCTCTAGTAGCTTTCTTGTGGATTCTTTAGAGTTTTCCATATGTAGGATCATGTCATATGCAAATAGAGATAGTTTTACCTCTTCCCTACCAATTTTGATGCCTTTTGTCCTCCCTCTTTTCCCTCACCTCCCCCCCCCAGCCCCCCACCTTTTGCTTGTCTAATAGTGCTGGGTTGAACTTCCAGTATAATGTTGTATAGCCGTGAAAGCAGGCATCATTATCTCGTTCCTGATCTTAGAGGGAAAGCTTTTCAGTCTTTTGCCATTGAGTATGATGTTAGCTGTGGATTTTTCATAAATATCCTTTATCGTGTTGAGGAACTTGCCCTCTACTCCTAAATTTCTAAGAGTTTTTATCCTGAAAGGGTGTTGGATTTTGTCAAATGCCTTTTCTGCATCGATTGAGATAATCATGTGAATTTCTTCCCCTTTGTTCTATTAATGTGATGTATTACATTGATTTTTTTGTGTGTTGAACCACTTTTGCATTCCTGGGATAAATCCTGCTTTGTCATGGTGAATAATCCTTTTAATGTGCTGTTGGATTCAATATGCTAATGTTTTGTTGAGAATTTTATATCTATATGTGTAAAAAATATTAGTCTGTAATTTTCTTTTCTGTGGTGTCTTACCTGGATTTGGTATCAAGGTAATGTTGGCCTCAGTATCATATAGGTAGGAAGTGTTTCCTTTTCTTCAATTTTTTAAAGGTTTTGGGAAGAATTCATGTTAATTTTTCTCAAATGTTGGAGAATTTACTAGTACAGCTATCTGGTCCAGGACTTCTCTTTGTTGAGAAGTTTTGTTTACTGACTCAATCTCTTTACTTGTTATTGGTCTGTTGAAATTTTCTATTTCTTCTTGAGTCAGTTTAGGTAATATGTGTGTTTCAAGAAATTTGTCCACCTCTTCTAGATTGTGTAATATTTCAGTATAAAATTGTTACCCAGTGCTTCTTATTAATTCCTTTGTTTCAGTTAGCATTTACTGAATACCATTTATTTGTATATATATGTGGGAGTATACATGTATATGCGTGTATATGTGTATATGAATATATGTATTCTCATTTAATTTCTTAACCACTCTAAGATGTAGGTAGCATTATAACTATTTTTTTAAAAGAAAAAAATACTAATAGTCAAATAAGTTGATTAACTTTTCTAAGCTTTCCCATCTAGAAATTAGTGAAGATAATTTCTAGAAATTAGTGAAGATAATTCTGAAGTGAATTCAGACTGAAGTTCTCTGATTTGATATTTTATACTCTCGCAGACATGGCTTAAATGGATATGATATTAAGAAAAGTCAAACTCTTTATTTGATGTGGAAAATATGTGACTTATATATATGAATTTATCCAAGTGATATTTTGTATTACTCGGTGTTTCCACGTCTTCCAGAATATGTAAAGCTGAGGTATATAACCACTATTGCTGGAATACTTGATTAATTAAATTTATCTACTTGAAATCAAGGCAGTATCCAAGGTTCTTCAGATTAGTAATTTATTATTTATTTATTTATTTATTTATGCATGTATCTATGTGTTTATTTATTTCTGAGAGCATGCATTCACCAGCGTGAATGGGGGAGGGGCAGAGAGACAAGGAGAGAGAGAATCCCAAGCAGACTCCCAGCTCTTGAAGCCTGATGGCTAAGGGTGGTAGGGGAAACTAGATATCAAGAACTGTGAGAACATGACCTAAGCCTAAATCGAGAGTTGGACGCCTAACCCAATGAGCCACCTAGACACCCCGTAATTTCATTTTTATTTATTTATTTATTGAGAGAGAGAGAGCGCATGCACGAGCAGGGAAGAGGGGCAGAGGGAGAGAGAGAATCTTAAGCATATTCCATACTTTGTGCAGAGTCCAACACAGGGTTCTATTGCATGACTGTGAGATCATAACCTGAGCCAAAATCGAGAGTGGGATGCTTAACCAACTGAGCTATCCAGGAGCCCTTGTAATTTCATTTCTAAGAGTGTTGGGGTCCAAGGAAAAAATATGCACATCCACGTAAACTAACCTAGTTTTTGGAGATCAAGATTATTTTAACTATGCCTCCGTTATATACAGAGGCTATATCGTTGGTGAACTATTTTAAGGCATGAACTTTGAGTTGATATTTTAAGTTGATTTTTTGTAACAGGTGGATTTATATCAGTTTATCCACATTCACTTATTTAATTGCTATTGTGACAAATTCCATGGATTTTCATATAATTGGTCAGTAGTCTGGATGTATCAATAAAATAAGTGAAGAAATTAAGATTGATTCTTAATTCTTATCTTCTTTAAAGGTATGAAAAACAATTCACATGTTCTTAGAAAATGCCCTGGGATGAAGACTTTTCTCATCATTGATCTATTGTTTGGTGAATAGAGGAGAAATTTAGCAAGACCAATAAGAGCATGGTGATCTCCACAATAGATACTGTTACCCATACCATTTTTTAAAAAATTTTTGTCCAGAACAAATTGATGGTGCCATTTTATTTTTAGGATTTCTAACTGTGTCATTCATTACCTGCTAACTTTTCCTGCAGTATGATGCCTCACAGAGATAAATGCAGATTGATGATGGAATTCTTTCAGAATATAGAGGAGTTGTAATATTTCACTATTCTGAATATGGACATCCAGTCAAGATGCAAAGTGGCATGTCCAAGTCTGGACTGGTGGTTGTGATTGAAATATTTCCCTATTGTAGCAAGAATGAGGATAACTTATAAAAGTGGGATCTACCTATCAGTTGTTTGGAAACTCAAATAATTTACCATTATCCTATGATACCACCACACAATAATCTTTAAGGTAGTTAGGGGTGTGTGGTGTATTTTTCTTCTGTATTGGAGGGTGGAAAATGAAGTTTGAGACTTTGAGCCAATTACTGAAGAGTCCTTGAATCTTGTCTTCTAGGTTAATGTATTTTTTCCTCTCGACTCCTTCCAACCTCTCCAAGTGATTTCTTCAGTAGGTTAATTCTGAAGTTAATATCCCAGGAGACCTTGTCGTTCTGAAGAATCAAAGTAAATGGACAGGATTTTACCCATGAGAGTTTTGACTCTTTCATAAAAGTGAAATTTGTATTTGAATTACAGAAACTAGGAATATTCTTGCAGGAGATAGCATGAGTCTAATGGGTCCTAGGTTCTTAGTATAAGTTCTGCCTTCTCCTGTGTTTAAGTTTTCATAAGTTTTGGCTACATTTCACTTTCCTTGAATTTTTTTTAAAAAATGTACTTTCTCTCATTCATGGACTCTTGCTGTAGAGCTGGTTTGGTTCTGAAGGAATGTTGCCTATTGTGACAAGTGAAACTAATGTCCGGCACATTTTCCATAGGTTTTATTTGTTCTGTAATCTTCAGATGAAAATAGTCAGTTGAAAATTCTAGAAGGCTGGAAAGATGAATTTACAGAATGGGCATTATTTGCCAGATTGGCTCTTAGAGGTTGTCTTTTTTATGCTGGAGGTAGCAAGGGCCAGATTACAGTAGTACCTAAAGCCAACCTGTTCCAACAGGCTTCATCTTCCTTTGTACAAATTTAAAAAGAATGGATCCTCACGCAAGCATTTCAAATCCAGAGACAAATTTGAAAAAAATTGCTACAACATGTTGACTGATTCCTTGCCAAGTCAGCCACTGAGAACTTTTACTTGACCGACTCTTACAAAGAGAAAATTAAAGGGGTGGGGGTGAAGCACATAACTTTGTTATTAAAAAATTAAACTTTGCAATACCCTAAATCCCTCTCCCTCTTAACATTTTTTCTCTGCTACTTTTAACCCCCTTCTCTTCTTCCCCCTTATCTTCTCCCTCTCCTGCCTTTCCCTTTTTCTCTTTCTTCTAATCATTCTCTGTAATGTGCTCTGTTGCTCTAATGTATTCATTTTTACTTTTAGTATTGATACAGTGATGTGTTCTGGAGAAATAGCTTTCCAAAGATTATATTCAGATATACAGATTCAAACCGGCAGAAAGATTAAGAACATTTTTAAAATATGCTTGTCAGCAGTGGAAAGAAAGCTGTTTGTAGCCAGCAGGTGAGCTGGAGAGTACTACAGGGTGTGGTAGAGATAGTAATAAATTAACTGGCAAGCCAAAAACTATAAAAAAAAAAATCAGCTATTTCATAGCATAGAAGCATGACAGCTATGAAAAAAGGAGTGCCCCAGGGAATTCTTTTAGAGTTTGATTTTTTTAAATATGTTTGACATGAAAAATGTTTTAGTACAAATAAAGCAACTGGTATTAAACTTACAGGGAGGGGGGTTGTGGTTTCGAGTTAGTATGAATAATGCATGATATTTAAAGAAAGAACAGCTCTAAAATGTTCCGGGAGGCAGTCCATGTTGATGGTTGGAATGGTGATTTTTTTTTCTCCTATTTTTGAAGCATCATTAATTCAGTATCGTTTTGTGATTTTTTTTGAACCTGATAAGATATCAACCAAAGAAATACTATTTGACTTAAATTAGGACATTCTTTCTTCAGATAATTTAGTTTAAATATCAAGAAGATCAGCAGAATTATTTAAGCATAAAGCGACAGTCATTTACTATAAAAAATAATTTGGCCTAGTTATCCTTTTTAAAAAGCTCATGTAGCCCTGCAAACCAAAATCAGCCTCATGGAAGGGGAAAAACAAGATCAGATATTTTGAACATTACTCCATAGGAGACCAGCACAATATAGTGTGAGTGAATGCATTGTAGCAGTGCTCCATATGCAATCAGAAGCCAATTGTTACTGGACTGTGTACAAGCACACACTGTGCTCAATGGTCTGATGAGGTATTATGGATATGATGCAAAGAGACTGTGTAGATTAGAAGCTCACAATTTGTTAAAAGTGAAAGCAACTTAACATTTACATTGGGCCAGCTGAGTAGCACTTCATGTGGCAAGCAGGATGAGTTCCAGGGAACCGGGAGCGCCAGGAAGGCTCCAGGTATCAGTGTCCATGCAGAAAAAAGAGATTTTATTGCTTTCCAATTGACTACCTTTATTACTGTGATTCTTTCTACACTCTCTCTTCATTATTACATTCAGCTTTCGGTGTGGAAAAGTTCATGCAAAACAGCATGATTATTACAAATGTCAAAAATGTGTGGAGGAACAGCCTATTAAAATATAGCCTAGAGATAGTACATAACACTGACTTTAAATAAGTAGCTGCAGCCAAAGTGATACTCCATTAAATCACTGATATTGTGTAATTTATCCACAAGTATTAATTTTGACTTCAGTTACCACTATCACAATACATTCTTCATTACTTTCTCTTGGTTCTTCACGTCGCTGCACATAGTCTGTGTTCTCAGGTCACAGAAAGTGTTTTATTACCCTTCTCAGGAGTGGTATGGAGTAAGACATTAAGATGTAGCCTTGATCTCAGCTGGACCATGTTCAATCTCTACCAGACCTTTAGTACAAATATCCCATGTAGAATATGGTTTCCACTCTCTTTGCGATACCAGGCACTTCATAGAATGTTGGCAGATAAGATTAGCTTCCTACTCACCCCATCAAATGAAAGAAGTTGCATCTTTAAAATTTTTTTTCTTTATTTTTTATAAAATAAAGTTTGGGGCTATGGACAGTCAATAGCTCATGATCTTTTTTGGACTCTAATACTCTGCCTTGCCTACCAAGCCAAAACTTTTTGTTGTTCTAACATAAAAACCTTAATACTTTCTCAGTGAACTGTCAGCCTGGCTTTAAGATATTTTTTTACTCTTAAAAAAATGATGTATTACAAGATTTGTAATGGAGTGAACATGCTTGAATTGCACATTTAATTTTTTTAACATCACATTCATGTTTTGCCAGTTTGCCTACCAGCTATCTGTTAACAAAAAGTTCCAAGGCAGCACTGCAAGTCTATGCCCAACTAAGCCTTTTGTTTCTGCAGATGTTTGGGCTTAGAGCAATGTTGTAAAGCTCAGGCAATCCAAGAACCATGTTTGTACTTGTCTGCTGCTATTCCCTGTGCATTGTCTAAACCTGTATGCATTGTTCTTTCCGACAGGTGATAACTACCCTGTACAGTTCATTTCATCAACAATGGCAGCTGCTGCTACTTCTGGACTCAGCCCTTTACAGCTCCAGGTAAGTGACAGAAGAAAAAACTGTGGGATACAAGCCAGTTCCTTAATGGAAAACTGCTAACCAGCTGTATGCTAAATAATGGCCTGAGTGTTAAAAAATTTTTAAGCATAGCCTAGAAGGATTAACACCTTGTGTACTTACTGTACTGAAAATAGGAGAGGAAACTGCCAATTTCAGTATTTTTAAAGGAAAAATGATATTATGACTCAGTACTATGTATTTTCTATCAAGTGAGTTAATGGTTTTACAAATTTTTATTGCTGGTTGCTATTGGATATGTCAGCTTTTTCCTTATCAATTTTCCATCCATGTCTCCATTTATGTCCTGACTATCTTTTACACGTAAACATCAAAGCAGAAAACAATGTTGGGTATTTTACTTCTTGTAGCTTACAGAATAGGGAGTTATTATCAAATTACCTTAACTATTTTATGTAAACATATTGCTCTAGAAATGTGTACCCTCGTTCTCATTTTTATCTTCATGCCAAGTTGAAAGTCTGGGCATGGTATCTGACCAAGTTCTGGATTAGGGTTCTTTACTTATATGCTAAGCTTGTGAAGAAAGTGTTTTGGAAGGTGGATAAAAAAACATTTGTACTTTATCTTCTTCACAATAAAGTGAGGGGTTTACAACAGGACCAGGTGATCTTTACATCCTTCTAACACTGCCATTTTAATGGGACGTTGACTTTAAATGTGAATACATATTTTAACAAAAACAAACAATGATATCATTGAAATAATGGTTAAACTTTCAGTATTTGAACATTTAGAAAATACATGATAGTGAAGAACTTGAATTTCAGTACAGTGGAAAGTTTAAAGATAGTCTTTTATTCTTTTAATTTACTCTGATTATTTTTGAATTTTCTTACCAGGAATAGCATCTGGCTAGGCATTTTTTTTTCTTCTTTGCTATTCCCTTTATGGCTTGGATATAAGAGATGCGCAAATATTTTACCATGAGAAAACATCATTGTGAGCATTTTAAATTAGGTCTGCAAATAAATAATTTTTGCAGTCGTCTGAGTTTTTGTCATAAGCCTCATCCTGTAAGCCTTGCTGATGTTACCTATTATGGACAGCCTACCAGAGCTAGGAATTTTGCCTAACAGTATCAGCAACCCACCTCTCTTCCAAAACTTTACCTTCCCCACTCCTAACACTGGAACTGCAGTTAGAAAAACCTAAACGGAAACCTCACTTGTAATAAACCTAATCTGTTTCTCCTTTTCCCATAGCTATGCTATAGAATGTCTTCTTGAGTCAGAGGCAGAAGTATGAAACCAGTACCATTGCTTGGTCCTATAACAAAGTTCCTATGAAAGAGAGTGTCTGGGTCCTAAGCCTTCTACTTTCTATTCTTTGGTGTGGTCAGTACCCTGGATTTAGAAATATGTGTTCTGTTTCATGAGTTCTGACAGTATGTTTTGTCTTTTTTTTTTTTTTTCTGAATATGCTACTAAACAGAAGGGTCATGTCTCCCACCCACAAATTAACCCAAGGCTAAAGGGCCTAAGTGACCGTTTTGGCAGGAGTTTGGACACCTTTGAACATGGTGGTGGCCACTCTTACAACCACAAACAGATTGAGGTATGAATGCTTCCATTGGTGCTTGATTGGGTGGGGGACTGGATTGTTCAGTCATATTCTAGGCATTTTTCTTTTTTTAAGTGGCAAACACTCAACCTAAACACTGAAACGTGACCTTTCCCTTTTTCTTATTCCTGAGGAGGCTCATTTTTGCTCCTTTTCTTTCAAAGAAAAAGGCAAGGCCCAGACCAATGCCCCTAATGACCTAGGTTGTTTACTGCTATATATTTAGGCAAATTCTTTACAAGTGCCTTCAAAACCATTGCCCTTTCCCTTACTTTTTTGTTCCTTTTAAGTATAGTGTAGTATAGAGTTTAAAAATACTTAAACATTTAAAAAATCTCATCTGACCATATAACATGCTGCAAAGTTGATAAAATATAATTCTGCTTGTATAGACAAAACAACAGAGGCTCAGAGAGACCAAGGCTGCACAATATTCCCGGAGTTAGAGTTAGTACCTAGGATTCCTGACTCTGTCTAATTCAGGTTTCCAAATTTTGTTTTCTCTGGCTGAGGTAGGGCTGGGTGTCTGGGCCTGACTGGTTGCTTTTTGCCCCATTGACTTCTGTTGTGTCCCTTTCATATTTAACTTCCAATAAAGCTCTTGGTTGTTTTTGTGGGATATTCTTACCACCTGGAGAAGATGGTTTTTATGGCTATTTTGAAAACCAAACCCTTTTCTGCCATAGGTGTCTACTCCTTCTTTATAATTTCATGCTGGATTTCTCTCTTATATCACTGGAGTTCCTCTCCAGGATTATCAGCTACTGAAGGGTTGCCAGTTATCTGTTTGAATCACACACACACACACACACACACACACACACATACATGTAAACGCATACACACGTGCACATACACACATGCATACACACACACATACACACACACACAAATTGAGACAGGCTACTCAGACTGAAACACACTATAACTTACTAGGTTAGATCTAATACTAAATTTTATATTCTAACCTAGGATGGGAAACTCAACTCAAAAAAAAGAAAAGAAAAGAAAAAAATTACATCTAGCAAAGTGACATATAAATGCAAGTCCTATTGGCTCTGGCAGTCTATATGTATCAAATACTATATAATAAATAGAGTATCCCTTTGGCATTATCTTCTATGCTGCTTATGAAACTGTATTTTTGAAAAATAATAGAGAAGGCTCACCCCTAAGAAGAAAAAAGAGGACAAGATCAAAAGCCACCTTGGAAGTAGCCTGAGGAAGAGTTCCCAAGTTTGTGGCCTGCCTTCCTCTTTCCCTTTCACTTTGATATAAGAAGTATACGGGGGGGTTCCCACCCAGACATGACCAGGCATATACTGTCAAAGTATCTGCTATCTTATATAGAGTAAGAAGGGATTTCTTCTGTAAGGCTTTCTTTTGGCTATAGAGAAGGGGCTGTATTTCTGGACATTCTGAAGATCTACCAGGCCTGGGATTGCTAAAATGGAGAGATAACTGCATATTAGGGACAAGACTTTCTGTGTGATGACAGTTAACAAGCTTACCCACTCAGGACAGATAGTTTGTTAAATGTTTAAGTGCTTGGATGAATGTGAAAGCAGGTGGTCCTGGCTCAAATTCAAGACTTCCTCCCTTTGACTTTTATTTTCGCTTGAGGTGTTGAGATCTAGCCCAGCAGCCTTTTTCTGGTAGCAGTTTGCTACCCAATCACTTCTTTTGCTAATTTTTCACTTAGATTGACTTCTCTCCCTGACACCATCACCGACCCCCAGTGCTGTCAAATCTGGCTTCTGTTGGGTTTCTGGAAATTATGATGTCATGTATATGAGTGCCAGATCTATGTAGTTCTGTAGCAACGCTGATCTAGAAGCACAACCTCTGCCATATGCCTGTCACTTTCATTAGGATAAATAGAGCCCCTTCGTGCAGGACCTCCTCAGACTTTGCCAACTTTGCCCATTTGAAAGTTTTCTGGATCTTTTTTATTATTCTCACTCTGTTTCTTTGCTTTCGTTTTTTGCACCTTCCCCCCTGCCCCCCTGCATGTCAGGAAACTCCTGCTCTGTTTGCTTATATGGTACACTGGTGAGAAAAGGCTGACCTTGTTTAAAAGGCAAGTTTCCCAAATTTGTCTGGTATGAGTATCTCATGTTTATTGGGACACCCACAAAAAGCACAGTAGACACACATATCTAAGCTACTCCAGACATTTGACATTTTAAATATTAAGCAAAAGTAGAGAGAATATTTAACAGTATCTGCTTTATTGATTTCGAAGTCTGCTTTCTTTTCTAATTCTCCCTTCCTTTGACAAGCAAAAAGGTTACAACCCTGTTACCAATCACGGTTATGATAGACTGTTGATACTAAGGAAACATTACAATTATGTTAACTGATTTTATTTCTAAACAGAGATTCTTAGGAAGAAAAGCCCATAACATATACATGCCACCATCACCCTACCTCACCACTTTCGTATACATCTGGCTGCATTGCTCAGAACTGGTCCTCTCTACCTGATGTCACAGCTAATTTGTTCTTCGAAGGTTGTCACTTTTAACATTAATGAGCCTGGATAAATTTTAACAGCATTTATAGTTCTAGACGGAAAGCCTGAAATTTTCTTATCAAGTATAAAAAAGGTATTTAAAGTGGAAAGACCCTCCTTACATTAGCATATTACAGTTTTCTTTCTTTCTTTAAAATAAGGAAGATACAGGAAAGACTTTTCTTTTTTTTTCCTTTCCTTTCTTTTCTTTTCTTTTTCTTTTTCTTTTCCTTTTTCTTTTTCTTTCTTTCTTTCTTTCTTTTTTTGGTCCTCTGTGCTGATCTAAGGCATGGTTTTCTCTGCCTCAGGGGCACAATATTAGAGAGAGAAGGCCGAAGAATGCTATTTTTAGTTGAACAGTTCAGCAGATGGAGGCATGAATACTCATATATCTGAAGGTTGAGGGGCTTGAACCATTAATTTTGATAATGTATTTAACCCTGGGAACAATCAGAAACTGTAACTCTAAGGTTACAGTGCTTTTGACCTTTAGAGAACAGAGGGCACTTGCTACAGTAAACAATATATTATATTGCTACTTATTCCAATTCTCTACCCGTATAAATTTCAGGACCAGTTGCCATTTGCTTTCCTCAGCTATGTTAGCATTGGTTCTTCAAGTACATCAAAAAGAATGTTAAGGGAGGGGGACCAGTATAATGAGGCAGTCATGTAAATATGGCCTTTAAATAGCTAAGATGTTAAATTGTTTCTGAAGAAATATTATCTCAGAATCTAAGCTCTGAGTTACTTCTTTTTTTTCCTTAATGAAAAAGTGGTTTTAATGTATCAATTAATTATATGTGGTTACTTTCAATATGATAGATCCTTAAAAGTAATTTTATTTTGTTTTGTTTTTAATTGGGAGTAATGTTGCTTCATAGATGTAGCTTATGTTAAATACAATCCCTACCATATCGTGCAAAGTGATACACCTGTCTCGTGCCTTCTTATTAAATGATGCATGCTTCTCTTTAGCAAATACAGCAGTTAAATATCACACAGCTTAAGAATTTCTAATTAAAATATCTCCACATGTCAGCATATTGGTAATGTATTATTTTAATCCATTTATTTTGTTTATGAAACAGTGACATATGTTTAGATTGTGAAATATATGAGCCTTAAAAATCACTTTATTGAAGAAAATTAATTCCTACAATACTGTCTCAGTAATGTGTTCACTCACCCAGTCAGTCACTGGCGGCCCTGCCAGTCTTAATGTTGGGTAGACGCACTTACCAGTTTTATCTGCATAATGGTCTTGGAAAGAAGCAATCACAGTTCTTTTTCTTAGTGCCAAATGATGGAGTTTTTCTTTCCTTTCTTTTTTTTTTCTTTCTCATTAATTCACACCTGTCCCCCCAAAACACTTTTTGTGGCTTTTTTTTTTTAATACAATGAAGGATGGGACTGAGTATATGTATAGGGTATTCTGAAAGACCAATCAAAATTAAAAACAAGCTAGTTACCTTTTCAAAGTTAGACATAGTAATTTGTTTGTCAGCAGGGATATGTTTGGGTCAGCCCTGAGATAAAGTGACTGTCAGCAGTTATTCCTACAAGACAAGTAATTTCACTCAATGTATTACTGACAGATTGCTCACTTCTGTGAATCACCAGTGAAAACAAACTTAATATTGTTACAGGCAGAGTTTCTGTCTTCATTAGCCTCAGAGAATGATTTTTATCAAGGATTCAAAGCCTACCAAGCTTTAGTTGGAACATATTTTAACAGACAAATTCTTATAATGATAGTATGGGTAGTAGCCTAAAATGAAAGGAATTAAATATGAAAATTTGAAAAATATCAATATAAGTACATCTTCACTTTTATTTGATGAGCATTATGTGTACTTTCGGGGAGATTTGAGGAAAGGAGTATAATTAGAGCCTTAAAACACTAGGAAAACCTATAAATCGTAAGTTACTCTTAAATGAAACTATTAAAGTCTTGCCAAGTTTGCAAAGATGGAGGAGAACAATTGAAGTTTTTGCAGAAGTAAATGCAAACACATATTTTATTTAAATGATATTGTCAATTTTCATGCTACAAATGGAACGTGAAGAAGTACCCATCAACCTTGAGAATGCTCTAATTCTATTTCAGTTCCAGCCTGAATCTTTATGATACTGTATTCAGATGCTCTTCTCTGGCTCATACCCTATTTTCTTGTTTGCAGTTGTAAACATGCCTCAGTGCTTTAGAGAAACAAGAGGGTGAGTTAGTTTTTCTGGGTAAGCTTGGGAGGTTGTGACTTCTAATAGAGAGTTGAATAAAGAGTTGATTAGAGTGACCTATTACTAGCTACCCAGTGGAGAAAAAGGAATGCACTGATTCAAAGCTTGTTTTGAGGATGCCAACCATGGAGTTGTGCTTTGAGGGGAAATGCTTGCTTTTCTCTTAATCAGCCTGCCCTCACCCCCTTTGACTTAAGAATGTGATGGAACTCGGGAATACCATTACAACTGGGAGTAGATGAGCTGTGGACTAATGGAATGAACTCGGCTTTGGAATCAGAATCTTGAAAGAGTTTCCACTGTTACTTGCTATGTTGTCCTATACTGTTCTCTAATTGCTTTTTTTTTTTTGTAAAAGGGGGATAATAATCATTTTTCAGGTTTGTTGTGAATAGTAAGTGGGATAAGGTGTCATGTATTAGATTTCCAAAAAAAAAAAAAATCAGCAAAATAGGAAAACACTTTCCAACATTCCAATAAGCAATTTTATTCCACCTTTGCTGCCTGAAGTACTTCTGAGGGGCAGCTCCAATCTACTAGAATGTAAGTCACTGCATTCAGGGATTTGGTCTCTTTTGTTTACTGTTGAATCCCCAATATTGCCTGGCATAGCATTTGGTGAAATGAATGAATTAATGAATATCATCTTTGGTTGCTATCTGGGACCCAAGTTGCTCTGAAAACATTTTTCTTGGATATGTTCAGTCAGGTGCCCTGTTTTTAGTGAGGCCCTATTTCACATAAACAGATTTTTATTTTTAGGTATGCTCTTCAAAAACACCAGGTATCAAGTGAATCTTGACGGGGGTTAAAGAAATATAGGCAGGTCAAAGAAGGGTGCAGGGTGTCTGGGTGGCTCATTTGGTTAAGCGTCTGACTCTTGATTTCGCTCAGGTCATGATCTCATGGTTCTGAGATCCAGCCCCACGTTGGGCTCTGTGCTGACAGCGTGGAGCCTGCTTGGGATTCTCTCTATCCTTCTCTCTCTGCTCCTCCTCCCTCTTTCTCAAAAATAAAAAAGCTTTAAAAAAAGAAGGTGCAAAATATGAAGACATTTCCTAGTGTTTTGAAGTTGAACTTATATTCAGTGAAACAGAGTAAGTTTATACCTACCCACACATTGAAACATTGGGCAAACTGGATTTTCTTTTAGAAATGTGATTTTCAGTAGGTTTTAAGGTGATGCCTGAAAGTTGAGAAAGTATGGCTCTTCTCACATCCAAGCCCTGTTAATCACTGTGTTTAAGTTATGTGATTGATGGGATGCTCAGGTGTGCTCACAGAGATGGTTTACCAGGAGCCCAGAACCTTGGAATTAGAAAATTAGTGCAGTTCTCTATCTCTCTTAATGTAAGATTTCTACCAACATGCATTTAGCTCCAGCCTCACTAATTAATCTACTCAACAGGGAGCTCCCAGTGTGTGAATACTTGTATTTAAATAGACGGCTTGTAAGATGCAATGGTTTCTAAAATAGTGACAGGTATTTTTATTCCTCTTTTTACTTTTTACCAAACTGGAGTTTCAAAGTATTGTTTGGTTGGTATCATGTATTATGTATCTGTATGTGTGTATGTTATAAGGGGCTACCTGGGAAATCAGAAAGATGGTGTGATTCAGGATACATTGGGAGGTTTGAAAGCAAAACATTCTAGTGTTTTCAGAAATGCTTCACTCCAGTTTCCAATCATAGAATAAGTCAGGATATGCAACATTTAGGAAATTTAAATCAGAAAAAGATGTGGTGAAATATTTTGACATGTCAGGTAACAGAACAGACTGAGCAGGACAAAATTGTTTTTAAAAATCACCTTATTGAGGTATGATTGGCATACAAAAAGCTGCACATATTTATTACATACAATTGGATGAGTTTGGAGATAAGTACACATCCATGAAACCATATCACAAACTATGCCATAAACATATTCATCACCCACTATTATTATTATTATTATTATTATTATCATTATTATTACCTCGTGTGATAGGAACATATGACATAAGATCTACCATCATAGTAAGTTTTTAAGTATACAGTACAGAATTCTGAACCATATGCTCTATGCTATATAGTAGATCTCTAACTGACACTTTGTGCTCTTTGACTAATACCTCCCATTCCCTCTTCCCCCACTCATTTCAACCCCATTCTATTCTCTACCTCTGTGAGTCAGACTATTTTAGATTCCTCATGTAAGTCATATTACACAGTATTTGTCGTTCTGTGTCTGGTGTATTTAATTTAGCATAATGTCCTACAAGTTCATCCACACCATCACAAATGGCAGGATTTCCTCCTTTCTTAAGGCTAAATAATATTCCATTTTATGTATATACCACATTTTCTCTATCTAGTCATCCACCAATGGGCATTTAGGTTGCTTCCATACCTTGGCTATTGTGAATAATGCTTCAGTGAACATGGGAATGAAGATACCTCTTCGAGATTTTGATTTCAAGTGTTACATTTCAGTCTTTAATCCATTTCAAGTTAATTCTTATGTATAGTTTAAGATAGAGATCCAATTTAATTATTTTGCATGTGGATATTCAGTTTTCCCAATACCATTTATTGAAAAACTATATGTTTTGAAATTAGGAAGCGTGATAGTTCCAACTTCATTCTTGTTGAAGATTGCTGTGGCTATTCAGGGTCTTTTGTGGTTACATATGAATTTTAGGGTTTTTTTTTTCTGTTTTTGTAAAAAATGCCGTTAGGATTTTGATAGGGATTGCATTGAATCTGTAGATTGCTTTGGGTAGTGTGGGTATTTTAACAATATTAATTCTTCCAATCCAAAAATATTTTAATGATATTTTAATTAAAAGAGATTGAGAAGCTACAGTTGGATGGATTCCCCTAACAGACATGCCCCAGTGGACGGACAAAACTGACCACTAGAGCTGGCACATAGTTAATACTACTCTGCCAATTTTCCTTTATCTTTTATTTGTAGAAAAGGTCATATGCTACAGATATGTATATTTGTGCAAATCCGTCTAAACTGTAAGTTCACGGAAGTTTATAACAATTTAAGCTCTCTACACTGATTTGAAACAATCGTGCTTTATTTTGACTGTTCTAGATTATTAGGATTAGGATATTAACTGGATTCTCTTACCTACCTACACACAAACTTCCAAGCCTAAATGGCACTAATAGTGGATTCTTTCCTAAATATAAATAAACCCAAAAATCTACTGTTACTCTACTGGTTGCTGTGTAGATTAAAAAAATCATTGTATATTCAATTTTTCATTGTTCCCTTATAATTGATGACATCAGTAGGGTCATCTTGAGTCAGACTGAGAGGAATTAATTTAGCTTTTTTTTTTTTTTTTTTTTAGTTTTATAAATACCAATATCTTTATATTTATAATTATTAAATGTGGGGTTGGCCAAGTATTTGCATTTCCTTTTTATACACTAAAAAATGGAGGCAAAATAGAGCCAAATAAATTTCCCAAGACCTCCTTCCTTTTGGTCATTTGGTAAACTTAGGACTTAAATCAGAATTCTTTAATTCCAGGAAACTGCACTGAGTTCATTCCTCATTGCATATTTCTCTTATATCACCAGCTATGATACATGTAACCAAACTTTGATGTCGTAATATATAAATTAATCTAGACTATGATCCTTGGGTACCTTATCAGTAATGTCCCTAATGCTATTGACCTTGAGCAGTATGAACTAAAACAAAAATAAATAAATGATTGATATGCATAAAAATGTTATTGCTTAAAATGTGTACATGTGTTGACTATCTCAAATTCTACAAAATGCAAACATACAGTATTCATTCAAAGCCCATTTGAAATAGAGTTGTTTTTAATCTAGAATATCCATTTTGGGGATATTTATCAAATTCTCATTCTAATTCATTTACTCATTTAAATTAAAGTAAGAATGAAGTATTACAGCTTTTCTCTTTTAATTCTTACTACTCAAAATGACACTATTGCTTTGATTATGACTGTTTCAATGTGTTATTGTATCAAAATCTAAGGGGAGCTTATGAATGATCATGCTCAGGAAATTTGGAAAAGTTTGTATGAAAATTCAAACATAACAAATTTAATCATTCAACTATTCAACAAATAATTACTCAGTGCCTATTACATGCCAAGTATTATTCTAGACCAGTGACCCTCAGTGGGAGGCAATGTTGCCCCCTAGGGTTCAGTTGACAATGTCTGGACACAATATTATTTGTTATGACTTGGGGATGAGGGTGGAGATACTACTGGCATCTAGTGGGTAAAGCCTTTAGGGATGCTGCTGAATATCCTACAGTGGAGGGGAAAGCCCCCCACCCCAACCAACAAAAATTATCTGGTCTAAAATATCACTAGTGCTGAGTTTGAGAAAACCTGTTTTAGATATTGAGGAAATAGCAGTGAATAAAACAAAGTCCTTGCTCTCACGGAGTTTACATTCTAGTGGGGAAAGAGAAAATGCAGAAAGAAATGTATGATAAAGAGTTAGGATTGCAAATCTTACTTGTCTTAATGGAAATACCCTTCTTATGTGTCTACCTATACATCTGAACCTGGATGGGCAGATTTTTAAAAACAGACTTACTCGATTGTTTATCCTCAGCTTTGCTTTGGTCTTCAAGACTAAGAATTTTATTCCAGCAGTCACTTCTGGCTAGAACACTCACAATTCTCCTCAAGCTCATCTTTTCAATTGTATTAAGCACACCATATACTCTGACTTTCAGTAAAGGAATATTATTTCTGATTATAATAGTATATAAATAAGTCTGTCTTTCAGAGTGAAGTAAGTATGAAATTTGGTGAGGACCTGGGAATGTTCGTTAGTTTTTATGGATGCTATTTATGGAGATCCCATAGGATGAGTGGACTCATTCTTGGCAGGAAACCTGTATTTGATGTGTGAATTGGATGTTAACAAAGGAAACCTGAATTTCTTTCTAAAAACAAAACAAAACAGATATAAGAATAGTATGGATATTATTTATATGTATATAGATACACACATACAAACACACATATAATACATATTGTATTTTTTATAGTTTAATTGTATGTTATATACTATATTATTATATATTATATAATTATTAATTATATATTTAGGTTTTATAATAAGTGTGCTTTAATATTATCCCCATAGTTTAGAAGAAGAAAGTGAAGTTTCGATGGATCAAGTAACTTGAACCAGATTACTCATCTATTAAACAAAATAGGACCATAATAGATGGTTTAAGTGTGTTTTGACCAGGATTCTTTGCTTTAAACTCTGCTGACCGATATGTAGGAAGCACAGTCATTTAGAAGCTTTCTTGCATAACTTATTCCCCTCTTACAATATTCAAGTGAATTAAATGTAATTTAATTAAATTACAAAAGGGGAAAATTTCAAAGTCAACATGACATTCTCAGAATCCCAGAGAGTTCATGTAGTTTCCAAATTTCCAGTTAGGTGGCCAGAAGAAACTTCAAACCTAACAGAATTTAACAAGGATAAGAAGACCTATCATGAAATCTGAGTTACCTTATTTTGTAGTTTTCTTTTGAGGAAAATGCTTGGAATGTTTTTCCTGAATGCCATAGCTCTATTCTTCTGAGAGTTTCTGGGGCTGTCTTATAATTTCAAAGTTTTGATGAGTCTCCAGGAGTAGCTGGGGAGTGTGTCCTTGCCCATCCCTAGCCTGTGCTGCCCTCTGAGCATGTTCAGCAGGTTGCATGCCAGCAGAGGAAGCAGATGTTTGACCATACTGGAATGGAGCGCCTGCTGCATCAGGAGCTGGGGATTCCTCTTGACATCTGGCCATGGCTGGGTCGGGATGCCTGCCTCAGGCCAGGAGGCTGCTGGGGCTGTGGGGCAGAGAGCACAGAGTCTTTGCTGCTCTTTAAGCGATTAGTGCACTGAAGCAGCAATAATGTTGAATTATCGCTTGGCTGCTTTCTTCTCAGCAATCTTGGGACAATAGGAGAGTCAGGAAGGAGCCTTTACAGTAAAGTCATGTTCAGAGAGACAAGACTAATTACAGAGTATTAAAGAGCTTTATTTTAAGTGATTTAGTTTACAAATAGCTCTGGACAGTGTATGGAACTGTAAACCCAATAGCTTAAAAAGACTTCTAATTGAAAATAGCTGGTATAGAACCATTATTTCAGCAATTTTCCAGTTTTAGAGTCTGGTCAAGTTGTGCTACAGAAGATACAACATCTGCTAAAAAGAGAAAATACACTAATACTTGCAGCTATTGGGGGAAATTTTTCTAACTTGAGGGGAAGGAAGACTTTTAGGTACTGAAATATGTGCTGGCTTTTACAGTTTTACTTTATCACATTGAAAACTGGTCTCCATTTGCTACCCAGAGCCGAAACCATCTGTTACACCAATTTCCTTTATGATATGTGTTATTTAAACACAATGGGTATAGAAACAGGTAGTTTAAAATATACTTTGTGATGAACAGTTGACATATTATGTAGCTTTTCCTCTTATAGTTTTTCATTAGTGAGACCTCTGTGCTCAAGGAAGCCTTCTTATAAACAGATTATGGCCATTTGTGTTCACAGTAGTATATTGGAGAAGAACACAGCATTGCTCTCACTTAACCTCTCGTATTCTAAGGGGGTTATATTTAATTAACACTGGTGAGAGGCTGACCTGAGAGGCTGTGGAAAGTGATTGAGCTGCATTTTCCAAGCTCTGCTCTCATCAGCTGGGAGAGAAATTAAAAAAAAAATTAGAAGGTACTATTTTCTGAAATTCCCTCTAACTAAGCTGTATTTCAACGGGCCATTTAATGCTCAAATGGACAAAGGTATTACTTCAGTCATTGAATTGTATCGAACTCCTTCTCAGAGGCCCAGTTTAAAAACTCTCAAGGAAAAGTGGTTTAGCATTGCATTCTCAGTGGAGTATCACTTGGTCTGCTTAAAAAGAAAAAAAGCAAATAAATTTAAAAAAAAAAAAAAGGCAGGAGAAATACTCACTGTCAGTAAATGGATTGAAGCATGTGCTCCAAGTAGTCCTCACTATACTGGGATTGCCGTCCAGAGTTTAGGAGTTCCTTAACCCCCTTACAAAAAAACACCCCTCTCTGTAGTGTGGGTGTTTACCTGCTCAGAACATTTTCTTCGCCTCCAAGCAAGTGTTTGCTCCAGGGCCCAAGGGGCAGTCTCTGAATAATGCACAGTTAAATCATTGGCTTAGATGTAACACAACCAAGAGAGAGCGAGAAGCTTTGTTGAGATAGTGCAGGCCTGGATATGACTAATTTGGGTGGAAGACCTTCTCTTCCCCGTCCATTTATCAGTCCTGTTGGTAAAGAGGCATTTCTTAATCATTTTAATAAAGAGACATTTCTTAGTCGCAGAGCAAAATAGTCATACATAATTAATCTATGTCCAACCATACCATTCCTGACTTTAGATCCACCTCTGCCACATCTCCTGATTATAAAACACTATTACCAAACACAGATATACTTTACTATGAAACAGGAAGATGACTGTATCATTAGGTGATGATTTGCCACCATGTATTGGAACAACCTTTCAGCAGCTAGATGCTCTTTGACATGTTTTCTGTCAGAAAGTAGTGCTTCTTGGTTCCTCAAGACCCCTTCAGTTAACAGAGCTCTGTGACCAGAAAAAAAAAAAGAGCTATGAGACCTTGAGATAACTTCCCCTGCACCTCAGTCTCCTCATCAGTGAAATGGAGATAATGATACCTCCCATATTATAAGGATTAAATGAAGTAACATAATCCAGCCACCTAGCACAATATCTGCTACACAGTAAGTACTCAATAAACATCATTTCTCTCCATACCCTTATACTTGTATCTCTCACCCATTCATTCATTCATAAAAAAAATATTTTAACAAGCATATCCTACATGCTTTAGGTACTCTCTTAGGCAAGCAAGCTAAGCAAGTTATTGACCTCTTAAGGTAATAGCCTAGAGAGGAAATCAGCTAAATGAGCAACACTTGAAAGTGATAAAGAAAAGATAACATGTGGGTAATCATGTGGTATATATGTATAGAAATATATTCACTTACTGGTTGACCAAGCTGGTTGTGTACAGGCTTTTTGAAATCTTTCTGTCCTAATACCTATGCTTAATGACTGCTCCTGAGTTCAAAAAGCATAAGGCCCCATGCAGTGCTCTTTAGAAAGAAGTGGTGGCCAGGCAGCAAAAAAGATACTTTAGACTGGACTTGCCACTAACCAAGAAAAAATGGCACCATATTGAAAGAAAAGCCTTCACACATAGACAATGAGACTGTAAGATTGCACAGATTTCCAGAGCCAGAAAGACCCTCAGAGGTCTTGAGGGTCAAATCCTTACTCTACCACCAGTTCCATGAGCATGGCCAAATTAATCTTTCTATGCCCAGATTCCATTAGATGGGATTAGGAGTAATACATACCCCAAAGGGCAGTTGTAAAGAATAACAAAGAAAATCCGTATCCAAAGTTCTTTATACACTGTCAAGTATTATGTGAATCTTTTGGTTTTATATTTGAAGAGACTCAGGTCCAGAAAGATGGATTAACTTGACCAAAGCCACATACTTTGTTAGTGGCCTGGGTTAGGATATGCAGAATTGTGAAGCGACAGTGTGAAGAACTAAATTTGATTGCTTCTTTTAAATAAATTCATAAGAAACGAATTGATCAAAATTGAAGCGTGGCCAAGAGGACAATATAGCCCAATATAACTTCCACCTATTCTAGGTGCAAGTGGGTGGGGTGAGTTTTTGTAGAGATATATTTTTTGCAATTGAATGTACCAACCTAATGAAGATTATCCTTTAAAAAAATATTAAGGTATATTAAAGTATAAGACCCTGTAATAGTGATGGTAGCAGTGACAAGGCCAGAATATAAACTTGTATTAACATGAAAAAATTAAATAATTAATCTGCTTCTACATTAATTCCCCATATGTTGATGAAGTGCCTATTTGTGTAGTAAGCATGATTTGCTACTTGCAAGATACTAAGATCAAGCCTTGATCCGTGCCTTCAGAAGGCCCACAATCTAGTAGACAATGTGATAATTGTTAACATAGATGTATATCCAGAATGAAAACACTATGGGAGGAAGAAGTGTTAAGCTCTGCCTGGGGAAATATTGGCAATCTTCATGGATGGGATGGTGTTAAAATTGAATCTTGAAAAGAGAGTGGAAGTTCACTAGGTTTATGGGGCAAGGATACAGAGCAGCTGAGATAACAGAGAAGAGAAAGAGCACCCCAGACAAAGAGCAAGGATGCCGGTAGGCGTAGAAGCAATAGACAGAGTGGCACCTTCAGGAAACGACAGCCTGGCACAGGCCAGGTGTACAAGAGTAATAGTTGGTAAGATTGGAAAGGTAAGCAAGGGGTCAGATCACAAAGTGCCTTTTACGCCACACTTGGGCATTTGCAATGCATGTGGCAGACATGATTTTATTCACACCGTAAATGGTAAAGTGGTATAAGGTATAGCGTACAACTTTATGATGTGATATTCCTCTATTAATTTGATCTCTAGTTTACATTTCCCATTACACTAGATTTAATAGTTAGGGAACTATATTTGCTAAGATTCATAGTCCCTTTAGTACAATGGTACCCTGTGGCATGTGAAACTGTGCAAATAGTGTAATGATACATGCAGAATAAACAAAACTGTTTAAGATTGAAGCAAAGCCAAGGTCCAACCATTTCCTGGGGATTTGGGGAAATCTTGTAATCTGAAGTTTGTACTAAACCCAATCATATTTATCACATTGCTTCTCAGTGAATGGATCTTGATACTATATTTCAACCAAATGATGAAGCAAGGAGCAAAAATCTATAAAAAAAAGCTATGGTTCTTCTAATTGTGCAATTATGCCCCTTTCTGGAATAATAAAATGTTCCTTGGCGGAGGTCAGGATCTCTGCCACTGACTTATTTAACAGATCCTCTTAACATCTGTCCTGCAGACTGTGCACTTTATTAGCAGACAAGAGACCCAACAGACTTTGCCTGCTGTGTCCCTTTTTCACATTCACACAGCTGTGGATTAACTCAGACTTTCCAGAAGAGGACCAACCAGAAGGGATAGTAACGTTATTGGCTGATTCTAAAAAGATGGGAAAAAAAGAGCAGAAACAAATGTTGCCCTAGTACAATTCAGTGTTTTTTAGGGTGACAATTACCAGTCTGTTTTAAAAAGGAATAAAAGCTATTTCACTAAAAAAGGAAAGTCTATTCATATCTGTGTGGGAACCTAATCAGGCTCTTGTTTCCAATGACGATGCCTCCACAGTCGCACCAGGTCTGCGACAAGAATGCTCCTTTTGTATGCCGATAATGTGGAAACGATAAAATTTCCTTTAAGAGACATATGTGTTTACATCATGAGATGTGTTATTTGACAAAATGCTTTGTTCTCCTCATATTTTCCATGCAGAGTTTCATGCTGGGTTGTTTGGCTGGAAATCTTTGATTAACTAGAATTAGTTGCTGAAATAAAATAGACACTTTTGTTTTATGAGTCCTCTTGCTGAGCTGTAAATTATAGTAAAATATATAAGGAGTGACAGAAAGAAGTGCTGATCTGAACCTCTGACCCACAACAGGCACAAAAACATAAGATTATTCCTTCAAAGAGCTGCATAGAGACATAAATATTTCACGGTCCACTCGGAATCCTGCCCTCTTAACAAACTAAAGCTGCGATTTTACATCATGTAATGAGAGTTTTCCAGAGGTGTCATGGTAGGCTTACGCAGAATATTGAGATTCTAAAAAATCCTCCTATGTTAGGACCCTTAATGCTTAAAATTTTTCTCTGGCCAGCAACAGACCATAAAAAAAGAACAAAACAAAGTTCCTGTTCCCTAAACAAATAGCCAAGGGTGGTTTTCCTTTTACTAGAAGAGCGGTGTATTTTATAACTCTTAAGGCTTCTCAGAGCCAGGTTGGCCTTTTAGTGTGAACATCACAGTTCTGTGAAGCAGTCTTGGGGTACCAGCCTGAAGGAATGGGCTGTGAAGGGGGACCATTAATAAAAGCAGAACAGAAACTGTTAACCTAAACACTGTGTGTGTTCTAGAGCTTGGCTTAGGATTATTGTTATTTATTTATTTATTTATTTATTTATTTATTTTTGGTTAAATAACTTTATAGGATCACTTATAAGTTTTAATTAGCATAGGATCTCTTGCCAGAGCTTTGATGTAAGCAAAGCCTGCCTCACTGTTCTCAGTCAAAACTAACTGTGATGGGTGTGTTAACTCACCTTACCGTGGTTATCATTTCATAATATATGCATAGGTCATATTGTCGCGTTGTTCACCTAAACCTTACAGAATCTGGGGGCACCTGGGTGGCTCAGTTGGTCAATACTCTGTCTTCGGCTCAGTTCATGATCTCACGGCTCATGGGTTTGAGCCCCGCGTCGGGCTCTGTGCTGACAGCTCAGAGCCTGGAGCCCACTTCTGATTCTGTGTCTCTGTCTCTCTCTGCCCCTCTCCCACTCACGCTCTGTCTGTCTGTCTGTCTGTCTCTCTCTTAAAAAAATAAACATTAAAATAAACCTTATGCAATCTTATTTGCCAATATCTCAATGAAACTGGGGGGAAAACCCTAATTGTTCCCAGTGATGGTGTTTCAGTAGTAGTTTGTAAATGCTTCCATGTTGCCTTTTATCATATTGTGTCTCTCTCCCTTTCTCCTTTCTGTCCTTGCTGTGAGCTCCTGAGAGGCTGCATATCTTCTTCATCTTTGTATCCCTAATATTTTTTGCTAAATTGAATAAAAATGCCAGATGTTTTTTTTTTTTTTTCAGAGTAAAATTTTTAGAGTGACATCTCTTAAAGAGAATATACTGATAAGAATAAGAACCTACAAGTCTCAAGTCTTTATAGTGTGCCCTTCTTATGAGTATGTTACATGCATTAACTCATTTACTCCATACAACAGTCTTTTGGAGTAAGTACTATTATTTTTCCCATTTTAAAGATGTGGAAATTTAAGATCCAGAGAGATTCAATAACTCTCCTTAGATTAGTTCTGACAAAAGAATGTGCACTCTTAATCACTATGCTGTCCTGCTTCTCACAGCAACATATAAACCTTATTTTTCTAAGTGTCTTCTTTAGTCCTTTATATTAACCATTCCTTGCTTTATCTGCTATAAGGAATTTTAAAGGTGGATTATTGATATATGTATCAGTATCGTATCTAGTGACAATAAAGTGTGTTATGTAGTTATTACACAGTCTTTGAATGATTTTTACCATGGCTGCTATGGATAAGGTACCATTCCTTTCTGCTAATTAGGGAGTAAGCCATGGGTATTACTGTAGGATACAGATGGCATATTTACATACTGCAAAATATGCTGAAGTTCTCCAATTGGCAATATTAATAATTCGCAGTTCAAAAAATGACAGTTAGTGGAGGTGGCTCGGAAACAGGGTAAAACATTTATTTGAATTTAAAAAATATAGAAGAAAATAAAAAGGGAAAATAAGAAGAGGATGTTTTGTATTATTTCTTGTCGAGTTTACTTGATCACTTCAAAGTGAATTCAAAATGCATCCTTATCTCCCTCAACATTTATTACAAATGTTCATTTTAGGTTAATATTATTAATGAATATTATGTTATTAATATGAAATTTCTGTGTAATAAATCTATGCATTTCATCATAGGTATGAATTTTGTTCATTCGCATGATTCTTATGCTCAGTCTTCCATAGTCTCTTGAGAAATTAAAAACCAAGTTCAGTTTATAAAAACACTAAAAACATTTTCTTATAACAGACATGTTTATTTCCAACCAGCCACATTTGTTCTGTCCATCAATTAAAGTGAAGAAAAATGACATTTAGAAAATACTATACTTTTCTTTCATGCAATTTTATTTTCCCAAATATATATTTTTAACAATTTGAACAAAAACTTATTTTTTTCATTGCATACTTACTCATATTATCTTCATTCTGTTGTTTTGGGGGCCTCAGTATGGGTGGAAATCGAAGGGTGTAAAAGCTGAGCAGTTGTAGAATATTTTTCAAGCAACAGCATCTGGTTTCTTGGCAGTCATCATGGGCCAAGGCAAGGCAGTCCTGGCATATCTCCAGATTTTTCTGTGGGTATTGCTGAGGGATTTCCAGGTCTGCCATGTTGTTGTGATGTTGTTTCCTAGAAACCCGGAAACTCAGAATGGAGTCCGGAGTCAGTCTGGTAGTATTTAAGGTCTACATGATCTGGCCTCCTTGATACCTTTTTGACATCTGACCCATCACCCTTTTCCAAGCTCACTTTGCTCCAGCCACACTGGCATGCTTGCTGTTCTTCACACACGCCAAACACGAGCATCTCTGTGCCTCAGGACATTCACCTCTCCTTTGCCTCTGCCCTGGATGCTCTCCCTGGGTTATCACACGCCTTACTCCCTCACTTCTTTCAGGTCTCTACCCAAATGACCCTTCTTTTAGTTTTCCTGACCTACTCTATATTAAACGCCCCCTCCCTTACATTCATATACCTGGTCACTTTATATCCCATGGCACATATCAGCATCAAAGTTACACATCTGCGTGCTAATTCATCATCTTCCCCCCGCCCCCCTTACCCGAAGTCACTGCTCACTCCTGTTTTCCCAAATAGTACCTGGCCATTAGTAGCCAGCCAATAAATACTTTTTGCATGAATCCAAACCAAAATTCGCCTTTTGGTTACAAAGAAACAATGCTTTTAAATATTAGGGACCTAACATCTACTCATTTACTGAAAGTACTTTATTCAATTCAGCTTGTACTCAAATATATACACCCCCTGAAACTTCCCTGTGACTTTGAGGCTATGGGAAATAACACTTCGGTTTCAAATCCAATTTCTGGACACCTCGATGAGTTTTTATTTCCTATTGGTAGAGTCAAGATGCACTTGTTTAAGGTTTCCCTGATGAGCCACGGTTTTGTGACTAGAGAGTTAAAGGAGCGTTACGAATGCAAGCTGTACCACTTGGAGCACATTCAGAGAACTGGGTCTCTTCAGCATTGCCTGCCCAGCTCTTGGAAACAGAAGGAAAACAGTCAGGTTCGTTCCCATAATGTCGATTTGCAACTGCCCTCATTATCACCTCTTCAAATATCTTGCTTCAAAAACCAAAGTACTAATTGTTTCAATGACCGAACTTTATTTCTGTAAATAAAACATTATGTATTTACATATTTTATTTGGCACCCTGAAAGATACTTGGAAAGGCAAGGAGAGATTGAATTTTCTTCTTAAAATTATTGGGGGTTGCTTTGTTTATGCTTACTTATTTCCACTATGCAACTGTGTTCTATAAAGAAAAGCTCTTCTGAATGCATTCCAATATAATTGGTGTCATCCAAGAATGAATTCTGTTTTTTTGTGTTCTTTTGGTCTTGTTTTGTTTTGTTGTGTTTTGTTTTTGTAGCAGATGACTGACTGGGTGCTCAACCTGATGCATTCAGGATTTTTTTAAAAAATGTCTCCTCATGTAAGGCTAGGACCATTGACCTGAGCCTCTCCCCGTTTCTTTTTTCTTTTCTTTTACAGCTTCTCCTCTCTTCCACTTCCAGCATATTCTTCCCATTCCTCCCACCCCAGTAGCACAATGAGTTATGTCAGAGGAGCTACTCAGTGCTTGGGAAAATAGGCAAGAGGATCTTCAGCCAGGAAAACTCTTTTTTCAATTCATTTTTCTTTACTTGACATTCTTGTGCCGGCTGCAGGGGATAATGAAATGAATTAAACAGGTCCTGGCTTTCCAATGCCTTACAGTCAATGCTTGTTCTATTTTTTCTTTGGTTGTTGTGGAAAGGCAAATAGCTGAAATCTCAAAGGGGGTGAAATAGGTCCACTCTCACCTGAGACAGCTTTTTGGCTCTTTATGTATATTTGCATAAACTTTACTTTAAAAAATCTGAAAACACCTTAACATGATGATAATTACCTAAGCTAATTACTGTCATTGCATTTTAAAATCTGCACATTTAAAAACAAATATTAAAATAAAATTCTACCACATCAATTATTTTTTGGGTGCCCAATGATTATTTTTCAAATATATATAGGATACATTTCTCTTTCAATTCTGGGGGAATGGTGGGAAAACAGCCCTTTTATGAAGTCCAGATCAGAAGCTCTGACAAAATGTACATATTCTATTTGCACTCAGTTCCCTAAGAGAACAGAAACAAGAAGAAAAGAGTCTGTGTGAACACTGGATGGGAGAAATAGTAAATTTGGGTTCTAGATTTCCTTCTATCTATTGCTTGTCAGTTGGTATTCTTATGCAATCACCTTCCTTCTCTAGGCTTGAGTTTTCCTCATCTGTAAAGCAAAGGGATTGGATTAAACGATGTTTACAATTCTTCCTTCTGCTAACATTGTGTTATCTGGTGTTTCTTTATAAGAAAATCAATGCATGACTTGATGAACCCACATGTTATAAGTTCAAGAAGATGGAAACAAAGAAAGAGACTTCCATCTCTGGGGATCCTTTTTGGAGAGACTGTGAGGAAAGGTATAATAAGAAAAAGGTGTGGGCAGAAATGATAACAATTCCAAAAAGATAGAGCCAAGAAGAGAAATAAAGGAGTTTTAGTGATCATTGTTGACACAGCATATATTAAATATCAGGCATGATGTTAGGTGCTGAGGACACGTTAAAGAAGACTCAGTCCTTCCCTTAAGGAGCTTGGAATTTGCTGGGAGATAGAGACATTAAAAAAAAAAAAATTTCCGTCAAGTACACAGGAATAGATGATGAGATATGGGGGGAGCACAAGGGAGACAGGGTTCAGATAAGGCCTTAAGGAGAAAGTGACTTTTAACCAAGACTCAAAACATGAGTAGGAGTATGACAGACAAGAGGGGTTAACAGAAAAGGAAAGAATATGGCAGGAGAAGTGAGACGGTTGAGTTGGAAATTAACCCAATACGTGAGGAGTGGGTGTGGTAGCTCTTCCCTTATTCCTTCTCATCTCCTATCCCTACAGCCAATTTTCTTTGGTGTCAAGTATTAGGGGTATAGCTAAACAAGTGCCTTCTATGCTGAAAAACAAGGACTTCAGTTCTTTCCTTCCATAAAACCACAGCCATATTTCCTGGATCGTTTTGTTGACATTGGAGGTTTATGAGAAGTAAAAGTATTTGTGATCTCTTTCAAATTATTTTTAAGCTTTCTCCGTTCCCCCCGCCCTCAGTCTGTAATGACTTGTTACTGACATATTTTCTTCCCTGTGCTGAACAAGCACTAAATCATGCTGCTTAATTACCCCT
Source organism: Panthera pardus (assembly GCF_024362965.1). NCBI lineage: Eukaryota > Metazoa > Chordata > Mammalia > Carnivora > Felidae > Panthera > Panthera pardus. The sequence continues at coordinate 43,032,706 of NW_026526677.1, forward strand.
GTCTCCGTTCTACCTTCTCACAGCCTCACAGCTGAACTTGTCCAGCTTTATAGCATGCCTTGCTCGGTAGGCGGGGGAATGGTCATCAGCATTGTTTTGAGAAGGTAACAAAACCCAGGATGTCCCTGGAGAACTGAGCCAGGCTTGGGGCCTAGTGTTAGGCAGCATCATTCAAGTAAATGGCATTTCCTTAAAGATGCTCCCCTACCAACCCTGCTTGTCTCACGACTCCATCATCTTCTATTGCCCTCTCCAACCCCCGAGTAGTGTGTTGTATACAAGAACAGGATCTGAGTTATCCAGGGCCAGGGATCTGGGGTTCCCAGATATTATGTGGAACCACAGCAGGTGGGGTAAATATAAGGGTAGGGGTTGAAATTTCAGTAGTGCCTATTGAATCTGTTTTTATAGAGGAGCATTTTCCCTTCGCTTCCTTTCTTCTTTATCCACCAATAAGCTAGTTATATTTGAGGGGAAAAATTTTTTTTTTCTTTCTCTCTGGGCCAGATTCCGACAGGCCACTTTAAAATGCCCTTTCTAATTGAAATGACAAAACACAGGAGAATTTACTCCAAAGAGAATCTGGTGTGTGAAGTTGTGCCTGCTTTTTTACTGTTGGTTTCCATATACTGGAGCATACTGGTGCCAATTTAAAGCTCCTGTCAATTTCCATTTGTATCAAGTTCCCCTATTTCTACCTATATTCTGCATAGTTCTTTTTACTTTATCAGTCTCTTCAATATGTGTCACTAGGGTATTTCAAGTGTCTTCTATTATGGCTCCAAGATTAGTTGGAGAAGGGAGCTGTTTAGATAAAAATTGCGCCCCTTGCTCCTTCAAGGTGGCTGGCTGGTGGTACCATTAACCCTTTCTGTATGTGAGGGCTGTGAAGTGCCATTTTAGAAAAAGTCACTGCAAGACATCTGGAAATATAGTTTGCTATTTGAGAACTCAGAACAGCAGCAACATCAGAATCTCTCTTCTCCTTGGACAATGATTCTTGTCTGGTGGCTAGGAACAGGAAATGGGTTTCATTATAATTCACTGTAGAGCTTATGTAAAGCACATGGACTTTAAAGTAAGACTGACTCTATAAAATAGATAATAATTCCCATTTTCTATAATTATTTAGAAAACTAAATAAAATAATAAATGTTAAATACCTAACACAGAACCTGACTGAGTTAGCGTACAATATATGCTTGTTGAATTCACACATGAATGAATGAGGGTGATGACTGAATGGCAGGATGAGTGGTTATGTGGTTATGTGAAAATCATGCAATTATGAGAATATAAGCCTTGCACTTTTTTTTCGATGGGTTCTCCATAGGAGAGCTTACATGATTTTATCCCAGAAAGCAGGTATATACATGATACATATGTATACATATATACACACATTTATGTATGTATAATGTATATACCTATAAATGTATATTTCATATTATGTTAAGTATTAGATACACTGACACCACTCATAATTTGACATGAATTTGGCTGTACGGGGCAAAACGTGCCTCTCTTTCCAAGTACAATAGTGTTATAAGATGACTCTGACAAAATACATTTTTTAGGTCCTGGCCATAGACTGGTGTATCTACTTGAAGACACTCAAGAATTTCAGGGGCACCTGAGTGGCTCAGTCAGTTAAGCGTCCAACTTTGGCTCAGGTCATGATCTCACGTTTCATGGGTTCGAGCCCCACGCCGGGCTCTGTGCTGACAGCTCAGAGCCTGGAGCCTGCCTCGGATTCTGTGTCTCCCTCGCTCTTTCTGCCCCTACCCCATTCACACTCTGTCTGTCTCTCTGTCTGTCTGTCTCTCTCAAAAATAAGCAAACACACACACACACACACACACACACACACACACACACACAAAAGAATTTCACCATAAGGCTGAGTTTGGTAGGACCTACTGTTTTGTGTTGAATGTAAGTAGCCCTAGTTATTAAAGTGTCACTAGGATACAAATGCAAGATAGGTTTTTTTTGAAAGCTAGTCTCAGGACACAGAAGTCTAGAAATAGTATTAGAGGTATGGATTTATGACATCTTCATAGGACTTCCTTAGTCCAATGTATTTAAAAGATTCGTCAATAAGTTGGTGGTAAAGCATAGAAAAGATTCTTTGTGTCTTGGCTTTAATTCATTGCTTTTTCTAGATACTTCTTGTTGGGGGAATAAAGTCTAAAATGATTCATGTGGCCTTTAAGACTCTACCCCTGTCTAGCCTCTTGTCATGCCACTGTACCCACACTTAACCGTCCTTTCATGTTGGCCCTTTTTTAGTATCTTGAAAACGTTACTTTCTTTTCTACCCCAGGGCCATAATAATCAATGTTTCTTTTTTCTGGAATGTTCTTTATAACCTTTCCTCCTGGTTAATTCTTACTTAAAGTGTTATTTCCTTGGAGAAGCGATTTTGATTCTCCAGACTATGTTAAATGCCTTTGTTAGATGGTCTTTTGACATTCTGTATTTTTCTTTCTCAGCACTTAACCTGAACATAATTCACAGTTACTGTCTAAGCATTTATTTAATATCAGGTTTTCTTTCTAGCTCCATTAAGGCAGTAACTGTTTCCGAGTTGCTTGCTGTTGTACCTCCAGTGTTTAGCATAGTGTTTAGTTAATAGTAAGCATTTGATAAAGATTTGTTGTTGAACAAATTCATCAATGCTGGAAATGTACTCGTGATGTACAGAGGTTGGTTCATCATATAGCCATTTCTACTTTAAATGGTAATGTTGGAATGAGAGCCAAAGTGTTCTTCTATTATCTAGTTATATCATCTTGAGTGTGGTACTTCTCTTCTCTAGTTCTCCTCTCATCAGAAGAATGAGGAGGTAAGACTAGACTAAATGATCTGTTAAGGCCCTTTCAGTTCTAGATGTGAAGTATGTCAGTTTTCAGCTTATCAAAATCTTAATAATGACTACTTTATTAAAACTGAACTAATACTAAAGGTGGAATATTTCTGCCATAAAATAGTGAAAGCATTTCTGAAAGTGCTCCAATAAAATCTGAGTGATTTTATAATTTTGAAAAATATTTAGCTAGGCTCATTTTTACATATATGCACTGCATGACTTTTATATATCTTGGATAAAGAAACAACTCAATATCCCAAACAATCACCGAACATTTTTCAAAATTAAAATGGAAAAAAAGTCTATATTTACAGAAATAGTCTTCACCAAAGTTTAAATGTTTATGGGACTCTGGCTAAGTCTGTTATAAGCTTTACTACATTGTTGGTTTTTTAAACCTCAACTGTGTTTGGAAATGAATATTCATTATTATCATCATTGTGTCTGTGAACTATGATCTCAGAATCCTACGTGGAGTGACATTTTTGTAAACTCTTGCATAATCATTAATCAGAGCTTAACCCTTTTCTTTCCCAAACCATTAGTCTGCAAAGGACTTTTCTAACTAAAGCTATTTACTTGGATAACTAATATTTTATGTTCTTTCAAAAAGGATGTGGTATCATTTAGAGAAACTTTAAATTTATAAGTAAACTAAGAAGAAAAATCAATACCACCCCTCAGTTGCTGCTCAAGCAGTAGAATTTGTGTTAGAAAAGTTTAAGACAGGTGACTAAAGCTAGCAGTTATTAAAAAAGCTTTCTAGTCAACATTTCAACAAATGACTTCAAAAGAATCATTTCTTTTGAAACAATGTAATTTAATTTGGGCTGGGCTTATTTTCCTTTACTTATTTATTTATTTATTTATTTATTTATTTATTTATTTATTTATTTATTTTATTTTTGAAACACAACACCATAACATTATTCATTATGTATGATAAATATAACCATGTACTACTTCTTTTGCCTCATTTTTCGAAAATATCTCTCCTTCTTAACATATAGTATGTTAAGTCAAAAATATTGATTGGCTATCTCTTATTTGCAAGGTACTATTCTCTCTGCTTGCCCTCAGAAATAATTAGGTTGATCATGACTTCAATAAGCTTACAGTCTATCAAGCATGATAAGACATATATACACAACTAAGCACAGGTTTAAAAACAGTGGTAAGTGCCACCAAAAAAGGTGCACATCAGGTGTTAAGGATCTATATCTTACATCTTCTCCAAAACTATATGCCTATCCCAAGACTTTGAAACCTCCACAGCTCCTAAAACAGAGCCTTGCATATAGAACATACTCAATTAGTGTTAGCTCAGAAGATGAGCTATCTTTGAAATCATTTGGCAAGCCTATACCTATTCAATGAACGACATTCTTTTTACCCAGGTCAGATCTGCAATCTTCAGTCTGAAAAGCATGGTACTTATATCTAAAATTATGCATTTTGTCAGACAGAGTGTGAAAATTTTTATTTTTGTGAGTGCCTTCTATCTTTACATCATATTCTATTTTCTGGTTTTTTTATTTTGAAGCTTATTCTACTAAATCTTTTCTGATCTCCTACTGACCAGTTTACTCAGCTCTATAAATTTTGTGGTGTGTGGAGATGCCCCTTCTTGCTTCTAATGTATCAGTGATGGCAGCTCACCAGGAACTCTGAGGAACCCCACGTCTGAGGAATCTCAGTGTTTCTGGGGTCATTCCTCTCGTAGGTACAAACCAGTAGAGAGAGATATAAAATAAATGATTATCAAAGCTTTAGAGGAAGCAATTAACATTATTTCTAAAAAGCGACTATCTTGTTCAAGCTGAAGGATTTCTGAATTTAGTCAGCTTTTAAAAAAATAGATTTGTTCCCAGGGATTTTTTTTTTCTGTGTTTTTTTTTCACTAGTTGAAGTTCCCTGGAGGACTCAAGATCGTCTGATCTTGAATTATTGAGGTAAAATGAAGGCATAAATGATGCTTAAGGACTCCTGCCTCTCAAAGATTTCATGACTCTTTAATACTCAGTCGTAGGGCACATTAGTCATGATACCAGATACCATGTAGCCAACACTATCTCAGCTCTCAACCATCTTCACTCCATTCAATACCAAACTTTTCTTCAGTGGCTTTATCCAAGAAGCAAATTTTCAGAAGCTTCACTTGCCCCTCTTTTGAAGACACTTGGCTGAATTTCAAAGGAAAAGGATACCACAGAGTAAAAAGGAAATAGAAGAGGCAGCCTTTTCTCCCCCTAAGTTCTAGCAGTTTGACTTACTCTTACTTGTGAATTTTTCTTGCCACTGAGTCATTGCACATACAGAATTATGAAACTTTAATTTCTTTAGAGGCTTGTTATATTAGAAAAATTGTTCCAAAGAAAGCAACAATCATGACATAAGCACATCTGGCTCTTGCAAATTATTCTTTATTAAGCTTTCATTTAATTACATGTGCTGAAAGGTCTGTTTTTGATTACTGTAATTTTTTTTATTTGTCCATCTGAATGATAGTAATGCTGGAAATTACATACAAACCACCTGTTTTTTTTCCCCCTTACTAATATGACAAAGTTTGAGCTATTTTCTCTGTGGTTGATGAACTAGGAAGCTTCTTTATTATGATACACATAGGACTGTCAAGGTAATGGCTTAATCTTGATTATAAGAAGAAAAGAAAATATTTGAATGGAGTTCCCAAGCATTAAACAGTGTGAAGACTGAGGCATCTGAATTCTGGCTAACCATAGAAGATCAACACATTCATTTATTATCAATTTCAACCAAAAGCTAATAAAACAACAGTCAAGGATTTAACATCCTGTGCTAGGAAAGAGAAGTTTCATTTCATTTCATTTCATTTTTTTGGTCACAAATCTGGCTATATTCTCTTGAGGATTATTTTATATGCTGCCTAGAAATAAGACCCCAAGAAAACAATGCCTGCTGTTGGGCCTGGGGATCTTGAAGGCAGCATTCTTATCATCCGGAAGGATCAGCATCCCCAGAGAAGCTTGCTCAGTATTAAATAAGAACAGTGTTCTTCCAGGAATCCCTAGGAAAGTTCAGATTAGTTTCTTAGTTCATGAATATTAAAATTGCATGAATGGACATATTGACATTTAAAGAACTTTTCATAAAGATTTTAGGCGCTAGAAAGAACCGTAGAGACCATTTAGTCAAATTCCTTTTTGTACTGAAGAAATTGAGTTCTAGAGCAACCGAATCCTTTGTTCACGTTCATCAAGTTTACTGCTACAAGCACCAGGAACAAGACAATGGCTCCCATACTAGTACTCTTTCTTTCTATTATTTGGGCTCTCACATTCCCTTTTTAAAAGATAGTGAAAGAGAAATCACAAGGTTGTCAGGGGAGTAGTTATGTAACAACACGGTAAGTTTTGTTTTTGTTTTTTGTTTTGTTTTGTGTTTTTTGAAACTCAATTTCAGCTGCATCTAAAGAGATAATGTTTGTCTCCCCTGTTTTGCAGCAGCTCTATGCCGCTCAGCTGGCCAGCATGCAGGTGTCACCTGGAGCAAAGATGCCATCCGCTCCACAGCCACCAAACACAGCAGGGGCAGTCTCACCTACCGGGATAAAAAATGAAAAGAGAGGGACCAGCCCTGTAACTCAAGTTAAGGTACTTGCTTTGCAGGATTGTGAAAACAGTTTGGAAAACAGCTTCACAAGAAAAGTAGTGAACCAGGCTGGGTTGGGAATAAGCAGCAGGAAGCATAGCAGCATAAAGGAAACCCAAATGCTTCTCTTTATGGTAAATTTCATGATTGAGCACTGAGAAACAGGTGTTTCCCTTTTGATAACAATAGTGCCATATTGTGAGCGCTTTACCTAAATCTGCAAACTCACTTCTCAAGAGTTTTCCCCATTTGGATTCTGGCTTTTATTTTTTAATGTTCATTGGCATGAATGGCCATGGTTTTATTACCAGTCTTTCTCATAGATTTGTGACACTTTCTCTCTAAGTTCCTGAAACAGGTGGGAGCCAACTTACAGTACCAGAAAAGGAGGTTCTCAAAACTTTAGATTTTAAAAAGGGGGACAGAAAAGAATCTAGTGCTGGGCCTTATATGGTTTGTGGATAAAGGACTGTCCTCTGAAAACATTTATAAAATGGGCTCTGAGGAATGAGTGGTATCATTATCTATTCATGCTTTGATGCCCGGTAGTTGTGAGAGGATATGCAGGCTCTCCCAAGTTATGGCTGGGACATTGATAGATGCCTTTCCTCACTAATTTTCAGTGTCTTAAAATGTGGCACCCAGGAGGTACTTGGCGACAGAGGGAAATGGATGATGCGCTCCAACTTTGTGCTGCAGCTGGTACCTATAGGTGGTACTGGTTGGTTTTTATAATATAGTTCAGGGGGACAATTGTTTTGTATCATTGACTTATCTACTCGGAGGGATACGCCAGCGCAGATGTATTGTTGTAATGTGCCCAAAGTACTACATCTGGAGAAATTCTGCAATTATTAAATTTTCACGGGGAAACATCTAAGGCCAACAAAATAGCATCAAATGCCACAAAGCCACTGAAAATGTATTATTTTTCCATAATGTTTTTGAGTATCTCAAAATTCCTGCCTGCAATTTTGAGATACTCCAAATTTTGAGTATCTCAAAATTCCTGCCCAAAGGAATTAATTTAATGCCACCCATGCTTTAAACTCTCCAAAGACATAGATGAACATTTATGCTTTGTTGTTAGAAATACTGAGCTATAACAAGAGCAGCTTACATTTAATAAGATAGCGTTACTTACAGAAACAAGCTACCTATTTTGTGTTCCAAGAGTTTCTGTTTGTGAATAAGAGAACGCTACAACTCAAACCACAGCACTTTGTTTAATTGTAGTTGTTAGAGTATGAACATATCAGACGGTATTGACTTGAAGTATTGAGTATTAGATATTTTAACATGAAAAAGTCACTTTAGAAGTGAGTTGGCCAAATGGAACTGCACCAAACCAAGTCTTTACTGGATGAGTAAAATGTTCCCTGGTTAAATTCAAGTTTACATCTGCTTTTACCATTCCAGTTTTGTGGGCCAACTGAGTTTTATTACTCACTTGACCACATGCAAATTCTTAGGGAGTTCTCTATATAATTTGACTTGACTATATTTTATGTTAATAACAAAGGAAACATTCCTTATACTTACTAGATTGTTTGTTGTATGTGTGGGTAAAAATATATAGACCAAGACATAAAGCAAATGTTTGAAATGAAAAAAAATAAAAGCTTCTGCCTACTAATGAAGAAGTTCTGAGAATAATCTCATGATTTGCTAATTGAAAGGATTATGGTCACTAAAATATTTCTGTCTATAATCATTGCTTTCCCTCTGTATATAACATGACCACATGACATGAGGCATAGTTTGCTGAAGGTAACAAAATTAAACATAGATCATCTTACTGTACCTTCTTTCCCTGAGAATTTTTATCTACAATAAATATCAATATTGGAAATCAGAATGTTTTTGTTCAGATTTCAGTTCTACCACTTTCACCATCCGTCCCTTTGGACAATTTACTTAACTTCTTTCAGCCTTAGTTTTCTGCTTTGAGAAATGGGAGTTAATATTATCATGAGTCTTAAGTCCTCTCGCACATAGTGAGTGTTTCATTAATGTTAGTATAGCAGTGATCATGATGATGATGATCTGATGGTAATAAACATGACGGTGGTGGTGGTGGTAGTAGCGATCATAATTGAAGCATCTAGTTGTGTACCAAGAGAGCCTAACAAAATACCTGGAGGATTTCCATTTTCAGCCATGATGGAGCAACAGGGATCGGATTTAGTCTTCCAGCTTAAGTAACTGAAACACAGGACAAGACATATAAAACAATGATTTTCAGATATTTACAGTAGGAATATAGGACAGTGACTCCTGAGAAAAGAGAAACAAATGAGAAAAGTACTACAGTTATTCCAGTTTACTGTCAAAAGGTTGTTTATAGGTAAGAGTGCAAGGAGGGATACCCACACGGAACATGGCAGCTCCCTGAATAGAGACATAGAGTTGAGTTTTGGGATGCCAAGGTAGATAAGAATTTGTGAGGTAGAGTACCAGAGAGGAGAGAGCTGCACAGAGGGAGAGAGGACTGAAAATCTGTAGGGGATTCTCCTGTATTTAGTGGAGTATTGATCATCATATGCATATGAAGAAACCCTCTGAGGCCAATGAAAAATACCAGATGTAGCAGGCAAAGCTATCACAAGGTTCACAAAGCACTGAGAATGGGTTTGTATTCCCATTAGCCAGAGTGGAAAGATCTCCTGACGCATGGGGTATCAGGTAGGGTTCCTCAGAAGGGTGTTACCTCAGTAATGGGACCAAATTATCCCTGGATTAATGGCTGCTCTGAACCTGCCTAACAAAGCTTAAATGCAAGCCTAGAAAGGATCAAATTTTTCTGTGTCTCAGAACATGTGTCTCAGAACAAAGTCCAAAATATTTGAAAAATGCCCACACTCCAACACCCAGAACTGTAAAATTCACAGTGTGTAGCCTCCATTCAATAATTACCAGGCCTTTGAGGCACCTGGGTGACTCACTTGGTTAAGCATCCGACTTCAGCTTAGGTCATGATCTCACAGTTCACAAGTTCAAGTCCGGCGTGGGGATCTGTGCTGACAGCTTAGAGCCTGGAGCCTGCTTCAGATTCTGTGTCTCTCTCTGTCTCTGCCCCTTCCCCACTTGTGCTCTGTCTCTCTCTCTCAAAAATAAACAAACATTAACAAAATAATTGCCAGGCTTTTATAGAAGCAAGAAAATATGAACAATAATGAAGAGAAAACTCAATCAATAGAAATAGGCCCCCAAATAGCTCAGATGATAGAATTAGTAGTTAAGATGGTAAAAACAGCTATATAGGGACTTCCAACTTTGCCAAATGAGAAGGTAGGCAAATCATCCCCCTAAACACACCCACAAAATTTATGTCAAGCTAAGGGCATGCTGTGAGAACCAGTATCAGGCCTGCCATGGTGACAAGGGATTTGATGCTTCCCATGCCCAGTGGCATTGTTGGTGGAAGTGGCAATTACTGAGCTGTGAAAATAAATAGAGCATATTCAAAGCTGAAAAATAAAAGATATTATAAACACCACATGTTCAAGAAGATAGAGGAAAATATGAGCATTATAAGGCAAGACATGGAACACATACATGGAATGTCTGGAGATGAGAAATAGTTTTTGAGATGAAAACTATACTGGATTAGTACTGATGGGATTAGTAACAATTAGATATCACAGAAGAAAAGATTAGTGAACTTGATGATGGAATGATGAAACTATCCAGAATGAAATACATAAAAAAAAAAAAAAAAAAAAGACTATCAGTGCTGTTGGACATCAAATGACCTAGTATGCTCCTAGAGCCCCAGAAAGAAAAGGAAGGAACAGAAAAAATATATTTGAAGAAGTAATGGCTAAAAATGTTTTAACATTGAAGAACACTTTGAACTCAGATATCTAAGAATCACAGTGAACCCCAAATAAAAGAAACATGGAGAAAACCAAATATCTAGCATATAAATCACTATTATTTAGAAAGGAGTGAAGGAACTAGTCTAAATATCCTTTGAGTGTAGAGAAAAGAGAAATACATTGTAATGATGCACGTAAGATGTTTTTGACGTGCATAGTAGATATAACTGTGTTTCCTGAGACCTATCCTCCGTGTAGATATAGATAAATGTACATCTCAACAGATGTACTGGATTATCTATTTCCTACCAAGACAAAAAAAAATATTCACTACGTTATTGAGTGACTTATTTTCTCTGATAGTTTAATAGAAAGAGAATCTGGGATTTGGAATCCAGTAAAGTGGAATTCAAGTGCTGTCCCTCCACGTATGGCTTTGGACAGTGATTTTATCACTCTGACCCTTCCTCCCCTGTCAATTTAGAATAGTACTCCCCAACTTCATAGACTTATTGCTAGTTAAAGGAGTGAATATGTGTGAAAGTGTCTAGCACAATGCCTGCTGTGTACTGGCTTCTCTGTGCATGTGATTTCTATTTTCTCTTTCTAATCTTCTTGAGTAGTCTGTTCTGGTATCTTTTTTGTCCCTCCCCTTAAACAATGACCATTGATACAGGAAAAGACCATAGAGATCAGCTAGAATCAGGCTCTCTTTTTCTACAAATGAAGAAATTGAACCCCAGAGAAGTCACATGTTTGCCAACGGGGAGGATGTTGTTTCCAAGCTCTACTGTGTGCTTTAAAAAATGGCATTATTAAAAGCAAGTTCTCTGTGCCTTTTCAGAAGCAAAACAGAAGTTAACATTTGCCAACAATTTTTATCTTAGAGCACAATAATATAGATCTTAAAACTGAACATTAGGGGCGCCTGGGTGGCTCAGTCGGTTAAGCGGCCGACTTTGGCCCAGGTCATGATCTCGCGGTCCGTGAGTTCAGGCCCTGCGTCGGGCTCTGTGCTGACAGCTCAGAGCCTGGAGCCTGTTTCAGATTCTGTGTCTCCCTCTCTCTCTGACCCTCCCCCGTTCATGCTCTGTCTCTCCCTGTCTCAAAAATAAATAAACGTTAAAAAAAAAAAAAATGAAAAAAAAAAACTGAACATTTAAATGAACATGTTTATATTACAACTAAATTTCTAGAATGATGGGCGTGTTGTTATGTGTGTTTAACGGCAGGATAAATGAGACAAAATAAAGGCAAGGAGCTTAGCTTTCAAGCTCCTGGTTGCACTAGAGTTACAAGCCAGATATGTGAATACTGTGCTTGGTATAGAAGGGCAGGCATCTTAAAATAGACACTCTGTAAATATGTGTAGCAAAGATTATAAAGAAACATCACTTTAGACATGAAAAATAAATTACATATAGCATGGTATGTAAAACATAATTATAATGTGTGCTTGCTCTTTGCAAAAATTAATTTTAAACATGAATAGAGACCAGAATATAGACCATGAGGCGTGTCCACACCCAGAAAGCCACATAGAAGCCATGCTGTGGCATGCGGCTCCCTGGGCAGAGGCCCAGGAGAGCAGAAGAAGCCTGTGTTTCCATTTTTAAAGTACTTGCAATTGTTTGATTTAAAATATATATTAAAAAATTAGCTGCAGAGCCTATTTATAGTTGCAGGAACTTTTCAGAGAGAATAACACAAAAGCACTACAGAGCTGCTGAAATTTTAAATAATTCTTTGTAAATGCCCTAGGTTAATTTAGATCCTTGAAAACACATTAGGAAATTAAGCTGTAATGTGAGCTAATTCAGATTTTAATTTGGCAAAAAGAATGATCCAACTACACAGTTAATGTAAATAGAAGCATAACACAGGGAAATTAATGAGGTTTCCTTCCGATGAATCTTCAAGGAGGTAGATAATTAGCTTCTTTTGTTATTATTGCAGGAGAATGTGGCATTGTCTCTGAGGTGTAAAATAACTGTGGCTTACTAAGTGATAATGTGCTTCATTTGTCTTCTTTTTTAATAATTATTTATGTTAAACTCTTGTAGGACGAAGCAGCAGCACAGCCGCTAAATCTCTCTTCCCGACCCAAGACAGCCGAGCCTGTAAAGTCCCCAACATCTCCCACCCAGAGTCTCTTCCCAGCCAGCAAAACCAGCCCCGTTAATCTGCCTAACAAAAGCAGCATCCCCAGCCCCATTGGAGGAAGTTTGGGAAGAGGATCCTCTTTAGGTAAATGGAAAGGTCAACAACAGGAACAGATGTATGAATTGGGTAAAAATAAAGCAAACCTGTTCAGTGCTGACTGATCCCTGTTTCCAAAGTGTTCCTTAGTCCCGGGGACGGGGGTGGGGAAGTAAAGTCCTTTCTACTAAAGCATAACTAACACCTTTTGGTGTCTTGGGGTGATTAGAACTTTTGGAAAAGTCATAATATAAATCCTGCCGGGATGGGTTATTTAGATGCTGATGAGTTAGATCTAGCAAATCAGAGACTTGGGGATTTCTGTGTTTGGTTAGTGCTTTGCCGCTGAAGCAACTCTAGGCAGACGAGAGTGATCAAGAAAACTCCAAGGGCCTAAAGGGACCTGACCTCCAAGCTGCCTGCTAAAAGTCCCAAGTTTCTTTGAAGCTTTATATTTTCTTTTTTAAATGTATGTGAATTTTACATCTTATTCCTTATTAGTTTTGCTTTAAAACAAATGTGAATGACACGCTTCAATGGCATAATATGAAACAAGATTGGTATCTGATAAGTTATGTCATAATGATCCTCTGGTTTCTTACACTCTCTGATATATTGCCAAGTATCTCTAGGGACATTCATACCCCAGTGAGAAGTATAGAGGAAAAACATGAGTTTTGGCATCAGACAGACTTGGACTCAGAGCCTTCACTTACTCGTTATGTGACCCTGCGAAAGTTATTTAATATTTGTGAACTCAGTTTCCTAATCTCTTAGAGGGGAATATTATTACCTAGCTCATAGGTTGTTGTGAGAATTAAGAGAGAAAAATGCATATAAAATGCCTAACAGTGTCTGACACCTAGAAGTCATGCTATTTAAAAAGACTGGACTGAACCAATACCAACAGATTTACATACACATGTGGAATGAAACAATAAATGTAAAAGCATTTGTCAGTAGCAGAGTGCCAAATAAGTATTAACATGTTGTTACTAAGCCTCTTAGTCTTCTGTAAGATACAGAGATTCCAAGGGATTGGGGATTTAGATTCTTCACATTACCTTCCTTGCCTTATTGAGTCCCAGAGCCTGAAATGCTTATTATAATAAACAAAATAATATGTAAGTGTAGTCATGTGCAGTTTAAAAGTCATTTTTGGGGGCGCCTGGGTGGCGCAGTCGGTTAAGCGTCCGACTTCAGCCAGGTCACGATCTCGCGGTCCGTGAGTTCGAGCCCCGCGTCAGGCTCTGGGCTGATGGCTCGGAGCCTGGAGCCTGTTTCCGATTCTGTGTCTCCCTCTCTCTCTGCCCCTCCCCCGTTCATGCTCTGTCTCTCTCTGTCCCAAAAATAAAATTAAAAAAAAAAAAACAAAAACGTTAAAAGTCATTTTTGCCTACATATCTCATTTGATTTTTCATAATAATCTTATGTGGTAGTGCATTATTACCCTCATTGTATGATAAAGTAAACTGCGATTCTTACAGGTAAAATGGCTTGCTCACAGCCAGGTAGCTATTAATTAGTAAAGCCAAGAAGACTAGAATCTGGGTCCTCTCACCTGAGTTCTATAAACTCAGTGCTGTTTTATGTGAGGTCACAGTTGGAGTGTTTGCTGCACTGTGCTGGGGTTAAGTGAATCTTCTGATGGTGAGACATAATTTTTCCTCATTCAGATTTGGGACATTAGGATTCATACAGCAGCCTATTCTCATTTTGAGTCAGAGTGCCTCCTCGAGGGGCCAGGAGGTTTTCACTCCAAGTCAGTGATACTCGTGTGGGAGAGAGAAGTGAGTCGTTTCCAGCATGTGAATACGGTTGCTGGATTGTTGGAAGCTATGAGATAAGGAAAAAAAAAAAGCCAACTTAAGGATAAATACTAGGCTTGATCTTGAAATAGCCTTTCCATAGTCTAATTCTGAATTTTGTTTGGAAAGTATTTGCTATGTATACTGAGCATCATGAGGGACAAAGGAGACTATGTCACAGGCCCTGCTCTTATGGAGTTTATCCTTCAGCAGAGCATATTTCTTGGATCATGAGCTAGAAATAGGCTGAAGCAATCACAATTTTGTCCAGGCAATATTGGATAGAAATGTTTTGTTTTGTTTTTATCAGAAGAGTTCCAGAGCAAAATATAATGGGTTTTCTAAATCCTAACAAGTGATTGTTTGACTTTTAAATAATTTTCTATAGACAGCCTTTGGAATTTTTTCTAAACGCATTCATATGCACATGTATTGCACACACGTAGAGGCGTGGCATAGGCTTGACTCTAGTCTGGTTCTCTCTGTTCTGTCTGAGGTGTGTGCATGCATATACACATACATGTGCTATGAAATGTTCATACCAGGATACAAACAAGTGGATCGCATTAAACTTTACCATAGCAGCTGCAATCTATCAGTCAGCAAGCAGTTGCCCTCTTTCTGTCTAAAATTGGAAAAGCTTATATAAAGTATTAATTTTTAACCTATAGTAAAATAGAAGCCATGGAGGAGAATTAGTCAGTTTAATTTCATTTTTCCCCCTCCGAGTTGCATGGAATATAATGAAAGTAAATATTTATTCTCACTGTACTTGGAGCTTTGTACTGATGTGAAAACCATTCCCACACATACAGCCTCGCTATCACGAAAACAGGGAGCTGAGAGCAGTGGGTGTTCGGTTGGGGGTAGGGAATGGGTTGTCATTCTCTTGGTAAATAACTGAGGCAGCATGATGAGTAGAATGCTTCATTAACCAGCCAGTGATTGGGGAATGGGGAGTGCAGTGTATTCCTTCCCGCCTCCTCTCTCCTGCAGTGGACATATGAGCACACAGATAAAGATGTCACTAATGTACACATGTAGCCTCACAGAATTTGTTTCTGCTAGGCCAGAGACAGCTCTCTTGCATTAGTGTACCCAGGGTAACAGGCATCCTGCACAGAGATCTCCGTACCTGTCTCTACCCCCTTCTTCCCGACTACTCCCCATCTAATTGGTAGATGTAGCCAGAAGACAGACAGACAGACACACACACACACACACACACACACGCACACACAAAATTGGAATCTAGGAACCCTCATCTGTGAGGAGGTGGGACTGGAGTGCTGGGGTATCCTCCAAGGGCTAAAAACCCAGCACAGCTTGGTTTCCCTGTGCTCTATGTATAGTATTGCAATTTTCTTAATAACAAACATACCCTTTCTTTGTCTGGAGAATGCAGCATTCTACAGGGGATTGGATAGTGGCAGTATTTTGTTAGCATCTAACCTGATAAGCTTCTAATAATGCATCCTGTGTGTGCAGATATCCTGTCCAGTCTCAACTCCCCTGCCCTGTTTGGAGATCAGGACACAGTGATGAAAGCCATTCAGGAGGCTCGGAAGATGCGAGAACAGATCCAGCGGGAGCAACAACAGCAACAGCCACATGGTGTTGATGGGAAACTATCTTCCATGAACAATATGGGGCTGAACAACTGCAGGAATGAAAAGGTAAAACTTGCTTCCCTCCTTCACTGGCTCTGCTGGACCCATTAGCTCATTCTCCTCTGACTCTTTCCAGGCAGCCAGAGATTTGGGCTTCTAGCTTGAAGGCTTCGACGTTACTGCTGATGAACAAATACACCCTTTCCCACTTACTGTGGGGTTGCCTCCCACGCACCCAACCTGGCACCCAACCTACCTGCCTACTGGTATCTTTCTGTCCCATTACAAAAGATTTAAAATATTTTGTAATAAAGGGAATATATGAGGTTATTAGAAGAGGAATAGAATATCTGAATATATAAAAAGAAGGAAGAAGCATATATGCTCAGGATGAAGGCTACTCTTTACTGTGACTCACCATTGAATTTATTGCTAAGTTCCCTATCCGCCAGGGCAAAAAATTAAAGTAAAGCAACTTTCAAAACACATTCATTTATTTTTTGATTCAACAGATTATGTATCAAGTGCTTATTCTGTATTAGACACTGTTCCAGGCACTGGAGATACAACAGTGAACAAATCAGACAAAAATCCCTGCTCTCATTGAGCTTACACTCTAGGAGAGCAAAGGCCATGAGGAAATTAAAAACTACGTAATGTCATGTCAGTAAAGTCAGGAGGTGAAATAGATGCCATGAGAGAAATAGAAGCAAGTTAAGGAAGTAGGGAGTTACAGGGTTATTCTTTTCGATGGGGTGGAATGGACTTTGAGGAAATAGCACTTCATGGAGACCATGGTGTAGGTGATGTGATGAGTCAGAGGAAAAGGATCTAGGCAGCAGGAATGATAAGTACAGAGGACCTTAGAGTATAGACCACCAACAAGGAGATCCATGTAGCAAAACTAGCATATGAGAAGGAAGAGAGGTGGGACACAGAGTAAAGTGATAGCCTGGGGTGGAACTTGCTAGACATTGTAGGCCCTGGAAAGGATTTGCATTTTATTCTGAGGGTGATGGGAATCCCTGGATGGGTTTTGTTCAGGGCACAAACATGATCTGATTTACATATAAAAGGATCATCCTGACCAATATGCAAGAATGGACTGTAGAAGTTAAGAATGTAAACACATTCTGACTCAAGAATCTGACTCTTGATTTTGGCTCAGGTGATGATCTCACAGGTTCCTGAGTTTGAACCCCACACCGGGCTCTGTAGGGATAGCACAGATCCTGCATGGGATGCTCTCTCTTGCACTCTCTCTCTGCCCCTCTCTCATGTGTGCATGCTCTCTCTCTCTCTCTCTCTCTCTCTCTCTGTGTATGTCTGTCAAAAATAAATAAACTTAAAAAGAAAAAAATAAGTATGGAAATAAGGAGACAAGTTGAGAGGCTATTGTAGTACACTGGGTGAAAAATTCTGATTATCTGATGAGTGAATGAAACATGCCATTTTTTTAAAAAAGAGATGACGGTATTTTCCCAGTGCCACATTCTGAAAGTTTTTTTTTTTAAACATGAGAACTATATAGGGACACATGAGTAGCATAGTGGGCAGTGTCTTTAGTAATAGTTTTAGAATAAATTTAAAAAGTTGTTTCCATTCGTATGTTTATTCACTACAGGCTGAGACTGTAACTTATAAGTTAGAACCAAGAACCTCCGCTTTGTTTCTATCCTTGCTAATTCTAGCATGGGTGCTGTGATAGACATTCTACTCTTTTGAATAAGCTTATACTGTCCTATTTCCTAGGAGTTTTAAGGTAGCATGTGGAAAAAGTCATGATACAAGTATAAGGTCATGTGCACTGTTACTTGAGTATTTGAATGTATAGCTATAACCAGAATGTTGTGTGTTTTTCTTTGTTTCCTCTTCAAAAGGTATGGTGATGTAATAGTCTGAGATTTTGGGTATATTCGTTTCCTAAAATTGTAACAATGACTAAACTAGATGGCTTAGAACAACAGAAGTTTCTTTTCTCACTGTTCTGGAGGCCAGTTTAAAATCAAGGTGTTGGCTGGGCCATACTCTTTCTGAAAACCCTAGGGAAGATTTCTTCTTTGCCTCTTCCTAGCCTCTGATGGTTGCTGGCAAGCTTTACCATTCCTTGCCTTTTAGCTGCATCACTCCCAATTTCTGCTTCCCTCCATATGGCTGTCTTGCATGTGTGTGTGTGTGTGTGTGTGTGTGTGTGTGTGTGTGTGTGTGTGTGTTCAAATCTCCCTCTTCTTATAAGGACACAAATCATTCGATTTAGGGTCCACTCTAATCCAGTGTGACCTTGTTTTAACTTGATTACATCTGCAAATACCCCATTTCCAAATAAGGTCACATTCACAGACACCAAGGGTTGGGACTTGAACAAATCTATTTTGGAGACACAATTCAGCCAATTACAGTGCAATACAGAGCCATTACTCTTGTTGAATCAACCTCTCATCCTTGATTGATCCCCTATACTCTTTAGCCACACTAGCAGACTACTGAGATTCAAGGGCTGGGCTGGGGTTTAAGGGGATGGAAGTATGATGGAATTCTCAAAGTATGGACATTATCAAAGTCCTCACATAGATTAGAAGGTTTAGCTCTGGAAGTGTGGACTTTCCAAAGTTTAATAAAAAATTTTATGTCAGTCCTCATTGCACTTACTAATGTTAACATCAAACAATCAATAAAAAATTGATTACTTGGCCTCTTTGCCTTGATTGATCCTCTTGGTGGGAGGTTCAGATCAGGTAGGAGAGAAACTGTTTGGGGAAATGTGTGTCTTTTGGTAACCTGTTAAGCCATAAACTTTTATATACTTGGGACTCGCGGTTCACATGCCAATCACTGGATCCGCTCGGTCAACTAAGTACCTTACCCTCACAAGGCAGAACCCCTTTTTGAGAACTTCCTGGGTAGATGGTTATATATAGAGTGAGGTTTCAGGACCACAAAAGAAGAAAAGTCTTGCCCCCAAACTTCTTCTACTATTCTGATATTAGAGATAAACACAGAATTGATCTTTTGATCTATGATAGTTTTCTCAGTGAGAACACCATGAAATAACATATTTACTTTTAATGTGAATAATATTATAAGATCCTTTTGGGGGAGCTGGGTGAGTGAATAAATAAGTTTTGGTGTAGGGATATTGAGTGGGAAATTGGGTTAACAACAACAGACTGATACATACACTTGGTACCATCTCCTACTTTACTATTTTGTCAAGGGTTAGTCCTAAAATTAATCTGAGAAGCATGGCAATGACTTATTTATAAGAATCTTTTTTTAAATTTATTAGTTTTCAAGTGAAAGTAATACATGTTTACTGAAATTTCTAATACAGAAAAATATATGGTAAAAAGCTAATTATCCTCCTTACCTTATTAACTACTATTAATGATTCAGAAATTTTCTTTGAGTAGTAACAATCATTAGTATTTCAGAATTTTCTTTGCATATATGAGAAATTATTAAAGAGTTTTAAAATACATATTCTCACTTGAAATAGTAGTCACTGAGTTGTCACTTACCAGCTGTGTGATATTTGGCAAGTTGATTACCCTCTCTGAACTTCAGTTGCTTCATCTATAATATGAGGATAGTAACCTGAGTTACAATGAAATAAGATACGTGTGAATATACCTAGTACATTCCTGGTGGAGTAGGCATTTTCTTTTATTTCCTATACCTTTTAAGTAAACCATGGGTGACCTTGAATATATAGAACAAAATATACTATTTTGGCACAGTTAAGAAGTCCTCACACAATAATGAGAGGGGCAGAGGAAGGAAATAGTCAATTTTTCAGATTTTGGCATATTGGCTAACTCACATGGTTAAACTCTTTTCCAGATGAGTTGCTACACAAAGCTATGAAATCTTCAGGTTAATTAGGTTAGGTTAGGATTTCTCAACCTCAACATTATTGCCTTTTTTTTTTTTTTTGGCTTGATAATTCTTTATCATGGCAGAGTGGGGGCAACTATCTGGCCTCTACTCATTAGATGCTAGTAGCAACCCTCCATTTGGTGACAATTGCCAATTGTCTCCTATGGGGGGAGGAAGGAGAAAATTGCCCCTACTTGAAAAATCACTGGGCTAAATAAAATGTATTTAGAATTAATACGTTTCAGAAACTTCATTCTACAAAAAAAAAAAAAAAAAAAAAAAAAAAAAAAAAAAAAAACCCACACAAATTATTTTGTTTAAAAAACCATTCTGTTATTAAATTATGAAAATCATTTGCTTTTGATTAATGTTATGAATGAAATCTTCTTGGAAAAATGCATCTACAAATTTTTGTTTGGAATATTAGCACAGAGAATATTTAAAACATAATGTGTTCTTAAGCCATTCAGTTTGAAGGGGTAATGAGAAATAAATTCAGAATTGTTGAAGCAATTCTGCCAGCCCCTCTGTCATTCCAACCAGGCCTGGAAGAGAGCATCCTAATCCGTGTGCACCATACCTAGTAGTAAATTGGCACTGGGCATACCTTACTTCCAGCAATGATCTTTCTGTCTGACACTGTGACCTTGTATTGTTGAATTTGTATCATCAGTTAGATTTGGAGTTCAAACTAAAGGTTCTACTAACTTCAAATACTACAGGTTAATTTTATGTATTGGTCATTGACTTTTCTTAATTCATTTGGGGGCGAGAAGTCTGAGGTTCTGAAATCTTATTTTGCTTTGGAAGACACAGGAGAGAGATTAGAGATTAGGTTATGATTTAAAAAATACTAATAAATCCAAACTTGACCTAAAATATGTCACAATGAATATAACTGAGCCCCTGAGGGTAAATGGTAAAAGTTGTTTCTGCAGAACCAGAAAACCCTGGTTTCCCAGTTGAAAGTCTTTATGGGGCTGTCTCTGTAGATGACTTTACTGGGGTCTCTGTAGATGACTTTACTAGGGTTAAAATTTGGGTACTGAATAGTCAAACAGTATCATAGTAGCTTTGGCTCTCTTATAATCAAAACATCCATGTTAATTTTGTGATGGTCCATAGGATACTGATTTTTCTTCTGAAGATCAGATTTTCTTCTGAGGTCAAAGAGGGTAAATATATAACAATGCAATAAGATAGGTGGAATGGATTGTGACAAACTCATTTTAAGTGTCTTTGGAGTTGTTCACTTTGGAATTATCTTATTTTTCTTAAATATAAAGATCCATAAATTAGATTTATGAATTTGTTCTTTGTAACCCATAGTACAGTTTTAGAGTTTTTCAAGGTGTTTCTGTCACAAAACCTTATAACTTATTAAGCATACCTTGTCACTCTCTTATTTGGACAGTCTTTACAGAGGAGTGTGTCACAGAGTTGGGTTCCTTGAGAAGTGGGACGTGAGATCGAGGCTAGCGAGAATGTTTATTGGGGTGTGCTCTCTCTCATTGCCACCTATGGGAGGAAAAGGACAAAAGAAGGACTGGTTTATGATGCAGTCTGTCAAGCCCCAGAAAACCCCACAGGAAGCTTCGAGGCTGCCATGGCCATTCAGAATTGTCCCAAATTGGGTGTGTGTGTGTGGGGGGGTGAGCTTTCACACACTTGTGTCAACCAGTCGTTGGATGAGGGCTACCCTGGGCAGGAGACATGACCTTGGGTGAGGTGACTCTCTTTAGCTGAAGCAATGCCAAAGAGGACCGACAGCTGAAGAAGGCTGGCTACCACCAACAGTCCCTGCAGGTTGAGAGAGTAAATCTTTCAGTCCTGAGGTGGGATCTGGGCAAGGCATCACAATGTCCACTGTGGAGTGTTTTTGTGACATTTAGTAGCATTAGATATATACAAAGCATGTTTTATATGTTTGGTAAGTGTGGACAAATATCTATTACACAGGAGTGGGGATGCTTGTGTCTTTATAACATATAGACTCACATATATGTCCATCAGAATGCATGTTTATCCATGGCATATTTCACTTTATTGGGTATATCCCAATTTTAGCACTTCAAAATGAAACATTGTTGACTTGATTGGCCAGAACGGCACCAATGGAGTTGTTCTGGTTGGTTGTGTCACAGGATATTCAGGGTCTGTTAAATATATAGATTGTAGGGACAATAGACTGTAACAGCACCTTAGGAGCTGCTATGCTCCATCATTTCAACATAGCTTCCATGCCTGGATTGTGAGTGTCCTGCCAGCAGAAGTCTAAGTTACTGCCCTCAATTGTAGCTTTCCACGTCAAGAACACCATTCATCTTTATTCCTAAGTACCAGTGCAATTAGATCATATTATAGACTAATTGCTTACCAAATTTTGTTGTTTTGACATCTCTAAGATAGAAAGTATTTCAGTTATGACAATACACAGCAGAATTTTAAATAGGCTGCTTCCAAATGTCCTTAGCGCTCAGCTAAGGGCATCTGGCCAGAGGAGAGGTGAGACAGAGTGCGCTGTTTCAGTGTTAAAGTGTGATCTCTAACTCCTCTGACCTTCCTGAGGTTTGAGTGCTGACTAGGTAATTGGTTAGAACTTTCCTGAATAGCTATTATGTTACTTTGGAATCCGGTTATTTTGCTCATCTTAATAATCCTGATGAGCCAGGAGATTGATTCCCTACTGATCAGAGTTGGTCATAAATAGGTAGATTACACATCTACATGCATGTGGTCTGAATTGCTATTCCCCTCACCTCCTGAGAGTCTTTTAAGAAAAATGCTTGATCTTATCATGTGTCAAAGCAAGCTATCATGGACACTCCTGTCATACTGTCTGTCAAGTACATTGATGGGATTAAAAGCATAGAAAGAACCGGAGGGGACATTACATTTGATCTGGCCCAATCACTTCAGTTCACTGAAGGAAAACCTGAGGCCTAGAGAAAGAAAATCACTTGCCATTGTCACATAGTGGGTTCATGGCAGAACGGAAATTAGATTT
The DNA here is from genome assembly GCF_024362965.1 of Panthera pardus. Taxonomy (NCBI): domain Eukaryota; kingdom Metazoa; phylum Chordata; class Mammalia; order Carnivora; family Felidae; genus Panthera; species Panthera pardus. Next base: position 43,055,532 of record NW_026526677.1, read on the forward strand.
CAGCTTTCCTAATTCCCAGACAATGACGTTCTTATGTATAGAACTGTACCAGACTCATTTATTAATTTTCTATGAGATCTTTAAGACTGTTACACATAACAGTACTTTTTACATTGACAATCTCAAAACTTTGATAGAATCAGACAATAAAAATCAACAAGATCTATGAAGCAGAAAAGCATTGAGCCCCCTGCTTCCTATACCTCCTCTCTGGGTAGGTCATTCTTCTCTGCCATGATGTCTATTGGTTCTGCCTCTGGAAAGTATCAGTCAAGAAACTGAAGGTTGAGCGATGTTAATATAGACAAAGAGGCAAAAGTGGAGGCTAAGTGTGGAACAGTAATAGAATTAGAGGCCACATAGTATTTTGTAAAGAGTATGGATAATCCTGGGACTCAGTTTCCAGGATTAATCCTAGAAGTAGCCTGTGCTGTGTTTCTGACGTAAGTTATTTAATGTCTGTGAGTCTCAATAAACATGCTTATAAAATGGAGATAATTACCCTTTCCTTGAAGGATTATTTTGAGGGAAAAAATATGTAGAGCACATATCTGACACAGGGGATGCTCATTTAATATTAGGTGCTTACTTACTTTAAGACCTCAGACAGGTTGGCAAATCATTGTTAATTTTGTTAAATTTTCACCCTTTGGTGCTCTCCAGTGGTGGAGGGGTTAACCTACTGCTCCCCAAATGTCTTAGAATGGAAGGTTACCAAGAAGCTGACAGCACCTTCTTATGAAGTCAAGATACCCACTTTTCTTTTTCATTCTTAGAGTAACCTGGATACACTAGCTACCTGCTAGAATCTGGCCACAACCAACATGATAATGTTTAAATTTGATTATGTTAGAGTTCTAGGAAGATTTTGTCCTTACTAATTTAATATATATTTTCATATATTTCCAAAAACCAAAATTTAAATCTATTATATTTGAAAATATTTAACCTGATTCTTGATACCTATATACATTTCTCATGCCAAATGATATCTTTCTCAATCAAGTTAATGGGAAAATAATCATTCAGTCTCTGAGGCACATTGCAAACTTGTTTCTATTTGTTCAAAAACAGCAGTTGTTCAATTTTTGAAAGTGTAGATTCTTACTCTTCAACCATACTTTGCAAAAATATCAGAACAGTACATCAGTATTACACTGATGTAATACTGCCCCCTTTTATTGGAAATGAAAAACATACTGGATGTCTTCCGCTTTGCATTGTCAATTGCCACAGCTCTTTGTTACTTATATATACAGTTGATTCAGATATTCATTGTTGTATGACAGGATAAGTTCAGACAGAAGATCGATAGAGCCATGCAACAATAAGTGAAAAGGGATTGTGAGCAAATTGTTTAGCAAGGTGTGTTTGGAATGAATGAGCTTCTTATCCAGCACAGAGACTAGTGAGGTTTTGTTGTTTCCAAAGGTGTACAGAGTACTGATGAATCAAAGTGGTTGTCGTTGTAAGCAGTTGACTAGTATGTTTAGTTGCAGTGCTTTTTTCTATGTCAAGCTATTCCCAAGATAACAACTTGTGCCATAAGGGTTTTGGACACATTAGATATTTTATAGTAAGGGAACAAATTCTAATCATAACATCCTCATTTGCAAAGCAGAGCAGTAGTTGGCTTATTTTTTGCTTTTTTGTTTTTTAATATGAAATTTATTGTCAAATTGGTTTCCATACAATGGAAATAGTGCTCATCCCAACAGGTGCCCTCCTCAATGACCATCACCCATCCACCCCGCCCCTCCCTCCCCCCCCCCCCCCCATCAACCCTCAGTTTATTCTCAGTTTTTAAGAGTCTCTTATGGTTTGGCTTCCTCCCTCTCTTTTTTTTTTCCTTCCCCTCCCTCATGGTCTTCTGTTAAGTTTCTCAGCAATAGCACTGCTAGGAATTTACCCAAGGGATACACAAGTGCTGATGCATAGGGGCACTTGTACCTCAGTGTTTATAGCAACACTTTCAACAATAACAAAATTATGGAAAGAGCCTAAATGTCCATCAACTGATGAATGGATAAAGAAATTGTGGTTTATATACACAATGGAATACTACATGGCAATGAGAAAAAATGAAATATGGCCTTTTGTAGCAACATGGATGGAACTGGAGAGTGTGATGCTAAGTGAAATAAGCCATACAGAGAAAGACAGATACCATATGGTTTCACTCTTATGTGGATCCTGAGAAACATAACAGAAACCCATGGGGGAGGGGAAGGAAAAAAAAAAAAAAAAAAAAAAGAGGTTAGAGTGGGAGAGAGCCAAAGCATAAGAGACTCTTAAAAACTGAGAACAAACTGAGGGTTGATGGGGGGTGGGAGGGAGGGCAGGGTGGGAGGGAGGGCAGGGTGGGTGATGGGTATTGAGGAGGGCACCTTTTGGGATGAGCACTGGGTGTTGTATGGAAACCAATTTGACAGTAAATTTCATATATTAAAAAATAAAAAAAAAAAAAAGAAATTGTGGTTTATCTACACAATGGAATACTACTTGGCAATGAGAAAGAATGAAATATGGCCTTTTGTAGCAACATGGATGGAACTGGAGAGTGTTATGCTAAGTAGTTGGCTTTTAAAAAACATTTATGGGGGCACCTGGGTGGCTCGGTCAGTTAAGCGTCTGACTCTTGCTATCAGCTCACGTCATGATCTCATGGTTCGTGAGTTTGAGCCCCACACCAGGCTCCTCACAGTGAGGAAGCTGTTTGGGATTCTCTCTCTCCCTGCCCCTCTGCTCTCTATCATCCCTCCCATGTGTGCTCTCTCTCTCTCAAAATAAATAAACTTAAAAATAGATAAATAGATAAATAAATAAATAAATAAATAAATAAATAAATAAATAAATAAAATTTATGTAGTACTTTTCACATCATAACAACATGTGTGTTTTGTTTTTATAGTGCTTCTGAGCTTAAAAAACACTACTACATGTATTATATCTCTTGAACCTTTCCAAATTCAGAGATACAGGTATTACTATCCTTGTTTTGCAGATCAAGAAACTAAGACCAGCTCTAGATCACTTTGCTCCAACATTCCCTCTGTCCATTGTCTCATTTGTTCCCTACATTTCTGTGAGATTGACAAGGCAACTTCACTTAAAATCTAAAGCAAGACACGCATCTGAGTTTCAAACATCAATTTTAATGAAGTGAGTGCTAAAATCATGAGATAGGTCTACTTAGATATATATGCTTCATGTATATTTCCTTGTAAAGAATCTTTCTGTTTATACTTGCGATAGTGTTTTTCTAAAATAGCTTCTGCAGAACAAAAATGCTAAAATACTAGAAAAAACTTTAAGTTTTATTAATGTTAGATTTTACATTTGAACCAAGAACATTGGGCAACTATGCAGTGTTGTGTATAGGCTCCTGGCTGAATATAATCATTGGGCTCCTTTTATTTTTGTTGTCAGGGCTACTTGATTAGTTGCCTAGCTACTAGTTTAAGACCTAATTCATAAAAAACAACAACAAACTTGCTTGGCTCCATACTTTTCTACACGTTAAATGGAAGAATGGTGAGAATTTATATTTTTTACAAGGTTTGCAAGGTTTAAGATACTTCCTAGGGATAGTGGGGGGGGGGGGGCGCGGGGAGGAGCAAATATAAGACTTTAAGTTTTTGTTTACAGGTGTTTTAAGTCAAAAGCCCATGTTCAGTTAATGGATCTCCCAGTGAAAGGGTTCAAATTCGATGCATCCAAATTAATAATTTCACATAGAGTTGTTGGTTTGGGCATGTATGGAGCAAATTTAGTAGCAATAAGGGTTTTATAGACCTAACCTACCACTATGGCAGGTACTCCTTAACCCTTAATCTTTCTAGATCTAATCTCTTCTAGATCTAAACTCTCAGCCCTTTTAGATTAGCTCTTTTCAACTTATTTTGGTCTCAGGGCCCCTTTACATTCTTAAAATTATTGAAGACCCCAAGGAGTGTCTATTTATATGAGAAATATTTACCAATATTTATCACAAGAGATATTAAAACTGAAAATTAATATGTTTATTTTTAAAATAACAATTATAAACCTATTAGATGTTAATATAAATAACACTTTTTGAGCACTAAGCATATTTTTCAAAATAAAAAATAGTAAGAAGGATAGCTTTATGTTTTTGCAAATCTCTTTAATGTCTGGCTTAGTGGAAGACAGCTCAAATCTCCTTCCTGCTTCTTCATTCAATGTATTGCTGTATCACAATGCCATGTAGCTTCTGGGAAACTCTTTCACACTCGTTGGAAAATAGGCAAATAACGTCTTAGTATTGTTATGAAAACAGTTTTGATCTAGTGACCCTTGTGAAAGGGTTTTTGACATTGCCAGTGGGGATACTTCAGATACATGCTATTCTAGATCATGAAATATATAACATGCAATTTGTGTTTTAATTACATTCACTCTAACTTTAAGAACAGCCTTTACAGATCAGGCATTCTGTACATTTAGAAATGATTATTAGTTTGATTCTATTTGAATTAATGAGCAAAAAGTTAATAAACTTCTATTATATTTGTACCTTACCTTAATGCAAAAACAACTTTGGGTGGTTTGCAGTGATATATACAATGAAACAAGCTAAAAACTAGAGAGGAGATAGTGCATAAAATTCTTGTCTTTATGTAATTGCTGGAGATGGGCCACCGACTTGATTGTGAGCTTCCTGGTAATGAGGCAAAAAGGAGATGTGTTATAAGATCCACTACTACTACGTAAAAAAATTTCTACTATGTACAATTTTCTGCTATATAAATAAAATAGTTTCTCAGGAGAAACATGGGTTTTCTTCTACGGGTCTACATAAAAGCTTGAAACATCCTCAAGAATGTTCCTACAATGTTCGGTTTTAGAACTATAGTAATTTTGCAGAGCTGTTTCTTAACAGACCTTGTCACTTATCTTTAGATCCATCCATTTTTACCTAGCTTTCTTTGCCTTAGTTTGAGTCTTACGACTGACACTGTGTTCTTTATCCCATGAACACACTATTTTTCATTTCCATTCCATTTTAATTAAGTACTTACTATATACAAAGCACAGTATTGGACATGTGTGGTACAAAGATAACCAGTGTTCAACACTGGCTTTATCTTTATTTGGTTAATATCTCAGAGCCTTGGGGCACCTAGGTGGCTCAGTCCATTGAGCACCCTACTCTCTTGATTTTGGCTCAAGTCATGAACCCAAGGTCGTGGGAGTGAGCCTCCACTGGGCTTCTCCCTCTCTCTCTTTCTCTCTCCTTCTTCCCCCTGCTCTCATGCCCAATCTCTCTTAAAAAAACTAAGAATCTCAGAGCTTCAGTTTCCTTATCTAAAACAATGTCAGGATATGAGAATTAAATGATGTAATATTTAACCTCCTAGTAGTATATTGCAAGGAGGTTAAATATTACAACATTTAATAATATATATTTTGTGTGTATATAAATACATATAAATATATTTATATGTAAATAAATACACGTATAAATATATATTTATATATTTAGGCATTTAATAAATGTTTTCTCCCCTCCTCCCTCCTTCACGGTCTCCCTCTTCTCCCCCCCCTCTCTCTTTCTCCTCCCTTTTCTTCTCTCCTATCCCTTCTCTCCTTCCTTTCCAGCTTCATCATCCACTTGAATAAGGTTGTGGATAAGAGCAACACATTTGAAGTTAGACTACCATATTTCTCCATCTGAGAAATGGGAATTTTCATAGTTTCTAAACACAGGGGTTGTTGTGAAGATTCAGTAAATACTCCATGTAGCATTCGTCCAGTGCCTGACATGTAACTGGTAGAAGGGCAGGTGGAAACAGAGCATTGCCATGGCTACTTTAGGTTTATCTTTGTAGATAATTGTGAGCCATCAGAGGTGCTTGTGGATGGGGCACATTTAATCTGAGCTACACTTCAAGAAGAATGTCATAGCAGTTTAAAGAAGGGATGAGAGGGACCTTTAAAGAAATGTGGAAAAGTAGAAAAAAGCTTGTGTTTTTGCATCAGACTTACCCGGACTTCAGATTCTTGTTCTATCACTCACTAATTCTATGACCTCTCTGAGCCTCAACATCCTCATCTGTGATTAATAATAATTAATTCAATTGGTTGTTGGGGATTAATCAAGAAACTATAAGCCAGGTACCTAGGGCCATGGCTTAAAACATACACATATATATTTTATATATTATAGATTTATATATATAATATATATAAATAAGTACATTTATATATAAAAAATATTCCCTTCTCTTTTGTAGGATTTCCCAGAGCATTTCTGTAAGCAGAGCTCCATTCGAAATTTATTTAAATCTTCCTTAGATTCTTTAGAGCCTGTCCTAATGTCATGGAAGTTGAACTTTTCCAGTGGAAAGACAACCAATATGCAAAGAAAGGATGTTACAAATTTAGTGTCAATTTAGTGTCAAGTGACTTAACACTGTTATCACCCCACCTAAGGAAATCCATAAAGTATTTCTTAAGAATTCTCAACCTCCAATTTAGATCAGTTCCACCTAGATGGCCTTTAGAATCGACTCAATCTACTAAACAATTTAAAATATCTGAGTTGCAGAAAATTCAAAACACATGCTGTCAGGAATATTTCAGTTATTTTTTAAAATGCACATTAACATATATATATATATATATATATATATATATATATATATATATAGTTAGGATTCTTAGTTGAAACAAAAAAATACATTTGAAGTCATTTGATTAGAGTGTTTAAAGGTAAGGATTAGACCATTTAAATGACAAAGCATATTTTTTAAGTTTATTTTGAGAGAGAGAGAGAGCAAGTGGGGGAGGAGCAGAGAGAGAGGGAGACAGAAACCTAAGTAGGCTCCATGCTGTCAGCACGGAGCCTGATGTGGGGCTCAAACTCACAAAACATGAGATCATGACCTGAACCAAAATCAAGAGTCAGACGCTTAACCAACTGAGCCACCCAGGTACCCCAGCAAATCACTTTTTTAAAAACCTAGTAAAACTTGAACATTTAAAGATGGGCTCAGTTTAAAACATAACCTTAGCAAGGCTGAACAGATTCTAAACTATTTTCCTAAGTTATCACAAAGCTCCTTGAGCCAATACAATCTACTTCCTAAATCTAAAAAAGAACCTGTCTAGATTCTCATTTTTAGACTTCTCAGAGAAACATAAGCTATCACTTGAAAACACACTGCATTATTTTACTATCTGGATGCCATTGCGAAACTGGACCCAGCTGGATTTCCCTGAACTATGAAGAAGGGTGCTCTGCTTAAGGGCTCTGTGAACTTTCTCCCAGCTTTGGTGTCCCATTTCACAGATGTTGACTTCCTTATGTCCTAAGGATTTTCCTTAAGGACTTCTGCCCCGAGAATGGAGGATTAATGTCTGCTCTGTCCTTGAATTTCTAGGGATCCTACAAAAATCTCTTTATCGATTTCCATTCCTCCAGAATCAGAATAAGTTTACCTCATTTTCTCTAATCCAACCTCTACAATTTGTGTGACTTCACTGCCCTTGAGATAAAATGCTCCTCAAAAATAGTACTTTCACTCTGTCTTTTCCTAAGAGCATGTTTTTGCTGGTTGCAGTTTTAGGAACACGATATAATAATAATAATAATAATAATAATAATAATAATAATCACAGTCTTGAAAATTTCAGTGTTTTTCATTGTTTGAAAAATATTTTTCACAGTTTTTTTTACATTTAACTCCAGCTGGTAAGGATGAGGTTCAAAGAGCTGAAATCATTTGCTTACATTCACACAGGTAGTGTCAAAGTTGAGGCTCTTCAAAATTCCTGTTTTCAAATCTCACGTTCTTTCTGCAATAGCAGACAGACTTCACCTTCCTCCTCAACACCAACCCCTGCCCACATGTCCTGGTGAGCCCTGAATACAAGCTACCAGACCTCCAATTAGCTGTGTCTCTACATGAATGTGTGTGGGTGTGCATGAGTGCAGGATTGTGCTACATGTGTGTGCATCTCTGTGAGCGCTAATATTTGTACCTTTCTCATTGTGGGTATAAATTTGTGTGAGTTTGTCTATCTGTGGAAGTCTGTCTGTGGAAGTCTTATGTTCCCTGTGCATACCTTTCTGAGTGTGACTTCTGTGTGTGTGCCTACAACCTGTGTGCATGCACATGTATGTGTGCATGTCTATATGTGTCTGTCTGTCCTTGAGTCTGTCTACATATGTGGAAGTCAATGTCTGCTATGTGTCCGTCTGACAGTTTGTATCTGTGAGTGTGCCTGTGTATTTGCCAGTATCTTTTTGTGTCTGTGTGTCTATCTGAATGTATGTCTGTCTACCTGGGTTTGTGTGTCTATAAGTATGTTGGTGGGCCACTGTCTGTGTCTTTCTCTGAACCTGAGTGCTAGTCTGTCTATATCTGTTGACCTAAATATGTCTGGGTCTGTATGACTGTGTGTTTATCTGTGTAAGTCTCTGCATATGTGTTCCACCCTCTTTATTTTATGGACTTACATACATCATACATCATACATCAGATGTGTATCTGTGTGTTTATCTGTGTGTGTCTGTGTAAGTCTCTGCATATGTGTTCCACCCTCCTTATTTTATGGACTTAGGTATTGATATGCTTTATTATTTTCATTGTCGGCTTATAGGTGTAGGGCCGGGTATAGAGCATATATAAGAAAATTCTGCACATGGAGGTACTTTATGCACTCTTTCCAACACTGTTTCTCTCTCAGCATTGTCTTAAATCTGGTTGTCAAAAATGTGCCATTGGAAGCACATTGACAGAAGTTCACTTTTAGCTAAGATCCAATTTGCAATCTTTGACATTTGCAACTAAGATTAGAATTTCCCAAAGTGCTGTCTTCCCACTATGGATGGAAATGCTTGCTTTTATTTTTGGTGCAACCCTGATTTGCTCTTTATATCTTTTTATAAATGATGTCAATAGCATTAGTTCTGAAATAACAGAAATTGTGTCTTGTGAAATGCATTGCCCTATAGCATTATAGGAAGTGTAAGGAAAAACCTTACACCTTTTAGTCTATAAGAGTCCCCTGTAGTTTTCAGCAAAGAAGATCACTCTAAAATTGTTTTCTTCCCATATTTAGGATCAATATAAATTTTTGAAAAGAAAAACCATAAGTTTGGTATCCTTTTGCCTATGTTGATACTAAAATATAAATATTAAGATTTTTCTCAATTTTCCCATCTGTAAAATGGGGAAATTAAGGCAAACATCTAGTTTAAAGAAGCATTTTAGTAAACTCATATTAAAAATTACATCAGCTTATGGGGCTTCTGGGTGGCTCAGTTGGTTAAGCATCTGACTTTGGCTCAGGTCATGATCTTGTGGTTCATGGGTTTGAACCCCACATTGGGCTCTGTGCTAACAGCTCAGAGCCTGGAGCCTGCTTCAGATTTTGTGTCTCCCTCTCTCTCTGCCCCCCCCCCCCCCGCAAGCCTAAACATTAAAAAATTACATCAGCTTAACAGGACTTTCTATTCTTTTAAGAAGATGAGTTCTCTACTTTTAATAACACCCTTACAAAGGAGATTGGTAGTAAGTTTCATCTTTCTTATTCTAGATCATTAATGTGATGTTGTAAAATAATTTCCCTGAGTCTACAAAGAATATCAGTAATGGAAGAAAGAATAAGACCCTTGGAAATCAGTCATATCAAGGTCCAGAAGTCAGCTTCACAGACTAATAGCTGATCTTTTCACTTTACCACCACATATATTCTTAGCTGCACCATCTGGGGGCTGTTACTCTTCTGAACCTCTGTTTACTCACTTGGAAGGTGAAAATGATGATTAGATCATATAAGATTGTGGAAAAGGTTAAATAAGATAATGTATATGAAGTAGGGTAGTTGCAAACAAACATTCTTCTGGCTCCCTTATTGTTGTTTGCAACCATATGACATAACAGGATGTTGAGTAGGATGTGCACACCATCTGATGTATGATGTGTGGGTCTTGTGGTACTTGGGATTCAGAGAAAATTGACTAGTCCCTTCCTGCCCTAAGGGAAGATACATAATGATTTGGGAGATAGGAAAGATATATAAAAGAGAACCTGGCAATGAGGGGTCCAAGGGCCAAATCAGTGAAAGGAGCTGCAAGGTAAATTAATCTCACGAAGATCAAAGGATATACCCTTCAATCAGTGAGGTAGAAAGAGAAGTTCTTTAGAGTGTGAAAGACTTGAAATGCCCCCAAAGACAGGCAGGATGGAGTATGGAGAGAGGAGCAAGCAGGTGGAGTGCAAGCATGAGCCTGCTGAGGCATGGGTCTCATCTGGGGAATAACAGCTAAAAGATAGTTCATTCAGGAAAGAAGTGGGCTCTGGGTCAGAGAGGGGGCAGGGTTCAGATGATGGAAGCCTGGAATGCCTGGTTAAGAAATTTAGCCTAGAGTTTGTGTGCACGAGTGTGTGTGTGTGTGTGTGTGTGTGTGTGTGTGTGTGTGAGGCGGGGGGAGGGTGGGGGCAGAGAGAGAGAGAGAGAGAGAGAGAGAGAGAATGAGTAATAATGATGGTAGGGGTAGCTGAGGTAAATTGAGTGTATTTCTCCATATAAAAAGGCTTGTAGAGAGTCACCCTGTTTGTTATATTGAAACTGTAGAAGCAACAGATAAGTGACTGTCTTCTCAGTGGGAGAAACCTGAAGGTGGTATAGGTGTAAGTCCAAATTAAAATATGAAATAATTAACATAAATTTTATAGACGTTTATGGATGATACTTCCATATAAAAAAATCTCATTTGATTTTCATAAAAGTCCTATGCAATAGAGATTATTATCTCCTGTTAACCTACCATTATAGAGGTAACTCTATACCATTAAAAACAAAATACCATTAAAAACAAAAAACTAACAATGAGAATTATGGAGGTAACTCTATAGGTTCCGATATCAGCTCCTCTGTGTATAAATTCTATACTTTCCACTGCACCACACTGTTAGGTTACTATGATTAGCCTGAAAGAAGAGCCCAGGTCTTACTCTTTGCTGTCCCACTAACACTGAGCCTAAAATGCTCAGTCATTATTCATTGATTGCTTGCTTGTGGCTAGGGACCAGAATTTGGAAGAAGGGGATAAAAATGTATTTTCATAGGAGTCTCACTCTGCTTTTGTGTGTGTCTGGCCTTTCCCAGACAGAGGAAGTTCACATCAGAGGAGAGTTGCTTCTTACTAGAACAAATTAGAAGAATTTTAAAGTCTTTTCTAGCTGTCCCAATTTGCTCTGCCTCCCTGCTGCTTTCTCATCTGTCTTATGTTCTGGAGGTTGTTGATCAGTTTCCCACACTCTGTTCTTCTCTGTCTCTGCCCCCTTATATGTACAAGAGTATATTTCCCTCTTTTCCATTCTCTGCCCCTAACCTCCTTCTTACCTTGTCTTGCCATCTCTCTCCACTCTCCCACCCATTTCCCTGTCCTTCCTCCTCTCTTTTCCTTCCCCCCTTCCCTGCCTCTTTCACTTCTCATCTCCCACTCTACTGCAGTCTTGGAGCTTATTGTAGTTAAGGTGCAGTCTCTGACCACTGGTGACGATTTTTCTCCAAACGCTTAGAGTTACAAGGGGCAGCTGCTGTCTCTGCATATGTCTATAGCAGGGCTCTAGCGTGTGCTACCTGCACGGCCTAGCCTACTCCTGTATAACGGGCTCCTGAGCGTGCATCTCCAATGGTGGTAAGGTCTTGAAAACTTTGCCTAGGAATTAACCCTATGTGAAGGAGGTAGTATAGCCTAGGAAGGCAGAGAGACAACCATTATAAATTAATACAGAATCTAATGCTGATTTTATTTACATAAATGATAACACAGTAAAGTCTTGGACCTGGATAGCTTCAGAAAGGTAAATTCATAAAATAAATACTGACTTTACAAGGCTTTGGAAGCCGGCTTGGATCCTGATCTTCATGATTTCATGACCTATGCCTAAAACCAAGTCAAGTCTCACAAGTTAAGCTGTGCCAAGGAATAGAAGGAATTCAGCTTGGGCTTTAAATCTGAAGACCTGTCTTCTTGGCCTACCTCTGACTCTTAGCTATTATATGTGTGATCTTGGGGAAGTCTCTAGTCTCACTGAGCCTCAATATAGTCTATAAAATTTGGGTGATAACACCTTACAGATGACCAAGGTGTGTAAAAGGACTTTACAATTTTTAAGATGCTGGTGGTCACTGAGGCTGAGCATGGGCCATACTATGTGAGGAGCAGGGTAACTGGGTCAGTGATTTCTGCTTAGAAGGAAAGTTTTATGCCATGTGCCCCCTGCCTCCTGTTTTATTGGAGTGGGTGGAGGGGGGCACTCAAAGCTGCCTTAGGCTGGTAGCATAAATAAGTAGCATGTCAGCATCTTTGTGGGTGGTACTGGGAAGGAGAGGATGGAGAAAGGAAGTGAAATCTATTTGAAATAATTCAGGTCTGTTGTACCAGAGATCTCTGGGAGTTTAAAGGAACCATTTATTTTTTCTCAGAGAATTACCCAAGAACTAAGAATTAGCTACGCCGATGGGTTTACTGATCGGTATGATACAATGAGATCACAACACTGAGAGTTCATGAATTTCACCTGGTTTTGTACAAACTGGTTTTCCAAAACCACTGCTGTGAACATATAATTTAAAGAATAATGTAACCAGATAAAAACGATCTAGAGATGTTTCATGAAATATTTAATACTGATTTATCTTCAAGTAAAAAAACTATACTAATGAATGAAGTTCATAGTCAAAGTGGTTTATCCAGAAGGAAAAGTATATGTTTAGAACAATGGACTTAACATACAAAGGTTCAATGCTATAAATATATTAGTTGGTTTTCAAGGGAAAATGAATATTTCAAATCAAACTAGATTCCAAATAGATTATACTTATATTAAGACTTGTTTGTTTATTTGGTCTGACGGTCTAATCCAGCGCTTCATAACGTATTACCAAGAAGAGAACACAGCCCACGACGCGAAGCCTTCTTATAAATTACAGATATTAATATGCTAGTCCTGAAGCAGGCCAGAAGGCCGGCTAGCCTTATCAGCAGTTTTCATTTTGCTACTCTTTTGGTCACTTTGGCTGTGGAAAATTAAAAATTGAATATGAGTTTTATTTAATCAGTGAAAGAAGATTTAGTCTTTTTTAAGGCTGTGTTCTTCTTTGTGGCAAATATATACAGTGGAGTTAAATAAGAGCTATAATCTGAAAACTTTTATATAATTGTTGTGATTGTCTTTTCTCAAGTCATTAATTGGTCTGAAAGTACCATTAAAAATTCTACAGAGATTTAAGAACTCTGCTAGATATAATATTCACAGGGGAAGTTATTCTATGAATAACTGTTTTTTTCTTTGAGATGGCACAAGTCCATTGTGGTAAACGTGAGACAGTCTTTGGGATGGAGTGAACGATCTCTAGCTGGTATTCTGCTCTGGTTAATTTTCCAGGTTTGTCCTTGTCTAGGCAGACAATGGAGAAGGACAAGGAGAGCAGCTCCCTCAGCTTTAGGAATGACTGTGCTTGCCTATTGATGGTCCAGCAAGACAGCCCTTGGAGGTGTTGCTTTTATTTCATTGAGTAGTTTTTTAATGTGGTCTAAGCACTGTCTCTCTTTCTGTAGGAAAGATGGCTTAATTACATTAGAGCCCTTGCTTTTAGACTGGGAAGTCAGACTTCTAATTTTAAAATATCTTCCTATTTAATTCCCAAGTTTGAATTATAAGGCTAAGTTCTGATTTACAAACTAAATCATATTTTTAGCTCCGATGCTATTATTTTGATATTTAAATTGTTGAAACAAAAAGCTAAAGATCAGTTTCTGAGTTTTGGAGAAATAAAGTTGGTGCAGTCTCTACGCTCACTATTGTGACCTAGAATACACTGCATTTCAGTGTCTAATATCTGAATGTGGAGATGACAGCTCTTTCCTTTTTCCTAATACCAACTTAGAAGCTCTACCCCAAATATATTTTGTTTTATTTTTTATTATTTTTTTAAATTAAACAAGTTTTTAAATGTTTATTTAGTTTTAAGAGAGAAAGAGAGAGCAAGGGAGCATGAGGGAGGGGTGGGGGGGTGGAGACACAGAATCCAAAGCAGGCTCCAGGCTCTAAGCTGTCAGCACAGATCCTGACTCAGGGCTCGAACTCATGAACCGTGAGAATCATGACCTGGGCGCAAGTTGGATGCCTAACCGACTGAGACACCCGGGCGTCCTGACCCCTAATATATTTTAGATGGAAACTATTTCAAGTTTGTGTCAATTAAGGTCAGCTGTGAGGAGCAGGTGATTTTTCTTTTTCTTTTTCTTTTTCTTTCTTCCTCTTTTTTTTTTTTTTTTTTTTTTGGCATTTGTGGACACAGTGAAAGGGCACAATAAGGTCTTGCGCCCATCTTTGCTGTTTGCCGGCTGTCTCGTGACAAACGGCCAATATGTGGTGAGTACGTACTTCATTTACATCACGTGCATAATTGTACTCTATCTGGGATATTAGCTTCTCAGGGTTGGCAGTGTCGCCTAACACACACAGTGATCAGCACATTTTTTGAGGCTGCAATAATCAGAGGAATGCAGCAGCGATGTGGGAACAAGGAGAAGTAACATGGCATAACGGTGTACCCTTCATTGTTCTGTTGTCATCCTTCCTAACCAGCTTGATTTCCCTCGGAGCCCGACAAAAGGGTCATGAATTAAACAGAGTAAAACACAGACCTGGGTGCAAGAATAAGGCATCTATTCCTGAGCTCCACGATCAGAGAAAAAGAGAAAATAGCAACTTCATAGGGAACAAACTGCCCTCAAAGCTTTGTGGGTCTAGGCATATGCTTATGTCATCTTCAAAAAAGACGCACGGTCTTTTATGGAAGTGTCTAGTCTCATTGAATCTCAAGTAAGCGTTTAAATATAAAACAGCCAGATACAGGAAATTAACTAAATCTTTAAAAAGATGCAGAACATAAATTTGTAATAAAGTATTGTCTGCTGTATTAATAGCATGCTGTTTACAAAATTTATTCTCAGCATATTAACCTCTTCATGGTTTTCACACACTTACTAAAACATAACAATCTCACAGCAGTTTTCAACCATATTGTTCAAGATTCAGCAAGAGCTCAGTCCCACAAGTATTTTACGAAGCAGTTTGCATGTTCCTGTTCTATAACGTTTGCAGTATTCCCAAGTAACTCTTACACAGGAGTTCAGTAAATAATTGGAAGCCCAGATGTTTGAAACGGATAGAGCAGATACACTGTGGCTGTATTCTAAATACAGCGACTTCCCTTTGCCCTCTCGTCAGCTTCACAGCATTGCACTCTGCCATTTTCAATTCTTTTCTAATTAGACCTAGACAAGCACTTGGCATGTCCGTGTTCCCACACGTGCCCCTCTCACGTGCAACATGCAGAAACATCCTGTGTTATTGTTGCTGACTTGAGACATTCCAATGAGGAGTTTTACTTCTTCACACTGAACTGGAGCATTCTTTGTCCCTGCAGTTCACCTCCTGATAAGGAAATTGCTCATATTGAGACATGATTTACCACTTCGCATAACAAATAACTAGAACTTTGGTGTAAACTCCCTTCTTAGACCAAGACTTACTCATTTCTGGGTCTTTCTATAGCACTGCTAAAGCGGGTTCATGTTCAGTGTTTGATAAATAAAGGAGAAACTGTTAGGTATCAGTAAAAACTAAGAGCATTCTTGAACTTGCTTTTAAGACATAACTGCCTAAAAAAATAGCTGCCTAATTTTCAGGAACTGAAAGACATAGAGGAAAATTCTAATTTTATTGACAATAGCTTTAGCTTACTAACTTTAAAGTTTTTGTTGATACATACATCTCCCTCCCTGTGCAGTTTTTCACTGTATAGCTAAAAGTGATTCTTTCTACTTATATGTCATGGTTTCTCCCTCTTTTAAATAATTACACGAGTTCTTGACAAATGCTGTGACATCAGAAAAGTTGCTGTTTTTTTTTTTTTTTTTAAGAGATAGAAGGGTATTATGGCTACATTTGGGGATTTTTAATTTGTATCTTATTTAGTCTGGTGTGCAATGTGACACCAGTTAATTGTACGTTATTTTGTGGTAACTACATGTTAACTCTGTTGGAAGTAATGGTAATTATACTGTAATTGATATCAGTTCTCCCACATCTTTGGAAAACCATACAATTAACACATATCACCACAGTTGGGCACTATCTTTTGTCCTTTATAATATTACCATGTTGGAGTACTATTTTGAATCAGGTCCTAAATATTTTCTTCTTCTTTTAAACTCATTTTAAAAATTTCAATCTTAAAATGATTTTTAATTTTCATGAAATGAAAACATAGTTTCTAAATTTTAATTTTACTTAATTTTAAAGAAAGGTTCTTCTACAAATAATCAGACATAGTCTTGGGTTATTTTTATTTTTTATTTGAAAAGTATGTCCCTTGACCTG
The DNA here is from genome assembly GCF_024362965.1 of Panthera pardus. Classification (NCBI taxonomy): domain Eukaryota; kingdom Metazoa; phylum Chordata; class Mammalia; order Carnivora; family Felidae; genus Panthera; species Panthera pardus. The sequence goes on from NW_026526677.1 coordinate 43,071,968, forward strand.
AGTACTTCCTGTTTCCTAGAAGGAGAATAACAATAGAATATACAAAATCTTGACATCAAGGAGTTAATTAACTTTTTTGGGGTTTTTTACTTTTGTTTTCTGAAGAAAAGCCCTTTTCCTAGCACTAATGTTTGCATTGATGTTACTTTGTTTTCAGGTAGAAAGGGATTTATTCTGTGCTGGTGCTACCATAATGAATGCCAAAATAGGGATATGAGGAATATTTATGCCAATTTCAGGCTAAAATATCTCCCCTCTGATTTTGCCTGCCTCTTCTCTTTGTCTTCTTTCCCTTCCCTTCGTGTCCCTTCCCTTCTATTTACTTTTGCCGATGGTGGAGATGGAATTTCAGAAGCAGCAAATAAATCCTTTTTGGCTAAGTGTGACCAGGTTTTGGAAGGCTTGTTTGACAAATGGATTATCTCTGAACAATTTCCTTGAAAATACGAATAATTGCTCAAAAACTTTTTATGACATAGCAAAGTGATTTTACTACTGTATGCTGAGTGTAGGTCTCAGGAGAATAAAGTTGAGTATCACAGACTCGTAACATTTCAGAGCTGGAAGAAACCATAGAGGTAAGTTAGTTCAGCTTCCTCATTTTACAGATGAAGTAATCAGGGACTAGCATAGTTTGTAAAGAGCACACATGATACAGAACAGTTCAGTGGAAGGAGCAGGAGACTAGGAGTCTGAGGGTTAAGAATTCTAGATCTGTTACTGGTATTCTAGATCTGTTACTGTATTCTAGATCTGTTACTGGTTAGCTGCTGGACTTTGGGTTAGCATCCTAGCCTCCTTGATCCCTGTGCTCTCTGAATGAAGATGCCTTTACGTTTCCTTCCAGCAACTAAATTTTTCACATGCCCCCTACTTTTCTTTTTAAGGTCTATGTCATTTGGTAGTATACATATTTCTTTACATTATAGGAATATCTCTTAGGAGATATGATATATTTCTATATCTAATAAATTGAAACAAATACATGGTGGAAATACCTTATATTTTCCCATCTTTCGTATTTATGTTTTTGAGAAAAAGAATCTTCAAATCTATCAACTTGCCAGCTAAAATTGAAGTAGAAGGTATATTTTTGAAGAAAATATCCATTCTTGGTTTATATAACTTTGGTGCCTTTAACCTGAATAAATGGCATCTGCGTTTCCACAGATAATATAAAAAGTACATGTTGCAAATTAAATAGGTATCAGAAATCAAGTACCTAGATTTTGAAAAAAACAGAATTCTGAAGGTATTATTTTGGACAAAGACATTTTCTTAGCTGGTCATTAATTTTATCGTGGCACTCTTTGTTCATATGATGAATGCTAGCACAATAAAATCTTGCTGGTGGTTTAAGTGGAGATAAAATTCACCAGTTTTTTAAATCATATGTTCAATTTTAATAGGTGCGCATGTAATTTTTATAAGGAAACTTTTTGTGAACTTGTTACTGAAACAAACAGTTAATCAGAGAATATTCAGGAACAAATATGCATCATGCCTCTGTAAACGAATACAAAGTTGGAAACCGCATATAAGTAGGAGCCGGGCTGCCACACAACTGGATTTGTTTAAATCTGAACACTTTATAACTCTACTTGGGAATTGCAAACTTATAAATAACCTTGCAATTGGCTAAAACCATATTAAAACCATATGAATGAGACAGAAAGCATTTGGTTAAAGGGGTTCAGTAAGCACTATAATCCTGATGAAACTAATTTAACTCAGTGGCTCCCAAGCCTAAAAGGATCTCGTATCTTCAGAGTCAATGCTACTTTATCATTTATCATTTGATGATCAGTGACAAGAGTTTAAGTGTATGTTGCAGGAGATACACAGGGCGCTGTCCTTGCCAGGGGTGCGGGGAGAGAACTTGCTTAGTTTGGTGTACTCTTCAAATCCTGAGGGAAACGTGTCATACATCATTTGAGAATGTTTTTGAAAGCTCCATAAAACATATCCACAAGAAGCTCTGCAGACATTAGTTCGTTTTGTCAGGCATGTGCTGCACACTTCTCCTGTGGTCACAAGGCACAGCCCTCAGTGAAGATAGAGAGGGTCAGGAGACAGTTTCCCTCCCCCAAGGAGCTTATGATCCAGTGGCATTTTTCAGCATGCTGAGAGGTGATCTGAATCGCTTAAGTCAAACGGTATTGATTCTATATCTTGCTTCAAGTGTGAATTTTCTGGAAGTTTGAAAACTTTGGCCAAGCCACTGAAAGTCTTCTTTCCCTTTAACAGAGAACTTGCTCTTCTGAAGAATTCCAGATAGATAGATAGATAGATAGATAGATCGATAGATAGAGTTGTCAACCACTACTAGCTCCTAACAGCAAAAGCTTCCAGATAATTGTTTCTGAGGTAAGTAGACTGCATACGTATAATTTGTTGCCTTACTAGCTGACATTTTTGGAGTAGTGACAAAAGCCTTTTATATAATAAAATGCTCGGAAGGAGCATTGTGTTAGTTTGCTAGGGCTGCCATGACAAAATACCACAACTGGGTGGCTGAAACAACAATTTTTTCCCCCCCACAATCCTGGAGTCTAGAAGTTCAAGATCAAGGTGCCAACAGGATTGATTTCTCCTGAGGCCTTTTTCCTTGGCTTGCAAATGACTGCCTTTTCGCTGTGTCCTCACATGGTCTTTCCTCTGTGAGCACACATTTCTAATGTCTCTCTGCATGTCCTTATCTCCTCCCCTTAAGGACACCAGTCAGATTGGATTGGAGCCCAACCTGAAGGCCTCATTTTAATTTAATCACCTCCTTACAGTCTCTATCTCCAAAAAAGAGTCACATTCTGAGGTGCTAGAGATTAGGGTTTCAACATGTGAATTTTAAGAGGACACGGCTCAGTCCCTAACAGCCATATTTGCTTAGTTTGGGTGTTCTCAAACTCTTGTGAAGCTATATTCTTTAGGATTACAGTACCTAAGGAACTCCCTTGACCAAATGCTTTATAACTCTGTTCACGTGGTTTCATCTGCCTAATTTTCTCTACAGATATTCTTATTTCTCTAGAAGAATTAAACTGAAATTAGTATGAGTTTGTTTAACAGTTTATTCTATTGCCCTTTCACAAAATATTGGCATTATTGACTAACTCAAAGAATGAATTGTTAATGATGTATTGCTAAACAATGTAATGTAAGAATGTGTAAGAAGAATATTCGAAGGTTGTGGTGGTGGTTGAGATTTTAGGAAAGATTCTTATAGAGCCCTTTTGAATAATAATAATTAGGCAAACTTCCATTATCTCAGTGCCAGGCCAACCCTGATCAGATCACTGTATTGTCCAACTGATATACACACCTTCCTTTGCTTTTATCCAGCTTCTAAACATCTATATCTTGCTGTTTAAAAAAGATCTGAAAATTAATTTAATTTTATTTAAAAGTAAAATTAAAATAAGAGAGGGAAATACTGTTATCAGGATTATCAGGATTATCAGCCACTCATGACGTAAAGATAGTAATAGATAGACACCACACCTTAAAGGAGTAAGCTGAGGAGACACATAAACAGACCTATAACCAATGTTTGTAGCATCCTTTTCTATAAGCATGGCGTGGTGATGGAAAAAAGAGGGAGTGATCATTTCTGTGTGGGGCTGGTGGGAGGAAGTCAACAAAGGAGTTTGCCCAGAAGAAATGCTGTAATACAGCCTAGAGAGGACTAATTATGATGTCATCAGTAAAGAAAGGGCATTCCAGAATGAAGAAATGGCATATGCAGATATATAAGGCCATACAATATCACAATTCTGTTGTTCAGAAAACTCTAAGAAGTTCTATCTTACTGGAACAGATAATATAAACTGGAATGCGTAGGACATAAAACTGATGAGAACAGGAGCCAGATCTTAAAAGGTTGTACAAGCTATACAAGGAAGTTTGGTTCTCCTTATGCAGATGGCGGGGAGTACTGAAGGCTTTTAAGTACAGAATAACAAGATCCAGGTACTACATGGTTACTAAGGTTGAGATTTAAATTTAGTTCTGAGGTGCTTAGCAACCAAGACAAAAAGGAAAGCAGTTTTGTTTATATAGTTGCGTTGTTGATACAGGGGAATGGATATTGGCCTTTAGATCAGGACACTGTCTTCATTAGTGTTTAGCTTCGAAACCTTTAGCAAACACTAAATAATATCTTTAACATAAGTGGGTATTTTATGAGTTGCCTTATTTTTGCTAAGCACTCACACATATAATCTCTATTTCATCATCACAACCCAGCGGCGTGAGCATTTTCTATTTTATTTTACAAATGAGGAAACAGGCTCAGAGAGATCACATGGTAATTAAGTTGCAGAGTTATGATCCTAAATTCACCTCAGCACAAATACCGACCTAAATTTTGGTTAAGTGACTTAAAACAGAAAAACATCTTTCTGAAAAAAAAATCTTTCTGAGCCTCACCTTTTTCTCTTGTAAAACTGATAGTAACAGTAATATTTTCCTTGTAGTATTGGTGTAGGGATTAAAGAAAATATTCATTGGACTGAGCCTTACACATAGTATATGATCAGTAAGTGACCCTCTTTCCTTCCTCCCCTCCAATACATGTATTTGTGCTATGGGGACAAACCCATTTGGGAAAATTAGGCCTTAACTAATTCATGAGTCCTAGCACAATTTTGATGTTAGGGGTATATTAAAGGCTAGACAATTTAGCAGTTTTAGCTGACAAAATGTCATTTAACAATGAAGTTCAATAATAACCCTCATTTCTCTCCTCCGGAGTCTTTATTATGATTACTGGCTCTATGACCATGAAAAATATCACTATGAAAGTAAATCCCAGGACCTCCAAAGTAACTCCTTACTCCTGACAAGAATCACCTTTTTCAAAATATATGCAGGTACTTTCTAATGTAAAGCCTACAGTTTTGATCCTTCATTAAATTCCTAAAATGTATAATAAAGGATATAAAATAAAGGCTAGTAAAGTGATAGGGTTTGTCAAATCAAAAAGGAAACCATATATGTGCTTAAGTAGTGGTTCTTGAGAATCATCACATCATGGCCAGATATGTCCAGAGGAATTAGAACAAGCCTCTTAGAATAAGATACAGAATCTCTTTCTCTCAACATTATCCTTAGCATTGTCCTGCTTAAAAGAGAGAGAGAGAGACAGAGAGAGACAGAGAGAGAGAGAGACAGAGAGAGAGAGAGACCTTTTTATTTAGAAATGTTCACTGCTTTTTCAGTCAAGCATTTGTGGTGTATTGTGTCTTCTTTTGCTATAGTTTGCAAAGACTTTGCAAAGATACAAGTGCCAAATTGCAGAAATTCTAAGTCAGACTCAAAAACCTCTTTTTCCTAGTAAGTTATATCATCACATTGTCTTCTTCTATTGTGTTCTTTTGACATTGCTTGTTTCTCTTTTTATAAAATATTTAAGATTTTTTTTTTGGATTTCCTTGTTTTGATTATTATTGACCAAAGAGACATCCCCAGAAGTGGAATGGTGAGTCTAAACCCTCTATCGCACACTTGCTTCTTTGGGACACTCACCTGCACAGCGTGTTTTTGATTTATGTGGGTAAATCGATTATGTGGCCTTGTAAAACCTGTAAGTATTTATGGGCACTAATACTAAATGCTGTGTAAGATATATAGAAAAAGTGTAAGACAAACCCCTGGTTTGAAAAACCTTCTGATGTTTTGGGAGGAGACTTGGAGGTACATGTGAACCAAAGCTCCATTTCTTAAGATAGTATACAACTAGGGGCCAATTATGAAGGGAAGACTAAGAATTTTTGTATATCAGAAAGCAGGTAGCTCAGAGAGGTTGTAGAGTTCACAGACAGCTTGGGCTTTTCAAAGTGAATCGAATTTGGCAAGGAAGAAGAGAGCAGGAAACTTATCCTAGCAGCAGTGAGGAAGAAAAAGCAGGTGTGTTAGGGGAAGGCTCACTCTTGCCCACCCGGAGCAGAGGATGTGTGATGGGAGAGTTGTAGGAAACAGAGTTTTAAAAGATGTGTAGGGGACAGCGTGTGATAGACTTGAAAGCCAGGTCGAGGAGCTTGAATGGAATGCAACAGAAAGCAGGAAGCCATGAATGTTTGAAATCGGAGCTCTGAAGTGGAGCCCTGTGAGGAGTGCGCATAGATAGACTGAGAAGGCAGTGTCAGGCACAGGCAGAAAGCACCCAGCACCCAGAAAGGAGGTGACAACGGGCAGCAATCTAGGAGTGTGGGTGTGAATGCAGGGGCAGTTAGTGATGATGGGAGGGATGGAGGGAGAGAAGGGACCCGTGCAAGAGACTCTGTGAGAGAAGAATCAGCAAGCCTGGACGATGGACCGAGCATGGAGGGGCAAAGAATGCAGTGAGGCAAATAGTGCCGACCAGTTGGTATCGATGTGAACAGAGGGCAGGAAGGCAGGTTGTGTAAGGGTAACGCTGCTTTTGCAGGGAAGTCTTCACTTTTAGTTAGGGAAGATTCCCCGAGTTGGAGAGACACTAAGGCTTGGAGCTGGAATGAGGTGACAAGGCTTCTTTGGGGAGCACTCAACAACTTCGACAAAGCTGAAATTTTGAGGACAGATAATATCTCAGGACATCGTGCTGGCCTTAGAGAATCCCTATTCATGATGCAAGAATTTGTTATTTCTCTCAGAAAACTCTGCTTCAGGAATATGTAAGGACATGACTGGTGGCGCTGCAGTATTAACTTTCCCTACAAAATTCCTTATGATTACATATTCGAAAAAAAATTTTAAAGTCTTCAATATTTAAATAATGTGTTTTAGGATATAACAACAAAATCTTATTTACTTAGTAAGAGGTGGGCCTAAATTGGTGATTACATGAGCACAAAATGTTCTAATTACTATTGTCTACATATAGAAATATATATATACATTTATATAAAATATTATAAAATATTTGCATAAAATATATATACAAACATTCTATAAACAGAATAATTGAGAGTCAGTATAGAGTATACTAATATAATGTATTTCATATGTGAAAGTAACGTGAGATAATTATTTTTTGCCCATTGTAACTGCAATGCAGGTAATGGCCCCTTAGGTGTATGTTCTGTGGCTGCTATGAATGAGCTCACATTCAGACATTCTTTAGAAACGAGCTTTGAATAAAGGTTGGTAAAGTACCTCTCACCTGGACCATGGGAATAAAATATATCACATCATTGTCCAGCTATGTCTACTTGTCAAATGAAATATATTTGTTTGTAAGGCAACAAACAAAGCGCTTCTCTCAGCACTTACCAATTTCCACTTCGTTTTGTAGCAGAGGAGACTGTGTGGAAGTGATTTGAGGTATGGTGTGTGCTGGTCAGTCTTGGTAACCCCGAGGGGAGGGTGCCCGGGGCATCATACATCTCGCGTGTTGTTTTCTAGGAGAGGGCTGCACTCAGTCACCTCACATATGGTTTGAAAAAGGCTTGTCTTGCTGGCAAGCAAACTGTTATTTAAGTACACAATCCACTCTACTACTGAAACAGTTTTGCCAAACTTATCCAAGTATTCTAACATGCTTAAAGATGGTATAAATATCATTTATTGCTAGCAGTTTTCTTCAGACTATATGGAATGTCTTCCTGCTGCCTGATCTAAGTGTCCCAGTTTACATTATGGCCTTTACTGCCTCTGTTTGATGGAGTGATCAGTAAAAATTTAATGACACTATAAAATAATAAAAATGTCATTAATTTACCACGGATCTTGGATGCAGTGGTTGTAAAGTTACATTAATAAACAGAATATTTTTTACAACAAAAAGCATTGTTATGGGGGAACATATAAATAACACACATAAATTTAAGAGCAATTTTACTGTTAGCACACACATTATTATGGAATAGCCAATAAGTGTATAAAACATAGTATATAAAATTTTATTAAAATATACTGTGCGCATCAAAAATTCAGCTTTTATCTAAGTGCAAAGAAAAGCCATTATTGTGTGCTTACTGTTTCATTGCTGTTCTTTCCCCATATCACAATTTTACATTTGTTGCCAGTAAGGGGAAGTTGATTTTTTTTTTCCTGGATGGAAACAAGCCTCTGTTCTTTGCGTTACCCCAGATCCATTCTCTTTCTCCACCGATGCAAAAACAAAATTGATCAATCTTGCCATGGTAGGGAGAGAAAAGTTGCTAATTTAATGCAAAGTTAAAAATAATGCTTGAGGACTTGAATGGTTTGTGCAGTGACTCTAGAAAGAAGGGATAATAATGCAGCAGTCTATCTGTCATCAGTGAGGCTGCCCCGTCATTGACTCTGATAATATGTGAAGATGATGGATGCCACCGTCTTGTGGCTTGTAACATTTAACATTCATCAGCTCTCACTAAAGGGGGCTTTATCATTGAAATATCTTTATTTAATATGCAACATCTACCTCATACATCATAATTTCAAAGCACTTAGAGAGCCAACAGTCCCTACAACACAGCAGAGCTGACTTTAATTTTTTTCAGTAACTTTAATGTTGCCTGCATGTTTTGTGACTGACAATGCATAAGTAAGGGTCTGATCACATCGTTGCATGTAAAATGCACATTTCACCGTCAACATGAAGATTGGGGGATTTTCCTCGGGGAGTTGAGATTAAATTAGCACTGAACTCTTTTGCTTACTTCTCCAAAGTATCTTATTTGGACGACATGTATGTTGTGAGAGCTAGTTCAAGTGCGTGGGCAAAATTTGGAGTTAAGAACTTACCACCCACAAATCTTTATCTGTTTGATATAGGGGCATACCCATTGGCACTTCATGGCCAGAAGTTGAAGCCTGTTGGAACTGAAGTATCTCTGAACTCATCTCTGTGCCCATGTACACATCCTGTATTTACTAGGCTCATGTTCAACCTTACTGGTAAAATCTTTGCTTGGCCCAGCTGACAGGAGCTAACTTGTAGACATCAGGCCCTCTTATCTTATGGTTATGTGGCTGGCAAATAAATATTCTGAGCTATTCTTTGAAGAAGGAAATCTTCTGGGAGACTAGGTAGAAATTTATATGAAAGGGCATGGCTTTGCAGGGTCCTTCTTTAATCTCAAACACAAGTGCTTAATATTACCAACTATAAAATGCAGCCCACTGCCCAAAACAATTTTTACCATTGATTTATTTTCTGCCTGTTTAACGAGTGTTTCATGGGATATTCTTCCTTGACTTCTACTCTGTCAAAATATTGATATTTTATAAGGAAAGTAGCTCTGCAGAAGAATGTTTTTTTTCAATGAAGTCAGAAAAATGTATGACTTCAAAGGCACTGTGAATGTGTTGTTGAATGTTCCGAATGTTTTTTGTTATGATTAAAAGCAAGCTGATAATACTGAATTGTGAGTGCACTTCATTTTTTGTAAAAGAAAAGATATTATCATCATGTAAGCTTTGTTGTCTTAGGATTTTACAAACCATGGCATGTAATTTTCCCTCTTCTCCTTCCTTGTCAAAATATTGATATTCTTTCAGGAACTTTATTTTTTTTTTACTGAGAATATTTTCCGGTAAAATCAAAGAGAATGAATGACTAGAAAGATACTTGAAATATGCATATTGATAGGTAGCACGGTCTGTTGATTTTCAGAGAAAGTTGTTTTCCCCCCATGAAAATACAGTTAAAGGTTGTTCTTCCAAGAAGATTGCAGGTGTCACATCAAAACTCCTTTTGCATTTAACATAGGGAGAGCATTCACATGCAAATATTTGAAATGCGAAACAATGTGATAAAACAAAGGTTGAATATTTTGCTTTCCCTGGTACTACTCATCTTCACTTTAATTCTTTTTCTTTACATCATGACAACCGAAAGTACTACTCAAAAATAGAAATTGGCTGATTAAAAGCAGCTGTCCTCCCCCCTCCTCCCCCCCCCCCCCCCCCGCCCCCGACAATGTGTGAAACTCCCACATGGCTTGTGGTTGCTTTTTGTTGAGGCCTGCATCTGGGTTAATTTGTTCTCGTGCAGCAGTGTTTTCACATGAGAAAATATTGGGGAACTGTGCCTAATTTGCTTTTTATTTTCCATTCTGATTTTTATAAGTGTGGTACTTCGGAGGTTTCCCCATATCCCACTAGTGTAACTAGTTAGGATTGCCCAGTGGGGGAAACTCAAGATTACAATTTTGTTGCATATCTTTCATAGAGTTGGTGCTAGATTAAAGCAAGGTTTATGCTGCGTTTTCTTCCAACACAGATTTCAAGATATTCCATGATGAAGGGGAACTGGAAGACTTCCTGCACAATTTGACTGATGGGAATTAATTATAGAAATATAATGATATTCAAAAATAATCATATTAGAAAGCACAAATGTAGTGAGGCTGTACAAATGAGACACAGCCTCTATCAAGTAATTGTATGTTTGCTCTTTAAGAATATTTCCAAGTTTCTAAACATCTTACAGAAGAGAACACTCTGAGTGTTTCCATCTAATGCCGAACATGCTCAGTACAGAACTAGGTCATTGAACAATAGACTGAACAGCAATCAGCACTCTACTGCTGCATAATGCATTAAGTATAACATGCAGAAACCATTCCCGGAGCTGGAAGCTGCTATTTCATGTCTGTAAATTCAAGCTGACATGACATTTAATATTGTTTCATAGTAATGAACAACAAGGTTTCATTCATTCATAAGCACAACACAAAGCCAAGTTTGAGTCTGGAGAGTAGCAAGGAGGCGAGAAGGGGACACGTGCTCTGTTTTTGCAGACAAGAACACCGTATTAGTGATGGTCAGTGAGCCCTCTGCCACTGATCCGGAGAGCTGCAGAGGGAGAGTTCACTGTGATATTTCAGGCTCCCTGTCCTAGAGGAGCTGGCTAATAAGGCAAACGTGTTTGAGTTTCCCTCCGGTAACGGCACAGATATTTAAATTTCCTGACTCCATGGCTGGCTAGGAGTAATCTTCTTTTTACTTCCCCAGAAGTTACAGTTGAAACTCCTAGGCAAAATAATAGCATCAATGCCATCATCTAGTCTGCCCGCTCTGAAACATTTGTTTTTGAAATCCTCCTGCCTAAAACTCCGATTTGTATTTTCCCAGGAATACCAATGCAAACTGCGATCTCCAAATGAGACAATTCCTCTCCCGTTAACTAGCAGTGTATTTTCACGGGAATTGCTCTTTCAAGTTTTGCACTTTGGGCTCAAACCTTTCAATTGCATTCCTTTTAGATTACTGGAGCAAATCCCACTGAGAGAAGATGCGCAGTGCCGCCCGGCAGGCTTCCCGGCACAGGTTTCCTTTCCTTACAGGTACTGTGCTTTAGACGCTGTCAGCGCTCTCAGTGCCACCACCAGGCTTTAGTGGAATCTTCCTGAAAGATTTTCTGATCCCCAGTTGGTCAGAAATGATGTTTGTAAATCCAAGTTTTGCCCGCTAAGCAAGATAGAAACTGGAAGGAAAAAGTGGCTGCTTTGGAAGCTAGAATAAGCCTCTGATTATTCTTTCCTCTAGGAAAGAACACGCTTTGAGAATTTGGGGCCCCAGTTAACAGGAAAGTCAAGTGAAGATGGAAAGCTGGGCCCAGGTGTCATCGATCTTACTCGGCCAGAAGATGCAGAGGGTGAGTGGCTTTTCCGTAGCTCTTTTCTGCTGCTCCGGGCGTTTGTGAAGGTGCATCTGAGTTAGTTATAGGATTATACAGTCTTTCTCAGGAGTACCAGCTGGGATTTTTTTTTTTTTTTTGGCAAAGCAGAGGAACTCTTAGCCTTCATTATATATTATAGTTGAGGACGTTGAGATGTAGCTAGATCCTATATTACCGAACACGTAGCAATTCACGTACTTCAAGGTGCCATTTCAAAGTTTTTAAATAAAATGACCCTCTGCGTTCCCATGAATAACAGAATTCTGTGTTTCATCCACGTCATTGCATACTCGTTTAAAAAAAAGGGCTAACCTACAAAGGAGGATTTTTTAACCCTGAATCAAGTAAGTCCCAGGTGCAATCAAACCTTTTTGGGAACTCAGTGATGGTTTGCAGCAGATTTAGTGTAAAATTAATAATTGCTCGGCCTGTGCCCAAGCACTATCCATTACTAAATTCTTGTGAAAGTCTGGATAGAAAGACCAGCTTCACTCTCAGTGGGTTTATCCACAGCAATGTCAATGCCTGTCCACTCCTTGTCCCTTTTTGTTTGTTTGTTTTAAATGCACAAGCAGCAAATCAGCAGAAATTGCTCTCCAGAGGCTGGGTACAATTTATGAGTTGGGTCAGCACTTCAGTAGTAATGTTGCCTGGTTATTTACTGTGTCATCACAGAGTAAGGACTGGTTTTCCCGTTAGCTGTTCCTTTGGCAGAATCCCTCCCACCAGTCAGGGAAGATTAATTTGTTCTCTTCAGAGTAACACAATACTTTGCCCATCTTGGGTCCCTGCTAAAGTTCTTCTTTAGCTTGAGGACAAGAATCTTACTATTATCGCTTTTACCGGCAGAATTTCTTCCAGGACCCTAATCCCTCGAAAACACGCGGAGACATTTCATAGCCTCATCTGAACTGGACATGACTTCTGGTGATAGCTTGGGGCCGTCCCAGGCAGTTCAGAAATCCCTGGCATGAACACTTAAAGATGACCAATTACAGGCTTTAGGAAGCACTTCACAGAGTATTCAAAAAGCAGATTTTTTTTTTTATACGAGTAGGAGAGACTAATGGTTAATGATAGTCCTGGGGACAAGGTGTTAAATTCTGATTGTTGTGTGTGTGGGGGTGGGGGCAAGGAAAGGGAAGAGGAAGGGGAAGAGGAAGAAGAGGAGGAGGAGGAGGAAAATTAGGAGGAGGAGGAAGGGAAGGGATAAAGAGGATTTAAAACCAGAAATACACTTGCTGCCTTTCCTGAAGAATGTGTACCGAGAGCACAGTGACATTGAGGTTTTATAGGCACTTAGAAGTGTAGGTTTTTCCTCATGAGGGTTGAGGTTCCTTGGCCTAGGGAACCAATTTATTCAGGCCAGGCCCATCTCAATGTTGTTGCAAGATTGTACCATAGAGTACCTAAATCTTTGACCATACACAATGAAATAGCATTTTTCATCACTTTGGAATATTCAGTCTGTTCATTTTTCCATAGACTAGGAGGTGCAGAGTTCTATCACTCTACCCTCGTTCCGACAGTTTTCTTAATCTATCATTCTTCCTTCTTCATTTGGCTTCTTGACTGTATAATGGGTATACATATAGTCAGTTACCTCTCAATAATACTAATAATTAATTGATGATATTATGTGCCTGGTAAATTAAAAAGCCTGATCGGAGTTATTAACCATTATGAAAGGAAAAAATGAAAAACTTAATTATAGAGCACAATATTGTATAGAAATATTCTTAGAAATTCCATTTAATACCCAGATTGTCTGGATTCAGACCAATTTCCTGGTTAATTTGTTTTTTGTTGTTGTTGTGTTGTTTGTTAGCAAACATTTCTGAAGCACTTACATGCAAGAGAATGTGCGAAGCTTTTTACACATTTTGTCTCATGTAAACCTTATACAACTCTGTAAAGAAGGTATTATTATTTCTTTTCCATTTTACAGATGAGAATATTAAAGACAAGAGTAATTAAGTAACTTGCCGTAGGTCACATAGCTAGTAAGCGCATTGCTGAGAGTCGATCCCAGGCAGCCTGGTTCCAGAACCCAAGCTTCTAAATACTGTGCTATACGGCATGCCCTGCATATAAGATAAATCCATGGTGCCTTCACTTTTCTGAACAAACTCCTTGTGACCTTCCCCATTATGGCCCATTTCCTCTCCCCTAAATATAGCAAGTCATGCCATACACCAGCTCTCGTGTTACCCTATCACACACAGCAGCAATGCCTGATGAGTGTAACAGTAGAAGGGCTGTAGTGGCCCAGGAGCTTAAGGAGCGTGTGAAAACCTCCCTTCAGAAGCTTGCCCAGAGTTGCCATTGAGACCTCATGTGCTTTTGGGGGACTGTGAGTTCATGAATGGAGTCAAGTTACTGGCTCTAATATCGACAGAAGCACACTGCCTTTGTGAGGACTGCTGGGATGGGTAGCAGCCTTCTGCTGACTTTAGGATATTTCCTGGCATCTGTTCAAGTAAGAGCTGATTGCAAAGCCTGCTGGAGTTACAGTTCATATGCAAGTCAGAGTAGATAACAGGTACACATAATACTTTCTCTACTTTGCTCCTTCATATTTCCCTTCACAGGAAGAGTAAGAAGGAACCGTAGTGAAAGAATAACTACAGCTTATAAACTCCTTCAATCAGTGTGTGGTCTCAACAAAACGAAATGAAATGAAGGAAAACAAAACATTTCTTAAGCATCTACTGTGTGTCAGAACTAGACATTAGATAAACCGAGGGAAGCAAAACGGATATGTTCTTGACCTCTTGGAGTTTAAAGTCTAGCGAAGGAAGACAGAAGATTAAAAGGGAAATGTGTATGACAGACAGACAGACAGACAGGCATAATTGTCATTGAGAAAAGTGTTAAAAAGATCAAGACTTGGTTGTGCTGCCCAGAGCTTCGGAGCGAAAGCTGTTTAGGTGAACTCAATGGCCAGGTGAGTTCTGCAGCTCTAGCCTAGCTCGCCACCTCTTCTCAGTCCATGTGTGATCATGTCTATGTTTCCTCCGGCTTGGAACAGCAATTTAAATGTTTTTCCCAGCTTTATTCAGATGGTGATATATGGCACTGTGTAAATTTAATGTGTACTATATGATGATTTGGTACACATGTATATTAGGAAAGGATTACCACAAGGTTAGTTAACACATCTGTCACCTTCCATGATCGCCTCTTTTTTAATGAGAAAATTTAAGATCTACTTTCTTAGCAACTTTCAAGTGTATAATACAGTATTGTTAATTATACTCTCCATGCTGTACATTAGCTCCCCAGAGCTTATCCATCTTATAACTAGAAGTTTATACCCTTTGACCAACTTCTCTCCCCTTCCCCTTCCCCCTAATCCCTGGAAACCACTACTCTGCTCTGTTCCAGAGCTTTTCCTTTTCCGATTCCACATATAACTGAGACCATACAGTATTATTTGTCTTTCTCCGTCCGATTTGTTTCACTTCGCATAATGTCTTCGAGGTCCATGCATGTTGTTGCAAGCGGCAGGATTTTCTTCTCTTGTGGATGAATAATATTCATCTACAAAAACGCCTTCAAGAGGAGTGTGTGTGTATCACATTTTCTTTGTCTATTCATCCATCGAGGTACAATTAGGTGGTTTCCATGTCTTGGTTATTGTGAATAATGCAGAACAGCAATCTTAAGGGACTATGCCCTCCTTCCACTTGCACCCCATCCTCCTGTGAGGCTTCTGAAGTGACTAACGTACGTCAGCCTAGGAGATGAGGGCCTGGTCCAGCTGGGCTTCCCAGGAAAATGTCTGGCAGTCATGAAAATGCCAATATCACTTACTAAGCAACTTGAGGACCTGCTTCATAGCTCTGAGCATGGAAGCCGCAAGGGAAAGGTCACCCAAAGAGGCAGCTGTGCATGTGTGTATTAAACACTCATCAAAATCAAATGACAAAACCATAAGCCAGGAAAACAGAAATTAAAAATATAAAAGGCAAATGCCTTCAAAATTTTATTTTTAAAGTCCAGCTGTTATTTGGCTTGAATATGACAAGACAGCATTTCTTGTTCACCATGATATTTATAAATCTACAAATTCATTGGTGCTGGGGGCTTAGGAAACATGTGTAAGGTCTTGTTATACTTTGAAGCAGTTGAAGGCTTACTATGTACTGAGCACATAAAATGTGTTAGCTCCTATGCGGGACATGGAAGAGAGGACTTGATTAGTGGAGTCAGTCACCATGTATTAAGAATGATGAACAGCTGTTTAACTTCTTATCGACTTTTCCCCTCTCCTTGTTCTCTTCAGGCAAGATGCGATGGTTGTCCCAACTCTCCTAATTTCAAGGTTGCAAAGTACAGTAGGAGGGGTGATGGCCCAGTTATTGGAAGGTTTGGATTAAGGCTCTTTTACTAAAGGATGGCAAACAAGTGACTAATGCCTCCTTATCTTTTAAAAGATGTGTTCTATATTCCATTATCTCTAAAAATGGTCCCTTCCAATTCCAAGATTGTCAGTAAGGTCTTTTTGGACACAGAGTGTGTTTCTTATAAGAAAGATGATCTATGCACAATAGCTTCCCCTTAGTTTTTTTCCAGAGAAATAAAAGAGGAGACCAGTACCTTTGAGAGCATATTTGTGCCACTTGTTGAATCCAGTTTTCACATCCCTTTAACTTTTCTTTTTTATTAATGAGCAGCTGTCTCTCATTGTATTTCACAGATGGGCCCCTCCTTTCTCTCTCTCTCCTCTCCTTCTCTTCTCCCAGCGATAACTGTTGTGACTTGCCTTCTTTTTCATATTCTTTCTATCCTGTTTCTTCTCTCTCTCTCTCTCACTGGGGATCTCTAAAGAGATACTTTTTTTTTTCCATTTTGCAGACTATCTTGAGTAAGAAAACATTTTCCTAACACCTCTTTTAATTCCACAGTTCAATCATTGTGTCCCAGCCTCAGAGGAAGGCTGCACCATATTTTGATGTGGGGAATCAGGGAATTTGAGCTCCTAAAGGGATGATCATTGGCCAGACTTCTAGACCCTGGGTTGAAAACTAAGTGGAAGCTATTGTGCACAGATCATCTTTCTTATAAGAAACACACTCTGTATCCAAAAAGACCTTCTGGACCCTGGGTTGAAACTGTGGTGATGATCATTGGCCAGACTTCTGGACCCTGGGTTGAAACTGTGGTGATGTGTCCTCCATGTATAAAAAACTTGCATTGATTTGAGTGGAAATGGATACGTGCACCCAGAATAGTCCCTTTTAGAACTGTTGCTCTCAGATCCTCAGATTTGCTTAGAAGACTTTTATAGATTTGTACTGAATTGTGAATTGGATCCCAGCCAACATGGCCTTAACCTTTCTGAAAGCTTTATTTTTTGGCAAACTTCTGATTGCTTCTATGTTTTATACCTCAGGTTAGCTCTATTATTGTCAACTTAAGCTCTCTGATTGTAGACCAATGAGAGAGAATGCAACTTTTCCTCTTTTTTCTTAAAAATGCACCACTTAATACTAATGTTTTTCTCTTCAAAATTCTACTTACCCTTTGATTCGCACTCTGATAAACCTGTGAAACTTTTCTCATTCCCTTTCCCCTCCCTGGGTCCTTCTTATTCCTGGTGGAAAGGGAAGATTGGTTTGAAGATACATGGCTCATTCAAGGCAGCAGAGGGGGGCTGTAGTGTAATCTAGGGTGGGGTGCAAGGGCTACAACTGCTTATACTTTGGAATATGAAAGTCATTATTATTTCAAGTCCAGAATACAGTGCTTCCCATGCAACACTTAGATTCTCAGAATTGGAATAAAGGAGTGGCATCATCAAAATCACAGTTCCAGCCAAGAAATCCCTTCATAGAACCCTAACAAGTGGCCATCTCTATTCTGTTCAAACGCACCTATTAGTCTATTAACAGAAAGCTACTTCTTGAGAAGCTCATTCCAATTCTAATTATTAATTCTTTGTTATTGGGAGCCAGAATTTGTCTCTGTTTCCTTATAACCTCTACCCAGTGGCTCTAGTCTGACTTTTAGGTTCCAAAAAATAAAGCTTACCATTTCTCCACATGACACCCCTTCAGATATTTGCTCACGGACTAGGAGACTTAAATTCCAGTTGTTCCACACTTGGCAGGTCACTTTCCATTCCTGAGTGTTCTCATCTGTAGCTAAGGAAGTTGGTCTAGGTTATTTCTAGTTGGCAGTTTTTTAACTGTCTTATTATACTGCCATGTAATTGAAATCATTCACCTTTAAGTCAACTAGAATGTAACAAGTATCAATTCTGGACTACACCATCCTTTAAAGAAATGAAATTATTATAGAAATATCCCATCTCTATAATGAGATGTCTTTGCTTACGAAGGAATCCAAACACTAGAGTACATATTAGGCAGATAAGGTGAGGAATCCTATATATTAAAAGAAAAGACTGAGATAAATCAGAAGGGAGCACTAATCAGAGCTGTGCTTATGGGTCTGACCTTCCATAGCTGCCTAAAACAGTGTTTCCAGGAATCTTAGAGAAATGAATAGACAAAGCATTTTCTATGGAACCAACAGGCTGGGGTCTGAAACCAGGATCAGTAGCCAGGGAGGCCCAAGGCCTGATGAGGAGTGAGTAACAGCCACAGGCTGGGAGATAAGCAGAGTTCACAAAGCCCTTGGCTCTGGACTAACTCTGTTGTATGAGTATCACAAAAATGTATTTTACTGTGGATATAAACAGTTTTAGAGGATCCTGTGCACCAGTTTATATCAGCACTATATATAAAGTACCGCTCTCTTAAACAAGCAAATAAACTTCTCTTAAAGAAATATATTTGCTGTGTCTTAAAAGCTCCCAAATAACTTTTAATGTTGGTGGAAAACAATTTCCATTGAACTCTCCAAGTGATGGATAGTCCTGATGGGGCAAGAGAGTGAAATGTCAAGATTCTTGTATAACTCCATCCCCTAATACTTCATAAAGGGAACTCAACCTGCTTCTCAGAGTTGCTTAAGCTAGAAAGCCCAAAGAGCTAGCCTTCCTTTACTGAGGAACCTAGCTCTGGCCAGTAGCTGGTTTCTCACTGGCCTGGCTTCTTCTCTAAAGAAGTGTCAATGGCAATATATATATATATATATATATATATATATATATATATATATATATATAACCAACGCCGCTGCCATCACCACCACCACCACATGCACACACACTCAAACACACACACACACAGTCTAGTTTTCTGATTGAATATCATCCACCCTAGTCAAGAAATGCTTGTCTATGCTATTACTGAATCACACAGAAGGACTTCCCCAACTTGTCTCAGAAACTGGGCCACAAAAGATTAACAACATCTTCCATGAAAATTAGAC
This sequence comes from Panthera pardus, assembly GCF_024362965.1. Lineage (NCBI taxonomy): Eukaryota > Metazoa > Chordata > Mammalia > Carnivora > Felidae > Panthera > Panthera pardus. The sequence goes on from NW_026526677.1 coordinate 43,090,899, forward strand.
CCAAGATAAGAACAGCCAGCATATGGTCCCAGTGGGACTGCAAAATCAGTCCATGCTTCCTCAGTATTATGTATGTCTACTTCACATATATTAGAGTAAACCCTGGCTGACAGAGGTCTCTCTGTCATGTTTGGACTGACTATGTAGCCCTTCGGCTATGCACCTTGTCTGGTTACCTGTCCCAGAATCATCTTCTCTTGGCAGCAAGAGCCATTTGACTTGCTGTCTACAGGCTATTGAATTCAGCCCAACATTAAGCTGGTGGAATTTAAAGAGCACCAGGCCAATTTGGAATACTTTTTAAACTCTTTCTGCCAAACTTCCCCCCGCCCCACCCCCCAATTGGTCCTTTCCTTTTTTTCAAGTTCTGATAATTGTGCTTATAATTTATTTCAAAAAGTTGATAACCACCTAGCTAGCTCTTTCTCATTTTCTCTTACTGACTTCTTAGCTTTTTTCTTTAAGATATTTTTATTTTTGCATATATCCTTCTTTCATATTCATTGTCTCATTTTACTCTGCTTGTCTAACACTGTTTGCTTGTGCCCACTACCTATCATTTCGTACTCTTTAGCAATAGTTCTTTGTAGACTGAATTGCCAGTACCAATAGCCAGGCCTTTCTAAGCAGGATCTGCCCATGTTCGGGGGCCCCCAATCTTCCATTTTACCTTCATGTTTAAGTTATAATTTGCTGATTACCTCTTATGTGTACAGCACATATAGGCATGGAGGGAAGGATTTCTTAACAGATGGACTTCACTCTATTGTCCAAGAGCTAGTAATGTGGTTGGGATTATAATATTAGCACACACAGAAAGCAAAGCAACCTAAGGTGTTACATGTTCAAGTGCATCATTAGAGAAACAGAAAAATAAAAGTGCTATTTAGAGGAGGAAGCTACAGTGCTTTGTGAAAAACAGTGATTGTTGGAGTCCTGATAGAAATATAGGTAGAGATAAGCCCAGGTTTGGATGAGCAAAGAGAAGGGGAAGAACTTTCAGTTGAGGGAATAATCCAAGCAGATGCAGGAACAGTAAAGCATACAGATATTCATAACAAAGTTCCAGAAGGGAAGAATGACTTTCCTCACCCTTGTGTTCCCTACCAAGCCCAGCAAAAGTCGTGCATATATTCATACTCAGTAAATACTTAAGGAATTGAGCAGGTTATAGAAATACCTGGGTTCCATATTGTGAATGGCCTTGAATGTCAGGCTCAAGAATTTGAACTTTGCTACCAAATAAACAGCCATTAACCTTTAATTGTTCAAGATTGACTTAGACTACAGAAGTTAAAAATAATGGAAAAGCAGCAGTTCATTTAGTCTGGGGAATCTGTTAATCTCTTTATTCTTGTGTTTTGTTTAATATTGTTTCCGGGCGGATGTTCAATGGGCATCTTTTCATATAGCATCATCAGAGAGCTGAGTATGTGTTGGGAGGGTTTTCATTCAAGTCATATTAAAAACACTTCTTTTCTTCCTGGGTATATTACTCATTAAAGTATGATTTCACTTAGTCTGATGGGACTGATGGATGTCTAACAGATTGTTCTCTCTTGTACTTACCAGTGGAGAGGGTTTTTTTCAGTTGTTTTTGTTCAATGAATACTTACCCGTAGACATGATGCCCCATATTGGGTCTTGGTACCAGAGGGAAGCAAGTGTGTAAGAATCCATTGACATTTGCATTATACTGTAGACTGTTAAATTTAGGAGTAGGCTGTAAAGAAGTAACTCCGAACTAAAACTTAATATCCCAAGTCTCAGCCCCAGAGATAATTTCATAAGCAATGTATTCAACCATTTTAAATTTATACTAAAAATACAAATTGCAGTTTACTGGTTTACATATATATTTCATGGGAGAGAAATCATTTTGTGCTGCTTCAATATAAGCTCACTTTTCACTGGGAAGGCCAATCATACCTGAGGACAAAATGGAAAAGTCTACTCCATGTTGCAGACTTACAGAACTACTAGTAGAGGAAAAAGAAAAACAATTGTCAAATGTCCCTGAAACTACCTTGCCCTTCATTTATTACAGTATCTCGATCAAGAATCCTAATCCTTTGTTATTCCGATGAGTCCTTTATAAAAAGCTGATCCATAAATTCTGGCCAGGACTGAGCAGCATAGTCAGGTTATAGTTTCCACATGTGGGAACTGGGGGATATGAGATGGTCTTTTGAGGTTAGGTCCTATGCATATTCAGTACATTTTAGCTTTTTATCATAGAGACTGTTTTAAATATTTTTAACTTTGGGGCAGAGGACACTCCATTAAGTAGTAAATTACACTCCCCAGCTAACTTGTGGGTCGTTTTATAACTACTCTGAAGGACAGGACTATGTAGTATAGGACACATCACTCAGGTATGGGGAAAGACTGGAAAGGGAACAAATATGAGTTGAAAGCACTTGATATGTCCTAGGTACTGGAATAGACTCTATTACTTCTCTCTTGCCATTATTACTGCTACTATTTCTACGGGCGACTACTGTTTAGTGAGTGGTTCCTGGGATCCAGTCACTGAGCTAAGAAATTTTACATTCCCATTTAATCTTTACAAGGATCCTGCCAAGTAGAAATGATTAACTCTCTTTTGTAAGGAGACGAGATTACCATTTTAGAGAAAGGAAATAATTTTCCCAACTTAGGGAAGATCAAATATAGAGTTAAAACCCAGATCTAAGCCACACTGACTCCCATTTTTCTGCAAGATGAGCTGATTGAGTTGGTTGCTTTTGTTGGAGTAGCTTTTCCCTGTTGGTTTTCATTAAAAAGAAGGAAAAAAAAAGAGAACTAGAAACTTTTATTTAAGCTTATTTATTTATTTTGAAAAGGAGAGAGAAAAAGAGTACAGGGGAGGGGCAGAGAAAAGAAGAGAGAGAGAGAATCCCAAGCAGGCTTTGCACTGTCGCACAGAACCTGACACCGGGCTTGAACCCATGAACTGTGAGATCATGACCCAAGCTGAGACCGAGAGTCAGATGCTTAACCAACTGAGCCACCCAGGCACCCCAAGAAATAGAAACTTTTGAAAGTTTTTTAAATCTTTCAAACCATACACATATTAAGTACCTTTCAAATACTTTCACCAGATTCTCGGGGCAAAGAAGTTTTGGCAGATTATGGAAATGAGTTGAGTGGCCAAAATCCTTCTAATATGATTTCCATACAATAACCTAATAAAAAATTTAGTTACTACTGCACCCAGTATCTACATCTCTCATTCTAATAAAAGGAAAATTCCCTGAAACAAATGAAATGGAGAAGAGAAACCAATTAAATGAATTTTGTGGAGTTTTAAAAGCCAAGTCTAGATGCTATTGAAGCAATTCAGTTGACCGTTTTAGACATTTCTTCTGATGGCAAGTGTGAAACTTAAGAGATAGTTGCATCTGAGTTTCTTGTGATATTTGCCAGTTACTAACTGTGAGACCTGGACAACTTAACCTCTGTAAATCTCAGTTTCCTCATGTGGAATAAGGAATGTGAATTAGATGATCTTTAATATCCTTCTCGTGTTAAAATTCTCTGATTCTATGAGCATGTTTCATCTATTTCCTAATGACTCTGCTATCTAGGGAAGCTCCCATCATAGGTCTGTTTGAATACCTGCTTCAGTTGTATGTATTTATGCACACCCTACAATGTTAGAATAGCTTTCAGATTTAATATTTCCAAAAAAACTCATCCTTTCAAGATTACCCAGGAAGTGAGGAAGCTGGGATTTCAGGACTGTATAACAGGGCAAGTCAATAAAAGAACTAAGATCGGAACCAATGATCTCTGAGTCCCAAACAACTATGGGTATATTTTCCCTTCAAAGCCTTATTATTTTACAGATGCTCAAGTAAGGCAAGGTATTTTACAGAATATAAGAAATAAAATAGGATTTATACAAAATCCGATTTCAGAAATTATCAGTTTCTAATGCAACAGGTAGCCATCTGAGTCTCACTCTAAAATTTTCACAGTTGAAGATGTCTACTTCTCTCCATTGTGACATATGAGTACTTACCATATGCCCACTTGTGTACCAGACCTTGGGGAAGCATCCCTGCCCCTTTTGGGGCACACAGTCTTGTGAAGAAGGTGGGCACACACAGTTGATAATTTGGGTAAAACATGGTAAATGTTAAAATAAAGGTATGCATAGGATGCCATGGGAGCCTAAAATACTTAGCCCAAACTGATACACTAGGCAGGACTGCCTAGAGAAGATCATCCCTGTCCTGAGTCAAAGAATAAGTGATTTTAAAGGTGGACAGAAAATTCTAGGAAAAGAAAAGACTGAATGCTTAGTATGAAACAACATGGGGTATGGATAACTAAAAGTAGTTCAATATTATAAATCAAACAAAGTTTGAAGTGGAGAAGCCAAAGTTGGAACTGGAGACATAGGTAGAGGACCAGGTCATGGAGAGCCTAGGACTTCATCTTTTGGGCAACGGGGAACCATTGAAAACTTTTACATATAGAGTAGTCTGGTCAGAATTGCATTTGTGATGGTATACTCCGGCTGAAATTAGGAAGAAGTATGTAAGTAGGGACTGGAGACTCAAATCTGGAAGTAAGCACATCAGTTGGAAGGCTAGTATTTATAACAGTCCAGCAGAGACAGTGAGGCCAAGGCAATCGATGAGTAATAAGGATGGAAACAAGAGGATGGATTTAGTAGTATCTTTGTTAACTAATTCTGAGATTTCCTTCATCTTGGTTTGTGCTCCTTAATTTCATGTAGAGTCTATGGTAGTATATTGAGTTGGATGAAGCCAGAAGCCTCTGAGCAACATGAATTATTTAGTCTACCAGCTTTTTACCAGCTTCTGTATTCTCCAAGGGAATCTACTTGAATCTGAGCCTGGTGCTCCTGAAAACTTAGGAAGCCAGAACCTATTATTGTCTTATTTCATCCACAGTGGTCTCTGGTTCAGACTTAAATGATGTCTTTTTGCCTGGGCTCAACAGCTTGTAAGCTGTCCTCCTGTGCATACAAATAGCAAACAGATAATAAGTAGAATATTTGATGTTCTCTGCCACTTTCAAGTCATTAAAAAGAAAGAATCACATAAGTTATCCCAGTTGCCCTTGGATCCTACAGTTGAAACAAGATAAAGGGCTCTGTTTAGCTATCTGTGTAAAGCAAATATAACTTGAGAATTAAAAAAAAAAAAAAAAGTAAACACGGGCACCAAACTGAAAGCAAGAGACTCTTGAAAATACAGACTGGTATATCACTGGTTAGAATTTCCTTCATTTTGCAAAGCCACGAGCCACATGCATCAGCTCACCACAAAGTCATTAAGCCTTTTTAAGCTCAGATGAAAAACATTAACAAATACCACAAAAGGCTTTAGTATAGCCCCTTTGTTCATTCACATATGGCACTTTATAACTCCTGCGCCACTCTGGTCGTGTGTTTGTTTAAGCTGCCTCCATCAGGCTGGTCCTGAAAGAACAAAAGACATCTTGAGCAATCCTAAGCAGGAAATGGGCTAATCTAAACATGGTTTGTGACACTTTAAGTAGAATAGAAAGGGGAGGGATTGATTAGTCATTAATGTCCAATTGGCTCCATATGGATGTTGCAATAATAAAGCCTTTTTTCAGAGCAGTAGCAGAGTTATTGAATTAGAGGTTTATGTTTCCTCAGAGCTGACCTTAGGGAATTCCCTTTTGGTTCTTCTTGTTGATCTTTTAAAGAGAATGGAGTTTCCAATAGGAAAAAAATAGAAGCCTTCTCCACAATAACACTTGCTCATAATCCCGCAACTAAGGAATGTATTAATACGGCATCATTTTAATTCCTGCTATAATTTCAGTCCTTCGTGCTTTCTTTGCATCTTTGGTGGGGCAGTATTTCAGAGACCAATTAGACAGTGGCATGAACTTCATAACTGGTAATGGACTCCTCTAATGTGCTTAGGGAATGGTGGGCTTTGACATTCGGTTATTTCAGATCACTGAAATAATCAGTGACTGGGGTAGCTTTCGGGTTGGGGAAGTGAACTCGACTGAAAGTCAGACGGCCTAAGTTCTAGATCTGGCTCCACTCCTTATTAGCAATATATCGTTAACTGGTTATTACAGAGGAAGGTAGCACAACCTCTCTGAGCCTTGGTTTGCTCATCTGTCAAGTGAGGCAAATATATCTACCCTCCTATCGATTTCAAAGCATTGTGAGGAGAATTCAGATAATGTATTTACTGAAAGCACTTTGTAAATATCATTGTATGTAAAACTACTTAAAACGCATGGTATGTCTGTCCTGGAAACTGACCTCCAGTTTAGTCTAGTGAAATGTCTGTTTCCCAAATTCCCAATGGAATTTTTTCATTATGTGTATACTATTCCTATCTATCTATCTATCTATCTATCCATTTATCATCTATCTATCATCTACTTATCTATCTAGTTTCTTCAGTGAATTACTTGCTATAAAGTTCAATAGTTGAACTTTAGATTCAACTTAAGTAAGGTAGTTGTTTTTAGTGGGATTAAGGAACTTTAAGATGAAATCAAGGAAATGAAAATTTACCTGTGGACTTCCCCCACATTGAACAAATGAAGAATTAACACCTTAATCAAAGTACCACAGGTAATTTATCTTTTGTTCTTGTGCCACTGGTTCCTATTTTTATACCAGGCTCTAGCTCAGAAGACCTATGCATCCATATTTTGTATTTGCCTTCTTCAAATCATGGCACCCATCAGTAGGTTTCTTTGCTAACCTATCCAGCTAATCTTGTATAAAAGACACAAAGAACAAACCATAGTCTCTACCCCTGGCATCCCTTCTCAGAAGATGAACACATCACCCTAATGATTAAGACTCTTGTTCAGCCATGGAATGTCTTTTCCTGCCAAGTAAACCACTAGGATAGTAAAATTGTTTTGTGTTTCATTTTGTTTTGTTTTTGTAAGAAGAAATCAAATTTGAATTCCAAGCAGCCTTCATATGATGAAAGTAAATTCACTTTCTGGCAATAAGCAGGAATGTGAAGTTAGCGGAACTTCCATAATCATAGACAGACAGTTGTCAGCCATTCCTACAGCACAGTGAGTTGGATTTCTACAATAGTAAGACTTGATGGGATAAACATGATGAAATTAATACCCTCCATCTTTCTTAATTTTTCAAGCCCCCTTCTAAAATTCCTTCATCTTCTATATTTTTGTTTCTGATGCACTCATTACCATTATTTCTATTAACCCAAATAAGGGACTATTAACTGTATCATGTAACTCTTTCCAGAATCCCACATGTGAAAATCAACTATTCTGTTGATAGACTGAAGTAGCCTAAAATACTGTGATTATCAAGCAACCCAATGGTATATATTTATGTTGCTTTTTACCAAGATGCTTTTTGCCCTACTGAATATATATACATATATACATATATATTTATCATCACTATCATCATCATTATTTTAGTCAATGAGACCAACTTTTTGAGTTCACAATGGCCAGAGTATGCTAGGTCCACAGAGGGGAAAAAAACCTTCAGGAAAAATCACTTTTGTTTCTTTGGTTTTCTACTTTATTTTGGTTCTTTGTTTTTGCTTTTTTAAAAAACTAAGTGTTAAAACAATTTTATTTTGAATAATGTCCCTTTGCATGAGAATACTACAATTTGTCCATTCTCCAGTTATTTTCATTATTTGGTTATTATGAATAAAACTGCTATGATATTCTTGCATAAATCTATTTCTGGACAAAGTTTTTATTTGTTTTGGGTAAGTACCTACAAGTGGAAATCCTGAGTCACTGGTAAGTATATATTTTACCTTATAAGAAACTGCCAAGCCGTTTCCAAAATGGTTACACCATTTGACACGTTCACCACCAATATATTAAGAGTTCCAGTTGCTCCATATTCTTGCCAATGTTTAGTGTTGTAAGCCATTCCAGTGTGTAGAAAGCGGTATCCACTGTGACTTTCATTTGTATTTTCCTGATGACTAATGATATGGAATACCTTCTCATGTGTTCATTGTTATCAAAAGATAACTATATCTTTTGTAAAGTGTTCATGTCTTTTGCCATTTTTAAATTAGATTGATATTTTTCTGTAGTTCTTCATCTATTCTTGATATAAGTTCTTGTCAGATATGTGTATTCTGAATATTTCTTCCCAGTCTGGGCTTTGACATTTCATTTTTTAACAATGACTTGTGATGAGCAGAGTCTTAATTTGGTAAAGTTAATCTTATCATTTTTCTTATATATATAGTGCTTTATATGCTGTATCTAAGAATCTTTGCTTATTCCAATGTTACTAAAATATTCTCTTATGTATTCATTGAGTTTTTGCTTGTGGTTTGTTATGATTCATCTCAAATTAATTGTTGGGAGTAGTATGTGATAAGAGGTCAAGGCTCACTTTTTTCCATGTATTTATCCACTTGTTTTAGTACTACTTGTTGAAAAGACTATCATTTCCCACTTTAACAGCCCAAGTCTTTATTGAAAATTGACCATATATGTGAAGGTTTAATTCTGGACTCTCAAATTCTGTTCTAGTGGTCGATTTGCCTATGTCATGCTGTCTTTTTAAGTCTAGTTTGTTTGTTTTTTTACAAATGTTACAAAGTATTTGTACTGTAAATCTTGAAATTGAGTAGTGTGACTCCTCCAACTTTTTCAAGTTTGTTTTGGCTGTTCTTACTGCTTTATTTTTTATGTAAATTTTAAAATCAAGTTGTCAATTTCTAAAAGAAATTGTCTTTCAGAGATTTTTTATTGAGGATGGGTTGAATACGTAGATAAATTTGGAAAGAATTAATATCTTAACAATTTGGACTCTTTTGATCTACGAACATGGTGTATTCCTCCATTTATTTAGGTCTTCTTTAACTCAAAAATGTATTGTTTTTAGTGTAGAGGTCTTGCATACTTTTTTGGTTCTATCTATTTGTGAGTGTTTTATTTTCTGATGCTATTATGAATGAAAACCTAAAAAAATTATTTTCTAGTTGTCTGCTGCTAGTATATAGGAATACAATTGATTTCTGTACTTTTATATTGTATAATGCAGTATTGCTAAATTCACTTACTAGTTTTAGTAATTATCTTGCAGGTTCCTTAGGATTTTCTATATAAACAATTATATTATCTATGAATACAAATAGAATTACTTATTCTTTTCCAATTTGATGCTTTCTATTTCTTTACCTGCAGAAGTGTGTTGATAAGCGATGGTAAGAGTAGACATCCCTTGCCTTGTTCTTCACTCTTAGGGGAATAAGTATGATGTCCTACAGGTTCTTTTTAAATGCCCCTTATCACACTGAGGAGGTTCTCTTCCATTACTAGTTTCCTGTGGGCTTTTACCATGAGTGGGTATTGAATTTTGTTAAAACCAGTTTCTGAATCTATTGTGATGATCATGTTTTTTCCCTTTGTTTTGTTATATAGTGAATTACATTGCCTGATTTCACAAGTTAAATTAATGTTATATTCCTGAGATAAATTCTACTTAATCATGATTTATTATCTCTTTTACATATTGCTGGATTTAATTTGCTAATATTTTATTAAGAATTTTTGCATTTATGTTCAAATCTTTGTCAGGGTATGATGCCACCTCATAAAATAAATTTGGGGCCACTCTTTCCAACTCTACTTATCCTATTTTGTATAAAATTATTTTAATTTTTCTTTAAGTGTTTGAAAGAGTTAGCAGTGAAACAATTTGGGACTGAATTTTTCTTCATGAGAAGGTTGTTGGTTATAAATATAGTTTCTTTATTAGCTATACTAGTATTTAGGTTTTCTATTTGTTCTTGAGTAAATTTTAGTAGTGTGTGTCTTTCAAGAAATTTATTCATTTTATCTGTTTTTAAGTTTATTGGAATTAAGTTATTTACAATAGTCTTTTATTATTCTCTTAATGTGAGTAATATCTATAGTAAAATTCCCTCTTTCAATCCAAATACTGGTATTTTTGTTTTCTCTCTTCGTTGATCAGTCTTACTAGGGGTTTATCAGTTTTATTGATCTTTTTGAATGATTAATCCTTGGATTTGTAAATTGTCTTTATTGTATCTGTTTTGTATTTCATTGATTTCAACTCTATCCATGCTGAATCTGTGATTTTATTTGAATTATTTAATTTGTTTATATTTAAGGTCATTATTGAATTTGATGGGCTTAAGTCTTACAATTTGCTATTTTTTCTTCTGTTTTTGTTATTGTTGTTATTATTATTATTACAGTTTTATTTCTCTAGAGCAGTAAGATTCACAGTAAATTTGAAGGAAAGATACAGGGATTGCCCTTTCCCCCACACATGCATGGGCTTTCCTGTTGTCAACATACGCCACCAGAGTGGTACATTTGTTGCAATGGATGAACCTATCTTGACATATCATAATGACCCAAAGTTCATAGTTTACCTTAGTGTTTACTCTAAGTATTGCACATTCTATGGATTTGGACAAATGTATAGTAACATATATCCATCATTAGGAATCATACAGAGTATTTTCGCCATACTAAAAATCCTCTGTGTCTTGTCTGTTCATCACTCCTTCCCTGACCCATGGCAACCACTGATCATTTTACTGTCTCCTTTTCAGTCCTTTTTCAGTCTTCCATTTGAATTATTCTACTGGCATGTTAGCTATACCTTTTTGTATTTTGTTTACTTGTTGTTTCTAGTGATTTACTGTGAATCTTTGAGTCTTCTTACAGTTAAAATTATACCACTTTTTATAAAATAAACGGTTAACAACTTAATACCAGTTAGTACCTTATCCTTTGTGCTAATGTGCCATTGTTCTCATGTTTTACTTCTTATAAGTCCCACAGTACAGTGTTATATTTTATATTAAATAGTTCCTTGTCTTTTAAAAACATATACAAAATCAGCTGTTTATTAATGAAATCCAGAGAGGAAACAAAGAGGGATTTTTTTGTTTTTATTTTTTTAGTCACATTTATCATTGTTGATGCTCTTCCTTTCCTCATGAATATCTAAGTTTCTGTCAGAAATTATTTCCCTTCATCTTGAATGATTTTTTTGAATATCTCTTTTGGTATGAGTCTGCAAGTAATACATTTTTTCAGCTTTTATTTATCTGGAAATATATTCCACATTTGTCTTTGGAGAATATGTTCTGAATTTGAGCCATCTCTGAATTGATTTATTTAATTTCAGCATTCTAAAGATGTTCTTTAGTCTTCTGGCCTTCATTGTTTCTTATGAATAATTAGTGATTATTTATATTATTGTTACTTTGTATGTAATGTGCCCTGTTTCTCTGAAATTTTCCCTTTGTCTTTGGTTTTCAGCAGTTTGACTAGTGTCTAGGTGTGGTTTTCTTTGTATTTATTCTAACTGCACTTACCTGAATATCTTGAACCTGTAAGTTGATGATTCTCACCAAATTCAGATAATTTTCAACCAGTGTTTCTTCAGATATTTTTCAGTCATGATTCTCTCTCTCTTCTACCTGGAACTTCAGTTACACATATTCTAGGACTCTTAGTGTTGTTCTACATATTGCTGAGTCTCTGTTTATGTTTTTAGCTTTTTTATTCCTTTTGATTTTGATGTTTTTTCTTTTTTTTTTTTAATGTTTGTTTATTTTTGAGAGAGATAGAGACAGAATGTGAGCAGGGGATAGGCAGAGAGGGAGGGAGACACAGAATCCAAAGCAGGCTCCAGACTCTGAGCTGTCAGCTCAGAGCCCAACGTGGGGCTCAAACTCACAAACTGCGAGATCATGACCTGAGCTGAAATCGGAAGCTTAACCGACTGAGCCACCCAGGCACCCCTCTTTTGTTGTATTTTCAACTTCACTGACCCTTTATCTGCACTCCAAACTTCTGTGAAATCCAGTGAATTTTCATCTCAAATATATTTTGCAGTTCTAGAATTTCCATTTCTCTTTCAAGTTTCATTTCCCTGCTGAAGCATCCCCTGACCCTGTCTATGTATTCATTATGACAATCTTTTCTTTTAAGTTCTCAAACATATTTATAATGGTTACTTTAAAGCTCTTGTTTGTTAATTACACTATGTGAGTCATCTCAGTTTCTCCTTCTGTTGAGGTTTTATTTGTTTGTTCTGTTTTGTTTGGTTGTTATTATCTCTGGGTCATATTTTAGTGGGTTTTTTTTTGTACAACTAGTAATCTTTTACTGTATATTGCATATTGCAGATTATAAATTATAGGTTTATTATAAGTTCATTAGTAATCATTGAGATTTATTGAGAATTATTCAGAGGTAATTTCTCATTTGATTTCCATTTTGATGTCTTCTTGAATATATTTGTTCATGTCACTACCCCACTTAAAAACTTTGAAGACTTCTTCACTTGGCATTCAAGGTACCTAGAAATCTGTCTTCTACTTCTCTAATTTCATCTTTTGGTGCTCCCCTATATTCTTCTATAAGCCCAAGCCAGAGTCAGCTTCTTTTTATTCCCCAAAACTCTACCACCATTTTGTTGTATCTCTGTGTCTTTATTCACACAGATTCTCCAGCCTAGAATACTTTCGCACCCATACCTGCTGGTAAATTTTTCCTCTTCCTTTAAGATGCTGCTCAAGCACCACTGCATCTCTGAAGCCTCCCTGATATTCATCTCTGTTCCTTCCAACAACATTAGTAGCCCCTCTCCTCTGCTTTCATAGTACTTTTAAATTACCTTTGTTGGCACTTATGCTGTTTTGTAATTTTCTATTTATGTGTCTGTTTCCCTCACTGGACCAAATCCCTTTTAAAAAAGGCACATGTGTTATCATTCTTTGTATACCCAATCACAATGTTGGGTCTATCTGAAATTTGTCAGAAGTGTTTGCTGAATTAATGCATAAATAAATGATTACTAGGCACATTATAGAATTAGCCAAAGTTCTTCTTTAGGGAAGAACACACATACCAAACACTTACCACTTACTCATTCACTCACATAACCCTTGGAATTTACCCAGGAAGGGGGCCTCTCTAGGATTAGTTCAGGACCATTGCCATAGGCTATGATGGTTACACTGGCCTTCTTTCCAGCCCACCTGGAAAAACTCAACTTTCTGTCTTCATTTTAAATCATTTAAATCACAGATTCCTAAGGAGGTCTTTGCCTTGGCAATTTCTGTTTTCTACCCATAGACTATCTTTCTTTGTCTAACTGAAAGTTTGCCTTTACTGAACTATGATATGGGAGACAAAGGATGAATTAATCAAACCAAGCCCCCTGGAGAAGTTGAAGAGAGCAGGAATTCCTGGTGTACAGGGAACAGTTCTTTCCCGTGGTGCCTAGTGTGGTGTTATTGACCTCCTGGCCTTTCAGTACCTGTCATTTATGATTTCTATTGCTTTTAATTAAAGACACTTAGGTCGGCCTGAAAGTAGTAGTCTCTAGGTACATAGCTTTTGGTCTAGGCTTTCTCTAACTGCTTTCCATGAGGAGATGTATCATGAACATTGAACTCACAAATGATTCCTCTGCTCTTAAAAGTAAAAGGCACTCCATCATAGAATTGTGAGACATTCCCTAGGACCATTCTGGATTCTGACGGAGAGCACTGACTATTTATTTATTTATTTATTTATGTTTATTTATTTTTATGAGAGAGACAGAGTGCAAATGGGGGAGGGACAGAGAGAGGGAGACAGAATCTGAAGCAGGCTGCAGGCTCCGAGCTGTCAGGACAGAGCCAGACATGGGGCTCGAACTCATAAACTGTGAGATCATGACCTGATCTGAAGTCGGACACCAAACAGACTGAGCCACCCAGGCACCGCTTATTTATTTATTTTTGAAGTTTGTTTGTTTGTTTGTTTACTAAGGGGGGGGAGGGAGGGCAGTGGGGGAGGGGCAGAGATAAAGGGAGAAAGAGAATCCTAAGCAGGCTCCACACAGCACAGAGCCTGACACAGGGCTCAATCTCACAAACTGTGAGATTGTGACCTGAGCCCAAATCAAGAGCTGATGCTTAACCAACTGAACCACCCAGGTGCCCTAGTATTGGCTATTTTAGAATGAAGTGCTTTTTTTTTTTTTTTTTTTTAGCTTGGTGTTATTTTCAAAAATGAATGAAGCAGTATGAAGTTACACTTGATATGTAGATTTTAATTATAACAGAAAGTGGATTTTAGTCTTCAAATGTTCAGACTAATAATAGCACACCTTTTGAAAACAATTCTATAGTATCCTATAGAATCTTCCTCATGTGTTTAAAAAGGTTTATATAATATACAATCTTCATTTTAAAATTTTGGACTTTATACACACATATCCAGTCATATGTATTTCTACTGCTGCCACAATAATTCCCTAATCATTTTGTCTTATGAAGCAAAGTTTAGGTAAGTTAAGGAGCACTTTCTAAATATTCTTTTGGTTTTGTGCCCTCTTAATACTTTCTTAAAATTCTGACTCTGATCACATATCAGTCCAGTATAAAAGTGGTTTCAAACCTTGGTCTCCCTGGATAAGTCTCTACTCAAGTCTTGGTTCATTGATACAACATTCCTAATTTAGCTCATTCATTTCTATGTCCTCATTCATTTTTACTTGACTTTCCTTGGAAGAGAGGAGAGGAGGCAAGATAAAAGAGATGCATTTTCTATTTTCTATTTCTTCATTCACATTTTTATACTTTGTACTGTGCTTGAATTTCTCAATTTATGGTGAGTCCCAGATATCTGCTCTGTAAATGAATTCAATGTCATGTAGACAACATGCACTATGGGAGAAAGGGGCAAGGTTGATGTAGGGTAGTTGGTGGGGTGAGACCTGAGCTCTGTTCCTTGAAAGAAGAATAGGAAGTGTTTGTTAAGACTGAGGTACAGAATGAGAGGGAGAGAGATTGGGCATATGTATGGCATGTCTGAGAGAATCAACTGGTATGGAGTAGAGGATCTACTAAGAGCCGAGTCTGAAAAGCCACCATGATTTCCATCAGTCCATAGGAGACTAAAACTTCCCATTCACAATGAAATACATCTTTTAAATGAACAAATAAATGGAAGCTGACTATTTGGTTTTGCTAGAGGTAGAGAGAAAGCTATGACGGTAAAAGCAAATCTCAAATGTTAATCACCTGTGGCATAGTAGTTACCTTAGAATACTATTGAAATGTTTTTGCCTCTGACATTCTCCACAAGCCTGTCTCCTTTTATGTGCATGCATGCAAGTATATAAATTGCTGAATCCATGTCAGTTGTAAAGTAATGGCACTGAGGGCATCATAAATTACCATGGTGATCCTCAGGAGAAGACACTGTCGTATCTGAATGAGTGTTTCACTTCCAGAGTAATGTATGCCTTCATCTGGCCCAGCAGTCAGCATATTGCCCTGTGTTGATGGATATTGTCAGCTGGAAGCTACACTACATTTCACTGCACAATAAACATGGCTGTCAAACCCATATAAAGTGAAATCAATTTATCCTGTATGGTCAGTGCATTTTAAATGAAATTAATGTACTGTGGGTATGGTGGCAAAAAGGTAGCAGATTAGTTATGCATCTTGGGATCCGAGACGTTTCATGTAAGGGATCATTCTGTCTAGTAGGCCTAAAAGAAGGGCTGTTTATAAAATATATTATTTTTGCATGGTCTTCGCAAAGTGGCCCCTCTGCCCTCTTTCATGTTTAGAAAAGAATTGAGAATATTAGCCAGTCGGGGCCCCTTTATCCTGTCTTTTGTTTGCTATAAATGATGATCATATTTGTCAAATAATAGTGCACTTTAATGTTCTAATTTATTACTAGCTCTGACACAAACAAATTTCTACTTAATCAAGGTATCTAGAAATAGAGTAGAAGGGCCAGAGATTGATTGGGTCATGTTGTTCCTGTATAATCACTCCACTGAGCTGAAAGGCTTTACTTTTTCCAGAAAGTGGAAATGTTGGTTTTAATGTGTATTTTGCTTCTAAACTTTTGGGAGTTGGCTTTCCTGTTTATACAGCAGAAAACCTGGCTGAGGCCATCAGTCGAACCACTTTACGTTTAACTATAGAAGTTTTCAATCTATAGGGGGATATGTCGTAGCTGCCACACTGCAAAGCGTATATCAGTATGTGACACTAGCAGCGTTCTTGAAAACAAGCAAGAGCTGTGTCCATTCATTTATTCACTCATTTACTCATTCACCAATTTAACATATTTTACTAATTCAATCTCTATATGCCAAGTGCTTCACCAGAGCCTAGGGAGACAGCAGTTGAAGGAGAGCCAGTTCCTGCCTTATTGTCAAGGAACTTTCAATCTAGCATGTTACTAGCTAGAGTCATCCCTTCAGAAACTATAAAATATCAGAGGTTTAGATAGAGTTTCATAGGGGAATGTTAAAGGACTACGCTTAAACAGCAGACAACTGTATCAGGACCCTTGAAATAAATGCCTTTGAGTCTACTAGTTTGCATATAAGTTGAAAACCAATCTTTTACTTAATAAATATTTATTGAATATCTACAATGTGGGAAATCCCGGGGATACAAGAATGAGTAAAACAGAAACACCAACTTTAGGGGTTTCATATTCCTTTGGATGGAGTGGAAAGATTAGAGAGAGATAGTCACATAAACAAGTAATTTCATGTAGCATAAAAGAAAAAGGAACGAATGCAGCCTGGGGAACGTCATTGTGAATGCTGCTCCAATGGCTTGAATTACCCTTCCCGTCTGCCTCCCCCTATTCACGCGATAATTTTTATTCATCCTCCACAAGAGAGCTTACCCTTCACCTTTCCTAAGAGGCATTTGCTGACTGTCTTGTCTGATGCCCTTCTGGTACCCTGTATACTGCAGTATTACAGCATTTATCACACACTATTATAACTGCCTGGGGCCCGTATCCCCTCTGATCTGTGCGCTCCTTAAACGCAGGGATTGTTTTTATTTACCTTTACATCCCTAACCGCTGCCATAATGCCTAACTCATAGTAATTGCTCAATTAATATTTTCTATTGAATTTACTAATTCATGAAGCACACCACACGTAACTAGGTCTTGAAGGATGAGTGAGACTTAGTGGGACCTAGTGAAGGAGTAGAAAGGGCTTCCAGGCAGCGAGAGGAGTGCTGGAGAGGGCACAATATTGTGAAAGAGAATTCTATTTGAGGTAAAGAGATAGTTTGAAGTGGATGCGGTTTTTGGCAAATGAGGCTAAGATGATAGGTGAGAGCCTACTTTTGAAGGGAAGACTCGCATCAGGAAAGGTTACCATAAAATAATGCCAGTCATTGCACAATCACCACCTGCAAGTGCCTGTAGTAAAAATGTACTAGGTGCATAAAACATACAAAATTAATTCTGCCCAGTGTGTCTTTGAGGCCTCCATCAGAAGGGCCTATAGAATTGTCATTTGAAACTGTCTTCTTCCAAGAGGTCACTTAAAACGAAGAGAAGGGCGTAGGGAAAACAGCTGAACCAGGCGGCAAGCTGTGTTACGTTACTCAGATAATAATGTTTGCACCCATCTTGTTCTTCCTGCCCTGACATTACAGGAAGTAAAGCAATGAATGGCTCTGCAGCTAAACTACAGCAGTATTATTGTTGGCCAACAGGAGGCGCCACTGTGGCTGAAGCACGAGTCTACAGGGATGCCCGCAGCCGGGCCAGCAGCGAGCCACACATCAAGCGACCAATGAATGCTTTCATGGTTTGGGCGAAGGATGAGAGGAGGAAAATCCTTCAGGCCTTCCCCGACATGCATAACTCCAACATTAGCAAAATCTTAGGTGAGTGCAGTCGCTGATGCTGACCTCCTACCCATCGAGTGCCCCCCCGAGTGGAAAACAGGGGCATAACTTGTCACCTAAGGGAGACCGTGGTTTGCAGAGGTTAGATGTAGCTCAGCAAGCTGCCACAAGAGACTTCGTCACCATCTCTGTGTCCCCCACCCTTCAGTGTGGCATTTAGGTTTAGGGGTTGTGTATCCACGAGGTGCCAGGGAAGGACTGACTAAAAAACTTATTTTAGAGACAAAACTATTTATAGTGTGTTAATACTGTGAATTTGGCAACTGTGAAAGGTACTGCTAAACCGGATTGGTGGAGACAAGCCTTATCTCCTTTTCTTATTCAGTCTTCTTAAATCCCTAAGTTGCTCCGAAACCTTGGAAACATTCACAGATCCTACAGTTTTCTGCTTTAGTGTTCTTGGGTTCATATATCCTTCTGAAAGGACTCGTCAGGAACTAGGGTGAGCCCCAAAATAGTGTGAAATTCATGGAGTGTTGAACAGTGCCTCTAATGATAACTTTAAAACTTGTAAAATGAAACTACATTTACTTTAATAAGATATGACGAGTTCAAATTTCATAGCAGTGAGTTGAACACATAGACCACAGGGCAGAGGCCCGTTTTGTGGTAAATTGCCAGAGTGATTCTCCCGTTTCTCAGGATTAAACTCAAACCTCGTTCTATTAGTGTAAAGCTTGCTAGTGCAGATTATACAGTTTGGAATTATTATGTTCAACATATTGAACATATTTTATTCAACATGTAGCATTACAGTCAACATGTTTCCTCTTTAAAAAGAAAAAACACAGAAGGCACTGTTCTATTTAAGCTGTCATGATGTGACAAAATCTCAAAGGGAGCCGTTTAAGAAGCTGAAAAACATTACAGACTTAAACTGTGGTTTTCATTTTTTAAATGTTTTGTTCAAAAGCAATAAATATTTAACCTTAGTAAATATCAGTGATCTGGACATACACAAATACACGTTTTGTCACTGTATAAATAATTTAACTTGATTCTGAGACATTGTGAGGCAGTAACCTCTAAGAAAATTTAAAACACACATAAGATCAAATAGTGGTGAAATGTTAAAAAGTAAGTTTTTCCCTTTTATTCCTTGAGATATTTGAATTTCAAGATGGATGCCAAATGTCACTACAATTAGGTAGGGTTTTATTTTTAGAGTTTCTGAGATATACACAGGGATAGTATTATTCTTTTGAATTTAAGTACCTTTGAAACCAAAAGGTTCCTGATGGACATGTTAATTTTGTTTTTCTAATTAATAGACATTTAAAAGAAAATCAGTTTCTCTGTCCTTGAATTTGATACCTAATTTTGAAATTTTCTTTTCTTCTTCCTCTTCTTCTTCTTCTTCTTCTTCTTCTTCTTCTTCTTCTTCTTTTTCTTCTTCTTCTTCTTCTTTTGCCATTTTAGTAGCAGCATGAGTAAGCTCTCAGATGGGCATAGAAACTCTCTGTTTCCATCTTGGCAGCTGTAGGGAATCTATATTCTTGGTGTGCACCCTGTGAAAAAAAATTATTAAGAATATAGTAAGTGTATTCATTAAAATATAAACTTTGAAGCACAAGCATTTCAAGAGTGCCAAGAATCCTCTGTTAACTGGGGCTTTAAGCTACTGGGAGTCAGCAGAACACGGAGAAGTCTGTCTGTGTAGACTTTCTACACAACTTTTGCACAACAATCAGGAAAGAACAGGGATGGATGTGCTATTAAAGCAGACCAGGATACTGCTGGCTACAGAGAAGATTTGTACGACTTTCCATTTGTTTATGTATGAAAAATCTCCACTGAAGATTAGCTAACATCCAGTCAGCACAGCTGTTACCGCTTTATTCACCAGCGACACACAAAAATGCAATTTGATACATGTAAAAAAACACATCCCTTCTTCGTCAAGTGTTTAGGTAATTCTTTATAAACAATATTAGAGAAGTGAATACTTTTCCTTCTTCCTCTATAAACCACATTAAAAATTTTTGTGCTGTCATTGGTACAGCTCTGAATGAACATTTGTAGTACTTGAAAATGGTATATATCATTCCAACTGTACCTTCCGGTTCGAAAGCTAGAACTTAAGTAGAGTTTAGGCTTTTTAATTACCCTAGGCCAGGGGAGACAGTGCGCACAGTGGGTTTTTATATATGGAAGGATACCAACATCCGCCGACACCTTCTCAGTAAGTAGCTTCCCTAAAGATGCCTGGACAAGTTGACAGACGTTTGAATCTCTGAAAGCGGGAGAGCTTTTTCTGAGAATCCTGTCAGCCTTGAGAGTATGCTTTGGAAGTTTCAGTTTTTCACCCTTTGAGAGAGATAGACGACCAATAGATGGGGGAAGGACATTGGGGTAGGAGGCGATCTTTAAGCAGCAGAGACATGTTTTAAAATAATATACTTTTTGTAGCACCAGCTTTAAGTCATTGAAAGAAATAATGTAATAAATGTTGCCATATACAAAATTATTCTTTGCTCTATGGTCCATACAAGACTGCTGGGGAGGCTCAGTGGGATGCGGTGGTAGGAGCTACCCAGAGCCACAGGTGAGTAAAGCGGTGGGAAGGTATACCCAGTAGTTTCCATGAATATGTTGCCTTGACCACTTGGGTACTTAACGGCTGTTTTTGTTTAGGGTCTCGCTGGAAATCCATGTCCAACCAAGAGAAGCAACCTTACTATGAAGAGCAGGCCCGGCTAAGCAAGATCCACTTAGAGAAGTACCCGAACTATAAATACAAACCTCGACCGAAACGCACCTGCATTGTTGATGGCAAAAAGCTCCGGATCGGGGAATATAAGCAACTGATGAGGTCTCGGAGACAGGAGATGAGGCAGTTCTTTACCGTGGGGTGAGTGTTCCTGAATGTGGCCACCTGGGCTTTCCCCTCCCACTAGGAAACCACAGGATGGCTACTAGCAGTGTATTTGGGAAGGAGATTGGGGAAGGAAGGAGATCAAGACCTATCCAGGGACTAGGCTGTGGTGATCTCTGCAGTGTCTCTCTCTCTGTCTCTGTCTCTCTCTGTCTCTCTCTCTCTCTCTCTCTCACACACACACACACACACACACGCACGTGCGCACGGTCTTGCAGCCTGGCTCCTGCTCAACACCTCAAAACAAACCTGGTCACCCCTCTCCTTGTCTCGCAAACTAATCTTAGATGTTCAGTGCCCACACACAATGTTTCTGGTAGTTTATTTAAGCAGACATATGGGGAGAAAAAATAAAAACTAACCTTAAGAAATCCCCAGAAGCTTTCCAGCTTCTCTGGGTGGTGCTTCTGACTCTAATCACAATAGTCTGCTTTTGTTGTGGGATCTACCACAAGATAATTGGCCTTGACATTGGTTAGAGGACCTCATTTTTGGCGTAAGATCCAGAACTCCTGTTGCAGTAAATTATTCTGTGGTGGAAGCAATAACAATGCGGATTTTCTTGCTTAAATCAGAAACTAGACATGTTTTTGATATCTTCAAGTCTGATTTCATGTCATTTTGTTTAAAAATTAGGTAATAGATTTCTGGTATAAATTTCGAGTTGGCTGACTGGCTGTCTGCATTTAAAAGAGGCCCTTTGTAACCACAGCCATGGGGATAAGCGGGGATGCAGACGCCTGTAGGTTCCAGCACACCCAGACCTAGAGGCACAGGGGTGATAAACCAGAGGACCTTGCTGGAGGCACTGGCCTGAGGCGGCTGCAATCAGCTTGGGAAGATACTTGGCACGGGGCTTGAGAGAGAGAAATGGAGTTAGAGGCAGCTGGGCTCACTGTTAGCTGGGAGGAGCCATGAGGAGCTATGCCGCACGCCAGGGCACATGGGACAGCCTCACCTGGAGCTGAGAGATGTGCCTCAGAGGAAAAGTAAAGACCTGCTTAGTTTTAAAGACACTGAAAACAACAACCTCATGGAACAAAAAGTTGGTTTCAGAAGCATGTATTTAAAGCATAAAATTAATTTGGAATAGTAAATTAAAAAAAAAAAAAAACAAAAAAAACCACGCCAATGAAAGCGGTCTGGGCCATGAATCTGTGCCATACATGAGAGTGCTCTAGAGAGGAGCACTGGAGTTTGACCACCAAGGTTCAAACACTGGGCCACCTGCCCGGGCAAGTTATTGAACTTCTCTGAGCCTCTGTTTCCTCGTGTGTGAAATGAAATGAATAGTGGTACTGATGTCGTACAATTGTTGAGAGGATTCAATGAGGCAGTGTTTTTGGAAGTACTTTTATGGTGCTTGGTACAATATCAGTAAAGGTGATATTTTACCACTATCATCACTATTAAATACAGATTTACTATCACAATAAAACTATATTTTATTTCATACCATATAGTCAATGAACTTCTTTACTCTGTGGCAGAACTTTTGCAAGGTAAGGGAGGCTTAAGCCACTTTGTTATTTGAGAATCTCAATCTCTTAACAGATGATGACATATGCCAAAGTAGGTTTATCGAATTCTTCTGTATGGTAAATGTTTGTGTTTTTAAAAATAATACTTTTAACATCAGTAATACAATGCAATATAAGTAGGCTATTTACTGGCTATTTAGACGATTTATAAAAAATACCAATCCATAGTGCACTTTGGGAAGTAGGGTCACATGAAACAAAATACAAATTTATTTTAACTGTGTGATAAATGTCTCCTTTTAATCCTGTCTCTGAGACCATATGCAATCTCTTTTGAGCAGAGAATCAAAAGTTTAAGTTTGAGAACCTTTGTGATCCCCTCTGTTTGTTCCAGTCATGTCCCTATGTATCAAGCGATACGTAATGGGTGTCTCTTGCCATAGTCTGGAAGGCTGTCAAAGGTACCATTTTAGGTCCCTGATAATTATTTGAAAATATGAGCTGTAGCAACTCTATTTAATTTATTTCCCCTTATCAAAGGGTACATTGAAGTGGCTCTGGATCAAAATAATTCAACACACAGCAATGCATGTAAAATAAAATTAAAAAAAACAACTAAAACAACTCGACAGCATCTACCTTTTATTGAAGATCTACTGCACACTAGACACTTTAGGTATATAAATCACATAATCCTCTAAATAAGGTAAAGAAAAGGTTCTGTGGCTGCCAAAAGGTCAGAGAGAGCAAGGGTTTAAATCTAGGTCTCTGCCTCCATCATGCCTAATGACTGAGGGATTGTCCTCAAAATACGTTTCTATTTTGTGCCCTATTCTGGCACAGTTATGAGTTTGGCTGTGCTATTTGAAAAAAGAGTGCCTACAACCTTTGGTTGTGGTGTATGATGGCATTAGAGGAGCTCTGAAATTTAGAGACTAAGGATTCTGTTTCCAGTAGTGCAGTGGGTCCTTTATGGAAGGACCATTTAAGACTATAGAATGGAGCTACGGATGTGCAGGCAGTGACCAGAATGTCTTATTCTTTAATTTTCAGTGCTGAGTATTTTCCTCTGCCCAGCTTTGGTAATACTTGCAATGTGAAGCCAGGTATTATTTCTACTTAAGGATTCATATTCTCTTTTAAGTAGTTGTATTTGATAGATTATTAACTCCCTGGGGTTCATCTTTGGAAATTTGTCTTCATTAGATGTGAGGTTATTACAAGAGGGAAAAGAAACAAGAAATTCAAAGATTGCTATTGACTTCTTGAGAGAATGGGGGTAAGATCAATTTTTATAGCTGATTTTGAAAAGACATGCATAACTTTTGAGCCAACAAAATTACGTATATTGCTCAACATTGTCATGCATTTTATTGACAATACAACTAAAAATTCAGTGAGGTAGATTTTTTTTTTACTCAGCTATTATGAAATAAATTTATCAATAATATGAAGTGGAGTAAGGTTAGCTCTTGCCTTAGATTTAACCCCTTCGATTGACAGGTTAAGTATTAGAACTTTTAATCATTTTGATGAGCACTATTAATGTTGAAATGATATTAATTAGGGTACATGTAGCTACAACATTGTCTTTTCCCAAAGAATTATGGCCAGATGCATTTCCATTTATTTGAGGTTTATTCAATAATTTACCTGTGAACTAATAGAGAATTATGCAGATACTATAAAATATCAAATTTGGGGCTACTTTTTGAGTAATAATGATAACTTTTCGAATACTTACCATATACTGTATACCGTGATGAGTGATTCATAAAGATTATTGCGAATACAACAAATAATTACAAGACAAACAGTATCATCCTCTCTGTGTGGTTGAAAAACAACAATGTTCAGAGATGTTAAATAATTTGTCCAAGGCCACACAGCCAAGTAAATTGCACAGCTGAGATGTAAACCAGGCTTATGTGAGTGCGAATGTGAAACATATGTCCTTTTCACCATTACACATACCTCTCAATTGGAGCCTACAAATTGTTCAGAGGCTGTGTAGTATAGTGGTTAAGAATGTCAATTCTGGAACCAGACTGTTCTGGTTCAAATACTAGATCTGCTATTCCTGGCTCTAGGGACTTCTACATAGCAATCTTTATTCCTCTGAAGTCTCCACTTGCCCTTGGGAAGCTTATTTAAACTCTCTGTACCTCGATTCCCTCATAAATAGAGTGGAGATGACAATAATACCTATAATACTGGGCCTTTCTGAAGATTGAATAGCTTAATATATCTAAAGTGCTTGCTTAAAACAATGTCTGGCACATAGGAAGCCCTGACTTAGGATAAATATTATTATTATTATTCTAGAAAAGTAATGCTACGTGCCAAGTATATATTTCATATTATAAAGAATTATATTCTAGTGCCTTATGCTGTAAGTGATTTGAACATTTGCCATTTTGATCTTAATCCTTAAGAGGTTGAATCAAACCTGTACGATACTTATAAACATAATTGATTAGCATAGGCTAGCCATACTCTTTTCAGTATGGAACTCTGTAGAGAAAGCTGGATTAGGATCTCTGATAGGCAGCATAAAAAGATTGCTATCATTTCCATTTCTTACTCTAGTATCAACTACAGAGATGTAGAACATGTAGGCTTATCTCTTCATGAAACAGACCTCATTGTCTTCATTTGTAGATGCTGTAAAAGTCTGAAAGATCAGCAAACAAGGGGGATTTGCCAAATTAATATGTAGGTTTTTGTGGGGTTTTGTTTTGGTTTTGGCTTTTGCGATTGGTGAAGCTAAACTGTACTCCACAAATATTCTTGTGATTTGGAAGCCATGTAATAATGCTGAACTCTACCAGGGTCAGCTTTATTCTTTACTTGGGTTGGGAAGAGGGGTTCTTAGCTTATCTCTGCTCATATCAGCTGCATGTATACACTTTTACAAACATCTACAACTTTTGTTTTGATGTGCACATTCATTATTTGTAAAGCCCAATACTTGCCAGCTATTCCTGTTTGTGAAATCTGCAGTGTTTGAATTTTGACTTTGCAATTGATCTGTAAAGGAAGGAAAAATGCTTTTTAGGAAAGTAATTTCCGATAGACAAAGCTTGAGCCCGCTGGCTGGATTTTCCATTTTGTAATTGATTGGTCCGTCAATTGGTGAGGGCTTATTTGAAACCAGTGATGTGCCCAGCACTGTACTAAATTAATACAGTACATGAGGCATTAATTCTGTACACAGTGAGCTTTCAGAGAGTGCTGTGGTTAGAGAAACCAGACACATACACAAACATATTAGCAAATAAGAGTTTGTTACACACACACACACATATATATATATATATATATATATATATATATATACCCACACACACACACACACACACAGAGGGAATGCATTGCATAGTGCTGCACACAATGTATAGTGAAGTACTAATTTTGACTTTATGGAGCAGAGCAAGTAAAGGTCAGAAGAGAAGAGATTACTATTCCTTAGGGCCAGCCATAGGTCATTTTTGAGGAAGGGGACCTGATGTTTGGGTAGGGTCAGGCTGGTGGAAAGTAGAGGTAAAGATTCCTGTCTTAGCATAAAGATTAGCATGAACACATGGAGGGAAATGCAGAAATGTTAAACATGTAAAAAAATGAAGCTAGCCTAGGAATAATTATTCCTGGCAGTAAAGAAAAGTAAGAGAGGTAGGGTGGGGCAATATTTTGGAAACTCTTGAAAGCCAGGATACTGCAACTATAATTAGCCATGCTCACTTGATTTTGTAGTCTTTTATTATGCTGGTAACAACAATGAGAAAGCAAGACCAGCATGATAGTTAGCTTATGATTTTGCATCCATAGAATCAGTGGTAACTTAAAAGGGGCCTCAGAAGTCATGTACTTCAAGTAGCCAACCATTGTAGGAGTCCTCCCTAAGTTCTGCTTGAACTGTTATAGGGCTAGAGAGCTCACCACTTCCCAAGGAAGCTGGTTTCTTTGTGGAACATGTCCTAATGCTAGCAAGTTCTTTTCTCTTAACTGAGCCGTGGTCTACCTTTCTGCTACTTTGTAGATCAGTTCTAATCCTCTTCTTTGCTCCCTTTTCTAGAGTAAGTCTCTTCCTTATTTATAAAGACAGCCATTCAAGCCTTTAAAGATGGTTATATTCACATTCCTTCTCCACTATCTTCCCTCTCATATATCTAGTCTCATTATATTTTTTCTTCTCCTAAGTAGGTTACCCAACTTTGTCATTTGTTTTCCCCCTCATTCACTAGTTCTCTCACTCATTCATTCATTCATTCATTCATTGCATGTATACATTATGGAATGTGCCTCCTGTGGTCCAGGCATTGCCGAAATTTTAGAGCTGTATCAGTGAAAATTCCTGTCCTCATGAAGCTTACGTTCTGGTGGGAGGAATCAGACAGCCAACCAATCAATCAATAAATAAATATCAAATAGTAGTAAGTACCTTAGAACAAAGCAAAGTAGAGAAAAGGTAGGGAATTTCAGGGGATGGAGTATAATTTTAAACAAAGTGGCTACAGAAAGCCTCACTGACAATCTCATACTGGAACCAAAGGCCTGCAGAGTGAGGTAGCAAGCTGCATGGGTCTCTGGGAGAAAAACAAGGCAGCAACTGCAGAGGTCTGGAGGGAAGGTTGTGATTGGCTTTTTCAAGAATTAATGATGTCAGAGTGGTAGGAGCAGCATGGGTAGGAAGGAAAAGTAACAGATGTCAGAGAGGTAGTAGGGAGTCAAACTGTGAAAGGACTTTCAGCCATTGTGAAGACTTTGAATCTGACCCTGAGTAAGGTGGAAAGGCATTGAAGGGTCATAGGCAGAAGAGTACTCTGATCTGACTTGGGTTTTAAAAACGTCATTCTTTCTGCCATCTTGAGTATTGTCTGAAGGAGGCATGGCTGGAATAAGGAGGCAGGCTTTTACAATAAACCAGATTAGAGTTGACGGTGGCCTGCACCAGATCTGTAAAGGTGGAGGGAACAAGAAGTGGAGGGATTCTGGATATATTCCTGATAGCAGACTAATAGGATTTGCTGATGGATTGGATATAGCATTTGAGAGACACGTGGTTGCCAGGGATTGGCTCAAACAGCCAAGGATGAAGCAATCATTAACTAAGATCAGAAAGGCCACGAGAGGAGCAGATCTATGGAGAATGATCAGGAGTTCAGTTTCACATCTGTAAGGTTGAGATGGTAGTTTGACATCCACATTGAATAAGAAGTTATATATATACATGACTCTGGAATTTAGGAATGTAGTGCCTACCGGGCATCCAAATTTGAGAGTCGTCAGCACCTAGATAATATTCGAAGCTGTGGAAAATGGACGAGATCACCAAAGGAATGAATTTAGATAGAGAAAAGGTGCAAGGACTGATCCTGGGGTACTTCAGAGCTTAAATGTCAGGTTGATGAGGATGAGGAGGGTGCATCCAGGGACCTAGAAGGACCAGCTAATGAGATAGGAAGAAGACCAGAAGACAAGGGAAGAAAGCGGTTCCCACAAGGGGAAAAGTGGTCAAATGCTGCTCATGGCATAGGTCAAGTAAGATGAGGACCAAGAACTGACTTTTGAATTTAACAACACAAGATCATTGGTAGCGTGACCTTTACAAGCTGTGTTTCATTGACGTGTTGGGGAGTGATTGAAGTAGACTTAAGAATTTAGTAGAAGAAATGGAGAGAGTGAATATACACAATTTTTCAAAAAAGTTTTGCTTTAAAGGAGATCAGAGAAATAGAGCGGTAGCTGGAGGGGGATTCGGGTGAGTCAAGAGAGAGTTTTTGTTGTTTTCTGTTTTTAAAGTGGGAGAGATTATGGCATGTTTATGTGCCAATGGGAATGATCCAGGAAAGAGGGAAAATTGATCATGCAGATGGGAGAGACAATTACTGGAGAGAGATCCTTAGTGAGAACAGAGATTCAGTGCACACACGAAAGGGTTGGCCTCCCATTGGATTATGAGTTCATTCAAAATACAGAAAGGCAGGCAGAGAGTTAGGAAAACAGAGGTAGATGGGTACATGTGATGATGGGAGCTTTTGAAAAACTTCTTCTGATTACTTCTAATGTCTCCATGAAATGGAAAGTCAGGTCATCAACTGAGAGTGAGAATGTGGGAGAAGTTGGACATTTGAGGAGAGTTGAGAAGGTATGAACTAATTATCTAGGAGAGTAGAAGAAGGAG
Organism: Panthera pardus; assembly: GCF_024362965.1. Taxonomy (NCBI): domain Eukaryota; kingdom Metazoa; phylum Chordata; class Mammalia; order Carnivora; family Felidae; genus Panthera; species Panthera pardus. The sequence continues at coordinate 43,119,174 of NW_026526677.1, forward strand.
TGGCTTAGGAAATAGTACAACATGATGGCTGAACAGCACCAGAGACCAATTTAAAATTCATGCTCAAAAATTCAGACTAGTAATCATGGAAATGTGCTTTCTGCAGCCAAGTTCAGCTGTGTGGGAGTGGTCACAAGTAGGCAGGGAGTTCAAGATTTGCCATGTAAGAGGAGAGAGTATGTACAAGATAGTGACTAACCACAGAATTGATATTGGGTAAAGAGATAAAGTCAAGGCACAAGAGGGAGAGAGAAGGGCAGTGAAAATTGGTTGAAGAGATAAAGGAATTGTAGATGCTCATAAGGTGGGAGAATTGTTGAATTGTTCTTCTAGAGAAAGAAAACTAGAAAGAGAAGATGTGGTGGTCAGACAGTGGGATGTTTAAAATAGAAATTAGGGGGGCGCCTGGGTGACTCAGTTGGTTTAGCGTCTGACTTCGGCTCAGGTCATGAAATCACGGTTTGTGAGTTCGAGCCCCGCGTCAGGCTCTGTGCTGACAGCTCAGAGCCTGGAGTCTGCTTTGGATTCTGTGTCTCCCTCTCTCTCTGCTCCTCCCATGCTTGGGCTCTTTCTTTTTCTGTCTCTCAATAATAGATAAACGTTAAAAATTTTTAAATAGAAATTAGGGTGGGGTTACAGCTGGAAATGACAAGGTCTGCTGATATAGGGAGGAGGCCAGATCATCACAGCAGAGAGGAGGTCACAAAATTGAGAGAGCAGGGTGTTGAAATTACCACTTTTGTAGATAGTGAGACATCAAGAATTACGGCAGGAGTAATGTTGGAGAGCCAGTGGCAGTAAGCCAGGAGCTAACATCGTTAAGGAATGAGGGGGGCTGACCAGGCAAGAAGTAAGTACATAGGGGGTCAGTGGGTGACTTAGTCTGGTATCTCTCTACCACTGGTAGTAGGCTTTTGAGTATCATGTGCCTCACCACAGAAAATAAGTTATATGGATGTTTTGTTTGTCTCTTTGTCTGTTTTTAATGTTCCATTACCGACTTAATGTCCAAATACTGTACTGTTAAATATGTGGAGCCCAGTTTAGAAGAGTTTGATTCTGATTCATATTGCTAAATAGTTTTCTGATCGTGTGTGAGCTTGCCATTCTCACCCTTGTCTCGATATCCAGTGGAGAATTTGCAACATGAAGAAAGGGTTCAGCTCCTGGCTGTGGTATGTATATGGCCTTGGACAAACCGTTTAAACTCTCCAACTTTTCCAACCGTTTAAACCAACCAACTTGGTTGGTTACTTCATCAATAAAAGAGGAGAGGTAATATTTGCCTCTTAGGCTTATTGTGAAGGTCGAAGATAATGTGAAAATATCTAGTCATTGTCCCTAGCACTTAATAGGAGCTCAGTTCAAATGTATTTAGTAAATAACTACATCTAGATATTTTGATTATAAAATACTGCAAAACTGGCCATCTATTCTTTCCGAAAAGAAAATGTCCTTTATGAAAAGAAACTACCACTTGGTAGTTGGTGCATGGTATGTAGAGTTTATGTTATAGATTAGCTCACCAAATCGGGAAATCTGTAAAATGGGTTAATATTGCAATAAAAGTTTTTACTCTACACTCATTAGGTGATTAAGGCAAAAATATTTTCATTGCAATTATCCAAGCTCAGTAAAAAATTTAATAAGGCATTCCCTGCCTTGGGCAGGCTAGCATGAAATTTAATTTGTGCTAATTTGCCCAAAAGTTAGGAAGCAGACGTATTCTGTTTTTAGAATTTGATCCTATGAGAGTGAAACCATTTTTTTCTGATGTGTCTCTATGCATAGATATGTATTCCTCTATCATCTCCTTCAGGCGATCAAAGAATCACCATGAGCCTCATAAAAATGGATCAACATCAGGTGCTTAGTATCAACTGGGTACAGGCAGGCTCTATAGAAATCGGGAATTTTTATGAGACATACTGAGCATAGTGTGTTTGTGTATTGAATATCTATAAAGGAAAGAGTGATAGAATTCAAGTCAGGTGACCTAGATTCAAAGGCTGCCGCTGCTGGTTATTGCTTGCTTTTAAGCAAGGCCTTATTTTCTTCCTCTGTAAAGTGGGCATGACAGTACCTCATGGGGTCGTCATGTTAGTTGAATAAGGTAATATTTGCTATGAAAGTGTCTGCTATGTTATGTTGGTCAGAGGTTAAGGAATCCAGATTATGCCTTCTGGGGATAGGAAGAGGTTGTCAAAGATAGCATTATCAGGTATCTCCGAGTGACTCTAGGTCATCTCCATCATTTTTCCTTCGACCAGGCTGGAAGACATGCAGGGCTCTTTGAGAAAATTACTCTGGACATGTCAAAGAATCGCTGGTAACTGAGCCACTTCTTCATGGGTTAAGGGTATTTTTCCGTCAGACTGAGGTGGTTAGAGAGTTTCAATGATATTTTAGAGGGTCCGTAAGAACCATTCAAGTGAAGGACTGGCCTGAAGTGTCGTGAGTGTTAAAAGGTGAGAGGACCTGGGGCGCCTGGGTGGCTCGGTCGGTTAAGCGTCCGACTTCGGCTCAGGTCATGATCTCGCGGTCCGTGAGTTTGAGCCCCGCGTCGGGCTCTGTGCCGACAGCTCAGAGCCTGGAGCCTGTTTCCGATTCTGTGTCTCCCTCTCTCTCTGCCCCTCCCCTGTTCATGCTCTGTCTCTCTCTGTCTCAAAAATAAATAAATGTTAAAAAAAAAAAATTAAAAAAAAAAAAAAAAAGGTGAGAGGACCTTCCAAGACTTCCTTGACCCCAGCTCTCATAAATATCTGGAAACTGAAGCTCAGAAAGGATAGTCATCAGAAAGGAGCCTGCCAGTACCCAGTTGATACTAAGCACCTGATATTGATCCATTTTTTTATGACGCTTATGGTGATTTTTTGATTGCCTGAAGGAGAAGATAGAGGAATATATATCCATGCATAGAGACACCTCAGAAAATACTGGTTTCACGCTCATAGACTCAAATTCTATGAAATGAGTTTAAATTGTAATTACTGTCCATTAAGGCCGAGGAACACTTGGTAAGCATTTCACCCGTGAGAATATTGTTTCAGTCATAGTCTCTGAGCTAGGTAGTAGGTCTTCAATTCTTTCAACCCATTACAACGTCTCAAGGGAGATTGAGAGGCAGATAGCCATGTGTCCCTGTAGAGGGAGAAACTGACCTTCATAAAGGGTTTGGTAAGTGTATTTGAACTAGAGTACCATTGGGACCCGGCCTTGGCACCTGCTGGCATCCAGGATGAGGCAATGGGTGTTATTCTGATAGGCTCCCTGCACTTCACTCCTGACTCCTCCAACCCAGCTCCAGCCCAGACATCCAACATGATCCTTCCATGATAATGAAAATAGAAGCTCCTTAAAGGAGCATCCTTACAAGTTCAGCCACAGAAATAGGTAGATATTTGCATGGATACCAAATCTATGCTTTGCTAAATCTGACTCCCTGGGACATACTTGATCCTTTCTCGTCTTGATCTTCCCTTTGTACAGTTCTCAAGCCAAAGTGGAGACACAAGCCTGCTTACCGGTGTCATTAAAATATGTCTAATGCTGCGGATCTTAAGAAATGATCTCACATGTAACTTTGTGGAATTGACTACAGCATTTGTTTCAAATGCACTTCAAATGCCAAGTGTTAGTCTAGCTTTGCCATATTTGTAATGCTGTAAGAACCCTGCTTTTAGGTTTCGAGACCATCAATAAGTTGCTCCATTGTATTGCTTACTGCCCAACCGTAGCATCTGGGCGATTTGCAGGACTCCTCCAGGGAGCACCTTTGTCACGTTTTGTCATGTGCTTAGAATGTCAACAGAGCCCCCTTTTGGAATGTGTGGGAGATGAATTCCAATGCCACACGGAAGAACGTGTATACAGATATTTCCCCCTGTTTCATTTTATTTTTTGAATCTATACAGGCAACAGCCTCAGATTCCAATCACCACAGGAACAGGTGTTGTGTATCCTGGTGCTATTACTATGGCAACTACCACACCGTCACCTCAGATGACATCTGACTGCTCTAGCACCTCGGCCAGCCCAGAGCCCAGCCTCCCAGTCATCCAGAGCACTTATGGTATGAAGACAGACGGCGGAAGCCTAGCTGGAAACGAAATGATTAATGGAGAGGATGAAATGGAAATGTATGACGACTATGAAGATGACCCCAAATCAGACTATAGCAGTGAAAATGAAGCCCCGGAAGCTGTCAGTGCCAACTGAGGAGTGTTTGTTTGCTGAATTAAAATACTTTGACATTTCACCTCCCCTCCCCCAACAAAAAGTTCTTAAAGAGCCCGCATGCATTTGTGGCTCCACAATTACATCAGCAGAATGGTCTTAATTGTTTCGTAAAGTGTGAGACAGATTAAGTTTTTCCTGATTTTTCATGAACTTGAGTTTTTGTCGTTATTGTTATTGTTGTTGTTGTTGTTTTTTTAATTTAGGTGAAGACATATTAAATATGAGACACCAGGACTTGAAAACTTATCTCAACCCATAGCTGTCTTACAAGTCTTATATTTTTGTCTTACTTTTTTTTTTTTTTCTTTTGGATGTTGATAAAGGTTTAAGTTACTGTTTTAGATGGGGTTAAACATTCTCACTCAGGTATGCTGTGCCGGCCTACAGGTTGTGAATGTGTTTTTATTCTGAATTCTTTTAGAGAACAACTAAGGATTTCCTATCGTGAAACAGAACCAGTCCACAGCGTGCGCAGCTGCGTGCAGAGCATATTCAAAAGGCCTCAGAATTCCATTGTTTCCACGTGTAGAGTTCAACTCTGAATGTGCCAAACTTTTTCATAACTTTTGAATCTTAATATTTTGAAAGTCTTAAAGGAGACACTGCAAAGTCTTAGACAATCTTTGGCATCTTAAGATAACACAACAAACCACACATTTTTCTTTTCCAGAAAATGGTAAAGTACTCAGGAATCTGGAGACAAGATATTGTAAGGAATGAACAAGGTTGCCACAGTGCAGGTACCCAATTGTGTTTGCCTCTTGACGTGCCATCCACGTGTGACGCGTTATACCGCGCGCGCACCAGAGCGATCACCACACCAGATACCAACCTGGTGGTCTTCTCTGCCTGAGACCACCTCTCACTACATCCATTATCCCTTTGCCTTTTAACCCTGACATTCAGTCTTAACACGTTTTCTCTTAAATTATTCATTCCAGAATGTCAAGGGTCCACTTACTATTTATTTGAAAAAAAAAAAAAATGTTTGTGGCATTAATTTAATAATTCTTGTTTTTCACCCTCCTTTCCTGAAGACCTTTTCAGCCCCTTTCACCTCCTTCTCCTGCTAGACACAAAAGATGCACCCAGTGATTTTATGTCCCCAGCGCATCTGGACGCATTTCTGAAACAAGATACTATTCAATACTTCTACTGGTTTTCAATGTAAACGTATATCTGGCTGCAGGGCTGTGTGTTTGGATACAGGTGTAAGGTCTTACACTTCAACAGATATGCCCCCGAGGTTCTCTGTGACCTCAGAAGCTTTGCCAGAATCCCCTCTAATTCAGTTGAGCAGCAGTGGTAGGATCTGCGTCAGCGGTGTTTCCCCAAAATGCCATTCAGCAGCAAGGGTCAGCAGTGGTGACCGCCAGGCAGGAGAGTCCTGCAGCCAAACCCAAAACCCAAGGTTGTGGACCATGGAGAGGCTACAGTGATGCTGTCACGGGCTGGCATCTTCGCATGGAGTTGCCTTGTCACATCTGGTGCATCTCGGGAGTTTTTTGTTGTTGTTGTTGTTTTGTTTTTTGGGTTTTTTTTGCAAAATCCCCAGGATGCAAGAAGCCACATGACAGCCTCCAGGCAAAGATAGAGGCAAATAGTCATGATACATCCAGAGAATGAAAGAAAACCATAGGGAAGGAGAAGGAGGGGAAATACATTCCCTATATGGGATGTTCCTACTGTTAACTCTGGGGAACGGACGACTTCTGGGGCAGCAGCTGAGCTCCTCTGGCTCACTCCCTCCCTCCATCCATGGCCACATGGGGGGCATGCCTCCCTGTGAACCAGAGTAACTGCACTGGTCACACAAGGATTTCTCTGGAGATGTGCTGATGGGCTGGGAGGCAGTGAGGTTTCATTCCCCATCTCCTAACTCCAGGGAGCTCGGCCATGCCATTTTGACCTTCCTGAAACCAGGACTGACTGTCTGTGGGGTGGGGGAGGGCCTCACCCAGAGTGGTTCAATGGGAAAATGTCAGTTAATGGGACAGTTCACTTCATGGGACAACCCAGAATCTCACCACCAGGACATAGGAACGGCCCCATCAGATTTCTTGAGCCATTTTGTCACTTGGAAGAAAATAGTGTACCTTCATATTTATTTAAAGAGTGCTCAAGGCCATACCTAATAGCAATAAATAGGTCTAGCCAAGATGTTACTGGCTATGTCATTAGCTGGGAGTGCTCTCCATAAGCTGATTAAGGTACTGATAGGAATGTTTTGTTCTTAGTATTGGTTGGGGATTGGAACTTTGTTTTTGTACATTTATTTCAAATGAGGAGGAGGTCATTTTTTTCTCAAAAGAAATGAATATTTATTATTGTTTTACTGATTTCTGTTGATTATATATACCTCTCCTCCTCGCTTCATTCTCAACGTTTTTTCCTTTCTCTTGGACTCTTGCGTTTGCTGTCTCCTCCTCTCTCTTCCTTTTTTATTTTGTCGCATAGGTAGAGTGCTGTATGGCTAGCATTGTATTGTATGTAATTAATTTTGCACAAAGGCAAACATTTAGAATAGTAGGTTAATTTTGTTTGTTTTTTATGACCATGCCAAAATAATATTCTGGGCTGGTGGAGAACAAAGGACTGTTCTTTAGGACTGAAACTTGATTTTGCTTGTAGTTAAAAAAAAAAAAAAAGAAAAAGAAAAAAAAACAACAAAAAACACACACACTCACAGATGTTGTTTCGTAAGTGTTATAAGCACTGGATATAAATGGTATTTTTTATCACTTCTGACTAATGTGAAACTTGTACGAAAACTACACGAACAAAAGTCATCTGTTTCGACTCGTGTGGGCTTGCCTCACAGTTGCCGGATTTGAGTCATTTTTATGTCTTGTTATTTCATTTATTTATGCAAAATACATGTGTGTATGAACACTTTGTTTTAGCTCCAGCTCTGCCTCAGTACTGGGGTGCAGTCACTTCTGGCCATGTTCTTAAAAGTGAAAGGCTATTCAGGAATGATCTGATTGTAAACGTCTCTTTCATTGGGTCAAACGGCGATGCTGTATTTGAATCTAAATTCTGTGCATAAGCAGTTTACTCTATTTATTAGCCAAGTTTGGCTCTAAATATCCATGGAAATTAAGAATGACAATCATAGGGATCACTTCGTTTTATTTTCAGTGGGGCTTAAACAAAGTTTTTATGACTCTACCATCTCATTTTAGATTTTTCTAATTGTGTAAATATAACATAGAAATAGAATTTATTTTTGGTTCATGAATACGTAGTGAAATATAAGTTACGTATTTCCTTTTTGTTCTCTCTCCGTATACCTTGGTCCAGACTAGAAGTTGACGAGTCAGTGTACCTCATGGGGATAGTGAACTAGCAGCCGCAGTGAGAGAGCAGTGTTCCACCCGCAGCTGGGGAAGCAAAACCCTTCACTCGGGTTCCCAGGCAGTTTAGAACCCACTGTCCACAGGCTCAGACTTTTACTTATTTTTTTCTCATAGAAAGTCGATGAATTGATTATACTAAATTTCCAGTACAGCTGGGGAAGAGTCAATTTGCTTTTGTAAATCCACATAAATCTTCTAAGGTAGTTCTGTGACCATTTACTAGCAAGAAGCATGAATGCCTCCGAGATTGACCATTAATAAAAGTCCTACCATGCCAATTAGATTAAAAAATGCTAATCAACTGTTTTCAGTGCTTCCTATTTCACAGTATCTTCACATCAAAGAAAAACCATCTCCATGTTGTTAAAGAACTTACAGGATCAGGATTTTCCTTGTCACTTAGGATAGGGACACTGGCGCACAATCCTCTCCTAAAAAAAAATGGACCATATGGGACAGGAAGGAAGGGAAAGGAAGGAAGGAAGGAAGGAAGGAAGGAAGGAAGGAAGGAAGGAAGGAAGGCAGAGAAAGGAAGGGAGAGAGAAAGAAAAGGTCAATCCATGGACAGGAGCAGCCAGGCAGGCGGTTTCTCTATTTCCTTGGCAGAGGCGATGCAGTACCTTCTCCAGGAAGGTAAGAAAGTTATGTCGTTTTCACGTGTATTCAGCTCAGTCTTCCAGGAGCACATCAGTCTGCTTCATTTGGTGTTTGAGACTCGCCAGCCTTGTCCTCAGGCCCGATTCATTATGCCAGGGTCCTGACACAGTCTCCCAGGCCAAGTTCTAAATTGAGGTGTGGGCTCACAGTGCTGTTGAGCTTGTCAAATTCTGGCCTCCCCTGCACATTAGCCCCACTGGAGCCTGGGGTGTTTGAAAAGGGTGTGATCACTCTAGGGCTGAAATTAAAGGCTTCTTTCTTTTCCTTATGAAGCCGGGCTGCTTCTTCGGAGCACACCCTCCCAAGCCAGGAGCACCAGGCACTAGCTGAAAGCAGGGATTATTCCGAGGAAGCCCATCTACCCCCAGTAGGAAGGCAGCCTGGTCACTTGAACACCACAGGCAGAGGCTGCTTCTCCCAATTTACTCATTCTGCAAAGAGCTGACCTCGACCTACTCATTAGGGAAAGGAGAAAGAGTCACTTAGTAGTTTTAAACCATATGAGAAGTCCTGTTCCAAGTGCCAACGACTACAACGAATGCAGCTAGAGGAATGTATTGAAATTATTACTGGGTCTTCCTTTCTAATGAGAAAAATGACAAAAATGGTTGCTGTAGCCTTGCCTGATTTTGTACGCATTTGTCCAAGGACTGAGTTGGCACTGAAGCTCACTTCTCAAAGTATAATAATATTGTATGACCTCATCTGTCCCTTTACAGAAACACCTGCATCATTTCCTTAAGCCATCTGCCCCCTGACATGTCTTCTTCCTTAATAAACAACTTCTATCTGTTACTCCTGCTGATGACGTTCTGTTTCTGATGCCATATACTGTTGAGCGTAACCCTCTGCTAATATCGTTGCAAATATCGATACACAAGCACATTTCCTTTTCATCCCCATCCCATCTTTCCTTCTGGGGACAGATTGCTTTCCAAAAGCTCATGAACAAGTAGTGGGAATGCTGGTACCTTTGGGGCAGGGCTAGAGGAGGGGGTGGGGGTGGGGGACAGAAAGGTAATGCTGAGTTCAGATACTCTTCCGATTGGAGTCCGTGGCTATATGAACGCTTGACGGTAACTCAGTGACATATCTTGCTCAGTAGTTTCTTATTCCTGAAGAACCACAAGCATAAGGTGAGGCCTCAGTGCTGGTGCTCTTGGAGTATGGGGAATGTGCAAATATTTAACTGTTTTGTATGCTGCACATTGCAGATCTGCTCATGTGCATTCTCCGTTCGTCTTCCTTTGTCATACGTGTTTTTGCTTTTTTTTTTTTTTTTTTTGGAAAGTGCAGTCTTTATTGTACCCTTCTTCAGCTTGTAGCAAATTAGAATGCTTAGCATTTATGTTCATTCATTATTGTATTTGCCATGTAAAATTTTTATTACCTTAGACAAGCTTATAAGCTGTTACTACATAACTTATCTTACTGTAACTCTTTTATTTCCCGACCTTGTAATTTGTTTGTGATGTATATTGTGAGATTGTATTCTATGTTAATTTAATCAGCACAATTCACTGACATGCTGGACTGACATGCTGGCTGCTGTTTCAAAGTGTAAAGTTTGTGTAGGGCTGTTGGGACAACTGTGGCTTGTTGTTGAGGTACTGTGCAACACTGCGGGTGTGGCCCTTAACGATGCTAAGGGCATTCACTACACCCTCGAGCAAATTTAACTGCAGATTTTCTTTGTAGAAATTCTATGTATAACGCAGGTACCTACTTGGCCCATGGCTGGTAACTATTTGGGCAATTAGAAAAACAAAAAAAACAAAAACCATAAAAACTAGTGTCTATTGCTGCTTTGAATATGTTTGAAAGTCTGAAAATGTAAATAATTTATCAAAAAAAAAATCTTGTACAGTCCAGTGTAAAGTTTTTAAATGACCTTAAGGGTTACCATCACATCTCTCTCACACTCTCCTCTTAATCATGGAAAAAAAAGTTTGCTAAGGATTAAAGAAATGGGGGAAAAAAGAATATCTTCAAATTTAAAGGAATGAATCATTGTTCTTAGCTTTGTTGCATACACACATTTCTTGGATTTCGTTGTGCAGTATTGACGTGAGATAAAACTCAACATTGAATAATCTTTCAGTGGTACTTTTCAAAGTCTTCCCCTCCTCTGCCTCATAATTAAGGGAAAAGACAAAATTGAAAGACGCACTGTCTTTATCTATCCTGGTGTATGTTGGCACCTTAGCTACTTTTTTTTTTCTTTTTGCACAAGGTGCTTTCCTGATATGTTAAACATGCCATCTTTGGGTGATAATGTATATGCCATGAAGGGGCCCCGGCCCCTCAGGGGAGTGTCTATAAGAACCTGCCTATTTATGCTCATTTACCTCAAGACTGTCCTCTCTACCCTTAATCTAGTCGTCATCACTCCATCTTTTGTACTGCTGTTGACACTTACAAATTAAAGATAAATTTTGTTTTATGACCTCTGTGTACGGCCTTGTCTGTGCCCTGCAAAGTGTTCCCGCCATGGAGCCCGGTAAGCCCCAGGCTTGCCCCCACCTGCTGCTGGAGCCTGCAGAGCTCTCCCTCTCCCTGCCCTTGCTTCTGCCCTGCTGGGAGGTAGGTCCCAGAAAGCCTCCAAACCCCTGAGAGCCTGGAAAGACTTGCCTGCTTTTTTCACTGTGGAGCATACACTGCTGTAGCAGGAAATGCTTGTGGATTGAGACGGTAGGAACAGGATCCAAGGTGGATTTTTGTCAAGAGAAGATGAGAGAGAATGTCACTTCCTATTTGCCTGACTTCTGCGTGACAGTGAAACAGTTTATAGAAGCTCCCAGCATCCTGGGGTATGAACAAATCTCAAGGGCCAGCCTCTCATCTGACACCAGCCTCCACAAGCCCAGCAGCCAAGAGTGGAAAATGCCACACTTCTGGAACCTTTGCCTCCACGGTGGTTGGGAGCAGTTGGCTGATTATTTCTCAGTCGCTTCTGCCTCGGAGGAGGAGAGCTCCCATCCCGTTGTGCAGACCGGAGCTGGACCCGGCGTGAAACTCTGCTCCAAATGATACCAGCTCCTAAGAGTCTAAGGGATGGAGGTGGGGTAGTGGGCTGAAGGAGCCAGCCCAGCAAGGAGACTGGCCAAACCAGCCCCACCAGTGCTGTGGATGCCAGAGGTTAGTTACCAACACCCGAAGAGAGAAACAAAGGGTGGGGTGGGGGTGGGGGGTGGCCAGCAACTTCTTTTTTGGTATTTCCTATGAAAACTGAGTCGTTGGAGAAACGACAAGGATTTGTGGAACTTTTCTTTATCACAATCAAATCGTAAGTTTGGTACAGCTGTTAGAAGGCCTGAAAGCTTAACTTTCTACGGCCCTCCTTCCTGGTGTGGGTCCTTCAAAGGCCTGGTAAACATAGGGCAATGCTGTGGAGTCAAACCATTACCTGGCTCTGCCACTTGCCTGCTGTGTGATCTTCCCCAAGTGACTCCAGAGTTTTCTCCTCTGGAGAATGGGGTGAAAATCCCTACCTCTCAGGGCTGGGGGAATTAAATAGCACGAACAGGCCTGCACACAGAGCGCATGGAGAAAGCCTGCCTCCGTTGATCAGAGGATGTCTGAGCCGGGGGTGGGGTGGGGGGTGGGGTGGGGGGGGAGCATCAGTGTCACTGGCGGAGCAGAGTGAGGGGCTTGCCTGAGGCCTAACTTCCTGGTCACAAATGGTCACACAACCTTCCTCCCAGCTGGCGCCCGGGGCCCCAGGTGTTCTCCTTCCCAGGGCACCCTTGCTACTGCCTCGGGTCTTCTTTCTAAAACACAGACCTGCTCCGTCTCCCCTCTCTTCTCCTCTCTTAAAGTCTCCCGGCTCTCCAGAGCTGACTGGGCCAAATCCAAACTTTCTCCCCACACGGTCCTGCGTCTGCGCACCTGCTGGCCTTGTTTTCTGCCCAACACGCCTGCAGCTTCTCCCCCTACCCTCGCACCCCTCAGCCTGTCCTCCTCCCTGGGGCTCTCACTTCTCCCTTCACGTGGATACATCTGTCCCCTTGTCTCTTTGGGGAATTCCCACTCGTCTCTCAAAGCTCACCCTAGATACCACCACCTCATCAGGCCTTGCCTCGTTTGCCAGTTTCAGGCTCTCCCTCAGGGCTCCCAGGGCACACTGAAATGACCTCTAGGACCGAGTTTCCTGCATTGTAACAATTTGTTTCTGTGTCTATCTTTTCTGCTAGATGACGGGCTCCTGAAACCAAGGACTGTGCCTTGGCCCTCCCAGCTTCCAGCACAGTGCTTGGCGTATAGTAAGTGCTCAATGCTGTTTGTGGAATTAATGTGTGAATGGGGGCAACCTGGCCTCCGTGCGTGGTCTAGATGCCTGTGATTATCAGGGTCTTAGATGGTGGGGATGAGGGAGCCTGTGGAAGTACCTTGGCACTAGTCTCTTTATCTGGAGGAAAATCTTAGTTAAAACATCTCTGATCGTTCTGTGGGAGCCACTGCCAGTCAGCATGATGGGTTTTCCTGGTCAGGCATTAAGAACCCCCATGCTTTGGGAAGGACCCACACTATTGGACAGTCAAGTTTCCAAGCCTAGAGCCACTGCTGTGTCCTTCCTGTGGGTATCGGAAGGACAGAACAGAAAGAGGAAGTTTTATTGGTTTGCCCTACTCTTCCTTTGACATCGAGGGATCTAAGAATGCCCTCCACTCTGCCCAGGTTCCAGGGGTACTGGGATGCCTGGCCCCTGGGCCCTCATCGTGGGAAGAGAGGGAAACGTAGCTGCTCTACCTGCTGAGGAGAGCAAGGCAGTGACCGTGCAAGGTGTTCCCTTAGTATTCTCTCCCTCTTTGACCGAAGAAACCCATGGTCCAGGGAATAAGTGGCTCCTCCCCTTACTAGTGCTCTGGAGTCTTGCGTCCTCAAGATGTGACCACAGATCAGCAGCAGCAGCATCACCTGAGACACAGGACAGCACCACGTGGGCCCCCCTGAGTAGCAGGGTCTGGCACGCAAAACACGCTGATAACAATTACCCACCTCTTCTTAGTCAACAGTGCACCATGGGATGGAGGCGTTAAGAATTTTTGTCCTCATGTGACCCAGTGTCACACAGAGATTAAGTGGCAGTGCCAGAACGCACACTCGTTCTAATTCGAAACACGTATTGCACACGGCTCCCAGTAGTCCGTGGGGATTGCCTGTAGTGGTGCGGCCCCGGATCTCGACCGCGAGTACCGCCGGGTGTCACAGGCTGTATCACCGTGGGAACACTCGGGCATACGGAGGGACAGCGGCCTCTGATATTTCCAACACTCTAATTCCCTGCTGTGGCTCAGCCTTGGTGACCGGCCCTGACTGAGGTCCAAGAAAGACCCAGGCCAATAGGATAACTCACTTAAGCCCTTGTACCACAGCCCCCTCTGTCCTTTGTCCACCTACCGCCAAGTAGCTTTTGAGAAGATCGGCAAGGAATTAAGTGTGTGGATTCTGGGAGTGGGAGAGACAGAGGGAGATACCCAGTAAAGAGAGTGATCAGGAAAGGTGTCTGAGCCACCTGTCACCTTGGCATTAGATCCTAGAATCATATGTGGATTATTCATTCGCTAGGCTTTATAAACCCACCCCCTGGCAGGCAAGACTGACCCTGCCCCGTCTCTCCTCAGTCACTAAGACTGTGAGCTCTGTCTCTGTGACCCGCTCTAATAGTTTATCCAGTTTCCACCCCGTCCTCCATTCCCACCCTACCCCGTCTTCACTGCCGCACAGAGGGGTCCTCCTCTCAGAGTCAGTCATGGCATAAAACACACATGGCAAAGCCCAAACTGTGTGCACTCCTGCAGGCTTTTCCTCATGCACGCTGGCCCCGATCCACCTTGCCGGTCCACAGCCCATCACGCTGCCAGCGTGGGCACATTGCACATTCACCTGTTCACGCCACGCTCTGAATTGTCTCCATGTACCTGGAGGTTCCTCTCTCTCTTCTCCAGCCACCATCACCTCGCATACGTCAGAGCTCAGCCTGAATGTCACCCCCTGTGGGAAACCTCCTTATACCCAGAAAGTGAGAATTGCAGACGCGATATGATTGCATTTGTCACGTGTCACATGCCAGCCCTGGCACGTAGCAGGTACCTAACAAATGTGTGTCTTTACGAAGAAATGAAAGAATGAATTCTTTCTCTTTGAGTTCAAAGTATTCCAGGCTCTGCCAGTGGCTATTTTTTTTAAGCCTGCTCTCCTAACTCCATGGCTTCTAGATCTCTACATTTATCAGACTGTCAATGTGTTTCCCCACGTCTTTGGGCTTTTGGTCAGTTCATGCCCCTGTTTCAATTGTCCTTCCCCCTGTATCCTTCTTTCCTTTAAGGTCCAACTCAAAGTCTGTCTCCTTCGACAACCATGACAAAATCTTAAGAGCAGAAATACTACCAGCATTCCATTTGGCCCTGACCCACAGCTCTGAATATTGGGTCTTCTTTTCTCCATTTCATAGAAAAGAAACGGAAACACACAGAAGTCAAGTGGCTTGCTCAGGGTCTCCCAGTTGGTCAGAATGGATTCTTCCACCTCTCAGATTTCTCCAGCCCAGAATGAATCTTTCTTTCCCTCTAGGTTAGTTTCTCAACCGTTTTTTCTTCCCACTATCACCACTTAAGGGGCCTCTTTAGACATCCCTTCCACAGCCTCCCACCCTTCAAGAAATGTAAATACCACAAAATACTATCTGCTTGTGTACTCTATTGATATCTGTGCTTTATTCATTAAAAAAAAAAAAAAAAAAAAAAAGATTCATCACCCCCTAAGAACCAATCTTTCCCTTTTGGGGGCATGATCTTGCCCTCATGGAGGAGGCAAGCTCTCTGTCAAGTTCGCTTTGAGGTTTGACCCTTATCATTGAGTTTGTAACTGGCTCCCTACTATATTGTGAGTTCTGTTCTGGTTACGGTGGCTTAGTAACAATTTCCCCCAAAACAACCATCTGTTATCCTCACAAAATCTGTGAGCTCACCGATTTGAATGGGGTACAGAGGAAGGCCTTTCTCCATTCCACACTGTCGGGGACCTTATCTAGGAGACTCCAAGGCTGAGGCTGGAGTAAACAGAGGCTCCTTTGCTCTCGCACTTGGCACTGAATGCCAGCTGCTGGTTGAAGCAACTGGCCAGAATACCTACACGGGCCCTCTTCCTGTGCCTTGGGCTGCCTTACAACATGGTGGCTGGGTGTCGAGGCTGAGCAGCCCGGGAGCAAGACAATCTTCTTTCATGGCCAGTCCCAGAAGTCCTACAGTGTCACTCCCACTGTGCTTTGTCAGTGTCACAAAGCCGCACCCAATTCAAGGGGAGGGGTAATTAACTCCACCTCTCGGTGGGAGAGTGATAAATGAGGTTCTTAATAGTGTATGGGACTGGAGATGTTGTAGTAGCTACTTTTGGAAAATACGATCTGCTGATCTGTGACCCTTGTGCCCCTCCTCCAGCCACCACTCCATCTTCATAGGGCCTTGCACATGGTGTAGTTTTGGTATAAGTGCATGAAATGTATTTGGATGCCCTAAGTGGAGAGGATGAAGCCCCAGATCTTGGTCCATCCCTGCCATTACCAGCATGTGGTTACCATCGTCCAGAGATCCTGGAGAGGCCAGTGGTGGGCAGGAAGCTTACTGATGCACCACGGTACCCTAGAACAAATGGTGAGTAGCAAGCATTACGAGATCCCGAGGAATAGTTCCTTTTTTTCCTCTCAGGGGCAGTCCAGTTATTTCTGGAAGTGTTCACACCAGTTAAATTCCTATCTATATACATACATTATATATGCAAATATGTCTATAGACAGATATATATGGATAGACAAATAGATTGATCGATATACATACATACATACATAGAAAGTGAGAGAGTAAGTCACTCAGAGTATTTGCAATAGAATTTGACTTATATTCATTTCTTGAGAAGCCTGTCGAAGAAACTAATGTTGTCACTAACCAGCAAAATACTGATCACTCCCTCTTTGGCAATATTCTTTCTATTTGTATTGATATTTTGTCTACACTACTATCATGAATACAACAAAAGATGTTTTTAAGTGACAGTAATCAATACTAGGAGCCATAAAGTATATATGAGAATAATTTAGTTTTTTTCATGCTCAGGAAATAATAGTTTTGATGTTCTAATAGTCTCAAGTATGGCCTACATTTTTAATCAAACCCAGAAAGTTAGGTTGAGGAAAACAATGTCAGCCTTAAAACAATTTATTAAGTTTGGACTTTGGATTAACAATAATCAGCTAATGGATATTATTATATACTCAAACTAGGTCTAAATAAGCAAGAATATTTAGTACATTCTTTTATTTGAATATTATCAATAATTCTGTTTTGAAGTATTATTACACATTAATTTTAATAAAAACTCAGTATTTTCATAAGTGTTATTGTATGAAAAGAATAAATGAGGCTGGATTTGCAAAGTGTTGAATTTGGACATATTTTTGGAAATGAAAGAAGCAGTAATGTTATTAATGAACATCGTGGGCAGGTAGGAAAGTTAGGACAAAACAATTATAAAATGAATGCAGAAGAATAGTCAGGATTCTGATTCATGGACAAACCAGTTGTTCATTCATGATGTGACACACTGCCCTGATTCTAACCCTATTAGAGTAAATTTAATTGCAAAAAGTACCCATTTATTCTGTATTTGGATAAAAACCTTTATGAAATCATTTAGATGCATTTATTACACACTGAAAATTTTTTTAATGTTTATTTATTTTTAAGTGAGAGAGAGAGAGCACGAGCAGGGGAGGGGCAGAGAGAGAGAGGGAGAGAGGGAGACACAGAATCCAAAGCAGCCTCCAGGCTCTGGGCTGTCAGCACAGAGCCTGATGCGGGGCTTGAATCCACAAACCATGAGATCATGACCTGAGCTGAAGTCAGACGCTTAACCGACTGAGTCACCTAGGTGCCCCTATTGCACACTTTTTAAAAAAGGAACTCACTTTAAAAGGGCACTTATTTATTAAAACTGAGGGGCTCCTGGGTGGCTCAGTCGGTTGAGTGTCCGACTTCGGCTCAGGTCATGATCTCGCGGTCCGTAGGTTTGCGCCCCGCATCGG
This sequence comes from Panthera pardus, assembly GCF_024362965.1. Taxonomy (NCBI): domain Eukaryota; kingdom Metazoa; phylum Chordata; class Mammalia; order Carnivora; family Felidae; genus Panthera; species Panthera pardus. Next base: position 43,136,508 of record NW_026526677.1, read on the forward strand.
GCTCTGTGCTGACAGCTGGGAGCCTGGAGCCTGTTTCAGATTCTGTGTCTCCCTCCCTCTGACCCTCCCCCGTTCATGCTCTGTCTCTCTCTGTCTCAAAAATAAATAAAAACGTTAAAAAAATTTTTTAAAAATAATAAAACTGAAAATAACAACACCTGTGCACTATATTGGTTTGAGCCACTGGAGAATAAGAGGTAAATTCACAACCAGCCATCTCTCCTTAGGCCTGGGTCTGGGAGCACCTTTGGTTCTCCACCTGCAGAAGTAACCTGGACCCTGCATGAATTCCAGGAAGCAGGTAGTTGATGTGCTAGGGGATGTCAGCCAAGCAAGCATACTTGCCCTGGACAGAGCTATGGAAAAGACAAGTGGTCTGGACCTTAAATTGTGTCAGATAAGACATACCAAGGGATAAATACTGCAGCTATAAATACAACTCAAGAAACTGGATCATTTTTCAGGCTGTTGAATTTCAAATGCCTGCCAAACAGAGTGCAATATCTGGGACTATTTCTGCAGCTCTACTGCAAAGAGTGGCTAAAGTCCAATTAATGTAACTAAGAAAATCTGGGAAGTGAGGACCAGAAGAGTTAAATTGCCCAATCAAAACTTGGAATTGAAATTAATTTCACAAATGTTAATATGTTTGGAGGAAACTCAATTTAACCCTGAATTTCAGTCAACTCCACAATGATAGACTAAAGAGATACAGGAGACACTAAAAAAGGTTGAATATTGGTTACCTCTGTCGCAATCCTAGGGGCCACACCACTCAAATATATGAATTGCATCAAGTTTTCTGATTGGCCTTCTTGCGGGTGGGGGGGTGGTGGAGATAATTCAGAGAGTTGAAGTCATCTGGGAAACCCCCTCTTCAAAGCAAAACAAAGCAAAACAAAAACCCACAAAGCTTTAGAGAGGTCAGGTATTGCATTATTTAGATTTCATTGATTATAAATGACAGAAATCTGATTTAAGTGGTTTCTGTACCCCAAAGGGATTTAGTGGCTTATGTAACTAAAAAGGTGCATAGATAGCATGGCTTCAGGCATGGCTGAATACAGGTGTTGACAGGGGAGCCACGATTTTGTATTTTTGTGTCTCTGCTCTCCTCCAGGTAGTCTCTTTCCATGAGATATTCCTCTGCGGCTGCAGACTTACATTCTCTGTTTTAATTTCTTCAGAAAGAGGGCTTAGAGAGCTGCTTCCTGGTTTTTCAGTTTGAAGAATTAAGGACAGATTTCTTACTCTGAGTCCACACATTGTATACGTTGTATACTTTGCAGTCCGAGCTCACAGCTTGAAACCTGTAGAAGATTATGACCATTTTTTTTCTTTGCTGCATTAGTTATTTTCCTTGTAGGTCAGAATTTTATGTAGCTTTTTTCTTTCATTTATGAAGTTGTCTATGTCATTAGTAAATCACGAATTTAACTCTTCCATTATGTAGCTCTCCTCTCGGTATGTTCAAGCACACTAGTCGTTTATCAATTTTATCTTCTCGAAGAACTATTTTCTGTTCCAACATAGATCAGTTGTTTGATGGCCCTGCTGCACAATTTTGGTCTTGGGCTCTTCCTTCTCCGTCACACTGCATACGTATTTCTCTGGTGTTAGATACATTGTTTCCTAGACCCCGTGTCTTTTTCATTGTTTACTCCCTTGTTTTGGCGGAGTGCATCTCCCAGGGGCTTCTTGGGAAAGGGTGTCTGATGGGTACTTGTGTTTTTGAGACATTGTCTAAATATCTTTATTCTGCTCTCATACTTTGTTAATAATGTGTTTGGATAGAATTCTAGTTTGGAAACTATTTCGGGTTAAACTTTTGAAAGTATTGCTTCATTGTCTTCTTAGCTTCCAGCAGACAGGGCTATTGAAGTGTCTAAGGCCACACTGATACTTGTTCCTGGGTATGAAACACTCCCCCCCCCCCCCCCCCCCCGACAGCTTGGTGTGGGTACGCATTTATTTATGTATTTATTCATTGTACTGTACTAGGCACTCTCCTTCAAACTGGAAATTCATAGCCTTCAGTTCTGGAAAGTCACCTTGAACTATTTGGGGATTTTCTCAGACTTCACTCTTAGTCTTTCTCAGGAACTCATAGATTCACGTGTTGAAAGTTCTGATGTGGTCTTAATTTTATTTCTTCTTTCCAGAGTTTGTTTCTTTGTATTTTTGCTTTATGTTTTGGGAGAATAGCCTCAACTTTATCTTCCACGTACGTATCATTTGAGGTTGTTGTTTTTTTTTTTACTTCTGTATCATACGTTTAATTTCCAAATGCTTTTCTTTGTCCTCCAAAAGTTTCTTTTCTCATAGCATCCTGGTTTTGTCTCATGGAGACTATAACTTTTCTTATCCCTCTGAAAACGGTGAGGATACTTACACATTTCTTCTCCTTACCTGATCACCGTTTCATTCTAATTGCTTCATTCATTCAACTTCTATTGGACATTTACTATATGCCAGGTGGCTAAGAACTTGGGATAATTCAGGAAACAAAACAAACATCCCTGTCCTTGTGCGGCTGCATTTGGTGGCTTATTTTGTTGTCTTTCTTTAATATTAGAGAACTTGCTAATGTGTTTGGTGAACCTCAGTTCTCTGTCCATGTTTAAGAGTAGGATACAAAAAACCCAATGGGAAGTTGTATGTAGGAGAAAGAGCTTGTCATTTATCTTTGCTCTAAGTGACATGGCTGGGCTGTTTTCTTGGAGAACTTCTGATGTCAGCATGTCTATATCTTCCCTAAGGTTCACCCAGAAAAGATCTTTGAGCACCCTGCCCGATAATTCTAAGCCTGATGGCCAGCCTCATGCAGACAAAGCAGGGAAATGTTTGGTCCATTCTGTCCTTTTTCAGGCTGATGTCTAGAGATTCTCTGGTTTACCCCTTGTAAAGACCAAGTTTCCAGTCTTCTGCTAGACTGGGGAGAGTCAGTTACTGTGCAGAGTTAGGGAAAGGATTCATCTGCCTCTCAACCAATTCTTCTATTTTAGCCTTACCTTTGTACTTCCAGAGACCTCAGAGCCTGTAGATGCTAGAGCTAAGAGTGTTGTGTTAATAGAAGTCATGTTGCATCTGTGGTTCCCAACTACTGGCTTAGGCTTTGGCTTGCTGGGCTGCGAAATCCATTGCATTTCACTGTCTGCTTTCCACCATCTAAAATTTTAGTGCTACAATCTTCTCTACTGTTCCCTTTGTCCTCTGGGTTTCTGCCTTTAACAATATCTCTTTAGAAATATTTTAGTAATGTTTTAGGAGAAAGCAAAGCTAAAATGTATGTGTTCATTCTGACATTTTCAGCTGTCCTCTGAATCCTTAGTGGATTTTTTTTTTTTTTTTTTTTTTGAGGATGAAGAAATGAAAGCTGTTTTGTATCTACTGTGGACCAGATACAGAGCTGGACATTTTTTTAAGTTTTTATTCAAATTCTAGTTAGTTTACATCTACAGTGTTATATTTAGTTTCAGGTGTATGTTACAGTGTTTCAACATTTCCATACAACACCCTGTGTTCCTCTAGATAAGTGCGCTCCTTAATCTCCATCACCTTTCACCCATCCCCAAACCCACCTAGAGCTGGGCATTTTTACTTACACTATTTTTTTAACGTTTATTCATTTTTGAGAGACAGAGAAACAGAGCGCGAGCTGGGGAAGGGCAGAGATGGAGACAGAATCCAAAGCTTTCAGCACAGAGCCTGACGCAGGGCTCGAACTCACTGACAGGAAGATCATGACCTAAGCCGAAGTTGGATTCTTAACCGACTAAGCCACCCGGGTGCCCCTTTACTTACACTATTGAGTTTAATCCTCATGGCAATGAATCCTTTGGCAATGGGAAGAAAGGCTCCTGGAGATTAGTTCATTTGATGATGATCTATTTAATTCAACCTAGAAATCATTGGTTAAACTATCACATGCCTCAAACTGTACCAGGTACAGATGAAGGAGTAATGTTGACATGCAGTCATCTGAACCCGAACTTGGGAGCATCCTGGGCTCTCACCATTGTCATTTCCATATGCTACTGCTTGTATCTCCTCAGTATGTGTCACCTGCGCCTTCCCTTGCTTCCCAGAGAGTGCTGCCTTGGTTCAGGGCTTGAAGATCTCTTTTCTGGGCCTCGCAGTGATGGACTTACTACCTGAACTTCATGCTTCCAATCCCGCCACTGCATCTGCAGCCAAGGTGGCCTTTTTAAACTGCAAAGTCTGATCACATCACTTTTGGCTTAAAACCTAAATGCCACGGACAGTGCTACTGTGTGCCAGTGTCCAACAGAGCCTGGCAGTTATCTGCACTCAGGGAAGAACCTAATTTGTCTCTGAGTCCTTGGTACCTACTGGAGGGCCTAGCATCCTAGTGAGCATTCAACCATGTTCACTGTACCGGACAAGACATAATAATTCAAGACATCATGAACTTACGCTCCACCCCTTACGTAGACTGGAATCCACTGGGATTCCAACCCAGGTCCAATGACTCCAGGTCTCCAGATGGCTTCCTTGTGAGCCCAGTGGTGGCACCCCATGACTTCTAGTCTTCCCTCTCCCCACTCTTTGGATGCCCTCAGTGAGGTCTGTCCCAGTGCCCTCCAGGCCTTCCTCTGCTCACATCCTTCCTCTTCTCCTCCTCCATCCCTAGAGAGAAAGCAAAGTACTGAGCCTGATATTTTATCCAAATACCAGGGGGTAAGAAGGGAAGGAGCTACGATTCTTTCCCCTTGGACACAGTAGGAAATACATCTCCTGCCTCTTTGAGTGGACTTGGAGACTCAGCTCAATTTCATCTCCTGAATCTTCCAGAGTCGTCCGTGCATTTAACCTCCACCCTAGGAGCACTTGCTTAGATCGTCAGGGGACAGGGAAGGGTAGAAACCGTTTATTTGGTTTTAGCATTACCCATATAGTATTAGGTGGGAATTTCCAAGAAATTATGTGGCAATGACGTTATAACTTTCACACGATGGCTGGAAACAACATTATAAAAATATTACCTAACACGACTCCATATGGACATATGAAATTTCATTCCATTTTATACATGTAATTAAGTGGCCCACATAATGAAGTACTGTGTGTGCAAAGAAGTAGATGGCTTTCGTAGGTGAAAGATAGCTGGGGCAGGAATAACACTAGCATTTTAAAGGAGAATAATCAGGCAATGGTGGCTAAAAATTATTGCACTTCATTCTATAAACAACTTAAACTTGATGGATTTCTTTTCCCCTTAAAGCTAGTCTTCTGGTTGTAAGCAAGACAAATACATTCAATAGCCTTCTGCTAAAACACTCTCCTACCCTGTTTACTAAAAGTGGTGAGCAGAAAATGTTCTGAGCTTGGAATCAGACAGAGCTAGGTTCAAATCGCAGATTGCCACTTACTAGCTAAGTGACCTTGGGTACTTGGCTAAGCCAGTGCTGCTCAGAATGTGGTCCTTGAACCAGCATTATCATCTGGGGGCTTCCCAGAAATTCAAAATTCAAAGGCACTACCTCTGAGTCTCTGATGGTAAGGGCCAGGAATCTGTGTTTAAGCAAGCCCTCCAAATGGTTCCAAACACTAAGAATGAGAGCCACTCCCTTCAATTATCAAAGTCTCCATGTCCTTCCCTGTAAATGGATCCTTTATGGCAGAGAACCCCACACAAAAGAGCTTGAAAAGAATAAGAATTCACTGATACACAAAACCAAAAGTTCAGAGTTGGAACTACATTCCCATGGGGCTTGATCCAGCATCTCAATATCACCCCCCCAGTTCCTTTATTTTGGGTTCCTGACATCCTAGCATAAAGAGGGCTCAAAAGGGAGATTCAAGTGAGGTCTCAAGCTACAGTTTCTGCCCACCTCAGTTTGAAAACCAGTATTCCTATCTTTTACATGTTTACTGAGCAGCTAGCCTATGTCAAGCATTGTGTGGGTGCTGAGACACGATGTTAAGCCGCTCCGCACTCCAGCAGTATTGACTATGTTCCCAGACACACTGTGCTATGTCTTACCTCCTTGTGTTTGAATGTGTTGTGCGTTTTTTTCTGAATTGCCCTTTCTGTCAGGACCATTGGGGGAACTCCCATTTATCGTTAAGAAACAACTTGGACAGAGACTACTTTCTAAAGCTGTCCTCAGCTCTCCTGCCAGCAATCACCTCCACTCACTGCACTCCCAAGGCCCCCTAGCATGTGCTCTTTCCTCTTGCTGGGATCCATGGGGCCAGTATGTGTTTATAGGATCAGCCTTCCACCCTCGACAGTGAGCTCCGTGAGGGCACAGCCCCTGTCTCATCGTTTAAAAACTTCTAGCCCCTGCCTGGCTTAGGGCCCGGCACAATGCAGATGCTTCACAAATCATCTTGAACTCAACTGACCCTTCTCAGAATCGTGAGTATCAGTGGAAGGCCAAGCTTAATCCTGTGCAGGACACAGTGAAAGATACGGGCCATTAGCCTACAGCCTCTGTGGAGCCCCCAGAAGATCAATGAGTTCAACAGCAGTTTGAAGAGACTCAGCAATTATCTAGATGAGAACAACACTGTCCAACCAACAGAACTTTCTGCAGTTACGGAAATGTTCTCTTCTCTATCTGTGCTTCCTCATAGGGTAGCCGCTAGCCAAATGTGGCTATGGAGCCCTCGAAATGTGATCAGTGAGACTGAGGAGCTGCATTTGAAATTATATTTAATTCTACTTAATTTAAATGTAAATAGCCATACGGGGCCATTAGCTACCATCTAGGACATTGCAGACGTCAAGGGTGACTCAACATAATGTGGTGAAAAGGGGAGTGGAGAGTTTATTCTAGAAGTAGCAGCATATACTACTGAAGCATGTTCTGGAAACTTGCAACCCTAGCTGCAACCTCCAAAGCAGGCTCAGTGGCTGCCTGCCTCCTAATTCTGCCCTCAATGCCCTGCAGCTGCCAGGGTCTCTGCATCGAGTTACACAGCAGATACCCATAGCTACTTGTAAGCTGGATTCCAATAATCAATTCTAAGGGCATCTTCTAGGGCTGAATTGGAATGAGATGAATTATGCCAGGAGATATCCATTCAAGCCTTCCCTTTAAGAATCTGTTCCCCCATCCCAGGAAAATTCAAGGCGGCTTATGCATTACAAAGGTGCTAAAACATTTTTCTTGGGTAGTATTCCCTTTTATAGGCTCTGTTCGAACTTGGAAATCCACAGAGGCAAACACTTCAGGAAGAATCTGTGTGAGATGTGCTCAGTGGAGTCTGAGGGTAGTGATAGGCTCCTGTAGGCCAGTGGATGGGAAGCTATCTAGTCTGTCTTGTTGGGACTCCCTAAAATAGGTAAATGAAAAAGTAAGAAGGGTCCTTCGAGAAGAGCCTTTCCCACCCAGGCCTCTCAGCCATCTGTACCAACAGAAGCCAGTATCTGAATGCCCCTCATCCTCCTTGGGAGGATGGGGTTGGAGGGTGGGGCTCACCTCCTGACAGCCTCTTGGCTGAGCAAAGTGGGAATTTTAATGGGCGAGCTGAGAACTGAGAAGCCAACAGGGGCTAATGGAGAACAACGAGGAACTGACAGAGGTCTGGGAGGGGGAGGCTGGGACCAAAGGTGCAGGGGTCTGGGAGGCAAGCTTGAGTGAGCCAGGAGCTGACAATGGATGCATGTGTAAGATGGTGACGGTATAAGTCCTGAGTGAGGAAAACCAAATGTCAGTTCTTATAGGCCACTGAATAAAATAGTAGCTTTGGGGGGAGTGGGGAGGAGTATACACATTGACTATAAGAAGCATAGAAATGGTGAATTATATTGATTGCTTTTCAAAACTTAAACTAACCTTGCATTCCTAGAATAAACCTCAATTGACACTGATGTGTTTTTCCTTTTATATGTTGTTAGACCTGATTATGTTAAGGATTTTTGTGTCCATATCCATGAAGGATACCAGTCTGTGAGTTTTCTTTTCTTGTAATGTCTTTGTCTGGTTTTGGTACAAGGGTAGTGCCAAACTCTTAAAAATGAGCTTGGGTAAGCTTGTTTGGTTTTATCTTTTAAAAAAAAAAAAATATTTGAGAGAATTAAACAATGACACTTTAGGCCCTGGAATTTTCTTTGGGGAAAATTTTTCAGTACAAAATCAATTAACTTTAAAGATAGAGAACTAGTCCTATTTTCTATTCTTTTGGAGCAAGTTTGATAATTTGTATTTTTTAATGAATTTGTCCTCTTCATCTTTTTCAAGTTTACATTATTTCGTGTGTATGTGTGTTTATTCAATTCATGTAAACTAAAATGTAAAAAAAAAATCAGTTTACCCATCTCTCCTTCTCACCCCTACTCTGGCAACCACCAATCTATTCTCTGTATCTATGAGCTTGGTATTTTGTAAAATTCCATATATAAGAAAGACCATATGGTATTTGATCTTTCTGACTTAATTCACTTAGCATAATGCCCTCAAGATCCGTTCATGTTGTTGTAAATGACGAGATTTCATTCCTTCTTATGGCTCAGTAATATTCCATTTATTACCCATTCATCCATCAATAGACACTTTATTGTTTCCATATCTTGGCTCTTGTAAATAATGCTGCAGTGAACACAGAAGTACATATATGTTTTCAGTTAGTGTTTTCACTTTCTTTGGATAAATACCCAGAAGTAGAACTGCTAGATCATATGGTAATTCTATTTTTAGTTTTTGAAAAACTCCCATACTGTTTTCCATTATGGCCGCACCAATTTACATTCCTATCAACAGTGCACAAGGGTTCCCTTATCTCCACATCCTCGCTAACACTTGTTGATTCTTGTCTTTTTGTTAATAACCAATTTAACAGGTGTGAGGTGGTATTTATTGAGGGTTATATTTGCATTTCTCTTGTGATTAATGATGTTGAGCAACTTTATGAAAAGATGTCCCTGTTAGCCATCTGTATGTCTTTTTCTGGAAAAATGTCTACTCAGACCTTCTGCTCATTTTTTTTTTTTTTTATCAGATTGGTTTTTGTTTTGTTTTGTTTTGTTTTGTTTTTGCTGTGAAGTTATATGAGCTCTTTATATACTTTGGACATTAGTCCCTTATCAGATATGTGATTCACAATTATTTTCTCCCATTAGTAGGTTGGCTTTTCACTGATGGATGGTTTCTTTTTGCTGTGCAAAGCTTTTTTAGTTTGATGTGGTCTCACTTGTTTATTCTTGCTTTTGTTGTTTTTGGTTTGGGTGTCAGATTACAAAGATCATTGCCAAGACCTCTGCTGTTTACTACCTATATTTTCTTCTAGAAGTTTTAAGGTTTTAGGGCTTTCATTCATGTCTTTAATCCCTTTTGAGTTGAGTACGGTATACAATGGTGGTCCAGTTTCATTCTTTTGCACGTGCCTGTTGAAATGTATATTACTGATCAAAAGTCAGAGTCTTGTCACATTTCCTTATTATCCTTCCCTCTTTCATTCTTGATATTTGTAGCTTTTGCTTTCTTTTTTCTTGTTCAGTCTTACTAGAAGTTTATCGCTTTTATTGATCTTTTCAGGAACCAGCTTTTGGTTTTATTGATATTTCTCAATTGCTTGTCTGTTTTCTATTTCATTGATTTCCACTCTCATTTTTATTATTTCCTTCCTTCTTCTTACTTTGGGTTAACAGCTTTCAAACTTTACATATGTGGTTCCCTCCTAATGGGACCCTCTTCCCCAAATCTTCTGTACTTCATTCTTACCTGCCTTTTGGACAGACTTAATCATCACTTTCTAAGGGAAGCCTTTGAAAGCCTCTTCAGCAGATGAGACTGGCTGGGATTGGCTGAATCTACGGCAACTGTGGCTGTCATTTTGCTGGCATGGAGAGAAATGCAGAGTTTAGTTCTTTAGAAGCCCAAGGAGCAGACTATTTTAGGGCAGTGGTTAGCCAACACCAGAATCCCCATGAATCACCTGGGAAGCATTTTAAATGGTACCCATGTCTTTGTTTTTTTGTTAATTTTATTTACTCACTTGTTTTTAAGACTTCTTTCCAATATGTCTTTGGATTAATTTCAATATATCCTTTCTCTGGTCACAAAGGGCCCTCACCAGGGAAGAAGTCAGATGCATCAGACGGGCAAATATTGGCTTGTATGTCCATGAGGGTTCTGCATGGTTTAAACAGGTGCTGTTTTTGATTTTTAAAAATACTGAATTCAAACATTATTTATCTTGATTACTGAGTTTTTTAGACACCCTCTTAAATCTCACACATAAAATGAGGGCCTCATCTGCCTCACCCTAGTCCCATCCCTTAGGGAACACGCAGATAAAGTACGTATAAAGTGTCCATCAAAGTATGGGACTCAGAGCAGGCATCAGTGAAAAGCAGCTCCTAAGGTCATTGCCATAATTTCAGCAGGGCTGAGTGGTGCAGGGGAAGCCCCAAGACAGGAGTGCCAACTCTGCCTTGGGGAACAAGAGTTGGTGATTTTTGAGCAAGTACTGAAGGCAGAGTAGGAGTTTGTCAGGCAAAAAGGGGGAAGTGTCTTCCAGAAAAATATTTTGGAAACCAGCAAGATATTCTGCATGGCTAGAGCCAGGATGGGTGCAGGGGCTTGGTGACAGGTGAGGTGGCTCAGTGTGGAAGTCCAGTTCAGGTGGGCTTGGAAAGCACAGGTAAGGGCCCACGGCTTTGACTAGTAGCTGAAGGCCTGTCCACAGGCATCTGAGGAAGTGATCACTGACTTCTGCATAGCACACTGCCTTAGCCTCAGTCTCCAAGGTCATACGATAGAAATCTTAACCTCCCCTGGAGGAACTGAGTGAGATGACTGTGCAATCTGGAATCTTTAAGCGTGTGCTGGTGAGACATTACATAATGAGTCCCTCCCACTCCGGGATGTTCCCATCCCCCTGCTGATTTTGAGAAGACCTCTGCATAAAAGTTCACCTCAGATGGGGGAGCCATTGTAATGACCCTGAAAAAGCAACTTCACTGATCTGAAAGAGGAAGAGAAGACACAGCCAGAGCTAGCAGAGTGCTAAGAAGCAGTACTACTGTCCCCTCTTCCCTTCTTGCTCCCAAACATCCTCCCCAGCCTGTCATGTGTCATGACAGTCCCTAGAATCTAGTCCTGGCACCCGACCTCCGTGGGTTCCATCACCATGATCCCGTGCCTAGAGGAACAGCCAGAGAGTGCAGTGGGGGAAGGGGAGCAGGCTATGCCCTCTTGGTTTCTCAGAAAGGAGACAGACGTCGTGGATGAGTCAGCAAAAGTTGCAGCGATCATCGCAGGCACGGTAAGCTATTAGAGCAAATGTGTTGACCTCCATTAGCTGCATACAGCCATCGGCCTGTTACCAGCACCCTCCCTAAGGTGTTAGGCTTCATTCAGTTGCACACACATCCTGGTGTGGCACGCTCAGATATTGGATTGCTCATTCACGTGGGCACCCAGCGATACATTCCGCACCTGCTCAATGCCACCTACACTCATTGCCATTCGTATTCAAGGGGGGGCAAGCTCCATGACTGAGATGCTGCAGGATGGGGGGAGGGGGCAGCAGGGGGAGTGGGAGAGGAGAGGACCCTCGTTTTCTGAGGGACTCGTTTTCCTTTCTCAGGGAACTTCTGTTGATTTTTTTTTTTTATTGGAGGCCACTGTCTTGTTTTTCCTTTTCTCTTTTGCCTCTTCCTATTCAGTCATGGAACAACTTCCATGACAGACTTGCTCTTCCAAGGGTTCTTCTTCCCCCTCAGTTTCCTTCCCTGATTCCTTTACACCACAGCCTGTATCACAATCAATTCTGGAGCTAATTTACATACACATCACTTTAGAGTTTCTGAACCTCACTTGACTCTCACAGAGATGAGAAGACCATCTCAGATCAGTGAACTGCCCTGTACCAGCTCATACAGTAGGGAGAACATCTACTGATGTCGCCCCCTATTGGTCCAGGACCATACCATCCACTCTTCTTCCAGTCTATAGCCCTCCACCTTCTTAGAGACTTGGTCTACTACCAACACCTGGGTATGTTTTCTTATCTGAAAAATGGGAGCTATTACCATAGTATCCATGGCCAGATGATGGGACACCCAGAAAAGTTGACAAAACTGTGTTTCAAAGGTACATGCTTTAAATATTTGTGCTTTAAACATTGTTTAAATGTATAATCATTTAGTGGAGAGAGTTTACAGGATGGGGATAGTGTAATAGATGATGCTGAGATTTCCACTGGCAAGGAAATTGTGGGCCGTGGCTGGTGCTCTGCAGGGGTCTGGCCTCCAGACCCCTCTGGAATTACTCAGGGAGGTTTGGGAGGTGGGCATTTGAGTGACAGAATAAGCTGACACCTCTCTCTGTGTGGGGACCTCAATTGACTTTATATGTGTCTAGTTTATTTTAATAATTTTTTAGTGCCCCTTAAGGATGGGGGCCCTGGGCACTGGCCTGGCTGAACTTCACGGAGACTTGTTGGCTGTGAAGATTAGATAAGAAGATGCATGGAAAATGCAGGGCAGTTCTGGGCACATAGTAGATGCTTCATTAAAAAAAGGGGACAGGAGGGCAGTTGAGGCTAGAGTGTAATTTTCCCAGCCCAGAGTAGAGGCGTTCAGTGCTTGTCCCAGGGTCTGTAATCACAAGCCCTGCACAGCCAGGCCGGCCTTGCCTCCCACTGCGAGGAGACCGCTCTGATTTTCCAAACGAGAAGCTCTCTGAGCCCCCAGGGCCAACAGAGATCCTGGTTCCCCGCCCAAAGGTGGATGGTTTGGCTGCCGAGTTCCCCGAAAATTGGTTCTGCATGTTGCCGACATCAGGCCGAACGTTTGCTCAGCACACAGCAGAGAGGGCCCTCCAGGGAGGCTGAAACCCCACACCAGCCCCACCATCCGCCCCCAGCCACAGGCTGCCAAGCCGCTGCCCGCAGCCAACTCCCAGGGCCAAGTGGTGGGAGAGCAGGGCACCGCGGCGGGCAGCACGTCCTGGAGCCCCTCCCGGCCCCCCTCTCCCCACCCTCGCCCCCCAGGTGGCAGCCCTGACGCCACCTGGTGGCTGTATGGGGAACTGCACCAGCATGGCAGCGCCTCTCATGCCCTGGCCTGGGGACTCCGACCTACCGTGTTGCTGGAGGGCTAAACCCACAAAAAATGGCCTTCCTCCCATTCCAGGAACTCCCTAGGGCTGGGAAATGTGGTTCCCAAGACTAGGTTATTTTTAAACGTCAGTATCCACCATGCAGATGCTCTGTTTATGGCTGATGTTCCAAGCCTGTGAGAGTTGCTGTGCATTTAACCAAAGGCAGATGCCAGAATGGGAGTAATTAGGGTGGGCTGGGCCTGTCTATTCCCAGGCCTGGGCAGCTGGGCAGGGAAAGGGCCAACGGGCCACCCTGAGGCTGAGGTTTCTACTCAGCAAGGAGACTCTGGGCCCTATCTAGTCTCTGAGAGGCCTCTGGATGACTTGGGGAGACGAAGGCAGGAAAAAAGAGGCCGCTTCCTATTCTCTTTGTAATTGTTGTCATCATTACTGTCAACCACATTTGCCTAGAAGTAGTGCTTTATAAATGGTAAGAACGATTTTCCCCATTTTGATGATGAGGAACCTGAACCTCAGAGCCACTGAGATACTCACCCAAAGTCACCTAGGCACTGAGGTCTGCAGTGTTTTGAGATTTTTCCAACAGGGGAATCTGACGAGATATACTGCCTTTCATGGCTTCTGGTCACTTTCAGGACCAAAGCTCCTCAGGGGCTATTCAGTTTGTCCAATGAGACCCTGGGCCTGCCTTACAGCCTGACCTTCCTCCTCTGTCTGTCCCTCTCCCACGTGCTCTTTAGACAGCCCAGACTTGTGTCAGCCCTTTGTCACTGCCATTGAGAATTTTCTCGTGAATTCTTTCTCGGAGTTCTCTTCACCCTTGCCACCACCTCAATGGGTCCTGGTCTCAAAAAAACCTACAGTGTGGTTTTAGGTCTGACAATCCCTTAACTAAGGTCATCTTTGTCTCTCTTAGCATATGCCTGGCTCAGAAAAGGCTTTGCTGTTGTTCAGTGAGTGAGTGAGTGAATACGTGAAGACTTCCCAGCTGCTCAGCCCTGTGTTGAGTGGAGTGGACTCAAGAAAAGAAGGTTTTGTGTGAATGCTTGAGGATGCTGAGTTCTCCTTTGAGAAAAGACTGCCTCAAATAAGGCAAGGCAGTGTGAGTGACCTACCAACCAGGCCTATTAAGGTGGGGGGGGGGGCTGCCTGGAAGAGGAGGAACAGAAAGGTGGTTAATAGGAAGAACAGATTGAGTCTTGAAAAATGAGTGCCATTTGGTGAGGGACCAGGAGGAGATACTGCAGCTGGGGGCAGGGAACACAGCAGGAATCTCCGGCATGTAGGCTCCAGTCAGTGTTCGCACAGGCTCCTGTTTCAACTGGCAGGCTGCACTTCAGAGACCTCAGACCCCAACCCATCCTGGGAGGAAGGAGTTAAGGGAGGCAGCAAACTAGGCCCAGGTAAGGACTAATGGGAAGTTTTCCACCCCATTCTGTCTTAGCAACTCATAACTGCCTTAGCTTCCCTGAGTAGCCCTTAGGATCCCTCAGGAGCTAGGCCCTCGCCTGAACCCCCAGCAGCTGGCTTAGTCCCAGGACCGAGCCAAGCTCCAGTTTCTACTGCTGCTCCAATTGTGCCTGACCCTGGCTTTGAATGCCTGACGCACTGCCCATCACCCCAATGCCAAGAGCTCCCAAGAGCTGGATCCTCAACCAAGCCCAGCTGCAGCCCTGGCCCAGGTCAGTCTCCATTTCCTCGCCTGTCCTGGATCTAGCTTCTGTCCCCCTTGTCTAGTCCTCTGGGTCTGGCGCCCAGCATGCTTTGTGCCAGAGAGCGGGGACCAGACTTTGAGAGGCCTTGAAGACCCAGCCATAAGGTAGTGGCGCAAGTGGCCGGATACACAGCCCCTGTGGGCTCCTATGGGTGCACCGTGGCTGTGCCTACTGCAGACAGAAGCAGCTGGAGGCCAGTGCATCAACCTTGGGATGGATGAGGAAGCCTGAGTGAAGACATGGGTGTGTTCTGAAGGGCAGAACGCACCATGGTCAAGTGTGAGAGGCAGGGCAGCCCTAAGGGAATGTCAGATCCATGCCCTTCACTGAACAGATGATGACACTGTAGGTCAGAGAGGAGAGGACAACTGCCCAGTGTTACACAGCATATGCATGGTGCCATCCCCAGTCAGCAAGTGTTTGGGCTTCTTAAGAAGCTCTTTTGAGCTCCCTCATTTCCTCCCAAGAGGCATCAGGAGGCAAAAGCCTGAGCTTAGGGTGAGGCAGTTCTGGGTTTCTGTCCTAGCATTCCCATTCACTAGCTGTGTGACCCTGGACAGGTCACTTAACCTCTCTGAACGTAACTGTTTTTGCCTTTCAGATGGAAACCATGCTACCCTCTCACAGGGCTGTTAGGAGGATTTAATGAGGTGATTGCCATGAAAGTGCCCAGTACAGCACCTGGAACCTGGCAGAGCCTCCACAATATCTCTCTTAAACATATTTAGCTGTTGGGGAATCCAGGGATCACTAGAAAGAGGCAATAGCTAGTTGGATGGGCCAGAGGGGAGGGGCCCAGAAAGGGGACAGGAGGCAGCCAGACCGTGGACCTGGCCCTGGAGTCCTCTCTCTAGTCCGGAGGCTGGAAGAACCCACACAGTGGGCAGCGGACCCGGCCGGGGGCCCCAGCAGTCACGCTGCACCATCTCCTGCGTCCTCCAGAATCCCCCTGGCTCTGCCAGGAAAAGCGACAAGGCCTTTGAACTGCGCAGGCTCTGGGCTCCTTGCTGGGCAAGGGCCAGGGAGGCGAATGTGTGGGCAGCCCTTGGGCCGCGTGTGGGGCTTTCTGTCCTCGGTGCTGGATCGGCATGTGCCAGGGGTGCCCAGCTGCGAGGTTAGGCGGCGGGCGGACGCGGCGTCTGCGGCTCCCAGGCGCCTCCAGCGGAAGCCCCTGGCGGAGGGCGGAAAATGCCACTGGGGCCGCACAATCCGTCCTCTTGTGATCCCCGGGGCTGGCGTCACCGGGGCCTGTCCGAAAAGCGTGTCGAGTAGGGACTGAACTCATACTTGTGTGTCTGCCACGGGAGCAGGGGGAGTGGGGCGCGGGGGCTGCCGAGGCCCGTAAAAACAACCCCGAACGTTTCCTTTGCTTTTTTGCTTTTTGGTTAGACCACTTGGCCAGCCGTGCCAGCTGGGGAGCCGGGGCCCAGCAAGAGCGCAGAGTTATGGGGCAGCGCTAAGTGCTCTGTTTGTACGAAACTGCCAAAATGTTAGTACAAAGTGGTAGGTGTTTGTGCTGCAGATAATAACTGATGGGCTCCCGGGCGGGGAGGCGGACGCCTTGTTATTATGGCCGCGGCTCTTCTGAGGAACGCTGCAGCCGCCTGAGAGAGGCAGCAATATTTTTCTGAGCACACAGGGCCGGCCTGGCAGTTAATGGGCACGCCTGGGCCTCATGAATCAGCCCCCAGAGGGGTGGAGGCCGGGCCGCTGGTGTTTATCTGATTCTTGGGGTTTGCCCTCACCGGCCAAAATAGCCCATTCCTCAGAACGTTCCAGAACCCACTGTACTGTGGAAGGAGCAGAGGCCTGTTCAGAATGCCAAGAGCCTGGGTGTCCTGCTTCGGGGAACCCGAGGAAGCTGTCATCTGGGGGTCTCATAGCCTTGGCAGCTGGGGCGTGGGGGCCGGGACCGGGAAGCATGGTTGACCCTGCTGGGAGAGAATGTTTTCCCCAGGGTGAGGCTCTTCTGGAAGGGAATGAGAGGATGTACCTGATCTGTGGTGTCTGGCGGGTTCCTCTTTTGCTTGAGCTGTGTCCCTCTGAGCATGTCACTTCTCAGGTTCTCAAGGGGGTTACAGGCCGACCCGCCAGCCTGAAGGTTTTAAGACCCGGCGCAGTCTTCCCCTCACAGGGGCCGTGTGTTTGTGTGCACAGATACACAGAGACTTTGTTCGGCTCATCCCTAGGGGCAGAGAAAAAATGAAGACATTTGTACAATCAGCTAGACATTGACTGATTCATTCGTTAAATTTACTGGGTGCCCATTCCTCGCCAGGTTCTTATCTGAACATTGAGGACAAAGCAGTGAATCGAACCAGGATGAGAAAAAACCCTGTCTTCGCTGAGCCTACGTTCTAGTGCACCATGACAGATGAAGTACAGATGAATGCACGGACGTGTATGAGAAGGGCTGAGGGGGCCGACGGAGCAGGGTAAAAGGAAAACGATGGAGTGGGCGGAGCTGGGGAGGTGGGAGATGCCACGGTTAGAGCAGTGAACGAGACATCCAAGGTCCCCGGGGCGTGTAGAGCTCACAGTCCAGATGGCAGAGAAACAAAGGAAGGTCATGCTTGTCCAGTACGTGTTATTCCTTGAATGTTGAGGAAGACACTGGGCACCTTACATGTTACGTCAAGATCAAGGCAGCAGGCCAAGTGAGGGCGGCTGTTACCAGGCCCTTGAGACAAAGGGGGAAATCGAGGCTCAGAGAGGCAGCTGGTGGGAGTGGAGGGCTGACATTTGCACTGAGGACTGCCGACTCGAAAGCCACACCTCTGAGTTTGCTTCTGGCTGTGGTGGTGGTGGCAAAGCTTGCTAGCCTTGGAGTCAGATGGAGCCGGCTTTGAGTCCTGCCCCCCACCTCTTGCAGGCTATGTGGTTTGCAGCATCTTATTTCTCTCTCTCTCTCTCTCTCAGCTCCTGTTTACTCACTCCTCATAGGGTTTTTGTGAACAATAAATATAGCTCTCTATAGAATATATGCATAGAGCCCTTAACATGATGCATGGCACAAGAGGCTCCCCTATCAACTGTTAAATTATTATCAGCCTTCTAAGTTTCTCCTATGCACGAGGGCCCTGAACAGTGGAGTGTTTGCCCAGCTACCCCAGTGCAAGAGTCTCTACTCTGCCCTTGGCATTGGGCAGTCAGTCTTCCACAGTGCTCTGCATCTTCTTGAGGGACTCCTGCGCCCTGGTACATCCACCTGGACACATGCTTTGACAGCTCTGGTATCCCAGAGGCCCTGTATCTGCCACTGACTCTGATGGCACAGCCTCTCACAGAGGGTGAGAAACTCCCTGAGCCCAGATAGGAGCTCTGTGTCCTGTTTCCAGATAGTTCTGTCATTTCCTTTCTCAGACAGAAAAGCAGCTGGTGGCAAACACTAGTAGAATGTCCAGATCTTCATTTCTGCTCCCAGTTGGTAAAAGGCGGGTTGTCTGAGGGCAGGACATCCAGGGGCTGGGGAGTCCTCCTGGATGGATGTACCTCTAGCTGTTAGGAAGCCGCCTTCACTGACACTGTGAGTGTTAAGCTTTGCCTCTGTCCTTTAGCAGGATTCTCATCTGAGAGCAGTGACGAGGGTTTTCCTAATTGTACTGTGGAGTCGATTGGTGTGGGACTCTGTTTCTTTGCTGAATTCTCTGTCTCCAGATCGAGCCTCTAAAGGTCATTGTAAATTCAAAATGGTGCCAGTCTAGTACAGCGCTAGAAAGCCCATTTTCAGTCCAAGAAGTGTCTCACTCCCTTTAAGTGTGGAGAAGTGGATGGCATGGCACAGACTAAGAATCATATCCCAGTGTCTGGGATATCCCTTTTTCATTATTAGTAGACTTTTTTATTGCTCACCTAAAGGCAGTATGCCCCGGTCGCCCTGGGAACTGGGTGTGGTCATCCACTAAGTCTTGTCCAATGGATTTGAATGGAAGCACTGTGAACGATTTCTGAATTATGTTGTTAAGGGGAAGGAGGAGCTCTTGGTTTGTCAGCTGCTTCCTGGAACACGGCAGTGGTGGCAGCCATGTGGGCCATATAGTGAAGATGACACCTAAGGGATGGCAGAATAACAGATGCCAGAATCCGGGGCCACCGACATGAAACCATGACATCAAGCCTGGATTGCTTGTTGCATGAGAGAGAAATACACTTCTAGCTTATTTAAGCTACTGTTATTTCAAGGTTTTGTTACAGCCACTGAACCTCTATCCTACTCAATACAGAGAGGATTTATGGGTCTCTTGGCCATCGCCAAAAAAGCTAGTGCTGAAGAATGGCATTAGCAACAGTGGCAAGGCAAGAGGGCAGACCTAACTCCTGGAATGAAAAGTACTAATGCTGCCAAGAGCATCTTCTTACCTTGACACTAACACATCCCTCTACATCTAGCACTTTGAGGTAGCCTCAGGGCCTGCGTCGTGGCTGAGACTCCGGAAGGGTGGAGTGGTTTGCTCGAGATCACAAGTGAGTGAGTGACAGAGCCAAAATGAGAACTCAGGGTGTCTGGTTCCTAATCCAGTCCTCTTTCCCTACAGCAGAGCTTCCTGTCCATCTATAAATCTATAAATAATGTGTGAAATGTGTGTGTGTGTGTGTGTGTGTGTGTGCGCGCGCGCGCGCATGCATGTGTGTATGTGTGTGGTGTAGGGAAGGGAGGAAAGGAGAGCTGTAATCCTGCTCCAGTCTTTAAATGACAACATCAAAGTTGCACACTAGGGGCTCCTTCCGGGGACAGCTTGAGGAATCAAACTTGCTGAACCTGGCCTGCAGCCCTTCACCCTCCTGGGGCCCTCAGAACAAAGCTGTTTCTTGGTCCCAGAGACACCTGCAGAAACATGAAGATTTCCCAAAGGCAACTAGTGGTATGATTCTGCAGGGAGCATGTCTAGGGACCCAACAGTGTCTGAGATCTTTAGAGATGAGTAGATGGCCAAAGTAATCCAAGAGGCCAATTCTAGCTTCCTTTGCACACTTCAATCATGCTACCTACCTCACTGGGCCTCTGTGAGAATAAAGGAATAATGCATGTCAGGGTGCTATGCAGAGGAAGGGCTGTCCACATGCTCATGAAGTTAGTAAGACTAGAAAATCAAGGGCTTGTCTGGTTTCTGCTCAACTCAGAAAAATGGAAATAATTGATGTGTAACTGTAAAGGGTGTGGCCCCTCTAAGCATCCTGGCTGCTTTACATGTCTGGGCAGAGTCCAAGGAGGTAGGGTGGAGGTGGGAACTTGGAGCCTTCAGCTTGCTATGTGACCTTGAATGAGTCACTTAGCTTCTTTTTGTCTTCGTTTTTTCATCCTCAAGAATCCACTGACTGCAGAGCCACTCTGAGGTGATCATTAAAAAAATCTGTTAGAATGCTTAATTCTGTTTATATACTTTCTCAATTAATGGAGTAAGATTTTTCCTACTTCTGTCTCAGATTTTTATCTCTCTTCATGAGTGAGATTGGCCACCAATTTCCTTATTTTTTTTTTTCCTACTATTCTTTGGTGGTTTTGGTAACAACATTATACTTCACGGAATGAGTCTGGGCCTGCAGCAGCAGACTGCCGGTTTGTCCTCCAGCTCTGATCTCTACATTTTCCTGGACACAATTGCAGAGTCAGAAACTACATTTTTCAGCCTCCATTGAGCTGAGTGTGGCCCATCCATGTGATTAAATTAGCAACAAAGCAACACGAGTTTAAAATAAAATTGCTTGTTCCAGACTCTTTCTCTCCCTTTCTGCAAGTCGGCAGACAAATGTGTCCATGACTAAGCTTCAACCGTGCAGATGAAGACAATATCCTAAGGAATGATCAGGAATCAAAACAAAAGAGATTGCAGTCCCTGAATAGGTTGGTCGAGCAGAGCTGCCTAGCCAGCCTAGTGGTGGTGATGGTTTTGTTTGGTTGGTTATCTTTTTGTTACTGACTTAATACCAGTACAATAGGGATATGTTGGAAATAGGTTGAAAACTATTTCCTGGCTTAATATGTGGTTGACTTTTGTAAATGTTTCTATGTGCTTGAAAAGATGTACTCCAACTAGTTACTGGGTACGGAGTTTTAACTAAGCTAGTTTATTAGGTTGTTCAAATGTCTGTATCTTGCCTAAATTTTTGTCTGTTTGATCTGTCAATAATTAGTTGAACCTTTCCACCAGGAAGGTAATTTTCCATTTTCTCTATTTCTAACAAGTATTTTATTAGGGGAATATAAGCCTTTATAACTTCCTGGAGACTGAATCTGTTCTAATGCAATGGCTCCAGGGCTTTTTATATTCAACTATATTTTTATATTAGTATAGCTACCCCAGATTTATTTAAATTTGTTCTAGTATCTTTTTCCATCCTTTTACTTTCAACCTTTTTATATTTTTGCTTCATATCTATTTTTTCAAACAGCATATAGTTATATTTTTTATTCAGTCTGGTAAGTTCTATAAGTTAATTGATGACTTTAGTCCTTTTATATTTGTTGTGGCTATTGATACATTTGTGTTTCTTACAGTTTACCTTGTACATTCTCTTTGCCTCTCTTTTTCTGTACTTTGTTTTTTTAAATTGATTTTTATGGCTATTTCTGCTTTAACTTTTTATTTTTTTACTTCTACCATTTTACAAGCTATACATTGAATTTATATTCATTTAGTTATCGTATTTGCTTTTTACCTTACATACTTCACATTGTTAAGCAATACCTAAATGTTTCTCCTCAACAGTATAAGACACAACACAAAAATGTTCAAATGCTTTAATACAGTTACCCTTCTCCCGACTTACATGGTGTTGTCATTGAATATTTTAGGTCTGCCCTTTTTTCATCTCATTTTTGTATATTATATTGTTGTTGTTATTGTCATTAGTATTATATTTTCCATAGAGACAATGTTACCTACATGTTTACCAATTTCTTGGTACTTTGTTATCTTCTTTGGAGGTTATCTTCCTTTTTCCCTGAAGTTCATTACTTTGAAGTTATTTTAGGGGCACCTGGGTGGCTCAGTCAGTTAAGCGTCTGACTTCGGCTCAGGTCGTGATCTCGCAGTCTGTGAGTTCAAGCCCCTTGTCGGGCTCTGCGCTGACAGCTCAGAGCCTGGATCCTGCCTCGGATTCTGTCTCCCTTTCTCCACCCCTCCCCCACTCACGCTCTCTCCTTCTCTCAAAAATAAATAAACATAAAAAAAAAAAAAAGCAGTTGTTTTAGTGAAGGTCAGCTGGTTGTAAACTCATTTTTTGTTTATCTGAAATGCCTTTATTTGCCTTCATTCTTGAAAGTAGGAGTTTGTTTTATTTTGTTTTTGCTTTTGTTCTTGGCTACTTATTTTCTCCCAGAACTTTCATGATCTTATTCTACTATATTCTGGCTTCCATTACCGTTGAGAATTTTGCTGTCAATCTAATTGTCATTCTGGGGGGATGATCTGCCTTTACTCTTTTGCTGCTTCAAAATTTCCTTTTCAGTGGTTTTCTGAATGCCCATACAATATCATAGATGTGGATTTATCTATTTAGTGTCATTTAATGTATTTGTGTTTCTGCATCTGTAGATTTACAACTTTTCAGCAATTCTGGGAAATTTCTCAGCCATTACTTCTTTGAATATTGTCTCTTTAATTTCTTATTACTCCTCATTTTATCCTTCATATTACTTACCTTCTTATATCTTCCATATCCCCATCTGAACTACATTCTCATAAATTTCTTCAGTTCTGTCTTCCAGATCACTAATTCTCTATTCAGTTGTATCTAATTTGCTGTTTAACCTAACCACTGAATTTTTAATTTCAACAGCTTTATTTTTCACTTTTCCAAGTTCTAAGTTACTCATGTTCATATTTTCCTGGCTATTTTTGATAGTTGCTTGAACCTTACACATTTTAAGCTCCATATTTTAGTTCTTTATTTAATGTAGGGTTATTTTATAGTCTGTGTATTACAATTCCAATATCTAAAATCTGTCATTTTGCTGATTCTCACTTGTTTCATATCTGTCTGGTAGTTTCTATTGTGAGCTCATTTTGAATTGAACTTATCTGAGAATCTTGTCAGACCTAGGTTGGTAGGTGATTATTTCAGGGAAAATTGATATATACCTTTGTTGAGAGAAAAGGAGCTCTAGAGATCTGGATCCCCATTTCGTCCCCTTCAAAGGCCCCCTGATTAAAGGTGGAGTCTTAGGCTCAGATCTCTGACCTTGCCTTCTACGCAGGGTTTAGTCTCCTTATCAGCATTGATATTTGCCTTCAAAGAAACCCTGCCTTTTCCATGTGAGTTTCAGTTTGCTGATCTTGCTCTTTTTTTTTTTTTTTTTGGTCATGTGTGCCCATGGAAATTTCCATATATTTTTTTTTTCCTAGGGAGCCCAGCAATACATTAAGAATTCTGTTTGTTGTAATTAGCGCAGGATCCAATGGGAGGGCTTTTCAGAGTTTATTAGGGCCTTACTGTCAGGCAGAGAAGCAGCACAAACATTCTGTACTCTGAGTCCCTTTGGGGGGAAAAGGAGAGACAAGTAGGCCAGGGCATTGGGAACCACATGGGCGAGAGACAGGACAGGGTCCTGGATACTGGGTGGCTCAGGCATAGGCCATACTGGTGTGGACAGAGGTACTTTCTGGGTGAGGTCAGCAACGAGGAAAGGATCAGATGGCAAGCCTGGAGGGACGGGGAGGGGTTGAAGGCAGAACCTGTGCCACAGGGGTTGTTATCCCTGGAACTGGGATACAGAAAAACAGGCTTTGAGGTTATAGCAGTTGTTCCTCTTGGGTATCGGCTCTGTTGCACAGCACTGGGGTGGGACACTTGGTTTAAAGAGGCAGAGAGCAGCCACATAAATGTGTCTCTGTAGATACAGAGGAGACCAGCACAGCTCCTGTCGCTTGGGCATTTGATCAGCCTGTGGGCATCCCCAGTCAGTGCAATAGCGTTTCAGAAGAGAATGACAGCGGCATGGGCTGGGAAAGGCACACCAGGCGTTCGTCCTTGCACACCTTTGTGTCTGTTCCCTCTGTCTATGATGATTTCTCCTTCACTTCTACCTTGATGAGGCCCTGTACCTCCTTTAAGGTCCAGCTCAATGGCAACCCTTCAGTGAAGACTTCTCTGCCTGTCCCGGGAGTTGGTGGCTCCTTTTTGTGTGACTCACAGTACCTCCTGCATGTCCCTTCTCTGCTTATCTCAACGGTTATCAAGAACTTCCTGCTCTACCGTCTCATCACTGGACTCGGGGACAGAAACCAGGCTTATTGACTCCTGTGTCCCGGACCAGTATGGCCTGGGGTTATAAGCGTGGCCTCTGCAATCTGAGGCCGACCCCTCTATTTAATGCTGGGCCACCTCGGCACAATCGCTTAACATCTCTGTGTGTACTTCAAGCTCCTCATCAGAAAATCGACATAAATTAGTACTTCCTCAAAGCACTGCTTATGAAATTTCAAAGAATTAACAGTTGGAGTGTGCTCAGCACATAGGAGGTGCTTAGTACATGTCACCTCTTATCATCCTGTGTTGGCACTGAGTGCACAGAGCTGGGCAGGGGCACAGGAATGAAAAACTTGAGTCAGTCCTTTTAGACAGAGTCAGGTCTACCCGGAGGGGACGCACATTGCTGGAAAGGATTTTCAAGTTGCACGAAACTGAAACCCACCCAATCTAGTTCCGATACAAGGAAGGTTTTTCACAAAGGACAGCTGGGTGCAAGATCCCACGGCCCCTCCCTAGCTACTTTCTCTCATCTGTTTCATGCTTGGGCTTCATTCCCCTCTCTGAAGGCCCCTTGTTTATACCTCCCATATCTGGGGCTTGTAGCTGGCTCTGGTGTGAGCTCCACTGCCAATGGATGCTAGAGTCCTGTAGCCTGACCCTACAGCTAATAGACTCAGTGTCCCAAATCAAATCCTCCAGAGACATATTCTGATCATCCTAGTTTGCCTCAGGCACTGTAGCTCTGAGTGAGCTGATGCCAGGGAGAAGAGGGTGGTGTTAATCTGATGCTCAAATGGCACAGGGAGGTGGAAGGTGGATGTGGCCAGGGATGCCACTGTGGGGACCCCTAAATGAGAGAGGGAAAGCATGATCATGGACTCAGAGCCAGAACCCCACCCTAGAAAAGGCAGCGGAGCACAAAGCACCGTGTAACCTCTATCCCTGGGACTCCCAGGGTGGGTGATGGGAGCTGAGAGCTGAAAGGCAGGCCTGGTAGACCTGGGTCAGGGAGGAAGGCCTCAAAGTCCTTTGTGTCGGGACAGGGTTCCAGCATGGCCTTTCTGGAGCCCACCTGCCTCCACCTTCCAGCTTTGGGGATGAGAAACCCCTACTTCCCTAAGAGGGACAACCACACAGTGTGTGAGCAGCTGTGGAGGCAGCTCCGTGACTTGTCACGGAAGCATCATCCCTGACGCCGCCACAGCCAGCAGCTGCTCTAATGCCAGATGCGTCATTGGCGTCCCCCTGAGCCTCTGGCCTCCAGGCTGCTGAAGATGCTAACACAGCCAGCCTAGCTCTGGGCCCCTACTCCTTCGGCACTTTAGCCTCCTCAGATCCAACTCCTGTTTATTGGAGACTGCATATGGCAGGCCACGCACTGCCTGAGGTTCAGACATTAACCTGTGGTGTTTATGACGGTGATGATTATTTCTATCATTCAGAGAAGCAAACTGAGAAGCAGAAAGTGAAGAGGTTGCCTGAGGTCACAGAGCTCACAAGTGGCAGAACTGCAGTTTGGACACAGTCTCACAAACATGAATTCTGTACTTCATTCCCACACTGCCTCTCGTGGGCGAGAGCTGGAGGCCACCTGCCCTTAGTAATCACCTTTTCAGATCATACATTAAATAGAACATAGCTGCCGAGGACATACTATGTGTTTGACACGAGCATCGTGCAAAGGTAAATCAAATGTGAATCTTGCCATTAAGTAGCTCACAATTTACTATTTTCCAAGACTGCAAAGGAAATGCAAACACCCATAATAAAAGTTAAACTGAGTACTCACTCACACAGAATAAACTGGTTCCTTCTTTGGTGGATTCATGTTGCCCACAGGATCAAGTCTAGGTTCCTTGGCAAGGCTCTCAAGCCTGGTTCCACTGTTCTCTCCAGCCTCATTTTCCATCGATCTCCCTTCCATATCCCAGCCATGCCACACTGCTGTTAGTGTCCTGAAGGTGATGGCTTATCCTCCTGGCTTTACTTCATCATCTGCTGCTTCCTGGAATATTCCTTTATAAACTCCTGTTCTCCTCTTGGAGAGCTCAACCATGCCCTCTTCTGTGAGGATAACACTGCCATCACAGAAGGCAGAAGGGACAGAAAACCACTCCCTTCTCTGATGCTTCTCTGTACCCTGCACAGTGACTATTGTGAATGGAATGGTGACCCCCAAAGTATATGCCCACCTGAAACCTGTGAATGTGGCCTTATTTAGAAAAAGAGTCCTGGCAGATGAAATTGTTAGGGTCGTGCGGTGATAGCATCCTGGTTTAAATATCATCTGGTCTAAATCCAATGACAGCTGTTCTTATAAGAGAAAAGGCAGGGGGAGACTTGACACGTACAGAGAGGGGATGACCCTGTGTCTTGGATGTGCCTAAAAGCTGAGGAATGCCAACAATTTCCAGCAATCACCAGAAGATAGGAGACAGACATGGAATGGTTCCTTCCTTGGAGCTTCCAGAAGGAATCAACCCTGCCAACATCTGGATTTCAGACTTCTAGCCTCCAGAACTGTAAGAGAATACATTTTTGTTGTTTTAAGCCATCCAGTTTGTGCTAGTTTGCTACAGCAGCCCTAGGAAACTAACACAAAATTTTCTCACAACACTGAAAACATTCGCTTACAGGCCTGTCCCAGCCACTAGGCTGTGAACATGATCTGGGTCATCTCCGTCTCTGCATTTCCAGCCCAAGTGTCTCTGACATAGTTGGTGCTTAATAAATGCTTGTTGACTTGAACCGATCAGCTTCATGGAGTCAAACTTTGCCGAGTAATGAATGAAATGGCCTGTTAGCACTGGCCCATAGAGACGCACTAGATTTGGTGGGTCAATTAATAAATCATCAAATGCCTCTGGCCCTGAATCCACATCCAGATATATGTGTGATGCCTGTTTGCTCCTCATTAAAGGATTTCAAGAAGAACAAAACCCATTTGGGAAAGGAATAAGTGGGTCCTACAGAAGCCATTTTTCCACGGGCTGGGCACTTGTCAGTGGTGGGGCGGCTTTGTGTCGAGTGTTTACATAGAGAAGTGGTTCCCACGGTGGCCAAGGCTGAGGGCCTTGGAGGCGCAGTGCACACTCTGGGAACTCGGGGGACGCTGCTGTTGCGCCCCCGACATCCTGGCACCTTTCTTCCGTGGATCCGCGGAATTCGCTTCGGGAAGTATCTCGTCAGCGTTCAGCTGTTTTTAAGGGGACGTAACCCCACCTGCAGCGCTCTTGAGGCCACGGTGATTGGGTCAGGGGTGGGCACGTGACTCGCCCAGAACCAATGAGAAAAGGCTTTTGCGGAGAATTCTGGGACAAAGATGCCTGCTTTTTCTCTTTGTAAACCCCGGGTGCTCGTAAGTTAGAGCGGTTTCCCAGGTTGCTACCCCGAGGTCTGAAAAGAGGCCAAACGACTGAGAAAAACGAGCCGTGCTGATACGGTGTGAGCTCCCGTGAAGCTGCAGCTGAAACTACTCTCAGACTTTTCAGTTTCCTGAGCCAGGTAGCTCCCTTTTCTTACTCTAATTTGGGTTGGAGTTTCTTTCATTTATAACCAACAGCTAGAGCCTTGCCTGTTAATAAGGATGATGATGTAGGTCCAATTACTCCAAAATCCAGGTAAATGAAATTGCTTCATATAGTAAAATAGTGCAAGCTGTGTCATTGGGGAGACCGGGATTCAAATTACAGCTATGCTCCATCGGCTGTGTGACTTGGGGGAAAATAATTGAATTTTTCTGAGCTTCCTGTTTACTTGTCTACGACATGGAGATGATACCTGCATTTGGGGTTTATGAGGACTAGAGATAGCATATGCAAGTCACTTAGCCTGGTGACTGACCAAGTATGCCTTGCACACATGGCACATTAAGAGGGGCATCAGTCCTTTCTTTGCCCATTCTGGCAATCCCAGTTATCCTCTGGACTTTTGAGGTTTCCGCAGAGGGATTTCTATGTTTTTTTTTTTTTTTTTTTTTTAATTTGGGCTGTACCAGGTTATTTTTTCTTATTATTTATTTATTTATATTTATTTATTTTTTATTATTTTAAATTACCAGGTTATTTATTTTCTATTATTGAGAGTAATAAGTGCTCATTGAAGGAAACAAGAACATATAGAAAAAGGAGGGCATAAAAATCACCCATTGTCTTATGAGTGAGTTAATTACTTTTGCCATATTCAATACTTAGGTTGTTTATAACACACATTTTTGGCTCGACGAAGGTTATACTTTATATAAGTATGTACATATATAATGTACATTCCTTTGGTCTTCAAAGGCTACGGAGGTAGTTGTGGAGCAATATGCATAAAAACCATGGAGCCTATTGGGAGAGGAGGAGAGGATGGAGAATCTGACCATGTTCCATTTGAGGGCTGCTGGAGATGATGCCAACTGAGATTAGTGGGCAGGAATGGGACCCTGTGTGGGGTCCTGCTGCAAAATGACAGGGACCCAAACAAGTGGTAACTTAAAAAACATAGAAAGGAAGAGAAATTGTTATTTCACTCTCACGTACAAAGTTTAGAGGTAAGAAAGGCATTTGTTCATAAAATTTTCTGCTCCTTTAAGCTCCTACCGGTTCATGCTTCTCCGTCCCTAGAATGTGGTTCTCATTTGAATGATCCAAGGTGACAGCTAGAGCTCTGGACAACGTATCTGCATTCCAGGCCGAGGACAGAGGAAGGAGCGGATGAAGAGAAAGGGCATCCCGGCTATCTTTTAAAAAAGGTTTAAGGAAGTTGTTACCCTTCTGCTTTACACCCTAATGGTCAAAGCTTAGTTTCAGGGCGTAACATGTTTTCTGAGAAGTACCTGGATCTTAGGAGGAAGGACAAAGGGAGGGAAGCAGAAGAGGACATTTCCTAATGGAACTTAATGTTTTACACTTAAAAATGAGAGAGAGAGAGAGAGATTCAGAGTAACCCAATGATAGTCTTATCCTCTGGGTTCACTGAAAACGTTTCTCATCTTTATTTTATGGGAAATAAGATGACATACAAATAACTTAGAGAATTAGCACTGAATGTTTTGCCACATCTATAGCCATGTTCTTGCTCTACTGCTGTGGCTCAAGAAGAAACTGAGAAAGCTGTAGCTCTCATGATTCTCTGCCTGTCAAAGGGCAGGGGATGCACATGCGAATGGATCAAATTAGTCTCTGTTTCTAGAAAACAAACTCACTGGGGAAATTCTTGTGCTGGGTATGGGGTAACTTTGTCATCCGTTGGCCTTGGCTTTGGACTTGTGAACTGGTTTGATGTATGGAGGATCCCAGAATGTGTGCCTTGGAGCAATTCGTAGTTGGCCAGATACGCAGGGAACAGAGCTTTCATTCTACTGCTTAATAATCTCTCTTCCTAGCCCTATGATGCACTTTGGTCATCAGGTCTCATCTGATTGACCTTATGGCCACAATTCATTGTCTGTTATGCCTGGAGACAAGTACAAGCAGTGCGAGTTCAACAGGACAAGACCCCAGAAGCTCTTGCCAAACTATGTTGGACCTATTGCAGCTCATTGGTGGGGGAGAGGAGGCTCTCAAGATGTCTCACTCTGGGGGGATTCAAGTCTCGTGTCCACTCTGCAAAAATTTTGAACCTCTGGTGAACATTTGACTCTTCCCCAGTCCCCACCCACCCTCCAGATTCACCTATTAATCAACTGCAGTGTGCCAGGCAGTTTGCTAGGCTGGACAGGTGTAGTTTGGTTCTGACAATCATTGGGTGGTTGGTCAAGCATTATTAAGCCCTTACGCTGAGCTGGGTGCTGGAGAAATAAAGGGGAAGAGAGATTCTACCTTCAAAACCTGACAGACTGACAGAATAGCCAAACATGAGAGGGGAAAAGAACACACAAGTATTATTGAGCCTCTAAGGAGAGGGGAAACCCAGGAGGACTCGAAGGAGAGAGTGGTTATTTGAGTCTTGGGACAGGAGGAGGAGAGCAACTTAAGAGGCTCCATCAAGAAACTGACACCCAAGTTGAGGCAGGAGAGAGGAGTTGACATTTCCTTGGTGGCTGAGGAGGAGGCAGAAGAGGGAAGTGAATGGCATTGTTGCTGTGGGAGCAGCCTGGGTGACTTCTATAGCATTTGGGTATGGCTGGGGCACAGGAGTGATGCAGGCTAGGGACAGTGAGAGGCAGGACAGGAAGGGGGATGCCGGGAGGACTGAGGAGGAACTTGTGGGCCTGGGAAGGCAGGGGAGCAGGGAGCTCTGACAAAGAAGAGGGATTGGGACGGCTGGGGGCCCCCAGAGCCAGCGATACCAGCTCAGGGCAAGCAGGAGGCCAGGTCCCTGGGCCTGGGTGTAAGGGCTGCAGGAAGAGGGCAGGGCTGCAGGAAGAGGGCAGGGCTGCGAGGCCAGGGTGAAGGGCCATTTCTCGTGGTCTGGGGGTCTGATGGGGTGTCTGGAAGCTGAAGGTGGGTCTATGTATGGAGGTCTGTGGAGACTGGCACTTTGGGAAGCAAAATGGGCCCACAAAAGGAGTGGCTCCCTGATGAATCTCATACTACCTGGCCAGCCCTTCTGGACGGAAAAAGTCTCTGTAGACCCCTGACGGGGCTCCTTTACTGTCAGATTCCTGCAGTAGGGGCAGCATTATCTGGGCACTGAGGACCTGGGATTGAATTAGAATTCTACAGCCTACGTGACTTCACTGAGCCTCAGTCTCCTCATCTATAAAATGGGAATAGTAACAAAATCAGCTACTGTGATGATTAAATGGTAGGTCGTCAGCAGGGAGCCTCAGCCTGACTGGCTGTGAGGTGCTAACAGGTCCTAGAGAGATGGGCAGGAGACCAGGGTCAGTGCTGACTTCCTGAGGGTCAGCAACAGCCACAGCCACATCCCTCTGCCTGCCCTGTGCATTCAGGAGGGCCAGCCTGTGGAGAGGTAGCTGTGCTCGGGCCCTGCGTGCATGCTGAAGTCTGTGCTGATTGAACTGCCTCCTTCTCTAATCAGGCTGCTGCTGTGGAGTGGAGTAGCTGGGCCTGGGACGCACTCGGCTAATCAGCGTGCATTCTTAGCTCTGCAGTTGAATATTTTAACTAGGAGCTTTCTTCCCTTGAGCTGTTTGAGGCACATCCATGCATCAGCATGGGACAAGGGTTGCCAGGAAGCACAAGAGATAGGCTTGTTTTTTAGGACTTTAAGCAGTGAAGGGAGTCCCAGATGGGCAGTACGTTCACCCGTTTCCTTTATAATTGAGACATCCAAGTGGCCAGTCACTGTATTTGGGCTTACCTAACTGTAGGTGGGGAGATAGTGGCCAGTTATCCATCCACGTTTCTGCCCATCCACCACCTCGTCTGTCTCTTCTCCTATCCCTGCATCTCCCCGATCCACCCATCTACCCATCCACATAGCCATCCGTCCACCCCCCCACCCATCCACCTCGCATTCCCCCATCCATCCATCTATCCATCCATCCATCCATCCATTAATAATCTGTTCTTCTTGGGCTCTTACAGTCATTCTTTCCCTTACTATTCTAGGAAGAGGAAAGGAGATCTCTGCCCTACCTGAATTTCCCAGAGGCTCTCTGGGGAGTGTATACTTGTGGTGGTTGTTGCTTGTCATCCCCTCGTGTGAGCTGCACTTGCGGGCTTGTCCCCTCATGCTTCCCAGCTGTCCTTGCTTCTCCAGATCCCTCTCCTCCCCCCATAGCAGTTGGTCCCAGGCATGGGCACAGCAGCCTTCCCTACTCTCTGAGGCCCCACTGACATCAGTTGTTGTGGGGGAATGGATTACATCGAAGATATTCTAAGGAAAGTGTGGCACACAGAGAAAATTTAAAACTAGACCTCCTACATCAAAATTCACATGGCCTGCTATGTACAGCTCATCCTCAGAAGCCCTTTCCCCGCCTCTTTCTCCCTGGTGCTGGTGGCCAGTCATCGTGGGCAGGGCCTGAGGAGGGGGGCTGCCGTTTCCACTCAGCCCAGGGTCTTCTCTCATTCCCTTCCCTGGACCTAAGACCATGAAACCTCTACCTCCCACTCATCAGGAATAACAAAACAGAACCAATGGAAAAACCTGCCACTTTTAACATTAAAGAACCAAGTATGGAGGTATGTCTTTGTCCACGGGGCAGATTCTTAATAATTATTTTGTAAAGAAATTTTTTTGGTAAAAATGCTGGATTTCCTTAACCCACTTTATTAGATGAATCCTGGGGGCCTTGCCTTTATAAAACCAAAAGACTGAATTTGGGGGGGGGGATGGTTTCCCTCCAAGAAAAGAGCAGTCTGTCCGCAAGAAGAATTGGCCTTGCCTCTCTAGATTACAGAACTGACTGCATCTTTCTTGCCTTTACCCTGCTCCCCCCTCACACATCTATTGGTCCTCCCTTTCAATATTCGCCCAATTTTTCCATTTCTACAACAAATATTTACTGTGTACCTCCTAAGATCCGGGCTCTGAACTGGGTACTGAGGACATAGCTGTGAATAAAACTGATGCAGGCTGAGTCTTCACGGAGCTCCCAGGAGAGTGGAAGAGGAGATAGTAAATAAATATATAATGCATATTTGAACGGAGATAAGTGCTGGAAAGGGAAAAGTGCACCCAAACAGACTTCCCTGTAACTGGCTATTTATTTCTTCACTTGTCTCCTTTTGCTCATTCCTCCAGTCACCAGCAAATACTGACTCAACACTTGTCATTTGTTTGGCACCAGGCCGGGTGCTGGAGACCCAAATATAAAAAAGACCTCGACCCTTCCCTCAAAGCAGGCACAGAGTGATGGGTGAGAGGAAATAGATAAGTATCTCACAGTGGTGCAGAGGGGCTGGAACCAGAGCAGAGATGCTTAAGGCTCACTGGAAGCCAGAGGAGGAAACCGCCACTGTTGTGAGGGGGCCAAGGGACAGGCTTCCTGTAGGAGGTGTCATTTAACCAGGACCTGGGATGGGAAGGAGGTTGCCAGGCAGAGATGAGGGTGAGAGCTTTGAGGGCAGAGAGAACAGGCTGTGAGATTGGGTGTTGGGTGGTGTTCCTGGTGGCTAGAGAGTATGTGCAGGGAGAAGTGGTAGATGAGGCCGGGGCAGTGCTCTGGGTCTCAGGAACCACGCCCCCTGCCCCCCCCCCTCCCCCCCCCCCCCCCCCCCCAGAGAGGAGCCTGACAACTGTGCCTGCAAAGGGGCACAGAAACAGGGCTAGTGATTCGGGAGATAGAGTCAAGAGAGGAAGAGGCTGGCTCTGCAGAGCGGGAGAAGGAACATACTCAGAGGCATTTGGAGGCCCCCACCTCTGCACTCGACACCTGCTGGGCTGTGTTTGGCTTCTATGTGAGAAGCCTGTTGCTGAGGGTAAATTCTTCCTGGTTGCCTGCGCTTACCTCCCAGCATGCTAATGAGCGTGGAGCCTCAGGAGATGCCAGAGCCTGTTACTCAGTGTTTGTTGAGTGGAGCAGGGCTAGGTGGAGGCGCTGCCAGTTAGAGGGAGGCACGGATTCCAGGGCCAGGTCTGGCACCTGGCTCTGTGAGACCAGCCACAGGCCTAGGGAAGGGGGAACTGGAGGCAGAACCAGAGCCAGGAGCTCCGTGTGAGAGGAAGGTGAACATACTGGGCTGGAGAGCGGGGAAGGCGGTGTTCTGAACCTGACTAGTCAGTTCACAGAATTCTTGGAAACACCCAGCAGAGTAGCTCATGTGGCAGGGTGGTAATGTGAAGTATTTACTTCTGCATTTTGACCCCGGGACCTTCCCTCTTCTGGGCTGCTAGACATGAAAGAATGCTTGCTGGGTAATTTTTTTCCCCCACCTGAGAAGAGATTAAAGCAAAGCAAAACAAAAACAAATTTCCTTGTGCTGGAAAAGGAAATGCTGGAGCATATGTTAGGGGAAAGTCTGGGCTGGGGAAACAAAGAGGGTTAAAAATGCAGGTGTCATAAAGAAAGAAGATGGAAGTGATTTCATTCTCGCATAACAGTCCTGGGCAGTGTGCAGGCAGTTCTGTTCCACGAGGACTCCCAGGGACCTGGGTGCCCTCCATCCTGTTGCTCCATCACCCACACCATAGTTACCTCACTGCACAGTCAGGTGTGGGCACAGGTACACCATGTCCTGGCTTGTGGGAAGGGCAAGAGCATGCTGGGAGATTAGATTGTTCACAAAATTTCCCTTCTTTTTGATCTGCCTTCATGGGGGGCAGTAGACTTCCTCTCCCCAGTTCCAAGTTTAGGCCTTAAGAAGCTTCCTCAGTTTCTGTTTGATTTTTTGGGAGCCTGTGACCTCAGGCATGAGCAGAACCTACCCATGGTAGCTGTTGTCTCTGGAGCTTGTCCCCTGGTTGGGAACAGAGCAGCTGCTCACAGCCTGTGAACAAGAAGTAAATAATATGCATGTTTGTTTGCCTCTGAGTTTGGGGGTGGTTTTATAAAGTATTATTGCAGCAAAAGCAGACTAATGACAATGTATGTATTGAAGGCAGGTACTTTTCTTTTAAAGAAGCATCAGTGAAACTCAAAAAAATGAATTTTTCTCACATTCTATTAATCATGTGACTACACCTAGCCTCAAGGGAGGCTGGAAGACAGTCTGCAGTTGATCAGTCCTGTTCCCAGTTTAAAAAGGATACACAGATGGCAATAAGCACATAAAAATATACTCCCTAACTTGTACCCCAATGTTTATAGCAGCACTTTCAACAATAGCCAAATTATGGAAAGAGCCTAAAGGTCCATCAGGTGATGAATGGATAAAGAAGTTGTGGTTTATATACACAATGGAATACTACGTGGCAATGAGAAAGAATGAAATATGGCCTTTTGTAGCAACGTGGATGGAACTGGAGAGTGTTATACTGAGTGAAATAAGCCATACAGAGAAAGACAGATACCACACGTTTTCACTCTTATGTGGATCCTGAGGAACTTAACAGAAGGCCATGGGGGAGGGGAAGGAAAAAAAAAAGGGAGGGAGGGAGCCAAACCATAAAAGACTCTTAAAAACTGAGAACAAACTGAGGGTTTATGGGGGTGGGAGGGAGGGGAGGGTGGGTGATGGGTTTTGAGGAGGGCACCTGTTGGGATGAGCACTGGGTGTTGTATGGAAACCAATTTGACAATAAATTTCATATTAAAATATATGCTCACTAATCAGTAGAGAAATGCAAATTAAAACCATAATGAGGTGCTACTAAACTCCCACTAGAACTGCTAAAATAAAAAGGACTTATCAGACTGTGTTGACGAGGAATTCTCACACACCACTTGTGGGATCGTAAAACATACGATCACTTCAGAAAATAGCTTGGCGGTTTATTAGATGGTTAAACATACATCTGCTGTATGATCCAAGTAATCCACTTCTGCATATTTACCCAAGAGAGTGTGTGTACTCAAAGACTGATAATGTGAATGTAGCAACCTTATTTGTAATATTTGTATTAGTTCCAGATGGAAACAGCTGAAGTGATCCATCAAGAAGTGAACAGATAAACAGACTGTGGTACATCCATACAATGGAATGCTATTTACCAATAAAAAGTAATGAACCATTTGTACATGCAGCAACGTGGATGAATCTCAAAGCAGTTATACTGAGTGAAAGAAGTCAGACGAAAAAGTAAATACTTACGATTCCACTTACATAAATTTTTAGAAAACACAGTCTAATCTGTAGTGACAGATCTTTCACTGCCTGGGGATGAGGAGGAGCAAGGAAGGGCCTACAAAAGGGCATAGAACATCTTTTGGAGTGATACACGATCACTGCCTTGACTGTGGTGGTGGTTTCAGGCATGGGTATATACATGTGTCAAACTCATCAAATTGTGCACTTTAAATGTGTGCAGTTTGTTGTATGCCAAGAATCTCAAAGCTGTAAAACAAAAATAAAAGCTCTTACTATGGGAGGAAGAGAGGGTGGATTTTGGTGAACAACTGGCAGTGTCCCCCACAGAGGGGAGAGGGCATATGTAGATGCTGGTGGGGGGTCTCTGAAAAATGGTCTTGAGTCTTCCCTGGGGCTAACTCTGTCTGGCCTTTTGGACAGGTTTGGGGGTTGAGAAGGTCCTATGTCTATTCTGTAGTAGAGCCCTGGGGGTCTGGAACCTTATTGGAGTTCCCGGGGCCAGTGAGGGAAGAGTGGAAAAGATGTGGCCACAGAGGGGAGAGGGTGGTGGTCAGAGCCACACAGGGCTTGGACAGCTGCTCTCAGTCTTCCCCCACCTCCGTGTGACCGGAAGGGCAGGAAGATTTTTACGAACCCTCAAAAGGGGGTCTTAATTCAGACCCTCCAAGAAATAGATGTGAAGACAAGAGGTGGTAGTATACTATACTCTCAGCCCTCACTTCCCTGGGCTCCAGGCTCATGACTTCTGGCTTTGGAGTTTCGGGTGGGTGCTTAGGGTGGGGGACCAGGGGGACAGGTGCTCAGGGTGGGGGACACCTCTTCCTCTACAGTGGACAGGGAAGTCTTACCTGTCCCAATTCTTCGCTCCTCCCAATGTGGGTGGGTCTCTCTGCCATATCCTTGACTTACTGGAGCCTGGCCCAGGTCCTCAGAACTGTCTAACCAACCTACAGATTCCTGAGAAATACCAAATGGGTGTTTTTCTAGGCTAATACCTTTGGAGGTGTTTTGTTACACACAATAGCTAACAAATAACCGTGACCAAACCTCTACCCACGCCCCTGTCTCCATCACTCAGCTGTGAACACTCATTTCAGCCAATGCTGTCCCCTGTCTTGGCCCTTTCCTAGGTTCTGAGAACCTTTTGCACAGTAGAGGCCGGAGAGGACCTGGCCCCACATGCATCCCTCTCACTCCCTTCGGAGAAAGTGGGGGACCAGCTGGCTCAACACAAGCCACTGCAGAGGAAGCAAAGAGTCACAAAGAAGCAGGGAAGCAGCAAGGACGTGCATTCCACTCAGAGAAATACACGACTTGATTACTACTCAACATTTGCGGTACCCAGATACTCTAATTAAGAGAAAAGGTCAATAGGTTAAATAAGTAACTTAATCAGAAAATTATGCAAAGTGCCACAAGTCAAACATATTACACAGTCCTTGAGATCGATACAGTATGCAAATCGATCGCCCTCGATCAGGGCAGTTCAGCAACTGGAAGGTGGAAGTCAGTGGAGGAGGCTCAGGAAACCCAGCCTGAGCCGGGGAGTGTGGGTACCTGGCACCCTGGCATGGGGGTGGGTGGTGCGCCCCATGAAGAAGTGTGACCAGTGGGAGAAGATCAGTCTATCATGTAGAATGGTGAAGGGAACAGGCATAGAGTGTGGGTTTGGAGGCCCACAGACCTGGGCTGGAGCCCCAGCTGAGCTGTGTGGCCTTGGACAAACCCCTTAGCCCCCTGAGGTTCATACTAATACTGACCTCTCAAGTGTTAGGAAGGATAGATTATCAGCTCTGATGACCCTTGTGTGTGTATGAGTAAGAGAGAGCGAGAGAGAGAGAGAGAGAGAGAGAGAGAGAGAGAGAGTGTGTTAGGGCTTTGTGGTCATGTGTCCAGTGAGATTTCCTTCTTGTCTGCCACCTGCCTTCCTGTTGCCACAGCCCTGCAGCCAGGACTAGCAAAAGGCCTTTAAATCCATTTAGGACAGTGGTTCTCAACTGGGGGTGATAGGTGGCATGTCTGGCTACATTTTTGGTTGTTATAATGGGTGGGGGTGGGGGTGTGCTACTGACATCTAGTGGGTGGAAGCCAAGGATGTTTCCTAAACATTCTCGAATGCACAGGACAGCCCCTGATAACAGAATTTTCCAGCCCCAAGTGTGGGTAGTGCTGAGGTTGAAAACCCTGGTTTAGGAGGTTTGGATAGCTCATGAGAGAAATCACAGGATGGCTGAATCAGCCAGGGCACCCTTTGGGGTGATCAGAGAACCTACTGATGTAGCCTGTCAGGGTTTGGGAACCTCTGAGGGACCCCGACTGGTCCTGGCCCCCCAGGAGCCCCTGCCCTAGGCCCATGAGAGGAAAAACAGACTCAAAGAGGACAGATTTGTTCGGAGCAGCCCTGCCAGCCCTGCTGCAGAGGGGCCGGCCACTAGGCAGCCCTTCCAGGCCTGGGCTGGCCCTGTGGGAAGAGGCCCCTGTGGTGAGGCTGCCCTGGTCTGGCATTCCCTTGCAGCCTGAAGGAATGTTGTAGAAATGGACCCTTATTTGGGCTTGTTTTTAATCCCCCAGGAGCTTTGGAGCTGCCTGGCTTTTCCCAGGCTTTCCTGCTGCTCAAGGGGGGGGGAAAGTAGGACCTTGGGGACCGTCCCAGGCCTGGTGTGGTGAGAAGGGCACCCATCCCCCACCTGGGGTACAGAGCCAGAGGCCCAGAGCATTCCTGTTGCTTTGCAGGAGGCCTGTAATGCTGCTGGGGTCTCTGGGAAAAGAAGGGAGTGGATGTTTGTCTCTGGAGCCTCCTTGTGGCACCTAGGCCCCCTGAGGGGTACTCTCCTTGAGGGTGGCTGAGTTGGGTGCCAGCTGGGTCCTTGAGGGGACAGGAGCCGGAGGAGATCAGGAAAAAAGAGCAGAAAGGGTAGTGCTGGGTGGCGAGGCATCTTCGCTTTACCCCCTTCCTCTTCTGACGGCCAGGGCCTCAGGCCGCACTTCCCTTCCCTGGTTCTTGACTCACAGGCAGTTAGAGATGCCACAGAGTCCTCTCCAGTGGTATGGTTACAGCTGGGGAAATTAAGGCCCACAAATGGTGAGGGTCTTGCCTGAGGCCATAGAGTGGGGTCAGTGGCAGGGCCAATAATGGTGCCTAGACCTCCCTACTTTAGTCCAATACTAGAGTGTGACAATCTCACAGCTGCCTCTGCTCATCCTTCTCATGAAAAGCAGCCTTCCAGAAGGGACTCGGTGTTAATAGCACTGTAACAAATTATTCCACAACCTTAGCGGCTTAAAACAACGAACATTTCTTATCATGCAGTTCCTGTGGGTCAGAAAACCAGGCAGGCAGAGTTTAGCTGGGTCCTCATAGGGATCAAGGACTCTCACAAGGATACTATTGGCGTGCCAGCTGGGGTCGCCATCATTTCAAGGCCAGGTGGGGGTGGGGGGTTGAAGATTTCTTCCAACCTCACTCACGTGGTTGCTGACAGACCTTAGGTCCCCACTGGTTGTTGGCCAGAGACATCCTTGCCAGGAAGGGCTCTTGGCACAGGAAAGCTCACAATATGGTACCTCAGACACAGGGTGGAGAGAGAGTAAGTGAGAGAGGATGAGCAAGGCAAAAGTAGGACCTTCGGAAACTTTATTAATTAATTACTTAATTTGTTCCATATGCCATACTTTGATCCCCATGACTTATAACATTGTACCTCTTAATCCCCTTCACGTGTTTGTCTATCTCCTCATCCTCCTTCTCCCCTCTGGCAACCACCAGTTCTCTGTATTTATGAGTCTGTTTCTGTTTATTGTTATTGTTGTTTGTTTTGTTTGTTCATTTGTTTTGGTTTTTAGATTCCACATATAAGTGAAATCATGTGCTATTTGTCTTTTTCTATATGGCATATTTCACTTAGCATAATGCCTTCTGGGTTCATCCATGTTGTCATGAATGGTAAGATTTCATTCCTTTTTGTGGCTGAGTAATATTCTATTATATGTATATTTATATATACATACATACCTATATATATATACATGTGTATACATATGTATATGTATACATATGAATATACCACATCTTCTTTATCCATTCATCTGTCAGTGAACACTTAGGTTGCTTCTGTATGTTGAGTACTGTAAATAATACTGTAATAAATAGAGGGGCACATATATCTTTTTGAGCTAGTGTTTTTGTTTCCTTCTGGTAAATACTCAGAAGTAGAATTACTGGGTCACATGGTATTTCTATTTTTCATTTTTTGAGGAACAGCCATACTGTTTTCCATAGTTGCTTAGAATCTCCTTTTTTATAACCTAACTTGGAGTGACATCTCATCACTTTTGCCATATTCTATTTGTTGGAAGTGAGTCATGAGGTCCAACCAACATTGTAAGGGGGGGTTTACACAAGGGCATGATACCAGGAGGCAGGGAACACTGGAAGCCATTTGAGACTCTGCCTCCCTCGTGGTGGGGAGAGAAAGCCCACTGGCTTGATGTGGGCCCTTGGCTTCTTCCCTAGCATTTACTTTAAAACTCCTCGGTGAAATCCCAATAAATATGATGATTTAGGTGGAGCGGGAGCTGGGTTGGGATCCTCTTCTCTTCTCCATGCCCCCAACTCCAGGTCCAGAGCCTCAGCTGAGATGAAGTCCAAGTTTTCTTTCCAATTGTACCACCTAGATTTTAAACTCATCAAATAAATGCCAAAGAATTTGGATATGGGTCAGAAATGTCAGGTCCCTAGTCTTAGTTCACCAATGTTCTTACCTGTGAAA
This sequence comes from Panthera pardus, assembly GCF_024362965.1. Taxonomy (NCBI): domain Eukaryota; kingdom Metazoa; phylum Chordata; class Mammalia; order Carnivora; family Felidae; genus Panthera; species Panthera pardus. The sequence goes on from NW_026526677.1 coordinate 43,176,809, forward strand.
GGAGGAGCCAGGATGGGGGGGTTTCTGGTGGAACATTCTTTTTATGTTGAAACTTTCTTTCACTCTGGGGACAGAAATTCCCATGTTCCTGCCTTCTCTTACCCTTCCTGGAATGCCACACTAGGAAGATGCCTGTGTATCAGAGAGGGATTGTTGCATTGCTAGATGAGTCTAGAGGGAGGGAGGGGGGCGCGGCAGGGTGGAGAAGGTGCTGGAAGCTGGGCCTGGATCTCTAAAAATATGGCACCCACCCAGGCAACTGCCTGAACCTAGCAATGGTGCCTGGAGTCCCTGGAGGTCAGGGAGGGGCCCAGGCAAAGAAAAGTGGGAAGCTGCATGCAGAAGGCCGGCTTTCAGCCCTCCCAGGAGACCCTCAAGAGGTCAGGGATTGTCCAAAATGGCTTCCTTCCCCAGGAGCCACATCCCAGATTTGCTTCTCTGTCTCAGCCTGGCTTCCTCCATCATTACCCAGTCTTGGCATTTCCTGCCTCATCTCCTTTCCCACACCTTGTGCTCAGCCCTCCCTCAGCTCCATGGCTCCCACCCCAGCCCAGGGGCCAGAGCCAGCGCATCCTCTGTGGAGGATGGTGGCGTCCCAGGGAGCATGTGTGCCTGGGCTCCCACCTCCAGGCTGGAAGCTGCTGCTTGCTGGCCTGGGGGCAGGGAGGAGGCGGTGAAGGCCGCTGCCAGCGTCTCAAATTCATTTCTAATTCACTTTCCTTCTGAAGTGGTTTTGAGGAAGCGCAATATCTGAAAAGGCAGCTAATGTAGGCCCTGTAAATAGTGCATTCGAGGGCTGTAATGGAGGGAGAGAGAGAGAGCAAAGATGGATTAAGTGCCCACCTTGGGCTTGGGGAAAAAAAATCTTTTGATCTCGCAGTACTGCACAATGCCCTATTACCTTGTTGGCTTGCATCAGCCAGAGAGAGGATGTTTCTTATTGTGATTGCTGCAAATTGGCACCTGTTTCCTGGAGAGTAGCTTTCTCCTGAATTAAGTAGAGCATCGGGCTCCATCCCAGGTGATAAGGACCTCCTATTAGAGGATAATGTCAGCTGAGCCACCTCCAGTCGGCCTCGCCTGCCTTGGGGAACCCTGGCTTGCCACACTCTCTGGGTGCTGCCTCACAGGCCAGGGGCAGCTGGGAGCCCTTCTCTGCAGGGGCCTCATCTTTTCTACCCCAGCCATGTGTCATTCATTGCTCCTACCAGATCTTTCTGACGGCTATCGTGGGCCACAGAGCCGCTTGGAAGGCACAGTGCTGACCTTTGAATTCATTGTCTTTCCCCAAACTTGACCTTCCTAGATTCTCCCTTATATTTAATTAATGAATTCATTCAACACATATTTACTGAGCAACTACTATGTTCCAGGCATTCTGATGGGTGCTGGGGACACAGCAGTGAAAGAGACAGCCCTGCCCTCATAAGGCCTGCACAGTAAGGTAAGAATCTTTGTGATTACATGGGACTCATCCATATAATCCAGAATAGTCTCCCTCTTTTAAGATTAGCTGACTAGTGACCTTGATTCCATCTGCAACCTTATGTCTCCTTTGCCATATAACCTAACAAATTCACAGGTACAGGGATGAGATGTGGACATATTGGGGGTGGGGGTTGTTACTTTGTCTATCCTACCTTTGAACTGGTCTCCCAGCCTTACTCTTATCCCCCGTAATCCAGATTCCAAAGAATAGGCAACAGGATCTTTTATTTTTTATTAAAAATTTTTTAATTTCAGTGTAGTTGACACACATTGTTACATTAGTTTCAGGTGTACAACGTAGTGGCTAAAATCTCTCTCTGTTATGCTGTCTGTGCTCACCACAAGTGTAGCTACCATCTGTCGCCATATACAGGGCTATTTCAGTATCAACCGTATTTCCTGTGCTGTGCTTTTTATCCCCATGACGTATCCATTCCAAAACTGGAAGCCTGTACCCCCCACTCCCCTTCACACACTTGTCCATCCTCCCCAACTTCCCTCCCTTTAGCAGCCATCAGTTTGTTATCTGTATTTGAAGGTCTGATTCTGCTTTTTGTTTGTGTGTTTAATAATTTCCTTTGTCTTTTTAGATTCCCCATATGAGTAAAATGATATGGTGTTTGTCTTTCTCCGTCCAGCTTACTTCACTTAGTGTAGTACCCTCTAGGTTCATCCATGTGGTTGCAAATGCCAAGATCTCATCTTTTCTAGCAGCTGTGTAATATTCCATTGTGTGTGTGTGAGTGTGTGTGTACATACGCCCCACATCCTCTTTGTCCATTCATCTATTGATGGACCCTTGGGTTGTTTCCATATCTTGGCTATTGTAAAAAATGCTGCAATAAAGGAGACAAGCATATACATTGGGGATAGTCTCTTTAGTAAGTGGTGCTTGCAATACTGGACAGCTACATAAACAAAATGAAACTGGCCTACTTTCTAACACCATATACAAAAATAAACTCAAAATGGGTAAAAGGCCTAAATATGAGACCTCAAACCATAAAAATCCTAGAAGAGAGCACAAGCGATAATTTCTTTGACACTGGCCAAAGCAGAAAGGCAACCTCTGAATGGGAGAAAACATTTGCAAATGATATATATGATAAGGAGTTAATATTCAAACTATAAAGAACTTATAAAACTCAACACCAAAAAAATATCTGATTAAGAAATAGAGGACCCCAATAGACATTATTCCAAAGAGGACAGATAGCCAACAGACACATGAAAAGATGCTCAACATCACTCATCATCAGGGAAATAAATGCAAATCAAACCATGATGAGATATCACCTCACACCTGTCAGAAGGGCTAAAATAAACAAGGTAAGAAATAACAAGTGTTGGCAAGAATGTGCAGAGGGATCTTTTAAAAACACAAGTCAGGTAATATCATCCTTCTGCCTAAAACCCTCTTGCTGTGCTTAGAACAAGATCAGAAGTCATCACCTCCACCTGCAGGGCCTGGCAGGCCCAGTCCTCTGCCCCCTCCAGCCCCTCACCTGCCTCACTTCCCCTTGCTCACACGGGCTCCCTGGGCCTGAGCTCCTAGGGGTGACTTGGTACTGGGTTCTTTCCTCTGACTCCTCTGTCTCTCATGTTTTAAGTCTCAGCTTAAATGTTTTGAGAAAAGGCTCCCTTTACTTGTGGCTGAAGTGCACCCGTTATTGGTTCATGCAGCCCCCGTTGCAACCCTGTTCACGGTCCGTAATTATTTCGTGTTGGTCTGTGAAAGCCCTGATGGCAGGAGCTGGACCTCCCTGTGCTCTGGTCAGCCTCCTGGCCCTGGGCCTGGCACGCAGTAGGACCCCAGTGAATATTTATTTTTGGGTGAATGATGATATTCACCATATATTACTGAGTGAAAAAAAGATCATGCTGCCAAAGAATATATGTAGCCCTTAATTAAGAAAAAAAGTCCTATACATGTGAATAACCAGGTATGTTTGTGCCACTAGAAAAATTCAGGAAGAATCAAGTTTATTTCAGGGATGACCTCTAGGAAGGGAAATAGATGGGGATATACAAGAAGGTGACTTCCCCTTTTTACTTCATACACTGACATTTAAAACAATTTTTTTTTTGTTATAAGCATGTATAACCTTTTTTTAAAGGAAAAAACTTGAAAGTAAACAAAGTTTTTCTAATTGAGTATGATCAAATGCCAGAGAAACTGGGCAAAAAATATATTTTTAAAAACTTATGTCTCCTAAATGCCTCCCAGAGGTGTCCTTCTGTCCCTCGGCATTGCTCCCACCCCCACTGCCATTAATGGTGACTGACCTTGGCCTTGACCTGCCCTGGCTCCAAGAGGTCCTTGAGGGATGGTGAGGGATGGGTCTCCAGTCAGATCTGAGCATTCCCCACTCCTTCCTATATCACAGCCCTGGCGTTTCCCCACCTGCAGAACAGAGACTGAGACTCTGGACCTAGTGGGATGTGTGTGTGTGTGTGTGTGTGTGTGTGTGTGTCTGTCTGTCTCTAAGGGGTTGTGGCTCAGTTGTGCTGCCAGAGTCTGGCCCGACTGTCCAGCACTATTCCTCATATCCTTCTCACACCCCACATATAGGAACCCAGAGCCAGGGCCCTATGCCATTTTGCCTTTCTACGCTTTTTTACCCACTGTGCTTTCCATTGGGAAGGCTTTTTGTATTTACCTGGTGGACATCTGTGCATCCTTTACTACCTGGATCCTCTGTGGAAGTTTCCACAGTGCCTCCTGACTCTAACCCCTCCCCCAGCAGAGCTAGCCTCTCCCTCCCTGGGAAGCTCCTAGAGAGATAGGAGAAATGGTTCAGGGAAAAGCCTCTGCCTCCACACTGCCCACTCCCTGCTCCTAAATCCCAGCTCCAGTACCTACTAGCTGTGACTTTAGGCAAGCGACTTAAATTCTCTGAGCCTCAGTGTCTTCATTTTCGACATGAGTGATGACACACATAAGGTGGTGGTGCCTTTAAATGGGGTCACCTATCTGAAGCTCTCCTTTCAGAGCCCAGTACCTGCAAGGGCTCAGCAAACAGTAGTCCTAAGGAGCATGTGGCACAATTAATGTGTCAGGACATGCAGTAGGATGTCTTGGAGGGCCAGGGAAGCTTTACAGAGGAAGCAGTGTCTGAGCTGAGTTCTAAAGGACAAGGAGATGGCTCCAGTTGGTGGGTGGTACCATGAGCGTCAGCCACACACAATGGGAGTCCAGAAAAGTGGAGTCATGGAGGAGAGAACGTGCCCAGTGGCCCAGAGGACGAGAGCCCCCAGGCATCAGGCCAGTTCCCTGCTGGAGGGATGTGGGGACTCACAGCCTTTGTGCTGCTTCGGTCCAAGCTGTTTGGGGTTTGGCGTGAACACACAATAGTGCCTGAAGAGGTGGCTGCAATTTTCCCCTTGAGCTCTCAGATGTCTTGAAATTGGTCTGAATAATTTTTTCCCCTCAAATTGTTCAAAATGTTCTGTTTCTGGCCCGAGCGCTTGGGTTTCCTGTTGCCTCATGGAAAGGGCCCTGGGGAAAATTTGGAGGTCTCGGGGAAACTCAGTGAGTCAGGGCACCCTCATCCACATGCCCTGCTTCTCTGCCGAGCCAGCACCCCAGGGGCTGGAGGGGCCGGTGGCTGGTGGGTGCTAGTAGGCTGAGCTCCGAGGTCCCACACTCAGGCTGCGGCCAGCGCCTGTGGGCAGGCTGGGCTGCAGGCCAGCGAGGGCCAGCAGGAGCTGCTGGGAGCCTGGCCAGCTGAAGCCTGATACCTGGCTCCTGGCTCCATGGGTAGCTGCCCAAGAGGGTGGGACAGAGGCGTGGGCCTTCTCGGGCGGCCAGCCTGGGGGCGGCTCTGCGGCTCTGTTTGTCTTGGCGCCAGCAAAGCAAGAGCGAGGAGGTGCCGATAGCATCGCGGGGTCCAGCCCGTCTCCAGGGAGATAGTACTTGTGCTTCCCCAGCATGGGCGGGCGTGCACACACACACCATTCACCCATCAGCCCCCTTCTCAAGCTGGCCTTAAGACAAGCTCCCACGCAGACATTCCAGTGAAGGAGAAGGTGTTAAGGGAAGGGGTGTGTGCGAGGAGTAGGTGTCCAGGCCAGGGGAGTCTCTTGGACTGTGACATCTGGGGTGGGCGGCAGAGATGTGGGTGCTGGCAGGCAAGAAGCTTTGGGAGGGTGGGAATGCTCTGATTATAGAAAAGTCCTTTCACACTCCCAGCCGGCGTGTACCTCCCAGTGCTCTATGGCCTGGATTCAGAACTCTTTTCTCAACTGCCCCATGATGGCCAGGCCGCTGGCTTGCACTTCACAGCTCTGGGGCGGCATTCACCCTGCTCTGTGGAATCATGTCCCCGAGAGTAAAGGCGCTGTTTTCATAGAACGGACTATAAACGTGCCCCCCTGGGCTGTGCAACAAGGTGGCACGGAGACCCCCTCGGACTTAAAGGCTGCTGTGGGGAAGGGGATGCTAGCTTTCCCAGGGCTTCAGAACTTCGGGCTTCTATACCATCCTGCAGATGAATTCCGGGAAGTCAAGAATTTTATTATTTATTGTGTAAGAGAAAGGGGTGGGGAGAGTGGTCTTGCCCATTGATGCTGATAACCAATGGACACTACTCAGTTCTCCACAGGGCGACGTGTCCATGGTGGTTTGTTCCTTCCTGAGAACCTCCTGTCTTCCTGTCCCTCCTCAAACCAAACACACACAGGCCTCTGATTCAGGCCTGGCTTCTGCCTTACAAATACAGAAAACAGCTCTGGGTAATTTGGTAAAAAATGGTAATTTATTAAAGGGTGTTGGGAACTTGAAGAATCTCTGGAAGGGCCAGGGCTCCTGGCCTAGAGGCCTCCCAGCCAGAAACAACACCAAAGTCACTTTGTAGAACTGATGGGTCTGGGGAGAGCTCTGTGGCTGTCACTGCAGGGTGCTGACACTGTAGTGGGCACTATGTCACTGCCAGCACTTGGTACTGGACGCCTTGGAACATTAGTCCTAGTTCTTGTAGAACCTGGTGCGGTAGCTGCTACACCCTCGCTGGAATGGACTCCAGGATGCATCTGCTTTGTTACATCATTTCCTTTCCATTCCAGGTTTGATGTGGGTGAGTTGGGTCACCAGAGTGAGGTCATGGGCTTGAGCTTTGGCTGTAAGGAGGCTGGGAAGGCGGGGGTCTGGCTTCCATACAAAGAGGTGGTCTCTGCCTCCAACCAAGACTTGGAGAGGGGGTTTCCCCCAAAACAGAAGGCGGTGGCCGGGGGGGGTTGCTGTTCAAAGGTGACAAATGAGCACCTCTGCGGTGTGCAGAGCCCATCTCAAAAGAGAAGCACAGAGGTCTTTTTCTTTCTTTTTTTTCCTTTTTCTCTCCTAAGGACAGCGACAGTAAGCCTGGAATGCACAGATGCCTCAGCTTCCTCTCGTTTCCACACAGCTTTTCTGCCCAAAGACCTGCAGTCAGGTGTCCTTACCTCCTTTACCCTGGAAGTCACATCTGTCCTAGGGGAAGAGGTTCCCCAACCTTCCCCACTCTGGTCCTGTTTCCTTTCCTTTCCCTTTTTCTTTCCTTTCCCCTCCCCTCCCCTCCCCTCCCCTCCCCTCCCCTCCCCTCCCCTCCCCTCCCCTCCCTCCCCTTCCCCTTCCCCTTCCCCTTCCCCTTCCCCTTCCCCTTCTCCTTCTCCTCCTTCTTTTAACATTTGTGAATTTTGGCACCTTCCAGCTTTGAGCACATGGAAGGAAGGCTTTCCTCTGCTCCATCCTGCAGCTCAGGGGTGGCCTTGGGATCTATCTAGTGAGCAGAGGAGGAGGGTGCCCTCAGAGTCTGCTGAACCACAGTTGGCTCCCTCCTGGTTGACACTGACAATACCTGGCCCAGGTGAACATTCATCTTTCCTGAAGATAACATGGTCTGGTGCCAAGTGGGGGATGGCTGTTAGCCCTCTTAGCTTGACTTTGACCCTGCCGCCAACCCCCCCCCCCCACCATGCAGTCCCCCAGAGTAGACCCTTCCTTTCACTGGCTCACATAAGGATAGTCGGTGCTATGGCTGGGAATGAGTCACCCTGTGTTGGGGGATATGGCCTCGGGGCACATCAGGTGTGGAATTGAACACCCACCCTATCCCCCAATGTCCACTGCTGTGGTCTTTCCCTCAGTTTATGCCACTGCTCCACCACACGAAGGGCTTTTGTTTTTTAAACGACCTTTGATTTATTTTTAATTTCAGAATAGAAATGTCCATGTTGTTCTGTATTGTAAAAGTAATGCATATCCTATAGAAATGCAAGCAATATGTAAATACATAAATTAGGAGGTGAAGAGTCGTCTTATATTCCAACATGGCGTGGATTTGAAAAGGCAGTTTGTGTTAGCATCTGACGGTGGGGGAGATGGGAGGAGCTGTCTAACAGAGCGACCACCCCTAGGATGGAGCTCCCTATAGTGGAGCTGTGTCAGCCGAGGCTCACCAACCAGGCACCCATCTGGAAGCTGACCCAAGTGGCAGTTCTTGTCATTGTAGCCCAATTGTTCCTGGAGTCCAGTAGTTGGCAGGGCCAGGGAGGGCCAGCCATGGTCACCCCTATGGAAGGAAGTGAAGAGAGCAGTGGGCACACAGGCTCTGAGGGGCCTGGCCCTGGGTCCCCCGGTGCACCTGCTCCCCTGACCAGACCAAACTGAGGGAGCAGCTGCTCCTCCCTGGGGATCCTGAGATGATGGCAGGACCTGTTGGCCTCCCAGAGCTGTGGTCCTCTGGGGCATTTACAGTTTCAAAGGCCAACCTGACGAGTTTCAGGGTCCTGGGATAGACAGAAGGTGGGGGGTCAGCAACTGCTTACCATTAGTGCCTCGCTGGCTTCCTCACCAGAAGACACTGAATGGATATCCGCCAAATGAATGAATGAATGAATGAATGAGTCATGACATGTTACCTTGTTCCTTCAATATTCATTGGCTCTAGCTATATTTCAGAGTCTCAGAGAGCCTCCCCACCCTGTCCCCTTCAGGAGTGGACTTGCTCTTAGGAAATCAGAGTCCTAAGCTCATGGAAGTCTGGCTTTCTGAGGAGGGTAGCCCCTTGAGGTCACCTGTCCTCTCTCCTTCTGTGCAGACCTCTGACCTGTGATTGTAGCCCTGTGAGCAGGGACTGTTCCAGACCCAGCTTCCCACAAGGGACAAGGCAACCTGCCCTGTAGAGTGACCCTGCTCTTCATGGAGGTGTGTGAACAGGCCATTGACCTAGAGGTTGCAGGGCCCACTCTGCCCTGGCTGGGACCCCACTCCTCATAGTTCAGGGGTATGGTGTGCTCAGGGAAGCGGGGGATCTCTCACGGTCTTGGGGTCTGAGGTTCATTGCCAAAGTTTCCCATGTGCTGTGGGAGGGTCTGCTGGGCCCCTGCCTTCACCCCGAGTCCTCATTCCCTGGTCTTGCTCAATAGGCCTCCCTCCCCTCCTCTACTTCCTCCCCTCCCATCTGTCTCCCCTCCCCACAGTTCCCAGAAGTAGGACCCAGGCCACCAGCTGCAGCCTGTCCAGGTTCCCTATCGGATTATGAAGCTTAACATTTTTGTGAAGGAAGAAGAAAGCTTTCCCTCTGGGAAGTGATAAGAACATTCCATCCTCCTCTGGCTCCGGGGAGCCTGGGAAACAATCACCAAAGGAGAGAGACTCCCCAGGGACAGGCTCCCTGGACACAAGGCTGGGCTGCCTTCTGCCTGCTCCCCCTTCTTTTCTTCTCCTTCTCCCTCCCTTCTACTAGGTCTGGTCTTGCCTGTGGTCAGCCAGGGAGACCCTAGGGCAGTGAGCCTGGGGAGTAGGGCAGGACTCAGGCCCCAGGGACCAGGGCCCCTCTATGTGGTTGGCTTCTTCCCAGCCTGGGGCTGCCACTGAAAACCTTGGGAACCAGCTCTCTTGAGGGAAGGTTGTACAGTCTGAGAGGTAGGCAGCTTCCACCAAGAGGAGTACCAGAAAAGATGGTCATGGTGGGAGTTAGTAATGTGGGGTGGGCCCCACCCCTGGTGATGACCTAGAGACCCTGATGTCTGAGGTAGGAAGCTGAGCTAATCACCTAATGGGCACTAAGCCTGAGAGAGGCTCCTCCAGTTGACACTGTGGTAAGAGCATTGCCCAACCAGTGCTCTGCCTTTCCTCCCCTTTTCTCTCTCTCAATGGCAACATTCCCTAAAGCCTCCCTGGTGCCTGGTGCTGAGAGAAAGAAAAGGCTAGGGTGTGCCTCCTCTAATTCCTTGACCAAGAAGGACTCTGCCTCAGGGCCTTTGCACTTCTCTTCCCTCTGCTTCTCTTCTTTCAGAAGCCATACCCCTACACTTACTTCAGATCTTTTCTTAGCCTTACCCTCTCAGTGAGGTCTCCCTTGCCTCCTGATCTAAAATGGCAACCCATCCTTACGCACAATAATTCCCATCCCCCATCTCTCAGCTTTTATTGCTAATATATATTTTACTTACTGACCACACTTCTTGTCAGTCTCTTCCCACTACAATGTAAGTTCCCTGAGGGCAGGAATTGCCTCCCTTGCTTCAGTGATTAGAAGGCTGCCTAGAAGGGCAGGCTATGTGGCTGGAGGACCTGGCAGAAACCAAGTGACACGCCCTGTGCCAAACGTAGGGGAAGGGGTGAGGTGGAGGGTGAGTTTTGAAGGAATTTAATGAAGAGCCTGTGTATCAACTGTATGCACGGTTAAGGAAAACCAACAAGGGTGTGAAGCACCCCAAGGCTAGTGACAGAGGGCTGCTCACTTGCCCCAGGTAGGAGAAAGCAGATTGCTTTGGTCTGTTCTTGCCCTTTGGTCTCATGAAGCCAAAGGACAAGGGCACCTGGATAATGCAGTCCATGGAAGTCAGGCCCCTGGGACCTGGAGTTGGGTAAATGAAGCCTAGATTTGCAGGACCACTTGAGACGTTTCACACACAATAAATCTGTTGGATAAATGAATGAATTCCCTTATAAAACTCACGTATCAGTGGAGAAGACACACACATTCTTTCATTCATTTCCTTCATTCGTGTATTCATTCATTCATTCATTTAAGGCATAGCTGCTGAGCACTAGGTAGGCATTAGCACCCATCAGAGACCAGGGTGGAGACATTCCTAGCCCTCCCTGAACCCACTGGGAGCAACTTGCTGGAAAAATGGACACTGAGGGTGGGTTTCAGGACCTGGACAGGCTGCTGCCTCACACACCTGACTCACCTGCTGGCAGCATGCTGGTGTGGCCATAGAGCACCAGCTGGGTGGGGTGCGCCCAACCGATGCAGGACAGAGCAGAGGAGAAAGCTTTGGTTCTTTGGGGGACCTGTTAAGTCAGGCCAGAGCACATGGAGTCACTGGGTGTGGGGAGACATCATTTGTCATTTGTTTTTCTAAACCCTGACGATTTGAAGCTTGGTGAGGAGGAAGTCACAGAGAAGGGCAGCCTATGGGCACTTTTACCCCCTAATCACTCACACTGGGGAGCACTCACTGTTCCAGGGCTGTAGCACTTGTCCTCACTTAATCTGTGTGACAGCCCTATGAAGTGGCATTACAATGCCCATCTGACTGTTGAGGGAACTGAAGCACAGAGAGGTTAAGTAGCGTGCTCAAAGTTCCACAGCTACTAAGTGGTGGAGTTGGCATTTGAACCTTGGCAATTTGTGTCCAGAGCCTATGCTACCATCCCTTATGCAGAGACCTTTGATGGAAGGTCCATAATGGGGGAGTGTGGCAGTCCTCTAAAGATCTGGGGAGATTCTTGTTGCCCAGCTGGGGAAGGGACCCTCTGCGGGAAAGGTCTTAGAGGGAGGGGACTTGGTCAGAGACAAGTGTGGACTTCTGGCCTGATGGGTCAGAGCTGAGTGGGAGCCCCAGGCTCTAGAAGCTCGCCCTGACCTTCAGCCTCACCGCCACCATCTCTCTCATACTTGTCCTGTGGCAGCTCCCCACTGGCTACCCGGCCTCCTGTCCCACCATTGCCCCATTCATTCTCCATGTCATATGTCTCCAGAACTCAAACATTGTCATGTTGACTCCAGGATAAAAAGTCCAACCTTCTCCCCTTGGCCTAGAGTGCCTTGCACGATCTTCCCCGTCCACCCCACTAGCCTTGTTTCTGGTCATTTCTCCCTTGACTTCTCCACTCCAGCCCACTGGCCTTCTTGCTGGTTGTAGAGCATACACTGTCACCTCATTCTACCTCCTGTGTCCTGTGCAGGGCCTTAGTCCTTCCCATCCAGACGTCTTTCCTTGAGGCCTTTCCTGGCCACACCACCTGAATGGATGTCCCCCTCTCCATACTCAGCCCCTTGCCATCCCCTTACTTAGGGGGTTATTTACTTACTTTCTCACATTTATCACTATGTGAAATTATCTTTTTAAATTTTATGTGTTTACTATCTGTCTTCCTCCACTAGAGTATAAACTTCATGAAGGGGGAAATTATGTTTTGATTAATGTTGCATCCTCAGTGCCTAGAGCAGTGACATACAGTATCTGCTAAATACATAACTCTTGAGTGAGCACTTGCTCTCCATTTCTTATCACTGGGCCTTTGAACATGCTGATCCTTCTGCCACCTTCTTCACTCAGCTGAATCCACTAACCCTTTAGTTCTGAGCTCAAAGACCACACCTTCAGAGAGCCTTCTCCCTTGCCTACACTAGCCCATGTCCCCCCTTACCCCCTGTATATCTGCCCTCCCAGAGGACTGCACTTCCATTGTTGTGTATCACTCCTGGTCAATTTCTATGTCTCCACCAAAAAGTAAACTGTGAGGGCAGGGACTGGCTGTTTTGTTTACTCCTGTGTCCCTGGTGCTTAGTACAAAGCCTGATACTCAGTAGGTGCTCCAAGATTATGTGTTGAATCATTGAAGGGAAAGGGGGGGGGCCCTCAGGTGGCCATCAGAGTGAGGGCACAGGTCATTCTCATCTGTTTGTCCCTTGACAGGTCTAAAAAGCTCTGCCAGGTATTTTCACATATATGATCTCAATCTTTCTAATATTGAAAGATTATATTATCTTGAGGTAGGCATTGTGATCTTTCTTTACAGACAAACAGAGGCTTAGAGAGATTAAGGAACCTTCCCAAGATTATATACTCAAGAACAGCAGAGCTGGGACTCAAACCCATGCCTCCTGACTTGAGTCTTTTTCCTGGTATCCCTTGCAGAGGGTAGATCCCAGGTGAGGTGGGAGGCAGCCCTACTCCTGCCCCAGGTTCTTTGCTTACCTCACAGCCTACATTAGTTATCTACTGCTGTGTAATAAAACCTGGTAGCTTGGAACAACAGTATTAATTAATTATCTCACTGTTTCTGTAAGTCGGGAATCTGGGTGCAGCTTCAGGGTGTTTCACAGGCATAGTCAAGGTGCGGGCTGGGGCTGCAGTCATCGAAGGCTCAAATGGGGAAGGGTCCACTCCAAGCTCCCGTGGCCATTGGCAGGATGTACTTCCTTGCTGGCTGCTGGCCAGAAGATGTCCCCATTTCTTTGCCACAGGGGTCTCTTCCTCAAAGCGGGCAAGCTGAGAGGGTCAGAGGCAGCCAGAGAGATGGAAGTCACAGTCTATCACTTCATCATGGGAGTGACATCCCATCACAATTTGCTGTATTTTGTCACGAGGAGCATATATCCAGGTCCCCGCACACCCAGGGGAGGGGGCCACTGGGAATCATGCCAGAAGCTGCCACTGCACAGCCCTGTTCCCTTTGGCAGCTCTCACCTCATGAATACCTGTGTGGCAGCTGACCTTGTCCTGTTCACAAATATCCGTGGGGATGCTGCCTGCATTCATTCACTTATGGACTCATCTATTTGACAGACATTTACTCTGTACCTACTGTGAGGTAAATCTTTTTTTCTTTTTAAAAAATTATTTAATTATTTTCAGCTAATCATGTATTTACTTAATTTATTTATTATTGGAACATAATTAACATACCGTGTTATATTAGCTTAAAGTGTACAACATAATGATTCAGCAAGTCCACGCACTACTCAGTGCTCACACCGAAAGTGTAGTCACCATCTGTCACCATACGTTAAAATCTTACTGACTATATTCCCTATGCTATACTTTTCATGTCCATGAAATACTTATTTTCTAACTGGTAGTTTGTACCTCTTAATCCCCTTTATCTATTTCACCCATCACCCCATTTCCCCTCTGGGAACCACCAGTTTTTTCTCTTATTTAAGAGTCTGTTGGTTTTGTTTTTGTTCTCTTTTTTTTCCTGTTTATTTATTCATTTTTGTTTCTTAGTTCCATATATGAATGAAATCATATGGTATTTGCCTTTCTGTCTGACTTATTTCACGTAGCATTCACCCTTTAGGTCCATGCAGCTTGTTATGAATGCCCAGATCTCATTCCTTTTTATGGCTGAGTAATATTTCATTGTATATATACACCACGCCTTCTTTACCCATTTATCTACTGAGGGACACTTTGGTCGCTTCCGTGTGTTTTGTAAAGAATGCTTCAGTAAACACAGGGATGCATATATCTTTTCAAATCAGTACTTTTGTTTTCTTTGGGTACGTACCTAGTAGTTGAATTACTGGATTGTACAATAATTCTATTTTAATTTTTTGAGGAATCTTTATGCTGTTTTCTACAGTGGCTTCACCAATTTGCATTCCCGCCAATAGTGAACTGGGTGCTAAATCTTGATTACTGGAGTCACCAAACTGAATAAGGCTCATTTCCTGCCTTGAAAGAGACAGGTCTGTAAAGAAATCAATGAGATTTGTGCATGCTTACGTAGACTTTGGGAAATAGCAGTGCTAATGCTCATTTAGCTCTGTGTACCAGGCATCAGTCCAGATGCTTTCAATGTAGTATCTCTTTTGCCCCTCACAGCAGCCTGTAAGGTAGGTACTGTTACAATCACTCCATTTTATAGAAGAAGAAACTGAGGCACAGAAAGGTTAGCTCTTTGCTCCGGGTCAGCCAGCTGGCAGGCCAGGGTGGGACTCCAGCCTGGGCGATCTGACTCCTGAGTCCATAGGCTTAGTCGCTTAGTTGCTGTGCCATCTTTTCTCTTGAGAGGCAGGCTCCTGGGGATGGGCTGTCGGAATGATGGGTGTTGGGGAGGGTCCTCAGGAGCACTTCCTCCCTGTTCTTCAGGAGCGGTCTATAGACAGATATTTTTTGTGGGTCTTGGTGAAGCTGCCCGCTAGATTATCTGGAATGGGAAGAATGGCTGGGAAGCCCACTGGCAGTCTAGGGAAGAGAGTTGTTTTGGTTTAAAAGATTGACATTTTAATAAACTGCTCTTAATTAACAGCACTTTGAAATTCTGAGTGATGTGCTCTCCATCTTAAAACACGCGGGCGGGTGGCTTCCTAGAGAGGATGATGCTTGTGGGTGATCTCCCTTTTTGAAACAAACCCAGACCCTCCAGTCACAATGTATTTTTCATTCCAAAAATGATCTTTACTGCAAATGTTGCTTTGGTTCGAGCGAATTAGAAAGCCTTATTACGCAGGCAGGCACTTCAAACAGTGCCCGGCTCGCTGCGCCGGCTGTGGCATCAAAGGCTCGGCTGGAATCCCTGATTACCACCCAGGCTCTTGGCCACTCGGGAGCAGGCGGCATCTGAAGCGGGGCCCTGGCTCTGGGACCAGCGGGCTCAGGGTGCCTAGGAGCCGGGCAGCAGTCTCCCCGCCAGGCTTGGTGCTTTCCTCCCATCGGGGGTGTGGAGGGGTGCCGTGGGCTGAAGGGGAGAATGGCTTAGTTGCCCTTGGCTGGGCACTTACTGTGTCTCACACACACTTTTACATGCATTATCTTATTTAAAGTTTCCAATAGCCACTTATAGCAATTGTGGCACTGGGAGATGATACCCGTCTTTTTCTCCCTTATTCTGGCCTAGTTAAGAAATAAGACAAAAGAGCAAGGCAAATAAGAGACCGGATGTCCTGTCTATTATTGATACCACAGCTGATATTGGAGAAGGTGGCTGGTATCTGCAGGCAAGCTGGCTTTCTCAACCTGAAGCTCACAGTTATGTCATTCCTTCCCGGGACACATGCACAGGCAGCCCGGGACAGGCTGCCTCAGGTGAGAGCATGGATCTGTCAGTTGTTAGCCGAGAGCAAAGTGCACGCCCCCTGCAGGCAAGCCAGCTCTCCCCAGATACAGAGAAGGGCTGAAGGGGGCATGGCCATATTAATCTTACCAAACTCACCAGTCAGATAATTCCTTTTTACTTTTTGAGGCCAAGTGAGTGAGGACAGAGGAAGGGGTGTGTGGGCCCCTCCATAAGTAAGGGAACAACGAATTCCCAGCCCCTTTCCCCGGCCACTGTTACTATTTTCTTTATTCTCTGGCCGGGGAAGAAGGGCTGAGTTTCACAAGCTGCCCAGCTAGTAGGTGGTGAAGCTAAGACTCTGTCTGACTCTACTTCCTCTCCAGAGCTCGAGCTCCTCAAGTTCAGAAGTGAGTCCCAGGCATTCAGTGTCCTTAGGAACTGGCACAGTGTCTAGCTCAGGGTCTTTTAAGTGAACAAAGGAGATCCATTCCTTCATTCAGCATTTATCACATTGCTATATGCTGGGCGCTGTACTTGCTGTTGATGGCATTAAGCTGGTCACGTGGGTGTATAGTGGCCCATCCCCCAAGAGACAGGCCTTCCTGCTAATCTCTGGAATCTGTGAATGTGACCTTATTTGGAAAAAGGATTTTGCAGATGTCATTAAAGATCTTAAGATGAGATGAGATCATCCTGGATTACCTGAGTGGGCCACAAGTCCAATGACAACTGTCCTTATCAGAAACCAAAGAAAAGGCAGGAGAAGGGGACAAGGCCACTCGAAGACAGAGGCAGGAGTGACGTGGCCACCAGCTGAGGAACACTGGGAGACTCCAGAAGCTGGAAGAGGCAAGGAAGGATTCTGTCTTTGGAGGGAGCACAGCCTGGCTGAAACGTTGGTTTTGGACTAGCATTCAGAACCACGAGAAAATAAATTTCTGTTGTCATAAGCTCACCAGTTGGTGCTAACAAAGTACCACCTAGGCAGCCCTAGACATTGGAGGATAGAAAGACACCTTGGGCCCTTTCCCCTCATTCCTGACACATATGGGGGACGTGGGAAGAGGTGGCCAGTCATCTCATCAGGACCTGGGTCTGGAGTGCTTGATTCCCCCTAGCTAAGGCATGAAGGCAGGAGGCCTCTCTGCAACTTGGATGGCATTGTACACAACATGTTACTAATCGAGTAAACATAAATGAAAACGAATAGCCACAGGTGCACATGGACCCCTCTATACCAGGCCATGGAGATACGGGGCTGGAGGGTTTGGTTAAAATCTGATGGGTTTTCCTTGTAGCTCTGGCTGTTGAGATCTCTTGGCATCCAGAAAGGAAAGATGGAGAATTGCCAACTGGTTTTTGGAGGGAACTTCAGGAGCCACCAGCGCTCCTTGCCAACCTTCTTCTCAAGGAGACATCCAGCTGCTGTCCCAATGCCTCAGAGAGTTGGCACAGCATTGGGCCACCCTTCCCGGGGCACTTCTGTCAAAGTACTTCCCTGCACGGAGCCCCCATCTGTCTTCCCGTGATGGCTGCTTTCACTTTTATTTCACAAATGAAGGAACTGGGTCTTGGCAACTTTCTAGGGTCACACATACGGTAAGTGCTGAAGCAGGTACTCTGAGAGATGAGAGAACCTCAACAATCTTTGCTGGTAGTGAAAATAATGAAGCACAATACACAAGTAAGGCTTTGTAGTTGTCACCATTATGCTGTGAAGCCTCATCGTTGGTTATCATAACAAGCACGTTCATAACTGGGCTTGGCTGTGGTCCTTGGAAGACTAGGTTTGTTACCTAAACGAGGGGCTTTCTTTCTGTACCTCCACAGATATATGTATTTTGGGTGGGTTTTTTTCAGAACATTTCCTAAATTTTGGTCTCCTGGGTCCATGTACAAGCACAGATTCTGCCTAATAGAGATCATCCATCTGAAACCTGTTGGCTCGTTCAAGGTAACCTTGGGCATACTACATACCAATAAATATTAAATACAGATGCAATTAGTTAGAGGCACTAGGAAGTTAAGGATTGTATTTGAGCCTGCATTCTGGCTGTCCACTCACCCCTCCTTCCATCTGGGCTCTTTGCAGAGGCCTGGGAAGACACGGTTGGGACATTGGTGGCACCTCTCTCCCCTCCATCTAACCTCAAATCCAAACCATAGCACCAACCACGTGTGCCGTCCAAAGTAAGGGGTGTTCTGTAGCACAGTGATGGACAGCAGAGGCCTCGATGAACTGTCAGCCTTCTGCAGTGAGATAAGCATCATACACAGAATGTAAATCAACACCCTGTTTCCTTCATCAAGAAAATCTTGCTGGGAAAAGTCAGCTGCACTAAACAGCATGCATAGTGACGTAGGTGATTTACAGTCTTGCCCCTAATCTCATTGCAGACTACACTTCAGCACTGCTACGGTTCAGGTAAGGCATACAGAGAGAGAAAAGAGGCAGGGTCTGCCCTAAGGAGGGACAAGCGCCAGTCCCCTACCAAGCCCCCTGCCCAGAAGCCACAGGAAGTGGGAAAGAGGCCCCATGGGTGTCAGGTCTCTCCATCAGTGGTTCTGCTGATTAGGAAACTTGGCCCATCTAGCCCTCTTGGCAGAATCCTATTAGCAGTGGAGTGAGGAAAAGGCTGGTCAGAGAGATGAAGAGAGGGATAGGGGCTCTCTTTCCCTACAGAGATGTCTTTCAGTTGTGCTATAAAGCCTTAGCGACAAGAGCAAAAGAAATTTCCTGGCAATCGTACTGCAACCCTTACATGTTCTTGACTTTATGGTTCTTGATAAATGTAACAGCAGAAGGCCTGCAGGCATCTTCTAGCCTTCCTGGAAAATGTGAGGTTTTGTTTCCAGGGTGCTGGGATGCAGGTTTTTGGATTGGCAAGCTCCCAGAAATGGCCGAGATGAGCACACCTCAACCATTTCTTCCGCTAGGCAGAGTTAATCCTTACTATTAACTGACTGGAGGCCAGAGTCCTTGGGGCATTCTCCTGCCACTGGGCACAGTGGCCCGCATTTGAAGGGTCGGGATGCCTGAATTTGTGTCTTCAGAACACATCAGGGACACTCTTGGTTTTTGGGGTCCTGTTGCAAGGGGTCTGTGACAAAGCAGTCCATCCTGTCAGAAGGTGGGGAGTGAGAAGACAGAGGGTTCTCGGGGTCGCCTTGAGATCTTCCCTGTTTGCACTTGAGCTGGTCATGAAAGGATGCCAGAAAGGACCCAAGTTGCCAGCCTGCTGGGTTCTTAGGGAAGGAGCTGGCCCAGGCCGGACTCTGCCTGGGAAGCACTTGGCTGCCTAAAGGAGCTCAGTTAACGGACGCTGATACAGCCTTACCTGCCAGTGCCTCTTTTGTGGTGGGCTCTGCAGGGGGACGCAGAGCCGAGGCAAGCACACCGAGCCGAAAGCAATACTAACGAGAGCTGATAGTACGTGTTCACCACGCACTGTGCTTATGCTCAGAGCTTGATGCGCGTTATCTAATGTAAGCCCTTCGCAGTCCTCAGAGGAAGTGCCGTGTGATCCCCTTTGACAGTTTCAAATATTGAGACTTGGTGGTGACTTAGTCTGTCTGAGGTCACCCAGCTAGTGATGGTGGAGCTGGAACTTGAACTCCACAACCGGGCTCTGAATCAGTGGTTTTCACCTTGGCTGTCCATTTGCATCACCTGGAGAGCTTTTACAACGTACCTGCGTCTGCATCTCTCCCTCAACCAATGAAACTGGAATCTCTGAGGGTGAGGCTAGGTATCGATATGTAATAACTTCACCCCAAGGCTGCATGTATTCAACCAGGTGAGAACCTTGTCTCTGGAACCTGTGAGCTTAACCACTGCACCGCACTGCCCTAGCCCTGCTCATGTCCACAGCAGCCCCTAACACAACACCTCTTGGTGACACCTGAGCACTTGCTTTTTCCCACTGGGCCATGCCGGCCCCAGAATGGGGCTCTCATGGAAGTCTCTGACATAGGAGGACCATTACTGTATCATAAGAGAAGTATCCTCTCAGCAGGGAAGAATCAAGGGCAGCCTCATGGAGAAGACAGGAGAATCCAGGGAAGAGTAAGAGGGAGAGGCTGCTGGGAGCTTAGCAGGAGCCCCTAGTCTTTGTTCATTCATATGAACTTGATTCCCTAGGTACCACAGTAGAAGGGTGTCTGAGCAGGGTAGTGACCCCAGCAGGAAACCATTCCCTTGCTGAAGACCTTGTAGCTCCTATTGTACCCTCTTGCCCCAGGGGGAGGCCAGGAAATGGAGTTTGCTGAGGAATTCATTGAAAAATCAAGTGTAAACATATCAGTAAGAAAAACCATCTCCTTGTTTCTCCCCCATCTCCCTGTCCACACTAGCAGTGCCAAGGTCCCACAGCCCATATACTTAGTGCTTCATTCCTCTTGGCCTTTGTCCCCACAGTTTCGTATGCCTGGAAAGGCCTTCTGTCTTCATCAGCCATATGAGCACATTTGCATTTATAGTTCAAAACCTGCTCCTGAAACCATTGTGAACTCTCCCTGGATAGACTTAACTCCTTCCTCCTCAACCCTGCCATAGCATGTACATAATTCTGGGGTTGCACGGATCACCCTGTCATTGTAATTGCCCATGCCTGGTTCCCTGCAAGACTGGGAGCTCCATAAGCAGAGGGTCTAGCACATAATAGGTGCCTAAGTCATGATCAGATTAAATTTCTCTCCAAGGTCAAGAGTCTTGGAACAGCAGAATTTTAGGAAACCAGACATAGTGAGGTTTCTCTATGTCTGCCACTGCTAAGCAACATTATCCATGATCTTCGCTGCCTTGGACCAAACAATTGCTTAGAAAGGGTCTCTTTTGGAAGACAAAAGGATTACCTGTGATTGTGATATCAGTAATTTTCTGGCAGCCATTCACAACTGAGCCTGGCCAGCTCAGCTTGTAATATTAGCTATGCCAGCTTGTGGAAGAAAGGAGGCACAGATACGGTAAATTTTGGAGCAGATACAAGAGCAGGAGGGGCCTAGACCTGAGGGCGCAGTGTTTTTATGAGAGGTGGAGTGTGTGTGAGTGTGTTACTGAGGCCAGGGGTAGCATCTCTGGCGATGCTGCCAGATGGCCTGAGGGAGGCCATTGGTTGTGTGTGCATAGAGGGGAGAGGGAGGCCTAGGGGGTGGCTAAGAGGCCTCTGATGAGGAAGGGGGAGAGGGAGCCATCCAGGACTCATGGGGGGCTGGCATCATTTGGATGTGTAAGGGCATCTGCCAGAGTTAGTGGGTGGACCGTGTGCACAGGCGCTTGTGTGCAAGTGTGAGCTACCAAGTCCTCCCCCACGACTGTGGGCAGACCCAGGCTCCCGGGGCCAGCCAAAGAGGGGATTACTTTCTGGTTTAGTAGATTAAATGCTGAGGTTTCTGTGAATTAAATCCCAAAGCAGCTTTGGAATGTTTTCACTATCTGCACTGAGAAAATGAGATCTTTTTCATCTGGTAACATAGGGATAATAATACCCAGATCCCTGGGCTACAGTGAGGATTAAATGAGATCCTGAATGCCCAAAACCCTGGCCTGTGCCTGAGACACAGTGAGGCCCTAATCAATGGTGGTTCTCAAGTGAACCGAGGCTCAGAGGGGCTGGCGAGGGGCAAGCCTGAAATAAGAGAGCTTTATTCCTTAAAGACAGCAGCCAGTGCCCTTGTCTTTGGTGTCCTTTGGTCTGTGAGCCTTCAGTCCTGCCTGGGGCCGCTCAGGCTTGGGGTCAGATGTGGGCTCATTCTCAGGCTGTCCACGTCCTGGAGTGAGACCTGAAGCAAGCCCTTGAATCTCTCTGAGCCTCGTTGTCTTGTAGTATTAGGACTTACAGGGTTGCCCAAGGATTTGCTACTTTCATCTGCCCCTTAGCTCCCAGCCTCTGCCTGTGACCGCCTCCAGACTGTTCGCCCAAGAGTGGCCGGATAATAAGCTCTTTAAAACTGAAGTCAGAGCTTGTTTCCCGAGCACACAACTCAGTGTTTAAAGTCTGCAGTCCTTGCCATGGGCTGGCAGGCCCTCAGTGATCAGCCCCCTGCCGTGTCTACTCTCCAGTTAGATGGCCTCGTGCACTGGGCCAGCAGGCAGCTTCCTTGCTGTTCCTAAATATCCCAGGCTCCTGCCTCAGAGCCTTTGTACTTGCTCTTCCCTCTGCTTGAATGCCTTTCCCCCAAGCAGTGGCATAGCTTGTCGCTGGACCGAATGTCTGCTCCAGCCTCTGCCGCCTCATCCTGATTTCCCTGTCCACACAGCCCTCTCAGCCCTTCTCTGTTCCCTTATCTGGATACAGTTTTCTCCTTGGCACTGAGCCGTGGCTGCCATTGTCTTGTATGTTTGTCTGTGGTTGGCTCCCAGGCTAGGATGCAGGCTTCTGGAGAGCATGAGCTTGGTTCGGCTCACTGCTGTCGGCCCAGCAACTGGGTAACTTTTGGCTTAGTAGCTGTTTGGTGGAGGAATAGATAGATGACTGACCGAGTGCCTGCAAAGCAATTTTCCCACCACCCAGTGAGCCCTCAGAATTATTAGTGATGGAATGAAATGACCTTGAATCCATAGCCCCAGGATTCATTTCTTGCCTTGTTGTCAATGTACTGTGCAACCTCAAGCAGTGAACTTACCCTCTCTGGGCCCCTGGGAGAGCATTGGGCAAAAGGGGATTCCAGCTTCTGCCTTGGCTGAGGGAGATCAGGGTCACGGAAAGGGTAAGTTGATAAGGGTGTAGTTTGCCAAGCAAAAGAAGCCCCCAAAATATAAAGTAGAGGCCCGTTTTCTCTGAAGAAAGACAGTCACTTATTTCTCAGTATGCGGCCAGCTGGCCTGTGTCAGGTGGTCGTGTGTAAGAGAAGAAAAAATCCCTTTGACTGAAATGGTGATATTTTACTGAGGCCACTTGGTTTTGCTTTCAAATAATTTCTTCAGGGCTCCCAAGTGCCTCCTCTTTCTTACTCATTAGCAGTCTACAGAACTTAGAGGGAGACTCTAATTAGGGAAAACTTTCATATCATTTGCTAGAGAAAGAATGAGGAGGGGCTACCTTACAGGCCAGAGAGAACTTTTTGCATCTACGTGAGACCCTTTGGCTCCAGGCCTTTGACTTGAGCTCAGGAGCAAAAACGAAAGCCACAGGTCAGGAGGACGAACCTGCCATTTGGAATAGGCAATCATTGTTATTTCTTAAGATATAAATTCTGAGAGAGTACACAGGTCTGGGGCGTCTGAGGTGTCTAGGGATGGGTCTGACTCTTGCTTGTCGAGGAAGTGCAATTATTGATTCTGCTATTAATGAGGAGTGTGGAGTTTACAGGCTCAGGGCAAAGGAAGAGCAATGGGGACAGCCTGCACTGGCAGAGAAGATTCCAGAGACTGCTCTGCTGTACTCTAACTCAGACCCCATAGGGAAGGGGATAGGCCTACTATCTAAATCCCTCTGGAAATCTGTGAAGGTGAAAAATATTTATGCTCTTGTGCTAGTATTAGCTCAGTGTGTGTCAGCAGGGGGGAAGATTGCTGATGTCTTGGGTCATGTCAATGTAGGTAGAGTGTGCTGAATGAGGGAGGTCCTGCCAGCCACCATATTGATCAGCTCCACTGAAGTTGGGGTTTTTGGCTGTGGTTCCCATATAGAATATAGACAAAGTGTAATGAAAAAGAGAAAGTGGTAGAATGATATGATTATTTTTTAAAACCACTTAATTAATGGTTAAGCAGCAGGATTAAGAAGGGTAGGGGGGATCTATCTGACAATGACCATGCTTTGGGCAATGCACAAGGCAGTGTTGGGGAGGTGAGCCCTGGTCTATGCGGATGGCAGCTTTCTCAGGTTGCTCTGCTGTGTTTCCTCATCCTTCTGACTCTGCCAGGATGATGGTTGCATGTGATGTTTGTCCCATGGGTGTCAGGCAAGGGCTATTCTTAGGTGTGGCCCTTGAAAGCCTTCCTAGGCCAAGACGTGGGAAGCAGTGCCTTGGAGGGTGTTTGGGAGTGACATGGACAATGCCAACTTAGAACAAGATCACCTGGGGCTGTTGACTCTAATCCCAGAGGCAAAGAACTCTGGGCCTCAGTCTCCCCTGTGTGTCCTTTGGTCTAATCTGTACCATCACCCCAGCCAAGGCAGTTCTCTTTGAAGCCATTGGGACCCCGGAAGAGATATGCTCCTGAGCCCTACCTACAGCCATTAGCATGAGTCTGGGTGGTACTTTTAGCTAATGCAATGACAGGAATGAGTTGGTTTAGGTGCTGGGTATCTGAAGCCCCTGAGTGATAAGCCTCTTTTTGCACTTCCCATATCCCCATGGCATTCCTTACATTACTGGAGTCAGCAGGCCCCAGGTGATCTTGTTCTGGGTTGGCATCATTCACATCATTCCCAAATGCCTGGGTCCCAGGCCTGCTGGTCATTGATGGAAGGTGGTGAGAGAAGGGAACAATGTGTTAGACATCAGACACATATTATCTCATCAATTTATGAGGTAAATGTTATCAGCTCCATTTGACTGATGAAGAAAATGCCGCTCAGAGAGGCTAAGCAACCTACCTAAGCTCACACAGGTAGGGAGTAATGAAGCTGATTTTTGTACCTGCGTCTTTGTAACTTCAAAGTCTGTGTTCTCTCCATCAAGATATGTTTTGTCCCTGAAGAGATTACAGACCGGGAGAGGGAGTGTGGCTGGCCAAGCATCTGCCCCTAGGTCTTGGTTTGAGAAACAGGACAGGATAGCCCCCTTGAGAATGGGAATTGAGGTTAGGGAGTGAGGTGTCAGAGACTATTCCTGCCCCCAACCCAGTAAATGTTAATATGGAAGTCAGAGACTGGTTTCCTTTCGAAGGGGTCCGTGTGGGAGAGTCAGCAGTAGGAAGAGCATGGGAGAGCCACGCAGCAGCTGCCTCCCATCATCAGACTGTAGTGGTGAGAAAAGCCACAGCCCCAACTCGGTTGTCACAGCACAGATGGTGAGACACTGTCACTAGCTCTCCACTGGCTTTCTCTGTGGCCTTGGCCACACCACTCCTATCACCTCCATGGGCATGCATAGCTCGTACTTCTGTACCAGGACGGTGCCTGGGACTGTTTGTTAAAAGTGAGATTCTGTTTCAGGAAGGCCGCAGAGGGCCTAAGCATCAGCCTTTCTAACCAGCTGCCAGACAAGGCTGCTGCTGCTGTCCAGGGATCACACTCTGAGTAACCCCGTTCTCGTGCTCTGGACTCTGAGCCATACTGTGTAGACAGTGTCACAGGAGCTTCCTTCAGGAAGTCTTCTCTGACCTGCTCCCCAACCTGCAACTCCTTTAGGTGCAAAGTGGTTAAGAACATGGACCTTGGAGCTAGATGTTCTGAGTTCGAATGCTGACTCTGCCTGTGTGACTTTGAGCAAGTTACTTGACTACTCTGTGCCTTGGTTTCATCATGCGTAAACTGGGGCAGATGATAATAGCATCTCTCAGGATTGGGGAGTGAAACAGTTGCTATGTGTAAAGCTTTCAGGGTGAGCCCATTATAAATGTTAGTTCTATCCTCTTCATTATTTTTGTCATTATCACCTTCTCTTTCCTGTCAGCCTCCCTGTCTTGTTCCTCTCTGAGCCCCGTGCCTAGCACAGAGAAATTGCTCAGAAGTCAAGTGGGGAACACTGATGGGCAGGCAGAGCAGGGTCACTTCTCACAGGATGCAGATTTATGGCCTAGAGGCCAACACTGGGGCCGAAGGAGGGATTCTGTGGGGATTACCGGCTCCTCCCGGCAGGCCCGACCTTTCCTCATCTTATCTGGTTACTGACAGAAAACAGAGGGTGTCCCAGTCCCAGCCCCACCCTGCTCTGGCCCTCTGTGTTCTGGACCTCTGCCTGTCTGCTGGGTTTTGCTCTGAGGGCAGACGTCTCCCATAAAGCAAGCCTCGTGAGGGAGGGATCTATAGGCCCAGGAAGATGGGGGGGTATGCTTCAAAGCTGCCAAGACAGGGCCCCTGACGAGGTCTGTTTCATCAAGGACTCTCCTGTCTTCTTGCCAAATGCTGGGGATGCCATGCCCTGCCGGGGGCTCTAGGGGTCGGTGCCACATTTTGACAGAATGCAGTCCTCTCTTTAGATCCCTGGCTAAAAAGAAAAATGCACACACACGAAACAAAAGCCCTGCTGCCTAACATAAAATACTGCTTCCTAATCCCAAGTGTGGCCAAGTGGGCTGTTAAGATATTTAGAAGGCCTTTAAATTATTTCCACTTTAGAAATGGTTTTATGTCTCCCATTTTGTTCACTTGGTTGGCTAAGGTGTAATTGCTCTGCTGGCCCAGACTTTGCTTCCTCACCAATGGGGACCCTGGTTTTGCATCTTGATATTAAGAACAGATACTGAGAGCTGAATGGGGCATTGTTTCCTGGCCAGATCAGTAGCTGCTGCCTGCTTGGAGGAAGTGAGCAGTCCGAGATTGGCAGCCCGACCTAGCCCATGTTGTGGCTTGCTTTGATTATTTGATTCTCTCCGGCTCCAATCGGGAGCTGATCACACACATCCAGGTTTTCATTTCCGCTCCCTCCCCCCATCCCCTGCCATCCATTTTCCACAGTTGCAGGTTAAAGGAGTGGGTTTGGCCATTGGCAGCCTGTGCTGATTTTTTAAAGAGACTCTGTTCAGGTAGCTGGGCTGGAGGGACAGGGGATGTCCCCTGGGTGTCCTCCAGTTAGATCTTTGGGTCAAAGCAGAGGCCTGGAGTCTAAGTGTCTTCTGCTCTGTTTCCTTACTTGAGACCCGTAAAGGTTCGAGAAACTTCTCTCAAACTCGGAACAGTAAGGAACACCCATTCTTTCCCCAGAACATAGAAATCACTTGAAATTTTGCTCCTTTCACATTTTAATCAGAGAGGTTGAAATATAGAAAACCACAGCATCTCATTTTAAAAAGATATAGAAAAACGTTCTACTGGTTACTTAAAAACTTTTTAAGTCTTTATCATCCTTCCCAGTGTCCCACTGCTTCCCTCCCCCTTGATCATCATGATGTTTGGTCATAAACGCCAAAAACCCAAATAGAACCCCCTGAGCAGTGGGACCCAGCTGAAGAACAATGACAGGATGTTGGCTCGCAGAGTGTCAGCATTTGCCAAATAAGTTTATCCTTTATTTATTATTTTCATTGTGGTTTAAAACACACAGCCCCCAAAGCCAAGTCTCTAAACCAAAACGTATGGTAGGCCTGCCTCGGCCCACAGCACACAGTAAACTCAGAGACTTTTCCCCTCCCTCCTCATCAGCGATTGGGACAGAAGATAGTATGTTTTGAATTTACAGAGAGATCTACTGCTTTGGGCCCAGTTTTAGTACTTTTAAAAAGCAATCAATAATGGCCAGTTTGTAATAAGAAAAATTTATGAACTGACAGGCAAAATGTAATTACGGAGGGGATTCTTTGCAAGAAAAAAGAGGTGATGTTAACAGACATCCCGACAATCTGTTTGCGCTCATTTCATTCATATAAATGATGAAGTGCTTCTGGGTTAAAGCAGCATTCTCCAAAGACTTCCCGGGAGCCTGGAAAAGTCACTGCCAAATTCTCTGCTAACAGAGGGCAATGAGTCTTTGCATTAACTTCTCGTTGTTACCCGCAAAATGGGTTTTTCACGGTGTTACTTTTATGACTATGACTGTTCCCCAGCAGCAACTTACACACCTCATCTTCTCGGTCCCTGAGGAGATGCAGGGCACTTGTGAGCTTTCCAGAAACCAGGTGGTGTTGTAGGAACCTCAAGAGCCTTTGGCTCCTCCCAGGCCTCCCTTTCCTGCAGCTTTCTCCTTTCAGCCACCACTGCTGAGGACAGAGGTGGAGCTTTCTGAGTGTAAAAGGTGCCTGGAGAAAGGGAAAGCAAGGCTCATGGGAAAATAGCAGAAGTTGCTCCCAAACTGCCTGATCATCAGGCCCATGATAGGTCTCCACAAATGCTTGAAGGACAATACTAGTGACATCTGACATCTACATATCACTTTTCAGTTCATAAGGTACCACTGATAACAATGTCCATTTTGACCATCCCAGCAATCTGAAGGGACATTTATTGTTACACCCATTCTACAGATGAGAAAATTTAGCCTCAATGAAATTACTTGGCTTCCCGTGGTCACACAGCTTATTACTATTTCAACCAGGATTTCAACCCACATTTCTCTGTCTCCTAAGCCTGTGTTCTTTTTGAACATGCCAAGAAGAGAGAGACCAATTCATTTAGAAAGAATGAAGAACAGGACAGACGTTCTTGTTAAAGAAATGCAGTCCAGTGAAATTTTATGTAAATATGTTGACTTTGAAAATGAGACCAAGGTTGCCGGAGGTAGAACCGTTTTTACTGTTTTGCATTT
This sequence comes from Panthera pardus, assembly GCF_024362965.1. Lineage (NCBI taxonomy): Eukaryota > Metazoa > Chordata > Mammalia > Carnivora > Felidae > Panthera > Panthera pardus. Next base: position 43,204,650 of record NW_026526677.1, read on the forward strand.
GCAGGTGTGATGATTTTCCAAGTGTTTCCACATCTCGACTTTATGTCATTTGCAGCTTACAGTGACTCTGTAGGGAAGGCAAGGAAACTTCACCACTCCTGCATTGTGGAGGAGCTCAGAGAGGCTGGGCCACCTGCTTGGTGCCAGAGAGCACGTACCTGACCATGTCACCACAGCTCATTGCCATATAAGAGGGGTCCTTTGTATTGCTTTTACAGAAAAACCTCACTGTACTAGAAACAAAAAGTAGGGCCCTTAGTGATTTGCTTTTTTTCTGTCCATGTTTTACCTCTCAGTTGAAAGTTGAATGATCACAAGTCATGTTGAAATCCAGGAATCAGGGCAAGAAGCATCCGAAAAAGGGGAAGTTATTAGAAAGAGTCACCCAGGGGAGGTGCCAGGGTCAGCTCAGCCTCAGGGCAGCAGGACCCCCATCTTGACCTTCAGTCCCAGCCCCGATGCCGTGGCCTTGGCAACACCAAGTCACGGAAGCAAAGGGTCACATTTCCCAGAGATTTTTAGGAACATAGGTGGAAATGGAAGGGGTCCGAGCCTTCAGTTACCTTGGGATCCAAATGCACGGCATCTTGCATGGCTGCTGGTTGCAGGTTTGGGTGTGTTTGGCCCTGTGCCACCTCTCCCGACACAGTAATGGGTGATGAGAGTGGCCAGAGACAGGTGTGGCTGTGGGGGAAGATGTCAGGATTATCCAGTCAGCCTTGTTGGTTAGAAATTTTGTTTTTGGATCTCCATTTATATTTCTCATTTGTTGCTGTAATAAAGCTACAATCCTGTAACAGTGGTTTAAAACAACACTTTCTTCTTCCCCCTGTGTCTGTGGGTCATCTGGGTGTTGGCTGATCTCACTGGGGTCGGTCTTAGGGCTGTAGGGTGGGTTCACATCTGCCCCCTGTATCTTTTCTTCCTTCAGGGCAAGAGCCATGGTGATGGCAGAGGCACAAGACCCCAGCCAAACTGCTCAGTACATGAAGGTCTCTTCTTGGGTCACTTTTGCAAATATTCCACTGGCCAAAGCCAGTCATGTAACCAAGCCGAACCTCGGCAGGCCGGGGAAATCTGCTCTGCCCTCTCCAATGAACTGAGAGGGGAGCGGATATTTACTGAATTATCCAAACTATTCACACCATCCGCCTGACTCCAGCATCCTAGTTGTTAATTGACTATAACTCAGAGGGAGAAGAGATGTAGCTAATCATTATTGAAATGCCCCTGATCTCCCTGCATGGGAGAGACAGGCCATGGGAGCTGCAGGTGCAGAGGCTTAGAGAAGGGGGTCCGGCAGGTGTGGCTGCCTCCCCCAAGGGGCAGAGGGTGTGGCGCTAGGGACCAGCACATCCTGGGAGTCCCCTGAGTACTGCAGGGCAGGAGGACAGGACAGGGGTGAAAGGGAGAAGCACCAGAGCCTGATTGAACTGGGTTCCAATCCCAGCTTCCCTATTCTCTGAGCATGCTACTCCCTCCTCTAGGCTTTGGGTTCCCCATATGTTGTCACAGGACCATAACGCCATACACCTCAAGGCGGGTGAGTGTGCAGGGACAGGAGGCAGAAAGCCAGAACCCTTTGATGAGGGAGTTTGGCTTTTCAGGAGGGAAGGACGGAAAACAATATTTGAGAAGTTTTGGGCTTCTTTATAGGAAGGGGGCTGTAGGCTGAGTCTGTAAGTAAAACAGAAGGAGGTAGTGAGAGAGGTTGAATGGGGTGGGCTTCTGCTTCAGCTCATTAGAACGCCCCCTCAGTTCCTTCATTCCCGCAGGAAATGTTTACTGAGCTGCGGCCAGGCGCCCCCCACCCCCACGTGCAGCGACTGCATCAGTGAATAAAAGATGAAAACCTCCACCCTCGTGGTGGAGTGGAGGCTGCACTTATTAAGCATTTACTATCTTTTGGCCCTGTGCTGGGCTAGACATCCACCCTTGCAAGATGTTTGCTACCCTGTCTTATTTGAGGACAAGAAAACCAAGATTGGGAGTAAAGATCATCCCTCCCAGTGGGTGCCTACAGCAAGTAAGAGGCACAGCTGGCACCATTTGAGCCCAGAACCCTCTTACTCTGTGGCTGTCCTGGCCCCAGATAGCAGTTTACAAGCAAGCCTGAGACTCTCAGAAGGCAGGGGGACCAGATGAGAGGAGATGGGCAACGGCATGTGGAGGCGGTTTCCAGTCTACCGATGGGGGTGTTTGCTGATGTGAGCAGAGGCACTGGGCCGGGTTCCAAGGTAGGTGTGTGAGCATGGGTGGGTGGCCTGCCACAGGGCGGTCTCTCTCCTGGCCTGGCCAGAGGGGCCAGAGGGGCCCAGCAGCCCTTTCTTAAGAGTTAGGGAGCAGGGGTGACTCCAGAGGTCTCTGAGCTGCTTCACCATTAAGACCAGTCAGCTCCCATTACTGGTGTCAACTCCTCAAAGATAATGGGATCAAAGCTTGCCCCAAATCTGAATGAAATCTGGAACAGATGTTATTTAGGAAACACTTTTTTTTGTTTGTTTGTTTTGAATGTGACGATAAGCCTAACAATTGATTATTGGCAGAACTTTGGCTCATATCAGAAACAATCAGCTGCCTGGCCTGAGACTGAATAGAATCCCCAGCTTCCTTCTACTTCCTTCCCCACTCGAGCCTGGATGTGGACTTCCCATGAGGTAGATGGGCCCCATGCCTCCAATTCAGTCTAGTCTTCAAGGCTCTCTGCTCTGCCCCTTTTGGCCCATCATCTTTCTCTCTTCCTGACCTTTTCTTTCTAATGCCTCCTCCTACGAATCATGTGAGCTCGGCAGGTGCACACATACACACTCACACCCACCAGATGCTGCAGCTTCCAGTCTTGGCAACGGCCAAGGGTTCATAATGGGGGTCATTCCCAACCACACAGGGCTAGTCAGATCCTGTTCACCAAGGCCCCTCAAGGAATCTTTCTGTGGGGACACGTGTGGGGGGCTCAGTAGGTTAAACATCTTGATTCTAGCTGAGGTCATATCTCACCGTTTGTGAGTTCAGGCCCTGCATTGGGCTCTGTGCTGACAGCATCCTGCTTGGGATTCTGTGTCTCCCCCTCTCTCTGATGCTCCCCCCCAAATATAAATAGACATTAAAAAAATAATCTTTCTCTAGACTTCACTCTCAGGCACTCCAACTGAATGGGCCTTTGGCTGCTTTGAAAATTCTAAGAGTGTGAGGTTTAAGGACACCATTAGTTTAGTACCTATTATGTACCAGACATTATACAAGCATATTCCAACTTTGTTCAGGATCTCTCTAGCCTGTGGCCTAGATGAGGGTCTCGGGAGTGGTCTTATCTTAGGTTTCATTGGCTCTTGCCCCATCCTGCAGAATTCCCTGGTCCTGTTTGAAGGGACCCTGGGATGGTGACCCAACTCTTAAACCAGCTGGTTGGCTGTTATTTTCATGAAACCTGTGTTAGAGTCTTCCTTTCCTACTTTCCTGCTGATGGCAGTCATTAAAGCTTTGACATCAGTAACTAGAGCCAGGTCCCCAAATTCTCCTCAGTTTGTCACTCTTCAGAGGCTGGAATTCGACCGTACTCCACAAAAAAATACCCTCCCCCCAGTCTGTGTTGCTTGGGTTCCAGACTGTGTTGGTTATGGACCATGTTTCATCAAGTCCCTCTGGAAATTCATTCTTTCCTCTTCTGCCTGCAGCTGCTGTCTCCATGGGCTCACCCTAAGATTCCCTTAGCTAGACTGGGTGACCAAGATCCCCAACATGTGTCATATTGTCATAGCCTTCCATATTTTGGCTGCTACCTCCTTGCTGCTTACGTTCCCCTTCTCTCCATGGAAAGAGTTATTCTGTGTTCCTTGCCCCAAGCTTTTGGCTGTGTCTGATTCTAAATCCCAGTGATATGTTAGGATAAGTTAGAATGACTCTTTACAACAACCGTGTGAGGACATTGACCATATGATTGTATGGTCCAAATCACGGGATCCAATCAGGAGACTGAAAGTCATTGAGGAAAGATCACTGAACTGTGTTCTAAGAGTCCTGAGTTCTAAGGCTGTCTTGCCATGAATCCTGATATGGCCTTGGGCAAATGGGTTCTCCTCTGTGGTTTTCTGAGCTCCTACTCATGATCTGGAGGCAGCAAGAAGATAGCTCCCCAAATTTCCTTCCTGCTCTAACAGGAGAGATGCCTAGTTTAAGAATAGGCTGGTTTTCTTTGCCCACCAGCAACTGGTCATGCACTCCTTGAACATCCTCAACAAGGACATTCAGTGCTCACAGGACAGAGTCAACTCAATACCTGTCTGCCCAGATGGTCTTGTTGCTGTCTCCATCGATCTCCATCTTCACTGAGGCTTTACTTAATGAGCAGGACCCTCACTACCTGCCAGACCTCCTCTGCTATTGCTATCCTTTGCTCTCTCCATTTCAGCCACACTGGGCTCTTTGTGGATGCTTGACACATAGACATGCTCCAGGCTCAAGGCTGTTACCTCTCCCTGAGACACTTTCACCCCAGATACTGGTACAGATCTATCCCTTCTCCTTCTGGTCTTTGCTCACATGATACCTTATCAACAAGGCCTTCTCTCCAGCCTCTTTGTACGTACTCCCCACACTACCACTCCTCTCCCCTTTCCCAGCTTTATTTTTACCACCTCAGTTATTACTGTCTGACATGCTATATATTTTACTTATGTTTTTGAAATCTGTTGTCTGTCTCTGCACATTGGGATGTAAGCTCCAGAAAGGCAGGGGACTTGGTCACTTTTGTTGAGTTTTGCACAATTCCAGAAGGCACTCTTCATGTAGGATATAATGCAGAATATGATGTAGTGGTTCTACCTGAAACAGTATCTGGCACACAGTAAGCCCTTTATAGATTTCTGTGGCATGAATAAGCCATGTATCCTTGGCACAGTTAAATCTCTTAGAAGTAGAATGGAATGCACATGTGAGTTCCGCATTCAAACAAAATAGAGGCATAAAATAGGATGACACAGCCTTAGATATTTAGGTGGAAACTTTTTTCCCCTGAAGTTTTAAGCCAGTCTCTTGCTCCTTCTCCATCCTTACCTCTGAACCAAGAGATTTAATAATCAGGTATTAGAGAAATAGTCTGGAAGCCCATTAGAATGATACTTAATGCAGAGAGATTCAAGTTTATTCACTAAGTCATCATTGGAAAACGGGTCTCTTGAATTTTTGCAGATCTGGTGAGTAGAGGCCATGACTGCTCTTCCTCTTTGTACAGCTAACAGCCTTGCTAGACAGAGACAATGCCTTCTTCTGGATGGAACCAAGGTCAAGCAGGATGGGTGGGTGTCCCTTATAAAAGATTGGGGTTTCCTAAGCCGAGGGTTGCTCTCCTCAGCAACCTTTGTATCCATCCTTATTACTCTATACCTAGAGAGAAGGAACGATGTCTTATATTCATGTACCAAAAGTAAGATGTGGTGCATTCTGGTGGGTGTGCAGATATCATCTGGCCCACTTATGTTACCTCAGGAGAACTGGAGACATAGGGAAATGCGCAAATGCTAATTCTCTGACTAGTCCCTTGGAGTCTCTTCTCTTCCTGCAGCATCCATGGAACAATGGCCGCCCAACTCCTAACTTGCTGGCTCATAAGTAAGATCAAATCTCGACCTTTCTCAGTTCTTGGCACTCATTCATTCCTGTATCCCTTTAACATTTTAAACATTTTTTATTGGGTTAATTACAAAACTAATACCTGTTTGCTGTGAAAACTTTAAATAATACAGAAAAGTAAACAGTTTTTAAAAGCAAAAACTCCTTTTCTTATTTGTCAGTAGTTGGTACATATCTTTCCAGGTTGTTGTGCATGTATACATAATATCCCTGTCTCATATGCATGCTATCTCTGTTCTTCTCCCAGACTTATGCTCACACTCACTGACTGAATTCATATTTTTAAATTAAGAAAATGGACACTAGAAAGGCTGTTATGGGCACTCCACTATGTCAGTCTGTTCAGACCTACCCCCTTCCTTTGAATGATGGCATATTCTTCCACCCTATGGTTCTACACAGGGAGGTGGCTTCTACGGACTGAGTTCTTAACCAAAGCATGGGAGATACACAAAGTGGAGAATGTTCAAGTGTTCCATTTTGATCCAGGCATTTTTAATATAACTATTTAAATCAGAATTATGTAATGATGATGAATTTCTATTGTAAAAGTATTTTCTAGCACCAAAAGGCCTTAGGTCAACTCAAATCCTTGACTTTGTTGTTGTTGTTGTTGTTGTTGTTAAACTGTTAAATAGTTACAGAATCTTTATTTTTTCAGTTTTCACTGTAGATTACTAAAATTATGCTTATTTTTGTTCACTCCTTTTCCATGAAAACTTTCCAATAGAGGTCTGGTTTACGGATCTGTTTTTGATTCATACCAAGTATATTGATTATTGACTTGGGTTTGGTGAGTTGTCTTTTCTAGACATTATTTCTGTCAAGTTCAGTTTTCCTGGGTCAGATTGTGTATATCTACATGTTACCATTTTTATCCATTATCCATTTTATTTTGTTAATTATTTTTACAAAACATTCAATATCTTAATTATTCATTAAGATAACATTCATTAAGATTTAGATAAAGACTCCATAATAATTTTAAATAGCAAATCCTAGAGAAAGTTCTGAGTAATTCCCTTTGGGGTTCCAGAATGGCTTTCTGGCCCTGGACTGGTCTATTATATGGCTAGCCCAAATCACCTTCTCTTGTTTCCCATCTCTTTGCCTTATGGCATGGTCTTGTTGTGCCCTTGGCTAGGCCATTAGTAAATGGAAGCCATGACATGTGAGATCAAACATCCTTGTGGCCAAAATAGGGGGTCTAAAACATCTTACTTTTGGTTCATGACTATAAGACATCATTCCCGCTCTCTAGGTGTAGAGGAATAAGGATGGATACAAAGAGCAATCAGTCACCTAAGCTACGGGCTAACAGAATCTAACTCAGTGGTCTGGGAACTTAGAGGAAGATTCAACTACCCCTTCAGGAAGTTAAGATGGGAGCAACAACCATGTTCACCAACTCACTCTAATATGGAAACGTGTGATTTCATAAAGTGCTTCAGGAAAAAAGCTGAAATATAGATTGGAGGGGTGGGGAAGATTTTTGGCTAACTTTCCAGTAAGCTGGAACTTTACAATTACCTATAATCCTCTCCCCCATCCCCTTGCCCTTTCCTGAACACTCTAGTTAATCAAGGTTGAACTGTGCCTCCCAGGGGGTCTCAGAGAAGTACCCTTGAGCTTACTGAACATTTGGCTTCAGGGACAGGAAGACACTTATATGGTGCTGTGTCTTTCAGACACAACAGGCTAAGTCATCTTCCTTTGTCTCTTTTCTAAACTGAGTATCTATTAATACAAACCTTGCCTGGTGCTGGGGCACAGAGGGCTGGGCAGGAGAGTCTGCACGTGCCGCTGAGAAAGCTTTCGAGGCCATTATCTCCAGGGGCACAGCAGGAGCCAAAGTGGGTGTCATTAGAGGCCTCTAAAGGGCTGGTCTGCATCCCCCCAGAGATATAAAAAAGGGTTAATTGCGAAGAGGAGCTGACTAGACAAAGGACCAAAGACAAGAAATTGTAAACGGTAGAAAAAAAGGACACAGTGAAGACAAGATAGCGTGGGAGCAGATCACAGTTCCCCAAACAATCAATGCAGTGGGAAGTTTCTGGGCTCCTCTGTAATTTTGGGAGCCGGGAGGGAAAAGGAGCTTTTAGAACACCATTAAGATAGCAATCTTCAAACTACATCTGGCCCTAAATCCTGCAGAGCCAGACCTGGAAAGAAAGGGGCACCCCCAGACTTCCGGCAGCGTTCTTTCTGTACGCCCCACAGGCTCCCTTATCTCTTCCGGCATTTATGGACAATACTGTAAGTTTTTCATCTTTTGACATCAGCCAACTTAATAAGAGTAATTAACTGTATTGCGTCTCCTGGCTTGCTTGTATGTGACATTTGTAACAGGACCCTTTCTTAGCAGCCTCTTCCTACATGGGCCTGGGACAGGCCAACCAGACCCATCATGGCCTGAAGCTGTAGGCTGAGTTAGGTACCGGGACACAGGCCCAGCCCGAAATCGTTACTGGTCTGTGTGTTGTAGGCAAGTCCAAGGTGCAAAGAATACCGCAATCAAAAAGGACCTAAATCTCAGCCTTGCTAACTTATTATCTGTGGGAACTTGGGTAGTCAGAGCCTCTGTTTCCTTCTCTGTAAAATGGGACCAAGAGTAGCTGCCACCAGGGCCTGTGGGATGATACAGTGAGATGGCTTCAAGTCTGGGAGACCCTTTTCACTATGTCACAGCTGTCTTCCCCTGCTTTCAGTGTCCTGGTCACATTCATGGCATTAAGGGAGCTCTTTAAACATGGTGATGATGTTGTTGTCGTAGGAATGCGATGACCAGGACAGGGGCACAACCTTGAGCTTAGATTTAGCTCTCAAAGCAGGATATTGTACAAGTGGGCATATTAAAGTCTCCTCAGACACTGTGGGCATATTAAACCAGAAAGTTTTAGAGAGGTCTCTGTTGCTCATCTATCTGGTGAATGTGGCCATTCACAGTCATGCTTGCTGTTTATATAGGTGGACACCTCTCTCTCTGCGATTTCTCATGGATTGGCCAGATAATTAATTTCATGGCATATGTCATTTACCAACACCCCTGAGAAATCTGAAATGCAAATAAATGCTTTTACCAGAAGTTATATTAAATATTTGACTAAGTGGTTAATAGATATTTAACATTACATGGCAAGGCTAGAGATAAATCTTGGGAATTTCTGGGTGACTTTCAGTCTGTAAAATTTCTTTGTAACCCATGGCCATTTTATTTCCTTTCCTAGGGGCATTCATGCACGCAAGACACCTTTACTCTTTCCCCCATTCTGGGCCTCCGCCACAGGCTCTGAGTTTCCCCAGAGGGGCAGGAGTTCCCGACAGCTGTGCCTGAAGTCAGCCTCTCTTTTCTCAGCCAGCATCTCCCACCACACCCACGATGTCCTCTTGTGATGGTCTCAAGTCTGCCCAGTGGCCTGACGTATAGGGGTTGAATGGTGGTCCCCCACAGTTATGCCCACCAAGAACCTGTGGATATGAGCTTATTTGGAAAAGGGGTCTTTGCAGATGTACGTAAGTTAAAAATCTTGAGATAAGATGATCCTTGATTACCTCAGCGGACCCTAAATCCAATGACAAGTGTCCTTACAAGAGTCAGGGGAAGAGAAGACACAGCCAGAAAAGACAGGGAAGGCATGGGAAGACAGAGTCAGAGTTTGGAAGTATGCAGCCACAGGGAATGCTGACAGCCAACAGAGCTGGAAGAGACAAAGAAGGATTCTCTCCTAGAGGCTCCAGAGGGGGGCACTGCCCTTCCAACACCTTGGTTTGGGATGCTCAGAATATGAAAGCGTACATGGTTGTTTTAAGACACCAGTTAGTGATAATTGGTCACGGCAGTCCTAGGACACTAGGACACCCGCCTGGCCTGCTTTCCACCGGGCGCTGGTCTCCTAATCCTCTCTAGCATCGTCCTAGGAGGGTGTTTTATGTGCATACTGGGGTCCCCGTCTCCTGTATCCTTTCTACTCACTTTCACTTTTCCTCTTTACCTCAGAAAATTGTTCCTCTCGCAATGTTCCTCTGCCCCCCCCGGTTGTCCAGGTCCACTCTTTTGTCTGTTGTATCCTTACATTCAACTTTATTTCGTTTGCTTTAGCTTTTAATATTCAGGGGGTTCAGACACATGCCTCTCAGCTTCACCTTTTCAAAGGTACCTGTGTTTTGAGGCTGCAGTTAACAGGTGACTCCCCCATCCCTGTGCTGTTGGTAGACGGTCCTCTAGAGCAATGGCAGCTTGGCAGGGGGTGTTTCTAGCACCTGCTCACCTAGCTGTGGGGCTCACCAAGCCCAGGGAAGCTTGTCTGTTTAGATTCTGTCTGCCTGTTGGGACCTTGTATTGGCCAGATACTTGAGCCAAATTTGGTCGTTGGCCTGTCACTTCACCCTCTGCTCTCTCTCCCCTCTGGAGTTATGTATGATAAGCAGGCCTCTGATATTTGCTATCAGCATCCCTAAGCTCTCTTGGTGCCCAAGTGAACAGCCGCACTTCCTCCGGGTCGCTTAAGCCATATGTGCTTCCGGCCTTGCGCAGCACTCTCCTCTGCAGTGTCTTCTCTAGCCCATCCATCAAGGCTCCTGATGATGATAAATGTTCTCTCGTCCCTCACACCACAACCTTGGGTGAAGAGCTGGCCAGCCACTACCCTTCTGCCTGTTTGCCTCTCTGCCTCTCTCCCTTCTGGGAAGAGTCTGTGCCCCACTCCTTGTGATTCTGACAAGGCTGACCAAGAGTCCCAACCTCCTCACCACAGGGAGAGTGCAGATCCCCAGCAGAGCACCTCATACCCCTCGATGACTCTTGCAGGGATTCACTTGTGATCATGGGTTGTTATTATTTAAGCCTGAGCCTCTCCCACCCCCAGGAGAGGCCCTAGTAGAGAATGCTGCCAGCCAAGTAGAAAACGAGAGTGTGTGTGTGGGGGTGGGGGGTGGGGGGGTGGGGGGGGATTGATTCTCTGGTGATATACTTGAAGTGTCTGGATTTAGCTGTGTTTGATGCTAACCCACCCCTGGATTCTTCAGTGATGTGAGCCCCAAAATTCCATCTTTGCTTGATCTAGTGTGACTTACGTTGCTGCTTTTTCAAGCAAGAGTCTTGACCAGTACATCCAACACAGCCAATGTTCTCCTATGGGCCACTTCGGAAGGACACGCTATATTTGGTCATGGCTATTGCCAAACCTCCCTGCTTCTTACTGGCTGCATTCAGCCACGATCATGAAGCATTCTTCCTTCATGACATCTCAACCATTGCTGTCCCTTGTTTCACATTGGTCACTTTCAGCCCAGCTTTCAGTCTGGGTGTCCCATCCTTTCCTGCCTCCTGTGCTCTGTCTCTGGGCTCTGCTCCATTAGACAGGTCTCTTGTGCAGAGGGATGTCCCTGTGTTGTCACCAATGTCCTTTCTTCCTCAAGCCCAAAAGGAATCCTTTTGGCCTGTGTGATATTTCTGCGTTTTCTAACATGGGACCCACACGGCAGAGACTCCAAGAAAGATTGTGTGCATGATGTAGGAAAGATCACCTTCATCCAGTCCAGTTTAACTGTAAGAATAACAGTGTTGAAAAACAATCTTTAGCAGTCAATGCTGCAATGAATTATGCAGCAAATCATAAGCATCACCCCCAAATATTATGTCTACAGGAAATGGCCTTATGCAGCTAATTGTTAACTGGGAAACTCTTTCATTAATTCAAATGGGTCAACATTTTAAATGATACTGTCATATAAATGCGGTGTGAAGGTTTACGTGCAGATCACTCTAAGGTATCCCCCCTTTTTTTTTTGGTGAAGCCGACTAATGCTGCATTATGTTTTATTGTGCAATAAAATTATGTGCTAAAATTATGCTCATAAATGTACGCAAATGTAAACCAAGCTATTAGTTATGTTTTCACAGATAAAAGTCATTAGCATAGCTATCAAACTCTTCTCCCATTTGAATAACAGAATTATGTCTGGAGTCTCTGGCTGGCTTGCTGGAGTTCAGTCTCAGGGAGAACCAGCGTAAATCTTGCTGCCTGTCGGGTATGTGGGAGCAAATATTTCGACCTGACTTCACCCACCGAGGCCAACTCCGCGCCACGTCTGCTGGGGTCATGGGCTGAGGAAGGACCCTTTCAGTATCCCCCCGCATCTTACATCCCTGGGAAGTCATTCTTAACACCTCCCCACCTACTTCCTGCTAATTAGACTTATCGAAAAACAATTGCAGATCTTTTGAGATTGCAGGAGGCTGACAGCATCTTTTAGCAAACAGTCTCGGGGAAACAAAGTTTCATGTATAATTCATGAGGTGCGTGGTCATCCTGGTGGGAAATTATCTCCTGACAGACTCTGCGGTGGTGGTGTCCTGTCAGAATGGCCTACAGTGTATAATTAAAACCTGAACAGAACAAATTAATGCTGATTACTTTATAAACACTTTGAAAGCTTGAATTCTGTTCCCTGTCTTGCAAAAAGAAAACAGATATTTCAGAAATGTGTAGATCTGCCCCCCCCACCTCACTTATAGTTCTGCTAATAAAGGACCTTGAATAGATATTACAGTTAACATTCTTTGTTGTCCAATTTGCTCCCATGAAACACAACTGCACTAAGTCAGAGGCACCAAACCAAAAATTTGGCAGGTGCTACATTTCCATGCTGACAGTGTCTCTGCCCCTCTTCTGTAAATGCGTGTTTGTCTGTCGGCCTGGGCTGACAAAAGCTCTAGCATTCACAGAATGTGAGCGCCGTAAGGGCCCTACCAGGTCAGTGAGACCCACCCCTTGTTTTAGAGACAGGGGAACTAAGACCGCCGGAGGAGGGAGACTGGCCCACGGTCAGGCAGGCAGAGCTATGCTGAGATCCCAAGGTCAAGATGGCCAATCCAGAAGCTCCTTCCAGAACCCTGCATTTGGAGCAACAGCAGCTGCAACATTAAACTAACGTTTTTGAACACTGATCAAACACCGGGCACTAGGCAGGCAAATCTCATTGAATTCTCACATCCCTGTGAGGTACATTTCATTATTATCCCCATTTTATGCGTGAGAAACCAAGGCTTGGGGCACCTGGGTGGCTTAGTCAGTTAAGCGTCGAACTTTGGCCCACGTCATGATCTCGCAGCTTGCAGGTTCCAGCCCTGCATTGGGCTCTGTGCTGACAGCTCGGAGCCTGGAGTCTGCTTTGGATTCTGTGTCTCCCTCTCTTCCTCTGCTCCTCCTCCGCTCAGGCTCAAAAACAAACATTTTTAAAAAATTGAAAAAAAAAAAAAAGAAAAGAACCCACGGGTCGATTTAGGTGTTTGCCAAGGTGCCTCAGTTGGTTGAATGAAGGGCCGATGCCTGGATTGTTTTAACTCTCCCCCATCATCCCAGATGCCAACCTCACCCAGGCCCCCTCCACTTTTGCCTGAACTGTGGCCCTGGCTTTCTAAGCGGTCTGTCTCACAGACTCTGACTTTCATCTCTTCTCATCGATTCTCCACATCTCAGCCAGAGCTGGCTTTCAGAAACAGGAAATAGATCATTTTGCCTCTAGCATGAAATAATCAGTTCAGCAAATCTCTATTAAGCTCCTACAGTTCTCCGGGCACAGGGCTAGAGGTGGTGTGTCAGTGACTAAAACAGACATGGTGCTCACTCCTGTGGAGCTTGCTGTTAGGTGGGCAGCTGTTAGTAGTGGCAGCCTCCCACCACTCTTGAATCGAGGTCCAGATTCTTAAACACACTTGAAAAGGCTCGCCAAACCCTGGACCCTGCCTCTTTCTCCAGCTTTACCTTCAATAGTCCTTCCTGCCTTAGATGAGTTTAGAAAAACAAAGAATTGGGTCTCAGCTGGCTTTCTTTACTGCACAAACCTGTGAGGTGAACTTTTGTCAGTCCAGTCTGACCCACAAGAACCCATCGCTAGAGTTCTCTTTTCATTAATGGAAGTACTATCGCACAACCTATCACATCCCTCCCAGCTGGGGATGGTGTGACTGGGTGAAATAAGCCTAGGACTGAGCCAGGCATGGGTCCAAATTCTAGCTCAGCCTCTTAGCAGCTGGCTGAACTTGGACATGGTAACTTTCTATGAGCCTTAGTTTTTTCATATGAAAAAGGGCGTCTTTTGGTTTGATGTAGTCCCACTTGTTTGTTTTTGCTTTTGTTGCTTTTGTTTCTGGTGTCAGATTAAACAAATCATCCCCAAGATCTATGTCAGAGAACTTTCTGCTTATGTTTTCTTCTAAGAATTTTATGGTTTCAGGTCTTACATGCAAGTCTGCAATCCACTTTGAGTTAATTTTTATGGATGGTGTGAGAAAGTGGGTCTAGTTTCATTCTTCTGCATGTGGCTGTTCATTTTTCCCCGCACCTTTATTGAAGAGACTGTCCTTTCCCCGTTGTATATTCTTGCCTCCTTTATCATATATTAATGGCTATATATGCATGGGTTTATTTCTGGGCTCTCTATTTTGTTCCATTTGTCTATATATGTCTGTTTTTATGCCAATACCATACCTCTTTGATTACTATAGCTTTGTAACATAGTTTGAAATCAGGACATCCCTTTTCATGATTTTCCCCTCTTGACCTTCAGTATGTACACCTGAAGAGGTACAGAAACTGGCTCGCATGCAGTCACTTCCATTTCTGCAGAGGTCAGTGGGAGTGTGGTCTTGTCTGATATGGCCAACTCCAGGCTCAGGGGGAATTCCATTTTTCACTCAACTGTTTGGCAAGGGGCTGGGCTCTCGCAAAGGCAAGGCTTTGGTTTTTTGCAGTGTTTTCTGATTAGTGATCTCTGAATCTCACAGAATGTAGGAAGGAAATCTGTTTGGCCCATAAGACGTAGTACCCATGTAGGCAGAGAACTTGAAGGCAAGAAGCACCATGAAGGATGCCTGGGAGTTAGAATATCTTGGGCTCCATTGGTTCTAGGAACAACACCTGCACAGCTAGATTGAGGGGAATAAGGTAGCTCACAGGCTGACTTGCACAGTTGTTCTGGATGTGCATTATACAACTCTAGGATGTGCCATTCATACACTATTCATTGTAGACTTGTATATTTATTTACTTTTCTGGCAGATGGCAGGTAGTAAAATATCTCAATAAAGGAGTGCCTTTTTTGAACTGGTACAAAGTATTCCATAGGCTGGTGATGGTGCTGATCAGATATTGATCCCTGCACCCATCTCCTAACTATAGAACACACTCCCCACCTCTCCTCCTAGCCTGATATGTGGTTGTTCTTCCCCTTAAAGCAATTCCTGACCCTACTGTGGCAGACCTAGTGGGCTGGGCTCAGACCTGCTTAGGGAGAGCCATGCTCTGCCTGAGGGGAGAGTGGACTCAGGGTCCAAACAGCCTGAGTGAAGTTCCCAACTTCAGGGTTTCAAAAAACTCCTTTCCCTCAGGACAGTCTGGGGAGTGAATGCTAGATGTCAGCGCCAGTTCACCCCCCAGCTTCTCCAAGAATAGGACCTATCTCACTGTACCTTGTAGAATGTGGGGTGAGATATTCATCCCTCTCCTTGGAGCCAGGACTCCTCTTGAATTGCCATCCTCCAGCAATGTGGAAAGAGCCCTGACCAGGGAAGCTGGAACCTGGGTTCTCGTCCCACCACTGCTTCCAATCATGTTCAGTCCACCTCACCTCTCTGAGACTCAGCTTTTATTTTTTTTAATTTACATTCAAGTTAGTTAACATACTGTGTAGTCTTGGCTTCAAGTGTAGAACCTCGTGATTCATCTCTTACATATGACATCCAGTGCTCATCCTGAAAAGTGTCTTCCTTAATGCCCATCACCAATTTATCCCCCACCGCCCCCCATTCCAGCAACCTCAGTTTCTTCTCCATAATTAAGAGTCTCTTATGGTTTTATATATAGACATTGATGGCAGAGTAAAGTGTATGGTCTCAAACCATCCCTTCTCTGTTAAATTATATCCCAGGAGCCTGGTGCATTTCTTCACTTTTCTTGGGCTATGTGTTGGAAGTCCATACTGGCCTGCCTCCTCCTCCTTTGAATTCTCTTTCTGCCTGGCATTACCCCTCTCAGCCTCTGACTTCATGTCAGTGTCTGGGGTAGCAGTGGGGTAGCAGTGAGTAGCTAGCTCGTGTTTGCAGCACAGACAGCCTCTCCTTCCATTGCGTCTTCTGCACAGTAATTGATGCTGTCATTTTTACATTTCTTGGCACCAAATCCTTACCAGCACTTTAAGTGAAATCTTTTGATTATTTTATTCCTTTTTTTTTCCTTTTAGAAAGTGTGAGATCTTCAACACCCTACCAGCAATATTTAGTGTCAAGACTGTGTAGTTTTAGAGGAGTGTGTGTGCTCATGTGCTTGTTGGGGGTGACAGGAAGAAAGACGCAGAAGGGGCCGGAAGGGTATCTGTTCTCTGTCTTAGCAAAGAGCAAGCAGAGATAGGCACACACTTCAACCCAGGCATAGATATAAGGCACCAGGGAGAATTTACTAAGAAAAGGGAATACAGACTTGCACAGTGTGTCTGCATGGAAGGCCTTCAAGCCTTCCTGAATGCCAGCTCCTTGCGAGGCACTATACTGAGGGACTGTGGATCCGGAGAGGAGCAAGGCTCAGAGCCCCTGCCCTCATGGAACTTACATTGGAGGTTAGGAGAAAGAAATAAACAAATACATGTTTACGACTCTGAGGGAGCAAAGACCTTTTTAAACAAGACTTGAAATTTAAAAGCCATAGAAGAAAAGATGTGCATGAAATCTTTCAAATGAAATTCAAATAAATGATTTGAAGACATCAAAACTTTGAAGTCTGTATAATAAAATACACAAGTAAGCAAAATTAATAGTAAGCAAAAGATTAGTAGAAAATAGTTGTGAGATGTATCACACACAAAGGACTTTTCAACTGCATTGTATAGAATGTCTACAAATCAAAAAATTTAAAAAAACATGGGCAAAGGATATACATTAGTGATCTATTGCCACATAACGAATTATCCCCCCAATTTAGTGGCTTAAAACATTTATTTTATCACTGCTTGGGTAGGTCAGGCATGCAGCCATGGCTTCGCTGGGGCTCCTTGCTCAAGATCTCTCCCAGGCTGCAGTGAAGGTGCTGGCTGGGGCTGTAGTCATCTTAAGCTCGACTGGGGAAGGAACCGTTTCCAAGCTCATTCACATGATCGTTGATGAGATTCTGTTCCTCATTGGCTATTGGCTGTTGGCCATGTGGGCTTCTCCACAAGACAGCTAAATACGTGACATCTTATTTCGTCAGACTGAGGAAGAGCCAGGAAAAGAGAGAGAGAATGCTAACAAGATGTTAGTCACTGTCTTCTGTAACCTAACATTGGAAATGACAGACTATCATCTTTGTCGTTTCTATTCATTAGAAACAAGTCACTGGGACATTAAGGGAAGGAGATTATATAAAGGCATGAATACCAAGGGATGAGGACCACTGGGGGCCACGTCTGCCTACCACAGGATACAAGTGGGTAGTCCATAGACAGAGAAATGACCTCTAAACTCATGAAAAGATGCTCAGCTTCACTAATCATGAGGAAATGCAAATTAAAATAATAAAGAGGAATCATGCTTTATCCGTCACATTAAGGAAAATTAAATAATGATGACATCTAGTTTTGGTAAGGGTTTGGGGAAACAGGTACTATTATGCAGTCCTGGTAGAAGAGAATATCAATATAAAACGTGAAGATGTGCATAGCTCTTTACCCAAAAAGGGAACTTATAAGACTCTACTGCAAACAAAACCAAACCAAACCAAACAAAAAAAATACAAGTATGCAAAGCCCTATGTTCAAGAATGCTTGTGGAAATGGTGTCTGTGATAGTGAAAAATGAACCCACAGGCATGCCCATCTGGAGGATGGTTAAGTAAATTATGAGACATCTAATCCATGGGATTCAAGCCAGAGATGACAAGAGTGAGGTAGGTGAAAGATCTTCAAAACATATTTTTAAGTAAACAAAACAAATTGCAGAATAGTTAGTGTAATGCCAGGTAAAAACAAAACAAAAGCACACAATACAGCAAAACCATTATTTTTCTATATGCACACATGTGTGTCTAGATCCCTATTGAGACTATGGAAGGACACAGATCAAAGTGGTTACCTTGGGGGTGGGAGAAGAGTTGGGCAGGAGGAAGGATGGCTAAAGGGGGCTTCTTTTTATCTGTGTAGTCTTAGCTTTTACAATAAGAATGTGTACATGTATTCTTTAATTTAAAAGTAACTGAAAAGCATGGGTATTTTTGGAACACACAATTATCATGAGTGGAAATAACATAATCAGAGTAATCTTGGGAATTCAAAGTCCATCCTCCAAGAAAAAGAGAACATACGAGGAAAGAAGAAAGTCCAGGGGCTCCTTGGTGGCTCAGTTGGTTAAGCTTCCAACTCTTGGTTTTAGCTCAGGTCATGATCTCACAATCATGGGATCGAGCTCTGCATTGTTGTTGGCTCTGTGCAGACGCACGGAGCCTGCTTGGGATTCTCTGTCTTTCCTCTCTCTACTCCTCCCCCACTTGTGCGCTCTCTCTCTCTCTCTCTCTCAAAATAAAGAAAGAAGAAAGTCCAATAGACAAACAAAAATAGAGGAAAATCTACTCCCCCACTTCTCTGACATTGTCTCCTTAAAGAAAAATCTGAAACAGTTTGGAAACGTCATAGATCCTAATAGTCTGTGGGCACCATAGCTTGGGATCAGTTAGAGCCTCAGTAAATAATGGTGAGATCAGATGAGTGTTTAAATCCCTTTCTGATCTATAATATCTGCAAGGCTGTCATTTCTGATTAACTGCGGTTAAAATATTAGAATATTTCTGTACTGGTTAGTAAATAGCAACTGTCACATGGACCAGACTCCTCCCCAACCACCCCCTGCACCTGACACTGTGACCTCCCCCTGGACCTGCACCTCCCACGAATCAGCAAGAAAAAAGGAAATGTCTGTCATACCAGGAGCCCAGGACCTTGCTTGACAGGCCAGCATCAGTTCTGATTGGCCAGTGCCAGGCTGTTGTAGTGGTATATGTATATGCGTATAGATATAAAGTTTTAGGTAATTCAGGATGTTTGATGCATGACATGAGGTGATAAGGAAGCCAACCTATGTAGAACATTAAAAGCAGGTACAGCATTAGTGTTAATGATAACACCTCTTTCCCTCTCCCTTAGGTCATGATGGTAATGGGAGGAATAGAATTGGATGGAGATTAGAGGAGTTCTTGAAATATTGGGGCCTATGAAATTTTGAAAAAGTGTCCCCTCTGGTTGACTTGGCTTACACATGTCAAGTTGTAGATTCCATGCTCTTAACAACCCATCTTAAGATTTCTTTTTGTGAATCAGGGGCGCCTGGGTGGCTCAGTCGGTTGGGCATCCGACTTCGGCTCAGGTCATGATCTCGTCCGTGAGTTTGAGCCCCGCATCGGGCTCTGGGCTGACAGCTCAGAGCCTGGAGCCTGTTTCGGATTCTGTGTCTCCCTCTCTCTCTGACCCTCCCCTGCTCATGCTCTGTCTCTCTCTGTCTCAAAAATAAAAACGTTAAAAAATTTTTTTAAAGATTTCTTTTTGTGAATCAGTATAGATAGAATGGCAGTACAGCATAGGAGTGCTGTCTGAATGGGCATTGAGTGCCTTGGGAACAAAGACAACAGTATGGATCACGGAAGGCTTCCTGGAGGAGGTGATGGCTGTGCCTACCTGGCCTTCGGAAGACAAATAAGAAATAACCAGCTGAAGAGAAGGAAGGGTAGGTATTTCAGGCAATGAGAAAGGTGACCAGAAAAGAAGGAGGAAGAGGAGGAGGAGGAGAAAAAAAGAAGGAGGAGAAGGAAAGGAGGAGGAGGAGTGGGAGGGGGAGGAGGGACAGGCGGAGGAGGGGGAGGAGGGGGAGAAGGAGAAGAAGCAGCAGCCTTGAAAGCGAAGTTTAACAAGGCTGGAGAAAAGAGTGTGGACAATGGGCTAGGAGGAAGCTGGCACAGAGGCCAGGACAGATGTAGGAGGAGACCGTGGTGACATAACTAATCCAGGGAGAAATGTGCCTTGCAGGGTCTAAGCAAAAGTGCCACACTTCCCGCCTTTTCTATACTGCCTGAAAGTATCTTTCTTTAGTCTTAATTCTTGATTCTCCTTCTCCAAAATCAAACTCTGTGCCTTGCCACCTCTAGCCCCAGGAAACAGATTGACTTTTGCACAAAAGCACTAGCAGAATGGGAATTTTTTTAAGTTTATTTATTTTTGAGAGAAAGAGACAGAGAGAGGGAATGGGGGAAGGGCAGAGAGAGAGGGAGAGAGAATCCCAAGCAGGATTCTGTCAGCCCTGCTGACGGCACAGAACTCGAACCCAGGAACCATGAGACAAGTCAAAATCAAGAGTTGGATGCTTAACTGACTGAGCCACTCAGGCGCCCCAGCAGAATGGGAATCTGCAGCAGCTGTATTTGAGCTTCTCTGGCAAAGATATAAACCATGGCTTCAAGATGACCCACTTTGGATCACAGGCTCTTGGTCCTTGACACCAATGGATAGACAGGAGTCACCTGAGTTAGTCACCACAGGTGAATAACCTGTGGACTGTGGAACTCTAGGTCTGGAAGTGCCGGTCTCAGGGAAGAGAGAGCCCCTGCCCCCACCTCAGGGTCAGAGTCCTGAAGGCCACCCTGTCACCTTCACCTCCTCTGCTCTCTCCTCCCAATGAAGGTACTGGGATGGGCGGGACTCACCAGGTTCTCAGGAGGCCTGCGGGTTGTGGTTCATGTCTTCTAGGCGGAGTTTGGTGGCGAGAAGTCTGATTTCGTGTCTGCTGGCTACTTTAACGGTTTCTGACGTGGGTACCATGGACACGATGTCTGCATCCTCTGAGCCTCAGATTCCTCCTCTGCAGTATGAGGAAAACAATAACCATACAGAGTCCTAACCAGTGAAGCCCCCATCACTTCCTGTTACAAAGGGATGGACCAGTGGAAGTCAACATTCTCACCCAAACTGCCAGTCCCCTGGCAGGGAGCTTAGGAGAGGGTGAAGCAAAGAGCAGAAGGTTTCTTCCTAACATCTTGAGGGAGAGAGAGAATGGCTTCCACTACAGGTGTTAAGATTAAAGACCATTCTTGAAGGAGGGAGGACCCGGAGACCTATACTTAGAATGAACGGTAAATTATGACAAGCAGATATGGGAGCAGTAAAGGTGCACACAGAGAGGTCATCCTGGCGCTGTCACCAACTAGCTGTGTGACCTTGGGCATGTTGCTTAGCATCTCTGGGACTTGGTGTTCTCATCTATAAAATGAGGGGGGATGATATTATCAACTTAATTTTTGTTGGGTTGAATCTGCATTATTATAAGGATTAAATAAGTTAATACAGGTAAAATTACCAGATCACTGTTAACTCGATTGCTTTAATTCTTATGATGCTTCCATGGCCCTGGTGGTTGAATCCTCTGTTTTATCTTTGGGGTAAAAATCATCACTAGTTACCCTGACAGTGAGTGGGAGTGGTCATTGGGAGGAACAGTAGTTCTGGGCACAATCTACTTTTCAGAGAAAATATAATAGATTGTTGCCATAATAGCATTTGGAGAGAAATTCCTGTCCCAAGTGGGGCCAGTGATTTACTCTGTGGTTATGAGTATATAATGTTACTAATGTAGTGTGTGTGACCCTAGCTCTTCTAAACTTTCATTGTCGGTGGATTTTAGCAATCCCCAGCCTCTCCTAAACGTCTGGAGTGGGGTGAGAGTCGGGGGGTGGGGGCTATCTCTCTTTCCCCCCTGCCGCAGCCCCTCCCTGTAGCACTCTAATGAAATGGCAGCCCTTGGGTGGAAATTCTGAGCTCTCAGGGCCCTCACCCATGGGAGGCTGGCTCAGCCTGCCTGCTTCTTTACTGAATGCAAGACGAGGCAAGAGGCCAAGGCGATTTCCTCTCTTTTACTGCATCATAAAAAAGCATCTCATTCTGCATGTGACACCTCTTGAGTGCTCATGCCCAGGCCATGATTAACAGATAATCTCATAAAGGCCTGTGGTCCAGCTGCCAAGACCCACCTGGGGAGAAAGCAAAGGCCTACAACAGAGACCCTTCCTATAGCCTCAAAGACTTGTTTCCTTAAAGTTACTCTTTTCCCATCTGGGGATAATCTAGGCTCTCCTGCCCCTTGCTGGCTTGGCTCCCTGGCTGCCATTTTGCTCTTTCAAAGGGAAGCTTGCTGCCAAACACCCAGACCCTTCCAAAGAGAGGACGTTATTCTCTGACTAAATTAGAGAAGTATTGAGCTGGAGACTTTGGGAATTGTCCAGTAGCGAAACCCTTTCATTGTAGTGATGGGACAAATGAGGCTCAGAGACATCAAGTGATTACCCCAGGGTCAAACCACAAAGGAATGGTAGAAGTGGACTTGGAATCCAGATCTCCTGACACTCATTTGAAATAGCCATTGTCTGCATTCCCACGGACCATAACCCAGTACTGTGTCCTGACTGAGTGTTTATTGTGTCTGAGCCATCCAAGAATGGCCTGCTGAGATGGGGCCTGAGCTCCCAGACTGGACTTGGATTTCCATCTCAGGAAATCACCGGTGCTCCTTTTTGCCTGTTCAGCTCAGCAAGGACACCCAGGAGGGGACAAGGGGATTCATGACTGGCTGGTGGCAGAGCCCCCCAGCGGGAGCCTGACTCTCTGTTAGATCCCAGTGACCAGCACAGGCCGCTCCTCTTTCAGCCTACAAGGACCACGGTGCAGAGGAAATAGCGTGGGTGTGGGTGTGGAACAGACCTGAGCTCCATTCCTGACACTGCTGCCTTCTAGCTGTGTGACGTTTGGCCATACAATTTGCTCTGAATTATGTTTCAAAAATAAGAGTAAAAATTGCTAGCGCCACAGGCTGTTGTGAGGGTTAAAAGGGATTCTTCGCAGATATGCTGAGTATGGAGCCTGACTGTATGTACTCAGTGTGCGGTTCTTGCCATTATTATTGCCATCCCTCCTACTAGACAACATCAGGCAAGTCACAACCTATGTGAACTTCAAGTTCTTCATTTTCTCTAAAATGATGAGACTATTCCTACCCTACAGACTTAACCAAAAGTTTATGGCAAAGCACCTAGTGGGTTCTCCAGTCAGCTTTAATTTCCTTCCTTCCATCTGGCAAGTCCACAGGGGAGTTCTGGTAGACAGAAAGAAAGGTATGTTAACTCAAGGTTAAGGCTTGAGTTCTGTTATTTCCACCACGGGTGCTAAACATCTATACCTGTATCTCTATCTGATGTGTCTCTATCTGTCTCTGTATTTCTGTGTCTATCTCCATGACATATGTGCTTCTAGTTTTTCTCTTACTTTTTTAAAACAAAGGGAAGTCATTCAATTGTATTTGAAAAAAGAAAAAAGAAAAATATGTTCATGCTCCTTATAAACAATTAATATAATAGAGAAAAGTTTAGGGGGCGCCTGGGTGCCTCAGTTGGTCAAGGATCTGACTCTTGGTTTCCAATGAGGTCATGATCTCACAGTTCGTGAGATCGAGCCCCACATTGAGCTTTGTGCTGACAGCGCAGCACCTGCTTGGGATTCTTTCTCTCCCTCTCTCTTTCTGCCCCTCCCCTGCTGTCTTTCTCTCTCTCTCAAAATAAATTAATAAACTTAAAAAAAATTTAAATAGAGAAAAGTTTAGAAATGAAAATAGTAAAATAACCTAAATAATAATACTCTTAACATATTGAGAATAAGCAAACATCATCACTGTTGTCTTTGTATTTGTATACATAGATAGAAAAATAAATATCTAAAAAAACTTTAATAAAAATGAAATCATAACTCTAAATACTATTGTAAAATATGAAGTATTCCCTTTAACTTTCCTGGAATTTAACAGAAGAAAATATACCAAAGAAAACTGTAGATTATTGAATACATGCTTCTTTACCATAGGGTAGTATTTCATGAAAAATCCTTTCAAGGTCGATGGAAGTGATTATAGAAAGCATCAAGAGATGGCAGTCATCATGTCTTCTGAAACCATGTTTCAATGTTAATAGCAATAACGTTTGGGCTGTGGAAGATAAAGACATTAACACCCTCACACGTTCTCAGCTCCCCTCTCCACAAAATTTGGATTTTGTTAGTTATATGATTATTTGTACATTGTTCAGACTTACAGCTCTGTCTGCTCTCTAACTAGAATAGTTCCCGTATTTCATGCAACCGTTCAATTCCAGCTCCCATGACTTACCTTGTAGGTAGGGTAAGTGGGGTAGGGGCAGCTAAACCGCAAAAGAGTAAAACATACGGTGTATTAGGAAATCATACATGCTATAGAACAAAAGCAATAAGTAAAGCAGACAAAGGGAGGTGCAGAATACTGGAGTAGAGTGGAGTGGGCACATATTGCCATAGTAAATAAGGCAGTTAGGGCGAGCTTCATTGAAGATAGTGTTTATTACCACTATAAATATTAACTAGACCTACTGCTTACCACTAGTGCACCTTCATGATGTTTCTGTCCCTAAGTTATTTTTTTCTTTATTTCTTAATTGCCTGAATGTCACTGTCACATAGTTTTGTTCAAGAAGGGGGCCATATTACTGATTTCTCAGCTTCGAGAAAGTCTATTGCTTTTTATATTTAACAACACTCTTGTGCGGTTGTAACACCTGGGGTACATTTTCTCTCTCTTATTGTGAACACTGTCTTTTGGCCTTAAATGTTGCTGTGGAGAAAGCTGAGGCCAGCTTGATTTTAACCCCTTGAAATGATTTGCTTTTGCTGATTAAATGTTTGAAGTGTCATTTTTTTAAAACTTACATACCTCTATTTTGAGTTGTCTGTATTAAATTTTCCTGGAACGTGGTGTATCTTTCAATTTGCTTTTGCAAGTTTTTAATTTATTTAGATAATTTAAAAAATTTTACCTTTGGGTTTGGAAACTTATTCTTTTTATTTACTAGGCTTTAAAAAAATCTATTAGTTTCCCTGTACTTGTTTTTAATACCGTTGTTTTAATCTACATTTACTGTGATTATCTCAAGCTCCTATCCATCTAATTCATTTTTAGTGAAATATACCTGTTACTTGCTCTAATTTTTTTTTACATTTATTTATTTTTGAGAGAGAGAGACAGAGACAAAGCACAAGCGGGGTAGGGGCAGAGAGAGGGAGACACAGAATCCGAAGCAGGCTCCAGGCTCTGAGCTGTCAGCACAGAGCCCGACGCGGGGCTCGAACTCACGAACGGTGAGATCATGACCTGAGCCAAAGTCAGACATCCAACCGACTGAGCCTCCCTGATGCCCCACTTGCTCTCATTTTTATATTAGTTCTGTAGTGATGTGGTTTGTGTCCTCAGTTTGTTTCTCTAGATCCTCCATCTCCTAATTTGTCTTCAACCTCATTATCTTGTCTCTCAGAGCTTCTGTTCCTGAATTTATACTCTTACTAAGATGTTCTATAACCTGAAAGGCTATGAAGATTTCCTGTTGTTCTTTTGTTATGTTTTCTCCTAGGTTGCTTCTTTATCTCTCTCCCCTCCTCTTTCCTCCCTTCCTTCCTGTCTCCCTCCTTCTCTCCTTCCCTTTCTCCTTCCTTTCTTTCCTCCTTCCCTCCTCCCCCTCCTTCTCTCTCTCCCTTCCTCCTAGCCCCCTTCTTCCCTTGTTTCCTCCCTCCGTCCCTTGCTCCTCCCCTTTCTCCCTCCCTCCTTTCTCCCTCCCACCCTCCTCCACCTCACTTTCTTCTTTCACAATGTTTGCATAGCTCTTTCATAAATAAGTGAGAAGTTCTTATGATGCTGTTTCAACTCACCAACATAACATTTGTAGAAGCTCATTATAAAGTGTCTGATTCCACATCCCTGCCTTAGAAAGTACCGCCTGGGGAATACATTTGAATCTATGTTTGTTGCCTAAGACTCTCTGGAAGACACTTAGGGCCTGCACTTCTGACTGTTTCCCCTGCATCCAGTATGGCGGTATGGTGGACTGAGGCAGTGAATTTCGACAGGAGACTCTGAGGGGCATCCTGACTGGCTGGTGGGCTGGGACATGGACCAGTGAGGCTAATGCTACAACTAGAAGCTGTAGGAACCAGAAGAAACTGACTTGAGGGAGCCAGAATCCAACTTTTAGTATCCAAATTGAAAACTTGGAATCAGTATCTACAGTGGCTGAGAGAGCTTATGTTCTGAAGGGAAGCTGGCATTTAGTCCAGGCTCTGTAGCTTCGTGGTTTTATAATCTGGCTCCTCTGCCTTCCCATCTGCACAAGGGTGGTAATGATGGTATCTTTCTCATAGAATCGTTGTGAGGATTAGATGAGGCAATGAATCAACACTTCCCTCAGTGTGGGCAGCTTTCATAAATGCTAGCATTTTCTATCATTATAATAGTGAGACACAAAGGACACAGACTTCTGACAGGCATCGATACCACAGAATATCTGATCAGAAGGCAGCACTTAGCAGCGAAAATATGATCGAAAGTGGCACAATGTTTGGTGTCAGGAACAGCACGTAAGGCCTGTGATTAATCGCTCACAATGAGACCCCAGGCTGTGGCTGGGAGGCCTTGGGGCTCACACTCCTTCCTCCAGGATGCTGGCAAGAGGTGAGGGGAAAGGAGGGAAGCATGAGAGCCAGACAGGGTGGCTTGCCACAGTCCAGTGGCTCCCAAAATGTGGTCCCCAGACTAGTGGCATCAGCATCACTTGGGAATTTGTTAGAAATGTGAATTCACAGGGGCGCCTGGGTGGCTCAGTCGGTTGAGCGTCCGACTTTGGCTCAGATCGTGATTTCGCAGTTGACAAGTTCAAGCTCCATGTCAGGCTGTGTGCTGACAGCTCAGAGCCTGGAGCCTGCTTCGGATTCTGTGTCTCCCTCTCTCTCTGCCCCTCCCCCACTCATGCTCTGTTTCTCTCTGTCTCAGAAATAAAATAAACATTAAAAAAAAAAGAAGTTGGGGCACCTGGGTAGCTTAGTCGGTTGGGCGTCCGACTTCGGCTCAGGTCATGATCTCACAGTCTGTGAGTTCAAGCCCCGCATCAGGCTCTGTGCTGACAGCTCAGAGCCTGGAGCCTGCTTTGGATTCTGTGTCTCCCTCTCTCTCTGCCCCTCCCCCACTCATGCTCTGTCTCAAAAATAAATAAAACATTAGAAAAAGAAAAGAAATGTAAATTCACAGCTCTGGCTCCACACCTAGTGCATCAGAAACTCCGGAATGGAGACCTGGACATTTGTGCTTGAACTAGTCCTCCCAGTGATTCAGAGGTACTCTTAGGTTTGAGAACCATTCTGACTTCTATTGTGCTAGTGTTTGGAGAATGAATGGCCAGGATGGGAAGGCAGTGACCCTAGAGTGCCATGGCCAACATCTTGGAAACTTGAAGTAGGCTGTGACTTTGTGGGCAGAATTAGACTGAGTTGTGCTTGTTAACAACCAATGAGCATTTTAATAGACATATCATCAGCCTGCATACTTATTCCTCTAAGTATATGTCATTTGTGTATCCTCTACATACATGTGGATACTGCTATGCTTAACCTATTCTTTAGTGAACCATAATTTTGATTATAAAATGGTAAAACATAGAGAAACACTTGAGTCTCATAGTTATGGTAAAACTCTGGAGCTTACGTTAAACCAGAGTATCATCTGCCATCTGGTGGCAGCATACCCCACCGACAGGTTCCACAGCAATACCACAAATGAAAGATCTCTGGGAGCTAGGAATTGGGGAAGGGGGAGTACATCTTGGGTCTGAAGAAATTAGAGGAAGATTCCTCCTCATGTCAGCTTATTTATGATGGTTCCCTCTCAGAGAAGTGAGGTGGAATACGGATGTTAGCAGCAGACAGAACTGGGCTAGAGCAACTTTTGGAAAGTTACTTAACATCTTCGAGCCTCAGTTTCCTCATTTTTAAATGGAGGTAAGAGTAAAATAATGCTTCAATTTCAAGATTATCGTGGGGGTCAAATGAGGGAATTGGTTGAAAACAGCTGGACATGTTTGGAAAACTGTTAAGAGCTGCCCAGATGTGAGTTGTTTATTATTTATGTCTGAAATTTGGTCTTTAATTGTGGAATGTAATGTTCTCTGTTGGAAGAATTCTAGATATTAGCAAACAGGTGGAGAAGGTATTTTGGTGTTTGGGTTTGTCTTGAAAAAAAATTTTTGAAGGACTTAGGGCCAAGAGATTCTGCCCTGAGATTACCCCAACTATGATTTAGGAAGGAAAGGGGAATGATCCACTCTACGCCCCAGCAAGGTGGTGGGGCAGGAAGTTGAAGAGCCCCTGGCCATAAGCCATTCAGGTGCCTTTTGTCCTTGTGTCATCTGGACTTGGGAGAAGGAAGGATGGAAAGGAAGACAGAAGGCTGGGTAGAAGTTTGCAGAGACAAAGGTGGGAATGAGGAAAAGGGGGAGAAAGATAAAGACAAAAAGAAGACAGGAAGGGAGTCAGCAACCAATAGAATAAGAGATAGAAGAAAGAGTCCTTGGGGGAAACCAAGTTAAAGGAAGCTTCAACTAGAGGGAAGAGAAAAGGACATGCACCCTGGTGCTGTTGCCCTAGAGGGTTCCAGGCCTTTCCAACTGGCAGTACTTTTTTATGAGTCCACTTTTGCCACTGAGACACTTGTTTCTTCAGGGACCTTGTGTTTTTGTACACGTGAAGTGTTTGGATCCAATGTGCTTAGTGAAAGAGAAGAGTCCTACATCGCTGGAAAAAGAGACCAGATGTCTTTGAAATCATCTAAATTGTCTCTATTTAAAAAAAAAAAAAAAAAAAAAAAAGAAGTTACTCTTTCCATTGCTGCCAGATCTGAAAGTCCAATTTGCCAGGATAATATATCCGGTGTGGATAAAGATTTCCAAAGTTGAAGTGTTTGTTGCTTAGCAACCTGGAGGCATGAAGGGGCCATTTGGGCTCTGCCATTGAACCCTTTGGGAGACCAGGCTTTACTCAGCAGCAGGCATGGGCTGAGAAGGAACCAGGGCTCACTCGGGCCTTGAGCCCACACTGTCCCTCCTCTTGTAGGTTTCTCCCCAGGTACTTGAGGGTAATAAAGTGTAAACAGAGGAGGAAGGGGAAGCAGAAAGAGGCAGAGAGAAAGGGAGCCGCCTAAAGAGAAAGGTCCCAGGCATTGAGTGAGTCTAAAAGAAAATACCAATTGTGCCTATGACTTGATCGTTGGCTTTCGGCACACATCCAAACATCTACTACTCCAGTGCTGTGGAACAAGAATACTTTTGTACTTTGAAAATGCTATTTTTACTACTAACTGTAAAGAGAAACTATGTACATTATTATTGTTATTGTTATTATTATTATTGCTGTTTTCCTGGTCTCAAGTTTCAGTGGAAACCTGCCTACCTACTCATCTGTGCTCTACATGAGGGGTGGGCACTGCAGTAGTTCCTCCAAATCCATTGCCCCTTCTCCTGGTAATTACTCTGGTGTTTGGTCCAGTTTGCACCCTGCCTCTACACAGTTCTAGCAACAGCAAAGAGGTGACTCTGTACATAGGGCCTGTGGCCCAGACCGAAGCTGGTGTGCTCAATCTCGTCTTCTGGCCATAGTTATTTCTTCGGGGACAGGACTGTGACCCCATTCTGACTACAGAGCTACAAGAAGAGAAGTTTGCTGGGGGTTCCCAGCAGAGCTCTTCCTCAGGCATCTGGGGAAATTTCTGGGGGTAACCCTGTTTTTTTCTCTCTGGATACTTGCAGCCATTTGGGGGACCATAAGAGGGAGACAACCTTAAGATGAGTCTGATTCTGGGAAGGGCAGGGTGAAGGGAGAGAAAATAATGAACAATGAAAAAATCCTTGATGGTACACGCTACTGAATCAAACTGTTCCTGAAGCCCAACTTGATCTTCAGTCTCCAATTATGTAAGCCAATAATTGTCCTTTATTGTTTAAGCCAGTTTGAATTGGGTTTTCTGCTACTTAGAATCCAACATTTTTTATTGATGCAGTAACCTTTATTGAGCACCTATTCTATGCCTGTCACTCCATAAAATGCTCTTATATGTGTTATTGTCGCCTAATCCCCATGGTAACCTGGCAGGAAAGGTATAACATCCCTATTTTTCAGCTGAAGAAAAACCCCAGTTCTAATACTGCAGTGGTTTGTAGTAGAGCTGGGATTTTGATCCAATGTCTGACTTCAGAGCTCTCAGGCTCATCCCCAGGCTCAGATTCTCTGCTGGCAGGCGAGGAGATCTGCTCTCAACAGAATGGGGAGGGAGAGCAGTAAGGGAAGTCAGAAGTGAGTCCGGAGCTGACAGCATTGACAAAGGCCAAGACAAAGGCCCGAAGTAGAATCTGCAGTGGGTTCAGATGATCTGGCTGGTTCAGGGTCCTCGTGTGGTAAGCCACCCTCTGACAGCACGTGGCCCCCTCTCTGGCCAGGCCACAGCTTGCTTTAAATACCAGCACCCTGGACACCACGAGGAATAAAGACTTAATGACAACTACTCATCCCTATAAACATTTGCAAAGGCTTGTGAAATTTTATTTTATGTAACTTGTGTTTCCTAATTTAATGGCTTCCTTTCGGTGTCCCTCTTCCAAGTTAAGACATATCAGCAAACTGCTGGAATGATGAGACCATGGGGACATGATGGCACTAGTTAACTTTCAGAGTATTTACTCCATGCCAGCCACTCTTCTGAGAGCCTTCCACATGCAGTTTGCAGGTTATGAGTTAGTGCATTGTCACCCCTCTGTTGTGAGTGTGGACATGGAGGCTCAGAGAGGTTAGATCCCTTCCCAACGTCACACAGCTACATCCTGTGCTCTCAACCACTACCCTATATTGCCTTTTCATGCAGACAGAATGAGGAAAACCTCTCACCAAGGTTCTTGGCAAACAGGATATAATAAGTCTAGTGACAGATCGAGCATGCTTGACTTTAAGCACCAGAATAACCCTATTTGGTGTGGAAATGAACCAAGTGTAGCTATAAAGTTGTGAGACTGATCTTTTAAAAACACACACACTTTATCATGCATATGACTGCCACACTTTTAGAAGTTATCCCTCACCCCATACTCTCACTTTTGAAAGAAAGAAAACCAGAAAAAAGATTCATATAAATAGCTTTGAAAAAGAAAAATGATGAGAACAGACCAGCACTGCCAGGCATGCAATATACTATAAGGCAGTATTAATTAAAACAGCATATGGTCCTGCGGATGAAAATAGACAGATGAGTGGGAAAGGACAGAAAACCCCTCCACACTATTATTCGGTATACAGTAGAAGTAGTATTCCCTATGTGGAGGTTGGGCAGAATGTGGCACCCAGAAACATACTGATTTGGATTCTTTCCTCCTATCCTATACCACATTAAATTCTGGCTAGATTAAAAAATAAGATGTAAAAAGTAAGTCCACAAAATATCTAAGAGAAAATTTAAGTTCATGATTAGGAAAGGCTGTCCTAAATATTGCACCAACAACCAAAACCATGAACAAATTTGTAGATTTAACTGTATAAAAATTAAATATTTCTGTATAGCAAATATACCACAAAATATACAAAAGACAAAGGTTCCTAGCCTTGACACACAAAGAACTCTTATAAAATCAGCAAGATAAAATGGAAAACATAGCAATGTCAAAAAAAAAAATCAGGTCGGGGCACCTGGGTGGATCGGCTGGTTGAGTATCTGACTCTTGATCTCAGCTCAGGTCATGATCTCACAGTTCATGAGTTTGAGCCCTGCATTGGGGTCTGCGTTGATAGTGCAGAACCTACTTGGGATTCTCTCTCTCTCCCTCTCTCTCTGACCCTCCCCAGCTCATTCTCTCTCTCTCTCTCTCTCTCTCTCTCTCTCTCTCTCTCTCTCTCTCTCTCCCCCAAAATAAATTTAACTTTAAAGAAATGTCAAGTTGCTTTAACAAATTGTTAGTGGAAGCATAAACTCACACATGATGAAATACAATCGTGCAACATACATCAAAGACCTTAAACATTTGACTCAGCAATTCTCCTCCCAGAAATTTATCTTAAGAGAATGACTGACATATACACAGAGACATTTGTGTGAAAGATAGTCATCACAATGTCATTCACGATAATTTTAAAAGGTGAAATTAAGCTAACTGTCTGAAGAGAGAATAGGTTAAATAAATGAGGGGGTCTATCCATTCAAAGAGCATTTAACAGTGATTAATGAAGATGGTATACATGTATATTAACTGGCATCGAAACATGTTTTTGATCTGCTGTTAAGTGGAAAAAGGAACTTATAAGTATGTATCAAAATATTGTACTTGTGTATAGATATAACCCTCTTCCTCTAAGAATCCCTAGTAAACTATCTATCTAATTATATACACACACACACACACACACATATATACACACACATATACATGTATATATATGTATATATGTGTGTGTATATATATATATATATATAATATCTATGTTTTCTAATATTTTCTAAAATATACATTTCTAGGTAATAAACTTACATGCATTAGCAAATTGTTTTGTATATATAAAATATCGCATAATAAAAAGCAAATACTGAGGGTGTGCTTATAGTAACAAGACTGTTTCTTCCCTTTTTGTGGCCTGAGTGACTTTTGAATTGGCCCAGTAGGTTGCAAGGAAAAGCATGGGCTTTGAGAACCTCAATGACTTGGTTTGAAATTTCAGTTATCCTATACTGGTTGTAAGATTATGGGCACACTTCTTAACCTTCTTGAGACTCAGGATTCTCATCTTCAAAATAAGAATAATATCTACTTTGCATGATTATTATATGCCATACATGCAAATACTTAAGCCCCTAGCTCGGTGACTGGTACCTAGAAGAGTGTTAGTAAATTGCAACAACTATTATTCTCCTTTAATTAACACTCAGCTCGAATGCCTCTCTGGATATCTTCAACTACCTTAGGCAGCTGGTTCTCTACTCACCATTTTTTCATAGCTCTTTGTGGGCACCTGCTATTGCTTACTCTGCATTGACCCACTAGATGTGAGCTCCTGGAAGCCAAAGATCAAATGGGCCCATCTCTGGATCTAGGGGCACATAAATATTTGTTGAATAGATAAAGGAGTAAATGAATAACAACTAAGATCAATGACAGCAAGGCTGAAATAAGTAAACATTTCCCTAAGAGAACAACTTTTGAGGGCTACACTCAATGGTATATATATTATGGTTCATGTTTTAAGATGTTTTTTATTTATTTAGAGAGAAAGAGCATGCATGTGAGCAGGGGAGAGAAGGAGAGAGAGAGAGAGAGAGACAAAGAGAGAATCCCACATAGGCTCTATGTCCTAGAGCCTGACGCGGGGCTGGATCTCACCACCACGAGATCACAACCTGAGCCGATATCAAGAGTTGGCTGCTTAACTGAGTAAGCCACCAAGGTGCCCCCATTTTCTTAAAACTACCTGAATGTTATTTGGAATCCCACCTCATGGGAAATGGGACTCTAAGATAAAATATATAATACATCAGATATATTATACCAGTGGCAAATGCAAATATTTATTGAGTACTTAACTGTGGGCTTGGCACTATGCTAGGCACTATTTATTTATTTATTTATTTATTTATTTATTTATTCATCTCAAAAGATAAACAGTGAAGAAACTAATGATTAGAGAGTATAAGTCACTTGCATCCAGTATCTAGAGTGGCAGAACAAGGGTTTGAACCCACGTCTTTCTGGCTGGTTTTGATTCTTAACCTATGCTCTTAACCATGACTCTCCCCGGCATGGCATTTCAAAGGCTTTATTGAGGAGAATGTTGAAAATCTTGTAACCACTGGATCCGTGGGCCTAAAGGGCTCTGGAGAGATGCCCCCAGCATGGATGGTGAGGAAGAGGAAGGGTGTTGTGATAAGAGGAGATAACCGAAAAGAATGAGAGAAGGGGGGGATGATGGGGACAAACAAGATGGGGTGCCAGACAGATTGGGGGGAAAAACCCTCTGTTGACCACCATGGCTTGCCATGTTGGGAGGCAGCATTTTTAATACTTGGGCAAAATTTTGAAGTGGGCCATACTAATGGCATAACCGAGGCAGGGATGATGGGTATGCAAGTGAAATTTTGTTTTGTTTTACAGTTTTAAAAGAACAACCATTATTGAAATAAGAATACTGATTTGTGTGTTAAATTAAAGCACATTGACTGTCTAGGAAAACATTGGCAGTAGGAAGAGGTCTTTTACCTCCCTTCCCCACAAGCCTTAACCTTCCCCCCACCCCCCACCCCCAGCCTTTTTGGGTGTTCTATTTCTGCTAATCCTTGCTAAGAAGTAACTGGTGAGCAAGAGGTTAGCTGGTGGGGTCTCAAGGTGCGACCTTTCCCAGGGGCATTTGCATGTTAATAGAGGATACTGGGAACTCAGGAACAGCCTCCAGGTCTCAAATGAAAGAAGTCCTGAAGGTGGATGAGAGGCGTGGGCATGGCCCCCAGGGCCCCCTGCTGTGTAGGCCACGTTGATTCGGCCTGTGTGGATGGCCGCTGCTCTGGGCTTCTCTCCAGCTGCTTTTACAAAGAAGTGGTTTGGAGAAGAACAAAGAGATTGTGTTTATCCCCAGGCAAGTGTTCCCTTGCCAGGGCTATGTGCACAGTGCCCAGCTCAGAGTCTGCACCCAGACTCTGCTTTGCTTAATGGTTATTCGTTGAATGAATGAAGAAAGCTCTTTCCTCTTCCTCCCTCCACCCCCTCACACCTTCAGCCCTGTTGTCCATAAGCCCTTGAAGCCCAAGACTGAGGGCCCAAGACCGGGGCAACTTCTTTCTAGTGATAAGAACATAGCCAAGAAGAAATTCCTACCATTTGCATTTTATTATTTTTTCCTCCTTATAACTGGAAAACCTCAAAACTTGTGCTGAATTGCATGACCTCACTGACCACGTTTCATGTTCCTCGTTGAACTGCGGTTAAAACAATCTCCTTCTTAACTACGGCCAAACTGCAGAAAAGAAAATTCCTACGTGGACGTGTTCTCAGGCACAGGCACATTTCAGGGTCCTAGGGAAGGAAAGGGGCGGGGGACGGGGAGGGAGCCGTGAGGACAAGACTACTTTTCTGTTTGGCTGAATTCATCAAAAATGTCCAAACCCCATACCGAACATTCATCACTAATTAAATCCTAGCACCATAATTCAGAGAAAACAATTACAGCATTTAGAATTTTTAAAGGAACTATTATTGCTGCCTTGGCCCTTTTAAAAATTATGCTCCCCAAAGGACAAAATGTGATCCATTAATATGTATGTATTATTACTTTTTTTGTGAGGGAAGATTGCTGATGCCTGTGAATATGGAAGCATTTATCGGTTGCCGACAGCCGCTCAGTTGACTTGCAGTTTTAAGTGCAGTATTTTCTAGAATCTAAAAGGCTATAACATTAATTACCTTTTTGCCTTTAGCTGGTGGCCTGCTAGTTTCTGTCCCGTGTTCTCGTCTCTTACCTTGTCACACTGGCAACCTGCTTATGGAGTGAAGGGGTCGTTCAGACCCCAGAGTCAAACGATTGCTGCGAGAGATCGCACAATAATCCATTCAGTTGAGGGTGGTTCCTCCCAGTTACCCTTGGTGCCCAGATGAGTTCTTGTTTTTTTTCATTTTTCAGGTGAGGCCCCTCTGCGTGGAATCCTATGCTCGCCCCTGAGTGAAAGGCATTCTGAATTTCGAAGTCAGGTCTGTGACTCTTCTACAGCGAGTATGCCCCTGCTAAACTGGGATCTGATTTTGTTTCTGTTTCATTTTATCCTTCTTTGTCTTGATAATTTAACAGAGTTATAGAGAACCGAGTTAAGCCGAGTCTGGCACCAAGGATCACGGTTGGCCTCTGTGGAGCTGTAGTGCTTACTTGTGCGTGTGCACGCGTGTGTGTGTGCGGGCAGAGTACACATATGTATGTATGTATATATATATATATATAAAAGCACGACTCAGAAACTTCCATTCGGCTCCCTGATCAGTCTATTGTCACATGCATTTGGCATTCATTATCCATGAGCCTCCGGCGCCTCTGGTCCTGTGCCCTGGCTAACAGTGATTTGGTTTATAGAGATCATATGGCAGGGAAACAGACCTTGAAAGACAGAGCTCTGAGAAGCACACTTGATGAATTTCCTATGATTTGAGTCTGGGTTTATTCTTCCCTGTGGCGGGGCAGACACCCCAGAGCACACGCGGCCGGCCTGGGAGCGCAGCGAGGAGTGGAGGCTATGACAATACGCACACTGTTTTTTTCTTCACACGTCTCGGGTTGCATTTCCTATCTGGGAAAAAAAGAAAAGGGAGCCTTGTAAGGGATCCAGAATCTGGGCAGGAAACCACACAGAGTGAAGGTTGCCATTGTCATTAGCAATTAATGTAACCACCAGGGCTGGAAGGAGAAAGCCCTGCCAAGGCTGAGGGGGAGGGGAGGGGGCGCAGAGGCTGTTGGAGGGGAGGGGGCCGCTTCCCCCATTCACCGGCTACCGGCTACCAGCTACCGTTGGATCCGTTGGTCCGAGGAAGGAGCAGGACATCTTCCCCAGCATTCACAAGAGATAATACGGTGCTAGAAGTTTTTATTTTAAAACAAGGTGTCTAGGACTTGATAAGTTAGTTATAAAATGTCACTGCCACCCATTTTTAGTTTCTGTGGCTCCAGGTCTGATTCCTTAGTCCCTTTGATAGGCTGTTTTTTTCTTCTCTTTCAGTCTGTTGAGACTCATTTTTTTTTAACAGTATTTACTGAGTGCCTGCTCTGTGCCAAGTACTTGGGGTGCTGAGCATGAAGTTGATGCTAATCTGCAACATGTGTTGAGTATATGTGTACCAGGCATGGTGCTGGGTATTTTCTACTCATGACCTCATCCAGGCATCACTGCAACTCTCTGAGCTAGGTTTTCTTCTTACCCCAATTTACAGATGGCATAGTTGAGGCCCAGAGAAATTAATTTACTCTCTCCAGGTCATAAAACAAATGCATGGGCTAACTGGAATTTGAGCCCAGGCAAATTTGTCCCTTCAAACCTATGCTCCCAATACTTGTTTTATGCCCTCAAAGAGCCCATAGTCAGGGGGAGTTTCCAGCAAGTTAATCAATGATTAAATGACAAGGTGAGGTGGGCTGTGACAAGGATAAGTTTAGAGTCTTCAGGTGTCCAGAGAATAGACACCTAATCTACCCTGGGGAGGCACTCAGGGAAGGCTGCCTACAGGAGGTGAGTTTGACATTCCTCCTGCCTTCTCTTGTGCCTCAGTAGTATGTTGGCCAAACTAGTCAGTCTGGAAGTGGACATTAATGTAGTAGTAGCTCTGCCCAGCTTCCTATACAGGCGTCAGAATGTTCTGTAGCTCTGTCTAGTCACCAAAGATTTCTGCTTCCTGTGTCCTACGCAATGAAGTCCCAATTGGGACTGCCAGTATTTCTCCTACACTTGAAATGGATACCAATCTCTCTCCTATTCCTCCTCCCCCTTCCCTGTTTTGTCTCTCTGCTTCTTCATCCCTCCCCTTTCTGCCCCCACCCTCTTTCTCTTTCTTTCTGGTAGTTTAAAAAACGCCACTTTTCATTAATGTGACCAAAATGTCATCAAGTAGTTTAATGCTCTTTAATGTCCTTGTATCGTTTACGTTTTGCGAACAGTGTGGAAATGAATCCCATCTGTGGGTTCAAGAACATCAAAAAAGTTGGACAGGCTATTTAGACGTGCTACTTCACATTGCATTAGCGTGTACAATGTCAGGGGGCCGAGCCAAGCACGGTCTGTCCCAGCCTCAGCCCGCCCCTTCCCCAGCCTGGGAGGGACAGATCGCTTACCTCCAAAACTCAGAGGCAGTCTGGGGATGGGTTCTGGAAGGCTGCCCAGAGGCCCCAGGAAAAGTGTGAAGCCTAAATAAAAGATGAGAAATGATTCAGGAAAATCTCAATCTTCCTTTCTGGTGCCAAGATGCCCTAACAATAGCTTTTTCATCTCTCGGGTGAGAGGCTGGTTATAATGCTGTTTGACTTCTTCAAAAGTGATTAACTAGTCTCTCTGTCTCTCTGTCCCTGTCTCTTTCTTTCCCCTCCCCACCCCACTCCGGCTCCCCAGGGAAGGAAGCTCTGGGGCCCACATTAAGCTGACAGTTTGCAAGAAGGTGGCTATAAACCAAAACTGACTGGAGGGTGTCAAGTTCAGGGCCAGCAGAGCTCATAAAAGTGGTGCTCTCTGGATGGCCTCGAGAGGGTCTCAAAACCTCAATCAACAGCGTTGGTGATTCCTGGATGACCCTGTTGCTGTGGCATCACCCCGGCAAAGGGCACTGATGTTGGAGTCACCCCACTTGAATTCTGGCTCCTCTGCTTTCTAAAAATATGCTCTTGAGCAAGGGAACCCCTGTGTCTGTTTCCTTTCCCGAAAACCAAGGATACCAATTGTTTCAGCCTGCTTAGATGAGCTAATGGCATGAAGCGCATAGACTCCTGTCTGGCCATAGTAAGTCCTCCAGCAAGGTTAATCATCAGTTGTTCATAGTATTACTTTGTTATCCTGCTCTTGCAACCTCACCCCACCTACACTGTACCCTTCAGGTGTGCTTCCAGGTAGAGTCAGCCCCTTCTTCCCTTCCAGCTGAGTTCTCATCTCACCCTCCTCTGCAAGGATCGCAGTGAGTGGGAGGGGCAGGGGACCTTGACCTTGACTCCAAAATATCCTGACTTTTTCCCAGCTCTGTGGAAAAACCCCTCATTCGACTGCATTCCCTGGAAAGAAGGATGTGGCTTTTTATTTTCAGAAAAACAAAAACAAAAAGCAAAACAACAGAAAAACAAAAACAAAAAAAAATGAACAAAACAAAAACAAAAAGCCACCCAAATCTTCTATTCCTCCCCAGATATGGGTAACAGCCGAGAGTGGATTTTGAACTGTTAATCATTATAGCTGAATGAATGATGACCCACCTCTCTAAAGGCTCTCAATCGGTAGCCAGTATTGTAAACCCCATCCCCCTTATTTTGCATTTGCTTTTATGAATGAATATTCTATAATTTTAAATGTAAACATAAGCAAATAACCTGATTGTTATTTCACAATCTTCAAGACAAGGTCATTCTGTTTTAACTTCTAAGTTAAATAAACAAAAACATTCCTTTAATGCAATTACCAGAAAAATAATTGGCTTCTAAGTTCCTTATAGGATGTGCTTTATAAGATGTGCGCCCATCAACCTGTTGGTTATTTATGCTAAGGCAATTTGGAGAATGCCAAGGGTGTTATAAGTGGACTTTCCTGGAGGCTTGTGAACACAGCTTATAGCAGCCACCGCTCCAGCCTTTGGGCTGAGACTGGTGGGAAGGACACTGGGTTCTAAGAATCAGCAGGCCTGGTTCTAAGATCAGAATCATCTCTTCTTGCTGTGTGAGCTGGGACAAGTCACCCAGGCTCACCCAGCCTGGACTTTTTCGTCAACGTAAAAGGGTTTCTGCCCGAAGAAGCTCTCAGTATCTTGTCATTGTGACCATAACATGAGCTCATCCTTCAGGCTTCATGAAGAAGGTCTTTCCAGACCTCCTGACTGGATGACATGCTAGAGCCTTCCTTAACCCGTCTACTTTCCATCTGAACTCACGGCACTATTGTTGGCTGCTGGTATAGCACTATGGCTAACAGCACAGACCTGGGAGCCAAGCTCCGTGGGTTTGATTTCTGGCTCTGGGGCTTGCTGGCTGGTGACCCTGGATAAGTCACCCAACTTCCAAGGCTAAGAATAGTATCTATCTCAAAGGACTATTGTAAGGATTAATTGACTTAATATGCGTCAGGCACATAGCCCAGTGCCTGACACATAGAAAATGTTCTGTATGAGTACATCGGCTTTTATTCTCTCCTCAGTTATTTACTGTCTCTCTTTAGTCCTTCACTGAGAGTTCTCTGAGGACAAGCACCGCGTCTGCTTCCACTGCTGTAGCTCACCCACCACTGAGCACCGTGCCGGGCACCTGGAAGATTCTGACAATTATTCTTTGGATTGTGTTGAAGTAAAATAATGTAAAAATGCTTTGTAAACCACTGTGCAAGGAATTTTTTTTTTCTTACTAGTTCCGGAAGGAGTTTATTTGATGAAAGATGTCCAGGGCTCTCTCAGAATTGCTGCTGCTGCTGTTGAATGTGACAACATTTTGATCAGTTGACTAGTCAGTTTATGAATCACACTTGTTACCAGTCTTCCCTACATTTAGTTCTTGTCTTCCTGGTTTGTGCCGAGTGGATTTGCCAGAAAAAACCTTTGGGTTTGCTAATGCATACGACTCCACCACTCCACCGATGTTTACTGAGTGTCCCTTACAGGGCGGCCCCTGGCTGGGAGAGGCTGCAGACAGGAAGCAGAGTGGGACTCATTTTCAAGCTCACAGTCTAGGAAGGGAGGCAGATGTATGAATCCAGGCCTAGCCATGCATATTACAATAAATGAACACCTGATTCAACCTGGGCCAGAGTCCTTCCTTAGGATTTTATATATGGTGACCAAGAGATGCAAGGTCTCTCTTTCCTTTGGGGTCAAAGGCTGGTTAAATAGAAGCCTGGACATGTCTGGAGACCGTACTTACTCTTTCCATGTTGTCTGGGGAAAGCCCATGTGACATTGCAAAGGATGAAGACAACCCACAAAGTGAAATGGGGTGGGGAGTGAGGGAGAGCTTTGGAGATTCTTTGTCATCGCAGCAAAGCCAGACTACTCAACTCATATAGATGCCATCTCACTTAAAGGTCTTTCTGATACCACATACCATGGCCTGCAATTCCCACTCTTCGGAAAGCTTGGGAAATGAGTTAAGGGATTCCAAAGCCATGGATGTGCAGGAATCTTAAGCAGGGCTCTATTTGTATCTGTCTTGTTGTTGACATCCTAGTCCCTAATGAGGTCATTTGAACATCTGTAGCGTATCTGCCAAGAGCCAGTTAACTGGAAATGACATTAGTCACTGTTAGCACAGTGTCTCTTCCCCTTTCTCCCTTGGATCTGTGCCCTGGGGACACTCCGACACAGCTCAGAGGTTCTTAGGGGCCAGACATCAAAGGGAGGGATATAGTCACCAGCAGACCCCTGTCAAAACATTCAACATTTTACTTGTTGGTTCCCAACCTTTCTGATACTGAGGACCTCTTTCAGTAATCCTTATGTCTGAGTGTTGAAAGATCAAGTCTTCAAACATAAAGTGCTGATTAAGTCATAGTATACTTACTTGCTCACTTTCTATTAATCTGCCTTTGTATGTAGTACTGATCAGATCACACTAACAAGACAGAATTGATTTAATTTCAGACCAAAGACCTTTTAGTTGGGCTAGCCGGCATTAACTATGGTAAGAGGAGTGTTCCTGGTGGGTCTTTTATTTTCTTTTTAATTTACTTTCAAAAATGATCCATTATTGTTAGACCTTTGAAATGAATGAAACAGCTCAGGAATCCCTACTTTTTAGCACCTTAAAAATATGAGATCTAAAACTCCCTTACAGTCTGTCATTAATGCTCACTTTAAGAGGTGCCTGTGGGGCATGGGACCTGAGGTATAACACTGAGTTTGCACGATCACTGCCTACCAGACCCTGCGCCAGGAGCTTTGAAGTCCTAATATCTTTTGCTTATCCCCAGGCCCTGCAGAAGAACCAGAGGAGGGTCCAGCAGGACCAAGCTCTGGGATTCTTAATGTAGCTCTTAGCTCTTGGAGATGAAGTGCCAGTGGAGGCCAAGAGCCTCCAAATTGACCAGTACAACCAATTCACATCAAGATCCTAGTGCCCACTGCAACGAGATTCAGTACCCAGAAGGAATGAGGACATGGCTGTTCTGAGGGGAGAAGATTGGTCCCCCTCCCAGCTTTGTGTGTGTGTGTGTGTGTGTGTGTGTGTGTGTGTGTGTGTGTGTGTGTGCGTGTGCATGCGTGCGTATGCATGTGCACTCAGGAGTTGGTTTCCTCATAAATACTGCTTTCCTAGAGGTTTTTCACTATTTCCATCAACACAAGTAACCAGGCAACTGTGCTGTGACTTAATGGAAATGTTGGAAGGGGCCATAAATCTTCATTTTGGAGATGAGGAAACTGTAACCAAGAGGGGCTCTGAAGTGCTGGAGGTCACACATCAAGTAGGGGAAAGCCAACATTTCTCCCAGAACTTCTGGTTCCAGAGACTATCTAGCTCAGTATCCTTGGCATGCAGATGGGGAAACTGAAACTCAGAGAAGGTATGCCCTTGCCCAGGGTTATGATCAGTTCATGAAAGAACCAGGGGTAGAACCCAGGCCTCCTAATTCTAATTCCAGTGCACCTAAACACTTCAGATGCCTGTTACAGATGAGTGGGAACTTGGAAATTCACTCATTTATTCATCCACTCATTCATTCCACAAACCGGCTGGCCTTTATTACCCATTAGAAGTGATGACACATTTCCCAGAGGCCCCTTCAGCCATATCTCAGTGGGTGGAATTTCACCCCATGCTGAAGCCTAACCCAAGACTTTATCTCAGTGCCTAGAACTATGTCCAACACAGAACAGGTGTTCAGTAACGTTTGTCGAATGAATAAACGAGTGATTAATGGATAAATAATTAGCTTACACCATGAGGATCCACTGCTTGTGGATGGGGATGGGCAGTTTTTTGTCGTGGAGGATGCGTATGTGAGAAAAATTGGGTTCTACTAGCTCAGGGGGAAGAGTAAATGGATGTCTACTGAGTAGATGACCAGATGTCTACTACATCAAGCTTGTCCAGTTTCTATTATTACAGAGTCACCGAACACTTTTGGATGAGCTCAGCCTGTCCCACTCTATTTTGTTCACGCAAAACAGCCAGCAGGAGGGTGTGTACTGGCTCACTGGGGCTTGGCCAGGGTGGGAACACAGGGTGTCTATTCTTTTGGTCCACAGCAAAGCCAAGAAATGAATTGTGACTTCCTGGGGCAGCAGGAACTCAGGGTTAGGCTCCATTTGTTATCTCCCCTGGTGACAGGCTGGTCCCCAGTGATGTCATCTGAGCATCTGCAGGCACCTCTGCCAGGAGCCCGCTAACTGGAAATGACATCAGCTACCAGCAAAGTGACT
Source organism: Panthera pardus (assembly GCF_024362965.1). NCBI lineage: Eukaryota > Metazoa > Chordata > Mammalia > Carnivora > Felidae > Panthera > Panthera pardus. The sequence goes on from NW_026526677.1 coordinate 43,247,324, forward strand.
TGGGCGCCCAGCAGACACGTCCCGCTGATCCCCTGTCTGGAGCTCATCTCCTGCCTACCTGGAAGTTTTCTGGCTGGCACTTTGGCAAACAAAGAGGCATTTGAGAGGGAATTAAGTTGACTTTAAAAGATAGCCTCAAAGTGTTTCCCAACACATTGATGCTTACATTGAATTATAGGTGCTAATAAAGCTGTCAGAGCCTTGGCGCGAGAACCAAACTCAAGCTGAAGGATCCCTGGGAAATGAGAATTCATCTGGGCCTGGAAAGTCAGTCCCTGGTCCAGCTGGAGGCTCACACACACACTACAAAGCTAAAAAAGGGCTGGAATTATCCATTTCCACCACCTTATGGATTGACCCAATGGGCTTGCCATAGACTTGAAGCAGAAGGCAGATTTGGGGACTCCTTCATGTGCCATTGTACTCCTGGGACTGTCTTAATCCCTTCCTTTATAAAACACTCAGTGTGGCCATCACGACTGAGTGACTATCAGAATTTGCAGTTAGAAGGAGCCATGTTTAGAGTGTTGAGGAAAAGGACCTACCACAGAGCGCTTCTGGGACTTGCCTAAGATCAAGGACTTTAGTGTCTGTGATTTTGTACAAACGACACACAGATAAGTCCTAGATCTATCTCACATACAACTCTACTTAACTAAGAATTTATTATATGCCAGTCCCTGTACTAAGCTCTATGCATTCATGATGCTTTGAAAGCATCCAGTAGTCCCTTGAGCAACTATGTGTGCATTCATTTCAACAAATACTTAAAAACTATGAGAATAGAGATCCTCAAACATGAGAACCTATGGCATTCTAGCCCCTGCACTGGACTCTCAGGACACAGTGGGGGACAAGACAGACACGTACTATACCGTCACTTGGGCTCAGTGGAGTGAGCAACCACCATTAACAATTGTAAATGCAGTGAGTATTAAGGAGAAATCTGGGGTGCTGTGTGAGGATATGTTGGGTGAACCCAAGGCTGAGGTGAGAAGGCAGCCTGCCTTGAGGAGGTAAAATCGGAGCTAGCAGCCAAAGAATGAGTGGGGGTCAAGGAAGGCAAAATGTGTGCCAGAAGAGCCAGGCTGCGCTAACGCCCCTGTGTGAGTTTCCTATGGCTGCCGTAACAAATTATTGCAAACTTGGTGGCTTAAAACAGCACAGATGTAGTCTCTGACAAATTCTGAAGGTCAGAAGTCCAAAATCAGTTTCACTGGGCTAACGCCAGGGTGCTGACGGGGCCGGTTCCTTCTGGAGACTCCAGGGAAGAGTCTCTCCTTGCTTCTTTCAGCTTCTGGTAGCAGCCAGCATTCCCTGGCTTGTGGCTGCATTACCCCAGCCCCTGTCCCAGCGCTCACAATTGCTTTTTCCCCTTCTCTCATCAGACCTCCCTGGCTTCCCTTTTTGCAGACATAAACTTATGATTACATCAAATCCCCGCCCCCCACCCCCCACCCCCATATAATCCGGGACCATCTCCTCCTCATCTTAAGGAATGTAATCACTTCTGCAAAGTCCCTCTTGCCTAATAAGCTAAGATTCACAGGTTCTGGGAATTAGGATGTGAATATAGTTGGGGACCATTATTCCATCTACCACAGTCACAAAATGAGGAAAAGCCTGGGAATGCATTTAGAGAAGTAGCATAGGATAGCGATGGACATGTGCGCTCCGAGTGCTGACTCCTAGGTTTGTAACCTGGCTATAGCAGTTCCTTGCTGTTTGATATTGGCTAACTTATTAAACCTCTCTGCATCTCAATTTTCCCATCTGTGAAGTGTGGCTAACAATAAAACCTACTTTATAGGATTAGAATACCGATAAAGTGAGTTATTTCAAGTAAAACATTTAGAGTAGTTCTTCATATGTTTATGTGCTTAGTAAATGTTAGTTTTTATTATTAATTATTATTAACTATCTTTATTTAGATATAATTTAAATATCACAATGTGGTATATAAATTATATATAATTATATTACATTATGTTGTATATAATTGACATGTATACACACATAAATTTGATATACTTATATATGGCAAAATAATTGTCATCCTAGGTTAGCTGACACCTCGATCATGTCACATAGTTGCCATTTCTTTTTTTGTGGTGAGAACATTTAAAGTCTACACTCTTAGAAAACTTCAGGTACATAATATGGTATTAGTGACTATATTCACCACACTGTATATTAAATCCTCAGAACTTATGCATCTTGTACCTGGAAGTTGTGCTCTGACCAACATCTCCCCGTATTCCCCACACTCCAGGACCTAGTAGCCACCATTGTAGTCTCTGTTTCTATGAGTTTGAATTTTTTATATTCCATATAAAGTGGTATTATACTCTGTCTTTTTCTGTCTGACTTATTTTGCTTAACATAATGCTTTCAGGGTTTTTCCATGCTGTCATAAATCTTTTTAGTGTTTATTTCAGAGAGAGAGAGAGAAAGCACGTGGCAGAGAGAGAGGGGGACAGAATGTCTGAAATAGGCTCTGTACTGACAGCAGGGAACCCGATGTTGGGCTCAAACTCAAGAACTGTGAGATCGTGACCTGAGCCGAAGTTGACGCTTAAACGACTGAGCCACTTAGTTGCCCCAATGTTGTCATAGATTAATTGACTGTATATTCTTGGGATTATTTCTGGATTCTCTGTTTTGTTCCACTGATCTGTGTGTCTGTTCTTATGCTGCTACCACACTGTTTTGATTACTATAGTTTTGTAACATTGTTTGAAATCAGAAAGTGTGACGACTCCAGCTTTGTTCTTGCTCAAGATTGCTTTGGCTATTCGGGGTCCTTGTGGTCCCATACCAATTTTAGGGATGTTTTTTCTATTTCTATGAAAAATGCCCTTGGAATTTTGATAGGGATTGCATTGAATCTGTAGATTGTTTTGGGTAGTATGGACATTTTAAGAATATTTGTTCTAATCCATGAGCATGGAATTTCTTTACATTTCTTATGTCTTCTTCAATTTCTTTTATCAATGTCTTATAGTTTCCAGTGTGCAGATCTTTCACCACCTTGGTTAAATTTATTCCTAAGCATTTTATTCTTTTTAATACTATTATAGATAGGATTCTTTTCTTTTTTTCTTTTTTTAATATTTATTCATTTTTTTAAATTTATATCCAAGTTAGTTAGCATATAGTGTAACAATGATTTCAGGAGTAGATTCCTTAATGCCTCTTACCCATTTAGCCCACCCCCCCTCACAAATCCTCCAGTAACCCTCTGTTTGTTCTCCATATTTAAGAGTCTCTTATGTTTTGTCCCCCTCCCTGTTTTTATATTATTTTTGCTTCCCTTCCCTTGTGTTCATCTGTTTTGTGTCTTAAAGTCCTGATATGAAGGAAGTCATATGATATTTGTCTTTTTCTGACTAATTTTGCTTAGCATAATACCCTCTAGCTCCATCGACGTAGTTGTCAATGGCAAGATTTCATTCCTTTTGATTGCCGAGTAATACTCCATTGTGTGTGTGTGTGTGTGTGTGTGTGTGTGTGTGTATGTAATATATATATGTATGTGTGTGTGTGTGTGTGTGTGTATATATATATATATATATATATATATATATATATATATCCATTCTTTATCCATTCATCCATCCATGGACATTTGGGCTCTTTCCATACTTTGGCTATTGTTGATAGTGCTGCTATAAACATTGGGGTGCATGTGTCCCTTCGAAATAGCACACCTGTATCCCTTGGATAAATACCTAGTGGTGCAATGGCTGGGTCATAGGGCAGTTCTATTTTTAGTTTTTTGAAGAACCTCTGTCCTGTTTTCCAGAGTAGCTGCACTGGCTTGCATTCCCACCAGCAGTGCAAGAGATACTCTTTCTTCACAAAAATAGGATTATTTTCCTAACTTCTCTTTCTGATAGTTTGTTTTTAGCATGTAGTAATGGAACTGATTTTTATATATTAATTTGGTACCTTGCAACTTTACTGAAGTTGTTTATTAGTTCTAACAGCATTTTGGTGGAGTCTTTAGGATTTGCTATATACAGTATCGTGCCATCTGCAAATAAAGACAGTTTTACTTCTTCCTTTCTGACTTGGATGCCTTTTGTTTCTTTTTCTTGCCCAAATCTCTGGCTAGGATTTCCAGTACCATGTTGAATAAACGTGGCAAGAGTAGGCATCCTTGTCTTGTTCCTGAACTTAGAACAGAAGCTTTCAGCTTTTCACCCTTGAGTATGATGTTAACTATGGGCTTGCCATATGTGGCCTTTATTATTTTGAGGTGTATGCCCTCTATACCCAGTTTGTTGAGGGTTTGTATATTTTTTTATTTAGTTTTGTCAAATGCTTTTTTCTAAATCTATTGAGATGGTCTCATGATCTTTATCCTTCATGTTGTTAATGTGCTATATCACATTTATCATTAACCATTATAATTTTATTATTAACATTTTTTCCCCAAGAAACAGAGAAACAAGGAGGACAGTATCTAGGAGGTCAGGATGGTAAGCAGGATTTAATTGTGGATGATGCAGAGACTTACTTGAAGCCCATTTGATGAATTTGGATCACCATCCTAATGATGATCAGAATCATGGAAAAGCTTTAAGGAGAGTGAGTGGCCCAATCTGATTTGTCCTTAAAAACATCATTTGGCTGCATGGTTGAGGATGCATTGAGACCAATTAGGTCGTTCAAGTGAGAGACGATGCTGGGTGTCACCAGTCACATTTACTGAGGAAGAAGCTGAGGCTCAGAAAGTTGAAATTACTCATTAACATGGCCTTAAGCTAGTTTGAGCCTTTACTTGTTAAGGTCACTGAGTCAACAAAAAGGGGCACTGAAAAGCTGGTGGTGGGATTTGAGACAGGTGTGTCTGATTACAAAGTCTGCACTCTTTGCTGAAGTACATGAACACCATAACCATGGCCATAAGAAAGACCTGCTGCTTCCAGACCCACCAGGGGCAGCTGCCTGAGGACCCGATGGGAGACCCCTGTATAGAAGAAGCTTTTCCGTGTCTGTTCCAGCTCAGCTCCTCTCACATTAGCAGAGAAATTTTTCTTTAACTGTAATAAACTGGCATCTCTATCTAAAGACTCTTCCACCCTGCTCCCAGACTCACTATTGCCCTATCCTTCCAGGCTAAGTTGTCTTGATCCTTGATAGCTTGGGTTTTGTTCTGAAAGCTTACCCCTCAATGGTTACAGTGGCAGTCATAGCCATAGAGAGCATCAGTGGGTAAGGGGCATAGAGAGAGGGACAGAGATAATCCCAGTGTGGGGCTTGATCCCATGAACCTTGAGATCATGACCTGAGCTGAGACCAAGAGTCAGACGCTTAACTGAGCCACCCAGGTGCCCCAAAAGGGAATCTTTTTAAATTCATAAAACTAAAAATTCCAGAAAGGGATGCTTTCAGGTGTGGCTGGATCTAGGTGCTCACATTATATTGAGAATTCACCTTAAGCACTACTTTGATTTCCTTCTGAGAGTGATTCATTTCATGGCAATACATCAGTGACTCCTAGCTAACATTCCTTCCCAGTCTAAGCTTTCTTGTGTAGTAGATCCAACAAAAGTTTCAATATGAGTCTCACTGGATGTCCTTGAGTCCACATGCTCATCCTTAAGCCAAACACTGTGGCAAGGGGGATGAAATACGCTAATTGGCTGGTTTAGCACCATATAGTTCCTCTGGAGCTCAACGGTGTAGGATCGGTCTTACCCAAACTAGATGCACTGAGAGTTGGGGAGTGAGAATTCCCCAAAGGTAAACTTAGGTGTTATTAGCCAACAAAAGGAAATCAATGATTGGCCCATGAAAACTCAATAAATATCCACTGTTTTTATAAGTCCCAAAAGCTCTCTACCTCAGCCCACCTGATCTCTTCCATCTGAAACATCTTCCTTTGATGCTTTACCAGTGGAAATCTTTGTCTCAGAGCCAGACTCGAGAATGTCCTTCATCCCAGGGTTAGGCTCCCTGTCTCACTCTTCCCCTAGATCTTTCTATACACATTTTTCTTTAGGTTAAAGAAACTGTGCATTGCAGTTATCTGGGCTGGTCCCTTCCCACCTCTCCTGACTGGGCACGGCCCGAGCAGGGACTGAAACGTCAGCATGGAAGTTTCACTCCTGGGCCAGGCACAGAAGAGATACTTACATGACATTTGCAAAATTAGTGACTGCCTCTCATGCAGTCCTGATAAAAAATATTCTAAAGCTGAGTTTAAATAAGATAATTCAATGCTCCTTACCCCTTCCTCTTGGCTTTCCTGCTCCCCCATCTCCTCTCTGGTGTCCCCCCCTTCATAGAATTAGAGACTCCCCACACTGGGAGAAGCCTCAGGGAACACTCAGTGCAGACACAGGACTGGACTAGACCAGAGTCTCCTGACAACTGGTTCACTAATCTCATTCTGGCTCATTTTTTTTTTCTTTTTTGGAGTATTCGTTTGTCCTCCCAAACAATCTTGCAAAGAAGATATTCTTTTTTTTTCTGTTTCATGATGTGACTAGTGAGGCTCAGGAAGATTAAACAGCTTGCCTTCCTCCAAGTTTCATTTTATAATCCTACCTTTTGTATTCCTCTCATTCCTCTGATCTTCTTAATATGTACGCAACCTTTATTTTAATATTATTTCCTTCGATTATGTTAAAAGTGTTTAGGCGAGCCACTGGCAACAGTTTTATAGGGAGGGAGTGTATAAGCAACTGTTGATGTAAAGAATAACGCACCCAAGGACCCATAGCCAGAGCTGACTCCCTGCTGCCAGACTGTCCCCACACACGGGGACTGAGAGTGGAGGTCCCCTGGAGGAGGGCAGGAGGATAGGGTTACACTTGGAGCCGAGAAACAATATGATTCACTTCCCATCACCCTCAGATGCGTTTTTCTTTCCCCACTAGACATGAGCTCATGGAATTCTGTTTCACGTTCCTTTCAATAGATTTTCCTTTTCCTGGAGTAAGGTTAAATGGAGCCATCACAGGGACACATTCATCAAGAGCAGCCATTGGACAGTAATAGGATAATTGTGCCGGCCCTGGTACCACAGAGATGATCACTAGCATTGCTTTAAGAATGTGCAGAGGCCGCATTTACGTTTTAGGGCAGCCCCTTTGAAAACTTTGGCAAAGGTCCTCAGTGCTGTTTTCCTTCCCGCAGTGTGATGTGAGAACACTGTTACAGTGCGTGCCTTGTTTAAGCACAAGCCAGGCACTGTGCGGCCTGGGAGGTGGATTATGTCCCAGATGATGGCGGAAAGCCTTGGCAGGGATGGATTCAGTTCCTCCAGGCTCAGTGTATATATATTATGATAATGTGTGTTGCCCACAAACTCTGTGGTTATCATGCCAATGTAAGAAGCAGCTGAATGCGAAGGAATAAAGCAAATGTTTTGATTATTCATATTCTTGATCTTGACACTCAAGGCCCTCTATATTTTGGTCCAGTCTTCTTTTCCGCTATGGACTTATACATACCTTGAATCCAGAGGACAAAGAGGCTCATTTTATGTACCAACTGTGATCGCTTAGGAGTGGTTGCCTGGGACAGTGTTGAGAAGGATTCTGAGGCCATCCTGACTCAGCAGAATGAAGCTTTGTGATTGATTAGTGAGACCTGCCATAGGTGAGGATGATGAGTTAGCAACACACACATCTGTCACCCCCATCTCTGTCCAGCCCATTCTCTTTATTAGATAAGCTGCAATTATATACCTCCCTGCCTTTTCCCACCCTCTCATTGTTTCCTTGTGAATATGTGTTAACATTCTTCGTGGATCATTGCAAACTTTAGCAGTTTTTTTAGAAGGCTGTTACAAGTGCCCATAAGCAGGCTTGTTTTTCTTTCTTCATCATGCCAGTAGCCTTTGGTAACACTCTTAGCCAAGTTTCATTTTCTTGCTTGCGTTAGAAAGTTACGTATGTATGTACCTTATTTCTCCTGCAGGAGTATAAACTCTTTGATGGTAGAATTCAACCTTCTTTTATCTTTGTAACCCCGTGGCCAGTTGCTCAAAGAAAAGCTGGAATCTGAGAATGGGTCTTAGCTCCTTTGGTCTAGTGTCCACTTTTTACAGATGGGAAAACTGAGACTAAGAGAAATTAGGAGAGTTTCCAAAGGTCGCACCGAAAATTAGAAATATTGGTTCTGACACTGAAACTCAGACTCCTGGAATGTTAGAGCTGGAAGGGTTCTCAGAGGTGCCTGGTTTAGCTTTGGCAACCAGGAAGCTCTGAGTGGAAGGACTTCACACTCTTCCTGGCTATTTCCTTATTCTGGGCTTTGATGGTCTATGTTCATTGTGATCACTCTGTGGTAAACATGAATTTATTGTGAGCCACAACAAATCATTTTTGGAAACAAGCTGGGAGCAAATAGTGAACAAATAAATTGGTCCCTTCTATTCATTCATTCCTCTGTGGAAAATTATTGACATTATTTTACATCCTAGGAATATAGTAGGGTACAAATCAGACAAAAAGCTATGCCCTTACGAAGTTTACATTCTAGATATGTGTGTATGTGTGTGTGTGTTTGGTTCTACTTGTATTAATTCATTAAATACAACTCTTTGTGATAGTTAATATGATCATCATCCCCATTTTGCATATGAGGAAATAAAGTCCCAGAGAGTTAAGTAATTTGCCCAGCATTGCACAGCTAGAAAGTGATGAAGGTAAGATTTGAACTCAAGTGCTCTGGCTATTTACAAATAGAAAATTGAGACTCAGAGAGGGTAGACCACTAAGTTGAGGCTACACAGCTGGCCTAGGGGCACGCACAGTTGGGCTATCTGACTCTCAGATCTGGTCCTTTTCAGGCGACCAGTCTTCCTTTTTTCCCCTAAGCTGTGAGAAAGGACGGGACAGACAGAATCAATGGGTACGATGCCCTTGTAAGATGTGAGAACATACAATTTCTCTTGTAGGATAGACATGGGCCGTTTGTTTCATATACTGGTGAGATGGCAGGAGGGTGGGGAGCAGGTTTCCAACACACCAAATATTACCCTAATTGGCTCAAAGGCCATGATTGTATCAAGTTCCAGAAATTATGAGTGAACCAGACAGGCCACCGCAGCTGGTCTGCAAATTATTGGCTCAAGTGTTGTAATTATTAAATGCAGCAAAGAGAGAGAGAGAAAGAGAGAGAGAGACAGAGAGAGAGAGAAAGAAAGTGAGCACGCAAGAAGCTCAGACACTTAGTCCGGGATAATTGATCCAAAAATTATGGGTTCCAAGAAGGCCAACACTTGCTTAAATTTAGATTTGGACTCAACTCCTGTCACACGCACACAAATGACTACTGTTTCCTGGACACCCACTCAGCACACACAATCGGCCCCTCAGTTCTGCCAGCCCGCAGGAACAAAAGGGATTTTGATTCTGATTATTTTTAAACTTTAATGACAAATCCTTTCCTTCTCCACATTAAAAAATAAAGGCTGTGCGTAGTACCATTAAGGGACTGCTCGCTGCCGCTTGATTCTCGGAGGCACTTACGTTGTTTAAATTTTAATTTCCGGGTTGAAATTTTTATTGAAAACATCACTATCTTTCTAAACAACAAAAAAAAGTTTCTTGTCTTGCCACTGTACCAGTTTGTTCTTTTACCTGCTCTTACTTCTCCTCCACAGGAGGTTTTCCTCCCGGAAGCCTTCCTCTAACCCAGTGATCAAAACTGGCTATTCCTGCCCTGGACAAAAGGTTTTTCGTCTTTTTTTTTTTTTTTTTTCCTTTGGTAAATAAGAGTTTGTTTTAGGGGCTGGCTGAGGACTTGACAACTGGGGCAGTGTCTCTCCAACAATGACAGCAACTATGAGGATGGTGGTGAGGTGGTGATGATGATAGGAGACCCCACTCACTGAGCACCTCCTGTGTGCCTGGCACCGTGCTAGGCACTCCGTGTATATTGCCTCCCATATCCTTCAGCACACGGCAGGGAAGTGATTCTTACCCTGTCTTACAGAGGAGAGACAGAGTCTGAGAAATGGCTGCATCAGGGAAGGGGAGATGGAATCCCTTAGCCTCCTAGAATAATGTTCACAGTGACAACTATCAGTACAAGGTCAGATGGGGAGGACTGAGTGAGATCAAGACAGTCATGTTTTAGTAGGTGCTGGGGTAAACCAGGGAGTCTTCATGGCAAAGAGGGTATTTGGGCTAAACGTGGGAAGTGAGGTTAGGCTTTTGACATGCAGAGAAAAGTCCAGAAAATGTCCTTATTAAAGACAAGAAAACTGTGGGTGTGTTTGGGAATAAGTGGTTTGACCAATTGGGAAAATGAGGAGTGGAATTAAGGGCAAAAGATTTAAGATGTGGTGATCAGTTCTTGGAGGGCCTTGAATATCAGCCTAATGGTAATGGTCTTCTCCCTGTGGTCAGAGGAGTCATCCAAGGGTGTTCAACAAGGGAGCGACCACACTGGAATTGCAATTTTGAAAGATCACTCCAGCAAAGGGTGATTAGGAAATTGGAGGAGGTAAGGCAGGAGGCAAGGAGGCCAGAAGAATGGCTGTTGGAATAGACTTCCTAGCTCTATTCCTTATCTCGCCACGCTCTTCTTGGTGGCCGGCTTTGGGTCCCATCTCTCCACCTTGGACTCCCTGTTGCCCACTGGTCCCAGCCTGCCCTCAGATAGCTCTCTGCTGCCCCCACCTGGTCCAGGCAGCCCCTGACACAGTACACTTGCTGGCCTGGCTGGAGGATTGAACACAGGGGCCAATATTGCTATCAAGAATGTAACTGCTGCTGTACTAGCCAAGATTCAGAACACGTGCTATGTGCCAGGCATCGTTCATGTCCTTTACAGGTACTAAGTGTTTACCTGTCATAGTAATTCGCTGAAGTGGCTGCTGTTAATACTTTTATTTCTCAGGAAAGGAGACTGAGACATAGATCTGTCCCATCTTAAGAGTTTGCCTGGAGACTGCCCATAATTCCCGCATTAGAGTCACTTCTGTCTAGATCCTGTGGGAGGAACTGGTCAGAGCCCCACTGAGTAGAGATGCCCATGGGGTGAAATGAAGGTGTGGCTACTTTAGGGACATGACCTGGGCTGGAGAGGGCATGAAGAATTGGTAGAAGGGAGAAAGTAATCCTGTCCAGGGTCCTAGCTCAGAGAGCTGGAACCAAAGGGAGAGACAGAACTTGAGCTTGCAGGGGCAATGGAGGCAGGAGACATGGAAGACAGAAGCAGAGAAAGCCAGAAAGAAGCCTGGGGAACTCCAGAGCAAGGCTTCAGGCCCCTGCTTGTGACTGGAAAGTGGGTTTGGGGCTGGCTTTGTGACTTCATTGGTTTCTTTAAACAGACAAGGTTCTTACTGCTCAAAGTAATCTTTCTGACTTGACAATATTTTGGGGTTCAGGTTCTGACTCTTAGGAGATTCCTGTTAAGGAAAACCCGCTGGCATCTTTCAAGCTGAGGAGGGGCCCCTGAGGAGGCCAGAGACAGACAGGGCAGTTTTTAATGGGAAGATGGAGGGCATGGGCGCAGCTGGTGGTCAGCAGGAGGGAGCAGCCCAGAGAGGTGTGTGGGGAGCCAAATGCTAACTTCTCCCACTTTCCAGTTTTGCCTGGGGCCAGCCCTGGGCCAAATGATAACGCTGCTATAAAACAATCCTCAGGAAGGCCGGTTTGAGAAGGCAAAGCATACCTTTCCACAGTTAAGTACCTTCTGCCAAATTAAAGACCTCTCTGGGATCCACTGAGGTTGTGATTATATTTCGAATGCACACAAACATCAGTCTGCAGGTGGGAGGGAAAGCTGGGCATGTGGGCACATGCACACGTTCTCCGTGCCACACCATCCTTGTGTCCAGGAGGACCTCTCACATCCCCAAACACTGCTTGTCATCTGGCTGCTGGCAAAATGCAGCAGCAGCTGAGCCCTCCCAAGACAGACTAATGGAAGGATGTGAATAAGAGTGAGAAGGAGACCATTCAGGGAGTGCGACTCAGGTTATTGTTGGCAAGAAACAGAGACCATCTTCAGACAAGAGAGGTTTATTGTTAGGACGTGTGTAGACCAGAGCTGGAGCCTGCTAATGCTTCAGACCAAGACAGTCCATAAACCCACTTCTCTCCCCGTCTCTCCCCTGGGTTTCATAACTTCATAGCTTCTATCTGCTCCAGTCAGATCCCAAGGTCAAGTGGGTACATAATTGTGTCTACATGCTGCAGCCTGAGTTTTGGAGGGAGACCACATGATTGGCTTACCTAATTACCATTGCTTCCACTGGAGAATGTCCTTCATGACAGCTTCATGGGGTGCTGCCCAGCCAGTGGACAAGCCACCTTGGAGGGGATATCCACCTTTGAGCCAGTTGCTGGTCACCTAACACTAAGAAGAGCTTATGGCTGCATCCCTCAGCAGAAGTGCAGACGGGTTGATTTTAGACAAGAGACCATGTAGAAGCTAGGGGTCAAGTACCACAAGAACATGCAGAAGACAGGAATCCATCTGATTCTGGTCTCTACACAGGTCATCTTAGGAGTAGGAGGAGGAATGGGGGAAAGAAGAAAACAGAAGGACATGCACAGAAACAAAAATGTATTTTCTGGAACCACAAAAGTCAGAGCTGAAACATAGCTTAAAGAGAACCTAGTCAAACATCCCTATGTTACAAATGGGGAAATTGAGCATAGGAGAAGGAAATTAACATCAAGATCATAAATCATTTCTTCTTTATATCTGGTTGGCTTCTCTCCTTCAAGCCACCCATCTAGGAGAAGCGATTTCTCAAAGCAGATGATTTAATGGGTCAGCCATTCTCTTTATGTATGAAGGACAGGTCTGTGCTGTTATTGGGATTCACTGAGAAATGTTTAAGTAAAGACCTTGTCAAGGAAGGACACTTGAAGCACATAGGATTAGGAAATAAGTGTAAAAAGATCAACCAAAAGAATGAAAGAAAAATTAAAGTTAAATTTTGATTAAATATCTGAATTAGGAATGGCTTTATAATCTTAAAACCAATATAAATACCAAAAGGGAAGATTGATATATTTGACTACATAAAAATATTATACTTCTGTATGTGAAAATTAACATAAACAAATAAAAGTGGAAAAACTGGGAAAATTGGCACAAATATCAAAGAATTAATATCTTTACTCTAGCATGGAGATTTCATAAAAACTGGTAAGAAAAACACTAAGTTCTCTTTCTAAAAAAAAAGTTTATTTATTTTGAGAGAGAAAGGGTGCAAGTCGTGGAGGGACAAAGAGAGAGGGAGAGAGAGAGAATCCCAACCAGGCTCCGTACTGTCAGTGCAGAGCCCAACACAGGGCTTGAACCCACAAACTGTGAGATCATGATCTGAGCTAACGTCAGATGCTTAAACAACTGAGCCACCTGGGCAACCCCAAAACACTGCGTTCTTAATGGATAATGGAGAGAGGATATGAGCATGTGTAAGAAAGAGGAAATATATGATTGATAAACATTTGAACAAAGTATCTGCTGTACTGTTGGGAGCAATGAAAATTAAAACAGCAACCAGATGACCCCACCCGCTTTCTTCCTACCAGAATTAATAGCTACTACAAACAGTACCTGGTGCAGGTATAAAGACAATGGAACAGCCACCGTCCTGTACTGTGGAGAGTAGATAATAATACTCATTTTGGAGAATAACTTGGGAATAAGGATCTGGGAATTTGTCATTAAGGAAATAATCTAGAATTCAAAAATGTTCATTAAAGTATTATTTATCATAATGGATAATTAGGAAAGCCTGTTGTACCCACCACTGAGGAACGTTTAAGTAACACATGGTCCCTCCATATGCAAGAATACACAGCTGTGAGAATATCTCCAACAACTTGTGGAAATCCTAACGTCGTGGTGTTAAATCAAGCCAGTGTGTATGCTGTGTGAATACAGTCCTGTACAAAGAAAGAAAGAAAGAAAGAAAGAAAGAAGAAACAAAAAAGGCACAGCAGAAAAGCATACATGCCAGAAGGTTTGTTTCCTGTGCTTAATGAACATTCTGGATCATTCTATTTTTATTTTTCTTCTTTTTTCTTCAATCAAAATAAACATGTATTATTCTTATAACATAAACAAAATAAATCAGAAAATAATGGGTATGGGAATGCATTTGAACTTGAGTGCAGCAAATAAAAGGAATTGACAGATAAGGAAAGAATCGTGTAGGGCAGTGTGCTGGGTCCCCCATGTGTCAGCCTTGCAACTGGTGGGGGGGGACTGATTCCTCCAACTCTGTGGGTGGGGCCTGATGGGTTTACGTCACTCAGTATAACCCCCCACCACCTTGTTACAGTTCGGTTTTTGTAACCCAGGCCCTAGCCAAAGAGACTGTGATTGTTGTCCTGGGGGTCCCAGCAGAGTGAAGTGAAGCAGCTTGAACTGATGTTTATGGGGTCTCCTCTCTCTGAGGAAGCACGTGAGCCCAGCTGCTACCAGTCACCACCCTGCAAACTTAAGGGAAGCCAACGTGCAAGCAAAGCCAATGCCAAGAGGAGGGTAGGACTTGGAGGGCTGCAGAGGGACAGCGCTGCCGCTCCTCTACCCCAGAGCTCTTCTATCAAGTGGACTTCAGTGCATTGCAGCGGTTTGAATGTTTTGTTTTATGTTTTATAATGTTATTTAGAACTCTAAGACTTTCTGATTCAGGGAGATATCAGAGATTGCTTCCCATGGACAGATTTTACTGGAAATAGAAAGGAATGTAAGAAAAGGTGGGGGCATGTGTCTGACTTCACCACTGGGAGAATGGAGCCTGAGAAAGGGACCTGGAAATCAAGCTAAGTCCTGGAAACATGCACTATAAGAAAGAGATAGAAGTGCCACCCCCACCGCCCTCCCAGGGAAGCTCTTTAGAATGAGGATCAGCACAACCCAAACACAGCCTCATCACTTCTCATCTTACCCACCTTATCGTCCTGACGGTCCTGCCAAATCACACTAGAGGCAGAAAGAATGATGTCCCCTGAGAGAGATGTTTTTGTTCTCTCCTGACATGCTGGCCAGGTGCTGGATGATCTCTGGAAGTTGGGGTGTGCTTGGCTGGTTATCTGGATGAACCCTGATGCCAGCAAACACATAGTACCTGCCCTCAAGTGCCAGTGTCCGTGCTCTGCTGGTGACTGATCCACCAAAGAGAGCCCGGTTAGGGATGAAGGTGGGGCAAGCTTAGCAAGATCTGTATAGTCCCCGACTCTGTATTTGAAACAGAAAATTCTCAGCTCTGGATTTGAGGGAAGAAATCCTCAGCTCATCTCAGCAATTCTCACTTTGAGATTAAATGCAAGTTGCTGCCCAGGTTTTGTTGAAGAGTTGAAAACACACACACACACACACACACACACACACACACACACACACACACACACACGAAGACGCACACACACAAGCAAAAACCAAAACGGTGGCTGTTGTATTTGATACTAGGGTTTCCAGGAGGTCTCTGTGTAATCTGTACGTCTTCTCACTGTCCTCAATCACCCAATGAACTCAACCATTCATTTAATCATGTATTCATTTAACAAAGGTTTATTGGGGAACTACTGTGAGCCATACATGATAATAAGGCTGTGGAATATAAGAATAAAATATATTTATTTAACATTTATTATATGCCAACATCATAGCTAGCACTTGCTTGTATTATCTGTTGCATATCACCCACTGAGATAAGTCTATAGCTTAGTACTATTATTTATTCCATTTTGACAGATAAGGAAAGTAAAAACTCAGTAGGTAACTTTCTCAAGACCATACAGCCTCCAAAGAGTGGAGCTAGCATTCAAACCAAGAGCTTAAACACACTTAACCTTTATGCCAAAAGGAAGACAGAAGGCACCCGAAATAAGTTAAATTCCCATGAGATCATATGTATATGGTGCTGGGGAAGCTGAGAAGGTAGCTCTCAATTTTGTTAGGGAAGACTGGAAGAAAAATTATTATTTGAGCTGGATCTTGGCAAATATGGAGAAGAATAAGTACTGGACAGGAAGTATATTTCAACAGAGAGCAGAGCTGAACAAAGATGGAAATGAATGAGCATGGTGTGTGGGTGCCTGGGAGCTCTCCAGGTTCAGTGTGACTGGAGAAACTAGTTCAGTGGGGCAGCAGTGAGGTTCGGGGGGTGGGGGACGGGAAGGATGATGAGAAAGACTTTGTTTGCTAAGCTAAGGAATTTGAACTTGACTTTGCACATAAGGGGAGCCAACAGAGGTTTAACTCCAGCTTGGGGATAATAGGATCAGATTTGTGTTTTAGAATATTCTTGCGGGTAACAAGTGTGCTGGAGGAGGGGCATTATAAAAGGAGAGACCAGATGTACAGCAACTTGCTGGGGAGGTCTTTGTAAACTCCAGGCAGCAAAAGAAGATCTAAGCCATTCCACCCCCACTTCACAACCATTAGAAGCTAGTCCTAATTCTCTGTTTTCCTAGAGTTATGGCTACAAATGGAAAGGCAATGTAATGTAATAAACACAGCTTTGGTGTCAGACCTTCCTGCTTTCAAATCTTGACTCCGTCTCTTACCTAGTGATGTGTGACCATCAAACCTCACTTTTCTCATGTGTACTTTGGTAATAAGATTTAACTCGCAGGATATTGGACGGAGAGGGTGCAGTAATATATGTAAAGTGCCTAGCATAAAGAAATTGAATAAATTCTACTTCCATCCCCTACCCCTTCATACTAGAAATGACAGCATAGGCACGCATATTGGTTAGAAGACCTGCCACATGCTGATAATTTCCGAGATTGAATAAAACATTTAGCCTAGCCTTCTGATTTTCTTTTTTACTACACTGATTTACTAAATTGATCAATTTTAGTACTTTTGCCTACCACTCTAGTTATATTAGTCAGGATAAACTAGGATATGCTGCAGTAACAAATTAGCTCTGGAATTTCAATGGCTTAATAACATTAGAGTTTATTTTTCACTCACTTGAGATGATCAACACCAATCTATGTAGTCAACTTAGGGACCCAAGCTGACGAAGACCCCACAGTCTTTTAACTGTACAATCTGGAATGCAAGGTCTGTAAGGATCCTGCAGAGGTGGAAGAGAGCGATGGAGGACGTACACACGCTTTTAACTGCCTTAAATTGGAAATGACACGTGTCACTTCCATTCATGGCCCCTTGTTCTGAACTAGCTGCATGGCCCAAGCCTAACTGTAGGAGAAGCTGGCAAATGGAAGGAGGACATGGATTTTCAGTGAACTCTAATTGCTCTGTTACACTAGTGATAGTCCTACAAATACTGTTTAAAAAAAAAAAAAGATATATTTTCTTCTAGTTAAAGTCTCAACTTCTCCTTGATGAATGAAGTCATTCTTCTTTGTGTTAGTTCTCATGGCAGTCATTGGCTTTAGAGTAACTCATCACAGAAATGTCTCCCATTCTCTGAGTCTTCAAATAACAGAATCAGAGGAATCTCAGAAAGAACTCACAGATCAACCTTTACCTGGAAATTGGTGCTCCCAATTGGTAAGTGACCCACTAAACCATATATTTTTTTTCTTTTGACTCTCACTGCTTTAACAAGACAGTGACAAGAAAACTTCAGTAAATGCTTAGCATGGGGTGGGCTAGAGCATAAACGGTCTGCTCATGGAAGATAGTCCCCCCTTCCCCACATAAATTATGAAGGTAAATAGGCTTTTTGCGTGTGTTTCTAAATCACTGTTTCTCCAATTTGGGGACCCAAAACATGCTGTACCAGAATCATCTATGGGATCCAAGTCCTACCCTAGATGTACTGAATCTGTGAAAAAGGGCTCAGGGATCTTGAACAATGCTTAGTCTTTGACATTAAGCCCAGAAAACTTTATCTATTTGTGTATTATGGTCCATTCGTGAGCACAGCATCTCTGGGGCTGGACAGAATGAAGGTGGGATGGCTGTGTGTGATTGCAAAGACTGGCCTTGAAGAACTACCACATGCAACATACACTGAGGAGCAGATCCTTGGGTCAAGGTGGTCTTGTAGGAATGGAATCACGTAGGATCCACCCTTCCTTGAAGAATCACATTGCCCTGTGCCAGAGATGAGACAAGCTGGACATTATTTGCCATGCACCAGCAATGCCAGGGACAAGGAACTGGGCCAGGGCTTTACAGTGGTGCCATGTGGGAGGAAGAAGCTTTGCCAGCATGGCTGGCAGCTAAAGAGCAGACATGGCAGCCCTTGCTCATAATTGGCTTGTCTTATAGACCCTGTGTAGACTGTGTGAACCCTCAAGATTCTTAGAAAATTGAAGGGTAGCGTGCCCAAGGTATGATGCTGAATATCTCTGTATATGGTGGCTAGAAACTAGCCTGTTCAAAATTGAATTTGGAGAAATGAAAGAGATATGAAGGAACCTGGCCCAGAGAGTGTGGAGAAATTCATACTGATTATAACCAGAAGGGAAAGCTGAGGTCCAGACAGGCTTACCTGAGCTAAAACAGTGAAGAGCAACAGAGCCAGCTCCATACCCAAATCTCCTTACTCATAGTTCAGTGCTTTTGCTACGGAACCAAATAGCTCACAGCAAAATTTTTAAAAGTCTACAAAGTCTCAAGGTTCAATTCTAGCCTCATATTTTCTTCTCTAGTATCCCCTTCTGTTTCTTGCCTACCTTTCTCATCTTTCTTTTCTTGCATCTGATTCAAACAGACTACTCTGGACCTGGGAAGGGATAGCCCTGGGCAGGACAAGGGTAAATAATATACCTTGGAAATTTAGGGACATTTGTAGGACAAAATTGGAGTAATGACATCAGAATTGCCAAATTCATACAGATGAACTCATTTGGTGTATCTGATGTCATTGCTCAAATCTGGCCCCACAGGATTCCTTAAATCACCAAGATCAAGTCTTGGTCTAATAGCAACTTTGTTTACACAGTTTATACTCCTTCTTATCAGACATAGAAAACCATGTAAATGAAGTTATATATATGAGAATGATGTGAGAAAAATCATTTAAGCACTCTGAGCTTAATTCCATTATCTGTAAAATGGACATACTCATAACTATCTCATGGGATTAATCAAAACAATGTAATATTGCGCCCCTTAGAGGGCCTGACATATGGTAGATACTTAAACAATCTTTGGTTTCCATCTCTTTCTGGCTCACTCCTGTTCATGAGAAATGCTGACACAGGAAGAATCTAGGAAACAGAAACCCCAGGACTCTTGTTGCACTCTTGCCAGCCCACCTGGGTGCTTGGCAAATGTCTCTACACTTGACATGGCTAATTCTGAAAGTCAGATGCTATGATAAAACAGTGTGGGAGGAAAAACTGTTGACCTATTTCCTGGAGAATAGAGAAAATTCTGCCAAAACAAAGATGTTTCCAGAGAGTGGGTTGGTTTTGATAAATAATTAACTTGGTTTGGTTTCATTGTGTCTGGAGGAGTAATTACAAGAGCATGTTCCTGCCCCTGGAGTTTTGTTGTCACATTTTCCACGATAAAATCTCCTTTGAAAAAACGTGTTCAGAAACTTGGCTATAAAATGGTGCTCTTGTCTGAAGAATGCCATGAAAACTTTCACAGTTTATGGGCAACATTTTTAATTGGTCAAAAGATGCTCTATTGTTTCCAACTGGCCTCAAATAAACCAAGGAAAATGGAATGGTATTCCCTTGGAGGCATTTCATGGCCACCAAAGTAGAACATCCTGTCTGGTGACCTATTGAGTATATTGCTCCACTCAACAGTCATTGAGTATCCTGTCACCTTGACATATATCTTTCTCTGTGCCAGGTGCTGAGGCTGGTTGGGAGGTGGATGCAGCAGCAGCTTTCATCTGATGTTGCACTCACAATCTAACTGAAGAGATGGCAGTTCATGGTGTAAAAGAGTGCTGAGCTCAAGATACTGATTCAAATTTAAGCTCCTCCACTAACAAAATCTGTGAAATGAGATCATTGGATTATACGGCGGATAGATTTGAATTTTTAGGCCAACACTGGTGGTAATGCCTGCTGTACTGAGTAGCATTCTGCAGTCATGTCCATGACTGGTGGGAAAGAACGTTACCAAAGAACAAAAGAATGCTTAAATTATTCTGTATGAGATAATGAGAGGTATGGAGGGAAGGAAAAAGGAAAGAGAGACGTATGAGGGAGGATTAAAAAGATGATATAGCAGAAACCATGCTGCATGTCCCTTCTGGAACCGCTTATGACTGCATTTCCCAGCTTCCTCTACAGTTTGTGTGGGGCCACATGACTAAGTTCTGTCCAATGAAATGTGAGTAGAAATAATGTGTGCCAGTTCTTGGCTTGGCCTCTGAAACATCCAGTATGGTTCTGCATGCTCAATTCTCCACACTCATTTCCTTGTCTCTTAATTGGATACAGAAGATTCAGAGGAGAACTCTGAGATGGAATCTCTAGAGAAAAGGAGATTCAATTCTTGGGTCACTATGTAAGACTTCCCTCTAAATATGCAACTGACTGTGTGAGTAAGAAAGTTTTTTTTTTTTCTTTAAGCCTCTGAGACACTGAGGTTGTTTGTCATAGCACTTAGTTTGCCCTAATACAGACTATGGGAAACCATGTAGGGAGTGGCCAGAGGATACCCCTCATAGTGGAATGGTAAAGGTGATTTTTGGAATGGGCATGCCTAATAGCTAATTTGAAGTGATTAACTCAGCTGTGATGGAAACCCTCCTTCATTTCAGCCCCACCCCCAAATCACAAGTGCTTTGGGAGAATCAGTTTTTAGTGAAATTTCATAAAGAAGATGAATGTCAGGTCTGAGTTGATACAGAAAAGAGACCACATCCACAAGAGTAGAAACCCCAAGGCAAATATGACCAAAGTACCTAAGTCCCTTGGGGATTTGCAAGAGACTCACACAAGATATGAAATGAGATTTTGACTCATTTTTGTCTAGACTGTAAAGAGTCAGGGAGACTCCAGTTGACCTCAGGGTTACCAGGACATCAGTTTCAAAACAAACTATCAATTCAGCCAGCACTGAAGCACAGGTTTCCCTCCAGGCCTTGCCTGACTTCCAACTTGGTTCTCGTTGCCACCTTCTCCTCTGACTTTCTCTGCTTTTTTATGACCACTTAGACCACAAGAATGCCATGCTCTATGGAATCTTGTCAGTCAAGAAATCTAAAGGCCCTGCATCCTTTACTGACAGGGTTAGAGAGTCTGGCTTCATTTTTTGGATAAGTGAAATAAGATGAGATCTTTGTGGAGCACAGCAGCCTGTTTCTCATCCTTGGGGATGGAGCTGCTTATAAAACAGGATTGGGTTCTATAAAATTCTTGGGATAGATATTTGCCTATTTTCTTAAACTATATTTAGATAAGGTTGGATTGGCCGTGATTGACTCCCAATGAATCAGTGCCAAAGGACAGTGGAATGATTTTCGTTGGATCAAGTTTCTCCACAACTCTCAAATAATACATATTTTTAGATGTGAATTTCAGATTCAGAGCCTTCTCCTTTTGCCACTATTTCAGGAGTCTTGCCAGGTGGATGTGTTAACTTTCCAGGCCAGTGGCTGAAATCTGAACCATTGTTTTCATTTGGGATTGTTTGTCAGACTGCTGAAGTGTCAAGATGTATCCCCTGTGCTGTTCACAGTTTGTGTGCTCTCGGATCCAGGATGATTTAGTTATAGGTTAGAATCCAACACCTTCCTGCTCTTCCAACCCCTTCTTGGGCAGTCCAGAAATCAAGGATGATGAGAATTTTGAGAAATCAAGGTTTACTGTTTACCATTTCATCGACTTCTGGCACTGTGAGAGCACCTGATGCAAACTAGTCCGGAGAGGTGAAGTGATATGAAGAAGGTTATATAGTGAGTCTGAGTCATCAACAGAAAGTGAAAAAATGATGGTATGTTTCTGAGTACAATCTAATTTTATTAAAGTACAATGTAAAACAATACAGGTTGAACTGAAGAATAAAAAAAAGAAGAAAAGAAAGGCTTTGGAATTATAAATAACATTGATGAAAGACATCCTAAAACTCCCTTCTTCCAAAATGAACAAGAATGAAAAAAAAAAAAAATGAAGGAAATATACCCAGAACTAGAGTATTCTAGTATCATACCCTGAGTGTTGTAAAAAGTGATTTTCAGATGCAGAACAATTTCGACAGAATTAAAAAACAATGCCTGGCATGAAGGAAGAAAAACTATTTCAGATTTGAAGAGATTAAGTTTGAAATGCAGGTCCTTGCAGGGAAAAAGTGGGGACTACTGCCTGGGAAGAAGCTTTTTCCCATTGTTGATTTTAAAAAGCACTACGAAGCCTGGGCTGGAATTTCTGCCAGCTTTTCCTTTGACCTCTGGCAGGGCAACTGGTATGAGAGGCATGGAGAAATCATTTCTTAGGATTCCTTGTTTGGGCTGATCCAGCAACAGCAAACATAAGCTCATTAGGGTGTGGAGATCAATGCATGGCAGACTCAAATCGAAAGCAAGTGAGAAACAAGGATAACACTTTCTTATAGCCAGTCACCATGAGAGAGGAGCAAGCCCAAGCCCAAAGCTCACCTCCCCCGGTTCCTCCACAAGACAGAGGAACTGAGTCACCAATATGGTGGTGCTATCCTCAGTCATTTCCAAAAATTACAGAAAAAAAGAGCAGAGACAAAATTCCCTAATTGTGGTTACACAAAGCCCCAGCTCCTTGTCCACACCCTTTGGGCACTTGTGTGGCTAGAGAGAAAAAAAATAAAATAAAATAAAATAAAACAAATAAATAAAAAACATCCAGTGCTCCAGCTCATATTCCAAAGAAGAGGATCACATAGTGCTCAAGGCAACAGGAAATCCACACTAACTTGGGAAAGGAACAGCTTCAGATACAATGACTCTGTTCAAAGGTGAGTGAAAAGAAATCCCTGCAATAAGAAACCACCATAAGAATTAGCAGAAATAAATCCATGAATAAATGGAACATAACATGAAAAACATAGAGTACGCTTTGAAAGAAGGCATACTCAAAAAATAGAGGAACATTTTAATTACATCCACTTCACATTCTCACGTAAAACATAGACTTTATAGAGTGTGAGGTATATTGATAATTTTGTAGCTGATTAAAACAGAAAGGAGCTGATACACATAAAGGAATTGAAGTGAAAAATAATATACCATAAATTTGAATATAAAGCATTCACTTCCAAGGACCAAAACTAATATCTAAAAATATCAAGTCAGTGGTGTGGAGACAGCACTGAGAAAATAACAGGGTGAAGAACTGATCAGAAAAGGTGAAAGTATATTCACCAAGATGATAACAGAATACAGAGTACAGACCTTGCAGAGCAAAACATGATATTTGAAGAATAGAAGCACTGTAAATGAAATAGAAATGTGATTCTAAGACCTAAGAGAAGAAAACTTCAGATTTGAAGAAATAACTGATTTTCTAATCTGAAGGCCCCTGTTGCAGGAAACTTAACAGAGAACAAAAACCTCTCAAATAGAGTCTAGTGATGCTGTTAGGTTTCAAAGAAAGCTAGAAGTACCTTTTAAACTTTAATATAAGCTACCAAGGGGGAAGAATAAATTAGGTTGCACTCAGGATGCCAGAACAGAATTGTGCAAGAAACAAAAGTCCTATAACTAGTTAAGCTGCCACCAATATAGAAAACCAACAGAAAAGTATTCTCAAATAGAAAATGTTTGGGGAAGTATCTTATTCGTGTACTCTTCCTGAAAAGTCTACTTAAAGATATAACTCAGACAGCCAGGGGAAATCTGAGTATTAAAATGTTGAATTGAGCATTAAGTCTGATAAACATATAATTATATGTGAAAAATTGTTGCAATTATAGTTAGAAATGGTTTGTAAATGGTATAATTTTTAAAGAAAAATAATATTAAAATTAAAAACAAAATGATAACAGCATATTAAAAATAACATTATAATCGATTGGGTGGAAAATCCCAGAGTGTCCCAGAGTAATTACATTTCG
The DNA here is from genome assembly GCF_024362965.1 of Panthera pardus. Taxonomy (NCBI): domain Eukaryota; kingdom Metazoa; phylum Chordata; class Mammalia; order Carnivora; family Felidae; genus Panthera; species Panthera pardus. Next base: position 43,271,246 of record NW_026526677.1, read on the forward strand.
TTCGTTATTTTGTCATGGGGAGAAGGTAGAATTGAGGACTGTTAATATATTTGGTTGTGAAAAATATAGTTTGATCTTATTTGTAAATATGAATATAAAAATCCAAAACAAGTTAAATATTACCAATTCAGTTACATTAATTTACCAAATATTCATTGAGCTATTATATTCATGTTCTAGGAATATAACAGTGACTATAACAGATAATATTCCTATCTCTCATGGATCTTACATTCTATACCATGGTCAAGAATTGTTTATGCCAAGAGGGCAAGCATGGGTTAATACTATGGCATCCTCTAATGTAATTCAGAATCTTGGAGAGGATTCTGGTTCCATATGTAAGGAGCTTGGAGGTCACCACTCCATCCTAAATAAGGAAAAAACTGAATAGATTGAAAAATCAAGAACTCTTCTAGGATTCCTAGGAGAGGTGAAGACACAGGACAAACCACTGCTCCCAAGATTGGAGAGACAGTCAGGTGAATACAGGGAGTAATGGCTTACCACAGCAGAGACTCACAGGGAAACCTCAGTGGGAAACAGGGCCAGAGAGGAAAACCTGAACTGTAACTGATGAATTAATGGGAGCTCAGCATGGACAGCTCTGAGCTTTAAAAAATCCAGGGGGAACCAATCATAAGAGACTCTGCAATTTTATGAGATTCACCTTCAGGAGCTTGACCAGGTTCCCACAGTAAATATTGGAGAAAAATCCCTTCATGCTTCTGGCAGGGGGGTGGAAAAAGGAACCAGAACATTCTGTTCTTAGCAAGACCTGCCCTCAGTAGAAACAGGTAAACTAAAGCCTAACCTATGAAGTATTATCAGTGCCTAACTGACCAGGGGAAAGGGAAAGACCCAACCCCAACCACCCTAGCAATCCTCTCCTACATAAGGAGGGAGGAAAAACTCAGAAACACTTGTGAAATTCACAGTTCAGGGGCACAGGCTCATGTAAAACTGAGCAGTAATCACAGGATTGTGATTCCCCTCCCCCCACATCTCACACTTATTACACACCTGTACATTACTGCAGGCCCATATTACCACAGTTCTTTTTACCCAGCACATTGAGTCTGGCTATCGAGAAAAAATTACAAGGCATACTGAAAGGCAAAAAAATACAATTTGAAGAGACAGAGCAGGTATCAGAAGCAGATGTGGCAGGGTTGTTGGAGTTATCAGACCAGGTATTTCCAACAACTATGATTAATATGCCAAAGGCCCTGATGGATAAAGTAGAAAGCATGTTATAACAGATGGACGATGTAAGCAGAGAGTAATCATAAGAGAGAAGCAGAAAGAAATGCTAGAGATCAAAAACACGGTAACAGAAATAAAGAATGCCTTTGTTGGGTGCATTAGTAAATTGGACACAGCTGAGGAAAGAATCTCTGTGCTTGAGTCAGAGGAAGAGGTGACTGCAGAAGAAAGTCACTATGAGATGCAGTGTTGCTGACTTTCAAGATAGAGGAAGAGCCGTAAGCCAAGCAGTGTGGGTGGCCTCAGACTACAGCCACCAGAAAGAATGCAGTCCCCCAGTGCCTTGGTTTTTGCCTAGTGATACTTGTGTTGGACTTCCAGCCTATAGATCTGTAAGATAGCAAATTTGTGTAGGTTTTAAACTGCTAAATTTTAGTAGATGGTCATGGCAGCCATAGAAAATTAGTATGTCAACCATCTCCACTATGATTATGGAATACTGTGCATATAAATATTAGAAAGGAAATGGCAATCATTGCTTCAGATCATATGGTTGTATGACTGGAAAACTCAAAGTAGTCAATAAACTATTAGGAAATCTCAAGTGTTAAGAGGATCATTGAAAGATTTACATAAAAAGAGACAACAGCTTTCTTATATCTCAGCAATAAACAGCAAATATAATGTGATAAAAATCCCACTTATTGTAGCAGAAGACCATGAAATACATAAATCCAACAAGAAAAGTGTGAGGTGTGCTTTAAGAAAATGGATATGCAATACTGAGCAACATAAAAATGTGAATAAAGGAAGGTATGTCCTTGTTGTGACATTAATAGTCTTACTGTTATAAAGAGTCTGTTAAAAAATTAAATTTAACAAAGTCCAAAACAACTTGCCCACTCTATTGGTACTAGAAACTTGTTAAAATTACTCTAAAAGTTATCCCTGGGAGTTTAAATACACAGATTTAGGAAGAACAATACCATACAAAAAGTTTGTTTGAAAAATATAAAGCTATATTAATTAAAATAATGTGGTATTACATTAGGCTAGAAAGTTCAGTTAGCTATGATTGATTAGCTCAGAAGTAGATTTAAATAAATACGGGAATGTGTTTATATGGTAAAATGGTATTTCAGATCAGTGATAAGAAATATACAGTTTAACAAATAGTGTTAACAGTGAAAAAAATGATCAGTAAAAACAATAAAGGTAAATTAATACTTTGTTTTATATAAAAATAATTTCAGATGGCTCTTATTTAAATTTAAAAATTAAAGTTATAAATATTAAAAATTGATATTATATTCAAATATTATTTTTTTAGGGATAGAGAGGCCATAGCACAAAACTCATAAACCATAAAGAAATAGATGCACTATGGTAAACATTTCTGTATAGAGAAAGATATATAAAGTCACGATTCAGAAATAAAATTGAAACATTCTCAATTAAGAAAAATACCATATAGGGGCACTTGAGTGGCTCAGTCAGTTAAGCGTCCGACTGTTGGTTTTGGCTCAGGTCATGATCTTGTGGTTTGTGAGTTTGAGCCCTGAGTCGGGCTCTGTGCTAGCAGTGCGGGGCCTGCCTGGGATTCTCTCTCTCCCTCTCTCTCTGCCCTCCCCTGCTTGTTCTGTCTCTCTCTCTCTCTCTCTCTCTCTCTCTGTCTCTCTCAAAAGAAATAAACTTATGGCACAAAAACAGACACATAGACCAATGGAATAGAATAGAAACCCCAGAACTAGACCCACAAACGTATGGCCAACTCATCTTTGACAAAGCAGGAAAGAACATCCAATGGAAAAAAGACAGTCTCTTTAACAAATGGTGCTGGGAGAACTGGACAGCAACATGCAGAAGGTTGAAACTAGACCACTTTCTCACACCATTCACAAAATAAACTCAAAATGGATAAAGGACCTGAATGTGAGACAGGAAACCATCAAAACCATAGAGGAGAAAGCAGGAAAAGACCTCTCTGACCTCAGCCATAGCAATGTCTTACTTGACACATCCCCAAAGGCAAGGGAATTAAAAGCAAAAATGAATTACTGGGACCTTATGAAGATAAAAAGCTTCTTCACAGCAAAGGAAACAACCAACAAAACTAAAAGGCAACCAACGGAATGGGAAAAGATATTTGCGAATGACATATCAGACAAAGGGCTAGTATCCAAAATCTATAAAGAGCTCACCAAACTCCACACCCGAAAAACAAATAACCCAGTGAAGAAATGGGCAGAAAACATGAATAGACACTTCTCTAAAGAAGACATCCGGATGGCCAACAGGCACATGAAAAGATGCTCAACGTCGCTCCTCATCAGGGAAATACAAATCAAAACCACACTCAGATATCACCTCACGCCAGTCAGAGTGGCCAAAATGAACAAATCAGGAGACTGTAGATGCTGGAGGGGATGTGGAGAAATGGGAACCCTCTTGCACTGTTGGTGGGAATGCAAATTGGTGCAGCCACTCTGGAAAACAGTGTGGAGGTTCCTCAGAAAATTAAAAATAGACCTACCCTATGACCCAGCAGTAGCACTGCTAGGAATTTACCCAAGGGATACAGGAGTACTGATGCATAGGGGCACTTGTACCCCAATGTTTATAGCAGCACTCTCAACAATAGCCAAATTATGGAAAGAGCCTAAATGTCCATCAACTGATGAATGGATAAAGAAATTGTGGTTTATATACACAATGGAGTACTACAGGGCAATGAGAAAGAATGAAATCTGGCCCTTTGTAGCAACATGGATGGAACTGGAGAGTGTGATGCTAAGTGAAATAAGCCATACAGAGAAAGACAGATACCATATGTTTTCATTCTTATGTGGATCCTGAGAAACTTGACAGAAACCCATGGGGAAGGGGAAGGAAAGAAAAAAAAAAGAGGTTAGAGTGGGAGAGAGCCAAAGCATGAGAGACTCTTAAAAACTGAGAACAAACTGAGGGTTGATGGGGGGTGGGAGGGAGGGGAGGGTGGGTGATGGGTATTGGGGAGGGCACCTTTTGGCATGAGCACTGGGTGTTGTATGGAAACCATTTTGACAATAAATTTCATATATTGGAAAAAAAAAAGAATAAAAAAAAAGGAAGAATATCATATAATTCAATGGTAAATTGGGTACAAAACAGGCGGGCATTGAGGAAATAATTTGAATAGCCCATAAACATCAGAAGTATTTCAATTTAACCTCCAATAAAATAAATACATATACAATCAATTACATACTTTCATTGTTCCATATCAGATAGGGGAAGAGGGAAAATGGAGATAATATCCAGGGTTGGCAAGTATGTAGGAAAATGGAGACATTCAGGTATAAGTTGATAGGTGTCAAAGTTTATACAACCCACATGGATGATAGGATATATAAAGATTTAAAACCCATATGTCCTATGATCCTTTTAATATCAACTTACTCTATAGGGATAATTTGAAAGAATTCAGCTACACAGCCATGTTTATTGAAGAGTTGAGTATAATGGTGAAATAGTAGAAACAATCCAAATATCCAGAGAAAATGAAGTATGGAAGTAAAAGTTGGTGCATCCATACAATAGCATACAGGTTAAAGCTAATCCTATGGAATTATCATTCTATCGAATGGTTTTTCAGATTCCATTTAAAACCTATGTTACCCTTAAAAACGTATATGTGTCTATATAATATTGTTGGGTGAAAAACAAGCATCTGATATTGTGGAGTCTAGAAAAATGTTCGACTTAAGCCTGATGGTGGTTTCTCTGGATCATGACAGATTTTGTTGTGATTCATTTGTTTTTCAGATTTTTGTTGTCTTTTGTATACCTTTATGTAATTTTGGATTTTGCACAGTGAAGATGCACTTGCTATCTTGTAAACAAACAAAAACTCCATCAAATTTAAAAGAATGTTGGTGAACATTTAAAAAAGAAAAAAACTTCAGATACCTCATTGCAAAGCAATGATACTGTTAAAATCATTTTGTGAACAAAACATTTCATTTACTTGGAACTATCTTAACAGGAAAAATGTTTAATTTTCTCCCAACAGAGTTCCTGTAATGCAAAGATTTTAAAGTAGAAACAATTGCTTCAAGTTATGAGTTGTACAAAGAATTGTGCTTTGAGCTGATAAGATTATTATATAATATAGAGTCATCCTTTCTTTCCCCCCACCCTAAATATTTCTACTGGTATCATGGTGGAGAGGCCATTTTCTGATGGTCCAAATGTAATCACAATGAGGACCACTAGATTTAGTGATATAAGGAGACAAAATATTACTGAGGTGAAACAAAGCATATTTCTATTAACTTCATTTTATAGTTAGGGAAAATCATACTCAGAAGTAAAGTGACTTGAGCAGAGTCACACAGCAAGTCAATGATAGCCCTGAGACTTATTCTGAAGCCATGATTTGTAAGTTGCTCTCTGATGTGTTTCTCCTAGAGTCTGTGGAGTTGCCTCGGGGGTCTCAGGGGTGGGGAGGGGTCCATGTAGATGGGATTCAACCAGAGCATTTCTGCCTTAGCCTATTTTATATATTGGGCTTCCAGCAAAGTCTGAAAATCAATCCACCAGGTCACACTCTTCCTTCTCAGCAATTTGCCCCTTGAATATGAACCAATCCACCAGTGATCCAGTCCAAGGCACTTTCAGACTGAGGCTCAGTGTTGTCATAAGTCCACAGCCTGATTTCCTCAGAATCCAGCCTAAAGGCTTAAGCTGGTTGGCCAAGGCCAGCCGATTGAATATTCCTTTTTTCTTAGTCTTTTCAAAGTCTTGCGTGGGAGGTCCTGCCTCTGGATATGCCACAGCTCATAGACCTTTAGGGAACATGTCTTATGTGCATACGTGGGTTGCATATGTAGGTGAATGATTCTATCTAAGGTATCTGAGAACAGGATAAATGCAGGCTCTGCCCCTGGTTACTGTTAAGCTGACATTTCAGCTGAAGTCACTGATGAAGTCATAGATAATCATATCCCCCTGCCCCATGCAGTCAGCATTTTTTAAAAGGATCGTGAGAGGTCAATAGATGAAGTGCCTACTGTGTGCCAGACGGTGGGCCACCAGAGTGTTAACCGGGAGGCATGCCTCACAAGTCTTCATTCATTTGTAGCAAAGAAAATGTCAGGCTCAATACCTTTTAGAAAAAGCTTGAAAAGAAGCAAAAGTGGAGAACGAACACACTCTTTGGTTGGAAGTGCTGGAAACTCACGGCCAGCAAACAGAGTCCTTAATGCATGGTACCTCTTAGAGTTGCTTTTTTAAGGTCATGTTCAAAGGTAGAGCATGTCATTTCTCTTTCCATTTATGACAGGGGTCCGCCAACAGTGGCCTGTGGGCCAAATCCAGCCCCTGGCCTGTTTTTGTAAATAAAATGTTATTGGAAGGAAGCCATAGCCATTCATTTATATACTGTTTATGTCTGCTTTTGTGCTACAATGACTGAGTTTAAGAATTGTGACTGAAATGTATGGCCTGCAAAGCCCAAAATATTTACTATCTATAATATTTACTATCTGCAAGACTTTGTAGAAAAAGTGTGCTGACCCCTGGTTTATTGTATTTTTCAGCTCACTTCAGCACTTTTTATTGAAATCTCCCCCTTTCCCAAAGCCCAGGAATGAATATTAATTCTATCGCTGGTTTTTTAAACTTTTGGCAAGTTGGCTATTTGTACATGTAAATATTCTGGCACAGTTTCTAGCACACATGAGCCCCTATGTATATATACCATAGTGATGGAATGATTTCTTGGGTTTCACACCCTTTTTATAAGGTTTGCCTGTGGCTGTGCGGTGGGGGTGGGTGTCAGGCCGTCTCTCAGCAAATTCCAATTCAGGGGAGAAAACAGGAGAGCTGTGTGGTCCAGGGGTCTGCTTCCCTTGCCGTTACCACTCGTGGACTCATTAAGGACTAGTTAGGGCTGGGGAGCAGGTGCCCAGACAAGAATGAATCTTTGACTTTATTGTATAGAAGCTCTGAGGTCTGAAAATATTAGGTTAAAGCAGACGTCTCAGGTGTATTTCCAACGTTGCAAAAACTCTAAAATGAGGCCCCCTTTCAACAGTGAAAACCAAAGAATCGACTTTATTTCCATTTTTGCCCTGTGTTGCAAGATAGTCTTGGTAAAGTAAGGTGCCCTTTCATGGTACTCATGCTGATCCTAAAGATTGCACATTTATAATTTTCTTTCACTTGATCATGATTTTTCGTGTATACACATATTTCCCTAATTTTTCATTTCACTTTATTTTTATTTCACTGTTTGCATTTATGCTATACAGTCATTTCAAACAGTGGCAAGAAATGAGACATGAGTGCATACAAACAAATATTCAGATAAATAAATAAGCCTAGTGAAAAGTGTACACTTGCCCAAAGTAAGGTCAAGCAGCCTACAAATATGTTCAGGTTCTGCACTTTGGGAAAGAATTTCTTTGACTGTGTCCAGTAATTCTGGATATCTCATGTGAATCAGAAATTCTGATTGTCTGTTGCTGCCATTGTCGGGCTTCTTGAGGTCTTTAGGGGAAAACATGAAAAGTAGTTCTTTGCAATAAAAAGCGTGAGCACCACTCTATTAAAACACATCTTTCAGCCCCTGACCGTGGCCACATTGTGAACGTATTTTCCTTGGCACGGTCTGTGAACAGCTACTTTGCAAATGCATGCAGGTGAGTGACGGAATTCCTGGGAGGAGTGAGCCAAGGCTCATGGAGAATATTGGGAAGCTCATGGGTAATATTAAGATTTGGGGAAGAAGAGTGTGGATCTAAAAATTATACATGGAAGTGACTTTGGGAAACAGGTGTGGTATTCACAAAGATTGTGCCTAAGTGCTCCTTGGCCCTTAGCACTTTGCCCACCTTCATCTTCTGGGTTGTTGCTGTCATACCTTAGCCTAAATCGATTCCTTGTACCTTTGACGTGTCCCTCCTCCTGCCCCCTCATGACAACTTATCTACTTCTTAGAATTTTGGTCTTTGGGCCAATCTGATAAGTGATTCTGCACAAGTCATAAAGAAGTGCATCCCGTTGGCATTAAACCAAGTCCTCTTATAGGGATCCACTCAGATGTACCTCTTGGGACACTTAGTCATTCTGACAACCAAATAAACTTGGGTGGGGTGAAAGTAAGAGTGCAAAACCAGCCATCACAAGACCTGGGTTTTATTCCTATTCAGTCATTGATTATGTGGCTTTGAGCCCATCATTGACATTCTTTAAGTATCAGGTTGCTAATCTGTAAATATTGGCTTAGGAATCCGAGATGGATGGAGTTGCTATAAGCAACAGATGTATGCATACCAAAGTACCTTATAAACCCAGAAAACCTGCATAAAAATTAGATACCAGTATTATTATAAATAATTACATCTTTAATTTTGTACATTGTGATAATCGATACAAGGCCATTGTGAAAAAGTGAAAGACAGTTAAAAATGATGTTTCAAGTGCAAGTCTGAGGGGTGTTCTATATTCTGGGAGACTGAACAGGACTACCATTCTGCAAGGCTTTTAGCTAAATGTGGGGCTGATTATTGTATGGTTGCATTGGGTCCCAACTATTTGAACACTTTTCCCAAAGTATGAAGTGGAGCCAATGTTAAAATACACCCTCTATATGACATTTTTCAAGGCATTATCTTCAAATTATTTAATTTTCGTAATAATCTCAAAAAGACTAAATGAAAAGTCATGACATGAGGAAACTAAGACTTGCATATGGTAATTAACATTTTCTCTCCAGTATTCTTTCCAGCAAGTTCAGGATCACGTGGGTTAGCTTAGAGGCCAGTCCCTACACGTAGTGAGTCTCCTGACCCGTCTTAGGCTTGCCAGTTCGGAAGTATCACACTCACAAATGACGCAAAGCTCAGAGTAATCGCTGAGGGTCAGATGGTGGGACCAGGAGTCAGAATAATTTTAAAAGGCCAAATTAATAGTCCCAGAGTATAAGGGGTAATGTGAAAAGATGAATGCCATGTCTTTTACTTAGCTTTGAAAGATCAGTTGCTCAATAACAAGATTGAAAAAACTTGTTCACGTATGTGTGTGTTGGGGGATATCCTAAGAATTTAGATGGACAAAGTCAATAGAAACTGAAGGTGTGTTGTGATTGCTAAAAAGTTAAAAGGCTGTATTTATAGAAATAGATTGCTTAAATTAAAGGAGGTGATACCGCGCTGTTATCTGTATTGAGCAAACTCATACTAGCCATATTGTATTCAGATCCAAACCACTATTATGTATAGCTGGTGGACTAGAGATCATCATCAAGGAATCAGAAATTCTACGAATTGAGGAGCAGTTCAAGTGGTTACATTTAGAAAGGGCGGAGGTGGGGCGCCTGGGTGGCGCAGTCGGTTGAGCGTCCGACTTCGGCCAGGTCACGATCTCGCGGTCCGTGAGTTCGAGACCCGCGCCAGGCTCTGGGCTGATGGCTCGGAGCCTGGAGCCTGTTTCTGATTCTGTGTCTCCCTCTCTCTCTGCCCCTCCCCCGTTCATGCTCTGTCTCTCTCTGTCCCCAAAAAAAAAAAAAAAAAAAAAAAAAAAAAGTTGAAAAAAAAAGAAAGGGCGGAGGCAAGAATGCACTTGGTACTTTAGGGAATATGACTGATTCTCTCAAGGAAGGATGTTCATTGATCAAATGGTAGAACAAAAGCCCATGAGGGAAAATGTTACAGATGCAGAATTTGGCTCATACAGAGAAGAATTTTCTTTTCCAACTTTTAAAACAATGAAGTTTACTTTTACTGAAATTGAATAATATTTTCTCATTACAGAATTTTTATAACATATGAAAACAAAACTATAAAAAAGAATTTAAAAATCAGCCATGACCTTAGCATCTAGAGATTATTGCTATTAACACCAGGGTTGACTTTGTAAGAACAGTGCAGGGGCACCTGGGTGGCTCAGTTGGTTAAGCATCCAACTTAGGCTCAAGTCATGATCCCATGGCTCATGAGTTCTATCCCCACATCAGGCTGTCTGCTGTCAGCATGGAGCCTACTTTGGATGCTCTGTCCCCCTCTCAATCTGCCCTTCTGCTTATGCACTATCTCTCAAATAAACATTAAAAAAAAAAAGAAGAACAATGTAAAGCTGAGGAGTTTTTCTTGGGGGTTATGGTAGTTTGAGCAGATAGACTAGGAAACATCTGAGGGACTATTCTACATGTTGAGATTCCATTCTTTATAATTCTATATAAAACAAGGTCAGGCTAATGCATGCTTCCCAGAAAGCTTATTTGCATCATTTCCACAGGACCGTCTATAGGTTGACCCAGGGTCAAGACAAGTGTTGAGCATTCCAGACCCTAGGTCATGATCAGTATTAGAAGAAGAGGGGAGAAGAGGGCAATTTTGTATCTTTCAAATCACACTTGGTGATAGCTAGTACCTGTCAACCTGATTATGTTATACAAACACCCAAGTTTAGAACCCTATAGCATCTTCTTGGCTTAAGGAAAAATTGCTCCCCTCCATCTTAGCATCAAAAGACTAGGAACTCCACAATGTCCCAGCCTTAGTGGACTGAGTATGGCACAGTTGGGTGTGGGTCCTGAAGTCAGAGCAGGCAAATGTCATGACCATCCAGGAAAGCACGGGAGGCCTCGGGAGAAGCTATAACTGGTGGACAACTTAACGGCCTGAACCATGACTACCAGAGGTAGCATTTAAGTGAGAGCCAGGGTGGAAAGCTAGCAGGAGCTAAAGTGGTAGCAAAAAACAATCACTCGAGGAAGATATCAGGGCAGACCAGTGAGATCCTGCAAAATGTGTTTTGCCAGCATTAGACTGGTTCCCCCTTCTCCCTCCCAATAATAGAGCTTTCTATCAGGATTCCAAATTCTAGTACTAATCTGTAAATAGCAGATATAAAGTGGGGAAATGTGATTTAGAGCAAGGATTGAAGAAAGGAGTCCTTGTGAGTGGAATTGGTTTCATATGGCATTCTAATGACACAGGAAAGTATGTGTGCGCCCCGTTGGCTTGTGTACCAAACAAGAGGCTGGCCTTTGATTAACTGAAGCTAACGCGGGTGCTGGGAGGTGGCGGGTACTGAATAGTCCCCCTGCCCCCAAGACACGCCAGCACCGACATGGAAACAGCAACAAAATCTCACTCCTCCCAATTCACACTTTTCAAACAGTAGATCAGCACACCAAATTCTAAAAGAAAAATAAAAGGGAAGACATTAGAAGAAGGGAAAGATTTAGTCTACATTTAAATTTTTTCTTCCAAGGCTTACGTAGAAATAATGACTCGGAAACGTCTTAGAGTTTCCATGGCATATTCGTGGCTTCGTTGGTCTTATTGTTGCTGTTTACTTATAAGCCACTCGGAGTCAAAGGTCCTAATAGCTGCTTCTCATTTTACTTTCATTTCCCCAGTCACTGGTGGGATCGGGATCAATAGTTAGATGCCCACTTAGAAGGGAAGGTAGTATTTACCGTGGTTCTCTGCGTCATCATGATCCACGGCCTCTTTTGAAGGCTGGGAGTGCACCCCGAGGCCTGTGATGGTGTCAGGGATACACAGAGGCACAGAATCGAAAAGCTTAGAGTCGCTGATTCAGTGGAGCTAGCAGTTTTAGAACTGTGGAGTCCTGGAATCCCAGATAGGGAAGGGCCACTGAAGGTCATGCCTCATCCACCCTGAGCGCCTTGCATGAAAAGGATTATGGTAGAAAGAGAGGGACGGCGAGTCTAGCCAAATTGCAGTAGCTAGCTCTACTGTACCAAGAGAGGTTTAATCCATTTCACTTAAATTTAATTTATGACTACTTTGGATTGGTAACATTGTTGGTAACGAAAGCTTAAAATATGACTTAGTCTTTGATTCCAAATAATATCAGATTTCTTCATCCCGCAGAGTGGTGGGTTTATTTTTTGTTGTTGTTGAGCTTTGTTTTAAGGGCTAAATCAAAACATAGCCAGTCTTTTTTTTCTTTTTTTTTTTTAATACGTATCAGCTGAGGCTTCAGAACACTTCCAGTAGACTGTAATAATGAAGAGAAACGTTTAGCAAGGTAGACTACTTAGCAAGGCATTGGAAGCCACATGCCATTATAAAGAAGCACGTCTGGTTTGGCCGAAATCCTGCCTTTGTCTCCAGAGCTATTTTGCTGTAAATTTAGAACAGAAATACCCTTTCTGGAATAAAAATGTAGCTTTGTTGGCTACAAGTGCATGTTTGCTGCCTCACAATTTTAGAATTAGACGATGGACTTATTTAGTAGACATCGGAGGGCAAAAAGCAAAAGCCCATAATTTAAAACATTCCACTCCACCACAGTCCAAGAAAAACATGGACCGGTGAACAAAACCAGCAGTATTGTAATAAGAAAACAACTAGGTGCATTTTTTCCAAAACCTAAAAACCAGGAATCTAAATGTATGAGTTACTGGCTAAAAATTCCATTTTCATGTCTCAGTTTTGAGCTGGAAAAACAAGCTAGGCCCCGTTTTAAAAAATGCACAAGTTCTACTGCGGCCCGAGGTGTGGACAGCAGCCTCGCATCCATCTTTATACACTCAGGGGCACTTTTCTGTTGCCTGGAGGAATCCTGTGCTAAAAGGATTTTACTTTGCAAGGATTCATAGGCCTCCAGTCAGGCCTGCAGTGACTTCTGAGGCTCTCTCCCCACAAGTTATTTGGCAGTGCCGTTAAGGTATTTTATTTTACCCCTAAACACTTTGAATATCTGTTCGAGGTCCGTGGAGTTTTCCAGGGCAAATGATGTGGTAACTTTTAGTAATGCAGGTGGGCTCACCCAGGCTGAAAGGCAGGAGGGATTGGCATTTCTTCAGGAAGAGAGCAGAGGCCTCTGTTTGGAGACAATTACAAGCGTGAATCAACCAACCTGTGGCACAAATGGTTGTGTGTGTGTGTGTGAGAGAGAGAGAGACAGAGACAGAGAGACAGAGAGAGCTGGCACAAATGTCTGAAAAAGGCTACAAGTGACTCAGAAGCTCCCAAGAACACATAAAAAAGACAACATTCAATCTACCAGAGAGCTAAGACTTGATTCTACAACTGGTCCTGGACTGGTAGACAACAGACAAGGCTGCAGCTTGTGAAGACAGAGTTCTGGCCCTAGGACAACACGAGACATGGTAACATAAAATGATGAGAGAGACGAATGTTTTGTGAACCAGGAAGAAGAAGAAAATAACTTTTTGAGAAGAGGAACTTTTCAGAAGGAGAACTTTTCCTCGTTGGTGGTTGGTTACCCACCGGCAAGTGCCCCAGGCAGCAGCTTGCAGGTAACCGGCGTGACGCCTGAGTGAACAGGTCTATCACTGGAGCATATGTGATGTAAGAAGAAATACATGCAGTATCCGAAGGAGTATGTGTAGGGAGTTTGAGCCTACAAATTAAAAAATCAGGATATCATAACAATCATAATTTATATTGCATCCACCCAAGAAAATCTCCTGCTTAAGAGTTTTGACAGAAGGAATGTGTGGGGACAACGGAAGTGAGGAGACTCATTGATGGGCTCTATTTACACATAGGCTGTCTCTTCTAATTCTTGCCTCCCTGCCCAGGGATCGAGTCAGGGTTATTTTTCTTCCCTTTGAATCTTTTCTTTTACCCTTTTGTGGAAGGTAAAAATGAGCAGGGCTAGTCACTTGCCATTTAAATAAGAGGGGGTTTATTACCTTTAACCAGTTGTTATGGCAAGAATGCCATACATGTCAGTGGTGGCTAAGTTCCCAGGTGTCCTGCTGGCTTTTCTGGCTCCCAGAGAATTCTTCTTCTGTCTGCACTGCCTACGTGTCTGGGGACTGGACCTCTGGAACACAGCCAGAAGAGAACCACACGCTGAGGCGCTGCTGTGGAGACACAGGCACGTGCTTCCTGCCTCTGGCGACCCCTACCATTTTCTTCATCACTCAGTTATGGCTTCGTCAGAATTGAGTGTTGAGTGCAGAATAATGCCTCTTCCTCTGCTACTCACTGGCTGGTTCTTGCGTGGCTACACTTACTCATTTGCCTGCCTGCATGGCAGTCAAAGGGGAGGAAGACCACTACGGGTGAGAATTTAGGCAACTGATACCGTCTTGGGATACAACCTGATGATATCATAAGCATCAGGGGGACGTATCAGGGAGTTGATACAACATGTTCTCTCAAGACCTCACCAGTACGTCTTTTGTCTGAAGACCAACCGCAGCCATTTCTCTGGTTGAGAGCCAACCTATCAGGGCATAATGTGGGGCACATGCCATCCCAGGCATTAAGAAAGGTGTGTATCAAATATTTGAGGGCTTGAAACTATCCTGCTAGACTATTACAAACAGTGCCTTAATTTCTCTGCAGAGCTGTGAAAAGGCTTGACCACTTCCACACAGCTTTACTAAAGCTGGAGACGAGAAAAGGGAAGTGCATCCAGACCATAAACTGGAAAACAGTCATATATGGCCGACAAGCCATGGTTTGCTCACAGACCCTACCTATACCATCCTACCTCCAGACATGCCTTTTAGTGACAAAAGCCATTTCACCACTCACCTCCTAGCGCCTAGCATGAGACAGTCTATTATTTGTCAAATCTAGGTCCCCTAATGAAAGTGGGGGGGGGGGCCCTCTCCACCTGCAGAAGGGTTCCTATTAACCATATGAGGACCTCGGCCTTTGCAGGATAACTGATGACTGGTAGACCATACTCATTGCCTGAGTTTCTAAGCTTCACTTAATAGCTTTGATCATATTCATGTCAAAGACGTACCCAGAGTAGTGAAGACAGAACAGATCTTTGCTTGAGGCAAATCGCTTCTTTCTGAGTCTGAGTGAATTGGACACAGGACTGTGGGAGCACTTGTATTCTAGGGAGGCCACAACCTATTCTACAGAGATTATTTATCTGGATGCCTTAAGAAACTAACATTTTTGCATTTCACTTGTATACCTTTACTGTAAAGAATTAAATTGTAGTGTAGGGTCTCTCCATAGAGGTATTTTATATGCAAATCCCATTTACTTTTTTTCCCATGAAGAAAATCTGTTAATTATTCCCATAGAAAAGATTATGGAAGTGACGTGTTCCAATTTACATAGCTATTAAGTATCTAAACCTAGGCCTGATGTTAATAGGTATGCATAGTCTACATAAAAAATTGCTGAAAAGGTAGCAAGGGGACTGTTCATTATTACTATGACTATTAAGCCTTGGTTATTATTATATTAATATACTGCCTTTTAGACTGTAAGCTTTATGAGGGCAAAGGTCAAGGTTCACTATATCCTAAGCGCCCAGCACAGTGTCTAATACAAAATAGGCATATGAATATTTATTGAATTGATGAGGGAACAAATATTTTGTCCAGCATACCAACCAATAAATTATATATTTTTGTAGTGTTGTTAATAATTATGGCCATACGTATTTTTATAGCATTTTAACTTTTCAAAGACTTTTCTTTTTCTCATTAAAGTTTGCCTGAGCACACTTAGCACAAAGTGAAAGTTAAGGGCCCAGACACTGGGAATACACATGGGTTTCCTAACCCTGCAATAAGACGATTCATTGTGATGGAGACAAACCTCACAAAATGGCTTCTGCAGCCTCTCTTTCTGGGCCATATGTTCCAGGTTCTCTGGAACATTCCTGGTTGCTATATCTATTCCATTGTCCCCATAAGGATATTCTTACTTGTCAACCATGTGTCCTGATTTTTCATTTAGGAAATATGGTCACCATATGCATGTTATAAAACTTGAGTCCCTAGACTAACTTCACTCTCTGTGCAGGTATTGCCAAAGCTCATATCCTGTTAAATTTTCTGCATGTGTTTCAAGGAAGTGCTGATTCCAGCTCTTTGCATTGATCATGACCAGATTCATTGAGTCTATTTAAATTAATAACTTAGTTTTCCGTAGAAAGATGCTTTCAATAATTCATTAGAAAAAATGCATTTTTTCAAAACACATTTAAATGATTTCTCTAATGTAATCAATGTGTGCCTTTTATTCAATCTGAGTATTTTCTGGTTTTCTACAATAAAAGGTGATGATTCTGATAGGAATCCATGAAATAAAATATGCTATGACATTATGCCAGATTTTTATTTTATACATTTTCCCAAATAACATGGGCCAAGTCAAATGGAAATATTTTGATAAAGTTAATTATCTGATTCCAGGGATATCCTGGGTGAATTTTTGAGACAGAGCAGAGAAATCTCGGTGTGTAAAGTCAGAGCAGGCATTGTTTCCAGCTTGGGTACTAATACCAACTTATTCTGTGACTGGGCAAACTCGTCCACTCCTGGGGCTCAGTGTCCTCCCTTGTAAATTAAGTGACTTGGTCTGGGTCAGTGATTTTCTTCCTCAGCCCTGTGAGCCCAAGTCCTTGGAGGTCTAAGGCTCTGCCTGGGAAAACTTCCTCCCTTCCCCTTACTTCATCCAGAGCAATTTGGTACATATCAGTTATTTATACATACCAGTCCCTGTGTAAAATACTATTTGGGAAAAAAAAAACTCTATAAAAAAATTTGATAGTCTTTTGGTGTCTAGATCTATGTTTCCACCTCGTTAAAATATTTCTGCGAGGTATATGGGGTCTACCTGGATGGAGAAGAGGCCTAGACATGTTTATAAGGGTTGGATATGATAAGAAATCTTTTAGTATAACCATCTGGAGAAAAGGAGGCAGTGGTTAAGAATATTGTCAGGCTGGAGTAGAGTAATGAGGTAATCACTGACTGACTTACAGACCTGTGAAGGGAGTACCAATGTGATCAAGGTAAAGTTTCAGCCTATGGTTATATCTCTGGTTCTAAGCATTGGTAAGAGAGAGAAATTGAGTTACTGGTCACATCATGGAAATAGACTTTCAAGTGCACCACAGATAGAGATATTTGTTGAGAGCTGGTCCTCCAGAACATGCACCACACTTTGATATGGTTTTATGCATGCAGGGATTGAATGGGTCTAATAGGGAAAGCTCCAGGAAACTGAGAGCACTCCATCACTGAGATGATCAGTCCTTGACTTCTCAAGCTCTAGGCACTAGTGTTTTTAATCAGGTCTCTCTCACTGAGGAAGTTTTGACCAAGACTGACAGAATATTTGTAGGACCAACCCCTCTATATAGTGGAGCCTGAAATTCACCTTGTTGCGCTCAGCCCCATTATTCAGTGGCCTAGAGGTCATTCAGGGTTCCATATGGCCTCTGAATTGCTGATTTACCACTCTTCCTGATACACTGATCCATTCAAACTGGATTTCTTATTGCTATACTGACCTGCTGAGTAGATTTTCTTTGACAGAAACTCCAGCCTAATTCAAACTTGAGCTCACCACACCCATTTGAACATATAAAGGTCCTTTGGCATTTCCTTTAGAGCAGGGTCAGCCCTTTTTTCTTCTCTATCCTTTCAAGTATTACTGCAGAGGGTCCGATATATCTTGAGATAAGTCTGGCCGACTTATAACCATTAATCTCATGCTCGGATGCTCCGAAGACAGCAAGATTTTGGCTGGAATCTTAAAGTTCTGCTTGTTCTAGAATTCTGTAAGTCTAGAGAAGGGCTCTTTCATGGGGCAGAACCAGGCAGGTGGAAGGGTCACTGAGAGTGCAGCTCAGTGTCAGCTCTGGCAGTTTTTCTAGGACACCAGCTGTAGTGATTCCAGAAGCCTGTCCAGCCCCCCTGGCCCCTGAGGGCCACTGTGGCTACTAGAGCCTGGAGTGAATTAAACTTTCCCTCACTTAATTCCTTTTTAGTTCTTGGCCCCACACATCGTGAGTCCATGGTGCTCACTTTCTCTCTATTAGTGTATATCTACTCTTATCCCTATTGTGGCTTTTTTCCAGGAAATTTTGATCTCTCTGAGGACCTCGAAGCCATTTCCAGGAGCTGAAGCCTAATTCAGAGGATAATTGGCCTCAAAAAGGTCCCTATGTCCCCTAGAGAAGGGTAGGCCAGAATTCTAGCATCTTAGCGATAATACCACATTACTTTGCCCTCTTTGCTCCAAGATTCTGTTCCCTGAAATAAAGTTTCACCAGCAGAGCCCATGGCAAGTTAGTTGATTTTCCCCGAATGTGCCATATCAAATCTCTCTCCCCAAGGAGAAGTGGTGTGACAGCCTCATTATGTGTTCTGACCTTCAGAGGTGCACACCGCTCCCAGCCCTGTCCCCTGCCCTGACCTTTACTTCCCTTCCATCTCTGTGGTTCAGACAAGAGCTGAGTGGGACAACACATGAGGATACAGCATTGTCTCAGTACACAAGTATGTCTTGTTCTCCAATGGCAGATCCTTAAGAATAGGGTTTATATCCCCTTCCCTGTTCTAACCATCACAGTCTGGCTGAGCTCAGCACTGAACACACACACGGTTGACTGAGTGTGTGATAGCACAAACCTGTGTGCTTGTGCTGCTTCAAGAGCACTATTATTTCATTTGACCTTTTGTGATAACCATGGAAATCAGGAAAGGCTGAATTTGACTGGGAAGTTGAGATGGCTGGTCTTTCTGTCTTCATGTATTCTAGGGCCTCTCCCTCTCCAGCTGGCCTCTCCATTTGGTTTCTCCAAGTGTGCTTTCTAGCAGGTGGCAGCTCAGGACTCCTAAAAGTGCAAACACGGTCATCATATACTCTTAAAGGCCGGGCCTAGAAGTGGCACAGCATGGCGCTGCATTGTATTCATTAAAGGGAATCACAGACCAAGCCAGCTTCATTGTGGGAGGAGACCACACCAGGTCATGAATACTGGGAGGAATGGTTCATTGGGGAGGCCATCTTATCTTTGAAGACGAGCCACCATGAACTGTCATCAACTTCTTGGATTCAAGGCTCTTACTGCTGTTTTAGTATCACAATGTCTTGGCTAGTGAGAAGAATGGCCGGGTAATTTTAAATCAACAACATAAGGCTCTCCCTCCTGAGTAATCCTAAAGTTTAGAAGGAGGAACTAATATTTCCCAAGAAGATCCTCTTAAATCAGAGTGATGCTCTATAGCCCTGAAGATAAAGATGACCTTAGGCATGTGTCCAGGTTAGCCTTTATGAAGAAGTAGGCCATATTGCCCCTTACGGATAGCATATTTTAATGCACAGCCAGAGATGAGATAATGGCAAATTAGGATCTGTGTAGGCCTTTACTTATAGCCCTCCTGTTAGCCCCAAAGCAATGACCGTTAGAGGCATATGGTATATACAAAAAGCAGGAGCATTCCAATGACACAGGCCTTGGTTTGGTTCCTTGTATCACCACTAAATGGCTTTGGGCACTATAGTCCTTGCTTCAGAGTAGCAATTTAATAAACGTTAGATTTTCTTTTGATCAGGTACGTCTGTGCCTTAACATAAACAACAACAAACAATTAGAGAGACTACACAATGAGTCAGGTAATGTTGTGGTTGCCGGGAATATTTTTACTTGATGGCTGGAGGATGTAGGGGGTAAAGGCCAGGGAGAAGTAGAGAATTACTCATGTACCTATTTGTGGCCCTGGGAAGCCAGCTAGATGGTGAAGTCATTCACTGGATTAAGGCATACAGCAGGAGGAGACCGTTTCTCCCCTCTTGTAGGATTTCCTGATTATTATAACACCATCTCTGAAACATTAACTCTGTTCCTTTGAAATCACGTTCTAGCATAGAAGTGGATGCATCAGCATTCACTGGGTGAGGCTCACATTACACAGAAACAAAAGAAACTTCTGTTTGGAAGTCACTGAGATTTTAGGTTGTTACCATGGTCTTACCCAGTGAAAGCTGACTAATGCAGAAACTACTACCAGAAGTGAGGTGTTACCGTAACAAAACAAAATGAAACAAAAACAACCAGGTTACGTGGCACTAGCTCATAGTCAAGCAGCAGGCAGGGAGGACACTATTTTTGAAGCTGGCAACAAAGTGACTCATGTTAGGCAGTGGCTCAACATTTGGTAAAACTACTTCCTGGGATAACTTCGAAGACAGATAATTTACCTAATGATGCTGTGGCTTTAGGAGAAGAGTTTGGCAAACAGAATGAGACTTGCGTGGCTTGCTTGCTCTTAGCTGCATGTGACAAGACGCTGTAAGAAAGAAATGAGTCCAGAAGTGCTTGTCCAGTTTTCAAGCAGTAATAAAAGGGAAAAGAGAGAATCAGGAACTTTCAGGACTTGTAGGATATAACTGATTCTCATCTACAACCCATAAAAGTTAAACTGAAAAATATGTTGAGCAAAAAGGCTAATTGTATTTTGGCCTCAAGGCAAAGTTCAAATCAAGGGTGTAAACTCCACACCCTTTGTTAAAACCTTTAAATGAATTAAGGCGGTGGCTCAGCAAATTATTTAAAAAAAATTTTTTTTTAATGTTTATTTATTTTTGAGAGAGAGAGACAGAGTGCAAGCAGGGGAGGGGCAGAGAGAGGGAGACACAGAATCCGAAGCAGGCTCCAGGCTCTGAGCTGTCAGCACAGAGCCTGATGCAGGGCTCGGGCTCACAAACCGTGAGATCATGGCCTGAGCAGAAGCCGGATGCTCAACCGACTGAGCCACTCTGGTGCCCCTCAGCAAATTATTTAAATTGGACAAAATAGTTAATGGAAAGGAAACTAAGGGTTTGCGCTCTCATGAAAGCATGGCAAGTTTGAAGTAGTTCTAATTAATTCTGGAAAGAGAGGCATATCTTGAACAGAATTCTGAGTATGGCTGTTGACATATAAATTTGGTTGGTGAAAATGCCAATAATGTTTTTGAGAGATTATTACTTCCAAAAGAGCTACAAGCATGAATTAAGAGACTATAACTATTATAGATACAAAATAGATTTGGGGCCTCCAAATTTCTGCCACTCAGCTCCGAAGGACAGAGTATTCTCTAGTGTCTTCTACACATGTGCCCAAAGAGGATAATGGAAAAGAAATTATCAAAGTATGGAGCAAAGAGCCATGGAGAGCAATACTGGCACCCAGGGAGCCCTGGTATCTGATCAAAGAATATTTCCTACTCCTGGGTATGGATTTATAGGATTTGTCCAGTCATATTTCAAAATTGCTATGGACCAATGACCACTTAGTACTTCTGTTTTCCCATTCTTCTTTAGAAGTGGGAGAGTTCATTGATGTTATCCTGGCCCCCTTCCACCAATTCCTGTTGAGTTTAAGAAAGAAAAGATAGCTGTCTTTTGGTTGTCTCTGGATTAAGAAGAGCCCAGCCACATTTTAATCATCTTTGGTGTAGAGACAATTATGAGAACTCAGACTTTTGACTTATTGTCATTAGCCTTTTGGCCTTTCCTTTAAGGAGTAGGTCTATTTTGTGTGCAGAAGGAAGGAAAGCAAATAGTTTTGAGCAGGGTACTTATTGTGGAATCTTGTTTTATGGTTCCCAACTTCTTCCTCCTTTCCAACAAGATTATATATCTCTACCTCTTGCCATGTGCTTTGCAGAGCATTCCTAGGGGGTAAGTGTAGTTCCTTACCCTTATTCCATTTAGTCATATAATTTCTGATTAATGAAATAGGAGTGAAATTGTCATGTGCCATGTGTGAACAGAAACTTTAAGAATCAATGCATGTGGCCTCTAGCTCTCTTGATCTTTTTTCTTTGTCATGATACCAATATAGAAGGTGTTTTTCCAGTCTGGTTTCTAGGATAAGGAAGCCTTTTTTTTTTTTTTTTTCTCCCCAGAATGCAGACAATCTACAGTCCACATGTAGTATGAATAAGAAATAAATATCTTTTGAGGGGCGCCTGGGTGGCTCAGTTGGTTAAGTGTCTGACTTCGGCTCAGGTCATGATCTCACAGTTCGTGAGTTTGAGCCCCATGCCGAGCTCTGTGCTGACAGCTCAGGGCCTGGAGTCTGCTTCATATCTGTGTCTCCTCCTCTCTCTGTCTTTCCCATGCTTATGCTCTGTCTCTCAATAATAAATAAATGTTAAAGAAAAAAAGAAATATCTTTTGGAAGAAGCCTCTGAAATTTGGGGATTTTTGTTATTGTAAGCTTGCTGCCATCACATAGCTGACTGATACATCTTGATATTGGACTAGTGGCCCTGTGGGGCCCAGGGTGGTCCTCTCTCAGATCTCTGGGTTACAACTCTAGAATTTCACTAGTTTTTGATAGTTTTATTAATCACAGTTTACCTCCTGCCTTTCAAAATTCAAGCAAATGAGGGATACTTTTTTTTTCTGAGGATATCATCATAATTTGACTATAAGCAATGTATTACAGTATGAGAGTACACAAAATACAAAAGGAGTAGTGTTAATGGAGTGACATAAAAACTTTATTTCACATATGTGAAATAGATATGAATAGATATGAAATAGATATGAGTCTATCTGCTAATTATATAACATTTTAGAAGTGCAAGAAAGTATAAAGAAAATATTATCCACTGTGCAATATTACTCTATTTAAATTTTTTTCTTTTTAAATAAGTCAAACTTTAAAAAAATTGCAACTATAATATAAATAATTCTACATACCCTTATCTCAGATGCCCTAAATGTTTACATCTTATCACATATATGTCATCATTCTTGGCATGTATCTTTGCCTGTCATTACCTTTTTTTTCGGAGTGAATTTAGAATGAGTTGGAGACGTGATGTCTTTTTATTCCTGAATACTTAAGGATGTATTTCCTTTAAAAAAGGATAATATCTTCCATAACAAAGGTTAATTTAGCAAAATTAGGAAATTAAACTTGGTACAATGCTATTGTCTAATCTATAGACCTCAACCAAATATCTCTAATGATCTCAACAATGTCTTTTATGACAAAAGAAAGAAACCCTGCTGTTGGATCTAATCTATGATCATGAATTACATCTACTCCTCATGCCTCTTTGGTCTCCTTGAAATTGGAAGAGTTAGTTCCTCAGTCTTTTTATTTTCTTTCTTTTATTATCTTGACACTTCTGAAGACTCCTGGTCAGTTTTGTACACCATCTCTCAAATTGGTGTGACTTTTTTCCCCCTGTGATGGAATTCAAATTATGTAGTTCTGGCATGAACATCAGAGAAGTAAAATAGTGACCTTCTCATCACATTATATCAGCCACGGGATGTAGATTTGTCCCCTTACTAAAAATGTTAACTTAGATAATTTGACTAAGGTGGTATCTACAGGCTTCATTTTGTAAAGTTACTCTTTCCCACTTTGAAATTAATAAGGGTTTGGAGAGAAGATACTTTGAGACAAGGTAGATGTTTTGTTCCTCACTAAAATTTTACCTGATAAAGTTTTAGCATATATTAATAATTCTTACTTGACTCACTTTTATTATGGTTGTCAGATAGTGACTTTATAATTTTATGATCATTCATTTGTTGAAATTCTATAAAAATAACTTTTCTATTTTCTTCAGTTTTTTAATTAAATTGATTAATACATTTCCCCCCATACATTTTTTTAAACTTGAAATTATACTATGCTGAACTTAATTAATTTCAGTATAAGCTCATGGATTCTTTATTTTATTCTGTGGGTTATAAACCATTACTATTATTTTTTCAGATATTCAAACTGTCCTAGATTTGGCCAGTGGGATTCACATGAAACTGGTTTCTGTGCCCTTTTGACACACCCCTGTCATTTTTTTGAGCACTTACATACTGTTGGGGACAAGATGATATCTCAAGCACATCTTACATTTTCCCAGTTTCATCCCTGGAATCAGCCATTTATCTAAGGATTCCTGGTTCCTTCCAGTGGGGTATGGTATTTGGAAACCAAGATCTGGATGCTAGGTATTCCTGTTGCTACCAAGGAAGATATTATTTCAACATTTAATATTTAATTTAACATTTTGGTATTTCTTTTTGCAATTTTTTCTTGTATGTTATTTTTAAACACTTGAAATTGAACCATGCTGAAATTTTTATTCCTGATTTTTCATTTTAACGGTATAACATGAGTATTTTATGGTTCTTCCAAACAACTTTTTAGATGATTAAATAATTTTGTAAGCAGACACTGCCAAAAATTACTTTTGCACTTGGCATCATTGGGAAATTAAGTTATTTTCAATTTACTTTTGTAATTCACAATGAGTAATAATGATTACATTTGTTTTTAAGATGCTTTCACAAGCAGTCTCTATTTTAATTATCAAAACAATCCCACAAGCTAGGCATTATGATGCCCTTTTATAGTGGAAGATTTTGAGACTATGTGGCTCAGAGATACTCCATGATCCCATGCTCATTGGAGTCAGAATGAAGCCCAGTTCCCTCTGGTTGACTTATATCGCCAATCACCAGCTTATGTGTATGCATTTGTCTTACTAACTTAAATCTAAAGCTACCTGATGGCAAAGGCTGTGTTTTAATGTCATCGTGTCCCCAAAATTTTAGTACACCACAGATACTCAATAGAAATTTATCACTTAGTTCAGAAAAGTCTGAAAAGTCTTTGGCCCAAGCAAATTTTTGGGAAGCTTTTTCACTGGAAATTACTTATTAAAGCGCATCTCCCTCCTTTTCGGACATTGGTGACCAGACATCTTATTTATGGCAATTCTTTGCAGGGGTTGTCATCAGCAAGGGAGGGAGAGAAGAGCAATCTGTTTGGATAAGGAGGGGTAAACCCAATAAATTTGCCAGCTGCATTTGCTATCTTAGCAGCAAAACAAGTCCTCCCACAACTGCCTTTAACTGTAACAGAAGATAGAGGACATGATAATAAACTATCCCATGGTAGGGATCCTTATCTGCCACAGATTATGAGCCCAGATATCACATGGGGACAAATGTGTAATTAATGATATTGTTCCAATTAGGGCCTGGCTTAGCTGAAAAAAGCACAAAATCAAAATCCCTCCATCCTTAGCCACTTCCTTGCAGACTTCCGGACCAAGAGGCTTTTTGATGTTGATTGTCTCCTTGCAGCTTTCAGTTGAGGACAAGCCAAATTGCACCACTTGTGCTAATTATCCCTCTCCTGAGATTGCAGATTCCTAGTTAATGGGGAATCAGTCCAAACTCCTTACTGATTTTCCAAGGTGGTCGCTCTGTGCTGGGGACCTGGGCCAGCATAGACCTCAGCTTCCACTGGCTTGAATATTTCCTCCTGGGTCCATTTACCAGGAAAGTGAAGGACTTTAGGACTTTGAAGAAAGAGTGGGAATAATAGGTGCTCCTACAGGGAAAGATAACCCATCTCCTCCTCTGGATCCCCTAACTCAGCCCATGGCTTTGCCATCTTCCTGGCTTCCTCCACCATACCCTTACATACAGGCCCCCAACATCTAAGTACATATCAATCCCTGTTGTTTGTGCTGTTTAAATGTTTCCCATGTCTTACTTCACCTGTCCTCACTGCCATTGCATTTACTTCATTGAGGCTCCAATCATTCAGGTGACAGGACGTAGAGCTGGTATTTGAACTCAGAATTCAGGTGCCAAGTCTCATACGTTTTGCAATCTGGTGTGTGTTTTATTTAGTTCACTAGTTTAATTGCAGCAAGCTAGAGCAGGATTTAAAATGGAAAATACTGAGCTGAAATATTTTTATAAGTCATGTTCTTGGTGGGAAGGCATAAGGAACAACTACCCTCCTGATTATGGTTACGGTCATATTGTTGCCATTGGTAAATTTTCTATAGGACCTCATAGCAAAGTGAGAAAGAGATTGTGCTGGTTCTTTCCACTGGCTCCACTGTAACCTCTACCAGTCCATGCCCAGGAGGCTAACTTGTTTGCATTGCTTTGCTCAGATTCTCTTGCTCCCCAGCTGTGGTTGGGTTTGGCCTATGGAAAGCACCAGCAGGAGAATGCTACATGGGACCTGGCTCCATTTCTACCAGAGAACTTTGTATGGTTATATCCCTTTATGAAGGGTAGAGCTCCTATCAAGTGACCCTCTTTGACAGCTGTAGCTCTCTCTTTTCACTCCCCTAAACACTACCTAACTTGTTCTTTCAGACCAAGGAGTGGCCGTGGCTCCCACCGTTGCTAGCCCTGGGGTGCTGCACACTCCTTGTTAGTTTCCTTTGATCCTTCCCACACCTCTATAAATAGTTCCTTCATTAAATTCTCCTTTATTACCTGTTTGAGTGTGCCATTTCTTTGCTGCATGACCATGATTTAGGGCTTTGAGTAACTCAGACCCAGTCACAAGGAGTAGAAGTACACGGACAAAGATATGGCGTGCTTGATTCTAATCAAATTCTGAGCCCTTAATATGGAAATCAAGAGCTTCTACTAGGTAAAATTACCCTATTAACTGATGATAATAAGAGTATCAAGCTTTTACTATACTTTTATCATGCGCCCGACACTGTTCTAACCATTTAATATGTATTAACTTGTTCTATCCTCACATCTTGTAAGATAGGTACTATTTTTGTCACTATCTTCTAGATGAGGAAACTGAGATACAGAATGGTTGAAGATCTTGCTTAAGGCCTTGCACTTTAGTGTGTCAGTCAAAACTAGACAGTCTGGTTCCAAGTCCTTGATTTCTACACTAGACGTGTCCAGATGGACAGAAAGTCAGTGCCAATGGATACATAATGAGAATGCATTTAATTGCCCAAATTATACAATCATCTGAATGTAACTTTTGAAGGTAAAATCCATAATGCTTGAAAACTATTTTTAACTTTGGTATTTCTAACATAAATGCTAACACCCAGTAGTGCCAGTTTTAGAAACCTATAATTTATTTAGGCAGATGGAAATGGATATTGTGTATTGATTTGAATGTTAAACACTATTTAGACAGTGCAGTGCTATGAAAAGGACCCAGATGTGGGGTCTCCCCATTTGTTAGCTGGACCACCTTGGGTAAGTCACTTAATTCTCTTGGAAATTTGCTTCCTTGTCTCAGGTTTACTAGGTCTCTAGCCCAGCCCTCATCTGATGGACATGGTCATCCTCAACATGACTGCCATGAACACAACATCAACAACTAACATTTGCTTACTGGTGTGATTTATAATGCCCAGACATATGTGTTTATTTATCATATTTCAAAAAAGAAGACATTCTGCCTTAGGTTGAATACTTACTGGGATTAGGATCTTGTTACCTTCTCAGGAGGCCAGTCTTGAAGGGTGGCCTGACTACTTACAGGGCAGTTAAAACACCTGCAGGAAGTCCAGGTAAATAGGGTGTTATAGTTGAGAAGGAGAACAAAGAGGCTTTAACTGTTGGTGAAGTTTTAGGAGGTGAGATGTGACAGGTTGAAGGACACAAAGGATGCTTTAGGATAAAGTCTCCAGGAGACCCCCTTGAACTGAAGACCTGTTACCTGCAAGGGATTTTGTGATTGCCTGGGTCACTGTTCCCTGACTTTCTCCTCTACCCCTTCGTACTTTTGTTCATGCCATACAATTTGTCTAAAACGACCTCAGCCTGTCCAGTGAAACCCTTAAGGACAGATAAAACCTCTGAAGCCCCAGAAATTCAACCAGAGACTTCTCTCTCCCTCCAGAACTCTGTGTGTTCTGTTTGGACATCGTTCATGGCATTTGTGTATGTGTGCCGTTATTATTTGTGTACATACTGAATCTCCCCCACTAGGGGTGAACTCTGTGCATATGAGTGATTAGACTGGCTCTTATAATCTTTGTCAGATAGATGGCGTGGAGGTCTCCAAAGCCAGTTTCTAATGCTTAGCACACATGCATATGTGCACAAGCAGATGAACCAACTGCAAATTCATGCACACAAGTCTGGCATGAAAATACCTGCAATGGCATGTTCGTAAGTGGACCTTTGTAATCCACAAATTAGTCTTTGTTCTCAGACCTAAGACACTGGAAGCTATTTTGGCAGACAATAAAGAGCTCGGATGCCGTTTCACGCATAACACTGTATATGATTCCTTAATATTAGATCCATATTAGCTTTCAGGCCCACAGATAATGCCAGCCAATGTAAAAGGTAGTAGCCAGTTCCAAAATTATACTGTTGCCTAAAATCCTGTTAATTGCTGTTTTCACACACCCATCCTTGCTTGCCAGCCACTGCTAAGGGTGCCTGCCTCCGTGGTTAGAAACTCACCAGCATATAAATGGCCAGACACATTTTTTAATGGCAACTCCTTCCACTCTGTAGAAATACTGAAATTATTGTCAGCAAAGAAAACTCTGGAATTGTTGGGAATCTGGAAATGGGGGGCGACATTTTACCTCATCAGCAGATACCAGCCTCTGAGTTCTGTTTTTTTGGCTGCATGCTGGGGAACAGAAGCCAGCACTTGACAATCTTATATAATTGGGGGGGGGGGGGGCGGGGGAGGTGCATTGATTGTGTGTGTGACTCTTGATGGCACACCCAGCCGATACCTGGAAATTATCTGTACTTGATAAGCACCGAATTTTTGGTTAAAAGTGATCAGTCTCCTCTCATTTAAGCAATTGAATTAAAAGTTACTTTTTGTCTTCTGGAAAAGACAAAGAGGAAAAATCCATTTGTACATCTTGGAGGCGAGACGAGTTCAGAGACTAGGGCTGCTGGGACTGAACCCTTGCAGAGTTACAAGGGGAGGCCCCTCTTGCCCGGGATGGGTGGATAGACACACAGTGGAAGGAGCCCTGTGTCTGGTTGGGTAAAATCAGAAGCCCCAGGGGAGAGCAATGGGGACCCTGGGGTGGCTGGAGCAAGTTGTTCTGACTTGGTAATTGTGCACTTGTCTGTGCAGATATTGGGTTAGACTCAGATTCCCTACCAGACCATCAGCACTGGGAGGGCGGGACACTCTCATGTGACTTATCTTTATATCTTAGAACCTAGCACATGCCTGGGGTGTAGTAGGCCCACCCTGACTACTCCTGTGCTAAATGAACCTGCCTGCTAATCAAGTCCCTGGCTCAGCCTTTGCTCAGCCCTCAACATATCCCTATGGCCTCCCTTCCTCAGCCTGATCCTGGCCTCTTCTCCCCACCGATCCACAGGGGTTGGAATGCACAGGGACCCAACTTGACCTTGTCCAGCCTGGTGTTGGGAGTGGGGAGGAGCACTGCTCATTGACTTGCTAATTGCAGGCCAGGAATCAGTGTCCTCTCTGGGAGGTAACTTAGCAAGTGGCCCTTCCTCTTGAAACTTCATCTGCACCAGGAGATTTTTTTTCCTGGAGCCCTCAAATGTTCGAGGAGGGGCAGGTGTGGTGCAGGACTGCGCTTGCCAAGCCAGCTCCTCGCATCCTGTGAAAGGAGCACAGAGGGCCTCTCCCTTCCCTCCGGCCCTCAGGTGCAGGATCAGAGGACCTGACAATCTTCTGTTTATCAGGCGGCTTTGTGCCTTTTAAGGGGGAGCTGGGTGGCATGTAAGCCGACCTCTGAAAGGCAGAAAGCTGCCAGCTGTGCACAGCTCCAGCCAAGCTGTCCCCCAGCACTGTCCTCCAGGGAGCTGTGAGCTGGTGGCTCTCCTCCCGCCCTCACAAGGACCACTGACTTGAAATGAGAAGTCCCAACCCTGAAGACTCAGCTGACATAAGGTGGCTCTTCTGCAGCTTTATGCACAGTTTCAGCCTTCCCACCTGAGCCTTTGTGATCAGCAGAAGAGAATTCTGGCCATTTGTGACTTCAAATTGAAATAATAATAATAATAGTGATTATACTACCATTTATTGAGAGCTCACACTCTGTGCCAAGCATTGAGTTAATGATTATTAACTCGTTCCTTTCAACCCGGGAGGAACACTATTATTAAGCTCGTTTTTAGGTGAGGAAAACAGGCTCAGATCACAACTTGCCCACAGCCACGACATGGCTACTAATTAGTAGAACCAGGACTTGAACCCCAGGAGTTGGATCCAGGCTACTCTACTCTAGCTCTGGTTAAGCTACTCCATTCTGCCCCTTGCATGGATCTTTTTGGCCTGGACTTTGTCTCTCCTCCTACCTACAGAAGTCAGATTTTGGCGTGTGTTATGTCTCTTGTGTGGCTCATCCCTCTTTGCAGTCTCAACATAAATGTGACATCTTCAGATTTATTTACTGTAACAAGAGTGTTCTCTCACAGTTCTGGAGATGGCACTCCCTGTGGATGTTCCAGGGGAGAGAGAGTATGTTCTCTGCTTCTCTCCTAACTCCTGGTGGCCGTGGCAACCCTTGTGTTCCTTGCCTTTTAGACAATCAGTCTGATCTTCGCATGACTGTCTCCTCTGTGTGTCTGTGTGTCCTTTTCTGTCTGATCAACTCTCCTTCTGCCTTTCTGTTAGAGGGACATACATCATTAGATTTAAGGCTCCCCTGGATCATCCAGAATGATCTCATATCAAGATCCTTAATTTATCACATCTACAAAGACCCTTTACCCAAATAAAGCCATATTCACAGATTCTGGGTATTAGGACATAGATACATCTCTTTGGAGCCACCATTCAGACTACATTAGCCAATGCAAAGTGGATCCTACTGTGCCCTCCATCACATTACCCTGTTTTCTTCCCTGTGTAGCATTTTTCACTGTCTAAAGTCTCCTTATTTCTTTGTGTGTTTTCATCCATTGTGTTCTCAACCAGAGTGCTGTTGGCTTTTGAGCAGGGCAAATCTTCAACTTTGCAGAAATGAATCCTTGATTTCAGGACACTTAGCATTTTACAATCCTGGTAGAACCTGAATGCCAGAGCAGGGATGAGGTGTGGAGGGAAAGTCTTCTCGACAATCACCCTGCCCCCCAGTCCACCATATCTCCCACAAACACGTGATGTCCCCACGTGGAAGGTAGTACCAGCCCGGGGTCATAACCACCAGTCTATGTGTTTATCAGACATGTCTTTTCACAGGAACAGAAGTTCCATGGGGCCAGGGACCTTATTGGGCTTGCGTACTATTGTATTCCCTGAGTCCCCAACAATGCCTGGCCTTGAGTAGGAACTCAAAATATATTCTCAGGGCACCTGGGTGGCTCAGTCCGTTTAGCGTTGGACTTCAGCTCAGGTCACGATCTCACAGTTCGTGAGTTTGAGCCCTGTGTTGGGCTCCAAGCTGACAGTGTGGAGCCTGCTTGGGATTCTCTCTCTCTCCCTCTCTCTCTGCCCCTCCCCCAATCATGTTTCTCTCTCTCTCTCTCTCTCAAAATGAACAAATTAAATTCAAATATATATATATATATATATATATATATATATATATATGTGTATGTACATATATATATATATATATATATATATATACACACACACATATTCTGAATGCATGTAGAAGATAGGGATGCTCTTTCTGGAAATGTGTGACAGATTTTTCTCTTTAAGTTGCTCCAGCTTAAGAAGGAAGGGTCACATGATAGGTCTCAATAATAATGAAAAATAACCCGGGAAGTCTATATCCTCACTCCAGCTTCCCTCACTCCCCATCCCCCTGCCCCACTCCCCCTTCTCCTTTGCAGGCTTGTGGGGGGACTCAGACCCATTCTTTCCCACTTCTCCTGCTGTCTGCCATGTGGTTCTTCGCCGTCCCCCTGAGGTCACCTTGGGTCTCCTGTCATCCCCACAGGCTTCCTCCCCGGTCACTGCCAAAGAATTGGGGGATGAGGTCCAGACCAGTGTCTCGTGATCCTGCCATCTGGCTAAGTGGCTACCCTTCCACCCTTGCTGGTCTCCAAAGCAAGTTGCCATTTTATTTACCATCTATGTGAACACAGGTAAGTCACTTTACTTCTGTGATCCTCAGAAACCTCATCTGTAAGCCAGGAATGGCTTGGTGGGATTATTAGCAACTATAGCCCCTAACAGATATAGTTATACAAAAATTCTTATTTTATTTTCCTTGTCTTTAATAAAGAAAAGAGAGACTGGAAGGGGTATAAAGAAGCTCCCATCTTTACCGGGATTACAAAGACATCCCCAGTTTGCTTTGAAGGGAGTGGCAGCCTGTGGGGTGGACGGATCTAGGCAAGGCCTACAGGTACACACTCCTGTCTGGAATCAGATTGGATTAATGCAGAAACGAGGAAGGCAGTATTGCCCAGTGGTCAGACAGAAGGGCTCCAGGGTCAGTAATCCCAAATGTGACCTTGGGCAAGGTTTATGTAAGGACAGAGAAAATAAATAACTCACCCAAGGTCATATGGCTGGACATGACAGAGCTGGGAATCAGCCTTTGCGATAGCAGAAGTCAGTGCTTTTCCTAGCACACCATCCTGCCTGCCTTCGAGAATGGCCCAGGAAAGATTGCTGTTGCAGGCCCTGGGGCTGAAAAGCAGCCAAGAATGGTTTTGCTCTGCCCAGTGGGTGACTATTTGAAGGACTGCTTCAGGTTTCCAAATACAGTGGGAAGCAGAGGCATAGATGAGAGAAATCGGTGTGCACTCCCCAGGCTACATGGGAGGCTGGTGGTGATAACCACATGTATACACACGCGTGCACATGCACCACCATGACTACCACCGTGCAGGCACCACTCCAGCCTGGGCCACCTTGAGAAGCCAGCACGGGGCTGGGCAGCCACTCACAAATCAGCAAGGCTGAGGCAGAAAGTTATGTGCAGGCAATCGAGAGGCGGTTGTACAAGGGTCATCGCCTCCATTTAGGTGTCAATTGTGTCATTTCCAGCTGTTCCTCCACTCAACAGCTGGAGCTCAATATGCTCAGGGCTTATCTGGAGGCCCCCAGCCAGGGAACTCAATATTAAGCTGGCTTCCAGGATCTAGGAAAAGCAGCTACCCTTGCAGCAAACCACAGAGGAAAGGCCCCCTTTTTTCCATCCATTTAAGCAATGGTGGCTCTTTGGGAACAATATTGGTGCTGCCTAGAAGTGGCTGGCCTAAAGCAAACTGCAGCTGGGGAGGGGCAGATAGCTTCATACAAAGGTACAAAGTGTGCTAATCCCTTTACAGGGGCTGTTCCATTTTGTCCAGTCCTAGGATGTGGTGGCATTATTATTATTTCCATTTTACACAAAGGAGGTAAATAGTTTGCCCTACATCAGACAAAGCATAATCTGCAAAACCGATGGCTGATGGCAGATCTGTTTGGCCTAAGAACCTAGGCTAGGTATCACCTACAATCAAAACCAGTCTCCACAAAGGGCTCTGGTGCAGTTTGGAAATACACTGCCAGGTTGATCAGATTCCTCCACTTAGGAGGTGGGCCCGCAGTGGACCTGCTCCAGGAGAGGAGGGAGGAGCCCCCCTAAGCAGAGATCACAGGGGTCTGGGGGGGAGCGCTTAGCTAGGCCTCAAATGGAAACCAAGTGTGAATAGGAGGGAAACACTACTTAGGAAGGCAAGAACGTGTCTTCTCTCATGGTGTCAGCAACATCAGAGTAATTTGGAATGGAAATAGTGACTTTATCTTTTAATCCCACCTTTGGTTCTGCTTTCCCACCCTTTCCCCTTCCACAAAACCAAAATGCACCCTTTTCTTCCTCTCTCTCCTGCTACCTAATTATCTTGTTTGGGCAATAGCAAGTACCTGCGCCACACTATTGGGCCCTGAACCCATGCCAAGCCTTACTAATTAATTATAACATTCCCTTCCAGAAAGCCCAGAGACTGCCTGAGATTTCTTCTTAAAGCAGAACTCTAGGAATTTACTTGTAATAGTTGTTAGCTCATACGCTGAAACCTAATGGAATACGTGGTTACTCATTCATTCACTTGTTCCTTCATTAAATATTTGTGAAGGACCTGTGTATATTCTAATGATGTGGACCAATCGCCTCAAGTTAAAGATGGTGAAAATGGTCAGAGAGCAAAGGGACTTGACCTTTGATTGCTGATGGGGCAAATGTTGTGGGACATAGGAAGGTGGGCAGTGCTGTGAGCGATGGAAGTCATGGGATTAGCCCTCTGGCATGTCATTCCTGACCACGAGACCCTCTGGGTTCATGGCTCTGGAAAGGTGAATCTGTCTGGTGACCAGAACCAGATATAAGGACATCTGAGCTGGGGAGTCTGGGTTCCACGGAGGACTCTGTCACTGATTTGGTGTGCCCCACGAGTTCTCTGGGCCTCAGCTCACTCTGGTTCATTGAACTGTCACTACACTTCCACTATGCGCCAAGCACGGGGCTGGTGAAACAGATACTTTTCAGTCTCCTGTTTCTCTTCTTTTAAAGACCAGTGGATCAGCTGGTCCCCAAGGCCACTTTAACCTCTGATATTTTCTAGCACTTGGGGAGGCCATCTTAGGAACAGGACTCCTGGTTCTGGCCAGGGAACCAAGTCATTCTGTATCCTGGCCTTTGATTGATGCTGTTGATGGGAAGGCCTGTGGGTCACAGATTGCCGGCCCGAGGGTGAATCCCATCCCCGTGTTGTTCCGTGTTCTCTTATGCTCAGGCTCGCAAGCATTGCAACATTTGCTCAGTTTTGGCTCAGGCCTTGAGTCATTATTTCTTCTTCGACCATCCAGAAGCCCCTGACTTCTAACTTCTTATTAGATCAGAAAAAGCAGAGACTGTGTACCTTCCCTGTCCTCTCCCTGACTCCAGGTCATCTAAGAGTTAGCTGCGGGGCACACCATTCCTTCCAGAGGAATTCCAGAAAGAGCAACTCAAGTATAAGGAATTTTCAGTGGTGGTAGGCTGGCAAATAAGTGTATACACCCAGACTTTAAGCAATCCTTTAATGAAATGAAGGATGATCGTGAAATGCCGTGCAATAAAAATAATAAAAAAAAGCCACGTGCTATGCCTATGACCAAGCTGGAAGGAAAAAAATAAGAAAGACACTGTGCGTACACATATGTATTTGGAAGGTGTATTTAGGAAGTGTGTCCAAAGTACAATGCAGTAGGTAAGTACCATAAATGCATGAGTTTGGAACAGAACAGAAAAAAAGAACAAAATAGAGAGGCTATATATTAAGCTATCCTTAGATGGTGGAGAAAAGACATTGAATATTTTCTACTGAGCGAGTTCAATAGGTTGGATTTGCAAGATTCTCTCGAAACTAAGTTATATGACTATGCAACATGCCTGCAACTTGGTGAGCAGTGTGCATATGCTAAGCTAGCAGGAGATCCCCGAATAAGAAAGGCTCCGTCTAGACCCATGGGCTAATCCATTATTTTGTGCTAAAATATATCTCTGTGTTAAAATGATAGCTGTCTAGAAATATTTGTGAGTGTGTGTGTATGTATATGTGTATGTGTGTGTATATATATCGTATTCACGCAGAATCCATATCTTTACCAGCCCTGCCCCCCTTAACAGCCCAGCACGCCTTGTGGCACTTAGTTGGGGCTCACTGCTCATTAAATGTTTCTTGAATAAACTGATTGGAATGCAATTGGATCCTTTTTCTGTCATGTAATGATTCCTCCTGTCCTCAGGGTGCCGCCTACTCAAAGGTCGTACAAATGATGCATTTAGAAGTTTCTGTTCTGGCTCCGTATGTTTTTAGTTCATCTGTGATTCCCTTACCCAAATCCCTTTTAATGTGCACGGAATGCCAGGGTCCACTGCAGTTCTTGTGTGACCTAATAAAAACAAGAGCTGACAGCTGCAAAAATCGGAAATTGTTCCCACCTGTGGCTTTGGAGTGTGAAAATTGTTGTCTTTATAATAGGATTTATTGTACAACAGTAACAATAACAATGATGTTATTAGTAATCATATAATGCCTGCTATATCTTTAGAGGCTACTGTGAGGGAGGAACTATGCTGGACATTTTTCATATATGAAAATGAAAATGAAATTACTCTTATTGCTAAAAGTAATATTAATATTATGGCATGAAGCATGGTGCTCAATTCATTATGCATGTTATCAAATCTGTGCATCTCTGTGAAATAACTGTCATTATTTCCTCGTGCAGATGGTGAAATTGAGGCTCCAGGAGGGCTGAGTTACTCTCCTTGAGTTACCCAGACAGTGAGGGGTGGAGCCAGAATTCACACTGAAGGAAAACTGTCTCAGAGGCCCGTGCACTTTCTGGTACGGACACACAGTCAGGGCAGTGGTAGAAAGCGTGGAGGGACACAAGTCGCAGCCTCTGGCGGCGAAATCACCACAGTGGCCACCACCCGGGGGCGCAGCGTGGAGTGGAGGAGGTCAGGTGAGCCAGGCATCCAGACGGGTGCAGGGAACAGTAGGGACTCAGGCAACAATGGCTTCTGCCTCTCCCTGCGAGGCAGCGACTGTGACTAATGTAATAGTGTGAAATGTCTCGATTTTCTTTCTTTTTGAGTGACCTGCAGATATTTCTAAACCAGTTTTGATGGGGATTCATTTCTAGTGGCTATAGAAACACTCATAGAAATACTCCCATTAGACTTATGTGCCTGTTAATCTCACATGTGGATCCTCACGGCAGAGGTTACTATGATAGACCAACACATAATAAAGCTGATAATAGTCAAGTGGCAAAAGCCCCAAACTTTTTAATACTGTAAGCTTTCTGTCTGAAAGATGTCATTTCTTTCAACGGCTTCAAGTTTCTTCAAGGCAGAAAACCATTGAAGCTGCAGCGTAGCTGAACATCTGTCTTATCATGTGGGCAGATATTGGGATTAAATTAACTAGAAATGAATAGAATGATGTATGACAGGGTGCAGATGTCCCAGGCACAGTGTGATAATTTCATTGCAAAACTATGTAATGAATTCCATACATTATGGAAGTACAAATGTACCACTTTAGGTAATTGTGATGAAAAGGTATAATGTGCAATGCATAAACAGAGCGTGAGCCCAGGGGCATTTCTCCTCTGCTATTTCTCTTTAGTCATTTCAGAATGACTTTATTTGGTTTAATGCAAGCCTATTATTATTATTATTAGAGCCTTATTTTTTTTGGTCAGCCCCTTCAGCATTTCTTGCCTGGTTGGTATAAGAAATATTTGGAGTACAGGAATAGAATTTGGGCGGGTCAGAGCTTTGGCCACCTGGAGAGTAATGGCCGGAGACAGGATTTACAAAAATATTTTGTTGTCAGAATTTCAGAGCAGAAGCTTACTCTCTTCTCTCTTCTGTCTCTCTCTGTTTCCCGCTCTCCCTTTTCTTTCTGGTAGGCGGGGGAGATTGTTTTGCCCTCTCCTGCTATTCCGTGCATAGGGATTCAGGGTAATATAATGGAAAGAAATCCGGTTTTAAAGCCAGAAGATTGAGTTTCTGCTTCTGACTATGCTCTTAACTGCTGTGTGAACTTGGGCAAGGCACTCCACCTCTCTGAGCTTCTATCTCTCTCCTCAATTTTAAAATGCTGCTAATAATACTATATCCCCGTTTTGCCAGGTATGAATGAGGGAACTAGAACATGAGCTCTGAGAAGAGGGAGACTGTGTCTATCTTGCTCACTGCTTTATCTCCAGTGCTTAACAAAGTGATCACACAGAACAGATAACCCAATAATTTTTTTTTTTTTAGTTTATTTGTTTTGAAAGAGAGATTGCAAGGGGCAGGGAGAGAGAATGAATCCCAAGCAGGTTCTGCACTGTCAGCACAGAGCCCAATGCAGGGCTCGGTCTCATGAACTGTGAGCCGAAATCCAGAGTTGGACACTGAACCGATTGAGCCCCCCAGGTGCCCTGATAAAATGTTTTTTTAAATAAGCATATCGATGATTTATATGAAAGTACCTAGCCCAATGCCTGGCATGTAGGAGACACTGAATTAATATTTCTTGAATTTCGGCTGGTTTGAAGAAGTTCATCTGCAGGGACCTTCAAACTGGGTTTTGGTAACACGTTCACTGAACGGCCCATTACGCGACCAAAGTCCCTGGCCAGGTACCTGTTACAAGCCAAGCCCCAGAGAAGGGCTGAGGGTGCCTCCCGGCACAGAGGGCAGTGGAGCAAGGCCAGAACCCCCTTCCTGATCAGCCCCATGCTTGCCTGCTATGCAACGCTGCCTGCCTGCCTGCCTGGGACAATGGGAGCCAAAGTCAGGGCTGGCCTGAAGCAGAAATCCCTGTGCTCCTGAAGAGAGGCGTAACTTCACTAGCATGGTTTTGATCAAGAAACAAGAGGAAGGTTTCATGCTGCAACAAATGCCTGGCCTGTGGTCCTGCTTCACAGTGAGGAGGCCACACCTCGGGTCACAGCAGGGGCCAGTCCGGGCCCTGCTTCTCTCTCCATCCCACTGCTCTGTTCACACAGCAGCCCCCTGCACCCCGCTTCCACTTAAGTCTGCTCTCTACCGATTATTTGCCTGGGGTGACATCAGTGGAAAATGTGAGGAGATGGGAGCAGAGCCGAAACCCTAGCCTTCCCTGGGAGGCCAGAAAAGCCTGTTTTCAATGCTCCGATTGGTCCCCTATTTCCCCAGCTTGTTTGTGCCATGTAATGCTTTCTGCACATTGAAGCAGGGTGCCCGGGGTGATTCGAGGCCACCAGAGCCCAGGTCTCCCTGCCCACCAGACAGATGCTTTGCTGTCTGGCCTCTCTGCTTAGCCCAGACACCCCGAAACCAGGCCCAAGGAGGGCTGCTAGGGCAGACAATCCACGTGGTAGGGCTTCCTTCTCCCCTGGAGCCCTAAAAGCTGTGGATTGGGGGCTTGTCACTGCATCTCTTCCTTCCCCAGCTCAGATCTTCCCACCCCTCTCTTCTCCCCACGAGCTTCAGGCCTGTCTGCAGGCTCTGAATTTTCTGCCAAATTTGGATGCCTTGAAAGGAACATTGTTCCAAACAGAGACTTCGAGGAAGGTGCTAATCTTCCGCTGCTTATCAAATTTGAGCAAAAAATGTCGACATCCCACTTTTCCAAGTGCTAGCTCAGCTCTTCTGTGTTCAACTGCGAGAGGGACCAGCTGTGTGTCTAGCTGGGGATAAAGACCCTACTGGACTCCACAGCCCTCCTCGCGGGCCCCACAGGACCCAGAGGTCAGCAGGGGCTGTGGGCAGCTGGGTGGTCTCTCCATCCCCAGCAGCACAGACCCGCTCGATTCCAGGAGAGACGTCCCATTTGTGGCTTCTGTCACTGCTACTGCTGAAACTCTCAAGGAAAAAAAAAAAAAAAAATGCAGCCGCGAAGTTCCTGCTCTAAATATGGAGAGAGCTCTTCATTTTCTCACGATGAAAGACATATTTGGGATCATCTGGTTTTCCAAGCAGATGCCCAGTTTATCTCACTTTAAATCAACTCTTTCTGACTGGACCCTTTCCTGGATGAATTAATTGAGCGTGGCTAAAACCAAAATGCTCTCGCGATTAAGGAGCTAGGCATAGGGGCGCTGTGTCAAGGATGTCAGCTTGCGAGGAGGGTGTCGAGTTGTTTACTTCTATTCTCATAACAGAAGGAACAGGCAGGCTCAGCCCACTGGAAATAATTTTGAATAATCTCACTCTATTACTCGAAGCGAAATTGAGTCTGCTCAAGCTACCCTAGTGATCCGACATCTCAGTGAAACTGGGAAACTAATATCCAATTCACGCGGCATAAAATAAGTGACATAAGGAAAAGCAGGATGAAATCTGGAAGTTTTTAGTTTTTGATTTGTACGGCTTGTCTTCTATTAGTGGATCAGCTCACTAATGCGGCTCACACAGGGGAAGGGGTTTCATTAAGCTGCTGGTCATTAGTGGCGGTGGGCGTGCGTGTGTGTGTGTGTGTGTGTGTGTGTGTGTGGCAGCTGTTGATGCCTGACACTGATATCTGATATACATTGCCCTGCATAAATCAAATCTAAACAGAGAATTTGTCTAAGAAATGGAAGTGGAGCCCCGACTTACCAACGAAAGCTCTTCTGGCGTAGGGGGCGGATGGCCTGGAATTTAGATTTGACCCTTTAGAAAATGCTCCCAGTGTGAGGGGATCGGCTCATTAGCTTCAGTCACCCACCAGCCCTGACACGGTCTGCGCTCCCTCGTGCGTGCTCTCTGCTAAGGGAGCTGTCATCCTCCGAGCCCAGAGGAAAACCTTAACATCTCTCTTAACTCTCTCCCTCTCGGCCCTCACACCTTACCAGTAGCTAAGTAATTGGTTCTGGCTTCAAATTATGTATTGCTTCCACTCTCCCCTCTCCATGCCTGGCTAAGACTCTGACCCCATTTCTTTAGTAATCCTAATTGTTCTTTACCCTGCCGATACCCCTCCTGCTTTAAACCCTACTCTTTATGACTGTGAAGTCATCCTAGGCACAGCCCTAACATATCACCCCCTGCTCAAAAGCATCCCATGGCTCCCTGTTGTCTAGCAACTCAATCCAAGCACACAGGCCTGTCTTTCAAAACTCTCTGCAGTGTGTCTCCAGGCACTCCTGGTCACTCATCCTGAACTGAAGCCAAGTGAAAGTCATCTGGTTCTTTATTGCACATGCCATAGTGCCCTGCCCCTGTTTCTGCGCATACAGTTTCCTCTGCATGGAGTGCCCTGCCCTGCCCTGCCTGTCTCTGATTGTTCAGATCCTACCCATCCTTCCAGATATAGCTCAGGTGCCACCTCCTCCAGGAAGACTTCCTTGATCCCCTGCTTGAAAGGCTACCCTCCTCCTCAGACCCCTCATTATTCTTTCTTCTTCCACCATGGCCCTTAGGTGCCTCATTGTCTTCTTTCCCCGTGGCCCATTCTAGCCTGGATGCACTATATTGGGTCATCATTAAGTGCTAGGGCAATCAGTCAAACGCCTGAATGAAAATCCTAGTTGTGGGGCCTTGTGTCTGCCACTTACATTCCCTGTGCCTCTGTTTCTTTTTTGTGAAACCAGCCTAGTGATAGTGTTTACCCCTCAGAGAATTCTAGGGAATGAAGGTGGGGGTTAAGTGCAGTGTGCTCAGCATGGTACTGCTTACATGGCAAAAGGTCAACAAACTTTTTTCTTAGTCACTTTCTCCCCTGCAATAGTGCAAGCTTTGTAAGAATTGTTCAGACCCATCGTTTAACTCAGCATTTACTGAGAACCTACTGGAACCATATTTTTTGTTAGGATTTAAAAATGAATAGAGAACACTAAGATATGTTATGTGCCTTCAAGGAGCTCATGGTCAAGAGCAGAGGAGATGAACTAGTAACCAGAGCATGGCAGTGCATTTGGTGAAGGGCTCTGAGAGAAGTGAGCACAGGCTAGGCAGTGTGGTGAGGTGGCTTAGCTCTCAGTGCTGGAGTCAGGCTCCCCAGGCTCAAATCCCAGCTTGGTCACTTCCTACTGTGTGACCTTGGGCTGAGTAGTGTACGTTAGGCTTTCTGTGCTTTGGTTTCCTCACCTATAAAATGGAGAGAGTAAAGGATACCTACCTCAGAGGGTGTAGTAAGAATACCACAGCTTGAGAGTCAAATCACACTTAGAACAGGGCCTGGCGTGTTTTAAGAGCTCAGTAATGGCTAGTTATCATCTTGGAGCTCTTTGAGACCTAATTGATGCTATGTCTTTGGGCGATTTCTTTCTCTGCCAGAATGGTGAGTTTTTATGAGGATAGAGACATCACCGTAGAAGCCACCATCAGAGGGAGCATAAGACTTTTGGGAGTGCACTTTGAAGTGGGTTTGGCCTTCCCCTCCCCATCCCCAAAGACCCTTCCCTCCTTTTGGAACAGACACACTGCAGCCTGCCTGCGTCTTGGGCACAAAGACCCCCCCCCCCCCCCACTGAGTGTGGTTTAGCGCATGTCTTTGGCCAGTCTTTCGCTTAATCTCTTAAAGTTTCTGAGTGATGAGGAGTCTGCTCCTACCATCCTGGGCTTCTATCCAGAAAGTTTCCATTCAAGGAACCCGCCCCCACCCCTTCATTATGCATGGACATAGAGATCTTAGAAGATGGGAAAGGGGCGGGACTTTATCAGGCCTTTTTAACTGGGCTCAACTCTAGTACCCACTTTTGTGGCTTTGGTCATCGGTCCTTATGAAAAATAGCAACTCCTCCATGTTTCCCAAATCCTCATCTCCTTATGCCCTAGGGGGAGTTCTACTTGGTTGAGGACGGCTGGGTTTTCAGCCCTGGAACCCTTAGTCTGGGTTGCATTGGGTCCTTTCTGGTCTGAGATGACAGCTGAGGACATTCCCAGATACCACTATCCTGGGAGACCTACCTTTTGACCAGAGCAGGGCACATCCACCTGCGACATGAGTCTGTATTCTGCCAGTCACTGA
The DNA here is from genome assembly GCF_024362965.1 of Panthera pardus. Lineage (NCBI taxonomy): Eukaryota > Metazoa > Chordata > Mammalia > Carnivora > Felidae > Panthera > Panthera pardus. The sequence goes on from NW_026526677.1 coordinate 43,313,347, forward strand.
GACAACACCAGAAACAGCAAGAGCCCATAAAGCCCGGAAGAAAACGTGAGGTAAGTGTTGGGGATGGAGTGGAGAACCCAGGTGATAACATGGAGCATTATACAAATCAATCTTTTAAATAGCAACTCCAACAAGTGGAAGGAAGTGAAGGACTTAGACGTGAAGGACCGTTTTTACTTCAGAAAAGGCAGCCGGCACAAGAGCAAGACTGGGTCCAGGGCCTGTGTGTGTGTGTGTGTATGTGTGTGTGCGCGTACGTGTGACTTGTGGGCAGAGAAAGCAAAGTTACTCTGAAGTCCGTGCACAATCGCACATCCCTTGTTTCTCTGGCTCACCTGCACTCAGGAAAATCCAAGTGTGCGTGGGTATGGACACAGAAACCACCCCGACTCCCCCACTGGTCCCCTCACAGCTCTGAGTGAAGACCCACGTGACTTGCTGGCATCCCTTGCTGGCCCATTCCTTGGGCCTTTAGGTTCTGTGGCTCCTGCCTTGGATGCTGACCCCTTCTTTGGGTTCCTCTTGCCCTCACAAAGCGGGGCCAACCCATCATATCAGTTGGAGTTAGACTGTCATCCAGATGTTGCCCCAGCTGTGATGGGAAAGGATTTCCTTCCCCAACTCATTTTTTTAGGCTTTGGGATGGAAGACTTTGCCCTTCTCATGCATACTTTTCTGACTTGAGGGTCTTGGGGCTGAGTGATCAGAAGCCCCTTGAGGGTTATCAACCAGTGTCTCATTTGAAAGCCCACTGGCCCCTGGATTCGGTCTATATCACAAAGCAATGCCTGTCTATCTGGGAAACTCTGGAGAGGCCAACATGGATTTCAACTTCCACTGGCTGCATGGGATCACTGCGGTGACCGACAGCAGCCCACCGGTCCCTGGCAGCCCCATCCAGCCCTGTGGACAGAGCACTCACCTACCTCACCGAGAAGGACCCCCACCCCCTGTGAGGCAGCGCGAGAGCCTTGGATGTGTCAGGCAACCCAGCGTCAAACCCCACCTTTGACCTTCCCTAAGCAAGAGACTTTGGCCAATTATTCGAATCTTTTCAAGTCCTATTTCTATTAAATACAAGATAGAAGGGGCGCTTGGGTGGCTCAGTCGGTTAAGTGACCAACTTCGGCTTGGGTCATGATCTCACGATTTGTGGGTTCGAGCCCCGCGTCGCACTCTGTGCTGACAGCTCAGAGCCTGGAACCTGCTTCGGATTCTGGGTCTCCCTCTCTCTGCACCAACCCTGCTCATGCTCTGTCTCTCTCTGACTCTCAAAAAATAAATAAATGTTAATTTAAAAAATAAATAAATAAATAAATAAATAAATAAATAAATAAATACAAAATAGAAATAATATAATATCTCCCTTGCAGGATTGCTGTGGGAATTAGAGCTGACCCATGCAAAGTGAGTGGCCTGGGGTCTGGCAGGTCGTAATGGTGATGATTGTAGCTTCCATTTATTTAGTCGCTTACTAAGTGCCAGATGCTGTAATATGTTCTTTACATATTTTAGTAGAGATAATTTTTATAGGCCACACACTGATCAAATAAACATCATCCTCTGTATTTCTCTATAACTTTATTTTTATTAATTACTTACTCATTTATAAAAGTTTTTTTTCAAGCCCCCATTCTGAGTGATGGCAGACACCCACTTCTACTCATCACTGGGGCTCAAGGTGACTTTAGTATTTTCCAAGTTGCATTGAGTTCGGTGAATTCAGAATGTTTCCCTTTTTCCTCCTTTCCCTCCGTGTGTCATCTACATCCTGGAGTTGAGTAGTGTCTCAGCATGAGTGTGGGTGGAGAAAAGGCTGAGGCTTCTGGCCCAAGGTCATTCTTTTTCCAAGGATGGTGGCTGCCCAGATGTATCTCCTGGTGTTTGGTCGCTGGTATCCTTGCCTCAGGCGTGCAGACACCACTCTGTCCCAGCTGGTCCCTGGCTGCCTGGTCTCTGCCATTCCCTGGCATCTTTCTCTCCTAATTCTGAAACCATTTTATGGGGTATAGGAAAGCCCAGCTGTTTTCCAGCACCATGCTGGGGCCACTGGAGACTCATGGGCACCCAGGGCCTCTGTCTCTGGAAGAGTATTCTGATCCCTCTTTCTTTCTGGAAGCTGCCCCCCAGGGCCAGGGAGGCTGGTGTAGAGTGTAAGAGCAGCTCCTCTGAGAGTCCCACTGCTTTCTCTCCGATGCTCTCTCCCTCCTTCCACTTTTGGAGATTTTATGGGGGTGGGTGGTGGAGAGACAGGAAAAACTGGTTCCAGTTGATCACATATTCTAAGTATTTCCTGTCTTGCTTCTAAACAGAGAGCATTGACCTCAATGGCCAAGAATGTAATGTCTCTCTTCTCAGGTCCTACCATGACACCTTTCCTAAAGTGGTAGGGGCTTCAGTCTAACTGACCTGGTGAGTGAGGGTGGACATGAAAGCAAGGAATGCAAGGTGGCCTGGTACAGGGACACTCACCCTCTCCTGGCACAAATACAAATCTTACCTAATTTTTCACACAGTCTTATTATGTAGTTTCTATTATCAGCCCCATTTTACAGATGATGAGCTGAGGCTTAAATGACTTGGGTGTTGAACCTAATTCAGTCACGAGATATTTATAGAATGTCCACTAAGTGCCAAACAGTCCTCTCGGTTTGGGGGGAATACGGCAGTAATCAATACAGACAAAACCCCAGCTCTCATGGAGCTTACATCCAAGTGGGATAGTGGGGAGTAGGGAAGAAGCAGTAAGGGAAAAGATCAACAGGTAAACCATATAGTTTATCTCACCATGATAAGCTCCAGGGAGAGACATAAATCATGGAAGGGGGTTATGAAATGCCAAGGAGGATATGGCTTTGAACAGCTTGCCTTTTTGAGATGATAAGATGGGTGAAGATGATGGAGTAGACAGACAGGAGCTGGAGGCAGGGACCATGATAAATAGGTGACACATTGGAAGCCTGAGGGCACAACATCCTGACTTTGTGGCTTCCAAGACCCCTGTGGCTAACAAACCAAGAGCTGCAGGTGCAGAACCTGTGCTCGCCTCTTCCACCTCTGCCCCAGGGTAACGATTAGATTCATTATAATTCATTTGCATAGAGGTTAGCACCCCCCCCCACTGTGGGGGAAAGCTGCCATGATGGCTCCCCACACACACACACACACAAACCTTGTAAGGTCAAAAATTCCACTTCCCAACCTGTGGGAGGAGTCCCCCAAATGATTGGAAGGAGCCTCTATTAGAAGCCACCTCATCTATTACACAAGACCCCACTCACATAAAATGAAGAGCCCTGTAGCCTCAGGGCTGTTGCCACCTCTGGGCCTGCTGGTTCTCCCACCTGGAGAGTGTATGTCCTTAATTAACTGCTTTGTGCTTGGTACTTTCCTTCTGGCTATTTTGATTCAAGCCAGTTTCCTCAGGTAAATCTTTCTTGGGGGATCCGAGAACCAAGACCTCCATTCACACAATGCAGACTCCCCCACCAGTAACAAAGAATCCCATGTTGGAGGGAAGCGAATCCCAGGGAGAGGGACCAGCAGGAACAAAGGCCTTTAAGGAAGAATCTGCTTGGCTGAATTGCTAAGAAAAGGAAGGGCCAAGGGTTCTAACCCAGTTAGGCTGAATGCACCTTATGGGGCCCAAATTATGACTGCCATCATTGCTATCACTATGTCTTTGCCATCAGCCTGACATCACCAACTCTGTCTTCCATGTTAGGAATCTTGGTGGGTAGTTGGAAATACCAGATACTCACTCTTCGCTCTCCCTGTAACTAGGGATGGTTATAAGCCCCACGTGCAGAAACACCACCTGGGTCTCAAATCAGGAGTCAGCGATTCAAGGAGAGATGAAGAGGAAGAGTCTTTCGTGGCCAGCGGCCGAGGATGAGAGCATCATTCGTGGCTGAGTGGGAGCAGTGGTGGACACTGTCCAGGGCTGGTTGTGTCGTCAGCGTGAGATGCAAGGTCAGGGCGAGGTGAGCAGGACCGGTGTCTGCACTTGACCAGTTCTATGCCGTGACCTTGGGTGTTGCTTCTGGCTGCGTAGCCCTGAGCCAGGTTCCCGAGACTTGACAGCCATTCGTTGAATTAGCTATTATCCATCTGTTTTCTCCTTCAAAAGTAACATAGATTTTATTTTTAGTTCAATAAAAAAAAAAAAAAGGACTGATGGCAGAAACATTTTCATCCTGCCACCCTATCTCTCCAAATTTGGGGTTTGCAAGTTTTATAAGGTTTGCATGATGATAAATAAGAAATAGAAATGTTATTAAAATTGAAGTGAATTTCCTTTCGGGATGTGGAAAATAATGAAAAAGCTATTTCATCTGTTTTCTTTCCTATTTCAAAATATAGAATGGAAGATGAGGCCGCTTGCTGTTTCGACATTGTCAGGCGTGTCTCAAATGCCCTCGTGTTCTCACGTTACCCCCGCAAGGTCTCCGAGCAACCAAAAGAAATGGCTCCTGTTTCTCTCCTCTGCTTTTGTCTTCCCAGGGCAGTGAAAAGACCAACATGTCCTTGGAACATTTCACGTCACCTGAAAAACAGCCTTTTTTTTTTCCTCCCTAAAAATATATTGACTAAAATAAATTAAGTACAAAAAAAAAAAAATGAACACACTTTCTTGGTACACATTGCCCCCCAAGATTATACTTTAGATAGAGTCAAAACCCACATCTCAGGCCTTTATCTATACTATTTTTCCCCCTTAAAATTCTTTTTTTTCTTTTTAATTTTTTAATGAAAGTTAATTATGGACAACATTTAGGAGAATTAGCTTTATAAAGTCAATTATACCAAACTGAAGCACTCTGTCGTCATCTTCATTACCCCCTTCTCAGAGGCAACCACTTGTCCCCAAGAAGCTGAGAATTTTGTTATTTACTCCCTTACTCATAGTGCTACTTTTTGAGTGTTCGTTATAGACACCATCTAAGGACTTTCCATCATGGAAGACGGAATTTATCTGTCTTTGCTCTCCCGAACGCACTTCACAGTCTTCCCATTCCCCACATCCTCATTATAATACAGCAATAGTATGGTTTTGAGAGATAAAAATCCAGTGTTTATATTATGATTCCATGTGATGATCTTCACAGGTGATGCATTTAGCCACCTGATCGTTTTTCCTTTCCTTCACAACATTTGGTTTTTCCTAGAACTAATATTTGTCATATTTTTCATGGCCTGGGATGGCATGTACGAATCAGTAATTAAATTCCAAACTCTTCGCCAAATGTCTACCTCTGCCCTCAAGACTTCCATTTACGTAAAGTTTGTCATCATTTTCTCCTCAGGAGCCTCCTGACCTCGTTCGGTCTGCCTTGTGCACAGCAGTCCTCCTGGCATCTGCCTCCCCAGCATCTGTGGGGCTGTCCTCACCTCTGGCCTGGTCTGGCCCTCTTGTGAACTGTGCCCTACCTACATCATCGTCTTATTCTGATTATTCCCTCATTTTGTTGGAGTGCCTCCTCTAGTGGCTTCCGGAGAGAGTAGAATGGAAGGCAATTTGTGTGTGTGTGTGTGTGTGTGTGTGTTGATCTAAAAATGTTTTTATTTTACCTTCACACTTTATTTATTGGACCTATTTATAGTTTGGGAATAAAATTCGAGATTGGAAATTAATTTCCTTCAGAGTTTTAAAGGCATGGCTCCATTGTCTCCCATCTCCCAGATTGACATTGGTCTATAGCTTCTCTGATTCCTGAAACTGTGTGACCTGTTTTGTTTCTGCCCCCACCGCACCCCTGGAAACTTAATGGAATTTTGTCGTGGTCCTTATTCTTTGGAAATTTCACAATGTTGTGCCTTGGTATAGGTTGTTTTTTAATTTTTTTTTAATCCATTGTTCTGATGAATAATTTTAATCAGAAACTCATGCTTTTAGTCCTGGGACATTTTCTTGAAATATATTTTTGATGGTTGTATTTACCTCATTGCCTCAGCTTTCCTAGAAATTTCCTGTTATTTGGTTATAAGATCTTTAGGAATTATATTTTTATGTTATATTTTACTTTTTGGTCTTTCCTCTCTTAGCTTTGTCCACTTTCTTGGAGATCTTTTAAATTTTTCTGTTGTGTTTTTCATCTTTGTTAACATGTTTTTTATTTCCAGGATCTCTTGGGGCACATGGGTGGCTCAGTCGGTTAAGCATCTGACTTTGGCTCAGGTCATGATCTTGCGGGTCATGAGTTCAAGCCCCATGTTGGACTCTGTGCTGACAGCTCAGAGCCTGAAGCCTGCTTCAGAGTCTGTGTCTCCCTCTCTCTCTGCCCCTCACCCGCTCACACTGTCTCTCTCTCTCTCTCTCTCTCAAAAATAAATAAATATTAATTTTTTTAATTTCCAAGATCTCCTTTTTGCTCCTTGAATATTTTGTTTCCATCTTCCTATGCATGGCCACAACAATAATTTTCAAAAGCTGTAAATGATAGGTATTCTTAAAAGTTTGCCTTTTCCTAGTCTCTATTTTCTCCATGTTTCCCCATTTTTTTCTTTTATCATCTGATGTTGGAACATTTCATTAAATACCTGGATTTCTGATCGTCCTCAGTTGTCTGATTGTATTTCAGGATGGGAGACTTCAAAGCTGAGTAGAGACTTGTCAACAGTGAAATTCAAGGTAGATGATGTGGGTGGGCTTTAGCTTACAGAACTCTTCATATCAGCATCTCACAGTCTGTGCTTTTTGTGTTTGTCAGATGCCCCAGAGATGATGCTGGTCTCTTTCCTGGAGTCTATATGTGCTTTATCTGCCAGCATTCAGGACTCAAGGAGGAAATAATGCTGAGGGTCAGCATTTATTAAGTGAATTTTTCTAACTCCCCTTATTTTTAGTGTGCACATTCATCTCAATTATGCTTAATGCCCTGCAGTTCAAAAACCCTTTGTTTTAGAGCAGTGGTTCTCAGACCTTACCTGGAGAGATTGTTAGAAAAACAAAAACAAAAAAAAACAGATTTAAAGTTTGTGCTGTAGGAAGTCTGGGGCCCAATAATTTGCATGTGTAAAATATCTCGGGTGATGCTGAAGCTGCTGGTGCTGGGACTCTAGGGTGAGGACCACTGCTTTAGAGAACAGAACTCCAATCATCAGCTGGGTGGGCAGGAATAGTTGCCTGGCTGGGAAGGATGGTGGGGTCTAGTTGATTGTTTACTAGACTTTCATCCAAGTCCACTGGTTGTAACCCCATCTTCCTCCAGTGTTCAGAAGTTCTTAGCGGCAGTGAGTCTCTGAGCCTTTGGAGAATTCTGGGATATGAATTGGGTTGTCTCTTCACTTTTCTCACCGCTGTTTAGGATTCAGCTTTCTCAAGTTTATGGAGTCAGCTTTCGATTTGTAGCTTCCACAGTTGTGTTGTTATTGCCTTCTCTCTTGTTCTTTTTTTCTTTGTTAACTGTATGGCTTTTAAAATCCCTTTACTGTCATTTTACTGAGGGATTTCGGTAGGGATAAAAGCTCAATGAATACATCTAGTCCTCTATTGTCAGCCAAAAGTCCTCACATCTGTCTTCAATCCTTTTAGTTTATCAAGTGCTACTTATCTTTCATTTATTCTATTATCAAAAACTCCAATTAGATGTATGTTGGAGCCTCTCAATCCATCCTCTGGGTCTGTTAATAGTCCTTTTTATAAATTAAAAAAACAAAACAAAACAATTTTTTTACCCTTCCTGCTGAGGTGTGATTGAATTCTTTGTTCTTAACTTCTGCTTTGTTAATTTTCATTTCAGCTGTGTCTGATTCAGTTTATTTTATTTAGTATTTTATTTCAATGACTACATTGTTCACTTCTAAGAATGTGAGTTGGTTCCTTTTCATACATACTTCACATTCATTTCCTGATTTTTTTTGCGGGGGGGGTTCACTATTTCTTGCTCTTATTTCATGGAATTTATTTCTTAGTTGTTCTCTTTGAGAATTTTAAATACTCCTACTTTAATATCTTTGGCAGACTGATTTAATAAAATCAATTTTATGTGGAGAGAATACATGTTCTGATTTTTAATGTTGTTAGCTTCTTTATTAGCTTTGGATTTTTAAAATGTGTTTTATACTTCTGGTCAATAGGATCATTTTCAGGGGAGGTTTTATTTTAGGCTGTTTTTCCTTCTCTTTCTTAATGCTTCCTTCTCCCTGCAGACTGGTTCTCATGGTCACTTTTACTGGGCACCAAATCCCCAGCTAAGAATCAGGTGTGCTGTCATGTGGCAATACCTATCCCAGGGGGGACAATGGGTTTATTGAGTGAATCACTAAGCCAGCAGCCTCCTTATTTGGGAAGCTCTGACTGTCCTCTAACGTGTCTGCCTTTGGTAGGAAGTGGGAAGCGTTTCCAGTTTTCAAAGTTTCGCAGCCTCACCCCAGCAAAGGACTCATCTTGTATTGAGCACTTTCAGCCTGGAACTGGTCACAGCCGAACAGGCCCTTGGGGCCTATCCACTAGGGGTTCACCTTTCTGCTCTGTTTCTGGTGCACAGCTGTGGTTACTTGTTTTATAGCCTGGCTCTGCTGCTTTGGATTCTTGAGTTTTATCTTTTGTGTAGTAAGACTCTTGGGTGAGAATTTAGTCTCTCCAGGCTTCGTGCTGCCCTGTGGCTGAAGATCCACTCGAGGAGAATGCCTGCCCTTTGGTGTGGGTTCGGCTTCTAGCTTTGCCCAGCAGAGCCGAGGACGGCAGAAAGGAATACTCAAGATTTCAGGTAGTACAAAAACTCCCTTTTTTTTTTTCTGTTGTGCAAGATCTTAGAATAATCCCCACTGTGGGTAAGGGGCCATATACAGACATGATCTTGTTCCTTTAAAATTAATTCTGGGGCGCCTGGGTGGCTCAGTCGGTTAAGCGTCCGACTTCGGCTCAGGTCACGATCTCGCGGTCCGTGAGTTCGAGCCCCGCGTCAGGCTCTCGGCTGATGGCTCAGAGCCTGGAGCCTGTTTCCGATTCTGTGTCTCCCTCTCTCTCTGCCCCTCCCCCGTTCATGCTCTGTCTCTCTCTGTCTCAAAATAAATAAACGTTAAAAAAAAAAAATTAAAAAAAAAATTAATTCTGAGGCAGGGTGTAAGTTCAATCCTGCACTTCCTGTGGTGGCTTCTTGCAAGTCTGTAACCCGTCCTTGACCTGATTTAAGAAAACCTGAGGAATAGGGTTCTGTATGGTTTTGTTCCACTTGGGATTGGGGGCGTGGGAGCTGACGCCCCTTTCCTCATTTCCCAAAAGGGGTTGTCCTTCCTTATCAAATTTAGATTGGCATTGATTTGCCCAATGTTTTCCTTTTCAACAGTCCTTATTGGGTAACTTATTGGTTTGTCCCCTTGTTTGTTGGTGACAGTCCTTTTGCATGTGCCCTGGTTTTCCCAGTTAAAGCAGGCATGAGAGGCTGGAGACGGCTTCATAATAGCCACAAGAACATGTGCGCTAATGTGTTTCAGTCCCCACATTTCGGCATGCCCTAATGAATTCAGCAATACCTCTGGCTTGAGTACATATGCCAGAGAAGGTCGCCTGACAGTCCACGTTACCGTTTCGTAGGCCAGTTGCTGCTGTAAAACTTGAGCAGCTTCTTCATTATCTATTTACCTGGAGAAAACTCTGTTGCAACCTATTCATGAAACCAACATAAGGCTCAGTGGCTCCCTGCCGTATAGTGGCTATGGAACCTGGTTTTGTCTTTGTGTCCGGGACTCGGGGCGAGGCAGCAGATGCAATAGGAGAACATTGTTGGAATAACCCACGATCGGCCTGGGCTTGGGCTTGAGCTGGGGTATAATGGCCAACCATAATGACTATAACACCCTGTAGCATTTCTGTTCCTATCGGAATACCCAAATCTCAATTACGAATTGCTTGTGTGGTACAACCCTCTTGATATTCTAAAGTCCACACAGCATGCTGAGTGGGGGGAAGTATGGTTTTTGTTAATGCCTTCCAATCCCAAAGTGTCATTTCATATCCACTTCCTATTGCTTCAGTTATCCCCTTAGTAAAGCAGCTTTGGATACCATTCTCAGGAATACTTCCTTTCAATTCCTTAAAGACAGTAAACGGGAGGGATTGATGCCTAGGTTGGTGTCCAGCAGTGGTAATGACAGGGAATGCATGAAACTCCCCAGCAGCGTATCCCTCTTGTAAACATTGCTGCGTAAACGAAGGTTTATGTCCCTCTGATACAGGTATTGGCTTTAAGGGATTGGGAGGAATAGGTACAGGAAGAGGCTGTGGAAGGGAGTCATCCTCCATTATAGGAGGTGCCATAGGAGAGGTGGGTGTTAGGCTTTCTTTCTTAATTTGTTCCTTCTCTGGAGATACATGTAATGGGCATAATGCCGTAGGAACTAAATTCCAGGTCACTAAGATAGGAGCAGGAACCTTCTCTCCTTTTTCATGTTTTCTTTTAAAAAAGTTTCCCACTTGTTCCCATAGATTTAAATCAACTGCACCATGGTTGGGGAACCAGGGGCAGGCATCTCTATTGCTCATAACAACTTAAGCGATCTTTTGTGACAGTACAATGAGCCACCTTTAAAAGCTGCTGTTAAGTTTTTAAATATAATAGCTGTTCCTTTGTCATTTTTTGGCCCATGATAAAGAAAGAGAAAAGAAATACTCTCACTGAAAACTACATACGTTGGCAGCTATCCCAAGCGCACTACTGTCCCTTACTGGGATCTGAAGTCTGGACAATTTCACTTTCTTCTCCTGAACATGTGGATTCTGCCACCTGAAAATCTTCCTCTCAAGGCTATCACTGTCACGTCAGGGTCACCAAGTGTGGCTTTAGCTTTCCCAGGAAGCAGTGTTCTGCTTTGCAATGCATTTCCTATAATCTCCTAACCCAGGAAGGATATAGCTATTTGATTTCCCACACTTTTTTCCCACCTCCTATTCCCAAGACTGGTGACTTTGGAGCCTGAAGCTGAGCATGACTAGCTCAGTCCCATCCACCCTCTCTTTTGTAACTATCTCTTGCAGACAATTCTCTCTGTCCTCATGTCATAACTTTTATAAGAGGTGACCCCGTCCCTTAGGGGTAAGGCTTGAGGCTGTCTAATACTATCCATCACTGGATGGGCAAATCAGTCTAACTTCTGGGATTCTGCACAAGCAAGGCTGTGTTGTCGCCCACCTAAGAATACAGTGGAGCTGTTATTGGTAATAAATGTGATACTTTGATTTCCATATATCTGATTGCTAATGCCTGGCTCTCAATTGGTCCTAAACTTGGATGGGAGAGGGGAGAGAAAATTACGTATTTGCCCTCTGAAAGCCCTAATATTGCCAACATGTTTAGAGAAGAAGGATCTTATCAAACTAACTTTATTAGAACCAGTTTAATTTCCCAGTAAACTTTTATCTTAAATCCAACCTAACACTCTCTATCTTTTAGGTTACAGATTTAGTATGCTTATATTTGATGTGTGTGTGTGTGTGTGTATTTAAATAGAATTATACATATATATAATTCTATTTCTGTTCTATTTCTATTTTCTCATTTTACTCTTTTTATTTCCTCTGATTTTCTGCTTGCTTTCCAATCCCTGTCTTTTAATGGATTGACCATGTTTTCTTTATCCTCTTGCCCCATCATGGGTTTGGAAACTTTTCATTCTGTATCTTTTCTTGTAGTCATTACCCTTAAATTTTTTTAACATGCTTGCCTTAGCACCAATCGTACTTTTCCCATTTCATATGCTTTTTGTCCTGTATTTTAGTTCTACTTTCTTCTACCTTCAAGTTAGTCATATTATTAATTCATAATAATTTGATGTTTATTTAGATTTATTCACATGGTTTCCAAGTTCATTGCTCATCATTCAGTTTTGCAACTTGGTCACCATCCACTCTTTCAATGTTCTTCAAATATAGCGTTGAGTAATTTTTTGAATGAAAATCTATTAGTGGTAATTCTCATAGTTTTCGTGTCTCCAGAAATGTCTTTGTCCTCAATATTATGAATGAAAAATGATATTTAGCCTGACATAGAATTCTAGCTTGACCGTTATTTTCCCTCAGCATTTTGAAGATGTTATTCCACTATAGTGTGTTGTCTTTTGTTTCTGTTGAGAAGTCTTCTGTTAGTTAATCTGTTCGTTTCTCTCATTGCTTTTGAGATCTTTCCTTTGGAGTTCCAAAGTTTCATTGTAATGTATTTCTTTGTGGTTATCTATCTACTATCTATCTACCCACCTATCTTCCATCTATGTATCTAATCTCTTTCTTATGACTAATTGTGAATCTCAAATCTTACAATTTGTGGCCTTTATTAAGTATAGAATGTTCTCTGCCATTAGCTTTTCAAATACTGCATCTCCCCCATTCTCTATATTGTCTCTTTTGGGGACTCCTAATAGACATGTGTTGGATAGTTTCATTTTTATCTTCACATCTTTCATCTTTCTTTCTTTCTTTCTTTCTTTCTTTCTTTCTTTCTTTCTTTCTTTCTTCTTTCTGCTACATTCTGAGTAATTTTCTCAGATGTACCTTTGAGGTCACCAATTCTGTCTTCCTTTCCAGGTAATGCATTCTTTAACTCATTCATTGCTGCGGGAGGGTGGCGGGGGTTGTTTGTTTGTTTCAATGACTTCATTTTTTAAATTTCTATTACTATTATTTGTTCTTTGAGACAATTAATTTGTAATCATTTTTCAACATTTATATTATCTACTTTTTGTTTTGTTTTGTTTTTGTTTTTTTGGCATCAGCCCTGCTTTTTATTTTACCCACTAACCTAACTCTTGGTAGATTTCCCCCTCATTTCATTAGTTAGGATTTGCTTTTACTGTGAATTACAGAAATAAATAAAATAGAAGTTTCTTTTCTTCTCATATAAATGTCCTGATGTGATGTAAGCAGTCTGTGTTGCTAAGGTGACTCCACAGTTTTCCTCATGGTTCCAGGTGGAACAATAGCTGTCACATCCATGACCCAAACAGCAGGGTGGGCAAAAAAAGAAACAGCAAAGGGCACTCATCAGCTGCCCTTTGAGGAAATTTACTGAAAGCTCCCATACACCACTTCTGCTTATAAGATATTGTCCAGAATTTAGTCATATGGCTACCCCAGCTGCCAGGGAATTTGGTAACTTTTAAGAGCTAAGCAAGAGAGTGTGGAAATTCTTGATATAACTAACAAGGCAACTCTCTACACTCAAATACTCCATAATATCGAATTATGTGCACATCTTTAGTGGGGTTAGTATGACTGTATGACTCCTATACCACTTGGGTTGAAGGTTCAGTCCTCCCAAGTTTTCCAGCCTTGCTGCTGCCAGGTTCCCCAAAGTATCCCTTGTTTGGAATTTCATTTTTTTTTTTTTTTTTTTGTTAACTTCTCGTGTTGGGAGGGCAGGGTCACCAAACAATATGGATAATAGAAATTTGAACTCCAAACCTGTGTGAAGCATGTCCTTATGGTTACATATTCTTAGAGAAGATTTTATTTTTTCTCCCAAAATCTTAGAGAAGATTTTATTTTTTCTCAACCAAGATAGACAAGCAAACCTGTACACAGAGAATGGGTTGAGTGGATTTTTAAGTCTGTTCTTTTACCCAGAGAGTCCTGGCTTTATGCTTTCACTCAAGCATCAACTTGTGCAGGCCTTAGGCTTGGCCTTTTGTTCTCATGTAGACATAAAAATCCAAGCCTTTAGGTCAATGAGACTGACACTCCCAAACCCCTTTTCATCTGCCCCCCTACTTATCAAGTTGCAGGGTCAGCTCACAGGGGTGTAATTTCTCCTTTATTTTAACCCCCTTGGATTTCTCTTACTTAAAGCTCTTCTAAGCTCATATGCATTTTATCATTTCTTTCTAGCATTTCTAGGTATTTTTTAGCAGGAGGATTTCAAATCTGAAATCTACCAGTCTAGCCTTTTACACTTTTAATTTGATTATTATAATAGCCAGAATGTATTTCCATTGCTTTCCATCAAGACTAACTGACAGATATAATTTGTGTGTTAGAATCTGCCCCTTTGGGCCTGGGCCTGATTCTTGTTGTTCCCTGAGGTTTAATGTTTTGCTGGCGAGTTCCAGCTAGAGGATGACAGACGGGCACTCACAGGCTCCCTACATGATTCCCCACTAGAGCAGTTCAGAAAGAGTATCTTATTCCAAGCCGACTTAGGCAGACCCCATGAACTCAGCACTCCCGTGTACAAGCTTCGTGGAGCTCTAGCTCCAGCACTCTCCTGTCTGAGGTAGGAGCTTGGGGATTCAGAAAACCCTAGCAAGAAGCACATTTGTTACTTAGGAGGGACTGACATCCAGCCTATTGATGCCAATTGCACTGAGGAATCAGAATTTGACAGCAAGGCTTTGGAGTATAGGGATGAAAGCATATTCATTCCATCAGGGTGGAACAGGACCCTCAGTGCCTACAGCTGGGATAGAACTGGACCAGGTGCTTCCCTGGCAGATCCTGCGTAGCTGTGGGGTGGTAAGAGGCACTGGGGTGGGAGGAGTACCCAGGGTGCATGGACAGAGGAGTTTGGTTCATCTGCCCTTTTGTGTCTGGTCTGCTACTTCCCTCTAAGTCACTTTGGGCTCACTCTGCCCTCTCTCTTAGCGCCAGGTGTTTTGTTTGCTTGTTTTTGTTTTTGTTTTTTTGCTAAGGAAATGAAGATAAGCTGGTCAGCCATGCCTAGTTGGCCATGTTGCAAGGGCCAGGTCCCTCACAGTTGTTATATATATGTGGGAGAGAGGTCAAATTACCATCTTCACATTACAAATGAAGAAACTGAGGCCCAGACAGATGAAGTGAGTTCTCTAAGGTCAGAGAGTCCCCGAGTAGCAGAGCTGGGGCTCAGATCTGAGTCTTCCGACCCCAGAACTCACTCCTTTCCATAATGGCACCACTGTAGAAATATAAAGTAAAAGCAGGGAGAAGGGGATTCACAGTCTGTGAGCACCTCCTCTCTGCCAGCTGCTGAATGGGAAGATTCAGCGTCCATACAACAGTCTAAGGTGATAGGTTAGTTTTCTTATGCCTGTTTTATGGATGAGAAAACTAGGTATCAGAGACTTCCCATGATTTACCCAGGGTAACATAGTGATTTCAAGAGTTAGGATTTGAATCTGACATTGTCTGATTGCAAAGTCTGTGCTCTGTCTCTCTCTTCCAGTTTCTTTTTACAATACTCTCCAGATATTGGCATGCTCCCCTAAAATCCATATGCATTTAGACAAGGTTCAAATCAATTAGTTCACACTTTGCTGCTGAGGCTCCTTTGTGCCAAAGGTGATCAAGGTGCTTCCAGTTTTATGCATTCAAACCCAAAGAGGCCTCTTTCCCTACTTCTTGCATGACAGCCCAGAATTGAGAACCACGGTGCATATGGTGTTTGCAAAATGCCAGTTGTGTATGGGTGTTTAAACTTTAGTTTTGCTGCTTTTAATTTATTTATGCAAGCAAGCCGCCTTTCATGAATTTTAATCTGCGCTGCCTTAAAGAAGTGCTTTCCAAATGGGACAGCATTTGTGATCACCACTAAGCCATTCTAACTGCTTGCAGGCCTGGGGAGAGAGGCAGCGGAGAATATTAGCAAGCTCTGAGCAGTCCCTGTGTCATCCCGGGCATTGTGGCGTAAAATGCGCTTCGTGTCTAGAAGAAAAAAACCCGTGACTCGAGTCTTTGGTTATTTTTAATGCTGAGCGGCAGAACCACGGGGAATATTATGAGTTCCTAGATTTCTGACGGGAGGGATTCGCAGCGAAGTGCTTTCTTCAGGAGAGAGAGAGACACTGCTACAAGTCTTTATTCATTTATTTATCATGCTTCAGTTCCCTAAAAAAGAAAACACTTCTCCTGTGCAGGGGAAATTGCTTCAATGGATAGATTGCATTTAAATAATTTAAGTATAAAATTACTCGAACAGGCCGACTGATATTTCGAAAACGAAACAGTCACGATCACTTAAGAGCACTGGCGAAGTTCGTGATTCGGTGTATAGATGAGGTCTGAGAAGAGGCTTTTGTCTGACTTGGGGTAGAGGCTCTGTCCTGCCCCAGTGGCTGCCCTGGGGACAGGCAGTTTCTGGTCAGGTCCTGCATGGAGAGGACCAGCAAGGAGAGGCTGGGTCTTATAGATGTCACACATGTGAAAGACAGGTGAACTGCTTGCAACTTTTGGCCCACCTGTTTGGGTTTTAGCTTCCATCTAAGCAGCGAGGAGGATAAGGGAAGGCACCGGGTTGATGTCCAAGAGACTCTTATCTTGCCTGCGTAAGCCCACTGCTCAAGCTCCTGGTCCTTGATTCCCCGTCTACATGACAAGAAGATAATGCCAACCTCACAGTGCTGTCCAGGATGAAATCAGCTTCCAGAGAGGACCTGGCACGGTGCCTGGAATGGAATGGTCCATTGCATCATGTCTACAGCACATTCTGGGACGCCATTCCCACCAAGATGCCATCTGGGCCTAGAGAGAGCCTTCGCATTCTCAGGAAGACTTCATCTAGGCCAGTGATAGGCACTCTGTGTTCTGCCTATCTATGCCCAAGCAAAATATTGTTAGACTGAGGAGTTCTCCCTTTGCGTTTGCACAGAACATTTCTTTAGGTGGGTTTTATGACCCACTAAAACCCTGCAGAGCCCAGCAAAGAAACAGCTCTGTGGTCGAATGCATTTGCAAAATGCTATGCACCACGTGCCCCTCTTGGAGATTCACCATGCACCCTGGCTCTGAGAAGTCCTGTTGACAAGAAGCCTTTTTACTTTTTGCTTTTTAACTCTGCATCTATTGGTCTTATTTGGCAATGAGAACCTTCCCACCCCACCGTCCACACCAAATGCCCTATTCATATCTTTTGAAATAGGACTTAGTGAAATATACTTAAGGAACCTGCCCTTAGGTGGTTCTTCCTCCTCCCACCCAGCTCTACTGCTTTCTGTCTTATTTTTCTTTGAACCACATTTGGGGGTATCCTCTTCTGTTTACTACTAACTAATTAATTAAGCAAATGCACTAAGTGCTGGGCTTAAGATCAAGAAAGCATCATCGGTATCGAATCATGCAGAAGCAAGATGGAACAGACACATAATAGGGAAGAGTTAATCCCTGGGCAGACTGTTACTAGTATGTGTGAGGTAAGTGCCAGTCTTAGGGGCATTGGAGGTGGAGATAAAGAGAGACACTTCATGACTGGCTGGAAGCAGCAGGTGGACACCCGGAGGAGACATCACAGCCCATTGTCTGTTGTCTGTTGTGGGCAGTGCTTGGGGGGAATTTGCCTAGGAGGTATTCTAAATTCTATGGAAGCAACATGTATGGGTATGGGTGGCGGCTTCTCAGCAGCACCAATGTTTACTTTGAAGAGAAAATGTCTGCTTTGTAGGCAAATGTTTTCAGCATGGAAATGATCATTGCAATTGCTGTGGTTGTCACAAATGTTTCATCAGAGCCGATAAAGCAGCTGAGTGTTGGCAAAATCGATGAAAACATCTTGAGAAGTGTTCGCTGCCTACTTAGCCGTCTGTGGCTCATCTGGTGTGAGGGAGGAGGGGGGCAGGCGGTGAGCTGAGGCCACACATGAGACTGGAGAGGCAGTGTGGCATGCTGGACTGGCAAGCAGGCTTTGCAGTCAGACTGCCTTCTTTGCTCCTGTAAGCTCTGTGACCTTGGGCATATTACCTAACTTCTCTGTGCCTTCATTTTCTCACTTGGAAACTGTGGATAATAATATTACTAACTTCATTGTTATTACATTGTTATAAACGTTTAAATGAATCACTATATACTTATCATTTGGTAAATATTAGCTAATATAATAATTCTTTGAGGTTCAACATCCTCACACCCATTGTCTCATCTGATAGACTTTACACAGCACGATTTAATCAACAAGTATTTATTGAGCATCTTTGATATTCCAGACCCTGCCCTTGGGGCTGGGGACCCACTGGTGACTGAGACAGGACAGGTTACTGTTTTCTCAGAGCTCTCTCTGTACTAGGGTAGACGGAATAATCAAACACATAAATAAGATACCTTCAGAGAATGACAAGTGTTATAAAGAACATAAATCAGAGTAATAGAAAGGAGATGTAGTGGAGTCACAAATTGCCCACTGTACTCAGATGGATACAGAGAAAATGTATTTTATTTAAGTTTCTAAACTTCCCTGACACTCATCATGTGCTTCCTGATGGTTAGAATGGAAAATGACTGGCTTTCTTAGCATAATCTGCAATTTTGATCTGATGCAAGAAGCTGAGGAGCCTCTAAGATTTGGCTTCTCCACCACTGACTGCACATCAAGAAGACATCTGGGTTTATGGAGAAGGGGATGTCTTATCTGGCACCTTGTGCTATTCTTGGATCAGGGGCCCCAGGTCTGTGAGGCATTCTTATACTGTCCTCCAGCTTCTCTGGTCTCTGGAGTAATGATTCTTCTGTCTGGTGGCACTCATCCCATTTGTGTCTGAGTCTGTGAAAAGTGTTTAGCCTTGTTTTCTGTTTCTCAGCTTAATCTGGACCTGGTAGCTTTCCCTGCCAAAAGATCCTCATCTCAGCTCTCTTTGGCACTGGAGACCCATCTGAGGCTCTGCATCTGCCAAAACACAACCAGCCCTGGCCTCCATTCTGCATCCTCTGCTGGGACTCACCACTGCCATTTTTACAATGGGCTCCATGACAGGTGCATTTACTCCCAAATCAACTGCCTTTTGAGTCCCCTTTCAGGAACTTCTGAGTCTTTTACACACCCCATGGGAACCAAGAGAAGCCTAGGAGAGCTGTAAACCAGAACCTCCTTCTACTAACTTTTCTGCAATGTCAGAATGGTGGGGGTAGGGGACCAGCTGCCAGGATATGCTCTTTCCCCAGAGTCCTGTATCTGAAATGGCAGAAAATTCCCTGTCCCCCCCATGGGCTCCCCTCATGCCAATCTGGATACCTCTAAGCCACTCCCCTTTAAGGTTCAGTTCGGAGATGTTGGAGGAGGAGAAATGAAAGCCTTGGGATCAGACCTTCTCTTCCTCCCCCTCTGTCTCTATTCTTTCTCTCAAAATCCTCAGGCAGAAAAGAATAGAATTATCCATCATCCATGTCATAAACTTCTACTCTGAGGTTAAAAATGTCATGGCTGGACTCTGACATGGGAAAGAGCTATCTCTGACAGGCAAAGAGCTTACAGGCCATCACTTCCACATTTACAACAAGAAAAGCTGAGAAAAGGAAACATGAAGGACTTTTCTTAGGCCTATCAGGGAACTGAGGTAACAGAGTAAACAAACATCCCAATATCTGGAGAGACTGGTGAATCCATAAAGATACAGGTGAGATCTACTTACCTGGAGCTGAAGTTTCTGGAACCACAAATTCATAGGAACACTGAAACAGTAAGTAATGTTGATGGATGGTCTGAGTCTGAGTATGGGTCAATATGAACATGGAAGACTGCTAGGGGCTACAGACTTAGGGGAACCACCACACATTCATGAGCTCTCTCTAGGAAAGGTTAAAGATTCAACAAGAATTCCCTGGTGGCCCTGGCAGGGAAAAGGGAAGAATAATCATTGTGAAATATGCCCAGAACGTTCTCCACAAACAAGGCTTACTTTCCAGGAGGGAAAAGATTACCAGAGCCTTATCCTGCCTTGGAGAAGGGCAAGTTGCCAATTTCAGCTCCTTCTAATTTGTTTGTCCCACCTAAAGGGGCGGGGAGCTATGCCAATGTAGGAATACTTGTGAAGACCACAACCGAGAGAGACAAGCCTACTATAGGACTCAGATTTAATCATAAGATTAGACAATCCTACCCCTTACCCATCTTAGCACCACACCAACAGGCCTCCAGCAGAATAGTAGATTTTAGCTGAAAGATTTGTTAAGACTGTCTTGAGGAAGAGTACTTGGGGAAGCTCAAAGACAACAGAGGAGACTATTACGAGGACATGGTGCTTCATGAGGACATGAAGCCTCTCATACCTACAGCAAACATTAAACATAGCCCAAATTCTAGCTAGATTAACCCAAATCCTCATACTAAAGGCCTATTTATTTCAGTTCCTACTACCCAATACAACATGTCTGGCTTTCAACAAAAAAACTACAAGCCATGCTAAAAGTCAAGAAAATACATGTTTCAAAGAGATATAGCAAACATGAAAATCAGACTGAGATATCACCCACATGTTGGAATTATCTGACAGGACATTGAAAGTAACTATGATTAATATGTTAAAAGCCTAGTAGAAAAAGCAGACAGCATGCAAAAATAGATATGAAAATGCTAAGAAAGAATCAAAAGGAAATGCTAGAAATCATGACTGTAACGAAAATAAAGATTTCCCTGGATGAGTTTATTAGTAGACCAGACACACTGACAAAATAATAATTTTGCAAATAGGTCAATAGAAATTTCTGAAAATGAAATGAAAAGAGAAAAATGAGTGAATAATAATAATCCAAGAGGTGTGACAGTTTCAAAAGGTATAACATATGTATATTGGAATACCAGAAGAAGAAAGAAGAGAGTGGAACAGGAAAAATACTTCAAGTAATAATAGCGAGAATTTTCCAAAATCAACAACAAACTGTCACAAATCCAGAAAGCTCAGAGAGTATCAATAAATATCAAAAACCTACACCTAGGCATATCATAGTCAAGCCACAACACACACACACACACATCAAAAACCATTCTTGTTCCTATCAAGGAACAAGATAAGAATGCAGCAGATTTCTCATCAGAAATCATTTAGGTAAAAAGAGAATGGAATGAAAATTAAATTAAATTAAATTTAAAAAATCTACCTTATTTCCCTTAAAATCATAAGGGAAAAGAGGGAAGAATTGGGAATATTCTGTTCAAGTATACAAATGAAACCATTAGGTTAGTTTAAAATGTATATTGGAAACTTCAGGGAAACTACTAAAATTATTTTTTAAAGAAGTATAATTGATATGCTAAGTGAAGAGATAAAGCCATATAAAATGCTATTCCAATTATATGACATTCTTAAAAACTTAAAACTACAGAGACAATAAAAAGGTCAGCGGTTTCCAGGGGTGGGGAGAGAGGGAGGATTGAATAGGTGAAGCATAGAGAATTTTTTAGGGCAGTGAATCTATTCTGTGCGATGCTATAATTGTGAGTTACAATTTGTCAAAACCCATAGAACTTTATGGTAAAAGGGTACATTTTAATTGTGCAGATTAAAAAAAATCATTTAGGAGGTCATGGGATCCCAGGATGGAATGTAGAATGTGACAAAACAATCTAACTTTTTAATATATGTGTGAAACAACTTCCTTTAAGGGGCTGGAGCCCAAAGGTGCTAGCATCAATAACCATGGAAATGAGTGGAGTCTGGAAGAACCAGAGTTAAAGGAAACTGAACATAAGCGTTGTATTCTAGTTGATGAAGTTGTTTCCCATGCTGGTATGTGTTAACAGTTTTGATATTACTATGTATGTATCTGGAATTAAACAGCTGAATGGATAATGGATGGTGGGAACCAGATTTCTCACTGTTGCAGTGTGAAGTTGGAGATAAAGGCAAGAGACAAGAATGATCCATGTGGTGATTGATTAAAGTTGGAAACATCAGTAATAATTTATGTTTATGCTTCATATAGATACAGATGGTTATGTATGGAAATATTTTTATATATGTGTATATACTTAGGTTATTATACACACATGTAATACCTTGCTATATCAGCTGAAGGTGCCTAGAAACAATGACACTCCAGCAGCAACGAGCACTCCTGGTATCCAGATCTTGGTTTCTAATACCATTCTCCAGTAAAAGAAGAAATGGCTGATTCTAGAAGTTGGACAAGAAGTACAAGCATGGAACATCTTGTATTGTCATCAGTTAAGGAATTGCTAAAGAAAAAACAAACCCATAAATATACACTTGTGCGCATACACAAACATACACACACACACACACACACACACACACACACACACACCACAGTGATAGGGATTATGTCAAAGGGACACAGGAGCCAACTGAAAGATCTCCCAATGGTCAAAACTAGAGTAGTGTGGGCAACAAGTAAATAAAGTAGTATTGGATTATAACCCAAAGTATAAAAAAGTATTTGTGATTTCATACCAATATAAATAAATGATTCAATAAACTATGTGAGCTGAGAGAATGGGTAGCCAAACCTTTAGAAAGGTGAGAGTAAAAACAGGTATAAGTGGTTCCTCAGAAAGAGGGAGCATCATGAGAAAAAGTATAGGAAAACATGAAATATATGGATGATTTTGTTTGATTGAAGAGAGAGTAAAAAGGAGAGAGGAAGGAAGTGAAAGTATATGAGCAAGAGATGGCCTTGAATGTTATTTTAGGAAGACTGAGATAAATCCTCTGGTGATGATGCACTGAAGGTTTCAGAACAGGGAGATCACATAGTTGGATTTCTTCTTGTCAATCATCATGTTGAGATTCTGAATACAAAATGGAGGGCAAGGCTGTTGTGTCAAAGGAATCAACTTTCAGGGCCCACAAATAAAGCCTGTGTTAGCCACGGTTTTCTTTCTTTCTTTCTTTTTATTTATTTTTTTCCTTTCTTCCATACTTGCTTTTTGGCTGGAGTTCCTGACATTGTGGAATTCTTGGAAAGTCACCTTGCCTGACAACAGTTTACCCATGATACCTGAAATGATATTTGTTTTGCTTTATTTTATGTGTCAAAATTTACAGAGATTCATATTCAGTAACTAAGAGACAGTCATTGAGTGAGGTCTTATAGGACATTCAAAATAAGGTAAAAAAAATAAATAAAGAATTTAATGAGATTGTTGTCCTAATCGCAAGCAAGACTAATTCTTCAACTTGGGGGGAGGAAGGGGAAAGAAACATTTTTTTTATGAGAAGGAAGAGTAACTTTTAAGCATGAGGAATGAATGGCAAAATATTCTGAAAGTTTCCTCTTTGACGAAGTTCCCTCATCTAAAAACAATAATATCAACTAACTGCCTAAGGTTAGTGTAAGGATTAAATAAAATAATCAATACAAAGAGCTTTATTATTGTCGTTGCTGTTCTTATTGTTATTATTACTGCATCTTTCTGTGTAACTTAACCCCGTCTTCCTGTTATAATTGTATCTCTATTTTCCTTCTACCTGATATCCCCCTTTCATTGTATTGCAGTATTTCTAAAAGTTGCTTAAAATCATAATTGGAGCAGTGTTCTTTATAAGTAGATGATATAAATGTAAATAAAACAAGAATACTATTTGCCAGCCCTGTGTTAAACCCCACTGTGGAAGCCTGGAACAGATAAATCTTATATACAGGTACCATCTGGCTTAAGTGGTAACTGAGTGCAAGTGGTAATTCTGTTGAGTGTGGCTGGAGATATGCCTCTCTCACACTTTACTATAGCTCATCTCAGGGCAAGAACTCAGCTCAGGACTGGGAGCAGAAATGGCATCATATAGTGCAAGGCCCCTGCCTAATGCCCTCATTCAGGGCAGAGGGGAAAAGAATACCCAGCCAAGGGCCCTGCTTTCAAGCAGCGCCAGGCCAATGGCTGCTGCTGGAGAGAATTTGGGAAGAAATAAGAAGAAAAGAGAAGTCAAGTTGAAAGAGTGGAGTGTAAAAAATCTTCATAACAACAATAGCCATAAAAAGTGAATGCCATACTTCATAACTCCTTTGTGTAGGCAAGACACCTAACTCTTTGTGCACACGTTTAATCTGTGAAATGATGACTATGGTAAGGGAAGACCTGGATTACATCTTTCAGGGATTCTTTTATGTTTTTCTTTGTTGCCATGGACCCCTTTGGTAATCTGTTGACTCATCTGTTGAACCTATCTTTGTTTGCGTTCTTCAGAAGCAGATCCCAAATGCAAGTCATTTATTCGGTAGGTGTAGGAAATGCCCATGGGGAAATGGGAAAGGAAAGGCAGCCAATAAAGTAGACAACTGGAGGGGTGCCTGGGTGGCTCAGTTGGTTGAGCGACCGACTTTGGTTCAGGTCATGATCTTGCGGTCTGTGAGTTCGAGCCCTGCATCGGGCTCTGTGCTGACAGCTGGGAGCCTGGAGCCTGCTTCGGATTCTGTGTCCCCTCTCTCTCTCTGCCCCTCCCCTGCTCATGCTCTGTCTCTCTCTCTGTCAAGAATAAACATTAAAAAAAATTTTTTTAAAGTAGACAACTAGAGCTTAGCCCTACAGGCTATTCTGGGACAAAGAATGTAAGACCACTTTTCATCATTTTCCCACCTGAAGGGGGAGGGAGCTGAGGTAAACTATACACTTGCTCCCGGGGCCTTAATGCCCTGGTACTTGCAGCCTTCCACACATGGGCACCAGGCAATACTGCTTTGCATGGTTGGTGGAATGGACAGATCTCAGGCCTCCAGAGGATGCGGATACTGGCAGTTGGAAGCCAGCTCGAGCACACAGAAAGAAAGGTCCAGGGGATATGCAGAGGGGCACCTTCCAACATCTGCTACAGACCGCCTTCTCAGAATAATGTTTTGAAATGCATAAAATAAAATTCATAGGATTACAAAGAAAACCAATTATATTGAAATTCAGTTCTATCCACAGATCCCTTGGGGGACCCCAGGTTAAGAAACCCTGCTAAGGTTTCTTTTCAATGTGAAATTATATGGTTTTATGACCTAAGAGCATGGATTGTGTTACTCTGCCAGGAGGTGGTTGAGTAAAGCTCTGCACAGTCTATGTAGAAACTATTTCAGAAGAAAAATGCGCTCACCCAACCTGACAATCCCCCACAGCTCAGGGACTGTGAATGATGTTGCTGGCCTCTCTTACTCCCTTTTTATATTTTACAGTGTTTGTTTTGCATTGTTTATGCTTTTGCGTTTTTAATGTGTCCTTTGTTAGCCCTGAAAGCACTCTGGGGCAGCAATTTGCCCACATCACCCTGGCAGCCAGTCTACCCTCCTCGGCTGTCCCCAGGGAGCTCCATCTTTAAAGTCATGCCTCTGAAGGGTGCCCCAGAGCCCTTCTGCCATGTAGCCACAGTGGGCCAGGGTCCACCCTGTGGCACGATGGTGCCAACAGGTGGCTGTGTGCGGGGTGCCGGAGCAGCCACCCCCCTGGGAGCTGCACGCCACTGAGACACCATCCACCTCCTAATGTGCCTCCATGGCTCTGTTACTCACAGCTAAATTACAGTATTATGACTTCATTGTTGAGTCCCAATTCTCCTAATTATAGCCTAGAGATCTATTATTTGATTTGGTAACACCAAGTGCTTCTTTTCTAAATCATGTAATCTCTTGTAGCTTATTAATGTCAGGTTTGCGCACACGCAGGGACTTGGTTGTTTGCCAGGCAGAATCAAATTTTCAAATTTTCGCTGTGTTATGTTACAGGGCTTTGCTTGTTACAATCTAATTATATTGGCACTGAAATACCGAAAACCAATTTATATTAGAAAGCACTTTAACTCTTTCTTTGGAGTGAATTTACATGCGTAAGAGTCTGCCACACCATTGGTCTTTTTGTTTTTCCACTGGGAAATCCCTTCTGGAAAGGAGGTAAAAGTAACCGGCCCTTTCTATTAAAAAGTCTGCCGTTTGTGGACAAAAAGCATGAATGTGGCCATTCCCTTGTTTGAAGCATGGAGAAGGAAGGAAGCATGCCTCTTCCATTTTCCTGTGTTCTATTCCAGGCCTCCCTGCTGGGAGTGCCACTTGTCCAGGCACCCAGAAACTCTTGCTGGTAGGTGTTACCTGGTGGCAGTACCATCCCCAGCTTTGGACCATTTCACCTTTCTGTCCTCTTCTTTCTTTCAGATGTATTTTCCTATGCTCTGTTTTCTACTAGGTTGCACGATGGGTCTCTTGCCCTGAAGACATTGCCCTTTGAAGACCAGGAAGGTCTTGCTGCCTAAGGAAGTTGCTTCAGCAGAGGGACCTCCTTTATTATCCTGCTTTGCCTTCTCAGAGGATCTTGTGGCTGTTGCATCTGATTGTCAGGGTATTTGTCTTGCCACTCTATCCATTTCCCCAATAATGGCCATGGCTTTCTGATCCCAGGATCACTGCTCCTTGTCAGACTGTTATCACCAGGGAATACTATCTACATTTAAATCATCCAGTATCCCACCTTTGAGAAGGAGCCCTAACTTCCTCCTAGCTTTTTTTAAGGAACTTAATTTTAGAGTAGTTTTAGGTTCACAGAAAAATTAAGAGGAAGGTACAATCTCACCCCTACACATGCATAGCTTCCCCCATCTCAACGTCACCTTCCCCACAGAGTGCTACATATGTGACCTAGCTCCAACTTCACTTCTGTGTCATTCAGATCTACACTCTTGCTCACTCATTAACTTCAACAATGCTGTTTTGTTTTGTTTTGTTTCTTCCTCAAATTCTCCTTTCCACTCTATCTCATTTGTACACATTCTTTCCTCTGTCTGCAAATGTTCTTGGCATTTATGGCGTCCACTCATTCTTCACATATCAGAAAAAATGTCACTTCCTTAGAGAATATTTTCTTTCCTTCTATTTAACCAGGTACCCCCCCAACAAACACCTTATTTCATTTATTCTGCCTTGTATTTATTTGTTTTCTTCATTATTATCCCTCCCCACTCTTGAGAAAGACTAAGATCCATGAGGGCAGAGATTTTGTTTTGGTCACCATTGAATTTCCACTGCCAAGTCCAGTGCCTGGCACATAGATGAAGATCAATATAGACTAAGGAATATGCTGCAGAGTGAAGGAATATGGATCCCAAGAAATTTATGTTGTCTTATAATGGAGAAGAATCAACGTGTTTCAACTTTTTGGACTTAACTGGCTCTCTTTCTTCTTTCCTTGATCCAATCATGTGGACCCCCTTCATTCTCCTTGAGACTACAGGGTATGGCCAGTCCTCTGCTCCTGAACAAGAAACCAAGGAGCCATCACAGGTTGGCACAGCTGTGACTTGGTGTCTCCATCACAACTTCTGCTCGAACCTGGTCTAATGATTCAGATCTTGTCTGAACCAAATACCTTGTCTTTTACGGTGCCTTCCCTGGACTTCCCTGGAGGTGGTTCTTACATGGTGCCCGCATGTTTCACTTGACCAGTGGCTAGTGGCAGCACAGGCCTCATCATGGCCATGTCAAGGGTCACTCTTATTTAAGAGAAGGATGAAGCGGTACAAGGTCAGGAACCCCCTTTCATGGCAATCAATCACTGAGTCACAGAAGGGTTCAGACAGATGGGAAACCAACAAGACCACCCCCTGAAGCAGGAAGAGAGGTTGGTCAGACACACACTGCCCCATGGAAGAGACCCACAGGAAACACTGATGGACTGAATTATGTACCCATTATGGCTCTGAATGAGACAGCTGTGGAGCGAATCTGTGGATTAATGTGCCTACTTAATTGCAGTTGTAACAAATCATTGATCAAATTTGTGGAACTAGCTGATCCCTTTTTGCTCCTTCTTCTAGTATGCTCTCCACAAGAGTGACAAGGTAAGGGGCTCCTGATCCACATATGAATACAAGGGAAGCCCCACCCCCTGGAATGAAGAAGACTGAGGGCCTCTTTCTCCCATTCTGTGGGTCTTCTAGAATATCCAAGATGCATTAAGGATTGGAAAGGTGCCCTCTTTTTAGAAACTTCAGCCAAAGAGCACAGAGCAAAGCAGATGTCTATGCCCGCTTTCTTGGAAGGAAAGCCTTGAAACACACTTCACAAGACTCTTCCATCATCTCTCATTTAGAGAGCCTGTGTCCCCAATGCTGTATCTTTGCCCCCTCTACCTGGAATGCTCTCCTGTTGCCACCACATTTCTGCTTGTAGACATTTAACCCATCCTTCACAGCCTGATAAAAAAGGCATCTGCTCAAAGGAGTAGTCTCAGATCTACATGGTCAGAATCACACTCTGTCCCCACCGGCCCCGTAATCAGGTGCTTATGCTGTTCATAGATGGGTTGTTCATACATCCCAGTTTCCTTGGGACCGTCCTGCTTTATGCCTGTCATGCCAGGATTCATTAATAGCATCTTTTCACCTTCAAAACTGTCTCAATTGAACGGTAGATGGTATGGTGTGGTGGACACACCCTCTGGTGACCCCCATTGGGTCATATCTTTTTCTGACCCCTTCCCTTGAATGCAGGAAGAACTGGTGACTTGCTTCTGGCCAATAGAATGTGGCCAAGGTGACAAGATAGCCACCCTTTGGTTGTGTCACTTTTTATAAGACTCTGTCTTTGTGACTAAAGAGAGTGGGTCCCCTGCAGGCCTTGAAGAAACGGGCTGCTATGATGTGAACTGCCTGAGGGAAGGGCCTTAGGAACTGTGGGCAGGAACCATGGGCAGCCTCTACCTGCTGAAGGCCTTGGTCTTCTGGATGTAAGGAACTGAATTCTGCCAGCAGTCACATGGCCAGAGGAGGACCCCAAGCTCCAGCGAGGAAAATTGTGACTCCTCAATGACGGTCTCTGAGCCCTGAGCAGAGGACCCACATGAGCTGTGCCTGGACTCCTGACCCACAGATACTGTGAGGTAAGGAACAGGTGTTGGTCGAAGCCGTTAAGTTTGTGGTCATTTGTTAGCAACAGTCAAAATTGATCCATATGGCAGCCTTGTATTACTAACCAAGGGCTCAAATTGTCTTCTCTCTCTGACAGACTGGTATTTTCTTAAAGTTGGGGTGTATACCGTATTCGTACCTCTGGTTTCCTATGGGCAGAGCAGTTACTTCCTACTCTGCAGGTACCACAGCACCTAGTGTAGCAGAGTAAGCAAGGGTTCTGGCATCCTAGTGCCTGATTTGAACCCGGGGCCTACCACTAACTAGCTATGTGATTTTAAACAAGATGTTTTAACCTTCCAGGGCCTCAATATTCCCATCAAAAAAATGGAATTATAATATAGGGCTTTTCTCTGCAAGGTAAGATTTTTTTTTTTTTTTTAAGTGGGCTCCATTGTGGAACTTGAAATTATGACTCTGGGATCAAGACCTGATCTGAGACCAAGAGTCAGGTGCTTAACCGACGGAGCCACCCGGTGCCCCTGTGAGGTAAGATTATAGTGAGGATAAATTGATTTAATGTCAGAAAGTGTTTTACGACCCCATGGCTCATGGTGCTGTGTAAATTTACTATCACTTGCATTCTTTGTTCTATTTCATCCTCATGTCATATCTGTTGTTATCATCCCCATTTATAGATGAAGAAACTGAGCCATTAAGTAATTTTCTCAAAATTACACAGCTCATAAGTGGCAAAGAGATTCAAACCAAATCCGTACGTGTTTTCCCCACTCTCTCCACACCTGCATCTCTCTTGTGGGTGCACATTTTTGAAAAAGAAAAACAAACGAAAACAAAGAGAACTTTTTTCAGAATTCCAGTGTATTTCCCAAGAAGCAGTACACAAACACACAGATGTCAAGTTTGGCTAAGCCCCATGTTCTGGAGTCACCTCTTTAGGCGTGGGTGGGTTTCTGGAAGCACAGGCAGACAATTTAGACAGTTTAGTGGAAGATGGTGACCCGTAAAGGAGCTCTGGGCCCATTAAGCTGACACACTACCTGACAAATGATGGGGGCTTTTAGACAATTCCAGGCTACTAAAACCTGGATATTTACATAAGGGCAGATTATCGGGATCCATAGATAATTTGCTACCTGCTCATTTTTAATGTGTTTGTGAACACTCATGAGAAGCTCATTAATTGTAAGTGTCTGTAAGCTTATTGGGTTGTAAACCAAGGTTGACAGCACAATAGGCACCGATAAAGGGAAGTGGCCCCTCTACCAGCCAGAAGGAGCAGGCATGCAAATCAGCCCTGGGGATAATTGACAAGATTGCTGGGATGCACATAAGCCCCTTATCTGCGCGAGTTTTCTGTTCCTGTCCTTAGGTAACCAGCAGAGATACAAGCCACAGTCATGAGAGTCTAACTGCATTTAACCATGGTAGGGCGACAGGGTCAGGCACCCAGGCCCAGTAATTGGGGAAATGCGTGAAGTCCATGGCCTGACAAGGCTGAAATCCATTTGTTATTCTCTGCTTGGAATGCCCTTGCTCCTTCTCTAGACTGGCAGGCTCCGACTCATCATCTTTCAAGACAGTTCCTTCTCAAAGCTTTCTTTGACTTCTCCAGGGAGAATATTTCCCTTCTGGAGCTCCGAGAGCCCCTTGTACATCTTCCGAAATAGCTCTAACCCTACAGGTATCTGCCTGTCCTTTCCTCCATGCCCAAAAGAGTGCAGAACTCAGAAGTTCTTCATGGATGCCTTCCAGATATGCTACTTGAAACCACTGGTGAGCTAAGCTAATTTTGTAAATACTATGGGGGCCATGGAGAAGGAATCACATCAGGACATACCTTGGCTTTCACCATTTAGCTTGCTTCTTCCCCCTTCAGGACCCATGGGAGGGAACTCACAGGACTCACAGGGAAGGGCTGTAGAACTGAAAGCCCTGGGAGGCCACCTCACCCTACCAGGCTTTTCAAACATATAGTTTTTTAACAAAAGTGAGTTTCTGGGGTATATTGCCTTATTAGAGACTAAAATAATATACTTTTATTGATCTTATTGTTGTTTTTTAAAGTTTATTTATTTATTTATTTATTTATTTATTTATTTATTTAGAGAAAGGGTGCATGCAAGTAGGGGAGGGGCAGAGAAGGAGAATGCCAAGCAGACTCTGACCTTCTTGGAGCCAGATGCGGGCTCAAACTCAAACTGTGAGACCTAAGCTGAAATCAAGAGTCGGATGCTTAACTAACTGAGCCACCCAGGTGCCCCTCTATTGACCTTGTTGTATATATTCATATGTATATTATAGCAGACTTGTGATTCCAGAGAAGTAGAACATCCCTTGCACTTACTAGATACATGGTTGAATCCCTTGGCAGGATTCAATAGATAGAATACGCCACGCAGATAGAAGCAGACAATGTATGATGGCTCAAATGCAATGTAATGCTACTTCTTGCTTACATGGTAATCCCATGTGGTCGACCAGGGAATAGTCAGCTCTCTTCCATGCAGCAGTTCAGGGATCCATCCTTCTTTCATATCGGGACTCATTATCTTGTAGGGCATTGTCTTTGTCTGCACCAAAATGGCAGGACCAGAAAGAGCATGGAGTGAGACATGTGGCAGATTTTATTCCTCAACCCTCAAAGTGGCCACCGTGTTACTTCCACTTAAATTCCACTGGCTAGAACTTACATAGTTATGCCCAACTACAAGGGAAGCTGGGAACCACCATTTTGCCATGTGTCCAGGAAGAAAAGGAAATGGATTTTAGCAAAGAGAAAGCAATCTGTATCACTTCCATCCAAGTTAGTTCTCTCCAGTTTCTCCCTCTTCGTATTCTGCATGGGGGACATAGATCATAACTGCACTGGGTTGCACACAGCCTCTACCACAGGCATCCCTCATATCTGAAGCATTCCTGAAGAATTCCATGTTTCTAGGTATTATTTATATTCAACTAGGTCCCACTTATTTCTATAATAATTTTGGAGCTGGGTCACCAAACAGAATACAAGTCCCATTTATGGATTTTTATATTTACACCAATCAGGTACCCCAATTTTGCCAATAGTTGATTCCTTTCACCTAAACCCTGCCATATGGTAGCCAAATATACAATTGGTTTCTCTGACCTTGTGGAAAGATTTCAACAAATTGATGTGTTAAACATAATACACAGCAAATGGCCATTTGGCTAACTCTGTGGGGCTTGACTTACCCATCTGCCACAACTACTTGGCCTTTGTTCTAGCACATAGCAAGAATCTCTACCTGCAAGAGCCTCTTGAAGGTGTTATTCCAGAGGATGCCTCTGACAAGTGACAAGCTTACTCTTTCTAAATGAAGTTTCTGGACAATGGGCCTTTTGATATGACTGGCCAAAAATTTGCCAATTTCAGTGAGCAGAACTTCTGAAATGTAGGAAATGACTCATATGACCTACTCAAACTTGGAGTTCCTGGAACATGCTGGTGTCTGCTCTTAGTGACACCACAATTATGCCCAATGCAAGACTAACCCATTTAAGGCCCATTATCTGTCTTTCAACTATTATCAACCCTGCTGGGAAATGTTAATAAACAACAGGGATGAGCTGAAGGGAAAAATTTGCTCTTTGTTTTATGTTTACTTAAGGATACTTTCAGCTGAATATTATAGACTGCCCATCTAAAAAGTGGCTTTCAAACATCCACTTACCTCACATAACAAGAAGTTAGGAGACAAGGCTTTGTGGTCAACATGTCTGCAATTTCTTGATTTTCTCCTCATGGTCACAAAGTGGCTGCTGCAATGCACTGTATCATATCTTCACGCAAAATCTAAAACAGGAAGTAAAGAACAGGTCTTTCTCTTGGAGTGTTCTGTGTCTTTATATCAGAAAGATCCTCTGCACACTCACATCAGCACACTGTTCCTTAAGTCTTATTACTTGTAGACCAATTATTTCTATATCAGTCATTCCCTTATGTAATACAAGGAGCATATTTGATTTAGAATTAGAATGATTCATGTTCTAGAAATTAATATATTGCCCCAAATTTTGTCTGTTACCTGGAAAAAAAATTGGGTGCTGCTAGAAAAAAGTAGGGATCATTTGTAGGTAAGCAATCAGTTTCTCCAGGAGTTTCTAGCTTTTTTGTTGTACTAAGCCTGATTAAGAGAGAACATTATTCCTGTTTTGACTGTTATGACTCACTGTGGACCAACTCACACTGTCCAAACACTGTGTCCACTCACAGAAAAGCTTTCATGAAACCATGCTTTAATGTAGTAATCTCACTTTCCACTAAAACATTTCTTTTTATTGCTAAAACAACAACTACAACTATTGAGTGCTTACTATGTGCTGAGCACTATAGCTAGGGATTTACACACATAATCTGATTATGGTCACCAAATGAGCAAGATGAGGTTGATACTGTGAAATCTTCATTTTGCAGATAAGGAACCTGAATCTTAACATGGTTCAATGCTTTTCCTTTAGTTCACACAGATAGTAAGGGGTGGAAACTAAATTTGAACCTAAGACCTTTGGCTTCAGAATCTAATTTGTTTTAACCGTTATACTCTATTGACTTTGTTTCCTATATTATGAAGTGCCCTTCATACATATACTCCTATGACTAATTCACAGATTTCAAGACTTGAAAAACTTGTCCCTACAGGGCTTTCTACAAGAATACAAAAAAATTAAAGCAATATACCTAATATGGTTTTTGGTTTCTAGGAAGCTTGGAGGCATTTTTTTTTTTATTCCCTTGCTATTGTTTTCTTCAGTCAGAGATTCTTTTTTTGTTTTTAATTTTTTTTAACATTTATTTATTTTTGAGAGAGAGAGACACAAAGCGTGAGCAGAGGAGGGTCAGAGAAAGAGAGAGACAGAATCTGAAGCAGGCTCCAGGCTCTGAGATGTCAGCACAGAGCCTGACACGGGGCTCAAACCCACGAACTGTGAGATCATGACCTGATCCCAAGTCAGATGCCTAACCAACTGAGCCACTCAGGTGCCCCAGTCAGAGATTCTTAATAAAGTTTTCTCTCCTCTCATCCTGCTTTTATTTTTTAATACTTAATTTTGTCTTTTGCAAATCTTTTGGTTCTAATACATCCATTCTTTGATTGGAAGCCACATATTTTAGTTTAATTTTAGGTTTTTATTTTTTAAGTGATTTATTTTAAGAGAAAGTGTGCTAGCAGGGGAGGGGTGGGGAGAGAAGGAGAGAGAGAATTCCAGGCTCCACACTTTCAGCATAGAGCCTGACATGGGGCTAGAACTCATGAGCCATGAGATTGTGACCTGAGCTGAAATCAAGTCAGATGCTTAAGTGACTGAGCCACCCAGGTGCCCTTTAGAAGCCGTTTTGAGGGGTAAGCAAATCTAATGGTTGTATGATTGCATGCATGCTGAAAGTTAAGGAATGAAAAGTACAGATGTCCAGGACTTATTTTGAAATGCATCAAAAAATAGGTTAAATTCATGCATGGATGGAAGGACCGATAAATGAATAGGAAAATATGTTATAAGCAAAGGTGAAATGCTAATTGTAGAAGCTAAGTTGTGGACATATGGGTTTCACCATATAATTCTTTCCACTCTTCTGTGTTGAACATTCTCATCATAAAATGTTGGAAATACGTCAATAAGATTTTAGGTACATTTTTATAAAAGAATCTCACAGAGGCGCCTGGGTGGCCCAGTCGGTTAAGTGTCCAATATCAGCTCAGGTCATGATCTCATGAGTTCGAGCCCTGCGTCGGGCTCTGTGCTGACAGCTCAGAGCCTGGAGCCTGCTTCGGATTCTGTGTCTCCCTCTCTCTCTGCCCCTCCCCTGCTCACGCTCTGTCTCTTTGTCTCTCTGTCTCTCTGTCTCTCTCTCTCTCTCTCAAAAATAAACAAACTTTATAAAAAAATTAAAAGAATCTCACAAAAAAGCAATTCTTTCTAAGTAACAAGAGGTAAATAGAGGTCAAATAATGGGGAGTCTTATATACCAACCTGAGAAACTGGGACTTAATCCTCAAGATAATCAAGGGATGCTGGAAGATTTAAGCAGAAGACTAAAATGTAAGACAGAGCTTGTGACATGCAGGAGGAATGGGTGGGAGCAAGGTGGAGACAGAGAGACCAGTCAGAGGTTGCTGTGATAGCCCAGACTGGAGTGAATGATGGTATCTGAGCAAAGGTGGCCACAGGGATAGAAGTGAATTCAAGGAAAAAACTCAAGAGAAAAATAAGGAGACTTAATACCTGAAGACTTGTAGGGATACAGGACTATCTAGTATGACTCAAGTTTCTGGCCTGGAGCGCGGGGAGTGGGGAGGCCGTTCTTCATAGGGGAGAGCCGGAAGCACAGGGAAGCCCCCATAACCTTGGAACAGATCCATTTCTCTCTCTGGGGAGCCCACCAGCCCCACCACGGCCTGGGATCTGCTGAAACTCTGGATTTCTCCCCTGTGGATATTTTCCTTTTCTGCTTCCAAGTGGAGTGAATTCATGCTCCACTCTCCTCTACGGTCAGCGCCTGCTGAGAAAGAGCACTACAGATGGCTTCTGAAATGCTTTCCAAGCCATCTGGAGCACAGGTTGTGGGGAAGCTCCCCGCCACGGGCCCAGCTCTGCCTCCCCGCTCCTTGCCTTCACACCCCTGTCTGCTGTCTCTCAGAAGCAAACCCACACTTCATTACAAAATTACAATTGTTTCCAAGGACCTCAAAGGGGGAAAATGAAATTGTTTTCTGCTTTGAGTATAGTCACAATAAAATGACTATGGGGGTGGGGGCCAATGTGCTCTTCTTGGATAAATGAGGAGCAAAAATACTCTTTTACAATTTGTCATAAAGATCGCAATAGAATTTTTCACAAGACAAATACAACCAATGATTGAGGGAAGATGAGGGCATCCATATTTGTTCTTCCTTGGACATCACACACAGTGAGTGTCATCTTTGGTCTCTCCCAAGCTGGGGAGGTGGCAAGACAGGCTTCTGGTTTGTTCTCCCAGTTACACCAGCTCCCTCCAGAGCTCGGAACCCTGGCAGCTGGCCTCTGAGGGCCCTGCAGGCTGGATGATGGGTCTTCCTCTCATGTAGTATGTTCCATGCCACTTGTGTGTACCTCTACACCAGCTTCCTTGCTGAAATCAGTGTCTGGAGCCTGAGCCAGATTCAGCTTATTTAGATGGAGCACTGGCCACATACACTAAGCATGCACATTTTACTCTGTAAAGTAAGGAGTGACCTTCTTGTTTTCCAGATGGGAAGACCGAGACTCGAGAGGCAAAAGTGCTTGCCCCAGGTCTCCCAGCTGGTAAGTACAGATCCCCAAAGTTTTTCGCCCTATTCCAAACTGCCTCTTCTCCCCTTGGGATCCAGCCCTTTGCAAGACACCAGTGACTGGTAAAGTCTAGCGGAAATCATGCAGGATTCAGTGACCAAGCCCTTGAACCTTGGGAAAGTCACTCAGAGATTTTTTGCATGTTGGCATCCAAATTGGCAAAAAGGAAAGAAATCGATTTGACCTTAGAGGTTTGGATTTTGTAAGGCGTAACTGTGAGAACAATTACTTAATTGTAATAGTTAACAATGGTAATTGTTGAGGAGTATAGGCTCAAAACAAATTAGTTCCTTAATGAGGCATTTGTTAGCTTGTTCTGAGATGACATAATGCCTTAACTCTAATGAAGATGCAGAAAAAAGGATTTTAAAAACGGTGCTTAATGTATAACTCGGTGTTCTACCTCTTCTTCCGTGTGACGTGTGGGTATACTCTCTGTCCCCATCCTGAGCTCCAGCCTGTGCCCGAAGGCAGAAACCAGAAGTGTGTCCTTGTCTCTCATCCTGAAAACAGGATAGTTTGGTACATTTGGAAGTGCGTTGTGTGCTAGGAGAGCACTTCCAAAAGCAAGTCTCTAATGCAGAGTGGAGTTTACCTCCCAAACGATTCCGGTGAGTAAGCCTTGTTGATGCTTGACTACTGGTTGTAAAGAAAGGTTGGGGTTTCAGCACCCTGAGTTCTCAAGATGTCATTCGTGACCAGGAGTCTCCAATTTGCTGCCTTCTAGGAGCTGTGTGAAGACCCACACCAGCCTCCCAACCGGGGGTCTAGGAGGAAAGGAGGCAGCAGCTTGTACACAGCTCTGTCCCCACTTGGTCACCCTTCAGATGTTGACAAACAGCTCGCGTTGCCCTCTGACACCCTTTCTCTCCTCTCCCTACCCAGTTGAATGACGCAGCTTTGCAGCATGCTGGGGACTGCAGGAAACATGCTGCTTCCTAATGCCCAACACTGCCCTTCCCAGGCCGGGTTTTGCACCTATAAGCTTGAGTTGATGCCAAATGACATGCCTCTTCCTTTAACGCTCTTTTAAGCCTACACATTTAAAGGCCTGGCTTGGACGCTTCATTGGCACAAAGTGTTTGGGATCTTTGACTTTCCAGTAATAAATAAATCAGAGATTAGAGTAAGAGCTGCTAAATCTCAGAAATCTGCCTCCAGTTTATCGCAAATCTCCTTATGTATTCAGATACTTTGGATATACATTAAAGTCTCTGGCCCATATTTATGATTCTGAATATTGCGTTAACTTTTTTACAAATACATCAATAATTGGCATAGGAATAGGGAGGGACCTACTTCAGCCGATGCCCCAACCATTACCCTCTCTTGGCAATAATTGCTGATACTTGTGAGGAATTAAAAGCGTCGTGGAAAATTCCACAGATTTTTCCCCTGTCTCCTGGGAACTCAGAAGCACCTGGAGAAGTAAAATGATCCTTGGCACCATCATCAGGAGACAAGGGAGGTAATAAGAGTCCTCCCCTACGAGACGGGGTTGAAGAGGTATGAGGTGCTTTGCGGATGAAGGACAAGTTGCTCATGTGGGGTTTTATTGGGGATGTCTGGGGGCCCACTCTCCTATCAGTATCTTCTCTTGCATTTGGATTGAATTCAACAGTATGGCCTTTCCTACTTACTCAGGGCCATCAGTGAGGAGGTGAGGTAGGGGCATATGAAGGCACAAAGAGTTTGGGGTTGTGAGAGAAGAGAAGACAGAGAGCTGTGAAGAGCTTCATCACCTCCCTAGCTGGACTTCTTTTTGGAACAGTGACACCATACAAGCATCACTCACGAGGCAGGGTGCATGCAGATCAGGGAGACCAGAAGATAGAGGGAAAAAGAAACCATGCTGTAAGGAAGAGCTGAAGAGCCCAGGGCTTAAGCTCTGTTGTCATGGTCAGAGAAACCAGAACCAGAAGACACAAAGGAAGATATTCCCACGACATTTTAAAGGTGCCCCCAGTGAAGGGAGGGACAATGGAATACTGCCATTTTCTGGGCACTTACAATGAACCAGGGTCTGTATGAGGCATTTTGTGTATTTTTGATCATGAAGTTCTCACCTTGTCTCTGAAACTTTCTGTGCTGAGAGGACTGGAAGTCAGAGAAGTCACAGAACTCACCTCAGATCCCAGAGCTAGTGAAGAGCAAGAGAAGAGCTTCGATTTGAATTTCTACTTCACGCTGACCCTATTCCGGTAAGTGATCAAGCAGAGGCTGTGTGACCTCATGGTGAGGGATTGAAGAGGGACCTACATGGACCTAGGCTCACACTAGCTGCTCTCCAAGGTCCTTTCCAGCTCTGAAGCTCTGTGCACAGCCGTGGTGGCCTGGTGAAGCGTGACTGAGGGCTGAGGAGAAGGCAGAAGGGAAGCTTTGTGGGCAAGGCGTCTGTTTAGCAGAATGAAGTGAATGACAAATGGGCCTCCCCCGGGACTGATTCCCTCTCACTGTACCCAACAATAAAATGCTTCACAAAGAAACCTGACAATTTAGTTGTTAATTCAAAACATCCTTCTCCAAGCTGCCTGTAACTATAACCTAATTGCTGCAAGATGGTGGTTTACAAAAAAAAAAAAAAAAAAAAAAAAAAGAAGAAGAAAAAAAAGAAAGAAAGAAAGAAAAGAAAGTAAAATCACATTAAATACAAATGTGCATTTCTTCTGTAATAAACTCACTCTATTCTTGTGTTCATTTTACCCTGTTGTCTTTTATGTTACCATTAGAGTTTTAATCTGCACACTAAACATTTATTTCTATAAAAACTCTAATATAATTTCAAGAATTTAGAGGTTTCCCACTCTCTCTGTCTGTTATGAGAGGCAACTCAGTGATGGATACAGCCTGGACCATGGAGCACAGTACCTGAATTTAGTCTGGCTATTTAACTTCTCTGAACTTTGACTTTTTCATCTTGAAAATCAGATTATAATATCCACATTATAACTTTGTTGAGAGGGTCAGTAGAAGTCTAGGAGAAAGTTTTTTAAGCTCTGATAAATAATACTGATGTTTTGTTACTCTTTTCTAGTCAAAGGGCTTGGCTCATGAGGCATTGTTATGCTCCTGGGATGGGTGACAGATTTATTAATTTGTTATTCATCTGTCACCCATCCAAGCATCCATCCACCCACCCACCCACCTATCCGCCCACCTGTCCATCTGCCTAACTAGCTTTCTGTCTGTTTAACAAATGTTGATTGAGTTTCTGCCATGTACCAGATACACAATCAGGATCTAGGAATATAGGCATGAATTAGATATAGTATGATTCCTGACTCCAAAGTCTTTCTCTCCAGAGAGAGGGGAAGGCACATTTATACATAATTACATAATAAAGTAGTCATGGAATAAGACTGTACCTCTTAAACCATGGGGGAAATGTAACCATCTCAGGTTATTTTGTTTTTCTAATTGTCTATTAGAAGCAATGGAGAATATTGTGAGAATTTCAATTTTTAGTCAGTCCTGGAGTGGGAAATTGAACAAGCCTTGGATACAAAAGAGGGAGAGACTTTCTCTGGACCTGCGGGCTGGCTGAGGAATGATTCTGGTGGTGAGTGCCTCTGACTCATGGAGCAGGCCAGGTGAGCAGTACCCTTGACTTCCAGTTGTTTTCCTCTTCTTGGGCCATCAACAGGAGTGCCAGGGACAGCAACTATGGTGGGTGCTTTGTTTCCAAACTGCTCATCTTGACAAGCAACAATTCAGAAAACTGAGAATAATCTGAGGACTCACGGTGAGCAGGTACCACTCCACAGTCATAGGGGAGGAGTAGTTCTTAGTACAGTGTTACCCTCGACCCCCACCACCCTGACACAGTGGATGCATCTTTGGGAAAACACTTGCATGTGAAAGATGAGCATAGCTGGTTGCATGGGTAAGACAACCGGAAAGGGATGGTAGGACCCAGTTCCTCCTCTGCCCCTAGATGAAAACTTGAGCTATCCCCTGAACTTCCTGGACTCTCTCTGTAATTAAAAAAAAAAGTTACCAGTTATTTAAGGTCTCAAAATATAGTCTCAATTTACAAATTAAATTGTCCAATCTCACATCACAGTGGAATTTTCTATCTAGATTTACAGTCATGACTTTTCTCCTCCTTCTACCTTGGGTTTGCTGCAGCGAGGAAGGCTGAAGTGAGAGAAGAGGGTCCAAGGGGCCACTCTTCCCTTTTCCATTCAGTGCTTTTACTCTTCTCTCCCTGCTCCTGCTTTGTATACCTCCGGAGCTGGAGCACAATGATTCAGAAGAAGGAAAAGGAGCACAAGAGTTCTGCCATGAGTGGTCCTGTTGAGTGAGGGCACACATCTGGGTTTTCCAGAATCCTCATTGCTGGAGGTCTTCATCTTCAGCACTTGCGATGATGATGCCTCCTCCCAGCTAGTTGCTTATTCCTTTTGCAGCCTCCTTGCATGTGGTGGTGCCCCAACTTTGTTTCTGCCAAGTTCTTCTCATCTATTCAGGTCCTCTTAGGTAAGACCTCAGATGGCCCCATGTAGGCTCTCTCTCACACGACCCCAAGCGTGGGCCAGCTTTCCTTTCCTCTCCAAATCTGAAGAGGTATCCCAAATGTAGCTCTCTGTCATTTGTTCCTCCATGCGAGCAGCTGCCTGGCCGTAAAGTCTGCCCCTATAGACTTATTAGACATGGCTACACCACTGAAGTCCCCCGATCCTCCACCCAGAAGATTTATATTAAGGTTTGCTAGTCATGTCTTTGAAGTTCTTCTCTTTTAACTTGAGGTAAAGCTAGAAGTACCTTCCAGTTCTCTCCCTTCAGGACGCGAGGTTCAAAATGCATAGCTTTCTCTACAAAATCTCCTTCTAAACTCCAACTCAACCAATTTCCGCTTTTGTTATGGGTGGAAGTTAAGAGTGAAATAACCTGGCTTTTACATACCTTTTGAAAATCCTGCTCCGTGGCTTCTCACCTCGCTTTGAAGTGTTGTGTATATTGTCTTTAGCTAAATTAAGAAAGAAGAACCAGGGGCACCTGGCTGGCTCAGTCAATAGAGCATGAGACTCTTGATCTCTGGGTCATGAGTTCAAGCTCCACATTCAGGGTAGAGTTTACTTAAAAAAAAGAAGAAGAAAGAAAAGAAGAAGAGCCAATTTTACCATTATTTAAGTTGCACATTCTAGAGGCTGATGACTCATATGGAACAAGTGTTCTCTTGAAGGCTTGGGTTCCTGATTTTTTGTTATCACTCTTTAAGACAGTAAAGAAGGTATGAAATGGCAACTTCTCTCCATTACAAATCCCAACCTGGAGAATCACATGATAATGTTCCTTCCCTCCCTCCCTGCCAAAGTGATGCTTCAAGATATAACAAGAAATAAGATGATGACGTTGACAAAACAGCCTGATATAAATGAGTAAAGTAAATGTTAAACAGCACAGAAATGGTCATCAAAGAAAATATATTCCAGGAATAAGAGGATGTTCTTTACTCCATGACTGATTCATCTTTATACCTTCCTAAGCCCCCAACACAGGGTCTGGCACATAAGGGTTTATAAATGTAGCTAATTTTGTTCCAAATACAATGTCAAGCATTGACTTCTGAGTGATGGACAAGGTCAGTTAGCTCCACAGTCTACTCATGTGCCTGGTGGCTATTTGTTGAATGAGGCCAAATTATCTAAAAGCTTCCACTCTAAGGCTCATGTCCCCCACCTACAGTTGTCACATACTGTCTTCCAGGCCCTTCCCCTCTCCTACTGAAGATTTAGAGAGTTGATCACAATCTTTCCATTCCACAATACCAGGAGATTTTAATATCTACATAAGTCATCTATCAAACAGTATAGCTTCATACTTTCTGAGCCTCCTCGATTCCTTTTCAGGGCCACATCTTATCACATGGGACTGTTCCCTCAGAAAAGTCCCTCTCCTGCTTCCGAATTTGACCATAACTACCAATTCCTTCCAGCAACCTTATCCCCTGCTTCTCACTACACCTGCACAGACTGTCACTTGGTCCTGCCATTCTCTCCCCCACTTCCCGATCCATCAGGGATCCCACGGCTGATCATTGCAATTACTTTCTCAAAGCCATCCTCAGTTTCCTTGCCCTTTTGTTTTTCTGCCATATCTGCCTAAACAAACCTCAGCTCTAATTTCCTTCATATTCTACTTATTCATCTTCTATATGTGTATAGAGCTGATTGATTCTGGAGAAGAAGCAAATAACGATAAACTTTGGTACTCTACAAATTCATGGTCTTAACCTCACCTTTGGTTGATTTCATCTAGCATCTTCTTTAAAAGTCCCAATCTTCCTCAATCTGTAAGTCTCCAAGTCAGCTTCTCCCCTACCTCCACTCCCACTCTCAGCCAGTAGCATTTTCTTGTACTTTGTCAAGACTCCTCATGTGCTTGGGGCATGGACATTGGTATGTTGTAAAAGCTCCCCTGGTGACTCTGACATGCAGCCACTGTTGAGAACAAGTGATCTAAGGAAACCTGGTGAATATCTGAAACGCTGCTTAGAGAATCTGTTTCAGGCCTCTGGCTCCACATCACCTCCACTTGTTATAATCACCACCCACTCAGTATCCCATGGTCCCAGCAGCTGGGCCCATCTTGGCTCCTTTTATCTCATTTTGTTCCATTAGTATTTCATGACCTAACTGTTGACCTGGATACTGCAGTGATGGCCCCATACGATACTTGTGATAATCTCAGCTGTGCACACATAATGGCTGGCATGGGACACCATGCTTCTGTGTCCCTGTCTATCTAGGAAGGGGTATCAGACTGGAGGGACTGAACTGTAAATGCCTTTTTTTTTAAGTTTTATTTATTTATTTTTGAGAGAGAGCGAGAGAGCAAGAGCGGGTGGGGCAGAGAGAAAGGGAGACACAGAATCCAAAGCAGGCTCCAGGCTACAAACTGTCAGCTCAGAGCCCGATCTGGGGCTTGAACTCATGGACCATGAGATCATGACCTGAGCCGAAATCAGATGCTCAACCTACTGAGCCACCCAGGTGCCCCTATAAATGCCTTTTAAATGCAGAACATGACTGTGTCAGATTGGCGGTTGTCTTCTTCATAGTGCTGCCACCACGCACTTCTGAGGATGAATCTGCTTCCCTGTAGAATTTTGGGTTAGTCTGCCCATGAGAAGATGCATGGGATTTGGAAGGTGAAAATGAAGCAGTCGTTCTTCACAGGAGGTTGTGGTGGTCAGACATGGCAGGCATCCAGACCCCTTCCTAACTCTCCATGTTTGCAGTGGTTGGAGAACTCCTCTGTTTCAGTTCATCAGGCTTCATGCTGGTAAGTGTTTATCTGATCCTCGGATGGTAGCCTTCTCACTTCTCCAAACTCATCCTACATTTGTGTGGGTCCCATGTTAATCTTAATCTTTTTATTCTCATAATGTCATAGAAGCTCAATCTTTTTTTTTTTTTTTTTTTTTTTACTGAACGTTGGCTGATACCAGGGCTTAATATCCTGGACAAAGGATAGTTTCTGACAGTTCTAGGGTAGAAGGTCACACCATAAAAGGAATGCTTAAGGCAAATTGTATATTTGGAAGCCAGAAACCTATCCAACAGTGGTGTTGGTAACTACCTCATTTTTTATGTGATCCTGCTTTGAGTGCCACCTGGGGTAGGTTTGACAAGTCTGTTGTCACGCCCTTCTCCCCTTGCTCTGGTTGAGGGCATGTCAACATGTGCGTTTGTGTGGACTGGGGGTGCCTGAGGAGAAGGTGGTATAGCTCTCTTTGTTTATACTGGTTCTGTTCTGTCACGAGCCCAGGGAAGACAGCTGACGTGAGATCCAGAACACCTGGGTCCGCTCTTGTCCACCGCGTGTGCCTGAGCCTACCCCTTCCTCTGCCCATTCTGCAGTTTCCTCATCTGTTCGTTGGTCAAGAAAATCAGTTATCACAGAGGTGCCTCTCAGCCCTAACATTCTCCAAGTCCACGAATCCATTGGACAACAGTTGGAGTTCCTTGGCTCAGAATGTCTCACCATGCTGGGCCTGCGACAAGACCTGCCAGGGCAAGGCCAGGCCTAGAAGCTGTGAGCTTTCTCCTGGGCCTGCGGGGGCTGATTTATGGACATGACTTTGTTCTGGGACAGGATCTGACGGCAGTCAGGGAGGTGACAATACACAGGCACTAGGCAAGCAAACAACTCTGCCTGCAGGGTTAGGGCCCAGGGCGGGCTTGGCCACAGCAGCTGCTGGCAGACAGACAAATGGACAGACATGCCTCACTCCAACCTCTTGTCCCTACC
The DNA here is from genome assembly GCF_024362965.1 of Panthera pardus. Classification (NCBI taxonomy): domain Eukaryota; kingdom Metazoa; phylum Chordata; class Mammalia; order Carnivora; family Felidae; genus Panthera; species Panthera pardus. Next base: position 43,357,390 of record NW_026526677.1, read on the forward strand.
CTCGCAGGGGCTCCTGCTGCCTCTCACTGTGTGATGAGTAGGTTAAGAATAAGGCTCAGCGTGCAGTTATGCTGTCTTTAGGCCTCCTGGGTTTCCTTAGGGCAGATTCTCTCACCAAGCCTCCCTTTCCCTTGTCCTGAGGCTCCAAGCCTCAATCAGACACAAATCTTGTTTGCATAAGTTCCCTGTTCCTTCAGCAGCTCTGGTTTTCCCTCTTAAGACACACCCTTTTCTACATTTTATTGTTCCCCCCGCTGCCTCATTTTCTCACAGGTTCCTTTCTGGGGAGCTGGGACTCAGCCAGCCTCTTCCTGTGGCAAATAGACCAAGCACCCACAAGAAAGCCCCCTTTCCTCTTCAGTGTGTCTCTTCTTGTCATTAAAAAGAGAAAAAAAGACAATAAAATTCTCTTCCTCCTGCTTCTCTTTATAGGTTTTCTGCTTAAGAGAATTAAGAGCAATCCAAGCCAACTCCATAGTTACTTCTCTTCACACAAATCATCTTGAAAGTCTTTGTTCCTCAAGTCAAAAATGAGGATTGCTGGCTGCCAATACTGAGCTCCCAGGGTCAGCTTCTCCTTGTCACCTTCTCCACAGTGCAACCAGGGGAGAGAGAAGTTAGTGGCATTTGAGGCTGCACGTTTCTACCCAACAACCATTTTCTCCCAGGGTGAAAGGGAGCTCCATGCTTGGTTTCTGACTAAGCTTCTGTAATGGGTCTGTAGGATTGCTCTTTCTGGAAACCATCCAGACCCATAATGGGTTGAGGTAGTGAGCTACCCATTTCTGGAAATGTTTGCATGGGAGACATATGATCCTCTATTGGAGAGGAAGGACACTGGATGGCTGCTGAAGTCTCCTTTTACTTGGTAGTCTCCTAAATCCCACGCCCATGTGCCACCAGTCGTATCGCAATAGCAGGTCCAACAAGGAAGGATCTGATGGGATGTAGGGCCTAGCTGCAGCCTCAGGAAGAGGTCCCCATGGCAGGCAACGGGAAACTCCAGGTCAGGATATCTATAAAATTCTCTACAGCCAAACCAGAACTTCTCAGGGCAATGGTGGGCATTGTATCAAAAGACCCACACTGTGTAATGGGTATCTTGTAGGTTCCAGTACACAAAGAAAAGTAGGATATGATGACATTAGCTTAATGACTGCAAGACATTAAATTACATTGGAGCGTGCAATGATCTGAGAGTCAGAAGAACTTGCTTACTGTTCTCTTTCTCTGTGTGCTTTTGGGAAATTATTGTCCCTTTCTAGGTCTTGGTTTCTTCATTTGTAAAAATCCAGGATTGGTCTCTATCTCCTTTTCCCAAAGAAGTTTCCAGGGAAACTTAATCCTACTAAATAATTCACATAAAATGATTTCATGGCAAAATATGCTTGGAAACCCCATGTGAGGTCCCCCTTAGAGAATGACAATGCTGATGTGCCCATGAATGGCTCCAAAAATCCTGCAACAAAAATACCTGTGTCTCTTTGTGTAAACAGTGTTTCCAGAATGTCTTTGAACATAAAAGTCTTTTTTCCCCAGTATAGGCCTTTATCACCCAAAGTGCTAATACTGCTCAGCACACACTCAGGGAAATAGTGATCTAGATCATCTCTGTGGCTCCTTAGTCTGAGGATATTCTGTGCTTTTCTAATCAGCAGGAGGATCAACAACAAAAAGCTATTTCCTTATGTGCATGAGCAAGACCCATGCTGCCTGCCTCTCTAGGTTAGCATCTCTGATTAGTGTCTGTTACAGGCTTCTGCAGACACTCTTTCTTCTGCCTGAAACACTGTCCATAATTTGTGATTGGCTAACAGCCTTCTCGTCTCCGCCTCACTTGTACTTCCACTGGGCTGCCTTCTCTGTGCCTTGGGTCTGCCTTAGGTACCCAATTGATATGTCTTTCATTTTCCAGATCATGTCTACACTGTAATAAAAGTTCCATGAAGCCCAGAGCCTTGCATGTTGTGTTCTCTATTATATCTCCAGTGTCTGTTAAAGGGTTTGACATATTGGAGCCCTGATAAATATTTACGGAACAATTAGATACAAATTAATTGACTTCTGGGATTGCTCCTTTAATTGGGACAAGGAACGAGTGATTACCACCTATGGAAGGGGGAGGAGTCTTATTTTCTTATTACACTGGGGAGGTTACAGAAAGAAAGACATCAGAGTTGTTCTACTTGGGACTGGCTGCCTCTCTTAAGAGAGAGCTTCCCATGACTGAACTTGTTTATATGAACATAAAGGAGACCATCACCAGTTAGAATTTTGAATGAAATGACTCTGACATTCCCTTTGAATGCTACAAGTCTGGGACCGAGTTCTTCCTTAATCAGTAGTCTGTGTAATTTACACATTCCTACAAATTGTGGGCTTTTATTTATTTATTTATTTTTTGGTCATATATCTTTGGTTTTGAAGAACAATGATTAAATTTAAACAATAATTAGTTTACTAGCAATCTATTATATTAATAATAGCAATCTAAAGCATTAATAAAAATGCAGTTTAAATGCTGAAGTCAAGGAACAATTAAGCTATATTATGCAGCTCTCAGTGATAATAGAGACTAATTTTTTTAAGTTTATGATCTAATGTTAATTGGAAATATGTAGACTTAAACAAGCATTATATGAACACTGATTGCAACCTGGTTGCAATACAGAAGAGAGAAAAGAAAAAAAATGGAAAAGAAACATATAGAAATGCCAGGCATGTAGGTAAAGAAGAGGGAAAAGGTGACTAGAGATGAAGTTTGTTCATTTTATAATTTGCTTCTGCAAAATTTTTCTCCAATTCTTTTCAACGTGCTTGTCTTCTTTGTAAAATTTTTTGAAGGTAAAAATAAGATTGGAAAGAACAGAAAATATGTTTGCTGGCTCTGCAAACGTGATTTCGACTTTTTTTTTTCCAGCTGAGGTGTTGGGGCCTTGTTCAAAGATGACTGGACTGTAAGGGTAATTCTGGCCTCACTCTCCTTTCCCAGCCATCTTGAAATGCCCTCCAGAGCAAGACGGAATGGCAGCAGTCACCCCTGACTCAGACACTTCCTCGAGTCACTGACAACTGCCAAAGACGAGGGGCTGGAAGCTAGGCTAAGATGGAAAGATGAGAGGTTTGGACTTCACCTCCCCTCATTGCCATTTGTGACTTGTGAGTTATGTTGCTTTTTTTGGAGGGGGCGGTGGGCGGTTGTCCCAGGTCAGTAACCTTTTTCCTTTGTCCCAAGATAAATCCCCAAAGCAATTACCAAGAAAAAGAAAAAACAAAGTTTCTGTTTGGCTTTTTACTGCTCTGGCCCATAAACAGCAGTCTGGGATCAAGGGCGTTGTGGGTGCGCAGGATTTAATCTCCGCCAGGTTTTTGTCCCATAAACATCCTTTCAGCTGTCCTGGCCCCAGACATCATTCCCTTTGTGCTGCTGATGCATGGTCTGCGATGGAGTGGCCTGCTACATTGCTCTCTGTGGACCCAACTACCACCAATTCTGACCCTTCAAGCCTGGAAAATCCCAGCTCATTCATGCTTGAGATATTTGGACCCAAGACAGTCCCTGACTTGACAGTTAAATGTAATTCAATGGAACAGAGAGGCCTGGCATAGTGGAAAGAGCACGGCTTTGGGGAGTCAGGACAATTTAAGTCTGAATACCAGTGTCATGCCTACAAACAATGTGACTTTGGTCAGACCAGTTACTTAACTTCTGGAAGCCCTCGTCTTTCCTCTGATTCCTACTATCAGGGCTGTTTTGTGGACTGAATAAAGTATCAGATGTAAAGTGATTGGTAAAGTAAAACCGAGTTCTTATCCCCTTTGGTCGCTGGTGTCACAGACTGGAGTGCTGAAACCACATTTTAGAAGGTTTCTGGTGAAACTAAACCCAGTCCTGAAGAAAGTAACGAAGATGATGAGGGGTCCAGATCCCAGGCCCTATGAGGAGCAGGTGAAGGAACTGAGCATTTGGTGTGGAGAAGACGAGGATCTTCACTAACTGCCTTCACATCTGGGAATCACCCAAATCTGAAAGCAAGAGCAGATTTGGTCTTCCCCCCGCCCCCCGCCCCTGTTACCAAAGTTACTGGATGTCTTCCATGTGCCAGACTCTGTGCTTATCACTGAGGATAGACTGGGGAACAAGAGGCCTCCAGACCTCCTGGAGCTTTTAATCTACTTGGAAAGACAAACATTGGATGAGTACTTTTAAGTGTGATTGGTCATCAAAAGGGGAGAGTAGTCAGTGGCACCTTGGGGTTTTATGAGTGGTCAGAATTAGGACCAGTGCGCGGGAACCACAGCGTGATTGGGTTCAGCCTAGAAGTCAGAAGAGAGGCCTGTGACTGCGGTAGTGGGCCGGTTTGTGTACTGCACAAGGTTCTAACCGAGGTGATGAGTGAGGATTGAGACCTGCGCCATACTTTATTGTCTCTGCCTCGAAGAAGTGCTTTTTCTGATTTGCACAGAGCCATCACGTAGTCTGGTTGTGGCCCTGAACTGAGGTCACCAAAAGGTGGCCCATGACAGTATCTGGGCTACAGATACTCTTTATAGGCCAGCAAATTCTTTTTGTTTATTTGCTTGTGTGTGTGTGTTTAGTCTGAAGGAGCTGTCAGATTTTAAAGTTTGGGAGATTTTACATTAGCATCTAGATTTCTGGGATCTGTGGGAAAATTGGGAAATCTGGTAACACTGGCCCCTATGTTCCAACAAGGAGGAAATTACCTGGTGGTGAGTGATGACTGCTCCCTTTAGAGAATTAAACTGTTCCCCACCCCAATCCTATCACTCAAATACTTTCCCACCCTGGACCCTGGGCAAAAGAGTTTGCTACCTCTGCTCTTTACACATCCAGAACTGAAAGGAATGGGCTGTCCGCTGATGGAGTGACGAACTCTATCCTTGCTGGTGTCCAAGCAACAACTGTAGACTCTGGGTCAGAGATGATGCAGGAGCCTTTCCTGCCTGGTAAGTTTGGGCCAAGCTTTAGGCTTTGCAGGTGCCTGAACCCATATGGATGAAAGCCAGTCCTTGGTCCCATGACACAGTCATTATGTACGTGGCACCAAAGTGTATGGACCATAATGAGAGCTTCCCTTTCTGTGGTTTTTACATGACGAAGCCAAACACCTCAATGTATTCATATGGTGAATTCCTGGCATGGACCCAACATTACACTATGTGATATGGGAAGGATTACACATGAGTTTATTTTAGCTCTATTCAGTCTACTACATGGCAGAAGGACCAGCTAACTAGCTAACTAACGAACGAAACGAAACTAACTAGCTAAGTAACTACCTAACTAACATGGGCTGAATTGTGTCCTCCCCTGCTGAAAAACAATTCAGGTGTGACAGATTCCATCCCTGGTCCTGGACACAGAATATGGATTATTACCCCCCTACCTGGACCTCAGAATGTGATTATATTTGAAGGTAAGGCCTTTAAAGAGGTAATTAAGTTACAATGGAGTTGTTAGGATAGGCCCTAATCCAGTATGACTGGTACCCTTAGAAAAGAGAGCTGAGCAAACAGTGAGAGGGTGACCATCCGCAAGCCAATGGGAGAAACCTGAGAAGAAATGAAACCTACTGACACCTTGGTCTTGAACTTCTAGTCTCCAGTGTTGTGAGAAGATAAATTTCTGTTGTTGAAGCTGTGGGATTTTATTATGGCAGCTGCTATAAACTGAATGTTTATGCTCACCAAAATTCATACGTTGAAACCTAATCCTCACTATGATGGTATTAGGAATCGGGGCCTTTGGGAAACGGGAAGGTTGTAAGGATGGAGCCATCATGAGTGCAATTCGCACCATTACAAAAGAGACCCCAGAGAGTTCCCTCCCCACTTCCACCATGTGAGGACACAGCAAGAAGACAGCCCTATCTACGCACCAGGAAGCAGGCTTTCACCAGACAGTGAATCAGCTGGAGCCTCGATCATGGACCTCTGGCCTCCAGAACTGTGAGAAATAAATTTCCATTTTTTACAAGCCACCCAGTGGGTTATTTTGGTATAGGAGTCCAAAAGGAGTAAGACAGCAGCCTTAGCAAACTAATACACTAGCTAACTAACTAAATAATCACACACCCAATTTCCTTCACCCAAAGGGCTGATATTACAGGAAGAAAGGTTGAATTGTAAACATTTCCACCAATAGCCAGAGTGATGTTCTTATAGTGAGAACTGGATCACATCATTCCTCTGTTCTAAACCCCCCCTGATGGCTTCTCCCTGTACTTGGATCAAAACCAAGCAGTGGCCTAAAGGTCTTAGTGTGACCTAGTCCTTGAATGTTTATACTGGTCAGTATATACTGACCAGTCAGTTTATACTGGTCAGTTTGTGCCACTCTCCTTCTTGCTTATGACACGCTGCATCCTGCCACAAGCTGCCACCAATCTCTTTCCTATCTAAGGTCTTGGTATGCTTTGCTGTTTCTACCTGTAACCCTCTTCCTCCTTTCTCATTTGACCTCACTCCTGTCACCTCTCCCAGCCAGGGCTGGTGGAGGGGAATTCAAGGAAGAAAAATGGGCATTTTTCTGAGCAACAATTGAGCACTGCAGCAAAGCAGTGGACTCAGTGCTCTGCATTCATTATCTGAGTATATACAAAGCTTTATGACATAAGTAAGATTATCCTTATGAGCAAGTGAGAAAACTGAGGTGCAAAGAAGTCCCAAATCCTGACTAAGAAGAGGCAGTGTCTGTTAAGGGCTTGGTGACATGAAAGGCAACCCAATGCATAATCCGTACATATAGAAATTAAGCTGGGGTCAGTGCCCAAGGAGATCCCAGCTGGTGAACAGACCTGTACTTTCTAAGCAGTAAATTATGGCCAAACTCCAACAGGTATAAGCATTCAGGTCTAAAGTGATCATCCCCCTGAGAGCATGACACCAGCCAAGGAGGCTGGACACAACTGATTCTCTCCTATTTCCCAAGGAGAGGGGTCAGGAAGAACTGGGCAGTTGTTGGGCCATAGCCAAGTAAGCTAAGGTTGGAGGTGGGTTTGGGTAGATAATACCCTGAAGGGAAAAGTGAAGCTGAAGACCATTTGGGTAGAGAGTATGCGGTGTGGATGCTGTAACATGCCTCCTAAGTCACCCTTCAGAGAAGAACTTGTTGCCTCAGCCCAGAGGCCCCTGTGCCCACAGTAACACCCTTCACCAAGGCCACATTCAGTGACTGGTCAGTGCAGGGGTGTAAAGGCCTGGTCATCTCGGCCCACCCAAGAAAACTCTGAAGGGCCATTCTATATCCACATCTTCCAAGGGGATGGCCAAGCCTGTGGTTGGGCCTGCATCACAGCTAGACCTCTCCCTCCATCCTCTCCTACTTTTTCTCCTTTTCTTCCCTAAGTGTTGAACCCAAGGGCACTCCTTAGTAAACATCCTGTGTGCTTGACTCTGTCTCAGAGTCGACTCCCATGGGAACTCATTCTACAACATATGCCCCGTAAGGTTTAAATAAATGGATAGCGTTGTGGGAAAGTAGATTCCAGGGTTCCTCTTAGGAAGATAGAATACCAGGTCTCTGATGGCATGACTCATTACAAGTACTGTAAGCTGGTCCCTTCTGTCATCGTTAGGGTTGGCTCAGGGATTGGGCATTGCGAGGTATATGGATAGAATTGTCAATAAGTGCATATGGGCAGAGATCAGAAGATTGGCAGAGGGGCAGATGCACACGGGTTCATCATCTCACACGGCTCAGAGTTTCATGCATAGAAGCCCCACACGCAGGCTCAGTGTGTTAGTTAGCAGGCTTTGATGCTGTTAGTTATCAAAGGCTGGGTCTTCCGGGCCCAGACTGTGTGTTGCTAATGTTCCTCCTGGACCGCTAGGATGCAGGTGGACAGGGCCTTGAGTTGATAGAACCAAGATACTTCCAGATGCCATTCGGGCTTCTTCTTTCTGATCAAAACTAACAGCAACAGACCTTATAATGAACCAGACACTGTGCTAAGCACATGCCATAGATGATCTCATTTAATCCTTGCAACAACTCTATGGGGTAGATATCTCTTGTCTCCATCGTACAGTTAAAACACATGAAGTTTAAGGAAGGAAAAGAACAGATTTGCACTCCAAGTATTCTTTTGTTTGTGTAGGTTTTGTCCCAAGAGACCCTTCAAATTCAATTTCAATTTCACAAGCTGGTAAATTCGTGGGAGGTTTCCCCCTAACCTGTGCCTTGAAAGGAGCTAATGGAATTAGTTATCTGCAGGCATCAAGCCACCCTGGGCTTCCTTGGCTTTTGGACCCAAGAGCTGTTATCTTGCTTGTCCACAAAGAAGCTGCATTTGTTCCTTCCAAGTCATAGCAGCATAAATCAAAGCTCTGATCAGAAGCAATGATGTACAAAAAGAAAACAGAGACAGAATAAGATCAGTCATCAGATTAGAGGGCTTGTCTATGATGGGAAGGAAGTAAACATTTGTTGAATAAACACAAGTATTGAATGAATAGAAGAATTTACTCAAGTTTATATGAGTCTGAAGGGTTTACTATATATGTGTAGGCATGTGAATTATTGGTCAAATGCTGGTTTTTGACAAGCTGCAAGAGAAATCAAGAGAAAAGGCTGACATCAAAGCAGCATTTGGTTTGAACTGTCCCTTTGATTGCACTTATTTATTTATTCATCAATTTGATTGGCTTTTTAAGTACTGTCTAAGTCTGCTCAGGCTGCTGTAACAAGCATTATTTCTCCTAGTTCTAGGGGCAGGAAAGTCCAAGATAAAAGTGCTGGATAATTCAGCTCATGATGAGGACTCTCTTTTTGGTTCTCAGATGGCTACCTTTTTGCTATGTCCACACATGGAAGAAAGGGGGAGAGAGAGAGAGAGAGCACACGAGCCCTCTCTGGTCTTTACTTATAAGGGCACTAATTCTATCATGGGGACTCCACCCTCATGACCTCATCTACACCTAATTGCCTCTCAAAAGCCCCATCTCCACATACCATCTCATTGGGAGTTAAGGCTTAACATGAATTTGAGGAGGACACAATTCAGTCCATCACAAGTACCCATTCTGTGCCCAACACAGTTCTAGATAATGAAATAGGTCAGTGAATAAAACAGATAGAAATCTCTGCACTCAGGAACTCGTGTGTGTGTGTGTGTATGTGTGTGTGTGTGTGTGTGTGTGTGTGTGCGCACGCACGCGTGCAGGGGGAAGAGGGGCGATGATACAATTGACATAATAAATAAGGTATTTTAGGAAATGAAACTGTCAAGAGAAAACAGAAATAGAGCCATGAGGGCCACCTGGGTAGCTCAGTTGGTTGAGCGTCAGACTTCGGCTCAGGTCATGAACTTGTGGCTCTGTGTCAGGCTCTGTGCTGACAGCTCAGACCTGGGAACTGCTTCAGATTCTGTGTCTCCCTCTCTTCTCTCTCTGCCCCTCTCCTGCTCTCTCTCTCTCTCTCTCTCTCTCTCTCTCAAAATTAAATAAATGTAAAGAAAGAAAGAAAGAGAAAGAAAGAAAGAAAGAAAGAAAGAAAGAAAGAAAGAAAAGAAAGAAAGAGAAGAAAAGAAAGAAAGAGAAAGAAAGAAATAGAGCCATGAGTAAGGGAGATGGTGTGGGCTGTTCTGTATTTAAAAGCCTCATTGGGGAGGGCTCATTGAGAAGGTGACATTAGAGCAGAGAGTTTAGGGAGTAGAGAGTGTGTACCACACAGATATCTGGAGGAAATGTGTCCCAGGCAGAGGGGCCAGGTGTGATAAAGCAGTACGTATGGTGAGGGTATGCCTGGTGTGTTTCAGTAAGGATGCCAGCATGGCCGTGGGGTGAGCAGCCAGGATTAAGAGAACAGTCCAAAAGGTAACAAGAGGCAGGATCACATATGCTTCATTGGTGTTTCCACTGAGTGAACTGGAGCTCATGGAGGGTTTTGTAAGAGGAGTGACGTGATCTGATGTTTTAGAAGGATCCCTCTGGCTGATGCATTGAGACAGATGGTAGGGAGTGTACACAACGTGGGCACCACTGTTCACCCTGCAGCTGCTCCCCAGTCAGAGAGGAAGGCCCCACTCATTGATGCTGCAAATGTTTGGACTCTCGTGGGATTCTGGGCTCTCCTCCAGGCTTGGGGGCTCCAGGCCCATACTGCATCTGTGGGGATGGTGTGTCCTGCTCCCCGCCTTCTGGAGGAGATCAGATCCCACCCTGTGGAGGCAAGATTGCATGGTTTGCTCTCATCCTCTGTAGACTCAGATGCTGGCCTTGCTTCAGAAGCAAACAGATCCTTCTGCTGGGTCCTCACTGCCTTTATCACAGTTGTCTTTATACTAAAGTATACTTTGTGCTGAAATGACTGGCTTTTTTTGTCTGCTTTTCAAACTGACTCTGCAGAAATGGAAACTTCCTCATTTTTATTTTAATCTCAAGCGCCAGCGGAATGTCTAATACAAGTAGGGATTTGTCATATGTTTAAGAACTAAAAGAATGAATGAACAGAGACTGTCTTAGTCTTCTCAAGTTGCTATAGGAAAATACCATAGACTGGGCAGCTTAAACAACAGAAATTTATACCTTGAAGTTCTGGAGGCTCAGAAGTCCAAGATCAAGGTGCCAGGAAGGTGAGTTTCATTCTGATGCCTCTGCTCCTGCCTTGTAGGTGGTGCCATCTGGCTGTGTGCTCATATGACCTCTCCTTTGTGTGCTGAGGAAAGAGCAAGCTCTCTGGTGTCTTCTTATAAGGGCTCTAATCCTATCACTAAGGCCTCACCCTCATGACCTCATCTAATCCTAATGATCTCCCCAAAGTCCCATCTCAAATATCATCACATTGGAGGTTAAGGCTTCAACATATGAATTTAGGGAGGACACAACTCAGTCCACAGCAGAGCCAATGGTTGGACATTATAGAAAATTTCAGCCAATTAAAAAAAAAGATTTAACAGAGCTGTCCAACAATGTCCCATCACTGGGAAGTCAAGCAAGGCTAGATTAACAGCTTGGCAGGGCTACTAAAGACAATCCAGTGAGAATTGAATAAGATCTGGAACACCATTCATTAATGATGATCTTGTGTAAGTTCCGTTTGAAGGATGCAGTAAAAACTATAACATTTCATCTGTGTATTCGGAGGAGAGCCTCAGGGATTTGGAATATCCCATTTGATAGTAGAGTTTGGGGGTAATACTAATCCCACCTCTCTTCATCCTGTAGGTCAGACCGTTTAAGAGAGTAGCTAGAGTCAGAAAGATGGAGCTTATTAGAGAAAATTGCTTGGATCTTTATCCAAACTGACTCCCTAATTCCTCCGGCTCTGGACTGAACCTTTCCCTCTAGTTCTGGGTAGAAGTGGAGGGACTATCACAGACCTTCCAAGTAGACTTCCACAACAGAACTCAGAAAGCGAGAGCTACACATGCCGGTATCCTTATTCCCCATTTCATCTACTCCTTGAGGAGCACCTAGGGGCTGGACAAGGGCCCTGCTTTTCCCTCTTTGGAATAAAGTGGGAATTTGTTCCCCTCAATGAAAAGCTGGGGATGAGGAAGGAGAAATCAGTGTACTGCCCCCAAGCTGTGTGAATGCAACTAGATAGCAAATCAGGCCCTATGAAGGGGGACCTTTGCTGGCATTCCTTGCCCTGAGGTGTCTGGATCCTGTGAAGGGTTAAAAGCAAGAGCTGTGGTTCTGTCTGATGGGGAGGCAGAACTCTCCTCCAATTGAAGCTTTTACTTGAAGACACAATAAAAGACACTGACATGCTGCGTAAGCATTGTTCCTGGCTGTAGTTATTCCAATTATTTTTTATGTTTTCTCCGCAAATGAGGAACATATCAGACACTAACTCAAACACGGAGATACCTATTTATGCTTCAGAACAAACAGTTTAAGGGCATTATATACAGATGTCTAAATATTTAGAAAGTGTCTGTTTATGGGAGCAAAATGAAAAGTACCTGTTTTCATTTGAAGGATTTTATGTGACATTTGCATGTAAAAAAAAAGGCAGGCCCAGTGGCAAAGGGGTGTTAGTGAGAAGTGTGTGCACAGGCATGGAGTTGGCAGGGAGGGAGAGGAGGAGGAGATGTGGGCTGGGGCTGCCCTCAGCTGCCACAGACCCTGTACTGACCCACAGTCGGAGAGAACCGGCACCAATGCGGGGGCCTTGCTTCTCTTTGGGGGTGTTGTAAATAAATGCCTTGAAGACACCAGGGTGTTTCAATGACCTAACTCACAACATCCTCTGTTTATTACACACTCATTTTAGCCCCAAAGGGACATTTAAAGAAAAATAGGATTCTGATTGCTTTGGAAGAGTGTAGTCAAGGGGGATTGTTCGATTACTTGGCGGTGCTCTGGGTGCTCCCAAACCTGAGGTATCGTGACAGCTCAGATGCAAAAGCTGCGAGTTTGACACTTTATCTCACTTGAAGGCAGGTTGCAGACAAATTTAAAAGGCCAATATGATATGTGAAGATACGTATGGTTTTGTTAGGTAGTGAGGTCACTGTTTGCTGAGGTAGTCTAAAACAAGATGACCTCTTGTCAGAGGTATTTTAGGGGGTTAGCCGGATGGCCATGTATCTCCGGCCCTTTTCAGTCCTCGGGACTCTGAGGCTGTGTGATTCAGAGTAGTTCAGGAGGAGCTGTCCCTGATTCTATCTCTGTCCCGGGGGCGTCCTCAGCACCTGACTGGATCTGGGTGTGATGGAGAGAGCCGCAGCTGTCTCTTGAGTAAATGAGAAGTGCTCTCTGTGCTGGGTGTGCCTCAGTGCCCCCCCCCCCAGAGCCCTTGAGGGTCCCAGGCGTAGAGGTTTACACTCCCTGCAAAGGGATCTTTCTCTTGCTCGACTAAGGGAATGGTCTCAGACTTCTCTCCCCTTCTCCAAATGGGGTGGGATCTTGTATCACGTGTTCTTCGCAGAACCAGAATTTGCTGCAGGGTCCTGTGAGGACGGAGACCAGAAGCCCAGGGGCAGGGCAGGATTTCTGGGCATTCTGTTTGTCTGACCCCTCAGTGAGGCAGAGCTGCTCCCGGGGCGTTAGAGAACAATGTCCAAGTGCTGAGTTCCATCAAAGCCTCAGTCAGCCCCCTTCCCCTCAACCATCACAGCACAGAGGTTTAGGGAAAGGCAAAGGGCGTAGCTGAACCAGATGAGGGGCTAAAAAGGCAGAGGTAAAATGCCCAGTGCTACTAGAACCCTTTATAGTCATGACTGAGAGTTGCTCCCTAAAGACACAATATGAATAACTGGGGTACATTCTTGGGGGTTCTGCCAGTGAGGGCAGGACCAAGGATGAGAGAACCTACACTCACCAGGTGGGGACATCCCTCACCATCTGCCCAAGCCTTGTGCCAGAAGGGACAGGCCAAAACAGGGGAAGCAAGAAAAGAGTTGGAGGTTGGGCATTGGGGGTGGTGTGGTGGAGAAAGAGAGCTTAGACCGAGATGGAGATTGCAAGGATCAGCAAGAGGAACTAGTCAGAGAGAGTGGAGAGAAAGAAAGAGACAAAGATGAGATTTCCGTCTCAAATCTCAAGTGCTATGTTCCCTCTACTTCCCTTGGCCTATGGAGGTGAGCTCTGAGGCTGAGCATTCATCTTTTGATGTATGTGTTTGACGTTTTTTCAGTTGCATGTACAAGACAGGCGCTGTCTGTATTCTAGAACGAAGTCCCTGTCCTCAAAGAGCCGGGTGTTCAGTGGTGCCTGAACCTGCCAGACCATAGTGGGGATTTTATACTCAACTTGTCAAAGCCAGAGGTGGCTGGCATCTGGGAGCAGGCCCCTGAGACCAGCTGGGGATCAGGAGCAGGACTGCGGTAACTGGAGAGGACGCTGGCAAACTCCTTAGACGAGCTGGTCTCCTCCTTAGAGGAAACTAGGGAGTGGAGAGGCCACCAGAACCTGGGAGCAAACAGGCCAGACTGGTACTGATAACATCTAGCAAAAAGGCCTAGCTCAAAACCTGAGTTTTGTGGAGGGGGCCTTGGCTGTGGGAGGCATGAGGGGGGAGCCCAGAATCTGGGTGGTAACACAGAGCACCTCCCAGGTCAGCCAGTGGAGAGGCAAGTCGGGAAAAACAGTGGAGTCCCGAACTCAGTGCCGGGGAAGTGACTCACAGACGAGGCCGATAAACAGGGGGAATCAACACTAAGCCCCATTGGACTAGGTTCTGAAGATGCTTAAGGACTTCCTGTCTTCCTGGTCAGATTTGGCTTGGGGCTGGGGCTGGGGCAGGGCCAGGCCAGCAGGTGGGAGCAGGCTGAGCCCTAACTGTGAGTCACTTCGGCCTTTTCCTCTCTTAGCCAGGAAACTGGACACATACGTTGTCGGCTGCTGTTCGTAGGGAGATTGACATTTCCTTGTGCTTGTCCTCACACCCAGACAGGGGTAAAAGGGACAGCCTCTGCCTTGGAAGAGACACGAGCTCATGGCTTGCACAGGACTCTTAAACAGCCAATTGCTATCCACTGTGGCAAGGGCCCTAGGTGGATCTGGCTGGATTTGCTCACACAGAGGGAGAGGCATGTAAATCTGCAGTGGAGTAGATACTCGACCAATGCTCATTGAACAAATTAACAATTTATTATTAGTATCACTACTATCATCTTTATTTAGTTATTTGTATTTTGATTTTTTTGGTGGAGGGAAGAATGGATTAAGAAGGGCATCATAAAATAGGAGAAATCTGATCCTTGCCTTAAATGATGAGTTGGTGAAGAAGATGGGTCCAAGCAGAGGTCCTAACACAGGGGGCTTGGGAAGCGGGGAGTCATTCAGTGTGGTTGGGGGGAGATGAGGCTTAAAGAAGGAGAGTGACGGCAGATGGAGCAAAATCCTGAAGACAGTATTAGTCAGCTTTGACCAGGTAACAAACAAGCACATAAAAAATGAGCATTGGTTTCGTGCACATGTATTTTCAGGTCGCTGGGTTGGCCCTGCTTCAGGCTTGGGGGGAAGTTCAGGTGTGCTTCCACATATCTCCCTGTGGGTCCATGCCAGAGGGTAGCAGCTCTTGAGAGCGCATTCACGGGGAAGGTCAGAAGTTTTCAGAGGAGTAAGTAGAAACACAGGATGCTTCTCAAAACCTAGGCTCGGGAACTGGAAACTGTCACTTTTACCAAGGCAGGTCATGTGGCCATGCCCCAAGAGGTTGAGGAAAATAGGTGGGGTGAGGATAGTGAGTTAATAGTTGGTGAACAATCCTCTAACCTGCCATATAACATAATGCAATTTTGTTTTGATTTGGGAGAAAATGGGGGGGCTGTTGCTAGTCCTTTTTTCAGATAGGATAATTTTAATAGGAGTGTCCAGGAACATTTGCCATAATGCACAGGGACACTTTGTTTGTGCGTGGATGTAGTTAACACACTCTACTTTGTTTACATCTCAGAGTTTCTGCAGGGCAGGGGCTGCGATTCACTTATCTCTCTAACCTCAGCACCCAGTGCGGCACCCGGCACAGAGTAAGTGCTCATAGTATTTGCTGAATAGACAAATGGTCTCTCCCTGTCATCAATGTGTGGTTAAAATTTAATAGGAAATGCACATTTCTCTGCCCCCATTGACAGTTCAAGGTAAGGGTGGGATGGTGAGTGAAGAGCAGGTATGACCCGCTCAGAGGTGGGAAGAAAATTGCTAAGCAGGGAAATCAACAATGGCAGGAGGTGGGTGGCCCAAACCCCAGCTGCTATAGTCAAAGGACTGTTTGATAATGACAGCCAAGAAGGTCTTCTAAATAATGGACTTCTTCCAAGTAACTGTCAACTTGAAAGATACAGATTTCTAATGATAATGGCTAACATATATTGAATGCCTCTTATGTGCCTGACACAATCTTAATACATTTTCTATTTCATTTGATTCGGTCCTCCCTTGGACCACAGTTATTAATAGGGGGCATCACTGAAGGTAACAATAGTTTGTTCATATCGTGCTGGAGTTGCATTTTCACATGCTGAGTCCATGGCAAATGAGGACAAAAATGCCATGTAAATACAACAGAGTGGTGTAAGCACAGCTGATAAAGTCAGCAAATAATGAAGGCAAAGTAAGGTTGAGCAAGTGCAGATGAAAGACTGAGAACGCACTGCAAATACTTCAGCTCTCAAACAAAAACACGACCAGGTCGGTGGACAGCAGACGGCAAAGATTCTGTCTCAGTCACTTTTTGTTCAGAAGTCCATCCATGTTCCAGCAAGGAGACACGTGGGTCCCACGACCCGCCCCCACCCCCCCAACCCCCGCGGCTGCACTATGTCTGATCTTCAGACCCTGGAGGGCAGTGATGTGGTTGTCTAATTCTGATGCCCCACAGCATAGTACTGTAATGGATACATAGTGCATGTCTAGGATCTGAACTGTGGACCTTCATGGGACCCAGAGGCTTAAGAGAATCCATAAACCTCTGAACTAAGTTTCTGCAGACAATGTAGACAGCCTCTTCCTGGCCCCTGTGGTAGACATCTCAGTGATAGAAGCACCTACCACCATAAGGAGGCTTAGGTTAACTACTCTTCTGTTCTCTCTTTCAATATCAGAGCACAGTGTTTCCTCCAGCCCTGTCCCTGCTCCTCACTTCCGGCCCCAGGAAGCAGCCAGATGACAAGAGGCCACTGGGTAAACGTCTCTTGTTCTCTGAAGAGTGTTAGACTGTGAGGATGTACCTCTGAGGTTTTGGGAGGACGAAATGAAGAAGTACAATGGCTGGACAGCATAAGCACTCAGTCCATCGCCGGAAAGGGTATGTGTTTCTCCTAATTATCAGGAATACAAAAAAATGATACAAAGTATTTTTAAACCGTTCTCCTTAGGTTTTCTTCCAGTTCATCTACCAAGTTCACCTTGAGTGGACCCTTCCCCCTCCCCCTTTGTCTCTCTTCCTCCTTCTTTATCATCCTGTCTCAGAAGGGTCTGGGCTTTCTACTGTGCTCCAATCTGCAAGTTCTGTTCTGAGCTGTTGCCTCTTCAGTCTAAGTTGGAAAAAAGCCTACTTATTTTTAAATGAGAACACCGAGGGGATCTATTAGACTATACCAGGTACCTCATACTTTGAATGAGGAAAATGAAGGGCAAGCAGGCTCAAGCAGGAAGCAAGAGAGGACTGGTACAGCCAAAGAACGGTTGGCTTAGAACCATGCTGGAGTCATTGTCTCAAAACAATGAAGTTGACTCTTCCCAACACTTCCGCCAGGTTGCAGCCTGGGGATGCTCCCTGCTGCCACTGGAGGTGATCTCTGAAGGCGAGCCCTTTTTCCTTTTTCATTTCCTACTTTTCGGAGAAGTTTATATGAGGCTAAAAAACTTTTAAAATAGGGATCATCTGGTTAGCAATATCTTGATGTATTAAAATACGAAAAATACAGACACACCACAGAATCCAACTCTCTCCTAGATGGAGATGTGGGAGGTGGTAGGAAGCAGGAAAAAAGGGATGAAAAGAGTAGAGTACTTGGTTCTCCCCCTTGCATAAAGCATCTGTCACATAGCAGGGGGCCGATACCTAAATCTTTCTGTCTTTGCAGCCTCTGCTGAATGACTTCCCTGAGGGATATTTGCCCTGTGGGTTTTAAGCTTTGACCACACTGATCCCTCCTTGGCAGATGAGGCTGGTTGTATTAAGCAAGTTGAGGACAGCCTTGCATTTATGATGTCTTTGCTCCTTGGAGCTGAATATTAAGAAATACCATGGGGGGAGGAAATCAGGCTACACCAAAGAGAGCAAGATGGAAATTGCTCCCTGACTGTTGTGATGTTGAAGTTGTGGCTGCAAAAGCCCAGTACCCCAGTCCCAGCATTGCCCCTGATTCCTTTATCCATTCATTCACTACATGGATTTCAATAGCTATGTGCAAGATACCCTGAAAAGTCCAGGAAAGGGAAATAAGATACATGGCCCGCTAGTGGGAGAGCCAAGGGGGTAAGTCATCCATGACTGTGGGAGTTATTAGAGCAGAGGCAGCCCCAGAGCAAGGTGCACGCACAAAGAAAAGGGTGTGTGATTTGGGACAGTCTTCAGAGAAGAGGTGCCATTGAGCCCAGTGTAAAAACAAATGTCCACATTCAATAGTGTGACAAAAGTATGAACTGTTTTCTGGGTAGAAAGAAGGGCATTGAGAGGGGCATGGAGGAATGAAAATGTCATATTTGGGGAACTCTGAGAATTTCTATTTAGCTTAGGTGCATGGTCTCCACATGGAGGCGTGACAGGGGATGAGACTCGAGAGAAAAACAGGCAGAGTCGCTCTCCAATGTGGGGCAAATCATGCACCACTTAGGACTTTGAGTAAGTTCATTTATATGATGAGACTAGAGTTTCTGTTCTCCCTAATTCATAGGGCTTAGCTTTAGAATTACAGAGGAGAACAAGAGGGGCAGTTCAAGGTCATCTAGTGTAGAGTGTCCTCGCAGCACTTCCACTGGGACGGGGGTCAGTTGCCTCAGGAAGGGGTCCTCAAGTTTGGCCACATAGGGAGAGACCCTATGTCCAGCTTTGGTCAGGGCAGCTGTGCTTTGCTTTGAGTATTGGGCTTCCAGCTATGAATCGAAGGAGAAAAGGTGAGGTTCTGCTGCTAGCAGGTGAAGTTCGAAAATCACTGGGCTAGTGCAAGCCTCCTACAAGAAAATTGACTTGTGGGATCCAGTGAGACAATCAGACTGGGTTTCACAGCACCAAAGCCACATTCCCACAAGGATTTTCTTAGGCAGGCTCCAGCCAACAAAATCTTCCACAACACTTAAAAGACAAAAGATCAAAGTGGAAAAACAAATGCTAATGCCCCCAGCCTGCTGCCCCCCTGCTGGGCCCAAGAGGTTCAAAGCTTACAGACCAGGGAGGGAAAGCCCAGCCCCTCCTATCACCTGGGCTCCCTGCTGCTTTTCTGACCAGCACCCCTGCCCCTCCTTCCACGTGGCTTTCCAGACCCACTTGGGTCTCCTGACACCCTTGGACAAGAGAGGGTCCCGGAGGACCCTGTCTCCTGAATGTCCCCCTACCACAGAGAGGTGTGTGCCTGGGGTTAACAGCGGTGGACAGATAACGCTTCCATCTGTTCAAAACATGTTTACAAGGTGTAGGCAGAGAGAAAGCCTGACAGTACACACACTTGAAACTGCTGAAGAATTTTGTTAAGTGCTCTGTGTGTTTTTGGGCAACCCACTCCAGTTTTCTGGGTCTCGGCTTTCCGCTTTTGGAAATGAGCAGCTGGCGGAGTTATTTCCAAGGTCCTTATCGGCTGACGCATGCAGCTCAGCCTTGTTCTTTTCTCTTCTCTTAAGGCATTCTTTGCAGAGAGTTTTCCCACAAGGAAAGTGCTTCAGAGGAGAAAATATGTCAGGTATGTGTTCCCTGTGGTTATTTTAGGACAGTTTGGAGAAACAGGGATTGTGAAAGATGGAAAGGGGAAGAGGAAGAAGAAATCCTATGCCAAGTCTGGCGGGAATCCCCCGCTCCATTTCAAGAGTGGAAAGGACCCCTGTGTGGGCTCCGAGCCCCTTACAGAAACCATGGAAGCCCAGAGATGGCTTGATCTGTTCAGGGTCTTGATTTACCCAGGCTGGCCCTGGTAATGCCACTGGACCACCATGAAATTCGAGTTGGGATGCATCTCAAGATTAAGTGGCAATGAGTACAGAGTGAAAATTAGTGAGAGGCCACCATCTATGTGCCTTGTGCTTTTGTAATTCCTGCTTTAACCATTCTTTTAATGCTCATAAAAATTCAGGTCAGTCACTTTTACGCTGTTATTTTAAAAAGCCTCCTCCAGGCAGGGCTGATGTATACTGGTCCGCACAGATAATGCCAAATGGGTTGTTTACACCTGATTTTTGATCTGATGATCAGTGCAATTCTGTGCAATACCAGATGATTACATATTTTTAATCCCTCCCAAACCTCCTTGAGCAGGAGAGTAGCAGACAGATACCCTCAGGAAGACTTCTCTTACTACTCTAAAACTTACCGCCTACTATGTGTCAGATCTTTCCAGGTGACTGTAGTTCCTAAACATCAGGTCCTCTACAGCATGGTGCTGTCAGGAAGGAACTATGATTCCCCTGTATTATCAAATCCTAGAAAGGGCTCAGTTAGAAAAAAAGGCTATAGAACTAGCCCTGACCAAATCCCAAAGTTCCTTCTGCTGGACTAATTCCCTCTCCTCGCTGACTTCTGGGTGGAGCCCACGTGGACTGTATTCCACAAATTGTTTACAAGTCCCTGAAAGGGAAGGGACTGGCAACAGCAGGGAACCAAGTCCTCCTAACCTTGGTTTATCCCTTTGTAAAAAAAAAATTTCTTAAATGTTTTATTTGTTTTTGAGAGAGAGAGACAGAGTGCAAGCAGGGGAGAGGCAGAGAACAGGGGAGACAGAATCCAAGGAGGCTCCAGGCTCTGAGCTGTCGGCACAGAGCCTGACACGGGGCTCAAACCCATGAACCGTCAGATCATGACCTGAGCTGAAGTCAGATGCTCAACTGACTGAGCCACGAGGGCTCCCCTATCTTTTCTTTACTCATCTTTGGGGGAAGAGGTTACCTTCCCTTTGAAGTTTTGTTTTCAGATCTTTTTTTTTTTTTTTTTAGAATTTCCTCCAATCTCTTTTGTTGCCTCTACCACTATTTGTATGTCAGCCATTACAGTCCCCATAACCCTTCTCTATATTACTCTCTTTAAAATGTCTGCTCCAGGGGCGCCTGGGTGGCTCAGTCGGTTAAGCATCCGACTTTGGCTCAGGTCATGATCTCGCGGTCTGTGAGTTCGAGCCCCGCGTCGGGCTCTGTGCTGACAGCTCAGAGCCTGGAGCCTGTTTCGGATTCTGTGTCTCCCTCTCTTTCTGCCCCTCCCCTGTTCACGCTCTGTCTCTCGCTGTCTCAAAAATAAATAAACGTTAAAAAAAATTTAAAAAAAAAAATGTCTGCTCCAACCAGACTGGATCTCCTCTAAGAAGGGACCAAGTCTTATTTGTCTCTGCCTTCCCAGTGCCTAAGAGTGCCTAGCACATAACAGGCTTTGTAAATACTTGTAAAATAAAAAACAGAATAACCGAATAATAATTAAAAAAAGAATAAATAAACAACCCCATCCCCATTCCCCGCTCCATGAAGGTATTACCAAGTTATGTTGCCTGCCTGGCTTCTGGTAGCATTTGTCTTCCAGATCCCTGTGGTAGGTGATAATTCATTAGAATTAGGATTAGCTGGAGTGTCAGAAAACTCTGAAATATTGCTGGCTTAATCATAATGAAAGTTTATTCCTTTCTCATGTGACAGTTTGGAAGAAAAAGACAGGGTTTGCATAAGTGATCTATGGTGTGTTTCTATCTTACTATGCACTACCTTCATTGCCAAGGTCACTTTATGACCCAGGATGGTTACACTAGCTCCAGCCATCACATCTGTATTCCATCCTGCAGAAAGTAAGGAAGTATAATGAAGAGCCTAACACTTCCCTGTAAGGACACTGCTAAAAGTCATACATTTCATTTCTAGGTGAATCTCATTAGTTGAACGTGAGTCACGTGACCATGCCTTGCTGCCAAAGAGGTTGGGAAATGTGGCGTTTATTCAGCAGCCTCCTAGAATGTGGAGGGTTGTGTTAATAGAGAAGAACAGAGACTGAAAAACAACATACTATTTCTCTTATAGGAACCACTTAAAGCTTCTTGGTTTTGTTTTTTAGGGTTTTGTTTTGTTTTGTTTTTTGCTTTTTTTTTTGGTAAAGGAGTGACTGGGTCAAATCAGTAACTTAGACTAAAATGGCTCCTGGAAAGCAGAAGGGATTAGAGAAAGACTGGAGGCAGAGAAACTAGGGGGAGGTAGTTGTACATATCCAAGCAGAGATGAGGGGGACATGAACTTAGTAGCAAAGGGATGGAAAGAAGGAGATGGATTTTGAAGCCATTTGGTGGTAAAGCAGGCGATGCCTGGTGACGTTGGGTGTAGAGTAAGGGGACAGGGAGTTGAGAATTAGCTAAGGCTTCTGCCCTGGGGCCCTGGAAATAGGGCAGTCATATGCTGATTTGGAGAAATGCAGGCAAACCTCCGGTGAGTGCTGTTCTGCACACTGATTTTGACTTGAGACTCTTAAAGAGCTGGGCACCTCCCCAAAAGGAAACTTTAGGGGTCCCCAGAGCAATCGGTAGGGGATGGGCAGTTAATCCAGTTGGAATGAGTACAAGGGAGCAGAAAGCCCAGTCGGGGCGGGGGTTCACATCCCTGTCGTCTCCCTGGTACTGGAGTCACCGCCCTGTCAGTGGGCCCCCACTATCTTAGACGCTGCCAACCAATTCTCCCGAGTTCCAAGACAGAAGCGATTTCAAATTCCCTCTAATTAAAAGGAGCATATCAGTGTGTGCCTGGAGTCCCGCTGCTGCTGGAGAGGGGAAGGGGCTTCCCAAATCCACCGCCAAGCCTCCAGGCTGACTCCAGAGGGAGGGAGGAGCTGGGACGGCTGGGGAGGGGCAGCCACGTGCCAGCTGGCTGTGCCAAGTGTAGGAGCAGCACGCCTGGGGTTCTGCCATGTGTTTGTTTATTTGGTTTGGCTGCTGTAAAACATACACACACAGACTCACAGCCTCGGGGCCTGTGTACAGAGCCCACGTTCAGTTCTTAACTAAAATCAGGAACAGCGTGGGGGAAAAGGAAGCTCAAATAGGAAGATAACAGATAGCAGAGTTCATTCACTCACTCATTCATCCATTCATTCATTCAGCAAAAGGATGCCAGGTACTATGCAAGGCACTGGGGCAATGATAAAATTCAGTTCCCGAGAAACTCAGACAGTGAAGGGGAACAGAAACCAGGAAAGAGGCCATTTCAGCCCAAAGTGAGAGGCACTTGATACAGATTACAGCCCGCGTCTGGTCTGGTCATTTCCTGGATTAAGATCTGACCCGTGCTCCCTTGTGTCTAACCAGACTTTCACAGGCCCAGCAATCCCCCCCTCCAGCCCCTCACCCCTGGTTCAAGCTCATGGAAGTCGAAGCAGCTCCCCTCCCTCAGGTCTCCCCTCTGCAAGCTCATTCCCCCTGTTTGCAAGGTCCTTCTTGCTCTCTGCCACTTCTTACTTAGACTTAAAGGTCCAGTTGAATCCTCTGGGGCGGTCATCACAGACCATGCTCTGGGTCCTCACCGCATTTCTTTATGGCTGACTCTTCTCAACTCCTACTGCCATGGTTCACCTGCCCATTTCCCCCATGGCCTGTGAGCCACTCAAGCAGAGAAGAATCTTGTCCACATCTCTATTCTGGCAGTTAATCGATGCCTGGCACAGAAACACTCTTAATAAATGCCTGACCGAATGAATGGACATAATTTAGTGCCACTGTGGATTGCCTCAAATGTGCCACAATTAAAATGCACTTGGATGCTGGAGTCAAACCCCAACTCCATCACCTCTGACTAGCCATGTCCCTTCTCCCAGCCTCAGTTCGCTATTCTTAAACTGAAGCCAATACTGTTCCATGAGTGCGACTTACGTGAGAAAGCTTTCTGTCATGTGTGGTCACCTTTATTTCTCTAACATTTGTGGAGATTTTATTTATTACATTTATTATAATCAGTCATCTAAGGGATGCCTGGGTAGCTCAGTCGGTTAAGCGTCTGACTTTGGCTCAGGTCATAATCTTGCGGTTGGTGGATTCCAGCCCCGTGTCAGGCATTGTGCTGACAGCTCAGAGCCTAGATCCTGCTTCAGATTCTGTGTCTCCCTCTCACTGTCTTTCCCCTACTCATGCTCTGCCTCTGTCTCTCTCTCTCTCTCTCTCTCTCTCTCTAAAATAAACAAAAATAAAAAAATTAAAAAATAATAATCATTAGAAGACAGAGCTCTAATCAGTGAGGGCTTTTAAGATGGGCACTGTGGGACGCCCCTGAGAGGCATGTCTCAAGAATTTTCCCCTGAGTTCAAATTCTTGAGATGTGCCCCTCAGGGGTGTCCTAGAGTGCCCATCTCTAGAGAACACCTCTGTTCGTCCATGCATTTTCTATGGGCGAGGCTGTCCTGACCACTCCCACTCTGGACATCTCCTCTGACCACTGCTCTTGGCAGGCAACAGTGCACAGTAGTTAAGAACATGGACTCTGGAACCAGACAGCATGAGTTCAAATCCATCTTCCCCTTGACTGGCTCCTTCTTTCTCTCCTGATTGGAGCACTCTCCCATTTCTGGACTTGGATGGAATGCCACACCACAGGCATGGAACCTGGTTTTCTCAAAGTACTGTTTTCAGACCAGGGCATTAGGGAATCCAACCCTGAGCTACACTTTAGAGGGTTCTACTGTGGCCCACCCAGGCCAGTCCCCTTAAAGAGAAGGATTTGAGGAACTAAGGGGATGTGTCAGCCTAGAGTCCTCACCCTCTTCTGGTAGACTATGGTATGGGCATCTGAGACTCCATAATTCTAGCTTAAATGCCCCTGAGTCTGCTTTAAGGCCTACAGTGGCCTATAGTCCCTGGGGAAACCCCACCTTCATTGTGAACACCTCTAGGTCTGAAGGGTGGCCAAGAGGTGGCTGTTTGTAGAGGTTGTAAGCAGAGAGGAGTTCCCACACATAATGTAGGAGTGGGGAGAATTGGGGGAGGTCATAGTCTAGGGGGTCAGAGGTGAGCTCTACTATACCTAAGCAGGAGTGGCATAGACTTCTGAGAATTCTAAATTCTAATGTGGCCTCTCAGGTCTTTACAAAGGTGTATGTGACAAGATAGAAACACTTTACTCACCCAGTTTGTTTTCTTCATGTCGAATATTCAGATATTTAAGTGTATGGTATATGAGCTTCTCTATCAGTCAACTTGTGCTGCCTTGGCAAAATACCATGGCTGGGTGGCTTAAGCAACAGAAATTTATTTTCTTGGGACACCTGGGCGGCTCAGTCGGTTGAGCATCTGACTTGGGCTCCGGTCATGTTCTCATGGTTCGTGAGTTCAAGTCCCATATCAGACTCACTGCCGTCAGCATAGAGCCCGCTTCAGATCGTCTGTCCTCTTTGTGCCCTTCCCCTGCTTGTACTCTCTCAAAAATAAATAAATATTTTTTAAAAAAGAAATTTATTTTCTCACAGTTCTGGAGACTTAAACCCAAGAGTAAGATGTCGGCAGGACTGGTTTCTTCTGAGCAAGCCTGTCTGCTTGGCTTGTAGATGGCTGCCTTTTCACAGGTGTGTGCATGTGTCCCTACTGTCTTTTTGTGTCCAAATCTTCCCTTCTTATAAGGACACCAGTCAGATTAGATTAGGGCCCACCCTGAGGGCCTCATTTTAACTTGATCGTCTCTTTAAAGGACTATCTCCAAGTAGAATCACTTTCTGAGATACTGGTATTTAGGGTTTCAACATATGAATTTTGGAGGGACATCATTTAGCCCACATCAGCCATTCTAGAGTGCTATCTGTTTGTAGACTGACCAATCTATCCAGGTTTGCTGGGACTTTCCTTGTTTTGACACTGATATTCCCACATCCCAGGATATCCCTCAGGACCAGGCAAACTGGGAAGACTCAGGACACTTGATTGTCCAGAACGCTTACCTGAGTCTTTGGCAAAATGTAAGGACTCGAAAGACCAGACAAACCCAACAGGTATCCAGAAGTGAACTTTGACATCCATTTACTTCCTCAATCCTCACTTCAGCCTTGTGAGGTAGGTGGGACAGGAAATAATATTACAGTTACACAGAGGGGGAAATAGGATCAGAAAAGTTCATTTTTTCTCTTGGTCCTATTTATCTTTCTCCTGGTTCTTTCATTACTGGGTACTTCCTAGGCCAAAAGCCAGGCAATCACAGTATATGTTTCATGTCACCTGTGCCCAAGGGTCTGAGCGAGAGGTAAGTACCAGGATGTATCAGTGAATGAGTACTGATGTATACCTACACTCATTTGAATTAAAGAAATTAAACAATCACACTTGCACTATGTGGGGAGAGGGGGGTAATAGGTGGGCCACACTCTGGGCCTTGTAGAGCGAATTCCTCCGACTGGAAAGAAGGGTGGGTGGGAGGGAAGCAGGGAGAGATGCAGGCTGTGTTTGATGATCTGCTCTGAAAGGCAAGGAGGAAGCCATTGATTAGTGAGCTTTGTTTGATGTGCTCAAGGATCAAAGGGACAAACACCATGCGCAAAGATGAAAGTTGACCTGGAAACCCTGCGTCCCAGCCACTGGGATGCCAGGCTGCTCTGGGCCCATGGGTCACAAAGGACTCTTACAGAAATCATGGGCAAGATTGCAAGCCCACCTGTTCCTCAACTTGAACCCTGACCCTCTTCCCACCACTGTCTTTTAGAAGGGCTTCCTCTTGCCCCTTGGGCCCTCTCTGGAGTAACAGAAGCCCAGGGCTGTAAGGGGGCCCAAGGTTACCGCTGCAGGGATGGAGGCTTACTTGTGAGCAAGTAAGTAATAGTGTGCAATGGACGCTATGGTGAGGCTGAACTTGGGGAAATGAGGGTCTACCGCCAAGAAATCATTAAACCTATCTGAGGGGGGGTGGGGGATGAGGCACAGAAGATGACCCAGCTGAGGTCTCAAGGAATAAAGTGGTAGTTGGGATAGGTTTTGTTTTTCTTTTGGGAGGTGGAGAGGAGAAGCAATGTAAAAAGCCAAGGAGGTGATAGACCACAGAGTACACTGGGGACCAGCCAGTATTAACTGAACAACTAACCTGTGCCAGGACCTAGATCATCTCAGGAATCCTAAAGGCATCCGAGCAGGTAGGCCCTAGGATTATTCCATTTCATAAGGGTGGAAAATGAGGCTCACAAAGGTTGAGTAACACGCCTAAGGACAGTTGGCATCTAGCAGAGTCAAGATTTGAACCCAGGCCTGCCTACTTGAAAATGTGGCTTCTTTCCAGTAGAGGCACGGTCATATCCATGTTTAAGTGTCCCTCTGGTCCTCATGTAGAGGGAAGAGCAGGAAGTAGGGACAGACAGATCAGATAGGATATTACTGAGTAGTGTTAGGCAGCCAGTACAATCTCCCAGGCCACAATACGAGATGTGCAAAAAACTGAACTTTATTTTCTATGAACTTGAACCCAAATCCACTCTTGGCAGAAGCTTAATCTTAGTTCAGATATTTTTCCTTCTCTTTCTGCTGTACAAGGCTGTATTAAGTTCTGTGTGGAGAAGAGTTTCTATAGCCTGAAGCTGTGGGGTGAGGACAGGATGGGGATGGGGGGACAGTGGCGGCTCTCATCTGTTTATGCTGGAATCTGCTGGGACACCCAGCTCTTACCCGGCACAAGCCTCATTCACACAGGTCATTGTGCAGACTTTGCATCTAGACAGCAGGTGCTTTTGGTCCATAGCATTCAGACTATTCTGGAGGTTCATTGGGTCTGGAATAGGCCTTATGTCTAATTTCCTAAGCAGTTTTACCAACCATTCTGTTCCCATCAGGTGCGTCACTGAACTCTGGATGCTGCCATTTTGTCAGGCTAGAGATGGGAAGTGAGGCACAGGCCCTGCTTGCTCTCAGATCCAGCACTGAAGGGGAGAGCAATCACCTCCTCCACACCCTGGGCTCAGCTGGGCAGGTAGGACACAGGGACCCCTCTCAGAGACCCACACAGACATCCACTTGGTTCATTTGCTCTCCGACTCTCTGCCTGTTCTCCCAACTCAGTTAAACCTTATCCTTGCAAAAAGCATTCTAATTTCTTGTTTAGGCTTGGGTTTGGCTGCTATCCCAATAATTAACTTACTTACTTCTCTGCGCGTTTCTACTATAACTCCCTTACTTTGAGGCAATGGATGTTCAGGCTTGATGTTCTAGTTTTGTTTTGTTTGTAATTTTTTAAATGTTTGCTTACCTTTGAGAGAGTGCATGCATGTGCACAGGAGCGGGGATAGGGCAAAGAGAGAGGAGAACAGAGGATCACAAGCAGGCTCTGTGCTGACAGCAGAGAGCCTGATGTGGGGGTCAAACTCACAAACCTAACGGTAAGATCATGACCTGAGCAGAAGTCGGATGCCCAACTGACTGAGCCACCCAGGTGCCCCATTGGTGTTCTAGTTTTAATGAGGGGAAGACTGAGGGATGTGTAGGAATGCAAATGGGATCAAAAAATGCTGAGGTTAAAATTTCTGATTATTATTCTGTTAATACATACAAGATATTTGAGGTTCTGAATTATGACAGTGACATTGGGGAAAGCAGTGAGGGGTTGGCTTAGAGAGAATTTCAAGAGTCAGAAGCCAGATGTTTTGGTGACTGTTAGATGTGGAGGATGAGGGAGAGGGATGACTTCTGTGTCTCATTCAGTTGTTAATTCATCCCTCATGAGTCTTCTCAGAATGTTTGGAATCAGCCACCAGGAGCCAGGCCAGGCTATGCTGGGCTACAGCATACACAGCCAAATCAAGGGTACTGGGTTACTGAGGTCTTGCCCCATATTTGGTTTCCTTTTGTTATTTACTTAGCCTCCTCACTTTTTCGGAGATGAATAGACACTAAAGCCTGCTGCAAACCAAAGTGGCTCAGCCTAGGGTTCATTCCAAGCCCAGGACCCAGAGAACCCCAGTAATAGGAGCGGGGCACAGATTGGCTCCCACCTAAGCCATTGCATGTTCAATTCTATAGTCAGGAATGGGCCTGATGAAGGCCCAGAAGAAGAAATGATGGCTCTAAGCATGGCGAGAAAGCTTTTATGGAAAAGATCCATTGTTAAAGGGGTGAGGTGGTAGAGATACTGACTTTGCTCAGAGGAATCTAGGTCCCCACATCTAGATCTCAACCGGAGTCCCAGAAGAACACGTTCTAGGAGTAGGGGGAGGGGGGAGGGGGAGTGGCTTGCCATGGAGGCCAAGGGGGCAAATATGAGGGCACATCACAGATTATAAATACATAAATAATATGTTAAGTGGTGGTAAGTGTGATGAAGAAATGTCAGTAAGAGAAGGGTGCAAAATATGGCAGGTGTGGGACAGTGACATTTAAAATGAGAGAAAAGACACAGATAGCATTTTGGAGAGAATCAAATGAAGAGAAAGAAAAAGTCCCAGGAGTCCTTAGTGAAGAGGGATCATCAAGTGCAAAGATCCTGTGGCAGCCCCAGGTTTGATGTGCTCAAGGTGCAGCAGGAAAGGCAGTGGGACTGGAAAGGAATGGACAAAGGAGGAGGCAAAAGGTGAACTTGTAGAGCGGGAGGTCCAGGCCGTGGAAATCCTGAATGCATGGTAAGGACTGTGTATTTTTTATCTTTATTTTTTTTTAGTAAGATGGGAAGCTGCTGGAGATTTTTGAGTAAAGAAACTATATGATTAAACTACATTTTGACAGATTACCCTCATTACTGTGTGGAGGTCAGAAGTATGGTGACCAGTCTGGAAACGGATCCAAATTGCAAATGGGAAAGGAGAGAGAGAAGGTGGCTTTTACCAGAGTGGTAGCCATGGAGACAATGAGAGATGAAAAGTTTTGGGCTACATTTTTAATCAATTTGCTGATATCTAGGTATGTGAGGGAAAGAGGAATACACAGGAACATCAGAGTACTGAAGAAAGATGCTGCTATAAGATCAAGTTCACTGGAAGATTCTGTGTCTTTGAGATTAGGACACATGACGACATTTATTGGGGAGGGCTTTCAGGAGCAATGCCTGTGAGTGAGGGAAGGATGTTGGAGAGGGGAAGATGTTGCACTGTGATGCAGTTGCAACAGAGGCCTCAGCGGATCCCATGGAAAGTTCTGGAACTGAGATAACCCTTTATTGTCTCATTTGGGGCAAAGGAGCTAGACATGTATACCCTATGCCAATCCATTAAGAGCAGGGAGTCCCTTCCAAGATGTAATTGGAGGCAGGCTGTCCCCAGGGAGGTGGCTTCCTTCTGCTGAAGGCAATTCCTGGAGACAGATTCTGCTGTGAGCCATCAGCAGCCAATATTCCAGGCAGCTGGCGAGGGGTGCCTGAGGGGAGAAATGGGGAGGAACCGCGCTGTCCCTATAGGTGCCCAGTCCTGGTCTGGTGTGGGGAGGCTCAGGGGGATTTCTGGGAGGAGCTGATACATGGGCTGGTGCTAAAGGACCCCATGCAACTTTTCTTAGTCATGTGATTGTGACCATGAAAGAGAAGGTATTTGAATGAATCCCAGGCTTGGGCACCAAAACTGTTCTATTTACTCATTTGTGAAATCTTTAACTAAATTCAAATCTGATATCAGTTGCCTTTTAAACTAAAGTGTTTTTAGCTTCCAAAATTATAATAAATCTCTCTGATTCACATCTAGGCATATATATGTATATAATTTATTAATTCAGAACACATATCTATTTGTTGAGGCAAAATTGATATTTCAACTAGTTCAAATTTCTGGCAACCAAGTATTCCTCATTGAACAGAAGTCTAACGTGCTGATATTTTTAATAGCTCTTAGGGGCAGGGAGGGCTTTCCAAGAGCTGACATAAATCCTGTTTGCTACAATTTTGGACATTTCCTCTAGATTTTTCTACAGAGGAGTTGGAGAATGGCTGGCATCAGGATCTGTGTAATAAGCTATTTCTGCACTTAAAGCCTACTTATGAGGATGATTCTCACCTTTCTGGGAGTAAGATATTGGATTCAGGCCCTGGAAGCTGGCAGAATATATTATAAAGAGCGTGTGCTCCTGTATGAGTGAGTGTGTATATATGTGTGCTTATGTGCTTGCATTGTTAGGTATGTGTATGGCTCTGTGTGTGTGTGTGTGTGCACATGTGAGTGTGTTTGCAGGCAAGTATGATGAGTGGAAGGGAGCATGTTGTATGAGTATTTTGCTTGTTTAGGTGTGTGTGTGAATCTGCATGTGTGGAGGTGTGTTTATAACACACGCACGTCCAGGTGGGTGATTCAGGTGTGTGTATATATTTAGGTGTGTGTATATGTGTTTGCATGTATGTATATATGAATGAGAGTGGACACGTGTGGGCATGTCAACAGTTCTCTTGGCTGCATGAGGTAATCCGATTCACGGTTCCACGGCAGGAATAGAAATGCCAAGGTCAGATTTCTTGCCTGCAGCAACTTTCCTCTAGTGATCCTGCTCCAAACATTTTCCTTAGGGGCCTCTCCAGTTCTTCCCTCTCTTCCCACCAGGGGTCGATGCCCAAAGGGGCTTCAGGCAGCTTCCTGGCCTTTGGAGCTGCCTCTCTGATGTCTGCCCCAGGAGCCTTGGCTGTGGCAGTCCTGTCATGTTGGACCCTCTGCTGTCACTGCCAAAGTGACAATTGATGATCAGGACTGGAGCTGTCCAGAAACCCAACTTCTGCAGGGCCCTTTGATCTGCCCAGCCTTGGAGTGGAGCAGGGCCTGGCACAGGCGCCTTTGATGGGGCCTGGCCAATGAGGGGGCTGCAGGCTGGCCCAGCCTGTCCCCACAGCCTTTGATGCCCGCCCCACCCTGGAAGGGTCAGGCTGCAGAAGCAAGCAGGTTGGGGTCGGAGCCAGCCAAGCTACTCCCTATACTCTGGCTTCTGTGGAAAGTCACCGTCTGGGCACTTGGCCTGGTGATGCTCGAACCTCAGGATGCAGAAGCCAATTCTTAGAAACATTGCTCTTTCAACCACCCATTTATGGATTCAGCTAGTATTTATGGAGCACTTACAGAGTCGGCAGGGCAAAGTCATTACATGTACAGTTCTTCAAGCCAGAAAGCTTCAATTAAACTTGGCTAATTATTAGTTGTCCCGACTTGGGCGAGTTAAGTGAGTTGCATGTTCCCCTCTGTATCTCCATTTTCTCCTTTCTTATGGGGTTGTTGTAAGGACCACAGTGGGTAGTGCACATAAGGTGCCTGACACCTATTAAGCCCTGACGTGTTGACTGTTATCACTGCAAGGAGGCTGCATGGTTGAGTGGTGAAGATGCATCAGCTCTGGAGCTGTGTGATCTGGGTTCAAATCCCATGGCCCCATTCCATTCTAGTTAACTTACCTCGTAGGATTATTATGGAGATTAAACTGGTACAAGGGCCCGCCTGCACAGGGCCATGAAAGTCGTTGCTACCTGTGCAATAAATCTTCCATCTTCAATATTTTTGCCCCATCCCCACCCCTGAGAGATCATGTCCAGTCCTGTAGTTTTAACTGCACTCCCTGACTTCCAGGTCCCAAATTCTATCATCCACTCCTCTGTTTAAATTCTTTTGGTGGATTCCATTATCCTGGGAATAGTCTAAACCACTTGACATGGCATTCCAGGCTCCCTCCCACCTGTCCTCTGCTTATCTCCTCAGTATCCTAACTCCTCTTCCCACCTCCCATGTGCCCACCCTCCAGACATACTGGGCTAATTACAGGCCATGGAAATGTAGGTTCTTCTGCACCTTTATGTGCTTGACACTGTTGTCCTTTTGCCTGGAATACCATCTTCTGCACTCATGGCCTGTGAAAACCTTCTGTTTCTTCAAGACTTAAATCTCAGACCCTTCCTATAAAAAGCTTTTAATCACTCACCACATAGTTCAGTTAGCCATTACTTCTTTCATGCTCCTCTCTAGACCTAGGACACGCGTTGGTTCCTATGACATGGTAGGGTACCTACTGGTCCACTCCCCTTATAGACTGTGCAGTCTTTGAGTGAGATCCTGAGCTGTTCGCTCTGGATAACCAGCTCTGAACACAGCACATGAACACATGAGCACATGAACACTTGCCCAATGGCTTAATTCAATCCCTCTGTCCTGCGTGTCTGGTCCACTGGCCTCCTGGGCATCTTCCCCTTAGAGTTGCATGGTCCTCAAGCCATGATACTCTATGCCACGCTCCCTCAAGTTGTTGTTCCTTTCTTTTAATCTTTATCTATTTATTATTTTGAGAGAGACAGAATGAGTTGGGGGGGGGGCAGAGAAAGAGAGAGTGGTGGGGGAGAGAGAGAATCCCAAGCAGGCTCTGCACTATCAGCACAGAGCCCAACGTGGGGCTCAAACTTACGAACCACGAGATCATGACCTGAGCCAAAATCAAGAGTCAGACACTTAGCCAGCTGAGACACCCAAGCACCCCAAGTTGCTCTTCGTTAATTAAGTAAATGCCACCATCCATCTGCCCAATCATCCAATATGGAATCTGGAGGGTCATCCTTGAAGCCCTTGCTCATAGTCACTATATATACATCCCCAACCATCATGAGGACTTACTGAGTTGACCCCTTAAATGTTTCTCCTGTTTGTCCCCTCCACTATCTTTGTATCTCCACTTCCATTCTGTGGATAATGCATAGGTAAATCTTACCACATTCCTCCAGAACTTAAAATTTTTTGCATAATTTCGAAGATAGCATCCAGACTCCTTGGAATCACTCAGAGGGACCTGCGTGATCTGATTCTGACCTCACTCCTCTCTCATCTGTCCTCATTTGTACCCAATCCTCTTGCCATGGGTGACCACTCATCCTTCCAGAATGTGCCAGCCTATACCTACCACTATCTCACTGGACAGTTGTTCCCTGGATTGCTTGGAACACCTTTCCCCCACTTCCTCCCTAAAACATGCCTCCTATCCTCTGAACTCAGCACAAATGCCACTTTGTGATACCTTTCTAGACCATTCTGCTACCCCTCCCCGCTCCCCCACCATCTCTTGCTGCCACCATGTAGAGTCAGTTGTTCCTTCCTGGGGGCTTTCATAGCACTTAAGAATGACCTGGCCATGATGGATTGTACCTAGCCATTTCTTTAAATGTATTTATACCCCTGTTTAGACTATGAGCCCTTTGAGGGCAATCGTGTAAACTTAAGTTAATAATTCTCTCTGAGATTCAGGTTCTTCATCTATAAAATGAGGATAGCCATAGCCTTATCTTCTTCACAGAGTATTGTAAGGGTGAAATGACACAATGTGTAAAAAGGGTCTGGCTCATAAGAGGCATTTGGTAAAGAAGACTATCTTTATGAATCTTGCTGGTAAGAGTGATGCCTGATGGGATAGGCTTCCAGAGATGTGAGCCCAGAGATCTCGCGATCACCGCAGTGGAGTTCTGACCAGCTTTAAGTTGCTTTCAAGGAGACCTAATATAATGGCTCCATCAGTTTCTCCACCTCTCTGCAACTGAGTAACTTTACTTTGTTATCTTGCCTCTTTATAGCTTCATTTCCTCATTTGAAATATGAAGATAAAACAGGAATGTACTTATTTCATAAGGTTGTGAGAATTTAATGATACAACGTGTGTAGGTATTTGTATTAGCTATTGTTGTTATTGATGAGTAAACACCATGGAGTAGCTGGATCTATGTTTGGGAGACACTTCTTAAATGAGTAATTACGACCTTAATGGGGCTACTTCAAGATAAAGTTCTTTGAGGAGATAGAACTTGGAGATGCAAATCCAGTGACATCAATGACTGCAAATAGCTACAAGGTTAGTTACAGAATCCCAGCCCAGAATGGTGATTCCTACCCTACTTGCAGGCTTGGAAACACAAGGATCAGCTCAAACCTACAGAAGACTAGGGAGACTTTTGTAGTAATGCCAAAAATGGTGCTATGATCCCCCCCATGATGAGCAGAAGACTCTGACGGAATTAGTGCTTTGCTCAGAAGCTCTTGCTGACTGCCAGTCTTGCCTCACCCTCACCCCACCCTGCCAGCACAGTGGTTAAGTGCTGGGCACAGGAGCCAGTCTGCCTCAGGCACATTAACAGCTTTGCCACTTACTAGCTGTACTTGGGGCAAGTTACTGAGCTTGTTTCTACCCGTCTTCTTGCCTGTAAAGTAGAGATAGTATCGGTACCAATCTCATTAGATTGTTGTGAGGATTACTTTGGATAATGCGAATAAAGATCAGGATTTGGCATATCGTAAGTGTTCAATAAATGTTAATTAGCTCTTTTGATTAGTTGCCTGCAGGCTACCCCACCTGCTTTCTCCTGGAACCAATAAAAATCCAGTTGGTTTGTATATCAAGATACCTCTCCCCTTCTTGCTAAGTGGCAAGAGCGTGTCCTGAATGGTCTGTCAATGCCAGCACATGCCAGGTCACTTCTCACAGAAGAACAAAGCCCAGACTCCCCTTTCTGACACCCAAGTGTCCCCAACACAATCTCTAGTGGCTTTCATCCCACATGCCTAACACCCCATCACATTTGGGCTCTTCCAAGTGACCCACCCAGCCCTGCCTTTCCCTCTTCCTGGGCCTTCGCTCACCCCGTTCCACCAGCCTGGCAGATCTTCCTCACCCCACTCTGCCCTTCTCAAATGCCACCTCTTCTATGAAGCCCCTTTTGATTTATCCAATGAGATGGAACCGCTCTCTCCTTTGTCTCTTCCCACTTTACTTTTAAATGTTTATCTCAACCCTACTTGCTACTCTAGCCACCCAACACTTACTGAGCTGCAAGCTGCCTCGGGGATAAGGTTTTATCTTATTCATTGCTATATCCCTGGCAGAGATCCTAGCACGTAGGTTTTAACACATGGCATTTCCCCCTTTATCATATAGCCATTAAGGAGAATTTATGAGCTCCCAAATTTCCACGCTTTGAGAAAGATCAAGTTGTAGGAGACGGAAACAACCACCTAGCTGATGGTGGGACTTAGGTGTTTGGTTTCTTCCCAAGCAGAGCAAAGATGGGGACTTAGTTTCAAGAGTTGTAAGGAGATGGTTCTGGTAAACAAGGATTGGGGAAAAAGTCAATAGAATACATTATTGAGGTTGCCTCTTTGGGCATTAGGGGCCATATTCCACCGGCAGCTTTTTTTTAATGTTTATTTCTTTTTGAAAGACGGGGGGAAGGGGAAGAGAGAGATAGAGGGAGACACAGAATCTGAAGCAGGCTTCAAGCTCCAAGCTCTCAGCACAGAGACTGACCTGGAGCTCGAACTCATGGACCATGAGATCGTGACCTGAACCGAAGTCAGACACTTAACTGACTGAGCCACCCAGGTGACCCTCCACTGGAAGCTTCTGAATAGCATCCAGAACACCTCTCAGGATGATTCATCTGAAGGACAGGTGGCTGGGGAATTTACCTTCTGGCTCACATGTACCCTCAGTTAGGGTCTGCTCCCGTGAGGTCATGAGCTCCTCTGCACTTCCAGGCTCTGCATATGTAAAGGCCAAGAGGCTTCTCATGTAGCTGGCAAGGGCCCTGGGGCAGAAAGTGAAAAGATGCACAGCACATGGTTGAGGAGGGACCTGGGTGGTTTGAGGAGAGTCTGAGTTTGCACTAAGTGTCCACTGAAGCTGGGACTCAAGTCTGAGGTGGTCTCAGAGGGTGTGATGTGGGGCACGGTCTTGGGTGGAGATTCCTGGAAACAGAGTGGAGGCGGAAATGGGAAGTATTCGGGACAACAATAACTCTAGAAGAGTAAGGGAGGTGGGATTAGGCAGAAGCAGAAGTGAATGCTAATCACTAAAGCACCAGGGGTCTTCTGCCAGTGCCAGAAGGGTCTCTGAAGCTAGGATGGCCCTTCAGAAATGTTTTGAATCAAGTCAGGGCACCTTGTCCTTGGTAGTGTCACATCAATCAGTTATTGAATGTGTGCTGCTCCAGAGAGAAGGCATAAACTGGGTTTCCCTCCAGTAGATGGCAACTCCAAGGGAGGGTCCCGGCAGAAGCCAATGGCAGGCAATGCTCTTAGCAGCTTGGGAAGGAGAACTTTGACCTTGGAGCAGGCATCCAGGTGGTGCCCCCCGCATCCACTATAAGCACCAAATGCATCTCCAGAGTCTACCCTTGGCACAGCTCAGATCAACTCAGATCAATGGGAGGTGGCTCCCATTACCTCCTCTGTCAACTGAGCCTTTAAAGTGTTTTTTAGCTTCACACTCTGAAAACGCTTAATATAGGAGGCTTGCCTAAATACACTCCAGTCACCACCGGCATTTTTAATTAACTTTTGCCATCTCCCTCCTCTCCCACCTATTCTAGATTCCCGTCTCCTGTAATAAGCATTGCAGCTACTCAGGGCTACATGTCCTTTGCAGTGATGTAGACTTTCCTCTTGAGGGCTGTGGAACTTCAGTAGCCTTGCTCACTGGATGTGCACTTGTTCACTTGCCATTTCCCCTGGGTACAGAAAACTGAAAGACACTCTTTGAATCCTCTGGTTTCTAGCCACATTCCTCCACATTCTTCATTGCTCCCATTTTGTAGCAGCAATACTTGTCCCTCCAAAGAACTCCTTTCTTTTTTTTAACATTTTTTTAAGTCTACTTATTTATTTTGAGAGAGTGAGAGAGAGGGAGAGAGAGAGACAGAGAGAGAGAGAGAGAGAGCACAAGCAGGGGAGGGGAAGAGAGAAGGAAAGACAGAAGCCCAAGCAGGTTTTGCATCATCAGCACAGAGCCTGATGTGAGTCTTGAACTCATGAACTGTGAGATCGTGCCCTGAACTGAGATCAAGAGTCACACTTAACTGACTGAGCCACCCAGGTGCCCCAAGAACTCCTTTCTTTACTGGCTGATCCACAAGCATGAGGAGCCCGAAGTGACAAGGTACAGGCATATCTTCAGTGGCACCCTTATTGTGCTCCCTGTTGGAAATGCTCTTTCCCTTGGAACCAGATCCTCTGACCCAGAAGAACCTAAAGTGTGGAGACAGGAAGCACAAATTCTGCAGGTTGGTCACTGGAAGTAAGAGGATTCAATTCTACTTTTGCCTCCTGGACCCTTACTTTGTGGCCCTTGGAGACCACAGCAGGCTCAATAATGGCCTGCAATGATATCAAGTCCCAATTTCTGGAACCTGTAAATGCTACCTGATAAGGAAAAAGAATATTTACAGATGTAATTAAGTTAAGGGTCTTAGCCAACTGGGCCCTAAGTGCCATCACATGTGCTTTTATAAGAGAAAGGTAGAGGGGAAGAGATACAGACAGAAGAGAGAGGCAGAGACTGGAAGATGGGGACACAAGCCAAGGACTGCTGGAGGCCACGAGAAGTTTGGAGAGGCAAGAAATAATGTACCCTAGAGTTTCTGTAGGAAGCACAACTCTGCCAACACGTTGATTTGGGCCCATTGATATTGATATCAGACTTCTGGCCTCTAGATCTGTGAGAGAATTAAAATCTGTTATTTTAAGTCATCAACTATATTGGCAATTTGTTACAGCAGCCACAGGAAATAAATACAGGGACATGGTGCTATACGATGTTCTGGTTTATTCTTTCTTTAATGTTTATTTATTTATTTTGAGGGAAAGAGAGAGAAAGAGAGCACGTGCACGAACAGGGGAGGGGTGGAAAGAGGAGAGTGAGAATCCTGAGCAGGTTCCACCCTTAGCATGGAGCCAGATGTGAGGCTCGATCCCACGATCATGAGATCATGACCTGAGCCAAAATCAAGAGTTGGAAGCTTAACCAACTGAACCACCCAGGCGCCCCTGGTTTATTCTTATACCACATACTGGAAACAAATAGCTTAACCTCTCAGGGCTTCTCCCCAAAGTGGTACCTAGCTCGGTTTTGATGTACCATTCTATTGTTCCAATAGACATGCATTCTCTGATTCATCAACAATACTTGTCAGGAAATAGATCTTTATAGTAGTTTTGACGATAGCACTTCTGAGCTCAGTAGATCGTAAGTTATGAGAGTCGGTGTGAGTTTACATGAGAGCCTCTTCCCCTAGGTGCAGAAGGCCCTCACTAGGCTACCTGTAGACAAAGGGCAAACGAGACATTAAGTCAGAATCGATCTCCTACTTCCTTCCCTTTCTCTGCAGAATGCTCAGATCAAGCAGATTTCTGATTTTTAGCTATAAAAACATGCCTGATGGTAGCAGCTTAAGTTATAGAAGTTTATGCTTTGCATATGTTCTATTTTCTACCCAGGTGTCATGCTGAATTTAGGAAGTATAAACATCTGAAGCTCAGCAGGACCTTTTGTTTTCCCCTCTTCTTTCCTTCTTTTTCCCCCTTCAATGTGGAAGGATCATTATAGCTTAAATCTTCCTCTGCAAAGCAAAATAAGTTCATTTATTCTCGTAGCCGACAAGAGCCTGGGTCTACCTTCCTTTCTGTAGCTCTGAGTGCATGTTCTCCTTGGCAAGGAGAGAAAGAAAGGCTATTGAGTACTTTTTTCCCCGTCTGTTTGATAAAAAAGCATGTTTGTTTTTGTTCATAGATTTAAAGCCCAAAATGGGCCAGTACTGTAAATAAAACATGCGCTCTCATTTGAAAAATTTATTACAAGGAATTTTGTTTATGATTTCATCTTCTCCAGTAATAATTAATTGGAGGTCTTCTGTGGTCCCCACAGACCAACAATCATTCAGACTGTATGAAAGGATCATCCAACACAGCCTCTCTCCTGTCTCTCATCCATAGCCAGAGGAGCAGTGTCTGGGTGTGCTACAACGTTAGCCTGCTTTGGAGAAGTTCAGTTTATGATGTGACTGGCCTGTTCCAGTGTTTGGGGCCTATTTACAAGTCTGTCTGTGACACTGAAGTCAGAGCACCTTTTCAAGGATGCCTCAGATAAGGAAACTCTTCCTTTACACTATCCCTGTAGTTTAGAACGACACCCCATTTTACTTCTCGAGTGCTCAGAATGAAATTACTCAACTGTTTGGTTTAACAAAGGAAACACACATGTATACCCCTATCCACACAATCATATAAATGATAATACCTGAAAATTGGTGAGTATATTCTATGTACTGGACACTCTGCTAAGAGCTTTTTACATGAATGATCTCAGTTTCATAAAACAACTGTTTCAGTCAGGACAGGCTAGGTTATGACATGGTAACAAACAACCCCAAGATTTCCATGGTTTACGATGACAAAGCTTATTTCTCTCTCTTGCTACATGTCCATTTATGTTTGTGGGAACCCTGTTCCACGTCACCCTCACTCTGGGTCCCAGCAGCTAAGCAGCCCATGTCTGGAACATTGGCAGAGGACAGAGAAGTTCCAGAAGATCTTACATCAGCAATTAAGTGACACTTATCACTTCTGCTCACGACTTGTTGACTAGGACTAATCTCATGACCCTTCCCACTAGGGAGTGAGGAGGTACAGTCTGAGTCTATGTCCCACAAGTCGCGATGTGGCAACTGGAAATGTTTACTGAAAATGGTAACCACACAACAACTTTGTAAGGTAGATACTCAAAGGTTTTTTTTTTTTCCGTTTTATAGATTTGCTGATTACAGATTAGGAAACTGAGGAATAGGGAGGATTTGTAACTTATTCTAGTTCTTGCATCTAATAACTGGGGAGCCAAGATTCAGACTCAGGCAATTTGAAAGCATACTTCCCCCACCCCAACACATGCACTCATACGTGAGCATGCACATGCTTAAATACACACACACACACACACACACACACACACACACACCCCTAGGTGCTAGTAGTTAAGTGATCCAGGAGCTGTTAGGTCACAGTATCCTGAAAATGCATCCAGGAGTGGAAATACAGTGGTGAGTGTGAGCCAAAGTCCTTAGAAAGAATCGAAGGTCAAAGCAGGGAAACTATGCTTAGTCACTATGTCCAAGAGGCAGGATCAAGGCCAAGAAGGAAAAATAAAGAAACTAAAAGCCAAGGGTCAAGAGCAGGACACACTGAAATGGGAATATGGTTGGCAGCAGACAGGGGATGGTCTAGTGCTAGATGTTAACCACACAGAGGCCTTTGTATTTCTGTAGCGTGGGTGGGCTTGGCTGGGTTCAGGTCTAGGGAGGAAGCAGAGCATGACGAATACTGCCTCAAGGCTGATCCTCTCATCTAATTCCCACTCTCACTGGGGGAGTGTGTCCTCTCCAAATTGGGTGGGAAAGAACTCAAATATGGTGGATAGAATCTTCTTTGGAAGCCAGACTTGGCCATGTTACTGCTTTAGGAGTTTGTCTTAGGGATTAGCCTTTTACCTGGGACTGGTCTGATCCCTTGTCATAGGGATTTATAGCAGAGACTCGGCTCTTCCATGATTCCCTTTCTCTCTGACTTTACATCCTTGCCTGCTTGCGTCTCATTCTTGTTGCCAGCCAAGGGTTCTTTGATATGTGTTTGGCAAGGTCCTTCCTGAAAAGAATGATTGAGAGTTTCATGAAGGGACTATTGACAAAGGACCAGACAAGGTTAAGGCAACTAACAAGGATGACGAGGTGCCCTGAGTCTAGCAACTGTGGGAGGTGTTACCTAGTAGAGGGAGCAGTTTATCAGACCCAGGGAGAGCTATGGCTGTAAGAGAGACCTCCTGATAGGGGTCAGATCTTAAGTAGAAAAACATGGTAAGAAGGGAGCTGGAGAAGTAAGTGCCCCAATTTCTCCCTTCTTCTACATTCTGATCTACTGATGAACCTGAATTCAACCAAAAACCAAAGGGCAAGGGAATCTAGGTAATGAGTCTGTCAATCTCATATTCCCAGGGTACAGAGGGTAAGGACAGAGAGAGCAAAAAATATCCAGCACATATGCTGGATATGGTTTCTGGTCTTGATGCTTCTGATGAGTCTCATCCCCTCAGCTCCACGACCACCATCCCCCACTGTGGTCACTCCAAGTGACAGCAGCTGTGTGTGGTCCTTTGGCTGCTACTCTTGGGTCTGCTGTTTGTTCATCCATTAAGTCAGCCATTTGAAAAACATTTTTTGAACAAGCTGTTATGAGCCACGTCCTGTTTAAGATTCTCAGAATCCAGTAGTGAGCAGAACCGAGTGCCTGCCCTCATGGAACTTACATTCTAGCAAGGAAAGCTGATGATAAAGAAACTTACACAAGGCTATGTTACAGATACACTAGCTGTGAAAATGAGGCAGGGCAAGAGAGAAAGAGTGATGTGAACCACTCTTTTAGGTAGGGTTATCAGGAAAGTACCCTCAGAAGAAACTGTCATCACACGCCATATGCATAGAAATGCAATGGAGTGTGGTTCGTACACCATCTTTATCGTTTAGGAAATTTCAGTGCCTTTAGGAACAATGCATTACATTAAAAAATTGAAAGGACGAAGCTAACTAACAATTCAAAAGGTCTATTTCACAAAGTAAGAGAACGAGGCACTCTTTGAGAGCTTAGAGCTCATAGGAAGAAGTCCCTGCCCCAGAGAAATCAAGGGAGGCTTTGTGAAGGAGGCAATGCATTCAAGTTCCATTACGGATAGGGACATTGACTAGGCAGGAAGGAGCAGGGAGGACATTGTGGGTGGGGGAAGGGAAGCCAGTGTGAGCAAAGTTGCAGAGGTGACAATGAGTTATTGACAATGGGGGAAGATGGATGCAAGCTAATGAGTTTTGCAGGCTGCAGGCAAGGTTTCTACATATGCTTTGAATTACCCTGCAGCCAACTGGCATCAAAATGTGTTAGGGTAGTAGCTGGCGTAGTGGCAGAGTCAGGGATAGGTTGAAATTTTCTCTCTGCCCATAATGAGCTGTGTAACTCTATGCAAGTTTCTGAGCTTCCTTGAACGTCAGTTTGCTCATCACTAAAGTGGAGAGGAAGTCCTAATTGGGATGT
Organism: Panthera pardus; assembly: GCF_024362965.1. Lineage (NCBI taxonomy): Eukaryota > Metazoa > Chordata > Mammalia > Carnivora > Felidae > Panthera > Panthera pardus. The sequence goes on from NW_026526677.1 coordinate 43,399,742, forward strand.
CCATTGCTATGCTTGGATGTGAAATATTTGGCACAGTGGCACATAGTAGGCACTAAAGGACTATTCTTCTTCTTGGCCTGAGAAATGAACAATAAAATGTTCTACTTGTCTGGACAAAAAAGCAATTAAGGTTGAGATAGGAAGCCAGCTTTTATGGTCGTGGAAAGCACAGGCTCTGGAGTCAGATTGACTGGATTCTAAACTGGGCTTCTCCATTTTCCAACGAGTGAACTGGGGTAAAATGGTAAGTAACCTCTTTGGACCTCATTTTTTAATCTCTAAAATAGGATGCTTACAGTGACTATCATGCTTTGTTGTGAGGAGTCCATAGAATGCTAAAGAGCTTAGTGTGGTCCCTGGCACAGGGCAAGTACAGCTATCGTGTGTTTATTGTGATAACTGTCATTATTGACTCAGAACAATCCCTGCAGTGCTGGAATTCCCATCTGCACTGGATGAGAGCTTCCACCCGAGGCTGGGAGATGGTGGCTGTGGTGGGGATGGCAGATGTACCGCTCTCATTGGTGAGATGTGGAAGGATCCATTTCAATGCAGGAGAGAAGAGAGTGTGTGTACAAGAGTGGGGAAAGCCTGTGTCCCAGCCAGTGCACCAGCAGCCCCACTCCTGCCTTAGCTCTTACCAAGCCCATGAATTACAGAGTTGGATACACTCTGGGAAACCACTTATTCACACGATTTTACCACCCTATTTAGAGAGGGACAGCTAAAGTCCAAAGATGGGTAAAGACAGATGATCTCTGATTCCATCCACTGCTTTCTCTTTGCTGGCATTGCAAATGCATGACAAAGTCAGGATCAAAACCAGACCCACTGAAACTCGGGGCTGTTATTTTTTCCATCAGCATCTTCCCTTTTCTCCTTCAAAAACACCATACCCTTTCAGAAGCATCCTTCCTGAAAGCAGCCACCTTAAATGTTATACTGCCTTCTCTCGCTCTCCATTCCAGTGGAGGGGACTTGACATACCAGGAGGGGTGGGGAGGAAATGGATCAAGGAGAAAGGAGGGACTGGAGTGTCCCCCAGTGGGAACCCCATTCCAAGGTCAGGCTCCAGAAAGGGCCTTGTATACTGTCACTTTGCCAACTCATTCATTCATTCTAGAGTACTAGGAGATCTTTTCTGGTGTATTCTCATGGATTTTTAACATAGATGATAATGTCAGCTGTGAATAAAGACAGCTTTATCTTTTTCTTTTCCAAAGTCTATGCCTCTTATTTACTTTTATTGCCTTATTTCACTGGCTAGGACTTCCAACGTGTTGGACAAGGGTTATGAGAGCAGACATCCTTCCTTTGTTCCTGATCTTAGGGGGAAAATATTCAGTCTTTCACCATTAAGCATGATGGTAACTGCAGGGGTTTTTTTTGTTTTTGTTTTGCTTTGTTTTGTTTCTGTAAATTCCTTTTATTAGGTTGAGAGAGTTTCCATCTATTTTCAGTTTGCTGAGAGATTGGTTTTTTTTTTTTTCCTCTGGAGTTATTTTTTTAATCATGATTGAAAAATTTTGTCAGATTGATAAAACCATATAATCTTTCTTCTTTAGAATATTAATAAGGTGCTTATGTTGATTGATTTTTGAATATCAAACTGGTCCTACACTACCAGGATAAGCTCCATTGATCATGGCTTTACTATTTAATTGAGATTTGATTTGCTAATTATATGTTGAAGATCTGTGTGTCTATGTTCATGAGGGCTATTGGTTTCAAATTTCTCTTCTTGTAATGTCTTTGTCTGGTTTTGGTGCCAGGGTAATGTGTGCCTCATAAATGAATTGAAAGTCTTCCCTTCTGTTCTACTTTCTGGAAGACAGCATGTAGAATTGGTGCTATTTCTTCTTTAAATATTTGCTGGATTTGCAAAAATCATGTGTAACTGAAGATTTCTTTTTCCAACTCAAGCTTTCTAATAGTTATAATAAAACTATTTATATGATGGATTTCATTTGTGGTGAATTTATGGTTTTCAAAGAATTGGTCCATTTCACCTAATGTGTCAAATTTATATGTGTAGGGTTGTTTTACAAATACTTACTAGCCTTGCCATGTCTGTGGGGTTTGTCATGATATCCTCCTATTCACTGCTGATATCATAAATTTGTAGGGTTTTTTTATCTTCCTGCCTTTGTTAGTATTGCTAGAGGTGTATTAACTTTATTGACACTTTCAAAGAGCAAGGTTTTTGTTTCACTGAAATTCTCTATTTTTTTCTGGTTTCAATTTTATTTATTTCTGCTCTTTATTTTTTGTTCTTCTTCTTGTTTGGGGTTTATTTTGCTCTTTTTCTAGCTGCTTCATGTGGAAGTTTAGCTTATTGATTTGAGATATTTCTTCCTTGCTTCTATAAGCATCTAGAGCTATAAATATTCCTCTAAGCAATGCCTTAGCTGCATCTCACAAATTTTCATTTGTTGTATTTTTATTTTTCAGTCAGCTCAAAATATTTTCTCATTTTTCTTGAGAATTCCAATTTGATCCATAGGTGATTTAGAAGTATGTGGTTTAATTTCCAAGTATTTATATTTTCTCATTTTTCTTGAGAATTCCAATTTGATCCATAGGTGATTTAGAAGTATGTGGTTTAATTTCCAAGTATTTAGAGACTTTCTTGTTATCTTTGCAGTACTGATTTCAAGTTTAATTCCATTTTAATAGAAAGGCACACTTTATATGATTCAATGCTTTCAAACTTGTGAAGGTTTGCTGTATGACCCAAGATATGGTCTATCTTGGTAACTGATCATTGTAGATTTTGAAAATGTGGCCTCTGCTGTTGGGTGGAGTATTCTCTAAATGCCCGTTAGATCCGGGCATCCAGTGGTGCTATTTATTTAGTTCTTATACACCCCTGATGGTTTTCTCTCTACATGTCCTGTCAATTACTGAAAGAGAAGTTTTGAAATTTCTAGCTATAATTGTGGATTTGCCTATATTTTCAGTTTGGACCATTTTTGTTTCATATGTCTTGAGGTTCTGTTGGTAGATGTATCCACATTTAAAATCATTAAATCTTCCTGGTAAATTGACTCTTATCATAATATCCTTCTATATTGCCTATCATTTTCTTTGCACTGAAATCAACTTTATCTGATATTTTACAGCTACTGCAGCTTTTCTTTTTGATGAGTATTTGCATGGTATATCTTTTCCCATCATTTCCCTTCTAACCTTCCCATACGGCTGTATATAAAGTGAGTTCTTTGTAGACAGTTTTAGTGAGTCTTTTATAAAAACAAAAAATCCATTCTGAGAATCTCTGACTTTTAATTGGTGTGTTAGGACCATTGGCGTTTAAATGTATTTATTGATATGTGTGGATTTAGGCCTCCCATATTATTATTTGTTTTCTCTTTGCTCCCTGTGGTTTATTGCCTTTGTTTCTCCTTTTCTTTTTTTGAATTGTTTGAAAATTTTTAAAAAATCATTCCAAATCAGTTTAATTGTTGTGGTTTTGACTATATATTTTTTGTATATTTATATTTAGTGGTTATTAAGATATTAAAATATACATACTTGTATCCTCACAGTCTATTTGGAATCAATGTTTTCCACTACAAGTGTAACGTAGAAACCTTATCTCCACATAGGTTCCTTTCTCTGTGTATTTTATAGTTTTCTACATGTTATGTCTACATGTATTGGAAACCCCATCAAACAGTGTTATGATCTTTGCTTTCAGCCATCATATATTTAAATAATTCAAGAGAAGATCAATAGTTTATCATATTTAACTATATATTTACTATTACCATTGCTCTTCCCTTATTTGTGATATTCCAAATGTCTCTGTAGTATCATTTCCCTTTGCTTAAAGATTTTCTATGTCAATTATTTTAAGGCAAGTCTACTGGCAACAAATTTCTTTATTTCACCTTTGTTCCTAAAGGATATTTGCATTTCTTTTTTTTTAATTTTTAAAATGTTATTTATTTATTTATTTATTTATTTATTTATTTATTTATTTATGAGAGAGAGAACACAAGCAGGGTAGGGGCAGAGACAGAGGTAAACACAGAATCTGAAGCAGGCTCCAGGCTCCGAGCTGTCAGCACAGAGCCTGACCCAGGTCTTGAACCCACCAACCACGAGATCATGACTTTAGCTGAAGTCAGACACCCAACCAACTGAGGATATTTGTATTTCTAAGTTGACAGCTCCTTTCTTTCAACAATTTAGAAATGTTGTTCCACTTCCTTCTCCAATGACCCAAATGTTGACACTTTTGTTATTATATGTTATTATATTGGATCATATGGTAGTTCTATTTTTAATTTTTCGAGGAACCTCCATTCTGTTTTCCGTAGCAACTGCACCAACTTACATTCTCACTAACAGTGCACAAGCGTTCCTTTTTTTCTACATCTTTGCCAACACTTGATATCTGTTGTATTTCTTATTTTAGCCATTATGACAGGTATAAGATTCTATCTCATTGTGGTTTTGATTTGCATTTCCCTGATGATGAGTGATGGTGAGCATCTCATTTACTCTTGAGAACCCATTTAACCTCGTGGAGGAGGGCTGGCATATCAGCAGGTAGAATTTAAGTCCTAGGTTAGCCTGAACTGGATTTTTGGTTGTTGTTGCCTTTTTCTGTCGGTATTGTTAGAAAAACAAGGGGTCTCAGTCTTTCTACTGCCCCTTCTCATCTCAGTCTGAATCATAACCAGAGCCTGAAGGCTTCTAATGTTTTTCAGGGACCAGATTTGTCATCAGATCCAAGAGGCAAACACTGCTTCGCAGACTTACAGTGGGAACTATACTGTGCACTTGCACATGAGATGGCCCTCCACCTGTCTTGGCAACCACAAGACAGACCCTTTATATACAACCCTGGGGAGTCCTCCCTTCAGGACATCTTTCCATTGAAATACAGAGATGATGACTTCAGCCACTGTGGTGAAGTCTCAATGGAGGCCATTCAGGTAACAAAACTAAAAAAATGTGTGAATGACTCAGAGGTTTTCTAAGGTGAGGAACAGAAGGAGGGATAGAAGAAGGAGAAGAAAGAGATGCATGTGTGGTCCCTGTCTTGACTAATAAGTTGGCAGTGACGTAGAGAAGTAACTCGATGCGGGCTGAATTTTGTTCCTCTAGTTCCTGAGTCCTGAAAACTGAACTATAGACTTAAAGAGTGTTAAAACAGGAGGGTTACTGCCCCAGAGATGGTCTGGGGAGAACCTGCCAATCAGACCAGTGTCTGCCTTCCACCACAGGACAGGAGAAAGGCCACACAGCGCCCAGCTTCTGCCCCTCTGAAGAACACCTGGATGGCTACGCCCACACTCAGGACTGGAGGGACTGTCTGGCCCCTCATCAGACTAGCTGAAAGCCAAGATGGGAATCAGCACAAGTGGGATACCTGGCCTCAAATCCCAGCTTGGCCCCCACTTACTCATCTCTAAATGAGTACTAATATGGGGGCACCTGGGTGGCTCCGTCGGTTAAGCATCCAACTCTTGCTTTTGGCTCAGGTCATGATCTCACATTTCATGAGTTCGAGCCCCATGTCAGCCCTTTGTGCTGGCAGTAGGGAGCCTGCTTGGGATTCTCTCTCTCCCTCTCTTTCTGCCTCTTCCCTGCTTGCTTTCCCTCTCTCTCAAAATAAATAAACAAACACTGAAAAAAATTTAAAAAAAAGAAGGGTAAGAAACAACCTTATTCTATTACTAATCACACATGGTACTCCTCCTTGTCAAGCCTGTCATAACCTCCGAATATTCAACACAGTTACCAGAGAAGAAATGTGTCATCCTTGATCCAAACCAATATTCCAGCAAGAGAGAGGCAAAACTGGGACTAGAATCTAAATCTTCTGCTCTCCCGTCCACTGCTATTTCACTGGTAGCACCTCGTCTTTCTGCTCCAAAACTCAGAAATAGAAATGGTAACCCTACATGTTAGCAGGACTTTATGTCTCCTAAAGGAATTGAGAAACTTCCAGCTGTTTTTCTCAAAGACCTGTAGGGAAGACAAGAACCCCTAACCCAAATGGTAAAAGAAAAACACTGTGCTAGTTTTTGGTCTCAGGAGGGCTTTCTGGAGCATCGAAGAGGATATACACCCTGCTGAGAGATGAATCTTACATGCTGTAGTAACCCTTATGTGACTTTCACGGGCCGGGACATTAGCCTGACTTAATTTTTTGTTTAATTTTTACAATATTTTTGAGAGAGAAAGAAAGAGAAAGAGAGAGGGAGAGAGAGAGAGAACCAGCGGGGGAGGGGCAGAGAGAGAGGGAGACACAGAATCCAAAGCAGGCTCCAGGCTCCACGCTGTCAGCACAGAGCCCAATGTGGGACTCGAACTCCCGAACTCCTGAACCGTGCGATCGTGACCTGAGCCGAAGTCAGATGCCAAACGACTGAGCCACCCCAGTGCCCCAGCCTGAGTTAAGTTTTAATATGTCAGTGAATGCTTTGAAATATAAGGCGGGTGAGTGCCCACGAGCGTGTGCAGCCCTGTGTGCATGTTGTGCTCATGACTCCTGACAGCGTGCTATGCGCAGGGACCACGTCAACATGTTTTACATGCTGACCCATGTGCATGCTTCCAGGAGTGTCTGAGGGCGCATGGGTTGGCGTGTAATGCATGTATGTGTGTGAACGTATGTGGAGGTGACCTATCGTGTTTGTCTCAAAAGCTGCAGGTGTTGCAAGTAGTGCTATGGCAGGTGCCACCTCTCTGCTTCTTGGCTGACTCCCCAGCCCTCATTAACACCCACGATTGCTCCACAGCCTTCCCATCACTAAGCTGTCCCAGCATCTGGATGCCTGCCAGTTAGAAGCAGGGACTCCTGACATTATCCAGGGGATGCACCATTCTGTCCCGTCAACCCTGGCTTCACCCCAGGACCAAGGATACTCCCGAGAGCCAGCAAGGAGGAATTCACAAAGTTCAGTTACTCCCACCTGAAATGTCTCTCCTGCCAGCCCCAGGCTCCTGTGCCTGCTACCTCAGCCCTCCACTGAGCCCGTACTAAGGCCAGGCTGGGCCACGGACTTCAACCCAGAGTGTGCCAGACATGGGCCCTCTGGCAGACAGAGATGTGACCCCGCTGAGAGGCATTCTTTGCTTTGGGGAGCAGCAAAGAAGGAATTTCATCGTCCAGGAGGAACTTTCCTCCTACTATAATTCCCAGTGCCTAACACATAATTAGTTCTCAATATATGTTGAGTAAATGACTGACTGACTTACTGACCGAGTGTGGATAATGCATGCTGAGGTAAAAGACTAGGCGCTGTTTGGGGACAGGGTTGTGTACTCTTTGGTCCGCATGTTCTACTTGAGGCTGGTATAGTTGGAGTTAAAATTATGAATGGGCTGTCCCGTTGAGGTTAGCATTTATTGAGCACCTACTGTGTGTCAAGCACTAGGCCAGACCCTCAGGAAGAATGTCACAATGTTCTGGAGTGACAGCTGTATTTGTTTGCTAGGGCTGCCATAGCAAAGTACCTCAGACTGGGTGGCCTACACAACCTGTCAGCAGGTTCCCTTCTGAGGGCCACGAGGGAACGATCTCTGCTGGGCCTCGTTCCTTGGTTGGTAGATGGCCATCTTCTTGTTGTGTCTTCCCATCATCTTCTCTCTGTATGTGTCTGGGTCTAAATTTCCTCTCGTTGGGTAGTCACCGGTCATACTGGATAAGGACTCATCCTAAGGACCTCATTTTAATTTAATTACTTCCTTAAAGACCCTGTCTCCAAATCCAGTTACATTTTGAAATGCTGGAGATTAAGACCTCATGATATAAATTTTGGAGGGTACACAGTTTAGCCCACAATACACATAGATGCAGGTCGTTGAAGTGTCACGTTGTCCATGAAGACTGCTTTGGCTTTCTTCCAGAGAATTTGGTACTGCCATAATAACCGCTGTGCGAATTTTGTCATGGTCATTATGTGTTTAAGCCGCTATCTTCCTTCTAGTCTGAGGACTTGTGAGCTGGGCTTCAAGAGTTCATACTCTGTGTCTAGTATCTGGCATAACACGTGGTGCCAAGGAGTGCAGTAAATCCTTGTTATATGGAAGGACGGATGGAACTGATGAAAATGGAACGGAAGGAAATCACTAGAAAACGCTTGTGGTGGATCCCATGGTCCTGGTAATAAGTCTAAGGGAGCAGAGAGGTGTTGGACAGGCCTCTCAGAGGGGAAGCCCTGCTCCAGGCTATGTCCACTGGCAGTTAATCTTGCTTTGCAAAAAGGGCAACAGGAAGAAAGTGTGCCCAAACCAGGAATCTCTCCACCAGGGGAGATTGCATCATTCCTGGCTTTTCGAGCTGATAGGGCCCATGACTCCTGAGGTCACGCTGGAAGAACAAAGAGACTCTGCACCAGGTCTTGTCCTGTTTCAGTCCTAGCCCATATCCCACTTACCCACCCCTGCCTTGGTTGCCACATTCCTTTCCTGGAATCAGTATGAGGGCAGCCAGGCAGGAGTTTTCAAATAAAAAACCCCGAATGGAGGTTGAAAATAGTGAGGGATGCTCTTCCTCCGAGGACTGAAGCCCTGAATGTACTAGGGTCTTCATCGGGTGGTGGCCCCTGTTTCCATACTGCTGGTCTAGAACACTTCACTGGTACAGCCAGGCTGCCTCCTGCCCCCACCACCCAGCCCCCTGTGTTTCTGGGGTCGCTGTCTTCACCTGTCCCCTCCTCCAAGAAGGCCTGAGTCTAGGGCAGGAAAAGTCATCTTCCCACCTTTGCCCCCCACCCTGGACCTATTTCCCTTGACTCTCCCCAGCCTTACTACCAGAAGCATAGCCCTCTTGGTGCCTGTTGCCCTACCTCTGTCTGGGATTCCCAGAAAGGCCAGGCTTGGTACACAGTGCCCTTCCATGTCCCCTGCCCTACCCTTCTGAAGCCTCACCTTCATCCCTCCCTCCTTCTCCTGCGTGGTGGGCACGCTCCTCTCTGTGCTACCTGGCCCAGAATGGAATTGGAGCTTCCTCTTTCTGGATTCGAGGTCTCATTTGATTGCTTACGCCCTGCAAAGGTCCCGTTCCTGCTCTTCCTGTTCTGGCTTCCCCTTGACCGGGGACTCTCTGGGCCTGCTGGAGCCTGGGCTCAGGAGAAGGAGAGGACTGGCCTTAGTGGAGTGTGACTTCTGATGGCCCTTAAGTGTAGGCAGCAGGCGCACCCTGGCGCCTCTCTCAGCCCTGCTGGGGCGGGGGGGGGGGGGGGGGGGGGGGGGGGGGGCTCACTCTAGTAAACAGAACTGTGGCCCAGACAAAAGCCATTAGACATCACGACGACATCCGTGCCATGCCATGTTCCTGGCACCAAGGGCCCGGCTAAATACCTTTGCAAAGCTCTCATTGTGTTGCATCCTGCCCGCCCTCCCGGCCTTCCCCGCACTATCAAATCTTCCTGCGGCCCTTTGTTGTCAAACCAAATATAGCGCTACATTGTCTGGCCTTCCACCCATTCTGGCTGGATAAAGGGGCTCGGTCCCCAGACTGGGGGCGCGCGGCTCCGGCAGCCTCCTCAATGCTATCTCACCACCCCAGCCCACGCCGGGGACCCGCAGCCGCCCCGCCCGCCCGCTCCGCTCCGGGGCCGGCCGCCGCGCCGCTGATACGCTGGGTATTCTTCTCCGGAGGTTCCCACGAGCATGTCACTAACCGTTTCCTGGGCCTTATCACCGGGAGGAAAAAAAGGAGCGCCTTTGAAGAGTGGAAACAAAACATCAGGCCCCATTGTTGTGTGACTTCCCCGGGCACAATCTAGGCTCTCCATCGCTCCGCACGCAGAGACTACAAACGCGGCCTAACACAGATACTCCAATCGGCAATTTGACCAGGACAGTTATTGTTCTGTATCTGCCATCTCTGCTCTGCGTTGTTTGTGGCTTTTAAATCAGCCTTTTCATTCCTCTCTCTTGGCTCGGAGCAAGTCAAAAGCCGCTGCCGGTGGTCGGCACTGTTAGAAGCAAGGGCCCAATCTGCACCCTCACGGGCGCCTTGCTGGTGGCTGCCCTCCTCGGCCTTGCCTTCCTGGCTTCTCTCTGCCCTCGCTCTCATTCCTCTCCTCTGCCTCCGCCTCCTTCCTTTCCCTCCCATTTTCTTTCCCCCCTTCCTCTTTCTTCCAGTCCACGCCAGCCTCTGCCTCTCCCATTCACAAGTCAGCTCAGCCCTGTACCTAAGTGATGAGCGGGAAGCCTGTGCTTCTGATCGACTTCTTGGGAATGAATGAAGGGGAGTTGGGACTTGATTAGGATCCATTGCTCCGGTAGAGCCTGCATGATTCTAGAGTACTAAATCTTAGGGAACTCCCAAGACGAGTCCATCCCCTTGCTCTTACATGGGAAGAAGCACCAGAGGCTCTGAGACTAGAATGACCTGCCCGATACCACACGGTGAGTTGGTGACCGCCAGGACCGGAAGCCAGGTCTACCCAGCTTCTGGACCCTGGGCGGCAAATGCGGTGTCCTTCCTGGCTGCGACTCAAGATTCCCTCTGAGAAGCCCAGGGACACGTCCCTGTGTTAGGTGGCTGACTGAGATGCGGGCGGGCCTAAAACTCATCTTCCATTTTAGAGAAACCCAGGAAACATTTCCTAGCCTAGCACAAGGCGGCTAAGCACAGACCATGCGTACTGAAAACCCTAGCCAGAATATTGGCTTTGCTATTTATTAGCTGTGTGACCGTGGGCAAGTCACTACACCTCTCTGTCTGATTCCTCATTTTAAATGGGCGCAAAAGCAGAACCTACCTCCTAGTCTTTTTGTGGAGATTTATAGAGAGTCCCAGATGCATAAGAAACATTGTGTAAATATTAGCTATTTATGATTACTGAGAAGAAGCCCGTACTAACCTCCACTTTTACATCAATCACTGGCTCATTTTGCTATCTTGTAAATGTGGACATCTCAGAACTTGTCTTATAGTAGGGTGCTTGCACATGTACACTTTAGTTGGTCCCTCCCTCCACCCCACCCCGCCTTCCAGTCAGTAAACACCTTTCCCTACCCAGCAGCAGGTACTGAGAACATACTAGGTTGCCAGACACCGTGGGTAGCTTGCCCCACGGAGCTTCTGAGGCAAACAAAGGGATTAAGAACATAAACACACAAATATCCAACTACAAACTATAAAGTGAAGGAGGAATACACGGTGTGATGAAAAGTTGTACTGGTGGACCAAATCTAGATTGGGAGTTTAGGGAAAGCATCTCAGAGACAGAGACCTTCCGGTTGAGTTTTAAAAGAATGATGGAAGGTGGCCGGGCCAGGAGCAAGTGAACACTCCTGGCAGAAGCATGATGGGGCCCCTCTGAGGACCTGATCAGAGACTGAAAGTCCGGCATGCCTGGCACAGACAGCTGGACGGAAGGGCATGGAGTCAGCAGAGGGTACACAGGTCACTCAAGGTCGCGTGTGAATTTGGAATTTTACCCCCTAAGGCATTACAAAACCTCCAGTAGGTTCTAGTAGTTCATTTGGCTGCTGGACAGAGAATGGATAGAGCAGGGCAATTAAGTGCAGAGCAAAGAGGCTATTTATCTATTCCAGGTGGGAGAAGAGAGGAGCTTGGACCAGCATGGTGGATGTGGAAATGCAGACAGGAACTCACGGGGTATTTGGAATAGAATCTGTAGAACTCGGTGATGGTTGGACTACAGGGTAAGAAGGGAGAACAATGACTGAAAGAAGCGTCTGACCTGAGCATCCAGGCTTCGTACTGAGAAGGGGAGCCTGGAGGAAGCTCTGGACGTCAAGAGCTCTAGTTGTGTCTGGGATGCCCAGCAGATAGCAGGGTACTTGGATCTGGAGTTTAGAGTAGCAGTCCAAGCTAGAGATGCACATGTGGGCATTCACAGCACTGTATGGTGGTGAATGCATGCATGAATGAGTAAAGTGTTACTAAGATTGGAACTCAGATTTGTCTAACTGAACAGTTAATATTTTATATACTATTCAGTCACCCTCCAATGAACTAAATTCAGTAAAAGGGTGACTCTTCCAGTATCCAGAGACTAAGTCCAAGGCAAAAGGTGGTACCTCCCAGATCAAGACAACAGCCTGGATTCTCAGAAGTCTTGAGAACAGGCAGAACCCAAGAGTCTCCAGAGTCAGGGACTCTGGCATAAGATCTGGAGGTACATAGGAAGAAGAAGAATCTTGGGGAGTGTAGGATCCCATAACATCCCCACACTGCACTAGACCAAAACTCTCCAGAGTAGACTTTCATAAGTATGTACAGTACTCAGTATATTAGTAAGGCTGGGCTAAACTAGATGGCAAGAACAAACAACGCCTCCATCTCAATGACATAACTCCACCAAGTGCCACAGGGGTCAGGCACCATTGGAGGCAGTTTTCCAAGAGCACTTCCTGGATCAGGACTATCTGCCCCCTCCCAACAGTGATATCCTGATGGTCTTGAAAGTGTGGAGAATTCACAGCTGCCCCTGACAACTTTGAACTGGAAGCCACGCAAATGTCTGCCACTCCCAGCCTAAGGACCTGGCGTGTGGCCCCAGCCCAGCTGCAGAGGAGACCCGGTGATGGAGAGGAGTCTGTGGAGGCTTCATGAAGAGTGACTGTCCCTGCCTCGTGAGCAGGTGCACATGGTCTTTCCTTCTTCCAACGGGAGAAGTGATGAGACAGGATTGGAAGATCCAAGTGGGAGACGATTGGAGAGGGTCAAGGCTGGGGATGATGGCATTCAATCAACCTTTGAGAGCTAGGATCAGAAATCTGTGACTGGAACCATGTCTGTTTCTAGTCACGGGGATTCCATTTTCTCCCATTCTCTACGTGTGCTACTCATTGGAAAATGCTGCTACTTCTGTGACCTGGAGGAGGGGTTAAAGTGATTTACTCTGTCATACCATGAGGTCTGTGCCCTCTCGTGCCTGCTACCACCCAGGATCCATGTGGAGGAGAGAGCTGGGAGGGTGGGACAAGACTGCCCTGACTGAGCCGAATCCTGAGAGGCCACATTCAGGGAACTCCCCACAGGCCCAAACCTTCCTAAGCCAGGATCATGGTCTCTGCCAGTGAGTTTCTGTATCCTTCCAGCATAGTGATCTTATCGAGGCAGATTAAAAATGAGAATGGGCCCATAAAACATGCATTATGGTCTCTCAAAGCCTCATAAAGCCAGATGAATGCCTTGCTCCAAAGGTCCTTACACGGAGTTTACACCTCTCTCCCTCTCCATAATGGAATTGTCAACAACAGATTATTGAAGTTAAAAAAAAAAAATAGTTAACTTGTAAAGTTCAACCCATTTTGAATCATTTGGCCTCATGGATTCCCTGGAGTAAAGTGGATCATGCCAAAAGATACCTGTTTTTCCTTGGCCCTAAAATAGCTCCTCCACATTTTCCATGAGGCTTGGAGCAAAGGCATAGAAAGAAATCTTAGGGACAGCTCTTCCTTTCTGGGCGGTTCCATCTCCTCATCCCACCTTCCCACTGGTACCTAAGTCTGCAGCCCCAAAACAAAGTGTTTCAATTCAGGCAGATACCAGGCTTCTTATGTGTCTATTCCCAGGATTTCAGATCCTCTCCTGAGAAACAGCCTTGACAGGAAGAAGAGAGAGCTGCTAGACATTGGGCAGATTTTCTGTTCCTCTCTCTCTGACCACCCCCGGCCAAGGGTAAGTTACCCACACATTGCAGCCTTGCCTTTCTGTTCTCAGGCAGGAAGGATTGAAGGTGCTGGAGTGGAGCAACGAACCCGGCTCGTGGCATGCTCTGACTCTGGTCAAGCTGCCACCTCGTGCAAGTGACTCTGTTCCCAGATCCCCTGCACCCAAGTCCTTGTCTTGCTACTATGTCCTCTGAGAGTGGAGATTATCGCGGGGATGGGAATCCTGACTGGGCTGAATCCAAGCCAGCCACGGGGACTTCCTTCCTATCCAACCTCCCCCGGAAACTCAATTTCTTCCTCCTGTTTAAATAAATCCTTCCCTCAACTCCTTTCTCCTGGGTGCCAACCTGACCCACCCCTCAGCCTCCAGAGCTCTGAGGCCACACTGTGGTGGGAATAGTGAGAGGATGAAGCCATGGTCTGGGAGGGGTTTGGGTCCAGGTTTATTGCTTTCCTTTGGACTGGGTGTGATAGTTCAGCCAACATAGATATCAGCCCAAATTTTCCCAACAGGCTAGACTAAAAAGGCACATTCTTTTGAATGAAGTATTTGGGCCTTCTTTACTACATCTCTGATGGCCTGACTCTAGAGATGGGCTGGCATCTTTTCTCACTAGAGCCTCTGTTCTCTCCTGGACTTAAAGCTCAGACCACATCTGTGCAGAAGATCCTTCATACCCAGCCATACGACCTCAACCACAATCTCCAGATTGGTCCTCAGTCCTATAACACTTCATGCTGACCATTGATTCAACCCCAATTACTCTGTATTATAATTGTTTCTTTGCATGTCTGCACCCTGACTAAACTATGGGAATGTGGCAGGCAAGGGCCAACCAGCTTTGACTTACTGTTGTATCTCCAGAGCCTTACACAATGCCTGGCACATAGTACATGTTCAATAAATGTTTGCAGAATGAGTAAACATATTTAATTGTGTCTTCTTAGTCCGATTCTAAGCAGGCAAGAACTTTTGCAGTGTGTTGAGACTGTTTGCCCGTAAACTGTGTAGGGAAGCTCACTGATTCCGTGACCTCCTGGGATGGGCTCTAAAACACAAGTGAGACAGAATAAATGTCTGGCTGTTCTGTTTTGACTGGTGACAAGAGTTGCAAGCTGATTAATACATTTAAAGTGGTGATCAATTTGTCTTATTCACATCCTCTTATCTTGATTGTAATGAGTAGATCTTTTAACATAATGAAAACTGCATATTTCACTCAAATTCACAGTTTTGCATTCCAGAGGAGATGAAATGCTGTTTTTATTTCACGTTAAAATGAGGTGTAAGCTCTTGTCTTGGGAGGCCAGGGAAGGTGACAGGCAGCGTCTCTCCTTGAATGCCAGAGGTGTGGCATCTCCTAAGACCTTGGGTTTGACTATAAAGATTGTTTCCCAAACTGTGGGATGGGACTGCACCTCTTCGGTCACCTTGTCCATCTTTTCCCCATCAAATGAGTGACCTATAAATCAGCTCTGACTGGAGGCGATCTAGTTTTGGCTTGAATACTCTCTAGTAATGGAAAACTCGCCACTGTCCATTATATTTTTCAAAGCCTCCAAGCATAAGATTAATTCTTATTTTGGTCCAAAATAGACCTCCCTATCATTTTAGAAAAATGATATTTTTTCTATTTCTGTGGTTTTTCCTTTTTCCCTTGATCCCTCTCTCCTTTCCTCCTTTTCTTCCTTTTCTAACTTCTTATCAGTTCTCCCTAAAAATGTCTAATATCATAATAACCTCTTAAAATTGCACAAAGGCTTGGAGCTTTCATTGTGCTCTTCAAACAGCCTTGCAGAGTTGGATAAGTGAGTAGTTTCCTTTTGATTCTTTGCCAGTGCTGTTTCTCCTGGAATGGCCTATCCTCCAAGACAAGGGTGGCCTGTCTGACCCACACCCCTTTCTGCCTCTTTCACTGCCATATCTCCAGCACCCAAAAAGTGCCTGGTACACATTGGGTTCTAGCAACAGTTCTTGAATGAATGAATGCATGCGTGAATGACTAAATGGTGCCTGGAAGTGTGACCTTCTGTGTGATCCTGTGCCCCTGTCCATGCTCGGTTGTATGACAGGCACCTCTCCACTAAGCAGTGAGGACCACACAGGTGCCAAGTGGAAATGGGGACAAAAAGGGACATTCACATGCTCTTCTATGGCTGCACTCATGTTGGGGATGCTCAGGAGCTGTGAGAAGGCTGGGCTTTTGCTGTGGAGACCAATCAAGGGACAAGAACATTAGGTGCACAGACAAGAGCAGAGGTGAGAAGCAGAGAGTGAGTTGAGAGCTTACCCAGCCTGGCTCCCAGCGATGCCTGTGGCTCAGCCATATCCTCATGCAGGGTGATGACCCATCGGGAGATGACCCATGTCCTTATCCAAATCCCTCTTTATTGCTGAAGCCAACTCAAAATAATTTCCTTTACTTGCAACCAAGCATATCCATCTAAATAAAGGTAGACATAAAGATGTCTGTTTCTTGGTCTCGAAAGGGAGGCTGGGGAGGGTAGGAAATTCTCCCGAGGCCATGCGGAAAGGAATGACGGAGTCGGGACTGAGTGTTCACCCAGTGTCCCCTGATTGAGCTGTTCTGTGCAGTCACTGAAGCTCGTCCCTGTCCCCTGCTGGAGCTCATCCCCAGCACTGCCTCTCGCTTTTAACAAAAGAAAGAGTCACTCCTGGAGCAGCCAGATGTAACTGAGCAGTGGGAACCCAAACCAAGAGGAATTCACTCTCCATAAATTATGCTTTAATAGATGTCAATTATTAATTCCTAAATAAATATTTGTTAATATTCAAAAGAGTTTGCCTACTAAGAAAAACTCAGGCTACACAGAATAATTAGTGCTTCTCACTGTGCAATGGTTGTGGCCCATAATGATTTTTTTTTCCCTTTCTTCATCTTTATTTTTCCTGAAGTGTGAATGCCTGGTTGTGTCAGGTTTCCTGGGGAGGGTTCGGCTGGCCATGTGTTCTTGGGAGAACGCAAAGGGCTAATGCTTCCAGGGAAGCTTGCATACAGGCCAGTGGATCTTTCTCTGTAGAACGGGATTCTGTGAAAAACTGGAGTTGCCCCATGTCTAAGGAGAGGAATTGGAGATCCAGCCAAAACTGGGAAAATTTAACAATGAGTTTGCCAATAGCCTCATAACATATGACCAGTTTTGAGCACCATGCTACAGCTGGGTTAGCAGGCAAGTGTGGGGGTGGATAAGGAACAGAATAGATGAGTCTCCAGGATTCAAGGTGTGTGCAGACTAGTTGGGCAGAGCTTCATGGTAAATTCTTAGCACAAGGGAGAGGGATAGCAGTCCACAAGAATGGGGTCAAAAAAACGCCAGGGGAGCTTGGAGAAGCCAGAAATGTATCCTATTGAGGGCAAGGGAAGGAATCGATTTATGAAGGAAGGAGAACTTGAGACAGTCCACCCAAAATGGATAGGCTTTTGATGGGCAAAGACTGGCTTAGCATTTGAGTTTGAAAGGGCATTCAGGCACTTTCTCTCCTATTTAAGATACATTTACTGTATTTGGAGCAACTGATAGGTGCCAAGTCCTAGTCTAGGTACTAGAAATATAAAGAAACATCAAACTACATCTGTGACACATATAATGACAACTCACGATATCAGATGTAATATAAAAATAGTTGCAATACAGGAAATTATGAATCCAAGAGAATGACTACCTATACTAAGGGGGAGAGAGAAGGCTTCAAGAGGTGGGAACTCTTGATCTAGATCCCCAAGGATACATTCACTCAATTCTTCACTTACAGAAAATATTTACTAAATGCTACACATGTCAGGCACTCACTGCATGTTAAGATAGTGCAGTGAATGAAACAAACTAAGCCTTTTTATATCCTAAGAGTTCAACAAATTAAAGAGGAAGGGCATGCCTACCAGATGCTCAAGGAAGGGGATTGTCAGGAGGTGAGACTGGAGAAGTCAAAGCCACATTTGGAAGGACCTTGCAAGCTAGGCTAAACACAGAACTGTCTCTGGAGGCGATCAATGCAAAACCAAGGAAGGTTGTTAAAGCAGAATTTGAAGAAGGTGACCTTGAAGGCTCTGTGGAAGCAGACTGGAGGAAGATGAAGCTGGAGGCAAAGAGGCTCCTCAGGAGGTAATTGCAATAGCCCAAGATACCCCCGATGAGGGCTTGAAGCCAGCACGGGTGGTAGGGTTGGAGAAAGGATGCGTTTGAATTGGAAGAGCAGTTCTGTGTATATGTAAGTGCATGTGCCCAAGCTCTTTGAGAATCTAATCAAGGCTTCTTGCCCCAGAAAAATTCTCATACTCACCTACATGTATTATTTTGCAAACAACTTCAAGGGGCATGAATTCCAGATTAAGAAGTGCTGAGTTATGGAAACAGTGAGGGTGCATGGGGGCCAGGAGGGGAACACATAAAATAGGAGGTTGCCACAATGATTTGGGTGTGGAACTGTCAGGACCTGCCCTCTTGAGCCCTTCCTCTGACTGCCTAGTACCCCACGCCTTTGGTGGGCCTGGGCCCACAGGACCCCGCAGCTACCCTGCAGATGTTCGTGTCCCTTATTTCCATCTGCCATTCAGACATCCACCTGAGCCACGAGCCAAGGGGGAAAGTTCCTTCCTGCCTTTTCTATTCTGAGGGAGAGTTTAAGGATTTCCCCAGTGACACTAACACCTCAGGGTCCAGACCCAAGAACACCTCCTCACAGATGCCAGAGGGCTGGACTGGGAAGGCTGGAAGACATCAACAAACCTCATTCCCTCACTGCACAGTGGGGAAAGTTAAGGAGCAGAGAGGGGGAGGAGTTTTTCCAAGGCCACCTGGAACAGGTGGCCAAGCTGGAACTAGAACCCCCGCCTGCTAATATCTCTCATCCTCTGCCCTTCATAGGAGGCACTGGCCCCCTTCTTCGTGCTTCGGGAGTGCAGCACCTGTCTTGCTAATGGCACCGATCATGCCCGGTCCCTGTACCAAAATCACTGGACACAAGCTCTGTGAGTATGTCCACACCCAATGCAGGGACTCCAGGAGGTCAGGATATAGACCTGAGGGAGGAGGCACTTTGGTTGTCCCTGAACACTCACTAGTTTGTTCTGATGTCTCACCGTCCCACACCAGGGAAACAGCAGCCCTTACGGTTAACCCACAGAGCCCTGAGATTCCCCAGCAGTAGAATAATGGTAACGATACCCAATTCCCAAGGGTGTCCTGTGTATTGAAGGGAAAGAGTATGTAAATGGACTCCCACTGCGTACACTCAGGAAGTGCTCCTTCCTGCCTTTCTTCTTGGCACTTCTTCCCACACTCAAACTGAACGGGGCTGTGGGAAGAGCTGGGGATGCGGAAGGCTGAGTTTCTGGTCAGAGAAGAAGGCAGAAGCTGAGTTTTGCCTTTGTTGTGGCCTAGAGCTACATAATTTTTCTGTATATTGTATTTCCTCATAAACTGGCACAGATACCTTTGACTCAGAACCAATGTCAAAAAAGGGCAATAAGCAGGAGAAGACGGTGCTGGGATGCCCTTGGCATAAACCATATCTCTGCTGGCTTGGGTGGGTGATCTCCAGGTGCTTGACCCTGGCCCCTTCTGAGGGATCTTTCAGGTTCATGGGTGGCCATGCATGCTGGTGGGAAGGAACAAGAATAGGGGCCAGTGGGAAAAGGTAGGGGCCAGAGAGGCAGGATCTGGACCCAAATCAAAGGGAGTTAGTTGTACCTTCCTGTTGTCCCGGGTGATCCCGATTCCTTAGATTCTGGAGCATGGACAGGAATGAGAGCTTGGAGAGACAGTCCTGGGGGCAGATTCTGGCTCATCCCTTAATAGCTGTGTGAATTTGGGAGGGTTATTTAGAGTCCTTAAGCATCCGTTTCCCCAGTGTCTCCATCCATTGGATAGGGATAATAATAGGAGCCACCTCAGTGCTGAGTCGTAGATTGAGTGAGATAAAGCATGGGAAGCAGCTGGCACAGAGCCCGTATTACCTAATGGTCAAAAAATCTACCAAGACACAAACAAGAGCAAGAGGGCAGTGCTGGCCCTCCTGGAACCAGCTGCTGTTGTCTCTGCCCCAACAGCTGCCTGAGTCCTTCTGCAGCCCTCTTTTTTTTTTCTTTTTCTTTTTCTTTTTCCTTTTTCTTTTTCTTTTCTTTTTTCTTTCTTGCTAAACTTTTTAACAAAGGAAAACACACATACAGAAAAATATGCAACTCATAAGTTGTAACTGGATGAATTTTCTCAAAATGTACACTCACCCATGAAACTGGTCCCCAGATCAAGAAAGAGCCCCTCGTGTGCCTTTTGAGTCAATACGTAGTCCCCTTTGACTAGGGTAACTCCTTTCTGACTTCTCACACTGTGGATGAATAAGGTTTGTGCTTGAATTTTATAAAAATGGAATCATACAATACATACCTTTTTGTGTTTGGCTTCTTTCAATCAGCAATGTGTTGGGTATAGTTGTATTTTCCTTGCATGCCCTTTTCTATTATATGAACAAACCAGAGCTTACTTGTCCATTCTATGGTCGGTGGGCTTTTTCACAGTGTCCAGTATCTGATTATTATGAGCAGACCATCCTTATACATGACCTTTGATGAGCAAGTGTATGCATTTCTGTTACACATTAGGTTGAATCAAATCAAGTTGCCATTTTTGTAGGTCAAAAACAATAAAAAGTTGGCAACTTCATGTGGTTCAATCTGCTACTTTTGAGTAGAAATGTTGGGTCATAAGACGTTATGTTCAACTTTAGTAGATACTGCCAAACAGTTTTCTAAAGTGGTTGTGCCACAGCTTATATTCCCACCACTACTGTGTAAGTTTCCAATTTCCACAGCCTTTTAAACAAAGGCTACCCAGATCCTTCGGCTGAGTCTTAGCTACTGACATCTTCTGTTCCTGTGGGCCCTTTCATATCATCAATTTACAGTATGCTATGTGTTTACTTTCCCCTTGGGAAGGTCTTTCTGACAGTTCTAACCCTAACTGAGCCATGTTTTAGTATGTGAAGAATGTGGCTCGGTAAGATAGGGGGCAGAAGGAATCAAACCAAGAGGACAAGGAGCAAAGGCCGTCCCCCCTTTCAATGATAAACTTGGAGAGCCTGAGTTTGATTGGTATTAAGGGCATTTTCTTACACCCCAACAATTTTTAATCTGTCCCCAGACAGGAAATGGGAAATAAGAGGACAGGAGGTAAAACTCTTCCTTCTTGTCCAGATCCAAAGAAGCTAGATATTTTCAGAGCGTTTGGGTTGATAGTTGGGGCCCATTCACCAAACGGAGGCAGAATGGGTGGCTCTCTTCTCCCTGAGCTGACGCCCCTCGGCCTGGCAGGCAGGGCCAATATATCTATTAGCCATAGTAGGCTCAGTTCCCAGGACCCACAATACCTTTAGGGACTCATGAAAACATTTTAAATTCTTTTAAAATCAGAAAAAAAAAATGAACTTTTGGGTAGAAGAAAATGTTTTATTCTATTATATTAATATATTATTATTATATTAATATTCTTTATGTCAATAAACTCATAAATATAATTTTGTTTTTAATTAAAAAAAAATTTTTTTAATGGAGGAAGGAACCCTTGAAGGCAAAAGTGCCCAGGGCTTATGGAAGTTATAATAAGGCCCAGCAGCCTGAATCAGAGAACCAGCTAAAAGGTGCAAGATGGATATCCAGATTCATGGTGCTGTGTTTAGTTCCCCTTGGGAACGACTGATAGTTCTAGCCCGGTTTCAGTCATGCCCCAGGTTTAAGGAAGAGAGAAGCACGTCCACATTTGAGCCAAACACTAAAAGGGGTACACTGGGAAATTTTTTCATTGCACTTTATGGCCAAGAGTAAGGTAGAGTCTGATGGTCCTTTAGACCTGCCTTCTGGGTTGAGGTGAAATCTGAATCTTTAGACACCATGGACACAACTCCCAAGAGGCACATGGGCTGGGAGCTCTGGCAAGGACAGAATCATGTCCTCTGGCTCCCAAAAGGATCCCAACATGGGCATCCAGCCGGTCTTGGTGGCTGCTTTAATTCCTATTTGTTCTTTCTTTTTTCTTCCTCTCCACAGCATACACATACCCAGAGACTAATTTAAGGGCTGGAGTCTGAGACATCCAGATAGAATTCCTTCCAAACATGTCTTTGTTGAGCTGGCCTTCAAGGAAATATCGAATGATGAATAGCTGTTTGCTGACTGGAGGAATTTGGAAAGGACAAGTTATTTAAAGCTCCAGGAAGAACAACCAGGTTGGGAATATGTCTTGTATTATATGGGGAGGTTTAAAAAAGTCATTTTGCAAAATACTAATTATTAAAATAGGTCCAGGACGGACCTGATCTACTTTCTTTTTTTTTAAGTTTATTTATTTATTTTGAGAGACAGAGGGGGGTTGGGCAGAGGCAGAGGAAGAGGGAGAGACAGAATCCCAAGAATGCTCTGCACTGTCAGCGAGGAGCCTGATGAGGGGCTGGATTCCACAGACCTTGAGAACATGACCTGAGCTGAAATCAAGAGTCAGACGCTCAACTGACTGAGCCACCCAAGCACCCCCTGATCTATTTTATTTCTATATTTTTATCCGAGTCAAAGAAGAAAGGAGACAGAGAAACCAATTCAGGAGAGTGAAGAGGAGAGAGCAGAAGGGTGGATGCAGTCAGGAACTCAGCGTTCTCCTTGCATCTCTGCCACAAATTTGCCGTGTGTGATCCAGGAAAAATCACCCAGCCTCTCAGAACTTTGGCTCCTACATCTGCAAAAAGAGGTGACTAGATAACCCTGAAGGTCTTCTCCAGCTTTCAAATATTAGCCCATAGTAGGTGTTCCCTCAGTAATTATGAAGCAGCGAGAGAGTGAGCGGTTGTGGACCAATGTCACACATTTGGATGAAAGCCGGAAATGGAGAGGGTAAGTGCATTAACAATAAGAACGATGCCGAGAAGCTGAGCCCATCTGTAGACAGCATTTGTATTGCCATAAAAATAGCATAACAAGATTATATTGAAATACCCCACTATTTAACTTAATAATTTAAATGTTTGCCTAATGAGGTGGACTTGATTGGATTAGGGCATTCACAATTAATTTTGATAGATCATTTTACACATTGGAGGTGCATTCTTCTGAACCAGGAGGTGGAACGGAAGTGCAAAATGTTTACGTTCAAACGAGCATGTGATTTTGCAGGAAACATTAATCCCAGATCATGCACACTAAGTCAATTTCAGAAATGGCTTCTCGATGTATTATTAGAAATTGCTCTTCAAATATAAAAAGCTTGTAATAGAGTTCTGTCCATTTTTCCTTTGGCTGATGGAAGTTGTTTTATAAATATGCCTATGATATGATGTTTTCTTCATCCAAGCCTTTTGGTACTAATTGCAACTTTTTAAACAGTTTAAGTAGTGGCTGTCATGAACACTTTGAATCCTAGTACAAATACTTTCTGAACAATTTCACATTTCAGGGTGCGTTCTTTCTTCAAATGTTTTTAACTATGTTTTTCCCCATTTTTTTTTTCCTGAAAAGCACTCTAATTGGAAATGGTGGACCCCTCCCCACCTTTTTGATTAAGGGAATGATTTTATTATGTCATAGGAAGAGGTGTCCATTCCCTGTCTCTACCCATTCAAACATCAAAGAGCCAGGAGTGGCCACATATGCCCTTGAAGGCAGGAATGAGCAAAGGCAAATGGCTTCTGGAAAGGCGGATTGGAATCAGGCCATCAATTCTGTCCCAGAGTTCCAGGAAAACACGTTCCTCAGTACCATAGCTATCAGTTAAGAGCTGCAGCTCTGTTTTTTATCAGAAAGTTATCTGATAGAAGGTGTCCATGGGCAAGATGCTTCTTGGAGAATTCTCTGGGTCTCAGGATCCTCCTCTGAAAAATAGAGATAAATTGCCCATACCTCAAATCAGTGAAGGTTGGAGGTCCGAGATGTGACAACTTTTTGTGAGAGAGCGTGCAGTGGTGGTGGCACTGCCTTGGGACCAGCTGACTAAGCATCGAATGTGAATGCTCGTATTAGCTGTCCGTTTCTGGGACTTAAATGCATTGTTTGGTAAATGGGGACAGTGACCCCTCATTGAGAGTGCGAGCAAAATTAAGTGCCACATCCCGGAAGCATGAGAGCAGCTCAGTGAGTACAGTTTCCCTCTCCTTCTCTGGGAGAAAAGCAGTTTCAGTTCAAGGCACCATCACAGTTTTTGTTTCCTGATGCGCTCCCCGGACGACCATGGCATTTAGCACACAGGGCTCTGGGCTTCCTGCTCTTGGTGGACAGATGAGGTTCACGCTGTATAGTCTCCAGGCTCCAAGCCACCTTTGTTGGCAGAAGCACTTGAATCTGCTTTTCCCCTCCGAGGTCCATGTTCTATAATGGTATTTTATCAGACTCATCTTTGGTGAGGTTTCAGTGACCTTCTTAATAAAACCCAAATGCTTTGCATGGCATTCAGGGACCTTAAAACCTGCTCTCTGCTTGCCCTTCTGGCTTTCTTTCCCTCTCTGATTATGCCATACCCTTTATTCACCCACAAACTACTTCCCTCTGCTCACTGTATTCTGAACACACCAACTTTCTCCAACCCCAGTCCCTTTGCTTATGCTGCCTGCTCCTTTATCCCAGGATGCTCTTTCCTTTATTCTTCAACTGAAGATGATCTCCTATTTCCAGTCTAGCTAAAATATCACCTCCTCCCTTGTGTCTTCTAGGATTGCATGGCTGAATCAGGTCCACTTCAGATTTGTCATTTGTCCTTGGTGTATTATTCTGTGGACACTAAGATATGACAGGATCCCTCAGAAAACTGTCGTGCCTCCTCATCTCTGTGGCCCCAGGATATTGAGAAACCAAGCTGAATATAAAATCCTTAAAATCCTCCCAGCAACCTGTTGAAGTAGGTACTATTACTGATTCATTTTTCCACACAAAGACATCAGGTCTCAGAGATGCTATGTAACTTGTCTAGAGTCACACAGCTAGTGAGTCATAGAACAGAGATTTGGACCTACAGACTTCCACTCAACGTCTGTGCTCTTTCCACTCCTCTGTTCACTAAGCCTCTCCACAACCTCCTTTAATCTTCCGAACAACTCAGTGAAATGGGCAGGGAAGGCATCATCATGGCTTCTCTACAGATGAGGAAACCGAGGCTTGAACGAGGACAGTCCCTTCCCCAGCCTATGTGACTAGACATTGGTGGAGCTGATGAGAGAGTTCCCAGCTTTGGATTCTGGATGCGAGCCTCTGCACAGCCACAGGCTGCCTGCCCCCAGTTGGTGACCGGCCGGTGTCTCACCTGCTGGAGGGGACAACCTTAATAAAGGAGGTGGGGCCCCGGGCTGTTGCAACACTTGAGGAATTCATGTGCCTCTCAGGCCCCGTCTGAGCCCCTCACCACAGAGGTGAGGAGTGACAAGGGACATCTCAGCTCCCAAGGGATTCCAGTCACGCGAACTCCTCCAATTAAGGCTGGAACGATGTCATCTCCTGAAATAGCATTTTAATGAGTGATGGCTCTGGGATAAATTGTCATCTCGTGATCTCTCGTTAGAGAGCTTAATTAGACCCATCATAAAACATATTGATCGATGGCACGGAGCAGGTCCACAGGACATCCACCACCCGCTGGAACATTCCTGCCCACTGCTTGGTGGAGCCAGTGTGGGATGGGACCTGTCCCAGGCCCTGACAGCTGCTGGGGCACGGTTTCTTTTTGAGCACTTGGGCACCATTTGCCAGGTTCTTTCCTCCCTCCCTTCTTTCCTTTTACAAATATTTATTTAGCACCAACTGTATACCAGGCACTGTCCTGCCCTCTTATGCTTTAACCCATTTTGTCTTCACAAAACACTGTTCTTTCCTTATTTTGCAAATGGTAAAACCAAAGCTTGGAACCCCGAGCTCTACTAGGTGCAGCCCCGGCCTACTAAGTTCTCTTTCTAGCAATTTCTGGTGGAGTGGCTCACATAAGAACAAAAGGAGAAATTGAAGGAAAAAGTGGTCTTTATTAAACTCCTAATGCGTGCCTGCCACTCTACGAGGCACATTATTTTATAATCATGTCCCCTTTAACCTTTATATCAATCCCACAAGGTGAGAGAATTTTCATTATTTTATAGGTGAGGAAACTGAGTCTCAGGTATGTTACTTGCTCAAAGTCACTCAGCCAGTGACTCTCAGTGCTGGGACTGGAACACAGCTTTGAGGGATTACCAGTCCAGACAGACGATCGTTCAAATCCAAGCCCTGTCGTATATTAGCTGTATAATTTGGGGCACATTACCCAAGCCTTCTGAATATCATACTGGATGTAATAACTGGACCCCTCTCAGAGTTATTGTGAGTATTAAATGACATACTGCCTGTAAAGCATTTAGATACTCTCTGACCCATGGAAAGTTTTCAGTAAAAATTAGTTTTCAATGAATACCCCAACTATTTTCTCTTGGAAAGAAACTACCTGTTTCTTCATCCATAAAATGGGGGTAGAACCCCTGTCCTAAAACAATTCATAGGGAATGCTTTATACAAGATAAAGTAGCCCAACTGCCCTTATGTTTTATAATGCTTATTTATTCATTTTGAGAGAGAAAGAGAGAGAGAGAGAGATTGAGGGAGGGAGAGAGAGAAAATGGAAAGGACAAAGAGAGAGGGAAAGAGTATTCCAAGCAGATTCCTCACTGTCAGCACAAAGTCCTATGTGGGGCTCAAACCCATGAACTGTGAGATCATGACCTGAACCGAAGTCAACCACTGAGCCACCCAGGCACCCCCAACTGCCCTTGTTGATCACTTTTCTTTATATTTGTGTGTTGGCAAAAAGCTTGAAGTGACCACCTACTTGATGGGCTTCCAGAGAGAGTAGGAAATGCTCTTGGGAAAATTTTATCTTAAGTATTATTATTATTATTATTAAAATAAGACATTAGCACAAAATGGTGGCAGGAGTGGGAGGTGGATGGATCAGATGAGACGACCTGGGGAGGTTTAATAAGATCAGAGTATTGAAACTTCAAGGGAATATGGTAGCTACCGTGGCAGTTCAGAAAGTCTCAGCAATGTGGCATGCGTGCCTGGATGCAATGGCCCGGGCTCAGCAGGGTGTGTGTGCCTTTGTGGTATGTCTGTCGTTGCATATCTGCAGTGAGTGTGTGTGTGTGTGTGTGTGTGTGTGTGTGTACACGCGTGATGGGCCTGGTGCACATGGGGTCATAGAACTTTTCATCAGAAAGGAGTCTTGTGTGTGTATGCGTGTGTATGTTTAGGTGTGGACATCTCTGTGTGTGTTTTGAGTCCTGTTTCCATGAGAGGGTGACTTCCTTCACCTGTGTGCACTTGGAGATTTTTTTTTCCTTCTTTTTATTCCAGTAAATGTAGCTTGAAAGCTGAGGATAGCACAGCTTTTCCCCAAACACAGATCACATCACAATTTTTCTTTCAGAGAAAAATGCTACAAAATAACCTGCAGATGGTGAGTCTCCCTCTTTTTTTTCTCTCTTTCTGTCTTGCTCTTTCTCTGTGGCTTTCTGTCTGTGTCTCTGTCTCTGTGTTGGTATCTCTGCCTCTATCTCTAAGGTCCTATTTATAGCTTAAAATGCTCTCATATTTTCACACTTAGCATATGAAATGTCCCCATGTTACATAAAATAACACACATTTGAGTTTGTAATTAGATCAGTGTCTCATCCCGCGTTTCACCTAGGAAAACCCTGGACATTGTTCCTTGCCCCTGCCCCTACCCACAAGCATCGCCGGGCCTGAGGATCCTGCCCTAACCCTTTTCTGGGGTCTGTTTTCCCACCTCCTGATGACAACCCTTCCATCTGCCTCCTCCCTGCTCCCTTGCTGACCCTCTCTGCTGCCTCTGACAGGGGTTCAGTGTTCCAGGGGCAGCTTGAATCATCAGAGACCTCCTCTCCCCAGAGCCAGAAAAATTGCCCCGTTCCTTGTCCTCGGAGTCTCTGAGCACAGTCACAAAATTCAGTCCCCCAAACTGGCCCAATGCAAACACTGCCCAGAGGAAAGGAAAGCTCCGACCGGCTCTTTTTCGTGAAATAAGGAGAAGCTTTTTTTTTTTTTTTTTTTTTTTTTTTTTTTTTTTTTTTAAAGGAGGAAGAAGCCGAGATTCATCTCTAACCAATCTGGACATGTGTTCGGGAATATTGTTGAGAACAATTAGGGATGTATGAGTGAGGGGTTTATTTCTCACTTGCTTGTCAGGTCAGAAGACAATCTGTTTATTTTCCTGCTACAATTTTATTCAATAAATTGAGAGGATGTGCGCCGGGGAAGAGGGTATGAACACGATGTGTGCTATCAATTTGTCAAATAAATAATCGAGCTTGGAAACAACAGATTTTATTAATTAGACAGGATGGTGTATTATTACCATTAAAGTGTTATATTGCATTGATTTTTATATTTTACTCGGCTACTAATTACTGTAAAAGATTTCGGGAATGAAGCAAAATAAAATCATGCAGCATTATACATAATGTAAAGATAGCGTGAATTAATTTGTCCGCTGCTCCCCGCCTGCCTGCCGCGGGAGTGGAAGAGGCCAGAAGTGGCCTCCCCTGCGGGAGACCCGCACCCCCTGCCCTGCCTTGACTGGGGGTAGTCGGGTAGGGGGACAACTGGGAGGACTGGGGTTCCAGACCAGGCTCAGCCATGCCCTAGCTTTGCACCCTTTGGCGGATCACCTCTTCCGGAAGCCCGAGTTTTCTCTTTTGTAAATGCAAGCCCCTCTTTGCCTGCCTCCCGGAGGGGTAGTAAAGATGTAACGAATTCCCAAGAGTAAAAGCGCTTGGGAGAGCCAGTCTGACTTAGAAGAGGAGGCAGACAGGAGGGGGCGGCTCGGGCCAGGCCCCCTCTGCGGGAGACGGGCCCCTGCCGCTGGGCTTGGCAGCGCAGGAGAGGCCATCGCAGCCACTCCCCTCCGGGGACAGTGCCCCAGAACCGACGCACACCAGCCCGGGGCCACAGCACCGCTGAGCAGAGCCCGTCACCGGAAAGGCCACGGAGGCCGCCCGCAGGACAGTGGGCGCTCCTCTCGCCAGAGGCCCCGCGGGTGCTGCTCAGCGGGTGGAAGCGCGGGCTCCGGGCACGCGGAGCAGGGTTCGAATCCTGCCCGGCCACGGTCGCGCGCTGTGGCCACAGCCAGACCCCTTAACCTCTCTGAACGGCTGTTTCTCCTTCACTTAACAAAACAACAAAGCTATTCGCTCAGGAAGTAAATTCCCACGCTAGGCACTCGTTCTGGGTAAGGAGCCAGTGGGCAGGGCCCTCCCCAGGGGGCCAGGGTCCCCAGGGCGCCCCAGGACCGCGCAGCCTACGGGAGGCCAGGAGTCCCGGGGAGCTCTTTCCGGTCCCAGTCCCGCGCTACCTCCCAGGTCCTCGCAGACTCGGCTCGGCCGAAGCCGACGGCCCGGGGCGGCCCCCACGCCCCACCCCGGGGCGCGTTTCTCTCGGCGCCGCGGCCCAAGCCCAGCCGCGTTTTTCTCCGGGTTGGGTCTCCGCGCCCTGCCCGGCGACGACCGAGATTTCTCACGACCCACTGCCACCTACTGTCCGCATCGGGGAACTGCACGGCCGGGCCCGGCCGGCCTCGGAAGCGGCCATGGGGCGGGCCGACCGACCCCCAGACCAGCTCAGGTCCCAATGCCTGGAACCCCGTTCCCGGGGAGTATTGCGTGGCGGTTGTGTGGGAGCAACTCAGCCAGGCCACCCGAAGCCCTGGTCCTCTGGCGTGCGCCCTTATGGGGGTGACTGGGACCCTGCCCTTACAGAGACTGGAGTAACAGGCAAGCCCCTTGCTCCCCATCCCAGACTTGACTATGGCTCCCTTTAGAGCTCTGAAAATCCTGCTTCTGGGCCTAAAGGGCCCTCTCTGGCCGCCCAAACTGGACTGGACGTGGGTCTTCCAAGAATGGCTGCTGTCTCCGTTCTAGCTTCCTAAGGGTTAGAACTTCACTGTCCTGGAGGTCTGACCTCCTTCTGAGTCAGGCATGCTCTCAGCCTTTTCTATACGCTCTGGATCCCTTTATGTCACCCTTTCTTAGAGCATGAATCCTGAGCTCTAGTGTGGCCTTACTGGCCGTGTCATCTTAGACAAGTCATTGTACTGTCGTGAACATTGTTTGTAGTTGTAAAGTGGGACTAATATGCTGGAAGCCCATCAAAGAGGGCTGTGGTCAAGTCGGACTGTGAAAGCAGCCGAACCCTTGGAGATACGTGTACAGGTTTTTCTTGGGCATTCAAAAGATTGTTCATTGTCCCTGGGCTGATGTTTGTGTCCACCCCCCCCACCCCCACCCCTAACAGGCTCTCCTGTTGAAATTCTAACCCCTGAGGTGACCATATTCAGTGGTGAGACCTTTGGGAGGTCATGGGGGTGGAACCCTCATGAATGGGATTAGTGTCCTCAGAAAAGACAGTCCTTGCCCCTTCTGCCACTCAAGGTTACAGTGCAGAGAGACTGCCATCAGTGAGGAAGCGGGGCCCCACATGAATCTGCCAGCCCTATGATCTTGGACTTGCCAGCCTCTAGAGATGTGAAAACTAAAGGTTTGTTGTTTATAAGTCACCTCGCTTTGGGGATTTTGTTATAATAGCAGCCTGAGCGAACTAAGTAAGATACGCACTGAATCAAGAAAATATAAACCTGTATAGGCAGAGGCCTATGATCTTTTGAAAAGCAGTTGGTGGTGGCAGGAGATGGGGTCGTCTGGGAGGCACGGGGGGTACTAGAGAGGGGAGAATGGGGGAGGTAGGGTATTGAGTCCTCCAATGCTGTCTTTCCTCTCCTATAGAAAACATGTCACAGTTTAAAATAATGCATTTAGATGCTGTATGCATTTGTTCTGTGTCCGACTTTGAGTAGACCGTAAGCTTCATGAGGATCTGGGTTATGTCTGTTCTGTAAACCACTCCACCCCATTGTCTAGCATTGTGGCCGGCACATGGGAGATACTCAATAAATATTTATTGAACGAATAAATGACTACAACCATCCATTTAACCAGAGACCATTAACTATCCCCTGGGCTCTTCCAAAATGATCCATCCTCTTACCCTTACCCACAGAGAGATCATCTCCAGAGCCTTCCTTCCTTTTTGGGTTCTCGGTCATCCTTATCTTAAACTCAGGCACCCCGCAGAGTTCCCTTCTTCCTTTTTTAACAAACATCTATACAAAAAAAGCAGAGGAAGGTTGATGGCTATTTGATTTCTCTTTGGTTCTGCCTTTTGGTATGATAAACTACTTTTACCTCAGTTTACTCCTCTGATGCACACACAATCGGGTAGAATTGACTATTGTTGCCCTTATCCAGATGAGACAAATTGGGATGAATTGACTCATCCTATATGATAGCTAGTGAGTGGCAGAGCTAAGTTCCAGCTAAGTTCCAGCTCTCAGGGCTCTAAACCACATGACCCACAGCCCCAAGTGCAGTGCAGTACCCCCCTTCATGCCCTGGGGCAAACCACTTGAGGATTATTCTCCAAAAAACAACTAAGGAGAAATATGATAAAAGACTCATGGGAACATCTGTCCCTCCTGTCCCTCCTGGAGGCATTCACCTCCAGTGGCCATCAGGCACTTGGAGGACATATCAACACAGATATCTCTGTAGGTCCTCAGCGCCTTCCAACTCTCTGACCTTGGGCAATTTGTCTAAGGTTTCTGAGCCACACGTGCCTCATCTGTAAAATGGGAATAATAATAGTGACTGCATCACAAGGTTTCTGCGTGATTTAAATAACCTAGTACATGTAAAATGCTTAGAGCAGTGCCTCATTAAATATCTGCTGAGCCAATAAAGAGCTGAATGAAGTAAAAGAGAAGAGGAAGGCTAATAAAGGGAGAAAGATGTGAAGAAGTGAAGGCAGAGTGAGAAAGATAACCTTTTTTTTTTAATGTTTGTTTTTATCTTAATGTAAGAACCATATGATGAGAGCCGAAAATCTAACATGGAGCCCAGCCCTCCCACTCTCAATGCTGTGTTACTTCGAGCAAGTCAGGCAACCTCTCTGGGCCTCCATTTTAGTATCTGTAAGACAGCAGCATTGAACTAGATCATCCGGGATGTTTTCTCTGTGTTTTCTCTGACACTGAGTGTACAAAGTCCACCAGTATGAAGCGTGATGTTGACTCTCCCTAACATCTGAGAAAGGCGAGGTGGGGGAGGGGAAAAACCAAATGTGCATTTCCCTATGGGACCCCGTTTACCCGTGACACTGGAAAGAAGCTTTGCACTTGAATGCTGCTCTCATCTCCCACTGATGTTCAGTCTGTCTCCAGCTCTGCCTTTTCATGGCAGCGGGACTTTGAGCCAGATGCTCAGCATCTCTCAGGCCCCCTCTCCTCATCAGAAGGATGGGACTAAATGAAATGATAGAGGCAAAATGCTTGGCACAGTGATGGGCACAGTAAATGCCGACTACATTGTGACTGGTGTGCATTATTAAAGTGTGTGTAATATCACAGCCCTTAACAAAACCTTCTCCGAGGCCAAATGGCAATGAGTTTCCCATTAGCTGGTATTTTGGCCACTTTCTCCAGGAGTCATTCATTGAAAATTCACTATGTATTAGAATTTGAACCAGGTATAGGGTAGAAAAATGCATGGGCCATGAGCTCTGATGCCAAGTTTCAAAGGATTTCATGCACTTTTTCAGGTCCTAATAGATTCCTGGTACTGCGCTATATTCTCCTCTTTAACCTTCCTAACAACCTACAGGAGGTTAGTTTGTTTTATGTGTATTTATTTATTTACTTATTTTTGAGAAAGAGAGACAGAGAGCACAAGCAGGGGAGGGGCAGAGAGAAAGAAGGAGACACAGAATCCGAAGCAGGCTCCAGGCTCTGAGCTGTCAGCACAGAGGCCAACACGGGGCTCGAACTCACCAACCGTGAGATTATGACCTGAGCCGAATTCAGAAGCCTAACCCATGGAGCCACCCAGGCGGCCCAACCCTGCAGGAGGTTTAGTTGGGGCCACGGGAATGAGTGAACTAGAAGAAGCTGCAGGTGGTGGCCGGAAGGAATGGGGAGTGATGGGGAATTCACAGGGCTCAGCCTGGACCACACCAGCTCCTTCCCCTCTGCACACCTCCATCAGCCAATGGTCATGGAGTTTCCAGTATGCAAGCAAGGTGGGACTCTCAGCAGCCCTCCAGGGTGGAAATAAATATGAGGGCCTCCAGTAATTTCTTTCAGCCCTCTCTTCTGGCCTCCTGTCCCTTCCTTTCCAGTACTTTCTTCAGGAAAGGCTGGGGCATAAGTGATCTGTACCTGAGCATGCATGAATATCCGTGGCCCCTTCTGTCTTCCAGGGAAAGTCTTGCTTTTGCAGCTTAATCTCTCATATCTTTTGGAACCAAACACCAAACCTCCACATTCCTACCTGTTAGAATCCAGGGGCCTTAACCCAGCACATGAGTGCCTTCACGGCCTGCCTGCCGCTCCCATTTCCACTCCAGGCAGCTTCCCTGCAATTGACCTTGCCGAATTCCAGCCCAAAGTCCCTGGACCACTTGTACACACCCATACTCCCCACCTCAGTGAGTCTACTAACACTGCTCCCTCTGCTGGAATATACTTCACACACCCAAACACTGCTTCTACTTTAGGGCCGCGTTCGGAGATCACCTCCTCCAAGAAGGCCTCCTTAATCTCACGGCTGGAAATATTTCTCTCCGAGAAAAAATGAGAGCCACACTTCACAAACTTTATTTTGAATGCAATTTCTTCATGTGAACCAGCCCAGAGATTTTGTCATTTATTTATTTTTTTAATTTTTAAAAATTTTAAATCCAAGTTAGTTAACATATAGTGTAGTTATAATTTCAGAAATAGAATCTAGTGATTTGTCACTTACATATAATACCAGTGCTCCTCCCAACAAGTGTCCTCCTTAATGCCCCTCACCCATCTAGCCCATCCCCCTACCCAATACCCTTGCAACAACCCTCAGTTTGTTCT
Organism: Panthera pardus; assembly: GCF_024362965.1. Taxonomy (NCBI): domain Eukaryota; kingdom Metazoa; phylum Chordata; class Mammalia; order Carnivora; family Felidae; genus Panthera; species Panthera pardus. Next base: position 43,433,351 of record NW_026526677.1, read on the forward strand.
CTGTATTTAAGAGTCTTTTATGGTTTGTCTCCCTCTCTGTTTTTATCTTCTTTTTGTTTCCCTTCCCCTATGTGCATCTGTTTTGTTTCTTAAATTCGACACATGAGTGAAATCATACGGTATTTGTCTTTCTCTGACATTTCGCTTAGGATAATACCCTCTAGTTCCATCCACATTGTTGCAAATGGCAAGATTTCATTATTTTTATTGCTGAGTAATATTCCATTACACACACACACACACACACACACACACACACCACATCTTCTTTATCCATTCATCTGTCAATGGACATTTGTCAGCCCAGAGATTTTGTAAAAATGTGAACTCAGATATAATGGGTCTTAAGTGAATCCTGAGACTCTAAATTCCTAAGACACTCACCCGTGAAGCTGATGCTTCTGGTCTGTAAATTGATTGAGTAGCAAGTGATCTCCAACCCTGGCTGTGTACCAGAATCACTTAGCAAGTTATTAAAACTCCAGATCCTGGGGCCAGATGTGGTCCAGGTTTTATGAGGCCTGAGCTCATTCTGTATGGAGGGACCTTTTTAAAGAAACATAACATTATAGAGGCATCGGGGTGGCTCAATTGGTTGAGCATCCAACTCTTGGTTTTGGTCCAAGTCATGATCTCACAGTTTGTGAGATTGAGCCCTGCACCAGGCTCTGTGCTGACAGCATGGAGCCTGCTTGGGATTCTCTCTCTCCCTCTGTCTCTGCCCTTCTGCCTGGGCTCTCTCTCCTTAAATAAATAAACTTTTAGAAAAATAAAAAAACAAAAAAATTATCAACAAGAAATGCACCTCGCCAGGTGCTGGAATGGTGTGCGAGTGAAGGTTCCTAAAGTATAAGCTTCATTAGCTTCTAGGTAAATCCATTTTTACCTGGGTCCACACATCAGCAATCCTAGGAGGACATAATATATGTGTGCTTTGTTTTGTTTTGTTTTCAGAATTTTTCCAGGTGAGCCTTAGTAGCCCATCCCTGGACTCACCCCCCACCTCTGGGAACCACTGTCAAGAATTTCTTGATCTTTTACTGACTCTCTGCTTACCTCTCTCTCATCACTAAACGCCCCCATGTCAGGCACTGGGCCAGACCCCTCCATGACGGAGAGGCTCCTAAGTCAGGAAGCCCGTGGTCTACTGGAAAACCGGTCACAAAAAGAACACTGTGTCAACTGTCCAAATGCTGTGGGGACAAGAGGAGAGAACAAAACTCTGCCTGGACAGGAGGACAAGACCGGGGGTCTTCTAGAGGGGCTGCTATTCAGCTGGGTCTTGTAAATGACTGGGGCTTTTCCAAGTAGAGGGAACAGCCTGGACAAAGGTGGGGATGCCCGAAAGAACACTGTCTCTTCAAGAGCCAGCCAAGAGAACCCACACGTGGCGAAAGAGTGGGGGCTAGGGTTGGGGTTGTGAGAGATGGGTCTGGAGGGTGGCCAGGGCCTCAGGAGTTTGGGCTCCTGCGGAATGGTGTGGCAGACACGGAGCGTGTTTGAGAAGGGGCTAGCAGAATCCAGTCTGTGTTTTGCACATGCATGCAAAACATGCATGTGTTTCTTCCAACTGCTAACTATAATTAGTTCTTTCTATGGCTTATCCCACTATTACATCCAAAGATCTTTCTTTCTTTCTTTCTTTCTTTCTTTCTTTCTTTCCTTTTAATCTTCAATTCTTTACTATTTCTTTTAAAGTAATTGCTATAGGTCAGAGAGTGTGCTAAGCATTTTAACCTAATTCAATCATTCTACTAACTTTGGAAGGCATGTAAAAAAGGATGTCAGTTCTCCAAATAAACTGAGGATCAGAACCTTTGAGGGACTTGCCCAAGGTCACAGAGATACAAAATAAGAAAAGCCTGGAGACCCAAGGATTAGCACAGTGCCAGGCACACAGCAGAAATTGAAAATATTCCATGAATCGATAGCTGAATGTTGAGATAAAAACCTTCACTTTTTAAGCCAATCTTGGAAAGCATGTTTCAAGGAGTTGAACGGAGATGGGGACTTCCTGTTTCCTGGAAGTCCCAGGTTCCTTCCCCCTGGGTGTCCAAGGACGCATTCCTACGGCCCTTTCTAGCAGCCAGGCTCTTTCCTCTTGTTCTCTGCTTCAGTTAAGGAAAAGGTAGAGAGGTGGGGCAGACCACAGAACTTCATGAAGACAGTTGATTTGGTGATTTTATTTGTGTGTTTGGGGGTGGGTGGGTTGTAATTAAGTTTCAACCCTATTTCCTTTAATTCAATCCAACTCTTTTATCACAATTAAGACAAATGAGCTACATTTGAAAAACATTTAGGGAGTGTCTAATATTGCCACTGGGAGGCAAGTGATTGAGTGAGAACCCCCAGGATGATATAGGCTTCTGGAAACATAGGATTTGAATCTGATATAGATCCTTGATTTTAGTTCTTCTCCTGGAAATCCATTATAATCCACAATGAAATGTGGCTCCCCCTTCATGTTTCAAACCTCTAACCATTTCCTCCAGTGAGTTCAACCTCATCTGCCTGTTCTCACTGTCAAAAAGTGATGATGGTCATGACATTTCATACAGCACGTGACAGTGCTTACTGTATTTTGGGAGATCCTCACAACCATGCAAAGAGAAAAGCAGAGTGAGATCATTATGACTCTTCCCTGACAGAAGCTCAGAGAGGCTCAAACACTTGCCTGGGGGCACCTGGGTGGCTCACTCAGTTGAGCACCTGACACTGACTCTTGATTTCAGCTCAGGTCATGATCTCATGGTTCGTGAGATGGGGCCCTGCACTGGACTCTGTGCTGACAGTGCAGAGCCTGCTTGGGATTCTCTCTCTCCCTCTCTCTCCCTACCTCCTTCTCTCTGTTTCTTTCTCTCAAAATAAAGAAATAAACCTAAAAAAAAAAAAAAAGTGACTGGGCTGGACAGCTAGGAAATTGGAGCACTGAGTCCGGAACCCAATTTCTTTTTCTTTCTTTTTTTTTTTTTAATTTTTTTAATGTTTTATTTATTTTTGAGGCAGAAAGTGCCAGAGCATGAGCAGGGGAGGGGCAGAGAGAGAGAGGGAGACACAGAATCTGAAGCAGGCTCCAGGCTCCGAGCTGTCAGCTCAGAGCCCGACACGGGGCTCGAACTCACAAACTGCGAGATCATGACCTGAGCCGAAGTTGGGCGCTTAACCGACTGAGCCACCCAGGCGCCCCACCGGAACCCAATTTCTAATACACAGCAAGGTACGCTTCCAATATGACATTATTGATGAGCCTAGTCAATATTCTTATAACAGAATGTTCACTGGAGTGGGTCTCTCCTCTGCTTATGTGGATTAGTCTTCTTTTCCCAAATATGCCACAAACAATTTATAAGAAGGACACTTCTCTTATTTTTTTTTTACTTCCCATGCATTAATGACTAGTATATGGCCAACACTCTAAGAGCTACTATGTGGAAGGTCTGAGGGATGCAATTATGAATAAAATAGATACCTTCCTGCTCTCCGAGAGTGTATAGTCTAATGGAACAATAATCTTTCATGACTTTTTGAGTTCTTACTATGTCCTAAGGCTTGCATTCTCCATTTTTCAGGTGAACATACTGAGATGCAGAGAAGGACAAGTTGCTGTCTGGGTTGGGAAAGCTAGGTTCCCACGGATTCCCCAAAGAAGCCAGCCCAGGACCAAGCTAACATAGCGTGATAGAGCAGAGGTGAACATGGCTTTGGAAGGCAGGCAGAGTCCATCTCAGCTCAACCAATTGTTTGAGTGATCTTAGGAAGGGTATTTACCTATGAATCTCAGTTTCTGCACCTTTAAAATAGGGTAACCACAACCACCTCCCAGTCTTGCTCTATGAATCAGTTGACAAAATGAATGTAAGGCCCTCGAGTAAATACCTGACTCACAGCAAGGGCACATTACGTGGTAGACGTTGCCACTATTACTGTGACTCAGTGGCAGACAAGGCCCGGCTGTGCGTTACTTACGTGCGCGATAGTCTGGTTGTGTCTTCTGCCCGAGACGGTTCCTGAGACCAAAATGCTCGAAGTTCTCCACACCCAGCTGTGCACATGGCCGGGAACCGAGACCACTCACAACAGGGCCTATTTCCGTGACCAGTGGATGCCAACGGCCCCTCGCTGGAAACGTTGACGAGCGCGGCTCAGGACACAGAAGCCACCAACAGGCTTCCAAACCCTGCCAAGCCCTCCTGCCCACTCGAGCACCAAGGGGAGGGGGTGACTGTGGCAGAAACACACGTTTGCTTTCATTTGGCTTAGCTGACTGTGTGTTTTGTTAAACACATTTAGGTTTGGAAAAGATTATTTTTGGTACACTGCTGCGTAATTAGATGAATTTTCATGAGTTTATTCTTGAAATAAACTTTGAAATTGTCCATGTTTTACTGTTTTTTAATCATCTGCAGATACTGTTTTTTGAGACTTCGCATGAAAAAAAAAAAACCTTGTTACATATCAGTTTAATTTAGATTCAAATAAAATAATTTTTTGAATTTGCAGCAACAACAAGTCTGCGAAAGTGGTTGTAACTGGCGCTGAGTTGTTTGAGGATCAAGATAATTACAGTATAAAGGATAAGAGAGAATATAATATCCTGGCATCCACTGCCTATTCAACTAATCCCCAGCCCTTGACAGATGTTCAAACACAGTATTTTTAAAAGCTGACTTTTAAAAAAACAGGGCGAGTCACTTATTAGATATAAACAACATGATAAGAAATTCAAAGTCTGACATCCATTAGAACCGTCCATGCCTTGCAAGAAGCGTAAGAGACAAGGTAAAGAGTCAAAGGCGCGCCGCGTTCATTGCTTTCATGGGTATCCGAGGCAGGGCTGGGGCTGTGGCCACACCGAGCCCCCGCTTTGCCAGGGGCTCAGGTTCTACCTGCACCAGCCCCCACGAGGCAGATTGCCAAAGGCGGCTTCCGCGATGCTGTCACCTGCACGACAGTAACGGCACCTCTTTGGTGGCTGTTTGGAGGCAAGGAGGCCGGCAGCCAGCACCAGGACGGGTTGGCTGGCTTTGAGCAGATAGTGACAGTAGCCCAGAAAGATGGCCAGGCAGATGGAGGGGTGATGAGCGGTGTGTTTGTTGGCTCACGGGTCGCTCTCGCCTTTGGCCCCTGCCACTCGTGTACGCACACGTCTCACAGCTATTCTACAGAGCCTGAAGAGCTGTTGGGTATCGAGGCCATCTACTGAGCTCTAGGGTTCAGAGACGGATAAGCCCTCGTCCCTGCCCCGTCTCCACAATCTCACAGTACAACAAAGGAGAGAAGTCACATCCGCCAGTAACAGCAACGACAACGATTATTATTACCGAGCTTCATCGATATGCTAAGCTTCATTTTAAGCGTTCTTACTGATCGCCACAATTGCATGGAGCAAGCACTATTGTGATGCCCATTTCACGGATGAGGAAACTATGGCACGGAACGAATTAGTATGTGATGAAATCGTTCTGACTGGGTAGTGGTGGTGGCGGCAGAGAGGGGGATCCCAGAAGTCTTCATGGATGGAGAGGGTGGGACCTGAGCTGGGGCTGTAAGGACTGATGGAGTTTGCAAATGTGGACATGCTGGAGAAGAGCATTCAGGGCAGAGAACCATGCAGGGAGAACAGAAAAAATGAAATTAATACCCCAAGCTGCTCCAAGGATGGCACAGAATTACCTTTTCTTTTTTCTTTCTTTTTTTTTTTTTTTTTTGGCTTTTCTATTTAAATGGCATTACATACGAAAAGCCCTTAGCACACTGGAAAGCACAAACCAGACTGAATGCTGAAGTTGTCTTCCCCTGAGACTTTTATCTGGGGTCCTTGCAACTGCTTCTGTAACAGCAATGTCTCCAAGGTGGCAAAGCGTTCTGGAATGAAAGGCTTCCTTCAGGGGACCCTCTGGGCCTGAGCTTGGAGCTGTAGGTCTGGGCTACAGAGTCAGGCGTCAACATCAGGAGGCGCTAGCGGACCTGGAGGCAGGGCTGGGCCAGTGGGAGCACATTCGAAGGTGAACCACCTGTGCTGTTTCCATCTCATGTTCCAGTTACGTAAGTCTTCCGGCTACCTCTAATCTCTTTTCAACACTGCCAAGAATTGCCTTATCGGCATGTTCCTTTAAAACGACTGCAGAAAAGGATCTTTTTCTAGAGAATATTCAGTCCTTCCCCCCCACCCCCACCTGGCCTCACCCCTGTTCAGAGAGCATATTCTTGCATGCATATCTGCATCCAGGGCAAGGGAGAGGACTTCCAGGAGACCCCGCAAAAAGCCTGATATGAGTCTCCTGCTGTGTTGTGGCCAGGCTATGGCATGCTTTTGCCCTATGATGGACCCACGCGGGACCTGGCTATCTGTCACGTCCTCAGAGTGAAGGAGAAGGTGGCCAGCTGCTGGGTGTGACCAGCACTCCAGGAGTTTGCCAGGGCAAGCCTTTCTTGAGCGTTTTCTGGAGACCAGATGTTGGCTCCTTGTGAGTTGTGTGGTCTTAGGTCTTGTCCAAGAGGGCTATCGGGAGGGGCTGTGGGAGCACAGAGCAGGGAGACAACGAACTCCTTCATCTCATGTTTACCCTGGGCATCACCTCAAGAGAGCAGACGTCTCCAGTGTGGTCTCGGCGGTATGCTCTCTGGCAATCTCCAGAAAGGCACCATGCTTCCAAAGAACAGCCCTTTCAAGGAACTTCTCGGTCCTGGCTTGCGCTGTGGGAGGAGGAGAGCACACAGGGCTGGGCTCCTGCCCCGCCGGCTCCCCCTGGAGGTGTCCACTGCTCAGGGTGTCCTTCATTCTCCTCAGGGTTCCTGCAGCAACCACGGGATTCAAGGGCCCAGGGCTCTGGTCATCGTCCTCTAACCCTTTGTAAATGTTTCCTTCTGAACACACATCTCAGATTCTCTGAGCTCAGGCTCAGTGTCAAAAGCTTCCTATCATTTCCCCTAAAATACTACTAGCCAGCCTTCAGGGAGTGTTTTCTAGTCACCAGGTACCGCTTGAGTTTACATGTATTATCGAATGTCATTCACACCCAAATCTTAAGGTGTGGAACGTGAGGTTCACACACGCTCTAGGAATAATGAATGGCTGTCTTTCCTAACACATAGAAATTTCACAAAGTGTGAACTCCAGATGAGGGACAGACTGAACGAATGAACGAATGATAGAAGGGAAGGAGGGAAGAAAACAGATCACCAGGAACGTAGGGAAAGAACTACTCAGACACTTCCTAGTTGGGAATGACTTTTAGCAAATGTTCTCACCTCTCTGAATTTTTGTTCCCTTTGTAAAAAAAAGTTACAGGTACTCAAAGAGTCGAAAGGTAAGATGTAAAAGCATCTCGATTTACTTACAGTAAGTGCTCATTTGTCCTTCTTATTGCTGAGTGAATCTAATCTAACATTTTACCTGATGCAAGGACTAATCCCACTTCTCCGTGTGGTCTGCTTTGGGGTGAGCATCAGAATCGCTAGGAGCAACAGGAAAATTCTGATGTCCCTTCATACACCTACCATAAAAACCACAACTTCACATGATTAAAACAAAACAAAACAAAACAAACAAATAAACAGCTATCCAGTCTGTGCTTGATCACCTTCAATAAACAGAATTCACTATTTCCTGAGGCATTTTAATCTATGGTCACTCAATCCTAACAGTTGACCAGTTGCTTCTGGTTGAAATTTCCTGTCTACTTCATCAGACGAGAAAACAGAGCTTTCCTGGGCTAGGTTTTAGCTATTCTTTAATTGGAATAGAAAAGTATTGATTCACAGAATGTCAGAGTTTAAAGAGAATTTAGAAACCTCCTATTCTGGCGCCCTAATTCACAGATTAAGGAAATCTATGTGCAAAAGTCAACCTTTCAATTGGTTGGGAAGAGAATTTTATCATTCAAACTGTCCAGACTACTGGACTGAATGATTTCTCCTTAGGATTCATTAAGAGGAAAGTCACTTTGGCCTCATGTGTACAAAGTGCCTGTTTCAGAACGACTTCTCCCAGAGCGGGTTCCGTGGTGCTTATGGTAGATTGTTGCAGTAATGGCTCCTGATAGGTTCACACCACCCTGCATCCATGCCTTTGGGGAGCTCCCCCACATACTTACTCTGGGTTTGGTTGTGTGATTTGCTTTGGCTTCTGTGGTATAAATGGAGATTTGAAAAGTGCTATGCATTGGGACCTAACTCTCTCTTGATTCCCTTGCAACCCCACGACTACCCCCATGTAATCGAGCCAGAGCTAGCCTGCTGAATGATGAGACATATAGCCCATATTGCTTCCACCATCCCACCCAACAGCCAGCTAACTCCCAGAAACAGAGTCACCTAGCTGGCTGGCAGTCAACTGTAAGCAGGTGAGTGAACCCATTTGCAACTAACAGAAGAACTGTCCAACTGAGCCTAAACCAAATTGGCAAGCCTCAGAATAATCAGCTAAGCAAATGGTTGCTGTTCTAAGCTGCTAAGGTTTGGGATGGTTTATTAGGCTGAGGTCCTCCAAATTAAAGTGCACGGGCCATTCCTCTAACTAACCTGTCCATCCAGTCTTAATAGTGAGCAGGGCACTAGATACAAGGCTTAAAACTCACAAGAGGAAGAGTTATTAACTACACTTTTTAATTAGCAAAAGTTCACAGGCACCCATAGATAAACATGTGTATTCCTAGCTCCTGAGATCTTGCTTAAGGTCACAGAGACAACAGGTCGTCAGAAAATTAAGGATCGAAACCCATATTTAAGCCCTATTTTAAAACCCATATTTTAAACCCAAATTTTAAGCCCTAATATTTTAACAGAAGCCAATCAAGGGCCTGCCCTGGTCTACCTCTGTGCTGGGCTTCTGATTTTCTTAGGAAGCCTGATTAGCCACCACCACATGAGAGTGAGAACAACCATTATGGGGCTGTCACAGAAGGAAGGGGAGGAAGAAAATCATGGCAGACCATGCACTGATAACTCTAATCACTGACACTGACCATGAGTTATTGACCCTTAACTGTGTGCTAGATATTCTAACACTTTACGTGTATTATCCGATTGAACCCTCACTGCAGCCAACTGTGGGGGTTATTACTCTCTCCATTTTGCAAACATCTAACTAACTTGGCCAAGTAGGTGAAGAGCAAGGATTCAAACCCAAGACAATACATGCTGTGCTGCCTCTTGATATTTGATCAGGTGGGCTTCTAAAAGGTAGCCAGGTAGCCAGAAAGCCTGCAAAATTACTTGCAGCTACTGGGGCTAATGCTTTCTGCTCTCTGCCTGGGTTGTTAAGGGCATCAGTCCTGGAGGGAGAATTTATTGCTTTTTCTCCACTCACTATTTTTAAAATTGTTTTTGTATCATCTATAGATTGCTTTCCAAAAGCTGGGAGAGGGAACATGGTGGCCAGCTCTAGGTCCTAGAGCTCCATAAAAGATGTATTTTCTCCTCTGTGGTAGTTACTGTGCTAAGTCACCTCTGCATGGCATACTCGAGTATTCCTTACCTCCACCCTGGCACATCTGTGTGATTATCCCCTTATTACAGATACCAATTAATAGCAAGTCCCAATCAACAGAACCCTGGATAAACCATATTTTACTGTAATTGGGTACTTTCCTGGTGCCACAAAATGATTTGTTCTCTTTCGCTCGCTAAACAGTTCTCCTCCAATTTATTTGCTTCCTTTGTTTGCTTGGCAAACTCTTTTCCACAAAGGTAAAATCCTGTTAAGAGAAAACTCCAGGAACATCCAAATTGTTTCACTGGAAGAAATTCTAGTATAATGAATATATGATTGCCATTCTCATCCCCAAGCTATGGGATCTGGGAATGCAAACAGGTTAAATGTCCTGGACAGAGTCCCAACTCCGGTCGGGTGAGTGGGCCCTCTGACATTCGTGATTTACTGTACAGATTCTCTAACCCCATGCACACAGCGTCTTCTTCATTTTCTTGTTGCCCTTCAAGTTCTGTTGGTTTTGTTCAGATGTTTTTAATGAGTTTGTCCTGCGGCAGCCAGGGAATGGCTAACAAGTCTTCTGGGCCCTTAAAAACCCATTAGAATGTTATTTCTTACAAAGTGAAAAACTAACCTCATGCCAGATGCAAATAGGGCTCAAGCCATCAGAAATAAAGTTTGATTCTCAAGGAAATTCCACTGAGACATGAAAGTTCTTCAGCTTAGAAAAATAGTCTTTGATGTTAAGTCCAACTCGGCTGTCTGATATAATTATTAGGAGTATAAGTCGGCTTGAGTTCAAATCCACACTCTTGTTACTTACTAGCTCAGTGATCCAGGGCCAGTCACTTAACCTCTCTGAGTTTCTGTTACATCACCTGAAAAACAAGAATGTTGCCTACCTCATAGAACTGTTGGAGGATTGACCAATGTATTATAGGTGTATAAGTTAGGATTCTGTTTAGCTGGGATAACAAAAAATAAAGGGACTTCAATGAGTAGAGGTGTATTTCTTTTCACTTAAAAGAAATTCAAACCTTGCTCATCTAGTATTGGCATGGCAGCTCCATAGTTGTCAGGGGCCCAGGCTTCCTCTAGCTTTCTGCTCTCCCGCCTTTGGCACTATCTTCCATTCTCAAGGTCGCCTCATGAACCTCATGGTTCAAAATGACTGCCAGGCACCAACTCTCAGCCTATATTCTAGACGGGAAGCAGAAGGAAAGGTAGAGGGAACAGAGGACATAGAACTGTGTGTGTCAAGGATGTTGGTAATCTGTTTAGGAAATTTCCCGGTAGTTACAACCAACAACCTCTTGGGTCTTTTGGGCTTCCTTAGCTGCAAAGGAAACTGGGAAATGATCTGCAGATGGCCATATTGGTATTTAGAATAAAAACTTAGGATTCCATGAGTAAAGAAGGGGAGAATACAATTGGATAGCTAACTAGCAGTGTGGTTGTAACATTTAAAGTACTTAAAAATGGTGCCTGTTACTCAGTTGGCTGTCAATTTGGTGGAGGCAGCCTGCATGGTGAATTGAACATAGCCTTTGGAGTCTAGTGGACTTGAGTCGAACCCAGCTCCATCCCTTACTGGGAATGACGTCTTGAGCATTACTGAATTTCTTCGAGCCTCAACATTCTTGGTTGTTCAATGCAGTTACAAGTTTTGACCTTTTGGGATTTCTGGGTGAATAAAGTAAGAATAAGTGTTTAAAGGGCCTGATACATAGTAGATGTTCAGTAAATGTGAAGTCCCCTCTCTACTCTGTCCCACTAAGGTTCCAGCTCTTCAGTGCAAAACAAGAATCCAAGGAATCATCACCTCCCAGCAGGGCCCTGAGAAGTGGTCAGAAACCTCCCAGAAAACAAAGCTGCTTTGCCCCCAGGCTGCCTGCTCTCTGCCCACAAAGTGCTGAAGTGAGTGAAGCCAACCCTGTAATCAAACAATACCAGATACTTTAATTATAGTTTTTTGCCACGATCTGAATCACTGTTTTCATGTGCATTGCCGTGAATTAATCTCATAACAGTGGTGTTAATTCCTTGATGGATAAAGGAGTATTTCAGCTACCAAGGTATTCCACAGAGAAAGGGAATGGAGTTCACATTTAATTAGCTCCTACTCTCTGCCAGGCACTGTGCTACGTGCATTATAAACCTTGTCTTGTTTTTCTCTCACAATAACTCTGTTGGTGATTATTACCACCTCATTTTACAAGTGAGGGCACAGAGACTGAGAGATGTTAAGTAATGTGCCCAATGTTATAGTTTGTACAAATCCCAGAACTGGAATATGAATCCACATTTGTCCGATTCCAATATATCTGGCTATCTCCCTGCTTTCCCAGCCCCTAGAACAACTGGTTTTCAGAAGAGGACTGTTGAGGCATCTGACAGAAAGGACAGGGAGACTGTGCTGGAAGTTGCCTCACTGCCTCTGAGTCCTGGATCTGATTTCCCAGCTCTGGGACCTCGGTAAGACATTGTCCCTCTAGGGCCTCATTTTCCTTTCTGTAAGGGAAGTAATGGGGTGGGGGGGCGGAGATTAACAGGATGATCTGAGATCTCCCTTGCAGTTCCCAGAATCTATAACTGGAGAGTGAAATTGCACACCCTCATTTCTGTATGTTCCAATATTAGGTGCACCTGCTACGAACTAAACTTCACTCTGGGAAAAATAAAGCACAAACAAGATGTAGTGATGGTCTGAAGAAAGTTAAACTGAAATCTGGAGAAAGGGAAGCAGATTTTATCTAAATATGTGGAGATACATGGAAGAACTTTCTAGAAATTGCATTTATCCAAAAAGGCAATGTCAAAGGGGAGTAGGCTTCCTGTCCCTGGAGGAGGTCTTCCACACAGGGCTGGACCATTGTACGATAATGGTGCAGTTATAATATTGAGTGCTTGGACAAAAGGGTATCTGAGACCAAATGCAGACCTAATGCATCGTCATTAGAAGAGGACTAAAGATACAATCATGGTCAAATTGAAAGTCCCCATCCTCACTTCCCCTCTCCCAATTCCAATCTCTAGGAAAAACAAAAAAGAGTGGTTTTCCTTCTAAATCCCCTTTCAAGATATTATCTTACCAATCATGCGTTCTGAAATTTCTATTCATCGTGAACATCCTTACATGGCTCACAAATAACTGCCCTCATTCCTTTTATCAGAGGCATGATGTGCCGCAGATGACAGGGATGAGAATCATCACTGCGCATGTATTTTACACATTCTGTCCTTCTTTGCATAGTCCTACCTCTCGACACCAACTCTGCTAAAGAGAGTTTGTTTGTTATTGGTTCAGATGAATTTTGCAAGCTTATTTATGGTATTGTCGCCTTAAAAATCCATACGTAGCTTTAGGAATGTACGTGGTTGAATCTGTCAGTATCATCTCTTTCAATGTCTGCATTTCCTATCTTGCTTTAGAAAATCTTTATTATCGCCTTAGCTATGGTCGCAATAAAACTGTATAACAAACCACCCCAAAATGTAGTGGCTTAAGAGTGTAATCATTCCTCCATCTATGGATTAAGTGATCTAAATAGGGTGTGTGGGGTGCCTGGGAGGCTCAGTTAGTTGAGAGTATGACTCTTGATTTTGGCTCAGGTCATGACCTCATGGTTCATGGATTTGACCCTGAGTAGGGCTCTGCATTGACAGTGTGGAGTCTGCTTGGGATTCTCTCTCTCCCCCCCCCTCCCCTGCTCATGCTGTCTCTCTCTCTCTCTCAAAATAAATACATAAACATTAAAATAATAATAACAATAATGGTGCTTGGCTTTAAGCTGTACCTTGGTTCAGTTCTGCTCCATGTGTCCTCCACCCTCCTTGGATCAGTGGGCTGGCTAAGACATGTAATTTTCATGGTCATGGTAGACACACAAGCTAGTTCATGCCTTTGCTCGTGCCACATCCACTCACATCTTATTGGAAAGCAAGTAGGGTGGCCAAGTCCAATCCTGACCGGGAAGAAGAAGAATATTTAGAAGTATATATCACACTGGGAGATTCCACTAGATTACACCCCTAAAATTTAAAAGAAAGATAATCTCGTTTTATTGACCTGTTTTACAGCTCTGGGTTTTTTTGTTCCGTTCTTTCTCCATTTGTATTGAATGATGGGTGTATGTGTGTGTGGATGTGCATGGTAGAGGTGTGGCATTAAACAAGGGAGTGATCCTAGAATGTAGTGTCAGGAGGTCGGTGACTGCATTAGCAAGGGTATGTAAATTATGAAGGATAATGGAATCGCCAGACCTCTACTTTCCAATCTGGAAGGCTGGTGCTCCATGTGGAGGGGTTTATGTAGAAATTCATCCCAGTTGGAGAGTCGGTCACAGAATATGTAATGTGGGTCTCGGTCCCAGAGAGCTTGTCAAATGGAGGGATTTATATGACATTGGTTTTAGGGCTTTGGTTGATGGTGGGGAATTCTGCTCAGGTTTTAGCCCCATCAAAATACAATCATTTTCACAGAAAGCCCCCAAGAGGCAGTGCTAATGGACCAGGGGCAATTTGAGTTCAAAAACTGGAAATATAAAAGCAATAAAGAGACAGCCTATAGGCTGAAATCTGGAGCAGTTTTCTTCAACGTGTTTGTCCTGGGAGGGGTGACTCTCCACCCCACCCTCCCTGCCATGCCAACCTCAGGAAGCAGGGGGGCTGCCCAATGTCCTTGAGCAGGACAGAACCGTAATACACACTTCCTTAGGCAGGTAAGAATGTGGCTCTCGTTTGTTCGATACCTATTTGCCAGAGAAGCTGAGCACAAGGATGAGGGGTGTGGGAGTGAAGACCATGGAGGCTGGGCTGGCTTCTCCTCTACCATAAGGCACTACAGTATAACCTTGGTTCGTGAGCATAATTCGCTCCCCAAACATGCTTGTAATCCAAAGCACTTGTATATCAAAGCGAATTTCAAGAACCACTGACTCAGTTATGGTCATGTGACATTCGGCATCCCATCCGACTCGTATTGCAAGACATGGCTCGTTTATCAAGTTAAAATGTATTAAAAATGTTTGCTCGTCTTGTGCAACACTCGCAGAACAAGTTGCTCACAGTCCGAGGTTTTACTATATTCTGCTTGGCCCCAAACATGTGTACTTCCCTTAACAAAACAAAAGCCCCTCAGTTAAGCAGATTCATCACCTGCAGGACACTGCTTAGCACAGGTTTGGGGGATCTTATGCTGTACTAAGAGGCTGATGAAATATCTCTTTGTTTTGAACGGTGTCCTAAGGTCGATGGCTCTGTTTTGCTGGTGCCACTGCGGGTTGCCATCCAATTTAATAGCTCCCTATAGCTCACTGCAATCCCTGACCCATCACCAGAGAGAAAGAGCAGCCTCAGGAGTACAAGAAATCAACTACAATAGCCTTGTAACTTGGGCTAATGCTAGGATTTGCTCTATTTATCCAACACAGGGGCTGTTTGTGACAGGAGCCTAACCGAATGTTAGCAATATATCCTGGCTCTTACCTCCAGCTTGGAGACCTGGTTTACATACTTTCCCTGTGCAATTCTAGGTGTCCTATTCCTGATCAGTGCCTCCGGGTGGGAGTCAGACCCGGCAGAAAATCTTTTGGGGGTGCTGTTTCTCTTTTTCTCGTAGCTTATCTTTGGGGCAATGCAAAAAGGGGGCAGGAATAAGGCGCACGTGGGATTTCATGAAGTGGGGCTTGGCAGCCCAAGGCTTAAGGAGTTTAGGCATTTACTTCCCAAAGTGCATGCGAGACCTCACATTTGCTCTGGACAGCCTAGTACCTTTCAATCACATACGGTATTCTCTTTGAGAGGAGCACCCTTAAATAAAATCTTTTCCATCTTCTTCCATTTCTCTAAACCTTTTGGCGCCCGTTGGACATTGGCATCTCACCGAACTATCCCTCCCCTGCTTGAGGTAGGACCGTGCAGGCTCATCAGAGCCTGTAGGAGCCACAGCTTCAACCCTTTCAGCATCCTTCTGTAGACGCGATTCGGATCACGGAGGACAGGGAAATAAGAGAGGGCTCAGCATTCGACCACGTGTGCTGAGTTCTGTCTGTGTGCCACGCTGGGAGAGGAGCCCCCGAGGACAGAAAGCTGGGCGATGCAGGGCCGTGTGATGAATATACAGAGCAGCCCCACCGCCGATCTGTTCCCTTTATTAAGAACAGTGAGTGATCTAATACTTTTCATTTGGCTGTGGAAGTGCTTAACGCTGACACTTTGTAAACACACTAACATCGGCTGAAATGAGAGAAGTGAAGGATTATTTCTAGTTTCGCAAGAGACTGTCTTTGGCATTGTGGATTTATTGATAAAGGCACTGCCGTAATATTCTGTCTTCTGGATTCCATTTAAATCGTCTTTCTCTGGCCCACAATTATTTGCTTGGATGGAGTGTTGCTCAGGATTCTTTTAGTTGCAAGGGACGGAAACCTGGCCCCCACCAGCTTGAAACAAAACAAAAAACAAAAAACAAAAAACATTTCAGTGGGGACTTCCACGACATCGCCAGTGTTTTTCTGACTTCTCCCTGCCATGCCCGCCCTCCCTCTTGAAATGGCTCAACTTCTCTGTGAGTTGATCCTTGTCTTTCCTCCCACAACTGGGTTTCCTCCTTGTAGCCAGGGATGATGGCAGAGTCCTGGCTGATGTGGCTGCAGACAGTTCCAGGCTTATGGCACCTCCACTTAACGCCAGAAATCAAGAGAAATCACTCTCCTGAGTTTAGATACAACATCCCGGGGAAAGTTCCCAAATTGCCTTGTTTGAGATGGGCACTTACCTTTCAAATGGGTGGCTTACAACTCCAGATGCACATTTGTCTGGGATGCTTTTCAAAGTGTCAGCCCTACACCCAGAGATTCTGATTCATTTGGTCTGGTGGGACCTGGATGCCAGTATTTTTAACAGTTTTCTGCAGATGACAATAGCCAAGCCTGACTACTGCTTGAGACTCCTTCATTTATTCTTCAAAAGTCAATCTGGAGTGCCCGCTCTGTGCCACGCAGTATATTACATGCTGATAGAGACGCGAACCAGCAGATAAAATCGTTCTCGTGAAGCTCACACTCCATGGAGGAAGGCAGGCAATAAAACCATTAATAAATGAATAAATAAATAGTGCTAATAAATAAATAAGCACTATCCAGAGAATAAAAACAAGACCAGAGTATGGGTAATGAGAAGAAGCAAGCCATCAGCAGCTCGGGAGGAAGAACATTTGAGGCAGAGGGGACAGCTAATGCAAAGGCTAAGAGGCAGGAACAGATTGACCTATTCCAGAAAGAGAAAGAAGGCCAATGTGGCTGAGATTTGGTGAATGAAGAAGAGAGCAACATGGAGGAGGTCAGAGAGACAGGCAGCAGGGAGCCGTCATGGAACTTTGCTGTCAAATGTTCTACCACTTGTCATGGAGCTTTGTAAACAAGGCCACGGAATATGGATTTTATTGTACAAGCAATAGGATGTCAACAGACATGGAGGAATGATGGGCTCTGATTTACATTTTCAAGTGCTAACTCTGGCTGCTGGTTGGAGAAAGAACTAGATGGGGCAAAGAGTAGGAATGGAAAGACCAAGTAGGAGACAAAAGCAATTGTCCAGGTGACCAGTGATGTTGGCTTGGTCTAAGCTGGTTTTGGGGAGAGGTAAATGGATGTAAGCTGAGTTTTGGAGCTTGACAGGACACCACACGGTAGCCCTTTAATTGTTCCTTCCACATCCTCAGTGTCCAGCGTGGGGAGTGGGGGTAACATACTCCAGCCAATAGGTGCTCAAGAAATATTTGTTGAATTGCCAGAGTCCAGAGGCATGAAGATGTAGGAGAAGGGATGGAAATAAAACTGAACTTGCAGAGCCACAGAACAAACCTCTCTAATAAAGCCTGGAGTTGGTCACAGTGCTTCACACACGAAGAAGGAGAGCAGACGGAGACTCCAAACGTTACCGGAGGACAGACAATTTAGTGACTCTGAAACCTGTGCAGGACACAAAAATCCACATCAGAGACATGCAAAGTGGGCATTCTGCTCCCGGGCAAGAGGCTTGATATGGGAAGACACTGCACCACTATCATGGTAAAGAGGAGTTGAGCGTATACTGGTCCCTGTCTAGCTAGCACAGCACCAAAAGAATCAAATATTCACTGGTGACATTAAGTAGGGATATATAGCCTGGGACCCAGCAATCCTAGCCTCGATGTGTTTTGCAGAGAAATGCTTACGTAGGTCCACTGTGACCCAAGCAAGGATGTCTGTC
Source organism: Panthera pardus (assembly GCF_024362965.1). Lineage (NCBI taxonomy): Eukaryota > Metazoa > Chordata > Mammalia > Carnivora > Felidae > Panthera > Panthera pardus. The sequence continues at coordinate 43,451,037 of NW_026526677.1, forward strand.
ATGACATTGTGTGGAGTGGGTAATGGCGGGCTAGGAGTCACTCATGGAAGAGTGGATGAGTAAACCAAGGCCAATGCAAACTATGAACCGGCATGCAGTCATTAGCAGCCTCAAACTCAGTGCATCCAGAACCACGCGGGAGACCTTAAAAATGTGGTGTCCATGGGGCGCTTGGGTGGCTCAGTTGGTTTACCTCCTGACTCTTGATTTCAGCTTAGATCATTATCTCATGGTCAGATGTGGAGCCTGCTTGAGAGTCTCTCTCTCTACCTCTCTGTCTGCCCCTCCCCCACTTGTGCACGCACACTCCTGTGCTCTCTCTCTGTCTCTCTCTAAAAATAAATTGTGTTCAGTGACAAATGGAAGAACAATACCACACACAGAACATAGAACAATACCATATATGCCAATTAAAAACATGTACATAGGGACGCCTGGGTAGCTCAGTTGGTTGAACTTCTGACTTTTGATTTCGGCTCAGGTCGTGAGATCGAGTCCCATGATTAGCTCTAAGTTGAGCATGGATCCTACTTGGGATTCTCTCTCTCTCTCTCTCTCTCTCTCAAAAAACTACACTGATGGTATGCTTACAAGGAAACGTGTGTTTCAGGGCACGTATTAAATACATGTGCACATTAGAGTAGATGCCGACAAGGACAAGGAATGGGAGTAAGATTGGGGATTGTGGAAGGCAGAATAATGCCCCCACCCCCAGAAATGTCCACAACTTAATCCCCAGAACTGTGGATCTGTTTTGTTTTGTGACAAGGGGGAATTAAGGTTGCAGATGGAATTTACATTGCTAATCAGCATGTAGGGAGATTAGCCTAGATTATCCAGGTGAGCCCCGTGTAACCTCCAGGGTCCCTAAGAGTGGAAGAGGGAGGCAGGAATGTGGGTCGGAGAAAGATGTGACTATTTATGAGTGATGGCAGCATAAGTAAGGATTAGGCCCAAAGTTGCCAGCGTTGAAGATGGAGAGAGGGGACCAAGAGCTGATGGAGGTGGAAGGCCTCTAGAAGCTAGAAAAGGGGAGGAAACAGATTCTCTTCTAGACAGTTCCAGAAGGGAAGGCACCCTGTCAACACCTTCATCTTATCCGGGGAGATCCAAGTCAGACTTCTAGTGTGCAGAACTATAAAACAGTATATGCGTGTTGCTTTAAGCCTGATTGTAGCAATTTGTTATGGCAGCCTTAGGAAATGAACCCAAGGGTAAAGGGGCTTGCATGGGCTTGTGATGATACGCAACATCCATTGAACTGTGGAGTCTGAAAAAGTCTGCCCTCCTCGTCCAAGGTCTAAGACAACGCTGTTAAAATTGAAGGGAAAGAAGAATAAAAGAAATCCCCTCAATACATAACACCAGATGTGACAGGAACAGCAGATCTGGGAATGAGCTCTCATCATGTCCCAAAGACTGAACTAGAACTTCATAGGCCTGAACCCATGTTTGATTCCTGGAGGGTACCTGCTAGAGGTACTGGGAATGGCCAATCAGGCTCACTGGTCTGTTACTATCCCATGAAGCCTGTCTGTCCCTCCTTCTCCAGGGAACATCATTGTCCACCTCTTTAAACCTTCCCAATCTCTTCTCTTCCACCCGCAGCCCCCACCCTGCAGCACCTGTCTCCGGGACCACAGTCAGCCTCAAGGACAGTGTCTAGGGCACAGCAAATCCTGTGCATGGGGAGCTGATCTTGTTGACGCTTAGGGAATGTCCTGACTACCCCGTTGCCCACACCATCCCAGAGCTTTTGCATCAGCGGGACCATTCATAAAAGAGCCCTGGGACTTCCATGAGCTATTTATTCTCAACAACTCAGAGCAACCCTTGGGGACCCAGTGTGATGTTTGCGCGTCTAATTTCCGTGAGCTATTGATAAGAGCCCACTCCAACCAGCTAGTTGTCAGCCTTGACTCCAAGGGCCTGGAAAATGTACTATTTGCAATTACTTGAAAAGAAACTAATTAGCTTTAAGGAGGAAACCATAGGTAGAAATGACTGAAATCAGCTGTTCAACTGTGCTTGGCAAAAAATTAAAAGGAGTAGGCGAGCGTACCTCGCATTGGTCTCACTTGAACGAAGAGTGGGAAGAAGGGCTAGCCTTGCAGAGGGGGTTTTCTGCGGCATTTTCTCTGCCAGGAGAGGCCTCTGAGCAGAAACAGTGTCAGTGAAGATTTTGGGTGGCTGAGAGGTTACGAAGTGACCTTGAAAGCTACATGCGGACTTTGTTCAGTGGCAGTGATGAAAGGTATTTCAGAGAGTGATGATAAACTCGGGACTTTAGAAATGTGTACTGATGTTCATGGAAGTGTTAGATTTCTGCATTCGGTATGTAAGTTTTGTGTTCTCCTTCAGAAGTGGTCATCCTGAGTCATTTCTCAAAACAGATTTAAAAACACTACATTACACTTTCTCAGAGCCTAGCACTCTGCCTGGAATACAGCAGGTAGTGATGAAAAGGGGAACAGCACCCTGGCGTGGCCTCGAGGCCACCTTGAATGCGAGAGGAGCAGGTGTCCTCGCGGGGGAGTGTTGCAACAATCCACAGGAGGAACAAGAGGCAATGGCAGCATTGGAAGTAAAGATGCTTCCAGATGTGAACCAGAGCAGTGACCTGTTTTCTCACCGTTTACAGTCACAAGAGAACTGTGCATTTTCCTCTGTTGAGTGCTTGCCATGTCCTATGATTTACATGTGTCACCAATTGTTATTTCCAGTTTATTCTTTTAAAAAAATTTTTTTTTATTATTTACTTTTGAGAGAGAGATACAGGTAGAGCACAAGTGGGGGAAGGGGCAGAGAGAGAAACACACAGAATCTGAAGCAGGGTCCAAGCTCTGAGCTGTCAGCACAGAACCCGACGCGGGGGTTTAACTCACAAACCACGAGATCATGACCTGAGCCGAAGTTGGACGCTTAACCAACTGAGCCACCCAGGAGCCCCTATTTCCAGTTTATTCTTGAGGAAACAGAAACAGTGACCGTTTCTGAGCTCAGAAGAAGACTCTGGGGAAGGGATATGGGGGATACGTAACTCATTCGGGAGCTGATTCCAGGAAGTAACCGGCAAAGATGTGAAACATAAAATAGCGAAGGGAAGGAAGACAACAACATTTAAGTTCTAACTGGTTTATGATGGTGGACAGCCGGAGTTCAGCCCTGCGGGGGAACTCTGGAAAACCGAGCAGAACATTTTCAGACTGATTATTCCGGTCAAGAAGGCCAGGATGCTGGGGCATTTATCCACAGCCTCCTTATCTGTCATTGGTTGATGCTGCTTTGGGGACATCAACTCTACTGTTCCTGCTTGTCCAGTGCTCGAGGCTGGTCCTGCTCCACAGGTGCTCGCTGTCACAGAACCTCAGCACCGGAGGCGAGAACCAAGGGAGGGGGGCAGGGCACAGCAGTGCCCCATGCCCAGTCTGCCTGGGAATCCCACCTTGTGCTTGTTGTCTGGAAATAATTATAAGCATTCCCCCTTTTACTCTTAAAGGTGTCCTGCTCTAGAGGATTTATATGGCCAGTCTTGTAAGGAAAGGAACAGCTGCAAAGCCGAGAGCCTATGCTTTCTGCCTCTGTCTAGTCCTCTATAAGCGCAGTGTGGCTTTTCTCATCAAGCTAGGAGATGCAGATACATCGCTCCTCACCAGAACCTTCTCCGGGGAGGTCCTGGGCCACTGCACCAGCATGGCGGATGGAGATTAGTAACACCCAGGCTCCTGTTTCTGGTCCTTAACATACCGAATCAGAATCTCTGGGGCTTGGGGCTGAGGATCAGCATTTTTAACACCTTCTCTGGCTAATCCACACAACAAAGTTTCAAAACCGAAGGCCCAGCAAAAGGAGACAATGAGTGTTAACGTTTTCTGAGAAGCAGCAAAGTGGGGTAGTTAATAGCTGGGCCTCTGCCTTGGCCTGAGTCAAATCCCAGCTCTGTCACTCAGTGATTTCCAGCACATTACCGAACTTCTGTGTTCCTCACTGGGGAAAAAAAAAAAAAATGGGGATAATAATAGCATCTACTTTATCAGGGCTGTTATGAGGATTAAACAAGTTAATCCATATAAAGCCCTTAGAACAGTGCTGGGCACGTAGCAAACACTCGAAATGCTAGTTAGTGTTATTACTGACTTTTAGCATTATGCCAGGGATCTTACCTAGGCTGTGATATTAATCCTTAGAACAACCACACAAGGAAGGTATTATTGAGGATTTGGGGCAAATAACTTATCAGGCTCAGAGGTTAAACAACAAACAACAGAGTGTGGGGGGGGGGGAGGGGGGGGTGGCTGGAATTCTATCCCATATCTGTTACATCTGCCTCCCTGTCCTTGTCAGGCCCATTCCCCGCCTCCACGGTGGCATCCTGGTTTTCACCTGGCCCTTGGGCCCACCAGAGACTTCTGGGAATGGAGAGGAGGGAAGCCAGCACATCAGTACCACTTACCTGCAGCATCCCGTCTGCCTTGGCCGGCTGGGCTGGAGCTGCTCTCTGGGATCTGGTTAGCAGCTAATGATCAGTGGGCTCTAGCTATAATGATCGGATTAGCTGCGCTTTAATCACTGTCTATTGTTTCAGCAGGGAGAGAATTTCACAGCTCATTGACTGCTCTGACTCCTAATCTACACGGAGGAAACAATGTTGCAGCTCATCAAATGCAATCAGCTGCTAATTGAAAGGAAATGGAATTTTACAATTACAGGCCACCTTGCAGTGCTCAGGATTTCTAAGCACTTCTCCCCACCCTCCTTTGCCAGCTCAGCACTGGCAGGAGCACTTGACAACCTGCTAGAGACTTCCCTGAGAGCTGCATTTAGGCCCTGGCCCATTTCTCCCTGGCCCCAGAGCAGCAGAAAAGGGAAGCAGCGTCCTCGCCAATTCCTAGGCTGTCCTTCAAGGCTCAGTGCAAAGGAAAAAGGCCTGGGCTGGGTGTCCGCAGAACTGAGTCTGCGTCCTGGCTCACCTTCCCCCTACACCTTGTGACTGTGTGACCTTGGGCGTGTCCTCATTTCTCTCTGAGCCCCACTTTCTTCCTTTCCAAAATCAAGATTGGAGGATCTCCAAGGTTCTCATCAGTTCTGATGATTCTGTTTGCCCCATTGTTGTTATTATCCCCGTCCAGTGGCGAACATCTAAATCGACGCCCTCTTTCTTGCCCAGATATCTGCTTTTCCAAATGCTTCCGGGGGGACTGTCTTAGGTCTCCCAAAGGGTTTGTCCTGATGAGATTTTAATGGGACAGAAAGCAAAGTTGGGAAATATCCTACGCAGGCTTGTGGTCAGACATCTCTCTCCCTGTCCTGGATCCAGTCACTAGCTTGGATGAGCATCAATCACGATTAATTCTAAAGATAGTCACATAGATTTTTCTGGGGTCTGTCTTTTTCCCAGTGAAATTCTGTGGAGACAAGGCTTGGATGAGAGGGCTACCAGCCAGAAAGAGCATTGCTGCTTTTGACCCTGTCTCAAAGATCGATTTCCAGCCGGCATTTTCTCTGAGAACAGGACAAACCAGCATCTGCTTTGAGCTCTGGTCTGTGTCATCCCACAGTAACACTTGCTGTGTCCGGGAATGCATCCGAGGCTCACGTAACCCCGCAGTGCCATTTTCTCTTGGTTCCCATGATCCGTGGGCTTGTCTGATGTGCTTATCAAACAGATGCTGGAATATCACCCCTTTCCTTCAGGCAGACGAGTGATGGTGTGCCTCAAAAAAAAAAAAAAAAAGGCACAATCAAAAATAGTTTTTGTTTGGCCTGAGTTCATTCTCAGTCCCATTTCCTTCTCCGTGTCGGAGCGATGCTGTAGCAGGGTCTTAGGGTCTTAGGCTGACCTGTTGCCTAAGGATGTGGGCTGCAAACGAAGAGAAGGAAGGCAGAACAGGGCCGGCTGCACCTTCCTTCTAGCAACACCGCAGTGGGCTGGGAAGGGCCTGCTGCAGGTAACGCCTGATGTCCTTCCAGAACTCTGGCTCTGGGGAAGGCTGAGGAGAAAGAGAACAAAGGCTGGGGGAGCCGATTTAGGATTTGGGGGAGGGCGTGTGAAGGAAACTCCAGAGCTCCCGGGTCTGCTCTGCAATATGAATAGGAAAGAAGCAGGAAGCCAGTTTAAGTTGGGGACAGAAACAAGATCACTCAGAAAGATTCCAGCTATGGGGTCTACTGGCCAAAGGGGTCGGAGTTCAGAAAACCAATGTGGAGAGGAGAGAGAATGTCCAAGACGAGAGTAAAATGGCCTAAAAGGGAGATGAAGAACATAAGAGATGCCAGAGGGTTGAGCAATACGGCCATGTTGACACTGGCCAGCCCTCAGATGCCTGTCCCTGCTGACAGAAAGGCGCTGGCTGGTAGGAGGCCTGGCCCCGGCTACCCGCGGGCAGTCATGTGGGCACTAGGAAAAATTTCACGTGGTGGGCAGCATGTGGCATCCAGAGACTATGAAAATAGGCACCCTACGGTATTTTAGAGATGTCATCGGCATTGGAGTCCTAACCTAGATCTCCATGATGTTTTGACCTGTAGATGGGACAAAATGATGGAGGTTCAGAAGGAAAACTTGACCGGAAAGGCAACTCTGGGACGTCTAAAGACGCCTTCGTAAAATCTTTTAGTTTTTCCAGAGTAACCAAAGCATCCTATCTTTTATAGGGCTTTTAATCTTTTCATGTCTTGATCAAAATTCTGTTAAAAGTAAAACTTAGCATTAATGCTGATGAAGTTTTGGGGTGGTAGAGGGTTCAGGGGGTTCGGAGCCGACAGCCAAGAAAGAATTCTTGAAGATGTCTTTGGTGCAAAATTGTGTTTTTATTAAAGCACAGGGGACAGGACCCACCCGGAGGGCAGGAAGAGCTGTCCTGGAGTTGTGTAGAATGGCTGGTTATATACCTTGGACTTGGGGGAGGTAAAGTCAATAGGGTATTTCCAAAGAGACTTTCACATGCTAAAAACTTACTGGAGGCCTAGCCATTGTGAAGCTAAGGTTGTTTTTCCCTTTAGCAAGGCATTAACATTAACAAGGTAGGGAGTTCCTGGACTTTAGGCTGTTGATGGGATTGCCTTTTTCTGGTAAACTGGTGGAGACTCTTATCAGTTTAACCATTTTTTTTTTTTGTCCTTTCCTGTTTTGGGGTAGCCAGGAGTGTCCAAGGAATATCACACACGTCCTGCCAGGGCTGGGGGATGGGGGGCGGCGGTGCTAGTTTGTGCTTTGTCCCTCAGCCTGCCTCACGCTTCCTCATCCAAAATCTTGGTATGTCAAGTGATTTGGAGATGCATTGAATTTTGAAGAATTTTTGTTTCATCATTTTTTAAAAATATAACTGGAATACTTTGCAGGGCTACCACATTTTTTGAGATGTACTAGACAAGGCCCATGGATAAAGTTTCATGTCTGCCTTCAGATTTATGCGCCTTCATTCATTCGACAAACGTCAAATACCTACCATGTATTGGATGCACATCAGTGAAAAAAAAAACAAAACACAACAGGCAATATATGTCCCCGCCCTCTGGAACTTGTATGCTAGATCTAATAAAAGTATTTATTTAAATTAATCATTTTATTTAGTAAGCTGTTTACTATTTTAAATCCCCTATTAAGAAATAAATGAATTAAATAGGTGATGTATAAAAAAGAATAAATACATGATGTAAAATTTTAGATGTCTAAAAACAGTCAACTAGGTACATAGTTATCAAAATCAACAAACGACTTTGCAGTTGACCGTGGTGGTCCACTGTCTGTCATGCGTGTCTCCCATATTGTTGCCTAACTTCTACTCAGTGTCTTTCGACACCGAAGCACCACATTCCATTCCACAGGGCTCTGAGCAGGTAGAGGATTCCTTAGCTAGAACTTTTATCTTTTAACTTCCTCCACTGGGTTCTGGCTCTTCCCTCTGGGATCACGTAGAGCCTTGCTACTCAAAATGTGGTCCTCAGACCAGCAGCAGCTGGGTCCCCTGGAGGCTTGTTAGAAGGGAGGAATCTTAGGCCCCACCCCATTCCAGCAGAATTAGAATCTGAATTTCAACAGGTTTTCCAGGTGATTTGAATGTCCATTAAAGCTTGGGAAGTACTCATATAATGATTGTCTGCTCTTTACCTGATAAAGAGTAGCTTTTCATCTATTCAAATAGTTCCACAGCTCTTTGAAGTCAATCTTTTTTCCTCCAGGCATGTGATGATGAGGTGAACCTCCAGGTAGAAATCAATGTCTACACATCTAAGTAGTTCTGCATGAGTGAGGCTCAAACCAGGACTGGGCACCAGGTTTCCCTACACACCATGGGTTTCATCCCTGACCATCCCTGTTTAGCTCTGAGGTCAACTATTGACCATACAGGGCTCTGGTCTTTGAATTCCACCTGCACTATTTATGAAACGATGTACTTTGCATTTTAAATTAGACCATCCCGAATAGACCCTCTCAATTTAGCAAAAACACATTCAGGGTTTGTTTTGCTTTTGTCTTTTGTTTTCTTGTTTTGTGCGCGCGCGTGTGTGTGTGTGTGTGTGTGTGTGTGTGTGTGTTGGTATGATTAACAATGTAGCTAGAATATAATGTAGATACCAAAACATTGTTCAGGATCCAAGATAGTTCTAGAGCTAATCTCTCAGAGACCAGAGTTGATTGCTTCTCCCTACTTCCTTATCAACCAATTACCCTATTCTCTACTCCATGTAAATGTCATCCTTGTCTTGCTTATAATTCCTGTTTACTCGTAGCTTCTAATATCTCGTGGTAACAAAGTTGACATTCTCCTTGTATTTTCTACCTTCTGCTTCTGCTAATTGACTATCTGTATCTCAAGTTCAGATAGTTGAGAGATAAGTCATGGTTGATTGGTTTGTGACCATTTCCCCTGCTTATCAGAGTTCTCCTGATAGGGCAGTTCATAAGGTACTACCCACCTTACAGGATGGATACCTTAGGTCTCTACCCTGCCTAGATCCAGTTGGATCCTAGGATGATGACTTATGAAAAAGGGGCCCCATAGAAAGGGCTGTATATAAATCGGGCCAATTTAGTACATTCTCCATCTCATTTATTTGTTCTTCAAATATTTACCGAGCACGTATCTTATCCCAAATACGGTGCAGGATAAATACAAAGGTATATATGTGAAAAATGGTCTCCAGTTTTACAAAGTTCATGGTCTAGTGATGGAGATAAATAAGCAAGATAATATAGCATTTTTACACAGGAAAAATGCTATAATAGATATCTATATAGGGTGACGTGGAGATAAAAAAAGATGGGATCAATTCTACTTGAAGAAGGTGAGGGAAGACTTCACAGAGATGGCAATAAGTGCATTGGGTACTAAAGGTGAATATATTTTAAGGCAGGATGTGTTTGGGGAGGAAGCTGGCTGTGTTCTCTTGGTGTGTCTTCGCAAGGTTGAGGGTATTGACCCAGAGCGACTTAACCAGGTGAGAGCCAAGTTACTGAGGGCTTTGTAGGCCTTGCTGAGGAGTTTGGTTACATTCCGTGGAACAAGAAGAAAATTCTCAAATGACTTTCATGGGGGAATGTCACAGTTCAACGTATGTGTTGGGAAGAGACTACTTTGGTGGCAGAGGGAAAGATGGACTGGGGTTGAATGACAACAGAAGATGAAGACCAATTAGGAAGCTATTGCACTGAATGAGGAAATAAGGGTCTGGGCGAAAGTGGCCAAATATATGCCATGCATGCTGTTATTCTCCAACCCAGGTCTGTGGCCCACATTACTAAGTGATCAGGGCATTCCTCCGCTGAGTCCCAGGGAAATTTCATCGTCTTACTCAACTGAGTATACAGGGCAGACATTACCAAGGGACCAGCAGTTGAAAGTCTTTGCAAATCAGGCTCAACCCACATCACTGATAGTGGGGGAGGAAGCAAAAGAGGCTGTAAGGGTTGATGAACCTCCCAAACCCTCAAGAGTCTTTTCTTTGAGTTGTCCCCCTTACTGCTGGCTAGATGTGTGATCATCAGGTTCATTGCAATCACTGACAACTGGGTAGTGCTTTACAGCTTATAATGTAATTTTCAATTTTTAATTTCTCACTCTAAACATGCAAGAAAGACAGGGAAAGGAAGTCCCACTTTCCTTTCTTTATAGCCCAGAAACCTGAGGCTCGGAGAACCTAGACTCCTTTGGCTCTCTGAGCTCTAAGGGCACTTTATCCCTTTGACGGTCAGCGACCCAGTAACTATTATCCCCAACTTTTTGCCACACACTGAGCATACAGTTAAGCATGACTTGGTCCTTGTATTTCTTTTTATTGCCCCATATCGGATTTATCTGAGCGTATTTCTTTTATACCTTCTTCCAGATTATCAGTTCCCTGAGGGCAAAGCCTCTGGAAAATATTACTGTTCCTCATCACAGCCTGGATGCCGCACATGAGAACACCCCAAAGAGACCGGCGTGTGGCCTGGATTTGCCTAACCTTGGCTGCGACATCAGAGCTCAGGGATCCAGTTACAGATCAGCCCAGAGGTCTGTTTCTGATCAGCTCGGCAGCCATCTGTAATGCCTGCTAGTCATTTAACCTGGCAGAGAGTAAGGGCCTCTCCCCCAAATAGAGTGTAAAACCACAACCACAGCCCGCAAGACCTTGAGACGTGCAAATCCAGCGATTACCCAATGGCAAGTATGGGTGTGCTGGAAGGCAGCCTTTTCCAAGTCCAGAATCACTTGGATCACATCACACTTGCCCAAGATGGACACAACGGGGTGCGTGACCTTCCGACTTCAACAACGCCCACCATTTCAGAGTCCAGAGGATGACTTTGAATCTGGATGCTTCTGAGGCCTCAAATGCTCACATCACCTGGAGACTCTGCAAGACCAAGAAGCTGTGGGACTGGCTGGCGGTGATGTCACAGCCACGCCAGCACTGCCTTCTGAGTGGCTGTCTGCCCCCCTGACTATCTCCTACCCCATCTTGATTTATACATGATATCTTACAATATCCAAAGCAGCGCTCAAGGAATCTTCCTTAGCCTCAGCCTCCTACCGCCACCCCAGGCATGTAATAATGTCCCAGAAATACACAGGCTGCCATATCTTATTACATAAATATAGGCCTGAGAAGCTTCTCCATGTGACAGTAGGAAGCAAGTGCCACCCAGGAATGGCCCTGGGGAAGAGGGAGACAGAGCACTATCATCTCAGAGTTCTTAAGTGGAAATATTATCTCCCAGCATCGTTCCAATTAAAATTGGAAAATTTGGAGCCCCACCTCCCCTTTCCAATATGTTGGGGCAGGAACACAGGGAAGGATATGCACCCAGAAGTCCTGCTTTGTTCCCTGGTTCTGCTGGGCATTTCAGTGTGTTGAGAAGGTCACTGTCTTCTGAGTTGTGGTTTCCTCCTCTCTAGAATGAGGGGAAATGGTACAACCTGCCAGGTGAATTTTTGACAGAATGAAAGGACACCACAGGTGTGAAAATGTGAAAATACAAACTACAGCTACACAAATTTTATTTCATAATCATCATAACAACAGTGATAATAATGATAAATTTCCATGCCTCTTGACCTCAGTGAAACATCTACTTTGTATGGGATGGTAATATCAACAGGAAGTGCATAATATTTGACAGTTTTACAGAGGATGTTGATCCCCACTCTCCCATGTTTCATTACTTACTCCCCATTCATGGAAGAGACAAGTGTCCCTCACACAGTTGTATGAGCTGCCCAAGTCACACAGGCAGCTTAGGGTACGTCCCTGAGGACCCCAGCTCATCTCTGGTTCCCCCAGCCCAAACCCCATGCTCTCCCTCATATGTTCTCCACAGGTAAGAGTGAGAGCAGCAGGGTGGGGGGGTCGTGTGTATGTGTGTTTGTGTGTGTGTGTGTGTGTGTGTGTGTGTGTGTGTGTGGTGGTGGTGCAGGGGGAGAGAGCTGGAAACCTTGGCTCTGGTTCTTCCATGCAAAGGAAACTCTAGGCTTTGGCTCATTTATATGGAGGCAGCTTCTTTACTTGAAGCTTCTTCTGTCAAAAGTAATTGTATTTCTTGGTCTCCCTCTGCTCAAGCCCTTCATCCCCTGTGCCATTTATGGTAACTGTGCCATCTGAACTAATCTCACCGCTGGTTCTTTGGTGCTAAAAACAACATTGTGTCAAGCAGACCCTTTGTGCTGAGGTAGCTCTGCTCCCTGGTCACTCTGTGCTCAGGCAACTGGGTCACCTTGTTCCTCTGCGCTAAAGTGTCTCTGGCTCTGTTCGTTCCCTTTGTTCTCGGGAATCCACATGCTCTAGTTTCGTCCATGTCCATTTGGGAGGGGTGAGGGCAGGCTGGGAATTTTCTGAGCTTAATCCTCTAGGCTGTGGGTAATTCCTGAGTTCACCTGGAAACAGCATCTAAGGCAGAGGCTGTTCTGTGCAGGTAGTTTATTTGGTCAGGGAGGGCTCTGGAGAGAGGCCCACTGGAGGGAGACAGCACAGGAGGGGAAGACAATACGAGGATGTGCTACAGGTGACCGATGCTTCTCCCATGCCTTGGAGGAGACTCAGAAAATGAGAAGTCAGAGCACGAAGGAAAAACATATTTACCCATCAGCCTCTCTCCTCCATTGGTTCAGGTGGTCCTCTGGCCATTTACTTGCCTGTGTTCCCAGTTACACGCGCACAGGGCTAGCAGGTTGCGTGGTTGCTCTCACTTTCATGTCAGAGATGTCCCAGGACAGGAAGGGAGGCGGATATGTGATGTGCACCTGGGCAAAGAGAGCAGGCAACCCCCACCCCCACCCCCACCACGAGAATCTGTCACCATCCAAGCAGATCCAAGAAGATGGGCGTCGCTGCTGGAAGATAAGAAGTGGAGCCCAGAAGCTGAGGAATAGTCCCCAGAAGGTGTCCTGGACCACAATAGCATCATGTGGACCTTCTGGGGACCAGGATTTCAAGGCAGATGCTCGGCCAGATCCTCTGTGTGCACCTCTGAACCGACAGGTGGGTCCCCTTGGCGGCACACCCCCAGAGCTGTAGCTTGGGAAGAGTCCCCCTGAATGGATGCAGACATAGAATGAGCTTTTGATTCCAGGGTGACCAGTTGTCTCCGCGACCTGAGTCTCTGATACTAGGAACAGCACAAACCATTAAGCATTTAATAACATGATTATGACAACGAGACACAGTGTGGGGAACGGAGAGGCACTTGGCAGCCTCAACAGCATGCTCCAGGCCTCGGCGAGGACCACTCCTTCCAATGAAGGGGGGTGTTGAAAATGCAGAGCAGAAAGATTGATAATTATTTGAAACAAGCTTAAACATTTGGATTGCTCCAACTGCCTTAAATCACTCTGCCATATTTATACTTGACTAGTGTTCTACATAACAACTTCCAAATCAAAGACTTTTGAAAAATTTCAATCACTGTGTTTTGAAGTGATTGAGAGCTCAGGGCGTGAGCGGTGTAGAAATAAGGCATATTAACATTATTAGCGCGACAAATTTCCTGAAGTAGTTACATTAAGAAATGATCAAGGCCTTAGCCTCTGTAAAAGGAGAGGGAGCGACTTGTGGCTCAGGCATTTGGTTTTGAAAGGATCTTAACTCTTTTGATGCTGAGAAGAGATCAGTGGTCTGAAAACTGAGAACTGCCAATGGACTGTGGTGTCAGAAGGAGATCTTTGGTCATATCGGGACTGTGGGGAAAGGGAAGATGGAAGGGAGGAAAGGTAGAAGGAAAGCAACCATAAAAGTAGTTCACATGTATATAGAGCTTAGAATATGTCAGGGGTTGTCTTAAATGCCTTACATATATGAATGTACTTACACTTATTCATCCCATGGTTACTCGATTGCATAAGGTAAATCCTACTGTTGTCCCATTTCACAAGTTAGAGGGGAACTAAAGTCCTATATATAGTGAAGAAACCACAACATAAGCCAGACTCACTCCAGAGTGCCTGCTTTTGAAAGAGGGAAGGAAAAAACATATGTCTAACCCCAGAGTGTGCCAGAAGACATTGACTCCTGAGATTTTCCTTTCATTGGATAGAGAAGAAAGCCAAGGCCCAGACGGATTGACCAAAGCCACATGGCTTGTGGGTGGCCAGCACAGGATTTTAATGCAGATCTCTTTCTGGCTCTTTCCTTCCCATTTGGGATGCTTATTAACAAGCAGGTTGCCTCATGTATAGTGAGTGTTCAGTAAATATCAGATGCTAGACTGCCATGAAAATGGGCACCCCGGCCAACAACAATTGTCCTGATTTCAGGCTATTATACAAAGAACATCTCACCAGTAGTCATGGCTCCATAGCCCTAGAGAAAGTTCAAGTGAAATGTAAACTGTTGACAGATGGAATCTCAGGAGATTCTTGCCTTGGGGTCACTCAGAAAAAGGCCTGGTTCAAACTCGAGTCACGGGTAAACTTTCCCAATGTTTCAAGAAGTGAACATTTGGGCCCCCTCCTATCAGTTCTGTGTCCTTCTGAATGCACCCCCAGAGTCCCTTTCTCTCTGTTGGGGCAAGCAGGGACAGACAGGATAGAAACCTTGTAGCCTCCACCTTAGTTCGGAGACAGCCATCAAGTATAAAAGAGAGGTTTCTTCTCTCTGACCTCTTGCTATTCCAAAGGGTTACGGTGAGACTTTTTAACACTTTAGACCACCCACTTGTAAATAACCAAGATTTAAAAAAATATTCTAGCTAGAAAAAATACAAATTCCTTGTTTTTTACACCTCCCTGTTCCTGAAGGCAGGCTGTAACCTTAAGCAAGCCTTAAACCTTAACAGAACTATTGATACTTTCCTGTATTTTCTCATTTAAACCTTACAATAGTCCTATGGAGTCAGAATTATTATCCTTATTTTACAGACTGTAAAACTGTCAACACAACTGAGCCTCACCCACATAAAGCAGACGATAATCATTGCTTCATATTATTTTTGGAGTGTTTCAATGACTGATAATCAGATTAATTCCAAATTGTGTTTCAGTTTACAAATCTAGAAAATGAAAACATTTTAGGTGATCTCTTGTTTTCTTCCCAACTCCTGCATTCTAGAATCTCTTCCAAGTTTAGGAAAAGGAAAAGAAAGAAAAGAAGAAACAGTTTTAAAGCTTCAACTGTGTGCCAGGCACTTTGTACTTCATTTTCACAAGAAACTTCATGAAAATGCTATCAGTGTGCCCTTTGGAAGGGGGAGGAGTAAAGATCACCAGGTTGAGTTGCCCAACACCATGAAGCTTGAAGTCACAGATCTGGAGCTCCAATCCTCTGAACACAGAGCCTGGAGACTTTTCTCTACTTTACAGCCAGATGGGCTCTCTCCAATAATGCCTGTCCTGTGAAAACACTTCAGAGATGGTATCTACCCCACTTTTCTGAGCCACCTACAGCTCTATTGGATTTTGGATACTTGGGAGCTCTTTGGGCAAGGCAACCTCATTATTTAAGGCTAAGATCTTGACGTTTGCCATAGACAATCATGTGTTACAAAAGTTAGCATTATGTGGTCGGCTTCTACAGAATTGGTGCCAAGGACCTCCCTGACCAACAGATGATGTGAGCTGCTTCCAATCTGAATAGTGCCCCCTGAAGCTGTTCAGTGTGGTCTTGCTACCTGCAAGGTCCTCCAAAAGACTTGGGAAATCTCCATCACAACAAACGTGTAACTACATGTTTAATGTCTGTCTTCCTTGTTGGACTCTAAGCCTCTTGAAGAAAAGGGCTGTTTTATTAGCCATAAGCATTAGTATCAACTCACCTAAAGATGGCTGAGCTGGCCAGGCCACCACTTAATAGCTCCAGAGCTCACTAGGTGAAATTAGTTTCTGTCTTTATACTGGGTGATTCTACAGCGGATCATGCCAAGGTGTGGATTTATGGAGCTTTTCTCAGAATTTTGTGTTTTTCCCCGTCGAAGATTGATATGTTCGTCCTTTGATGCACAATGTCCTTTAGGCTAGGCTGAATTAGATGAGAATGATACTAAAGTCAGCGTTGGGCAAGGGAGCTAGGTTGTGCTTGACATTGACAAGAAGTCAGGGTTGTAAAGCAAATCTTGGTGGGGGTTAGGGGGGTATTTGAGAGGGAGGAAAGAAAGGGAGACCCAGTATCTTAGCGGGTGGCCAGGACATTTGAGAGCTAGGAGAACCGAAGAACATAGTTCAGGACCAAGCCCATGAGCAGAGATTATGTGCCAAGGCACAAATTTACTTAGTATCCACTCCATGCATTTGGTCTGGGAGTACCAAGGTAAGGTGGTAACCGTCTGGGTGCTCTGACAGTTATGAGAAGCACTATTCTGCCTATCTGTCCTGTCTTTCTGCCAAATATCAGTGTGGTTGGCTGTATGTCAGTGACTGTAGTGAGATTTTATATTTGTGGCAGCTTTAAGTGACCACACTTGCAGGATTTGCCGGACTTTGATCATGTTGCCCTATGTATCACTTATGACCAGGATTCTTGGGGTGAAAATGTGATGAAGAGGCAGCGGCAATCAATTCTGAGCCCCTGAAACACATAGACACTCCCCACACCCTCCCCACCACAGGACAAATGAGATAAGGAGTGTGAAAATGCTTTGTGAACTACGAGGTGCCTCAGAGATGTGAGGGGATTTATGATGAATATCCCATGTGATCTAGACAGAGTGCTGGTTGTGACCATGTAAACAGTGCTGCTTGGACAGTCAGTCGGCTCCCGAGGCTGAGATCGTGTGAAGTCGTAGCATGGAAAAACCAAGACCAAGCCCTCGAATTTTTACCTGAGTCTAGAAACGCAGATGATATTCGACTTCATCTTTGTTTCCTTTTGAGTTTTATGAGAAAGTCTGGCTGGATAAGGGAAGAAATGCACCGGAGGAGTACTCCAATGAAGACAGCCCAAGGTTGTTTGCAAACCTCTCCTCCTCTCCCTCACCAGTCACGGCTTCAGTCCTCTCCTTCCTCAAGCCTTTTCCTTGGTGAGCTTCCTGGGTTGACTTCTGTTGAAGCTGGATGATTATTGGAGTATTGGATTCCTATAGCTCTGGACAGAGCCCAGCGCCCGCACTGCTGTTCATGTTTGATCTCCCATTCAAGTTTCCGGAAGAAGTTGGCTGAACCGAGGATCAAAGATTTCTCCATTTGCTGCTGCTTCTCCCCTCTGACAGCCTCACTGCAAGCCGTTTAGCACAGAAGCAAATTAACTCCTCAACTGATCGTTGGCTCAGAATTTCTCCCGTCCTTGCAGAAAAGGGCAGTTTAGATGGACCCAAGGTTTCAGAGAAGGGGATTTTTATTTCAGTTTGAATGTGCCTGCAGGTAAAGACATAGTTCAGTTTTCTTCCATTCCAGGGGACCCCTCGGGGGGAGCCTGTTTGCTCTCGCCAAATGATTTTGTTTGCCGGATAGAACTCCTTGGAGAGAGTTTTCCCACAAACACAGAGAACTTGGATGCTTCCCTTGGAACATCTTGGTTTCTGAAATGCTCAGATCGGAGACTTCACTGTTTTCAGCAATAACTTGGGCTCTCCAGGGAGGAGTCGTATTCCTGCACAAAGCACACAAAATCAGAGAATCTTATTTTCTGGTGCCAACACTCTACTAATTAACAGTGTCAACCTTCCCTCCTCTAGACCTCAGTTTCCTAAGTGAGGCCATCATTTAAAAGAAAAGTAATTCTCAACTGCCTACTAGGCATCTGGCTCTGTGCTGGTCTCTGTCCTCAAAAAGCTTGACCTGTAGAGCTTTCTTCCTCAGTCTTCAAGGTGCTTTGAAGTCACCCAAGGATCATGTTAAAATGCAGATTCTGATCCAGTAGTTCTGGAGCGGGGCCCGACCTTCTGCATTTCTGATAAGCTCCTGTGTGGTGCTAATGATGCTTGTCCTTCAAAGCCACTTGGAATAAGGAGGGTCTGGAGGAGGTGGAGTACTGGTGTAGACTAAGATTTTGAATACATTTTAGCACTGGTTTAAATGGAAGTCTAATATGTAACAGACAAAAGTGGAATTGTTCTTGTTGAGGGAGGGCAGCATGGTGGAATCCTTGAATATATCCAGTTCAGGCTTCCTCCTTGGCCACTGTCTCTAGCCTCCTCCACTGATGACATCCATGAGGCACCTCCGTGGTACGGCTGAGTCCACACTGGGCCTAGTTTGGAGGCCAGAGCAAGGGTTGATCTCTGGGTACATGCTGTGTTGATGAGGATAATGTGGAAAGATGTCATCTGCATTTTAACGGCCGGAAAGAACATGGCCTCTGTTTTGTGTCTCAACTTGGCTGGGTCACAGTACTCAGATATTTGCTCAAACACCAATATAGATGTCCCTGTGAAGGCTTTTTGTTTGTTTGTTTGTTTTCTTATTTTCTTTTATTTTTTTTAAGATGAGATTAACGTTTAAATCAGCAGATTTGGAGTAAAGCAGATTACCTTTCTTGCTTTGGGTGGGCCTCATCCAATCAGTTGAAGGCCTTAAGAGAAAGCAGACTGAGGTCACAGAGGAAAAGGGAATTCTGTCTTTTAGACTCAAGCTCCAATATCACCTCATCTCTGTATCTCCAGCCTGTGGGTCTGCCCTAAAGATTTTGGACTTGCCAGACCCTACAATCACATGTGCCAATGACTTAAAATCTCTCCAACTGGTTCTGGTTCTGTTTCTCTAGAGAATTCTAACTAATAAAGCCCCTTCAAGAACCAACGAGTTTATGTAAATAAAATCTTCTCTTCTGTCTTAATATCTGTGACCATTTGAGCCTGTAAATGTGTGATTTGTGATCTATGATTATTTGTGGGGCCCTTCTGGCTTGAAACTGCGGGGGTCCCACAATTAGAATGGAATGTGGGGCTTAGGCCTGGACTCAGGACATCTGGGTTGCTATCTTGACCTTACTGTTAACACACTGTGACCTGGGGCAAATTATTTCCCCTGACTGAGCCTTTGTTTCTTCCTCTATAAAATGATATGATGATCTATACCAACATTTTCTAAATGATTTTCTGAAGAATATTAGAATTCCAAATTAGTTTGGAAAATGATGCATGTATCTTCCCCTTTATTCATTTCAAAGTCCCTGAGAAGTCCCGCAGCAAAGAATTCTACTTAATTTTTTTCTCAAGCTTATTAAATCTAGTGCAGACATATTTTGATACACATAATACTGGATGGCTGTTCTCTTCAGCCCTCAGATTAGTTATTCTTTCATAGGATTCAAAGATTCAAAGACAGAAGCCAAGAAAAAATTGGTCAAAATCTTTTCCGTAATACTTAAGGGTGTGCTACTTTTACATCCTTAAAATAAGAATATTAATAGAACTTACCACACTGGGTTGTTGTAAGGATCATGTTAAATAATGCATGCAGAGCACTTAGCATAGAGCCTAGCACCTAGTAAGCAGTCAATATCTATATTTTTTTTACCTTGAGCCAAAAAGAGTCATATTTTAAGAGTTCGGTTCTAAGAGGAACTCAGGCATTCAGTCCCTCAAACCAAACCCAAACCGTTTTATGCTTAGATTATTTCACCATGGGTGAAGGGCGACTTCCAGGCATTTGAAATCACTGACGTCCCTCTGGCAATCCGAGAGCATTCTGGAGCCAAGATACTAATGATTTAAGCATTAATAAATCCAGAGATAGGTTATTCAATTTTCTTTTCAATGCAGATCATAAAAGAGGGAAGAATATTCGGGTCAAAACGTACTGAAGGCTTTACTGAATCCGAAGGCTTTGGAACATTTTCGTGGCAACTCACCAGGTCTAGGACCACGCTGCACTTCCTCAGTCCGAGGGCTTGGAGGGGGCCGTAACTTTTCTTTCTGAGCCTGAAAACACTCAAAAAGCTATGTTCTACTTGCGTAGCGCTTTTGGCCTATCCAAGGACACTCACATCTATCTTCTCTCGTCAACATCTCAAAACCCGCTGATTTACGAAGGGCAGGTAGAACTTGACTTTTCAACAAATGGGGAAACTGAGGGCCAGAAAGTTGTGCGATTTATTCAAAGTCCTAACGTGCGTTGGCCAAGGAGCCTGGACTGGAAATGCCACCTCGTGATCCTCAGTAGCAGTCTCTGCCTAGTGGACCTCACACCTGCACAGGTGACCCACACAGCAGGGACACAGCCCTGGGAGCCTAGCAGCTCCCTGTGGGATGCAGCCCATTGGTATGCAAGCTTGATGGGCTCTGGCTAATCTTGCTGAGGGAACCCTTCAATCTGAATAACAATCAACAAGATTTTAAAGAAATTTGGGCCAATTTCCTGGAAGTCTATGATTAATCTAATTGCTGGGTTTTCCTCTGTTTTTGTCTCCCACTGTTAATTTCATTTATTTTTCTCTTTCTTCCCCGACACAGACTGCCTTGTCTCTGTGCGTGGTTTTGTCACTGTTGTTATTTGTCCATACATAGTTTATCATTGGCAATGCATTCAATGGGATTGTTGTACGCTGTGTTTGGGGAAGGAGAATTTTTCAACAGAGACAACATCATGCGGCAGGAAGAAAAGCACTGGGCTGAATTTCAGAGCCCCCTTTTCAAAGCCTAGCTCTGCGGATACCTCCTCTGCCTCCCTGGCTCCTCACGGCTAAAGAGACCCTCTGCTTCTCCTGGCCCCTCTCCCCATTAAAAAATACCTGGGATTGCATAAGAAACTTGAGGGGCGGTGCCATGCTGCCAACTGTTGGCAATAAAGAAAGTAGTAAAAAAAACAAACAGATTTTGGTCGAATAGAATAGAAAATGTCTCCTTTCAGTAAGGAGATTTGGGTTTCTAGATACATCAGAGAGACAGAGGGATGGTGAACCAAATGGACAAAGGCAGTCTAGCATTCAGATCAGACAGAAGTTCTGGAATGAGTTGGAGAGAGGTTAAAAGAGTAAAGGAGAGACTTACTGCTGGCTGTGACTACACATGTTAGAAGAGCCAGAGGTGGTCAGAGAGGACTGGGGAGAGACGCAGATGTGCTAATCTATCAACCAGGTGAAACAAGAGTGAAGCAAACATTCCTTGCACCTGTTTCTGTTCCTCGGGATGTGCCCAGCCGGGAACTGCACCCAGTCACAAACTCCTAGACTCGGGAGAGCAGAGATGAATGATTGGTCTGGCAAAATAGCATCCGAACGGTTCAACTTGCTGGGTGTAGTGAGTGACATTGCTACTGAGGGTGGGGCACTAAGAGAGGAGAGTGTGAACTTGGTTCTTGGGCAGCCTGTCACACAGATGACCCCGGGGCCAGCCCTTCCCAACCGGCCACCTGTAGGCCCTACTTTATACCTCAAGCGGTTGTTCGGGAAATGTGTCATGAGGCCAGCCAAGGTCTCTGGTTTCTATTCAGTCTGAATTCTATTAGAAGATTAAAGACTGTCCTTGACTGTCTTTGAGGCCTAGAGATGTCCTTTCTCACCAACCTCCTGCCAGAAAGCTGGAGAGGTATGAAGTACTCGGTAGACAGGAGGCAGTCATAATAATGGCCCTTAATATCGGACCCTTAATGTATGCTAGGTACAAAGCTGCTTTATCTCATCGTTCCTCACCCTCACTCTTATAATAAATATATATTTTATAATATTTACTTATTTGCAAAACCCAGCTTGATTCAAAGTGAAAATATGGGCCTTTTGTTTAAAAAAATTATTGAGAATTGCAAGATGATCAGAGCAGAGCATTAAACCAAGTGTAGCACCCTTCTGAGCATGGGGCTCTGTGCGGACACAGACCTTAATGCTCATGAAGCCATCCCTGCTTATGATTATACCTGAGACACAGAGACACAGAGTAATTTCCCCAAGATGATGAAGCTAAGAAGCTGAGATTCTGACAGTGGAACCTGAACTCTTAGCCACTCTGCGAACTTGTCTCAACTCTTAGAGAGATGGTGAGCAGCAGACCCTCCAGCTTTGCCAACACTCCTCTGCCATAGACAGTTGCAGGAGAACCTGGCTGATCCCATTCAAGAGCCACAGCCTGGTCACACTGCGAGCATGCGCACACGGGAGGCTCCCGCCACTGGTTCTCACGCTCCGGGCCTGAGAAGCTCACACTCAGTCTCCAGAAGCCACACCCTCCACTAGACCCCATTGCCTCATCCGCAAGCGACAATAGCAGCAAAATCGCCAGCAACAGCAATGAACAAAGCTGTGCGCCTGGAAGTCGCTTGCTCCGTGAAACCACAGTCCTCCCCTAGACCCGATGAAGAGGCATCTCCTGGGAGGGAAACATCCACACTCACACTCCAGGCTTTGCCTCTGGGGTCCCACCTACTCTCTTTGCCCAGAGAGACAGTGACAGAGGTCTCAGAAGGTGTTCTGTCACTTCTCCGGGGCTTTTTGTCCCGGGATCCCAAGTTCTCATCTACTCTGTCTCCCAGGAGCCTAAAGCTCTCTGCGATCCACATTTCAGAGTGGCTGAGACATGGAGGGAGGCCGGGCCATGGGCTATCTCCCACTACCTCCTACCATCTGGGCATTTATACCTTCTCCTTCAGATGTGCATCGGTGAAGGCTGTCACCAGAGTAGCCCCTACCTGGACTCTGTGACACTATTTAGGGACACAGGGCACAGTCACAAATTGGGCAAGCTATAAAGGCAAGAGGCCATCAGGGAGGGCATCTTTTGTCTTGAAGAGGAGGAGTATTTGGCGGCAGTATGAGATCTTGGAGAGGGCTACTCAGACAACACGTTGGGTATGGAAAATGCATAAGCCACGGGTGAGACCGATGTGGCTCTTCCCCTGGAGTTCACAGCCTAGTGGGCAACACAGACCGCAAGTAAGTGATTTTATAAATGCATCATTGTAATTGCGAGAGGTGCCGGGAAAACACAAGATGATATGAAAGTGCACACAGATGGCCTGATCCAGTCGGAGGGGTCAGGAAGGGTCTGAAGAAATGAGAAGGAAGCAGAAACTTCCACGAGGATTAGAAGTTAGCCAGTAAATCAGGTGGCAGAGGCAGCCGGAGGGGGCCCCAGCAAAGGAAACCCCGCCCCTAAGCCAGGAATATGCCGGGTCCTTGCCCCAGGGGTGCCAGAGAGGGTCACCAGGAGAAAAGCTGCTAGGCGAGCCCCACTTTGGTTGGGAAGGGAGCAAGATAATGCGGGAGAGCCAGAAGAACCAGGAAGGGGAGGACAGAGTGAGGGAGCCGGGCCACAGGCCCATGGGGAGCCTGGGGGTACTGACGCCTCAGTTCCCAAGCCAAAGGTCAGGAGCCACCTTCAACTTGGGGAGCGGTGGGTGGTAGAGCTTCTGGATTCCCACTGAAGACAGGCTTCTCAACGGGGAATTATAACTCTAAGGGGCGAAGGCCGCACACTTTGAACTGGGCACCCCTTCGGGGCCTCTCTGCGGGAGGATAACAGTGATTCGCAGGACCAGCGTGAGGATTAAGGGCGAGACTGCTTACCGAGTGCCTAGCAGGGCGCTTAGCAGGGAGGAACCACTGGACGACATTCCCCACTACTAATGGTGCCGAGCGGAAGAAGATAAGCTTCAGACCTTGAATGGCCAAAGTCTGAAACCTGCTTGTGTCACTTTTCTGCGACCTGGGCCGACAGCGTGGCCTTTCATGGTCCCACTTTCATCATCTGTAAAATGGGGACAATAGGACTTCTTAATGCAAAGACGTGGGCACACAGTTAATAATCATCCCTTCCTCTTTATTTCCTCCGAGCTTTTTAGTCTTTGTAAATCCATCTTGTCTCAACATCTGAGGGATGAGGGTCTTTGTGCATTTTGCCAGCCTCTCACCAGGTCTTCTAACGGGCAATGGATCCAGCCTGGAGAAAAGGAGTTGCCAGGCTCACCGCCTGCAGTTTACAAAGCCCATCCATATGCTTTGCAAACCGAGAATCTCAGAACACTCTGGTAAAGGGGCCTGGAGGTCAGAGTTATCATCTGCCTTTCATGGACAAGAACCCAGAAACTCTGAGGGGACACTTCACTTCTCCAAATCATGGAATTCTGAGGCAAACTCCATACCCAAGCCCACACAGGAGAGCACGCCCATTTACCAGCTACAAACAAACAAGAAAAGAAAAGAAAAGAAAAGAAAAGAAAAGAAAAGAAAAACCAGAAAAGGCTCTTCCAGGACTCTCGGGGGGCATATCATTGGGAAAAAGTTAAATGAGGTTCCTTCAAATGATCGTTCAAAAAGAAGTTTGGGGTAGATGTGGAATGCTGGAGGCGGCAGGGTTGGGGGGAATGAGGGGGGAAGGAATGTGCCAGATTGTAACAAATTCATTGTTACGGAGTCCTTGACCTTCAGAGGAAAACCAGGTTCCTGGGAAGGCTGGAAAGGCTGGGCGTGCCTATGGGGGCAGGCAGATCCTGGAATTTTCTGCCACAAGAAGCAACAGCCAGCGGGCCCCAGACACTCCTCCCGGCACCTCCCTCCCCAACAAGAGCTGTCTTTCCAGCTAATCCCTGGGGGCCTCCGCTCACTCTCCCACCTGGGCTCCATCCAGTCCTTCTCTGCTCTTGCCAGGGGCTGGAGTGCTGGTGGCCGGCTCGGCTCGCCTCCCTTGGCCTGAGTGCGTCCTAGCCCACTCTGGATATTAGAGCATTCTCGCGTTTGAAAGGCTCCTTTATTTTTAGTGCTAAATCAACAAAGCTGTTACTGTCATTTTCCATCAGATCGTCATCTTCCACGGATTCAAAATTACACTCAGCTGCAAACTATTGACACTCCTCTTAACAAAAAAATGGTTTTAATAAATCTTTACATTAGCCTATGAGATAAAAAAAAAATCTTTACCATGAAATATACAAGTGTATAAGTGTTTTATGAAAGTTTTATTAACTTTACAAAAGAAAAATTGGCAGTGGACCATGCACATCCTGTACTCCTAACACGTGGTTATAAATTACATGTTCTTTCCAATAACATCTGAAAAAGAGACTGTAATTTAAATTTCAAAACCACTTGGCATACCTACTATATAGTGCTGACATGAAGTAAAAGGAGGAACTGGAGAGGCCCAGACAAAGAAGGGAAATATAAAGACGTCCTTAGCTAAAAAGCTGCTGATGGGTACAATCCCCCTCCAGCTGGACAGGGATCAAGTACTTGCTTGTCATATCATTCAATGCACTGTTCAATCTGGGATTCTTCCTTTCAACAAAAAGAGAACTTAAGTGCTAGTAATCATCGCTTGCAGAACTTTATCTCCCAGATACCTTCTTTATGTCAGGATTTCTCAATGACCGTTGCCGCTGGCAGAGGGATCAAAGTTGTTATTAAACACAAATGCAATCCCCAGCCCGTGCAGGAGGTGTGAGCAGTGACGGTCCCTCCCTGGGATGAAAGCCTGCCGCTGCCTTAATGATTTCTCATTTACTCTCCCCGCTTCTTAGACTTTTAAATAAAGTTCCTATGGGGTCTGTCCAATGTCGGGACTGGGGTCCAGCTTTTCTCTGCAAGTGAGTGCTTGAGTGTCAGGAACATTCTGGGACGTGAACCCAGTGGGATGCCTGGCATTTGGAGAAGCCCTCCGGAAGTGAGCAGACGGCAAGAGATCTGGCTGTAATCTGCAAAGTTTACAGGTTTGGGGAAAGCAGACGTCCGCCAGGGTCTCAGAAGCACTGAGCCTGCCTTCTAAGTAGTAACAGAGCAGAAAGACATAATCTAAAGGCAAATAAACTTGGATTCAAAATCCAGTTTCAATGGTCACATGCTGTGTGACCCTGAGCAAGTTACTTACCCTCTCTCTTCTCGTTGAGTCATATTGAGAATGTCCGAGGCAGCTTCCTTTGGTGTACAAGCTTACCTTTTCCATCGCACGAAGACGGGTCCTAGAGGACATCCCTTCCACATCCAAGGACTGAACATGGGTTGAAAATGGTTCATGAGAGGTGGAAGGGGTGGGAACACTCCACCGTGCTCCCTACAGGCATAGTCATCCAGAGCCTGAGCGTCTGCAGCTTCTTTCAAGGTCTTGAACCTTCTAGTTTGTCACTGACAAAATCTTAGCCTCTGAGAGGTGTCCCCAAGTGGGGGGCTCCAGGCCAGAAGGCCCAGCACTTGTAGCTAGAAAAATGCAGACAAGCCCTTTTAGTTGGGTGACAGGTGACACCAGAAACTGCAGCAGGGCTTCTGAGCCGAGAGGCAGGGCCCAGGTGTTGGAAGGAGCCCTCCCAATCATTTCTTTCCACAGTAGAAAGAATTTGAACTGATTTCCAGGCAGACGAGGGACAGTCTTCTGGCTGTTTTGGAAAGATCGGAAAGGCAAGAAGCCTGCTAACACACCTACCTCTCTGCCTGTCACCTCCATTCATGTGGTTGTTTGTGAACTCATTCTTAGTTGTAGGATTAGTTCGTTGAAATAAACTGAGGAAGAAAGCCCCACGCTGGAATGGCTTTGGAGAGTAGACTCTGTGGGGATCCAGGAGGACCCGTTTCCCATCACAAAAGGGAAATGTGTGCGCCTGGCAGAAAAACACAACTTTGAGCAAATAAATTATTTTCTTCCAGTTCAAAATAAGTGACGGTCCTTACAAAGTAGAACTTGCCCTCCTTCCAAATGTGTTGAAGGAAAATGACATGTCTTGGATGCGGAATTGCAAGGCCATCATGTTAATCTTGTAGGGTCCTGTGGTTCCCCGATGAGAAGGCAGACAGACGATGGGGGGTGGGGGGGGGGTGGGTGCGGCTTCACAGCACAGGGCCTGGGAGCAGCTGCGACTGTGTGGAGGTCACACTCGGGGACCAGCCGGCAGTGGCAGCCAGGGCCGCCCAAACTTCATTATGTGGGGAAAAGACACCCAGTGGCAAGATGCAGAAGATCTGAGAATCAGTGAGAAAAGTTCATTTGGATTGACGGGGACTTGATTAGTTTTAAGCCTGGTGTGAGGCTACTGCCTCCCTGACTTAGTCTTCAGAATATTAATGAATAGTTTGAGGAAAAGAGGCAGCACAGGGGACGTACCTGGGTAGGCTGTGCACCCTTCGTAAAGACAGCCCCGACAACGAGAACAACAAGAGACAGTGACGTGGAAAGAGGCTCAGGTCCGTTAAGATCTCCCTGCGCACCAGGCCCTGAGGTTAATACGCATTATATAATGTGTTCTTGGAAACACTTCTCAGAAGTAATTGTTATGCATTCTTATCTCCAGTTTGCAGATGAGAAATCCTTTCACCCACGGAGAGAAAATGAGTTGCCCAAAGGCACACGCCTGAGGTTCGTACCACATGTAACCTTCATGTTTTCCGTGGCCTGGTCAAGCTTCAACACCTGTCGTGCGTGCCTACAACCAGAGCCTCACTGGAAGTGATCCCCAGCCCTGACTGCCATCCTGTCTCCGGATTGAACTAGGCCTGGCCAGATTATCGCTGGCAGATAGGAAGAGGTTGGGCACTGGTCCAGGGATGCCCCATGGGGTAAAGCCTGGCACATAAGGATGTAGCCATCTCCCAGCCATAACGAGAATGAAGGGAGGCTGACCTAGCAGGTAGGGAGACACAGAGATGGGAAAACTGGGCGGATCGTCATTATCTGAGACACCTGTTCATGGACAGCCAGCAGGCCCTGTCACCAGCCAGCCAGCCAGGGTGGCAAGCTGGAGGGAGATGTCAGGAGGTGAGGAGATGAGTAGAACTCTTTGGTCTGAAAAAGGCCAGGCCAGGGCAAGATAGGACCTGGTAGCTGGATGGGAAAGGGGGCCTCTGTTTACTCAGCGGCAGCTAGTCTTGCACCTACTGTTTTTCCATTCTTCAAACTATATTTTGATACATGCTTAATATATTTTTTAAATTTTTTAAATGTTTATTTGTTTTGAGAGAGAGAGAGAGAGCGAGCAAACCAGGGAGGGGCAGAGAGAGAGGGAGAGAGAATCCCAAGCAGGCTCCGTGCTGTTGGCACAGAGCAGATGCGGGGCTCAGACTCACAACCACGAGATCACAACCTGAGTTGAAATCAAGAGCAGGACGTTTAACCCACCGGGCCACCCGGGCGCCCCTAATGTATTTAATATAATACATGCACTCATACTTGATTCTGTAGCAGCGTTACTATTTTCATTTTGTAGATGAGAAGTAAAGACTAGAAGGAGCTGATTTGCTCAGGGTCATGCAGCTGATCAGGACAGACTCAGGATTTGAACTCAGCTCCTCCTGGCTCTGGCGTCAGCGTGTCTTCCACCTCGCTGGGTGTCGGGCGGGAAGAAGGCGTCTGTTCCTGCCACACTCATTGGCTCATTTTAACAAGGCTCTCTGCCCTTACCTTGCTGCCCTAGGCCCTGCGTCCTCCCGTCTCAGAACTGCTTCAGCCAACAAGACCCTGCAGCCTGGGTTAGGGCAGAAAACATCGCTTTGGGCGGAAAGCCCAGGGTTCAGCTTCCCCGCGTGTGCCAAGGGCTCAGGGCTTCAGCCCTGCCGGCCTTTGCCGGCACAGACCTTGGCTCCTCTTTCTTCTGTGACTGGTCTCCGAGGGGGGATGGGAGGCAGGGAGGAGGCAGCATGGGGCATTTCCTATTAAGGAGGGCAGGAGACAGGGAACATGAGAAGGAAAGCAACCCATTGGGAGATGCTCTGGTCATGTTGAACTGTTTCTCTCCACTTTCCACTTTCTGTGTTCAACACTTGCTCTCAAGAGCATGAAATTCTGCCGGAAGCCCAATATACAAAGCATGTGAAAAAGCTACTGCTTTTGTTTGCCTGGGGGCTGGGGGGGGGGTGGCCCGAAGTCCTGACCACTGAGCCCCCCACCCTTGAACCACCTCCCGGGACCTCTGGGCCACTTTGAACCCGGTTTGAACACCATGGGTCTGCTCCATGATGTGATTCAGACTGTCCAACCGCTAGAGAATTACTGTGCAAGACAATAAAAGCCCTAATTCTGTGGGGACACCTAGGTCCCTGTAGGTGTGAGGTTAGCCCTATCTACCCTGGACACAGGTCACGCCTCTTGGAAGGCTAAGGAAAAAAAAAAAACAAAAAGTGAAATCACATTTACTGAGCACCTAGTAAGTACCAAGTAGGACAACACTTTGGAGACTTGAAGCTTCTGCGAACAGATTAGGAGATTTGTGTAGGGTTAATTCTGAACAAGACCATTTGCTACATCAGTGTCTAATTATTTTTTTTTAAGTTTATTTATTTTTGAGACAGAGAGAGACAGAGCATGAACGGGGGAGGGGCAGAGAGAGAGGGAGACACAGAATCGGAAGCAGGCTCCAGGCTCCGAGCCATCAGCCCAGAGCCCAACGCGGGGCTAGAACTCATGGACCGCGAGATCGTGACCTGAGCTGAAGTCGGACGCTTAACTGACTGAGCCACCCAGGCGCCCCCAGTGTCTAATTATTTAGCACCATTCTATCTCAATAAGTGTAGAGTTTGCCACAAAAGATGCCATTAAGGCACACACCTCCTGTCGGCTACAGAAGCCAGCACCTGGGAAAGAGCCAGGGAGTCAGAGCTAAAAGCACTGAGATGGGTTTCTGGCCCCAGCACCTGCTGGCTTTGTGACCTTGGGTAAGTGATTCAACTTACCTTCTTGATCCTCACTTTCCTGCTGGTGAAACTCCTATCTCATGTAGCTATTGTGAGAATTAAATAATGCATAAGTGTGTGTAAAATCCCAAATGCAGCCTGGCAGATGGCGTGTGCACTGTCCATAGAAGCCACCTTCTCTTGTTTCCTTCTCTCCGCTCTCCAGACAGCAAAATGAACCATTAACATTAAATAATAAGTTCCTAGGAAACTCCTATTCATCCTTCAAAACCTGAAGGAGCTGGTAGTTTTTTCAGCAAATCTTCCTTGAGTCTCCACAACAGGGCTAGCGCCCCTCCCAAGTTATTTGGGGACTGTGTACTTGCTTCTACTACTCCGTGTTGTTATTAACTTGTTGTAATTTCCTGTTTTAATGTTTGTTTCCCCCAGCAGACTGTCAGTTCCCTAGCGGGGGCTGGCACTGGGGACTCAGCCACCCACATTGACGGAGCTGCATGTATCATCCACAGCCCCTACTATCAGCCCAGCCAGCATTCCAGGGACTGGGAAAACTCTCCAAATTTGACAACCCATTTGATCTGCTGTCTGGAAAAGGCCAGCACCATGAGCTCTCTTTGGTGAAAAACAATTCTTCGGGGCCCTCCGAAAAAAATTCTGAGTCGTGTGTGTGTGTGTGTGTGTGTGTGTGTTCAAATGGAAAAACTCTGGAGCCATTGTTTTTGGCACTGAAGTTCTTGGGCTTTTAACAAGGAAGATCTTGCCCTTCCCCATGACTGCAACCAATATGATGGAAACATAATAAAACACCAAGGAAAGCTTACAGACCAGAATTATTTTTATTCCAGCTCTACTAGAGTAAAAGGATCTGCCCTGTGTCAGGAATAATCTGGAGTAATGATACGGCCTGGTGTCAGGAGTAATCAACAGAAGACTCTGAAGGAGTAAGGACTTTGAAGTCACACAGTCCAGGGGCTCCTGGGTGGCTCAGTCGGTTAAGCGTCCGACTTCGGCTCAGGTCATGATCTCGTGGTCTGTGAGTTTGAGCCCCGCATCGGGCTCTGTGCTGACAGCTCAGAGCCTGGAGCCTGTTTCAGATTCTGTGTCTCCCTCTCTCTCTGGCCCTCCCCTGTTCATGCTCTGTCTCTCTCTGTCTCAAAAATAAAATAAACGTTAAAAAAATTTTTTTTGAAGTCACACAGTCTGTGTGAGTTCAGGCTTGGGCCCCAGAACAAGTTTGCTCATCTGTAAAATGGGATGGTGCCGCCATGCCAGCTCGTGCTGGTACCCACTGTTCCTTCTCCTCTCCCTGGGGTTGGTTCACGCGTTGCCACGTCGAATTTTCTTGAACAGGTGACTTGAAGTGTGCAAGGCCCTCCGGGAGGTAGGCAACACAGCTGGGATTGGAAGTCAGGGTTCCTGGACTCAGAAGCCTGTAATGTGTCTCTTGTTATTTGGGAAGTCTGAAATTTCTTTCTTTTTTTTTTTTAAGTTTATTTATTTATTTTGAGAGAGCGAGAGAGCGTGGGGGAGGGGCAAAGAGAGAAGGAGAGAGAATCTCAGGCATGCTCTGTGCTGTCAGTCCAGAGCCTTATGTGGGGCTCAAACTCATGAACCCAGAGATCATGACCTGAGCTGAAATCAAGAGCCAGAAGATTAACTGACTGAGCCACCCAGGCACCCCGGGAAGTCTGAAATTTCTCATCTTGATTTTTGCTTTCAGCTTTGTAATAGATTTGCAGAATTCCTCCCGGCCAGTGCTCTGAGGGCGCCCGCTGGGCTCTACTTGGGCCACCCTTCTCCCCTGACAGGGTTTCGTGGGAAAAGCCTTTGGACAGAACAAGCCCAAGACACGACTTTGTCATGAGAATCTGATTTGCTTGCCACACAGAAATGGTCTCCCAAACTCATCTGCTTCCTCATCGTGCAGTGTGGGGTGCGGGGGGGAAGTTGGAAGACACATCAGACTCTGCTCTGCTGAGTGAAAAATGCAGCAGGGGGGACGGCAGCACGGGGCTTCCTCGCCGGGCAGCGCCCTCCCCCCCCCCCCCCCCCCCCCCCAGGGATTTCATTCCAGCAGCCTCTGCGGAGCCAGGAAATGAGCTCTGGATCCCAGCTGCTGCTCAGGGACACCAGGCCGCAGGGTGTGGTGGCCGCTGTGGTGTTGCCCACTTCCCCCCGCAGGAAGGAGACTCTCACTCCCTCGGAGGACACAGCTGCTGGGCTCATAGCTGCGTCCACGTCTGGGACTGTGCTCCCCTTCAGGGCACCTCCTCACCTAAGGTTGCCTCTCCCTAGAGGCACAAAACCTCAGCCTCCTTGTCCTAATTTGGGACACCTTCGAAGGGCCCCCTCAGCTCCAGAGCCCCCCAAGGGACCACAGTGGCAGAGGCCACCGTCCCACGCTGGCTTTTTCCCCTCAGTGAGTCCTTGCCCACTAATCTGATGGTCTGGACCTGCTCACCAGGAACCGGACCTAGGACCAGGCAGAATTCTGGTCTGGGGAACTGAAAAACTGACTTCTACACTCGTCGTGTTGTGTGACCTTCGGCCAGTCCCGGGTTCTCTCTGAGGCCTCAACTGTCAAATGAGCAGATTTGGTCTTCAAGTTCCCTTCAACTTGGCCTGGACTTGAGTTGTGCGAAAACATGAGCTCCGAGTAATCATGGGAGATCCGGTCTTTCCCGGTAGGGGGATCGTATATCTGTTTCCTGTGACCGTTTCAGGTGATTCTGTTGTTTGGGGTAACCGTTCACCCTCAGCTCTGTCCTGGTTTGGATGGTAAGATTTTTGGTTGTCCTACTTACAAGATACATTGGACGGGAGGAGTGGGGCTGGGGTTGAGGAAGGAAGCAGGGGGCAAAGGCACAGAGTCCCAAGTGCTGGTGCCTCTGTCTCCGGCTCTCTCTCCCGGGCCCTGCATCCCAGGCAACTCCTGGGCTTGCAGAGAAAGCAGCTTTGACTGTCTCCTCTGTGGCCCCTTGGTTCCCTGGGGCCTGCATGTGGAGGAAACTGATTATGCACTGTGAGCACAGAGGTGCAGGACGGGTGTGTGCATGTGTGTGTGGGTGGGTGGGGGGGAGGTGAAGGCACGTGGAGGGAGGTATATTTGTAAAGAAACAGGTGTGAGAATACATGCATCTGTGTGTGAGTCATACACGCAAGCATGTGGTCATCTGTGTGCATTTGCACACATGCATGGTACATCCACGTGAGAGTATGTCCTTGAATACTAATTAATATATGTATGTGTGGGACTGTATGCACAAGGGTGTGTATCGGCAGATGAGTAAATGGCCTTGAGTGTACAGAAGCATTTTGGAAATTACAAAGCGCTTAAAAATAATAGTCATGGTTCACATGTGCAGTGTGGACCCGGTGGATGGTTGTGCATATGCGTGCACACGTCCTTATGGAGGAGAAGAGCTGGGAGGGGCAGTGGTGCATGTGGGCATCCGTGGAACCCCCGCTTCAGCTCTCCCGTTCTCTGGATGAGGAAACAGGTTCGTAGAGGTGACCCGTCCGAAGTCACAAGATTACCTATAAGGTAGATTGGATTATTCTCCATTCCTCACTCCCCTCCTTCTCTGTGACTCCCAGAACAGAAGAGAGGGCGGGCTCTATTTCCCTACTCCATTGACGTTGGCCTTGACCACGTCACCTGCTTTGACCAATGGGGATGTGAGTGGAAGTGAAAGGGTGCCAGATAAAAGCCAAAATCTCAAGGGGCACTTGCACTCTGACCTTGTCTGCAAAATTTGTCCCAGGGAAGCTGCTTCCAGAAAGATGAGACACCGGGAAGCATCTGAATGCAACGTGCAGCCAGGAACCCCGCTGACCTGAGGCCTGAAGCAGGGCCGCCACCAGAGTTTATCAGCCAAATCCCACTCAATCTGCATTTATGTGAGTATGTTCACCAATGTTTGTGGAGGTTTTGAAGCATTCAGTGATGGAGACAGCTGGCTGATCTACTGGTGTGACCGGATTTTAGGGCAGAGGCCCTGTTTCTAAGTTCCCAGGATTGTCTGGGGCCGTCTGAGAGATGGTGACTCAGGTGATCCTGGGTATGGTCTGAGCTTTGGAAGTTCTAAAAAGTGCCCAAGGGATTTGAGTGTGCAGATAAATTCAGAAACACTGCCTCACACGCCTAGGGGAAGGCAACCGTGGGATGCGATGAGAGAAGTAAGTTCAGGTTTCACAAAGCTGTGACTGCCAAGCCAAAGATCTTGGCTTTATTCTGCAAGTGACATGGGGCCAATGAAGGGTTTTAAGGAGCACAAAGACATGTTTATATTCGTGTTTTAGAAGGATCACCCAGACAGTTCCAGGGCATTTTGGAAACCAGCTGGGTTTCCTGGGTTACCTAGCTGGGTTCCTGCCTTTCCTGGTAACCTCTGCTTGGTCAAATATGGGATTCAGACTTATACCTGGGCCTCAAACCCATTTCCAGAGTGGACTCAAGTGGCCCCGTAGCTGCTAATGACTGTCTTAGAAGCGGGAAAAGAAAGTCAACTTTTCCCAGCAACGGGGGGACATAGGCCTCACCATCTCCCACTTGGATAGCCCAACCCCATCACCTCTCTGCCCCCTTCCCGTGCCTTCTTCCGCCATGTAGAGCCCAGCTAATCTTGCTACTGCTCAGCTTGTGGGCCGGTCCCAGCTGCGGCAGCCTCTAGGGTAGGGTCCAACCTCTTTCCTGGGGGTCAAGGCCCCTCCTATTTCAACCCAGGTCTGCCTTTCCAGCTTCTTTTCTTCAACAGCTCTTCAGGGGCCTTAACATGAACTTGCACACATCTGCAATCACCTTCCTCCATGCCTTCGAAAACACACCGGTCTGTCTGCCCGGCAGTGTTCCCCCTGCCTTCTCCTCCTGTCGGAATCACACCATACCTTCACAGCTCTGCTTAGGGGTTCTGTCCTCTTAGAAATATTCCTGGACTCCCACAACCCCAGACAGAATGGCTGCTTACTTCCTCGGAGCCCTAAAGTCTGTCCCTTGTTCCCCCCTTGTTTTCCATGAAGCTTATTGACCCCCATGTCTCATTCAGCTTTTGTGAGAATCTGGAGATCAGGAATCTCAGTCTTTACGTCTCCAGCACATTTGCCCCTAGCACCGCCGGACAGGCAGGGGCTGGGGGTCTAGGTTAGCATTTGCTGCATTTGACCGAAGTCCTTGCCGCGCATCTGGGCTGCAAGGACAGCAAGCACAGTAGAGCTGGCTCTGTGCCCTGGAGAAAATTTCCAGAAGAGGCATCCTCTTATGCCTCTCCCACCCCCAGCTTCTCAAGGATGCTCAGCCTTTGCCCTCCCTTGGGCTCAGAGACAAATACATCTCCTGGAATGTTTTTGCCCTCCATTATCAGGACAAGAGCTAGGCCATTGACAGCTCTCTGGTCCACAAGCCCAAGTGCCCTGGAAGGTCACGGGCTTTATCTTGTTTATGTCTGTGACTTTCCTGAGGCTCCTCGCTTCTTGACAGTGTCACAGAGCAGGCCTGTTGCCTGGGATGTGTCTGGAAAATGGCCCAACTCACTCCTTCAGGGGCAGGGGAGAGAAGCCAGTCATTGGTGCTGGTGGGAATGGCAGGCCAGCCCATGGTCAATCTGTTTTCTAACTTGAAGGCTGGATCTGAATCTGAGTGTGGGCACAAGGCACGGAATTGAAGTTAAAATGGAGCAGGAATAGAACTAAGCCATCATCCACCCTGTTTCTTCTTTGATCACCTATAAGGACTAGCTCTGAAAAATTTAGGTACTTGGTGGAGGTAGAAAGGGAAGGGAAGAAAATGAAAAGGAAGGGAAGCAAGTGTTAAGAATCCCTGTTGTGGGCCTCACACCAGAGAAAGTAGCAAGTGCAAAGGTCCTGAGGTAGAAACATGCTAAATGTGTTCTAGGAATGCAAAGGAACCTATGATGCTATAGTGGGTTGGGCAAGAGGAAATGTGTTAGAAATTGAAGTGAGGAAAATAAAAGAAAATAAGCTTATTCAAGCCATTATAAAGGTTGTGGCTTTTGCTGTGAGTGGGCAAATGCATGATCTGATTGACTTTCCTAAAGGATCATTCTGGCTGCTTTGGGGAACACAGATATCCCTTTCCTCCAAAGTGGGCCCCTTGTTGTCTTGTGTTCACTAATCTCTAGCAACTAGCGTGGGGCCTCTCACAGAGCAAGCAGTCAATAAATAGTTCTTGAATGTTTTGGCCAGAATTCAGTTCCCAGCCTTTACTTCTGCTCCTGGTGAGTTGTGAGGACATTGCAACTGTCACCCAGAGAGATACTTTGTCTTAGCGGCATGTCAGGAGCTTCTTCTCTTGCGGGCCCTGTTCTCCAGATGTCTTATGGGTAGGAGCTGGCATATGGTACCTTCTACAGCTGGCAAAAGCACAGCTGGATGCGACGCTGTGCACATCTGGTACCCACATGTCTAACTGTGGACTCGAGAGTCAGCCAGATATCTGTGAATGTGTTGTAGACAAGCAGGAAAAACGGGAGGTCCTAAGTGCTAGCAGTAGGTGGCAAGGGCAAGGCTTTCAGGACAGTCTGTGGCCATTTTCCACGAGTAATCTGGTTCCCTCTGTCATGACCAATAGGGCTTCAAGTCCAGGGACTCCTTAGGTCCCCGAAACACCAGCTCAAGTATTACAGGTGATAAGGTCCTGGGTGGCTACTTTCCTCAGCCTCAGTGTCCTTATCTGTAAAATGGGATCTACTGAGCTGGAAGACCTTTAAAATCTTTCGGCCAAAGGGCTTCATGGCACAATTGGACATACGTATTGGATGGATCTTTCCTTTCTCTGGGGCTCTGTTCACTGCAACATAGGGGTGCTTGCAAGAGGATTTCTTCATGAGAACCCCTATGCAGGTGGGGGTGTGTGTCTCCCTCTGAAACTCCAGCCAGCCCCATTCTCTGCCTGGGAATAGACTATGTGTGCTTTGCCCTTCAGTTGGTTTGGAAAAAAAGTGTGACTTCTTTTTTTGTGTTTTCTTCTACATCTTTCCACTTTACTGATGAGGAGGCCACTTTCTTGAATGAAAGTGGAGACTCTTCAGCACAATTAATACTATAATTTTAAAATGAAACATTATCAAAGCTATTTTTCCCCCTAACTACTATTCAATTATAGGCATTGGAGAATTTGCAGGGGCCTATTTTAAGCACTGGAATCTCCAGTGCATTTTAGAGCCGTGCTTTAAAAGACACGGGCAACTGTGAAAACCCCAGATGTTTTCTCAATGCTTCCAGCATCTCTGAGCAGAGTGGGGAGAGAAAGTGTCAGTCAGCCCCCTCTGGGAAAGTGAAATTTGGATTGAAATTCCTCAAGCTGCTTTGTTATGAACATTCTCAGGGAAAAAAAAAAAAAAAAAAAAAAAAAAAAAGGTGTTTCCCTCCTGGGAAAGGAGTCTGGAAAATCCTGATCCTAAGGAGGAAACCTTCTGGGGAGTAGGAGAGAGGGATGGAAGGCTGGAAGGAAGCTTGCCTTTGACCTCACACTGACCCAGACTAGAGTTTCCCTTAGTCGTGTCATTTAACTCTCATCGGCGGAGTCAGGTGGTATCCTCCCTGCTTTGCAGATGCAGAAAGCGGGGCCACCTAGGAAGGAACGAAGCCCGGACTTGGACCCAGGCTGGTGGCCTCTTCCCTTCCCTGGCCTGTCCAGGCGGCATGCAGAGTGGTTATACCACCATCTCTGGAGCTGGACTGCCACACATTCAGTTTCTAGACCTTGGGCAAGTGCCTTAACCTCTCTGTGCCAGTTTCCTCATCTGAAGTGGGGCTCATAACTGTAGCCGCCTCAAAGGATTGTGGTAAGGATTAACAGTTAATAGGCAGAAAACCTCAGGAATGGTAGGTGATGCATGCTTGGCACAGGGTAAGAGCTATAAAAATGAGCTCTTGTCCTGATCACCCTGACACAAACTGGAGTTGTTAGCCTGGGAATATGCAGAAATAGCAGAACTGTCCTCCCCTCCTCTCCTGTGCTCCGCTGCCCGAGCTCCCCTGAGATCTGAGATCGGATTGCTCTGAGGTCTCCTGTGCTGCTGCATCTACCTCGATATTCCACTCCCCTCCTCCACGACCTGTGGCCTGGTCTCCCTGCTCTGCACTTGTTCCCTGTATCTTTCAACCCTGAGCATGAGCTTGGGAAACCACGGTGGATTCAATCACCCAACTTGCCACTGAACATCTATGTTGACTGTGACCAAGTCTCCTGAGATTTCAAAGTCTTGATTTTTCCATCTGCACAATGGAAGTAATAGCATTGCCCCTCTCATAGGACTGCTACGATCATTAAATGCCATTAACGTTTGCAAAGGTCTTGGGTGATTAATGATGATTGTTCTGTTTCAGCAATTGTTATTATTAATCAGTGCTTAAAATGCCCAATTTTCTTTTCCTTTTCAAAACTCTAGTCACCATTCTGTTTTTATTTTGTTTTAATGTTTATTTATTTATTTTGAGAGCGAGAGAGAGAGAGACAGAGTATGTGAGTGCAAGCAGGGAAGGGGCAGAGAGAGAGGGAGAGAGAGAATCCCAAGCAGGCTCCACACTCAGCATGAAGCCTAGCATGGGGCTCGATCTCATGACCAAGAGATCACGACTGAGCCAAAATGAAGAGTCAGACTCTTAACCACCTAACCCACTGAGCCACCCAGGCACCTCATCTAATCATCCTTTTAAGATCCAGCTAAAATTCTACATCCCATCCCATCCACCATGCAGCTTTCCCAGAATTAATCTTCTCTTTCCCTTAAATTCCCTGGGACAACATGCATCAGAGACCACAGGCCTACAGACTAGATTCTACCCTTCTTTCTGCTTCCAGGGGAGGACCTGCTCGTGTCCATCTGTGAGCAGGCTTCAGCTTTCCCTGTGGTGCTTGAATCAACCAAGAGGTAGTTGTCTTATTTCTTGTGGGTATAGTTGTCTTGGATCCTCAGTCCTAAAGAAATATAACTTTGGGGGTGCCTGAGTGGCTCAGTTGGTTGGGCGTCTGATTCTTGATTTTGGCTCGGGTCATGATCCCAGGGTCATGGGGTCTCACGCTGAGCATAGAGCCTACTTGGTATTCTCTCTCTCCCTCTGTCTCCCTCTATCCCTCTCCCCGGTTTGCAGTCTGTCTAAAATAAGAAAAAAGAAACAAAAATAAAAAAGAAATAGGGGTACCTGGGTGGCTCAATCGGTTAAGCATCCAACTTAGTCTCAGGTCATGATCTCACAGTTCGTGGGCTCAAGCCCTGGGTCTGCTTCAGATTCTGTGTCTCCCTTTCTCTCTCTCTCTCTGTCCCTCCTGCGCTTCTGTGCTCTCTCTCTCTCAAAAATAAATAAAACATTAAAAAAGTTTTAAATAATAAAAAAAAGAAAAAATATAACTTTAGAGGGGAGGGAATCAAGGACGATTGAACCAAAATCTCTGTTGTACTGGGAAGGCGCAGAAGTCCAGAAACAAAAATGATTTTCAAACCACAGGAGATCAGCACAGCAGAGGAGAAAGAGCAGAGGAGGTGGAATCAGAGAGCAATCCTCAAGTTTGAGCTCCTCTCTGAACCACTATGACTTTTAACCTCTCTGGACCTTGGCTTTGACCACTGTTGAATGGGTACAAGAACACTTATCTCACAGACCGTTAGATATAAAGGAGCTGACATCGAGTTTCTAGCCCATAGTGCCATAACTATTCTCATTACCCCACAGGGCTATGGTGTAATAAATGAGCTCATTTTCTCTCCACTGCGCCTCCCTGACTCGTTTTTCCCTGAACAACTGCCTCCCAGTGATGCTCTTTGGGGGCACGGAGAGCCAGTTCCCACCCACAGCCCCGGTGGTTGTCTGGCGCCTGAACCCTGACCCCAGCCCCAGCCCCGTGAGGTTGAGATGTTCAGTGGCAAAGCCCGTGCTGGGCTCTGTGGCAACGCCATATCTACGCCCCTCGGGTTTGGTTCTTAACTTCGTCACAGAGAGGATAGGATACTCCAGGTCGACACAGTGTCATTACAAACAAACCGAAAATGTCTTACCCTGGGTGTTCTCTTAACTTTAACAGTCACCAACCACTCCACACCCAGGGTGGAGGCCAGGCGGAATGCTCTCTTGGAAGCCTTGTTTTCCAAAGCCCTGTATTGTCAGAGCTTGGCTGGAAAATCCAGTGGCTGTGGCTAAAGGAAAATCTCCAAGTTCACTTTCCCTTTCTTTTCCTGGGTGTGCATAAATGTGGCGCCTTCTCACTCACCGCCTTCCTTGTCCTCAAGACCCACATTTGGGGGAGGTGTCGACCACAGGTGGGTAGAATCAACCAGCCTGGCACTCCTCCCCTTGGCAGGGATTTGAGGCCCTCTAGGCTGGCAGGGTTTCAGCATCCCAGAGTCTAAATGTCCACCCAAATGCAGTTGGCAGGTTCCAGAACCTATATTTGACTCCTCCAAGTCTGGCACGTGCCAAGAGAGAAATCTGGACTTGCTTGCAAATGCTTGAGCTTTGATGATATCTGCGAAAAAAGTAAGTCTCTTCAGGAACATTTCTGAGTGGCAGCTATAAATGAGGGGCCACTGGACATAATTTGTTTATTCCACAGACAGTCCAGGTCCCCTGTTGGGCATCCACTCAGGCTCAGAAGCAAATCTGTGACGGTATCAGTCAGAAGACTTTGATTGTCAGCAATAAAACCGAGTTTTGCTGGTATGAGTGTAAGGGGATTTCTTGAAAGGATAAATCCTTAATGAATCCGTGGGAAATTTGGAGAACCAGTCTCAGAAGAAGAAAAAATGCAGAATTAGGAACTACCAGGAATTCCTCTAGGCAGGAGCAATCAGATGGAGTTGCTGTGAGAATAAGTGAGCTCTGACTGCCTGTTTCGTCTTTCTATCATTTGCTCGAAAACCAGACACTCCGATCGTCAACTGTGGCCACTTACTTACCCCTGGGTTTGGCTGGGAAGATCTCAGGGA
Organism: Panthera pardus; assembly: GCF_024362965.1. Lineage (NCBI taxonomy): Eukaryota > Metazoa > Chordata > Mammalia > Carnivora > Felidae > Panthera > Panthera pardus. The sequence goes on from NW_026526677.1 coordinate 43,491,362, forward strand.
CCCCTTTGGTTTCCAAGGTGGAGGATAAAGCATCTGAATTTACCTTTCCGTCCATATTGTAAATAACAGGGATAAAGTAATTTCTCCAAAATATCAGGATCCTGGTTGGCATGAGGAATGAAGGAAACTTTATAGCCAAGGACAAACAAACAAACAAACACAAAATCCCAAAACACCTCTACCTTTGTTTTCACAGTTTAGAATGAGGGGTGTGTGGGAGGGGTGGGGGTTGCTTTGCACACCCAGTCCTTCCACGAACAGTTTCTGACCATCTACACTATGTTCATTCCTGGGGATGTCAGGATGGAGAAACTGACCACGTAGTGGGAGAGAGAGACACCTCAACAGATACGTACGGGGCAATATGGCAGGACACACACGTACACGGGGCTACGGAGACACATCCCTGTTCTTCCTGATAAGATCCAGCAAGACTTCCCAGAGGAAGTGACACAGGCCAGATCTTTTAGCTTTAGAACAATGGAAATAGAGACAGCTCTTTTGTGATGCTAAACAGTTCTATATCTTCCGGTTCATTCATAAATTCATTCAACAAACATTCATTAGGCACCTAGAGTATACGAGACTGAGTCTGGTTGAAAAAATAGCTACCACGCACCTACAAGAGCCAGTAGGCAAGAAGTGGTAGACTTTTCCTGAGTGATTTTCTCCCGATATGTGTGCATCCCACTGACCGAGGTCTGGTCCACTCCAACCCCAGGTCTGGCCACCCAGCGTGGAAGAGATGAACCAGCCTGGGAGCCACAGGAACTCCCACTGTCTCCCCTCCCCAGCTGGATTTGGGGATACCTTGTCCTTCTTTCCACAAAACTGTTCCCTCCTCTCACCTTGCCCCATGGCCAGGATGAGGCCTGCAGGGGCACAGGGCGGGGTGAGGCGGGGAAGGCAGACCCTGTGTCCCTCCCCTTTACTGAGCCCCCAGCCTCAACACAGACCTGTTGGCCGTATTCTGAGATTTGGGCCTGTCCAGGTGGGCTCAGAGGACCTGAACCCTCACCCCAGCTCTGGACATCTGGACATCTGGAGGACCTGGACAAATTCCTCCTCTCTGGCTCCCTCTCTCCCATCCGAGGACCGAGAGAGGAGACCCACGACTGCTCAGAAACTTCCCATCTCTTGGATCCCTTTGAACCTGCCTTCTCCTCCTCTCTCATGCCATCCCGGACTGTCTTCCTCTCTGACACCCCTGCTCTCTCTGCTGCCCTGGGAGTCCGAGCCAGGTCTCCCTTGACAGCCACCGAGCTTACTTCTCAAGCCCGGAGACCCCGTGTCAGCGTCCCCACACGAGGCCTGGGCTTCCATCTGGGATTCAGGGAAGGAGCAAAGGCAGGGACTGGCACCCCCACCCTCTTCTCACCCCACACAAACGTGTCTTGTCTCCCCTGCAGCAAAAACCTTTAGAAAACTTCAGAAGAGGTAGGTTCAAGGATGGGTCGGAAACGAAGCAAGTCAGAGGGGAAGCCTGCAGAGGCTGAACCGCATCCTCTGCTCCCTGGCCCCGCGGAGACCCCTCTGAGCATTTGGCCCTGCTGGGGATGTTTGAAAGAACTCTTCTCGGCCCCACCTTGGCAGAAACCCTCTCCTCTCCGTGCTCTCTTCCTCTGTTGTGACAGATTCTGCTCTCATACCTCTGGTACCCAGCTCCCAAAGAAGAAAACAGATCACCCATCACTGGGTAATTATAGAGCAACTGAAAGGCCATTTAGCTACTGTGTGATAAGCAATAGACTATTTTAATAATAACCAATTACCATACATTATACTATATCATTTGGCATTTGATGAACTACTGGGGTCTCACCTGTTCCTTCCCGCACTGAGTGTTTCACGGCTGTTCACACCTTCCCCAACAGAAGTTGTGTCAGTTTCTTTTTTTTTTTTTTTTTTTAATTTTTTTTCAACGTTTTTTATTTATTTTTGGACAGAGAGAGACAGAGCATGAACGGGGGAGGGGCAGAGAGAGAGGGAGACACAGAATCGGAAACAGGCTCCAGGCTCCGAGCCATCAGCCCAGAGCCTGACACGGGGCTCGAACTCACGGACCGCGAGATCGTGACCTGGCTGAAGTCGGACGCTTAACCGACTGCGCCACCCAGGCGCCCCTGTCAGTTTCTAATCGAAGCACTATTTTTAGGAAATAGTTAGGGAAAGTTTGTGGAGGTGGCGCAAATTACATCATGCCAAGTGGAGGGACGCGTTCTGCCAAGTGTCTCTCCTGACGGCTCTGCCATTTTGTCGCACTTGGCAGGATGGAGAGAGATTTGTTTCGTGTCAGCCTTTCGGCATTAAAGGAGTGTAAATGGAGGCCCACCGTCCCTGCAGACATGGGGGCGATCTGACCAGATGCCCACTCTCTGTGGCTGGCCACTCCTTCCCGAGCTGAGATGCATCCTGCCAGTTGAGCAGGATGTCCTGGGGCTGAACGTCCTGCTACGAGGTTTGCCGTGGATGCTAGAGGAGACCCTGCCCGGGGCACGGTGGCTCTACCAGGGGCGGGGTGGGGGGGGGGATGATCCTTAACCCTTAAGATCTGCCCAGCCCATTCTGAGCCCATCTGGCTGGGCTGCCCCCTTTACATCAACTCATTAAAACACTTCCCTAGGGCATAAGCCTTTCAAGGGGAATGGCCAGGCTAGGGTTGGGTCCCGTGTCATCCCTGCAGTCATGTGTCCGCTGATTTATTTATTTTCATGATCTGGCCCATGCAGAGGCTTAGTTCTGGATCTTTGCTTCCCAAGAAGAAATCTGGGAATTTTTTTTTTTTTTTTTTTTTTTTTTTTTTTTTTTTTAAGTATGGGTATGACAAAGGACCAAGGAACCTTTGGGCTGATGTTAAGGCTGTATTATTTTTTTCAGCTACTGTGCGCTCTTGGTTTTCTTGGTTTTCCCTGAAATCTTCGTAAAATTTTTCAACCCTTTCTCTCTCTCTCTCTCTCTCTCTCACACACACACACACACACACACACACACACACACATCTACATTCAGTCATCAGTAGACCCCCCGTTACCCAATTTCGAGATTTATAGAGTTGTAGTAGTTTCTGTTTGGAACAGTCCTATGGGATCTCACACATCACGCTTCTGCCCTCACAAAGCAGACATGGTCCAATCCATCAGATGCTATCTTCATTGCCATGCATTATCACTTTGACCTTGTCCACTCTACTACCCAGACCTCCCTTGTCCCTTACCTGGATTATGCAATAGTCCCGTAACTAGTTTCCCTGCCCCACCTTCCCCTCCTACGGTCTATTCTCAATACACCAGCTAGAGAGATTTGCTAAAACTTTACTTGGATCATGTCATTCCTCTGCCCGAATGTTCCCATGGCTTTTCATCTCCTTCAGAAGAAATATTAAATGAATATTTAAACATCTTAGAATAAAAAATTAAGTCAAAACTTTTACAAACTATAAAACTCCAGATGATCTGCTACCCCCACCGCTATCCTATTACTCCACTCTGTTTATCTTGTACTAGTGCACTTTGCATATTCTGTTCCAGCCACACTGACCCATTTGCAATTCCCTTGGACACAATGTGACAGTTTTATTTCTGAAAAAAATCCTTAAATCGTCAGTGATGACTTTAATAAAGTAAATCAAATGAGCTTTATTCTAACCATAAGTTATTTTTTTAATGTTTATTTATTTTTGAGAAAGGGAGAGACAGAGTGAAAGCTGGGGAGGGGCAGAGAGAGAGAGAGAGAGAGGGAGGCACAGAATCCGAAGCAGGCTCCAGGCTCCGAGCTGTGGGCCCAGAGCCTGACGCGGGGCTTGAACTCGCGGACTGTGAGATCATGACCTGAGCTGAAGTCGGAAGCTCAACCAGCTGAGCCACCCAGGCGCCCCCCCCAAAGTTATTTTTTAAGCGATCTTTAAAATCGTGTAGAATTTAGACTAACCTTCTGAGTCTTCGAGGTGTTTTAGGCAGGGATCTCATAGGTGTTTTAGGCAGGGATCTCAAACTGAGATCTAGCAGGAAACAAGGATCTTAGACTAAGAAGGCAGAGAGCCACCTCATATACTATGAAAACACCAAGTGCTTCCAAACTGAATAGTGGCCTGAACTCAGAAGCCAGGGAGACATCTGGACCCAAGCAGCTGAGCGTTTGTGTGGGGGGGTGGATGGGGAAAGTGCAAGTTAAATATTTCTTGCCCCAATTAGGATGACTCAGGAACAGGAAAAGATGGAGACTAAAGATAGGACAAGAGTGGGCCTCGAGGGGGAGGTAGAGACCCCGGAAGGAAATGACCAAGGGGGCAGAGCTGGAAATAGGAGCAAATGACTGCAAGGTGGAGACCGTAGAGACAGGGCTTCTCATTTTCTTGGGGAAAGGACCTACTCCAGCTGAAAACCAAGACAAAGTGCACAGTAACTGAAAAAAATAATACAGCCTTAACATCAGCCCAAAGGCTCCTTGGTCGTTTGTCATACCCATACTTAAAAAAAAAAAAAAAAAAAAAAAGAAGATCACAACCAGATGTATCTTCATTTTTAGCAAGTGTTAGCTACCATGCTAAGCTCAGTGAAAGATCCAGAGGAGTATCTATCTCTCCCTTTTAGCAGCTTACAATCCAATAAGAAAGGGAAAACACACATGTATGAATTGTTAAGAAAGGGAAATTATGAATTATTTAAATATGATCAGGTAATAGCTGGATGTACTGGCAAGAACATGTGTTAGGAGTCAAAGAGACCTAGATTTGGATCCTGGCTCTCCCACTGACAAGACGTACCTTCTGTAAGTTTCTTAAACCCTTTAGACCCCAGATTCCTCATCTTAATATGGGAATAATAACTACCCCCTCGGGTTGGCACAGAGTAAGCGTTAAGTGTGGGTCCTTCTTTACAATGCAAGGTCATGCATGACTGATGGCCAAGACAAATAAAACCATGAAAAAGATCTTCTAGGAGTTCAGAGGAAGGAGGGTTCAAGATCCCAGGGTAACGAAAGACTTAGGTAAGTCTCTCAGGGAGCAGCTAGGCTTTAAACCACCTGTGATGGTACATTTTATATAAAGATTCACCTGGGCCAAGGGTGCCCACATATTTGTTTAAACATTATTGTGGGTGTTTCTTTGAGTGTATTTTTGGATGAGATTAACATTGAAATCAGTAGACTGACTTAACCAAATTGCTCTCCCTGGTATGTACGGGTGGGCCTCACTTAATCAATTGAAGGCTCAGAACTAAAAGCCTGATCCTGCCTTGAGTAAGAGAGAATTTCTCCTGCCTGAATGCCTTCCAACTGGGACATACCTTTTTCTTGCCTTCAGACTAAAACTGCACCATTGGCTCTCCTGGGTCTCCAGCTCACCAACTCACCCTAAAGATATTGGAACTTGCCGGCCTCCATAGCTACATGAGTCCATTTCTTATAATAAACCTCTTTACATATATGTGTGTCTATGTGTATTATATATATGCACATACACATCCTACTGGTCCCATTTCTCTGGAGAACTCAAATATACACCCTTATGGATGGGTTAGGTGTAGACAGAGGTGGGGGAAGGGGGAGGGTGAAGCCAAAGGGAAGAGGAAACAAAAATCAAGTGGGTGTTTTCGTGAAAACTAAAGAGACCTGACTGAGTAATGTTAGCCAACGTTTACTGAGCACATAATATGTGCCAGGTTCTGCCACACTTGCATTGGCTCATGTAACCCTCTTAACAGCCTGCTGAGGTCAGTACAGACACTATCCCCATTTTACAGATGGAGAAGGCTGGTCACAGAGAAGAATGAGGCCCCACATCGAGCAAGCAGCAAGATCAGAGTTCAGACCCTGGTAACTTGACTCTGGGGCCTATGCTCTTTCTCTCTATACAGGTCCGTGTTTGATAAGGTTGAGTGGATAAAACTGGACACACCTGCTACAAACACAGATGAGGCTTGGGTGCAGTACTAAGAAGGTTAGGAAACTGCAGATCGTAGGCTCAACATCCTCACCTAGTTGAGAAGCAAAGTGGAGTTGAAAAATGGGAGACAGCTTGCCCGCCTCGCCGTGGCCAAGTGGTAGGTAGAACCTGACCGCGGATCTCCTTTCAGCTGTGTCAGCACTTGACTCGCCTCGGGCAGCGACCCTGCTCCTTCTGGAGCCTCACGTGATGCGTATCTCTGCCGGGACTGGGCATCTCCGGGGACGTCGCCTCTGAGGGTCCCTCCAGCCCAGCCTCTCCCTTGGGAAGTCAAGAGGAGAGCTGAGCTTCTCGGTCACCCGCGATCAGCCTGTGACTGCACAGCACAGCTCCCTCTCCTTCCCCTGGTTGCCTTCTCTTGCTCGTGGACCTCTCCCTCTCTGAGACCCACTGCCCACTCTGGCTCAGTCCCAACCCCCGTGGTCCCAGTCTTTCCCCAAAAAGGGTCCCAGATACCAATTACGGGGCAGCTCCAAACAAGGCTCAGCAGCCAGGCCGATCCTCAGCTAGAGATACTTTAAGTAGCTATTGTTGGGGACATGAGGTGACTTAGCATGGCCTTCACAACTACAGCCTGACACTAACCTCAGGGCCCAGCACAAACTGGTTCCAGTGGCCATGACCTGTGCCTGACTCACTGACCGTTTCCCTCCAGGCCCGGGGGCAGATGGTCGGTTCCAGTGCTCCATTTCCTGTGTGGTCTTCAGTCAAAGCAAAGTATATTCCTGCCTGCTCTCGACCTGGGTGCCCAGAGGCTCATCTGTGGGAGGCTCTTCAGTCCTGACGATGACTCCGACACAGTCTCTGAGTCACTCTGGGAAAGGAACAGTCCAATAAGCAAAAACATGGCGGCCACTCAATCACTCAGCAATACCGCTTGCCCACTTACTTTGTGTCAGACTCTGGTGACACAACAATGAAAAAAACAGTCGAGCGCCTGCCCTCCTGGAGCTGAGTGTGAGATCCACCACGGACAAATCAGGGATCATGTTCCAGAGGGCAAGTGCTACCCTAGGGGACATCCAGTTTGGGGACAGAGAGGAAAACACGGCAAGGGCATTTAAACTTGACCTGGCCTTTAGAACAGGGGCAGGGCCATCTGAGACTGGCTGTCCACAGCAGCGATGCCTGAGCTGGGGAATAAACAGGAGCTCGCCAGGCAAAGGCAACTGGGAGTCGATGTGAATGGGAGGCGATAGGGAGGGGTGGGGCTCTGGGTGGAGGAGTGGGGCTAATGGCCAAGTGAGAGATCCGTATATTCCTAGTATGATGACCGGGGGAAGCTTGTGGTCACGTGGATTTAAGTTGTGTTTTGTCCGTGGAACAAAACTTCCCAGGGGTGGAGACCAGTGAGGGTGGAGGTTCTACCCAAGGCTGGAATATAGAGAACCTTGCAAGTCATTTTAGGGAGTTTGGCACTTATGGTGTGGCCTTGGGGGGAGCCACTGAAAACTCCTAATGGAGGAATGACATGGACAGCGTTGCCAGTTGGACAAGGAAGCAAGTATGATAACGGGGCTGTGGGCGGTGCGCTGGGTCGTGAGAGGAGGGGTGATGCGCTCTGCCTGGCTCAGGAGCCAGACCAGACATTCGTCCTTGGGACCCAAGGCCTCCCTCTGGATGCATTTCTGATTTGGGCTCCAGAAGCCAGCCCAGACTGCCAGGCCTCCTCTGAGCCTGACCACCCGCCCCACTGACTGAACTTCTGGCAGCTTTCAAACCTATCACAGAACTGCTCCCGGTCCTGCCCACTCCTGCCTCTGGCAGCTGGCGTGAGCATCACTTCCGCCTCTCCCTCGGCTCCACCTTCCCAGAGAGATGCCTGCTCCCCACCGTTGCCGGGGGCGGGGGGGGCACTTCCAGGACCCAGGCCCTTCGACACCTGCTTCATTCTGCAGCGTCTGGTCTCTAGCTTCTCACACTACAGCTGCAACTATAGCTCGTGTAAGTAATTCAAACCAGGAAAGAGGCACAGGAAAGATGCCCTGAGGACATCCCTCTCACCCTGACCTCTGAGGGGTCTGGCTGAGTAGCTTTGGTGGCCTTGAACAAGTGATTAAGCCTCTCTGTCCTTAATTCCCTCATCTCTAAATGGGTATAATAACAAGGCCTAATACACAGGGTGGCTGCAAAGACCCAATGACCTAACACACATAAAGCACTTTAAATTTTTTTTTTATTTTTTAAAGTATTTATTTACTTTGAGAGAGAGAGAGAAAGAGAGAGAGAGAGACAGAGCATGAGCAGGGGAGGGGCAGAGAGAGAGGGAGACACAGAATCTGAAGCAGGTTCCAGGCTCCGAGCTGTCAGCACAGGGCCCGATGCGGTGCTCGAACTCATGCACCGTGAGATCATGACCTGAGCTGAAGTCGGATGCCCAACCGACTGAGCCACCCAGGCGCCCCACACATAAAGCACTTTAAAAAGCACCTGACCCATAGAGGGTTAGTCTTCCTGGTAACTAAGAGCAGCCCCCTCCTATGAGGTAATGCAGAGAACAGAAGAGGGCAGGGGTCAGCAAGTCAGGAAAGGGAAAATTGGTGGAATTTCCCTCAAATACACAAAACCACAAAATGTCTCCCAAGCAGAGCAAAAATTCTTAAAGAGAAAATGCTTCCATACCCAGGGCAGCTGCTCTGTTGGTCCATTACTGTCAGCTTCTGAATTTTCCCGAATCCCCAGGACTCCCTCCCTTTGAACAGTCAGTGGCAGAGGAAAACAGCGTGGCCTTTGGATTCAGACCAAACTGAGTTTGAGCACCCATTTCTGCCACGTCCTGGCTATGTGACTTTGGGAACCTCACTCAGACTTTGTGACCCTCAAGATTCTTCTCTGTAAAACGGGGTACCACCCCACCAACCTGGAAGTGCAGGGATGAGGAGAAAGGAGAGGATTGCTAACTGACCTGGTGAGATGTGGTATTCCAGTCAGAGGACTTGCCTTCCTCTCGGATTCACACTGACCCACGTACTTAAGAGAAGTATCCCGCAAGCAGGAGGAAAACAGATGCCCGCGGCACAGGAAGAGGTGAGAGCTTTTACAGGGAGGGCACCGAGGATGCCTTCTGTTCCCTCTCAGGCTTCTCCTCTCTGAGGTTCTCAGCCCACTCCTTGGAGGATCTGGGGAGTCGTTATTTTCCGAGCTGAGCCCTTTCCAGGATGGCGAGGGTCAAAGGGACTCACAAGGAGAAAGGCAGACCTCCTTCAGTGCTCCACATCCCGCTGCCCCCAAGCTGGGCTGTCAGCCCAGGAGTCATTAGCAGGTGGCAGGGCCGAGCATGGGGCCATCAGTCAGAGGAGAATGTCTGCTGCAGTTCCTGGGATGCAATGGGGCCCTGAGGAGCCATTGGCAGTAATGATGATGGGTATTTAAGCAAATGAACTGTTAATGACCAGGCAGAGGTGAGCTGCCTCCCAGACCAGCTGGAGCCCAGAGCTGGCAAAGGAGGGCAAGGCAGGAATGAGGAGAGTGGAAAGGAAAGAGACTTCGATTTCTTCTCAGAGACTGGTTCCCCCCGGGAGTCTTGGTTGGCCATGGAGCAAGACCTGCTTTCTCTGCTGCCCCTACCCCATACCTGAGCATCACTCCCATGAGTTCCTGCCAGGAAACGCCTGGCCACCCTGCCAGCTATACTCCACCCCTGCCTTTCCCCCACCACCACCCTCCAGCTCCGTCCTTCCTGCCATGTCAGAAAAAGGAACCTTGTAGGCAGCCCGCATCAGCAGGAAAAGGACAGCAGAGATGCTGGCGAGCTGATTCAGGCTCAGTGGGTCGTGGGGGCTGGGAACTGGGTGAGTGGGCCAAAGGAAAATAGTAATGTTGGCAACCACACCATCCCCTGATGATATTATTAGGAGGACATCCATGTACCCGGTGCCAAATATATGCCATTGTTCTTAACACTTACCATTTTTTCCCTCGGTACTCATGCAGTTCTTAACGTAGAGACGCACCCTTCCATCTTATAGAGGAGGAAGCTGAGGCTCAGAGAGAAGAACTGACTTGCCCAGAGGTTAGGGAGCTAGAGAGTTGGTGGCTAGAAACTCTGTGCAAGATCAGCCGAGAGACAGTGAATTTAGTAAGTCCAAATTTTCATCACTCAAGGCACAAGGTACAGAGAGCAAAGGGTACCTGGAAGCACCCTGAGAAGAAAAGGTATCGGCTGGGAAGGAGAGGTGGAGCCAAGATCAAGGCTGTGTACCCTTCAGGTGCATAGTCTGACGGACAGGAGGTAAGTTGCCACAGCATCCTGCAGGGGGTGCTCTTGGCCGGCCTCTGTTCTATGTCTTTTTTTTTTTTTTTTAACATTTATTTATTTTTGAGACAGAGACAGAGCATGAACGGGGGAGGGTCAGAGAGAGAGGGAGACACAGAATCTGAAACAGGCTCCAGGCTCTGAGCAGTCAGCACAGAGCCCGACGCGGGGCTCGAACTCACATACCGCGAGATCGTGACCTGAGCCGAAGTCGAACGCTTAACCCACTGAGCCACCCAGGCGCCCCTGTTCTATGTCTTTACACTCTCACCTTGTCCATTGGCCATTGCCAAACCCAAGTTGGTGAAAGAATGTGTTCAAAAACAAAAACAAAACAAATAAACATCAGCTCTGTCCTTAGGGTCTGCCACATCTTTGCTGTGTGACCTTGGGCAAATTACTTAAGTACTCTGAACCTGTTTTCTCATTTGTTAACAGACAAAACAGACCAAAGCAAACCGAAGCAAATCAATCCAATCCAAACCAAACACCCTGGGAATCAATGTAGTAAAGGAAGCAGGTCATTTTTTATTTCCTGACTCTGATTCTTGCCAGGAGGGTGGATTTGGTAAGGTGTTTAACCTCTGCAACCCTCTGTTTTCTCATCTGCAAAACTGCAATAATTATTCCTACCCAGAAGGATCGTTTCAAAGATTAGAGGTGGCGCATAAACATCCAATAAAAGTAGGAACTGCAATCTATCTTTTTCTCGGTTAGGTGTAGGCAGTGCCTGCCCCAATGCCTGGGTCCCACAGAGAGAAGGTCCCTTTCTCTGCTTCTTCTCTTCTACTCTCGTCCCTGAGAAGCTTCCCTCCCCACCTTCTCCAGGAAGGCAGGCTTCTGCCGTCACCTATAGCACTCTATCTCCTCTGAACTCAAGAGTTTCTTTTAGTCAATAGCGATCAACTGTAGTTTATCTTGTATTGTGTGTCATGTGTTGGTCAACTACCGCTCTGGAACTTATTAAAAGCTTTTTCCCAGCTGTGTGAATTTGGACACATAACTTTCCTTCTCTGAAACTCAGTTCCTCATGGGCAGATGGAGGCTTGGACTGGAGCTGGGTCTTCTGTCTCCAAACCACACGATCTCCCAGGACCCCCGAGGACAGCCCACAGCCTCCCACCTCCCAGCATTTGTTCACATGATCCCCTCTTCCTCAAATGCCCTGACCCACCTCCACGTCCCAGGATGCATTTTTAATGCTACTGTTGCCATACAATTCCCTTAATCCCCTCCAGGCAGAGGTGATTTCCCCTGTAAAATTCCAGAGTCCTTGGTTTTAGCCCCTGTTCCACACAGATCCTCCTGGACTTTGCTCAGAGCTGTCAGCCCTCCTACGGGATCATGGAAGTATGGAGAGTGTCCCCATGTCTCCTGCACCCATACTCTAAGTCTTGCTCAATAAATGCCCCTGACTCTTAGGGTCCTGTTCTGGGCACCATGGAGGAGCCCAAAGATGTACTATGCAACCCTTAAAAAGGAGCATAAACATCCAAGTCACCATTTCTGCTAACAGGGGGAACAAATCCATACATGGGGGTCCCTTTGTACCACTTTCACATGGACAGAAACATGCACCCCATCTTTCTTTATTCCCTGATGTTCTTCCTCTTGCAAGATTATCTTCACTTCGTCCTGTTTCTTTTGACACCTGTGCTGGGAGCTCTAGACCAGGGCGAATTCCCTGACTCCAGGAGCTGTATTTTTCTTCTGCTGTAACTGGCATCTGTTCAGGCGGATGAGTGAATATTTATTAGATCTCAGCAGGCTTCAGTCACTTTAATTGTTTTCTAGTGAAATGTGCCCATTGCTGAAACCAGACCTTGCTGGCCATTTATCAGGTCAGCTAAGTGAAAGGGGAGCCGCATGGAGACGGGAGTTCAGGCAGGTCCAGAAATTTTTGGCCGCAGAAAGAAGTCACACCAAAGAAAAATGAGTCCCTGGATGGTCATTTGAAACTGATGGATTAAGAGATAAGCACCGGAGTTGTGATCTCGACACACAGAATCACTGGACCGACCATCCTCATAATTAGATGCAAGTGGCAAGCATTTAGTGTATCTTTTTTTAACTTTTAAAAGTGCATGAAGCAAAAGCCATTGGAAATGGTAATTGCCATCCTTTGAAAAAGAGGTTGGGGAGAAAAGCGGTATTTTTAAGCGCCTAATATGTACTAAGCCCTTGACATAAATTGGTGGTTCCCAGTGTGTGTGTGTGTGTGTGTGTGTGTGTGTGTGTGTGTGTTTCTTTACAGGGAACCTTTTTTTTTCTTTTTTCTCGCATGGATAATTCCCCAAAATCTCAACACACAAAAGACATAGAAAAGGAGCTGCTTTTGTTGAAGCTTGGGTGACAGAGTTGAAGCCCACCTACTCCTTTGCTCTCTTCCTACCCAAAACCCCACCAAATTTGAAGTCTCTTTCAAAAATATGGTCACAAGGCTGGGAACCCTACAATCCTGATTCCAACAAGCTCAGTTCTCCTTCCATGCCACCAGGATGCTGCCTGGTTGGAAGAGGAGAGACTGTGATCATGGAGCCCAGGGGAAGGCTGTCCCTGGATCCATGTGCCAGGGATAAGGGACAAGAGAAAGAGGAACTAAGCGGCATTGAGACATTGGAGGGGACCAAGCGATGGCTCTTTGGTGTAATCAGGAGGAGGAGGGGAGAAGAGAGGCAGAGAGAGACAGATTGTGAGCGAGGGAGGGGCAGAGAGTGGAGAGGGAGACATAGAATCCGAAGCAGGCTCCAGACTCCGAGCTGTCAGTACAGAGCACAACGTGGGGCTCAAACCCACCAACTGTGAGATCATGACCTGAGCCGAAGTCGGGCACTTAACTGACTGAGCCACCCAGGCACCCAGGGATAGGAAGCCATCATGCTTCTGTCCAGATGCTACTCCCATCTCAGACTCTGCATTTCAGTGTGCCTCCCCTCATGGAAGAATGTTCCCCTCCAGCTCACTGCCCTCCTCTTTGCCTGACTGTCCCTCTGCCATTGCACAACCTCACCACCTGCTAAGAATCTGTCTTCACAGTCAAAGAGGGTAGCTCTGAACATAGAGCTTCAGCAAGGAGAAGCTGACGCAGCTGCTTGGTGGACAGTCACCAATAGTGAAGATGACCCGGTGTCCCCGAATGCCAAGATGTCTGTGGACATGTTGAGTGAGGTAAGACAGAGGTCCAGATGGAACTGTCCAGCAGCCCAGCTCAGTGGGGGGTGGGGTAGGTCGGTGGATGTCTGTCCCTTGCTAGTCCTCAATGGCGTGCAGGCTCACCTCACTCACCAGGTGGCCCTGATTTCTACACCAGTGAAGTCTCCTGTGTGAGCAAGACTGGTAAAAATTACCCAGTTCCCCAGTACATTGACCAGCAGCTTAGCCCACTTTTTACCATCTTGCCAACACCTCCTACCCCCACCATTTTCTTTCTATTCCAGGGCTTCTGGCACACTCATAGCACTCTTCAGAAAGAAAAGAAATGAGAATATTCATTCGACACCAATACAGATGTGTCTTAGTACGGAGGCTTTATGCAGTAGGCGTAGTAAGTTGAACATTCTCAACTCCTTCTATTTTGCCAGGTTCCAGCCTGAGGTGGACAAAAGTCTAGCTGTGATAAATAAGTGGAGCCCGTTGTGAGATTCCTCTGAAAGCTTTTGATTTCCTGACAGAGACACTCCTTCTCCTTGCCATTTCCTGCTGGATTACAGATGTGATGGAAGGAGTTCCTGCAGCCACTTGGCCACCATGAGAGGAAGGAGAAGAGAATTGCATAGACACTATCCCACAAAGAGCTGAACTGCTAAACTAGCAGTTGTTTGCCTCTGGACATCTTCTTGTGTGAGAAAACTTAGTCTGTCTGTGTTTAAGTCATGAGAGCCAAATATTTCTGTCGCTCAAATCCAAAAAGGACTCCTGACATAGAGAGTGATCTTATATGATCCTCACAACTACCCTAGAAGGTAGGTATCCTCATCCCTCTTTTATACATGAGAAAATTAAAGTCAGGAGAGGCTGACGACACAAGTCCCTCATCTTGTAAATGGTAGAATCAAGATTTGAATTCAAGCTTCCTACTTCATGCTTACAAACCTATACTGAATGATAAGAAGTTAAGATATTATATCTATTAGACATCATATATAGGATCTACATTGTGTATGACTTCTTATATATATACTTATATACAATATGCACGTTCACATTTATTTACATTTACATGTATATTTAATTCTACACGCAGACACTCTTTCATCCTATTGCTTAACTTCCTTTGAGCCCATGGCGACAATCCTCTTTATCTTGGGCCTGTGATGATTTATCTCATAGGCTAACATTATACTCTGCCCACTGGATACAAGTAAAAATTATCCTGGAGATGTCTGGAGCATCTGGAGTATGTGTGGGGGGATGACTGTGGTTATGCACGTGTAGGATAGAGGTATTATGTGATATTTAAAAATGATTTTAATGTTAGAAATGGTATGACTAAGACTTTAATATATATATATATACACACACATATATGTAAAATATATATACATACATAAACATATATATACATACATAAACAGTGTATGTATATATAAATATTTGAGACTATATTAAGGGACTATATTAAGGGAATATATATATATATTAAGGGAATATATATATTAAGGGAATATATATATATACACGTATATTAGCAGTGTATGTATATATAAGTATTTGGGGCTATATTAAGGGAATATATTAAGGGAGTATATATATATATCAAGGGAATACATATACATATACACACATATCAGCAGTGTATGTATATATAAAAATTTGGGACTATATTAAGGGAATATATACATATGTATATATATGTATATATATATATACATATATTAGCAGTGTATGTATATATAAGTATTTGGGACTATATTAAGGGAATATATATATATATTAAGGGAATATATATATATATATATATATACACACATATATTAGCAGTGTATGTATATATAAATATTTGGGACTATATTAAGGGAATATATGTATATTAAGGGAATATATATATTAAGGGAGTATATATATATATATACATATATTAGCAGTGTATGTATATGTAAGTATTTGGGGCTATATTAAGGGAATATATTAAGGGAGTATATATATATATATATATATATATATATATATCAAGGGAATACATATATATACATATACACACATATCAGCAGTGTATGTATATATAAACATTTGGGACTATATTAAGGGAATATATATATATGTGTATATATATATATATATTAACAGTGTATGTATATATAAGTATTTGGGACTATATTAAGGGAATATATATATGTATTAAGGGAATATATATATATATATATACACACACATATATTAGCAGTGGTATGTATATATAAATATTTGGGACTATATTAAGGGAATATATATATATAATATATGTATATATGCATATATTAGCAGTGTATGTATATATAAGTATTTGGGACTATATTAAGGGAATATATGTATATATATATACACACACATATATTAGCAGTGGTATGTATATATAAATATTTGAGACTATATTAAGGGAATATATATAAAGGGAATATATATATTAAGGGAATATATATATTAAGGGAATATATATATATACACATATATTAGCAGTGTATGTATATATAAGTATTTGGGGCTATATTAAGGGAATATATTAAGGGAGTATATATATATATATATATATATATATATATATCAAGGGAATATATATATATATATAGATACACACACACACACATATTAGCAGTGTATGTATATATAAAAATTTGGGACTATATTAAGGGAATATATATGGCCATTGCCAGTAACCCCACCTTGACCAGGATTACCGATTCTTTGATGAAGAGGTGGGGACGCAAACCACCGGGGAGAGACTCTGATCAGCAGAGGGCCGGCTCCTCATGAGTCTCTTCTCACAGCTGCCAGGGTCCACCTCTGGCTGCCACACTGAGGTCTTTGGGATATGACACAGAGACCTGAGTTGGCTGCTCCTTTTGTAGACAGCCTGCTCTCAGAAGCCGGGTCTTCATGCCCCCACCCTGCCAGCACCTGGCAGAGCAAGTATTAGCTCAAGACACCACCTTTGCTATTTTCTTAGAGGCTGCCTCATCCTTTGGACCTTCTGTTTGTTTTCTGCTTCTTGCAATGTGTTCCAATGCCCACACTCTGTGAGAAACACAGCAGTCACCTCAGCCTTTGGCAGGTCAGGGGACCCATCCTCTCCTAACATCATAATCTGGAGGGCAGAATGAGCTTCGAGCCTGATCAAGCCTGCATGGACAACCTGTTTCTTCCCCAGACCTCACTTACATCCTCCTGTATCACTGAGCCTCACGGAGAACAAGCCTCTCACGGAAGCTGCTTGATCTTGGATTACCCTTTCCTGAGATCAAAATGTTTGCTGGGATTACCCAGGATAGATTGAGATTAGCATGTGGTGTTTCACTGAATAGCCTCAGGCTCTTGGCTTCCCTTCCCCACTTGAGCTGCCAAAATAAATTCCCACCCACACATGTCCTGGGTCTGTCTGGCTTACTTAAAGTAAAAACATAGAGGCAGAGGAGCTGTTCCACAGCAGATTTTCTCCTTACTCACAAAGGCACCCCAGAGCTCTTTCATCCCAGGCAGCCCTTGGGCCCCCCAAGAACTGAGTTTCTTTCCCTTCTGTCCTAACCAAAGGCTAAGAGCCAAACCGGCAACACTTCCGCAGTTAGAGACCCTTCTCGGATCTCCATAGTCTTTCACTTAGGCAGCCCGCCCGTTCGTTCATCCTGCATTCAACAGACATTCATTAAGCAAATGTATTACTTACTCAAACACTAGCTAAGCCACACTTGATGCTTGGCCTTGGGGACTCGACGGTGACAAGGACAACATCACCCCTGCCCGTACCGCTTCCACTGTAGCGGTCTGGCCTCCCTCCCCCGCAAGGCCATCACATGGTCTGTGAAGAAAGAAATCATGAGGGAAAACTTCTTACTTACCCCAGGAGAGGGTTTCACGTTTAAACTTACCTAACATGAGGTGAAATTCCACATGGCAGGCTCTGAGCTGTAGGCAATTTCACATATGCTCCCAAAGGCTCAGCAAACGCCTGGGACATGGGAATATCTGTTAACATCGGCACAGCTGTGAGATATTATCTGCCCAGTTTTCAGTTCAGACGAGGTGCAGAAACCTTCCTGTGTTATTAGCACTTCTGCCATTGCTCGTACCATTACCATTCCTCTTGCAATGGTAATTACATTACTCTAGCAATGTGCTATTACTGCATTACTGCCGTTACCACGTCGCCATCACTATTAGCAGGTAGAACTGATTGGGCTCTGAATGCCAAGCCCCGTGTTAATATTTTCCATACGTTAATTCCTTGAAACATCACCGCAACCCTCTCACTTAGAAATGGTGTCCCGTTTGCAGATGAGATAGGGAAGTGAGAGTTACATAGCTGGAAGCGACAAAATCAGGCTCTAGCCCCAGGCAGTCTGACCTCAAAGTCCACGCCTTTCAACATCCCCTACTTTCCCTCCAGATCTGTTGCAGCATCTAAAGCTGTGTGATTCCAAAACCAAGTTCCTAACCAGAGGATTGAGAACCACTCTGGCCCCCAGGAGGCAGGTCCATAAGACATGCAGGTGTTTGGAGCTGAGCCTGGTATGGTTTCAGGGATCACTCTACACCTTGTGGCCATGAACATTCCAGAACAAGAATGAGATGAGTATGAAGGTCAGGCTGTGGAAATGATGGGCAGGGCGAAGGAGCCCTGGCAGAGAGCAGAGACCCACTGTGAGCCTCAGATCCCAGAGCTCAAGGGACTGTCCACATTTGTCCTGACAGCAGCAACATCTGAGCTGCAGCCCCTACTCCGGCCACATTCAAGCAAGCCAGCAGGCCTCTCAGGCCAGGAGGGGCTGACAATATAAATCTGGGCTGGATCCCTGCTATACATACATACATGTGCCTTCTTCAGGTCACATCTTGCACCAGACTTTCATCCTGGGGCTTCCAGCCCTGAACACGATGCCTCTAACGGGGCCAAGCTGAGGCAGTCCGCTTCCCAAGCCCTGAACCCCCTCATTCCCTATCAACAAATGGCCCGTGACAGGCTGGGACCAGTGACTCATGCCAGGTCTGGAACCCCCATCCCCTTTTCTCCACTTGCAAGACTTTTGCACATCCTCTACCATCCATCTAAATGGTCACCTCCCCAGTGAAACCTTGACCCACTTGGGAGCCCAGCACTCTGTTCATCTTGCTCTCAGGGTAACCATCAAGCTATTTTGCTCTCTGGTAGGGCTTCATCTGCTTCTGGACCAGGTTTGTGGACACCAGAAACTCATCTTTTTCATCTTTGCACCCTCCACGGTGCCTGGACCAGTGCCTGCCTTAGAGCAGGGGTTCAGCAAATGCAGGAGAGAGGGAAGGAAGGAGGGAGGGAAAGAAGAGGCTAGGGTATGTAGGCCACACCTCTGACCTTTCCTAAACCCGGCCCCAAATCATGCAAACATCAGTTTCCAATAGAACCTGGAAGAATTTGGTCTTGACCTCATTGAGTTCATTACCAGAGATTTATATGCAAAAGGAAGCCCATCTCTCGGGACCTCTAGCCACCCAGGGCGGTGAAGAAAGTCCCTGGAACAAAAAAGAAAGGAGGGAGCTGGTGCAGGAAAAGGACACGGAATCTTAAGCTCCGGGACTTCATTCCAGTCCCCGCAGTTTTTACTTCGCATTTGCCTCGTGACCTCCCTGCATCTCAGCTTCCCTCTCCATAAAGTAGGATTATCTATCGTCATCTCCTTCCCGGGAGTGTTGTGAAGCTGGTGAATAAACCCCCAAACATCTGCAAAAGTTTTGTGGATGGGAGCGTGCCCTGAGGATGTGATTTCTCCTTGCAATCAGAGTCTGCACTGATTCTCGCTGTTCAGGCTTTCTTCTTGCCCACAGCAAGTATGGGTCGCCGTGCCCCCAAGGCAGTGCAGCGAGGGGTTGCCCCCAGCTTTCTCCGGCGCAGTCTGGGACCGCCTCCCCACCGCCGCCGCGAGCGGGGGAAGCCACCCGCGGGATGCTTTGCGTGCAGCAAGGGGCGCGCGTCTCAGGACCACGACGGAGGAGGAAGCAAGGAGAAGGCAGAGACGCCGGCAAAAGCCTCCCGCGGGGCCAGCCACTCTAGACTAGCTCTTCCCGAGCTCTGCAGAGGCCTCGCCACGGAGGAAAAATGCCGGAAAAATGCCGGCTAATTTCAGAGGCTCCACGTTGGTGGGCCAACAGCCCAGGGAGAATGAGCAATTATGATTTTCATCGAAGCAACATATGCTGTTTGCTGGCCTCTTTCGAACAGCTGTAGGTTAGATGCTGTTAAGATTAGTCTCCTTCTCTCCTCCATATTTCAGAATTCAAATTAAACTAAAATAACAGCACCTGCTGAACAAAAACCCCATTGGAAATGTGTCCTCGTACACAATTACTGCAGGGAGGCTGGTCACCATTGTTACCCGCCTATTCTTCCTGAATGGGAACGGCAGCGAAGTTCCCCAGGCAGCTGCAGCAATTTAATTGTATAACTGGAGCTGGCCCCGCGCCAACCCTCGAGAACTCAAGTGGCACCAAAAGATACTATATTGATTTGCAATCGAACATAATAGGCCATCAGCTTAATTATTACTGAAGTGACAAGGTTCTGGGTATTTCATATTTATATTTCAGGGCCTGTGAAGGATGAATGTAAATCTTTTAAATGCACGGATTTGCATATCTTCAGAAGGGTTGAGTGCTCTTATTACATCCATAGCCTTTGAAAGACCAAAAGGACTGGCTATTGAACTCAGGTTGCCAGATCCCACCGGCGTTTGCTTGGATGAAGAGACAAAAGGCATAAAATGGAAATTGCTTTTAGTCCAAAAAAAAAAAAAAAAAAAAGAAAAAGGCCAAAAAAAAAAAAAAAATCCCACTACTCAACTACATCAAGCTCAGACCTCTTTGGGGGCCTTTGAAGGGAGACTGGTTGGGTAGGTCTCATTGGGACACTGAGACATTGGGCCATTGAGAAGTGAAGCCAATGACTCCTTGGATCCATGAAGCCCCCTCTGCTCTTTGCTTCCAGCCTGTTTCTGGCTCCTGCAGGTCAGTAGACCCTTAGGAGTGCTGAGATGTAGGCCATTCCCAATGCCACTTTTGTCACCGCCACCGTGGCCAGTGTCTCCCTGACAGTGTGCCAACCCCACTCCTGCCCTCGCTCCCACCACCATCATCCACACTGGAGAGGCCTCTGGGTTGAGGACAAAGCAGAAAGAGAAGGAGTTTTGTTCTTGTTTTCACCACTTTTATTCTCTTCTCTACTCCATATTCCTGCACGGTCCCTGTCCTTTCACATCCTGCTGGGCTCTGGCATAGCCAATGGGACACTGTGATAACCTCCCTGCCCCAGGAAGTGTTTTTATTCTCTTGAACTGAGACTCTGTTTCCAAGGAACTAGATCAAAGAGGATCCAGGAAAGGAAAAATAAAAGGGGGGGGGGGTGGCTGGAAAAAGGAGAGGGAGAGCATTGCAAAATCTGAGAAACCAGAATTCTCTCTACAAAGGTCATGGGGCAATAGGAGTTAAGATCTAACAAATCTTGAAGGCTCAGTGACTTTGAAGACAGAGGTGACCATGTTTATCCAGATCAGAAAACCTTGAGATGTTCTCCAGAAAACAGTAGAGTCCCTCTCTCTGACTTTTGAGGTCCTGACTCAAAGTCTAGCCCGCCATTGTTATTTCCAACCTCTGCCTTTGGGGGGGATCCCATTTAGACTCTCTTTCTTGGCTTTTATCCTCTGGGAAATGCACAACCCCTCCGTCGGAATCACCCAGGAGAGAATTCCCAGGCTGCCAAAGACTCAGTCCCTAGAGTTCAAGGCAGCAGCATCTCTGTGAAGGCCACCCCTGCTGGCTGAGCACAAAGGGAGGCGTTATCCCCCGAAGAGCAGAGGAACTGGGGAGGACACCTGCTCAGCCAATTCTGCAATAAAAGGAAGTGAGGATGGAAATTGGACAATTGTTACTAAGTAGCTGAGGACCCAGCTGAGTGGGGGTTTCTTTAATAAGCATGATAGAAGCCAGCTTTAAAGACGGATGAAGATTTTTCCAGAATCTAGGGTTTCACTGACAAGAGCAGGAGAGGAAGGTAAACTCAGGAAAAAACGTCTCTTTATATCCCTGTGAAGGGCAAGGGGAGGTTCTTTCTGACAGGCTTCGGAAGTATTTCACAGCGGTCACTATTTATTCCCTGTCCCCCTAGTAAAGGCGGAGTCTTTGTGAACACCTGCAAGGGAGGCAGTGATCCCTAAGATGTCGTGAGGGTTCCCTAAGAACTGACGACGGAGGGCAAGACTCACTTCCTTCTTTCACTACTTCCTAGGCTGGTAGATTATGGAAATATAGGAGAACAAGTAAATCTGGATCACAACAAAACGTTTGACAAAGTCTATCTTCTTGGAAAAGATGAAGGTAATTAGGTGGATTTAGCATTAGTTCGTACCTATAATTCACTGAGGGCTCACCATCTGCCAAGTACCACAGTGGGATTCCCATACATGGAACTGGTGAATCCCTTCATTGCCCTTTTGCAGGTGCCCTTTGACGGGGGGCTCAGAGAGGTCTGGTAAACACAGGACAGCCTGTGCTACCCTGTTATCTCCTGTCTCCAACTAACGGATAGAGAGCTCTTCTCACCCTGTTGCTACCGTGGGGGCAATTATCTCCTCTCTCAGAAAAAGGTGTTGATCATCTGGGATAACGCTCTGAAGTCCAATGGGCTGAGCAGTGACCCAGGGGGTAGGGCTGTGATGGATGTGGGGAAGGGAAGGCCCTGCCGCCACCATCTCTGCCGCCCAGAAAAGCACTCCAGGCCAGCCCTTCCCGAGACCACTGTCATGGGGTGCTGGGGAAGAGAGGCGGAGGCACCCTGAGGGATCCACAGGCCAGGTCTGCATTCAGATGCCCCGCCTGGCCCTGCATTAGCATGTGACCTCAGCAGTCCCTGTACTTCTCCAAACCCCAGTGCGCTCTCTGATAGGATGGGGACAGAAATTCCCATTGTGTGCCATCGCTCCGGTGGTCAGAAAGCCCTGAGCACAGAGCTGGGACCGGGCGCCTGTGCCTGACCACTAGCCGGTTTCAGCCCCTTCTGCCACGTTCCTGTGCTGCCACCTTCTGATGCCAAAGCCATCTCTGTGGCAAGCTGTACTGCACCCTGTCAACAGCCCCCAGGGAAAAGGAGGTGGTGGAGAGTCAGGGGGAGGGGGGTTGGGACCCTCAGCTGCTCCTGGAGAAGCAGGGTTGACAAGGCGAGGATTGTTTTTCTCCCCTGGTGTGAAGCATGTTGACTTGCTGTTGATAGATTGTGGGATGATATTAATTAAAATGCAGGCAGGTGTGAGGGCGCCTCTTAGAGCTGCACTGTCTTTGGTGGGGAGGGGAAGGCATCAGGGCTCTGTTTTGTAGCCATAGTGGGAGGAGTGTCCTCTTACCCCTCCTTCCCCTTCTGAGATCAGGTGTGACTTAGGTCACAGGAGCACTGGGCTCCAGGTGGAAACGCAGCCACATCCTTCCATCCTGATGGGTAGGGGGCAGGAAGGGGAACAGACTCTTACCAACTTTCCTGGTACCAAAAGGTCTGAAGAGGTTCTGCTTTTGGAGAGGCTGATGGAGGGAACACTTGCCTTCTCTGCTCTCCACCGGCTCTCCCTCTGGCTCCAATAGGCAGGGTTGGGGTGCAAAGGGCTTCCTGAGAGGGGAGAGTCTGATGATCCCAGGGGAGATCTGTGGTGCCAGTGCCACAAACCACAGCACAGGGTCTAGGTCCAGCAGTCCAGGGGCTAGATTTCAAAGTTGGGAGACCATGTGACCAACCAGAGCAAGGGCAGAACAGGAACAAGAAAGCTGAGCACTGAGTGGTTGCAGCACACAGCCATGGAGCGTGCCCAGCTCAGCTCCATGGGTCTCTCAGTGCATCCCTCAGTGGGTCCCTCCTTCACGCCTTGGCCAAAGTTGTATTGCAAGAGGACACAGGTGCGGTTTTCTTTGATTTCCAATTCCTCCTTCTTCCCTCTTCCAGCAAGAATGAGAAATGGCTCCCAGGACTCCGAGTTCTGAGGTGTTAATTATTGGAGATAGTAGAAGTTACTGAGGATCTTAGCAGTCAGGTGACATGATTGAAATGGTAGAATTGAGGTTCTAATACCTCATTTCTGAAAGACGGAGCCCTGAGCCACTCCATTTCTTTAAACTTTATTTGGACAAGAACCAATGAGACTTCCCAAGAGAATAAGTTCCCCTTATTGCCCTATGTCTGTCAAGCACTCAGAAAAAAAAAAAAAAAAAAAAGAGGAAACTACCCGTGGAAGGAGAAATGAGCAGGTAAGGGGACAAGCTGAAGGCTCAGTACTTGTTGTACCTGACTTTAGAACTCAACACAGAGCTTAACCTTCAACTTTCTGGGCCATTGTTTACTTATCTGGAGAAAGGAATGAATGAGATTGGGAAATATCCCTCCTGCCTGCCTGCCTTCGCAACTTTTTCTCTCCGTCCCCCAGCTCCAAGGAGAATCCGAGGATCTGCATTTGGGGCTCTTAAATATGTGTAATCATTTCCCCACCATCTGACCTGTAAATAACAACTTTAATGAGGATTGTTGGGACACATTCCCCAGGGATGGCAATGAATTATAATGTAAATTGAGCCAAACTCTCCTAAGCCAAGAGCTGGAACTGTTAACAAAGAGGATTATTTTGGAAGTGTTGAGGAAAAGACAAAGTACAACCCTAAAGAAATCACCGCGGACTCAAAG
Organism: Panthera pardus; assembly: GCF_024362965.1. Taxonomy (NCBI): domain Eukaryota; kingdom Metazoa; phylum Chordata; class Mammalia; order Carnivora; family Felidae; genus Panthera; species Panthera pardus. Next base: position 43,515,431 of record NW_026526677.1, read on the forward strand.
GCCCCCTCCGGCATACATGTCCCATCTCACCTAGCAACAAACTCTTTCATCTTGAGAGATGGATCTCCTGTTCCCAGTCCCACATCAGGGTGTCCCATATCCTCGGACTATAATCAACAATGTTATCCCAGACTATGTTTCTGGAAAGAAACTGTCAATGCAAACAAGCAGAATGATGTCTCCAAATGGGATTTTAATCTTGATCTTTTGTTGGGAAGCCCTGCTGCCTCCTCTGTTTATTTCCACCTTCTAGATCAGATTTTATCACTGCATCTAACTAACCAATAGAATAAAACTGGACAAAGCAAGGAAAGGTACATAACCTCTTGGCCATAAAAGCTCCGAAAACAGAAAGTTTTCGTTTTTGGGTTTCCAGCTCCTTCGGTGGCAACACCTAACCTGGTCTGGGAGAAGCAAGTCCTCTTTATTTATCCATTTTGAGTGAGGATTCTTACATTTTCATGTGTTTAATCATGATGTGCTGCCCCAAACCTACGGGAAGCATTATGTAATACATGGTATATGTCCTTTATTAACTTTCTAAAATAATTTTTTTTAATGGGATTCTGAATACATTTGGTCCTAAAAGTTTGAGGAAAGGGATTGTGGATTTGGACTATTTTACCTTCAGAGGCAGATATGCTGTTAGTGAGTTTCTCAGCAACAATAAACAACAAAACAAAGTCTCAGTATCGCTTGCACTGAAGAATCATCAGACCAGTATGGCTTTTTGTAGACTGCAAAGGCTTTCACTCCTGTTTTACACAATCCATTTAATAAGAAAATCGGTAACCATCCATTTCAGCTGACAAGATATTCTCTCTTCCTAGAATTAAATGAGAAGAAGTGAACTAGCCTATGCATATGCTAATTAAAATTTTGTACTGAGTGTTGGAACCAATAAAAAATACAAATATCTGTAATGAAATTGGAGATACGTTGTCGCCTTGAGTCGTCCTGAAAAACTAACGGGAAAGCTAAGAATTTGCATTAATCCTTGGTACAAACTTTTAGAAAAAGAATCAAAGAACAGACGAGGCCAGTTGCTGGAAGAAGGGCCATGCAGGAGAGAAGGGGTTCAAATAAGTACACCACATGGGTCAGTCATGTTCAAGAGCAGTCAGGTGCAGGGCTAGTCTAGAGTGGTTTTCTGCTGAGAGTAGAGGCAAGAGCTGAGCCCCCTTCAGTTCTCCCATCCTGTCCCCATTACAGTTTTGCTCTCAGCTATAATTTTGTGCATTTTACTCATTCCCCATGGCTTCCCAAGAGAGTACCGCATCCTTCCCAGGTAAACTTCACTACTCTAAAAAATTAATAGATTAAAGAAATATCGACAAACATCCACTGGCACACATATATGGTGAACATCCTTACCAATTAGAATTAATACTCCCTTTTGAAATAAATGCATTCCATCAGTCAAGAAGGAAATTTAAAATATCTATAATCTCTGCTCTTATTGAGATTTAAGAGGACAATTTATCTATCTCCCCAAAATTATCTGAGATCATAAAAGAGTTTCTATATGAAAAATATGGTTTTTGAGCCCAACCATAAAACCCCCCCCCAAAAAAAACCACAACAAATCGGTGGATAGTTGTTTAAATATTACAGAAAATTCAGTTGTCTTTGAATAGAGAAATTATTCCAGAATTCAGAAGAAGTTAAAACAGATGGAAATACTGAGAACAAGATGATAGAAGCAAAACATAGAAGCCAACACTGCCGTAGACCGAATGTTTGTTTCCCTCCCAAATTCATACGTTGAAACCTAATCCCCAATGTGATGGTATTAGGAGGTGAGGACTTTGGGAAGTGATTAGGTAAGAGAGCAAAGCTCTCATGAATAAGATCAGTGCCCTTGTGAAAGAGAGCCTGAGAATTTCCTTGTCCCTTCTGCCATGTTAAGACACAGGGCAAAGATGGTCCTCTATGAACTAGGAAGTAAATTCTCAGCAGGTATTATATCTGCCAGTGCTGGGGAGCCTGGGTGGCTCAGTTGGTTAAGCGTCTGACTTCGGCTCAGGTCATGATCTCGTAGTTCCTGGGTTCAAGCCCCACATCGAGCTCTGCGTTGATAGCACAGCTGTGTCACCCTCTCTCTCTGCCCCTCCCCCACTCATGCTCTGTGTCTCTCTTTCTCTCAAAAAAAATGAATAAGCATTTAAAAAATTTTAGTAATAAAACTAAATTTAAAAAAAAACCTGCTACTGGTGTGATCTTGGACTTCCCAGCCTCCAGAACCATGAGAAATAATTTTCTGTTGTTTATAAGCCACCTGGACTATGGCATTTTGTTTCAGGAGCTCAATCAGACTAAGACATCATTTACAAAAAAATTCCGAAAGTGAAATGAAGCCAGTGGAAGAGCAAAGAAATAATAGAAGATTTCCCCACACTAAGGAAAGATCTAGATCTGTAGAACCAACTCCCTAAGTGAGCACCCAGGTAGAACCCATAAAAGGACACAGGCTTTAAGATACATGCTGATGACATGTAAATTTCAAGGATCAAAAAGAATAATAACCTGAGGATCCCTGATTTTTAAAAATGGCAGGTTGAACACGTGTCTTTGGTTTTACCTCGCCTTGAAATCTCACTAACATGAGAGTCAAATAATGTTTAAACATGAACATTGAAAATGGCAAAGAAACATAGAAAAAGAGTAGCAAAAAAATTTGGGAAGCTGAGAAGTCACTGGACAAGAGTAACTGACACAGCTGACTGAAGGGGGCAGGATCCTAAGCAGCAGCAGGGACAGTCGATTTCCACCACTCTAAACTCACAGGAACCAGCAGTCCCAGTTACTTATGGAACTGGGTGGATGGTGTTAAGAAGAGATTTGAACAGCACTGGTTAAATTCTGTTGAAAATTTAAACAACGGTATAAACATACTATTTAGAGTTATGGAGTACATTTAAAAAATTCTCTGAAGGCGTGCTGAGTGTCCGACTTTGGCTCAGGTCATGATCTCATGGTTCATGAGTTTGAGCCCCACATGGTACTCACTGCTTCAGCTTGGAACCTGCTTAGGATCCTCTGTCCCCTTCTTTCTTCTCCCCTGCCCAATTTGTGCTCTCTCTCTCTCAAAGATAAATAAAATATTTTAAAAAATAAAATAAAAATTAGCCAAAAAATGTGGGGAGTACCTTTGTGAACAAGAAAATGGGGGAGGGATGGGGGTTCTATGGTTTTGTTATGTTTTAGGTGGTGTCTTTATTTATATACTAGACCTTGTGGAAGACACTAGAGAGGCAGTCTTGTCCTCATGGCTACTAAAGTTTGTGGATATGTGGGGTAGGGGCAAATTGATAGATAATTCTTATGTGCTTCACTGTGATGGAGAAATAAAAATTTGATATGCTTCAAGAAAAAAAACAGATAATTATTATTAGAATAAGATAGAGTGGGTAGTTTCTTAACTAACAAAAAATTTAAAAAGAAAACATAATAATATATAAAAATTACAAAGCTGTCTACCTACCATTTTTAGGTAATGTTCTAAAATTAAGTTCATCTAGACAGGGTCCCAGGGTTAGAGATACACTAAGGAAATGCAAAATCAGGAATGTCTAGAAGGGTGCCTGGGTGGCTCAGTTGGTTAAGCGTCCGACTTCAGCTCAGGTCATAATCTCACTGTTCGTGGGTTGGAGACCTGCATCAGGCTCTGTGCTGACAGCTCAGAGCCTAGAGCCTGCTTTGGATTCTGTGTCTCCTTCTCTCTCTAACCCTCCCCCACTTATGCTCACGCTCTCGCTCTCTCGCTCTCTCTCTCTCAAAAATAGGTAATAAACAAAAAATTAAAAAAAAACAGAAATGCTTATAGTACTGTTAGAACTCAAAGTTAGAATTCTTATAACACACGAAGAAAAAAGGAAGTAGAATGTTACTTAATATTAACTAGACTACACAATCTAACATAAAGTCGTAATTACTAATTTTAATCTCCTAAATAGCATAGCACTAAAATGTTTTTAAAAGCTGTGAGAATTATATAGAGAAGTTGACGAAAGTACGATTGTATTGAGAGAGTCAAAGATACATCTCTTTTTTACAAGCACAAGTACTTGGCAAGTGGATGAAGTCAAAAAGGTTTAGTAAGTTTGCTTAACTGATCTAGATGGATAATTGTATGTACTACAAACAGAAAATACATCATTTCCCAAAGTTTATGGCATTTTCAGAAAAATGCTCATATCCTAGCCCACTAATAAAATCTCAGACAAATTTTCTACATTTGAAACTATACATCCAAACAATGCAATGCAAGGAAACTTGACAATGATAGATCTTGTCAGAAACCATGCAAGCAAGAAGAGAATAAAGTGGAATATTTAAAATCTTGAAAGAAAAACCCCCAACAATCCAGGATTCTATAGCCAGCAAAATTATCTTTCAAAAGCGAAGGAAGAATAAAGACTTTCTCAAACAAACAAAATTGAGAGAATTCACTGCCACCGACCTGCCCTGCAAGAAACATGAAATGTTCTTCAGAGAAAAGGCAAACAATATAGGCCAGAAACTTGGATCTGTGTAAGGAAAAGAAGAGTACCAGAGAAGGAATAAATGAAGGTAAAATTAAATCTTACATTTTTCATCCTCTAATTAATCTAAAAAATAATAATTTGTTTAAAGTAATAATAGTGTAACAATGTTTGGGATGATTACAGAATGAGAATAAGTGAAATGAATGCATATAATATCTTCAGGGGTAGGAAGGAGGAATTGAAGAATATTCAGCTAAAAGTGACCCATACTATATGTGAAGTGGTATGAGAAATCATGAAAAAAAATTTAACATAATTGATATACTAAGAGAGGAGATACAATTAAATTGTATAAACTGCTCAAATAAGACAAGTGAAGGCAGAAAAAGAGAGGGGAAAGGAAACAAAGAACAAGTACAATGAACAGAAACAATTAAAAACACAGTAGACATTAATCTTACGATATCAATAATCACTTCATATGTGAATGGTCATGAATTAAGAGACAGAGATTGTTAGAGTAAATTAAAAACAGGACCTAACTGTGTGTTGTCTATAAGAAGTCCAATTTAAATGTAAACACTCAGGTAGGTTAAAAATAAAGGGTTGAAAGAAGACATCCAGATGGCCAATTGACACACGAAAAGATGCTCAACATCACTCATCATCATCAAATACAAATCAAAATCACAATGAGATACCACCGCACACCTGTCAGAGTGGCTAAAATGAACAACTCAGGCAAAACAGATGTTGGCGAGGATGCGAGAAAGGGGAACCCTCTAGCACTGCTGGTGGGAATGCAAAGTGGGGCAGCCACTCTGGAGAACAGTGTGGAGGTTCCTCAAAAAATTAAAAATAGAACTACCCTATGACCTGGCAATTGAACTTACTAGGAAGGATACATAGGATACAAAATGCTGATTCGAAGGGGCACATGCACCCCAGTGTTTATAGCAATGCTATCAACAATAACCAAATTATGGAAAGAGCCCAAATGTCCATCGACTGATGAGTGGATAAAGACGGTGTGGTATATATGCAATGGAATACTACTAAGTGATGAAAAATAATGAAATCTTGCCATTTTCAACAATGTGAATGGAACTAGAAGGTATTATGCTAAACAAAATAAGTCAGGGAAAGACAGCTATCATATAATTTCACTCATATGTGGAATTTGAGAAACTCAACAGATGAACATAGAGGAAAGTAAGGAGAAATAAGATGAAAACAGAGAGGGAGGCAAACCATAAGAGGCTGTTAAATACAGAGAATAAACTGAAGGTTGCTGGAGGGGAGGTAGGCGGGGGGACGGGTTAAATGTGTGATGGGCATTAAGGAGGGCACTTTTAGAGATGAGCACTGGGTGTCATATGTAAGAGCTGAATCACTGCGTTCTACTCCTGAAGCCAAGACTATACTGTATGTTAACTAATTTGAATTTAAATTTTAAAAAAAGTAAAAAAGATGAAGAAAGTGATACCATGCTAACAACTGATCAAACCAAAGCTAGAGTAGCTCTATTATTTAGAGGCAAAGCAGATTCCAGATCAAAGAAAATTATCAGGGGTAAGAAGAAGCATTATATAATAATAAAGGTGTCAGCTCTTCAAACAGATGCAACAATCCTTAACACATATGCCCTGAACAGCAGAGCATCAAAAATATGTAAGGCAAAACTGATGGAAATCCAAGAGAAATACACTGATCTGCTATTACAGGTGAAGATTTCAACACCCACCTTCTAGGAATTATTAGATCAAGCAGGCAGAAAATCAGTGAGGATATGGTTGACCTAAAAGGGCTATCAATCAACTTGATATAATGGACACTTGAAGAATATGCCATTCAGCAAAATACACATTCATCCCAAACTCATCTACAACATTCACCAAGGTAGACTACATTTATATGTTCTCAGATTACAATAGAATTAAGCTAGAAATCAATGGCAGAGAGATAGCTGGAAAACTCCCAGACATTTAAGGATTAAACAACATACTTTTGAATAACATATAGGAGTCAAAGAAGAGGCCTCAAGAGAAATGTAAAAAATATTCTGAACTAAACAAAAAGGAAAATTCAACTTAACAAATGTGTCTTGTGTAGCAAAAGCAGCCCTTAGAGGGTGATTTTGTGGAATTAAATCCATATATTAGAAAATAAGAAAGATCTAAAATCAATTTTCTAAGTTTCCACTTTAGGAAACAAGATAAAAAGAGCCAATTTAAGCCTAAAGCAAGTAGAAGAAAAGGAATAATAATAATTGGAGGAGAGTGCAATAAAATTGAAAACAGCAAAACAATAGCAAAAATCAAGAAACCAAAAAAGATCAATACACCTGAAAACCTCTAGCTAGAATAACCAAGTTAAAAAAGAGACAGAAGATATCAAAAGTCAAAGAGAATTTATTACTATTGATACCATGGACAATGAAAAGATAATAAAAAAATATTATGAACAATACTATGCCTACAAATTTGATATGAAATGGAATGATTCCTTGCAAAATGCAAACTCCAAAAATTCACACAAAGAGAAATAGATCACCTGAATAAGCCTACACTTATTAAGAAACTGAATGAATAAGTAATAAACTTCCAAAAGTGAAGGTGCCACACTCAGATTGTTTCGTTGTTAAATTCAGCGGCTAATCATTTAAGGAGGATTCTTCATAATTTCTTTGAGAAAGAAGGAGTACTTTACAACTCATTCCACGAGGCCAGCATTATCGTAAGACTAAAATGATACAAAGCCATTATAAGAAAGAAAACTACAAGACCGTGTTATCTCGTAAACATAGATGCAAAACTCCTCAACAAAATATTAGCAAATCAAATCTAACCTTGTGTACAAAGACTTATACATGATGACCAAGTGGGATTTATTCCAGGTGCAAGGCTGAGGCAATGTTCGACAATCAATCAACATAATACACCACATCAACAGGCTAAAAAACAAAATCATATAATTGTATCAACTGATGCAGAAAAATGATTTGACAAATTCTAATTCCCATTCATAATTAAAAAAAAAAAAAACCTCTCAGCAAACTAGGACTAGAAGAGAAGGAAATTCTTCAACGTAATAAGGAACATCAAATAACGTCAAGTGACAAAACCTTACAGATGACATCATACTTAATTGTGAGCATCTGGATGGTTTTCCCTTAAGGTCAGGAACAAGACAAGACTATCTCCTGCACACAAATATTTATAGTTGTTTTATTCATAATCACGAAAAACTGGAAGTAACCAAGATGTCTTTCAATCAGTAAATGGATAAACAAGCTGTGGTACATACATATGATAGAATATGATTCAGCAATAAAACGAAATGACCTATCAAGCCATTAAAAGATGTGGATGAAATCTAAAGGTATACTGACAAGCCAAAGAGGCCATAGGTATTACTCCAGCTATGTGAATGGAAGAAAAAAAACTATAGCATTGGTCAAAATAAAAGTGTTTGCCAGGGGCGGGGGCAAAGAGGTAAGATGGGAGAAGAGAAGCAGAAGATATATTTTCGGGCAGCAAAATTATTGTGTATCATCCTGTAATTGTGCATATCTGAAACCATGCCTTTGTCAAAACACATAGGACTTTACAGCCCAAAGAGTGAATCTTAATGTCTGCAAACTAAAAATTCACTTAGGAGGTTGGGGAATCCCAGGAGGAAAGCAGAATGTGATAAAACAATTTGATTTACAAGTCTGTGAGACAACCTCAACTAAAGGGAGAGGGAGAAAAGACACTGACCTAAGTAACTTTGGAAATGAGTGGAGTTTGTAAGACTAAAGGCAAAAGAAACTGTAGACAGCATTGTACTATAGTCAATAAAATTCTTCTCCATCGTGTATGAGTTAATAACTCTGGGACTATTACGCATATATATTAGAAGTGAACAATTAAGTAATGGATGGCAGGCAGTAAGACCCAAGTGTTTCAATGTCACAGTTTACAGATAAGCAAGGGAAGGAAGCTAGAATGATTCAAGTGATAATGGATTAGAGCTGGAGACATCAGAATGAATGCATATTTACATACAGAAACGTTATAGATACATGCATATACATACATTATCATACACACATATATTCCCTTGCTGTGTCAGCTGAGAGGGCCTAGAAGCAATGACCTCCCAGTAGCAACAAGCACACCTATTACCCAAATCTTGGCATCTGATAACATTAACAGTGAAAAGAATCGGGGCTCTTTGGATGAATGGTTGATTCTAGGACTGAAGCAGGAAATATACAAGATGACCTCGGAGCATTCTGTAGTACCCAAAAGTAAGGGAATGCTGAAACAAAAGCAAAAACAAAAAACACACAATAATGCAGATGAATCAAAGGCTTTTCCAACCGGAAAAGCTAATACCAAAGCTAGAATAATTTGAGCAGGAAAATAAAGAAATTCAATGATAACCCAAAGTATAAAATTAATGTAATGATTGAATAAATAAATAAATTAAGAATAGGCACATCGCTCTTGCAGAAGAATTCCCAATAATTTATGTAGATGTTCCATCCTCATGGAGGTAGAATGCAACTGCCCATACTTTAAGTTTGGACTTCACATAAGGACCTCTTTCCAAAGAGTACAGTGTAGGACAAGGAAAAAAAAAATTAACCTTACAGTAGAGGAATCTGACCAACACTACCTCACCCAGGTGATCACGGTTAACACCAGTGGTAAGTCATGTTGATGGTATATGTAGCCTTGATATAACGAAAGCTGTACTTTATCTTTGGTATTTTCCTCCCCGAGATCCATAACCCCAGTCTAATCGTGAGAAAAACATCGGATCAATCCCAATAGAGGTACATTCTACAAAGTGTCTGACCAGTATTTTCAGAACTGTCAAGGTCATCAAAAACAAGGAAAGTCTGAGAAATTGTCACGGCCAAGAAGAGCCGGAGAAGATGTGATGATAGGATGTAACGTGGTGTCCTGGATAGGATTCTAAAACAGAAAAAGAACATTAGGTAAAAACTAAGGAAATGTGAAGAAAGTATGAACTTGAGTTAATAATAATGTGTTAGCATCAGTTCATTAACAGTAACAGATGTATCAAAAAAAAAGTAAGCTGTTAATAGGGAAACTGAGTAGGGGGTAAATGGGAAATCTCTGTACTATCTTAGCAATTTTTCTTAAGTCTAAGATTGTTATAAAAAATAAAGCTTATTAAAATAAAGCAGGTAAATCATTGTGGTAGAAATTGAGGTTCCTGGAGCCAGTAGTTTCTCAGGCATGGTCTATCGAACTTTAAAGATCCAGGTCTTTCTGTGTCTTAAACATTATGTTTTCATACTGAAAGTAGACTATTACAGATATGGTATTTCTCTCCAAAACACTGAAAAATACAGAAAACCTCTCAATTCATTTTATGAAGCTAGCGTATAGCTAGTGACAGGTATTTGACAAAATTAGTACATGCACCCCAAATATATAGCCATATAATCTTACAGAACAACTATATGTACAAATACAGATTTTAAAAATCCTACAAAACATTAAAAATGAATGCATTGATGTTTAAAAAATAAGAAATTATAGCCATTCAACACAGATGTGATAAGTTTAAAGAATGATCAAGTAAATTCTAATTGAGAATTCAAAAATATTTGGAATAACAAGGGCACATGGGTAGCTCAGTCAGTTAAATATCAGACTCTTGATTTAGGCTCAGGTCATGATCTCACAGTTCATAGGATTGAGCCCCACGTCAGGCTTTGAACTAAAAGGGTGGAGCCTGGTTGGGATTCTTTCTCCCTCTCTCTCTGCCCCTTCTCCTCTCACAAACACACACACACTCTCTCTCAATAAATAAATAAACTTAAAAAAAAATAACATGGGCACCTGTGTGGTTCAGTCGGTGGAGCATCTGACTCTTGGTCCTGATCCCAGGGTCATGGGATCAAGCTCCTTGGTGAGCTCCACGCTGAGTGTGGAGCCTACTTAAGATTCTCTCTCTCTCTCTCTCTCTCTCTCTCTCTCTCTCTCTCCCTCTGCCCCCGCCCCTACTCATGCTCCCTCTCTCTATAAAAAAAAAATGGAATAACAAAGTTAATTAATATTGATGTATTAATAAGTCATCAATCCCAAAGCCATATAATCATATCAGTAGCCATTAAAAAGCATGTGAGGAAATTCAACAACCATTTCTGCCTTTAAAAATTTGGCCCTAGTGAGAAAAATAAATGTCCTTCATATGCAAAGAAAAATCCTATCTGAAACCAAAAGCTGGCATCTAGCACGACAGCAGGAAACATTCCTATCAAGGATGTGACATCACCTCTATAATTAAACATCATGCTACAACTGAATAACCCAATAAAAAATACAGGAAAATACAGAGCTGTATTGATACCCTCCTTATATACATGATTGTTTAATGTGATCCAAAAATCAAACCAGTAATCTTTCAGCTGAGGGCGTACGTGTACATACGTGCATATGTGGGTTGGTAGCTAGATACGACCAGAATGAGAAACATACATAACCAGTAGTCTTTTGCATCCTCAAAAGGATGCAAATACAGAGCTGTATTGATACCCTCCTTATATACATGATTGTTTAATGTGATCCAAAAATCAAACCAGTAATCTTTCAGCTGAGGGCGTACGTGTACATACGTGCATATGTGGGTTGGTAGCTAGATACGACCAGAATGAGAAACATACATAACCAGTAGTCTTTTGCATCCTCAAAAGGAACATCAGTATTTTTGAAAGGTGTTCTCATTCTCTCATAATTCCCATAAATGATCTACATTTCACATTATTTGCTAGAATCATATTTTCTGTATCCAAGTACATAAATTCAGTGCATAAATATATTGGATTGGTTAATAGTGGCGCATATCATTGCCCACTTGAAATGCAGAAAATGATTTCTTCTATGTTTGTAGACATTTGAAGAGTTAACCCTATTTCATTGGCCGTATATTAAATGTGGAGGGAGGGAGGGAGAGAGAGGGCAGAAGACGAGGGCTAGGAAATGATAGGATTATAGTAGGATTTCAACTTCATATCGGATGGGATATATATAAGTTAAATGGAGTTAAATGTATCAGCGTATTTACTATTGCAAAACTTAAATACTAGTTTTGGAGGTAGCATAGAGAGGTTTGGAGATGGGGAGGCAGAGACCATTGGAAAGGGGCAACTGCAGAAAGAGAATCCTGGAAAAGTGGAGGAAGTTTAAGGGAATTTCAAGAAGGTTTTACAACTTCGTTTTTCCATTAACCTGCAATGAATATGTACACGAATCATCAATGATTCTGGAGTTGGATTTGTCTTTACTCACGTTTTCTGATATGAAGACATGCTGAGAGTGCCCCCTCGATGGGTACCAAGTAGCAAGATTTGGGAAATAAGCAAAATAACAATTTTTTTTTTTAAATTGAGATGTGTTTATTGAGAGCTTACTATTTGATGGGCATTGTTATAGTGTGTGTGTGTGTGTGTGTGTGTGTGTGTGTGTGAGAGAGAGAGAGAGAGAGAGAGAGAGAGAGAGAGAGAGAGATCCCTTACAACAACTGAATGAGGTGAGTACTGTTATTTTCCCCATTTCACAGATTAGGGAACCGCATCCAGGTACTGAAATAATTAGCCCAAAATAATGGCGACTAAGAAGTAACAGGTAGTATTTGAACCTAGGCTGTCTGGCTTCAGAGCCCACAATTTAAATCATTTCAATCTCAATGTATTGCTCTTTCTCTCTCTCACTGTTAACATTTGAAAATAATTTAAGAATAAAATACAGGGCGAAGTCAGTCCCCCATAATTAGAATGGAAGTTAGGGAAAGTTTAATGGTCAGCTGAATCTGTTAAAGACAATAAAGTTGAATAAAGAGAATGATTATTCTGCATTTTATTAGAACCATATTTTTTTTCAAAAATTTCCCCACTCCAAAAGGGCCTCCATATTAGGATATGTGTCAAAACAATGATTCAACCAAAGTAAGTCCCATAAATATTATGAAAGAGGAAACAAAATTAATGTTACTAATGATTAAAGCTGCTTACCTAAAAACAAAGGGGGGGGAATCACCTAAAAAACAGAATAAAAGCATTTCATAGTTTGCAGTTACCACAGTAACTTAAATATCGTTAGCTTCTCTCTAACAGTAGAAAGAGCTATTTGGAAATACATTTCAAACTCAGATTAACAAAGGCAACAAAAATGTAAAACGACAAGAATTAATCTTAACAAGAAATATGACAGATCTATCTGAGATATATTACAAGCTTAACTTAGGGACATAAACGATGTTAATAAATCAGGAGACATTCCATGCTTCTGGATTAGAAGCTTCAATATTTTAAAGATGTCATTTCTCCTCAAATTAATTTATAAATTTAATGCAATCCCAATTAAAATTTGATGAGATTTTTGTTTGGAACTTGACCAAATGATTCTAAAGTTCATTTGGAAGAATAATTGTGTTAGAATAGTCATGAAAAGAACAAGAAAAATGAGTAATGAGATTGACTTGCCCTACTGGAAATTAAATTATCACTGTGGTACAGTACCAAAGTAGTCAGACAGACCCATAAAACTAAAAAGAAAATCCAGAAGCTGAGTTAAGTATGTATAATAATTTGGTATATATTAATGATGTCAGTTTAAAATATTAGGGAAAGAATCAACTATTTATTAAATGGATTATTCAATAAAATATGATTGGGGGCAAGTAGAAAAGCATTTGAAAACACAGGTTTGAGTCTTACACCATAATTTATACTAAAGTAAATCCTGGATGTTTCAAAGTTTTGACTGGAAAAAAGAAACCATTAAAATACCAGAATATATAAATAAGTATTTATGTAATCTTGTGGTAGTGAAACACTTAAAATGTGTGGAATTATTGGCTGAAAGGAAAAGCTTAATAATGTGTTTGACCACATAAAATTTCATAACTTGTGACTAGCAAAACCAAGCCCCAATCCACTCATCTACTCATCTACCTGTACACCATAAAACAGCATTAAAAGACAAACCATGAAAATTATTTGCAAGAGATATTGCAAACAAAGGGTTTAGGTTCCTTAATCTCTTCAGGATTCATTCGAATCAGTAAGATAAAGAGGATATTCCGATAGAAAATGGCCTAAGGACAGGTCAGGAAATTACAGAACAGACACATATGTTTTCAGGATGAAAAAAGTGCCAAACCTCACTAGTTATCAAGGAAACAGAAATTAAAATATCAGTGAGATGTCATTTGTTGCCTATTAGGTTAAAAGTGATGAAAAATATTGACAGTATCCAATGCTGGCTAGGGCATGAGTAAACACCATTCTTATATGCTATGCTCTCGTGTAAATTCAAATTGATACAACAAACTTTCTAGAGAGCAGTTGGGCAATATATTATCAAAATTGAAAATATGCATCCCCTTCAGGGCCGGAAGGCAATTTCTAGAATGTAATCTTAGGGAAATAACAGGACAAGTGTCTAAAGATACAGATCCAAAGAGGTTCACTTCAGCATTAACGGAAGAGGAAAAATTAGAAAACCCTATTAATGTGCAAAATAAAGTATGCATTAAATACATTATTGTTTCTTCACACAACGGAATACCATGCAGCAGTTTAAAAAGATAGCAGGAGGGGCACCTGGGTGGCTGCATCAGTTACACATCCAACTCTTGATTTGGGTTCAGGTCATGATCTCCCACTTCAGGAGTTTGAGCCCCACGTCAGGCTCCTCACTAACAGTGTGGAGCCTGCTTGGAATTCTCTCTCCCTCCCTCTCTTACCCTCCCCTGCTTGCGTTCCCTCTCTATTTCAAGATAAATAAATAAACTTTAAAGCAAAGATAGCAGGAGACTTATATTCAGTACATATCATCATGCCCCAAAAATGGGAAATGAGAAAATTGCATTAAAAGCATTTTGTATAGTATGATACCATTTCTTTATATGCGTATTGTGTGTGCATGTATGTGTGATATTCTGAGGATATCTTTCTCTTCCTGTGTGTGTGTGTGTGTGTATGTGTGTAAGAAAACCATGTGTAAGAACCATCTATTTCACTACAATTCTGTAGAATACTGTGTAAGAACACTTACCGTGTCACTAAGTAGTCTTAGGCGAGTTACTGTCTCTGTTCCTCAGTCTCCCCATCAGTAAAACAGCATTTGCCTTATAGGGTTGTTATAAGGAGCAAATGGATTCACGTGTAAAGCACTTAACATAGTACCAGGCACCTAGTAACCAGTGTTTAATTTTTTTTTTTAATGTTTTATTTATTCTTGAGAGAGAGAGAGAGAGAGAGAGAGAGAGAGCGAGCATGAGCGGGGAAGGGATAGAGAGACGGAGACACAGAATCCAAAGCAGGCTTCAGGCTTGGAGCTGTCAGCACGGAGTCCGTCCGACCAGGGACTCGAACTCACGAGCCATGAGATCATGACCTGAGCCGAAGTCAGACGCTCAATCGGCTGAGCCACCCAGGCGCCCCAGTAACCAGTGTTTAATAATTCACTGCTGTCATTATTGCAATGATCATTCTCATCATTTCTATCAGTACGCTCCACGGAGTACAAGGGAAAACAGGGGAAGAAGCATCCTCCACAAGACAACAAAACCCTGAGCAACAGCTGGCATCTTATCCTTCACAGCTAGGCTGCCATGTGTGATGGTGGGCTCGGCAGGATCCAGAAGGGCCCCGTGGGTGCTGGGAGGGGCATGCAAAGCCAGGGCCACACCCACCGAGAGTGGGCTTGCTTGTGAGTGTTGCTTAAGACTCTCCCAGAATTCCCTGAGTAACTACATGAGACGCAGAAGTGGCTAGAGACATGGGGCCACGGGTTGGGGCCAGGAACAGTGCGATACCTATGACATCGTTTCCGTGTCTCCATGCAGGACTATGGGCTGCATATGATTCTAAAGTTAATATATAGCCAGACTATATATAGTCTAAGGAACCTGTATGCACAGGTAAATTAAAAGCAAATAAATACGGTGTATGTTTAAGTTCTCTAGTTAGGGAAGTCTATAGTCTTTAATACACGCTCTGTTCATCTACACTAATTCTGCTCTTGCAAAGTTTGAATAAAGATCTACTATAGATACTGTCGCAGAGAGCTTCCCACCAGATCTAGTTAAAACTACCCAGAACTGGCATCATTAATCCCATTTCAGAATGGCAAGTTTCCGTTTTAGGCAGTCGCCCTTAAGCATGCCTACCCTGAACCCCTGTCAGGAAGCAGTGCCTTCTGAGCCTTTTATTCCCTTAGAGAAAAGGAGTGGCATTCAGGGTGCCCACCAGCAGCAGATAATCAGTGGGACCTCTTTACCATGGAGAAATGTTGATTTCATATTTGTCTGTATGTGCTAGATGAATGCTGGGCATGATTTACTTACTCCAGAAAGTGTTGCCTGTAATGTGGAGACACAGGACAGTTTAAAAGGAAGAGTAATCACAGCACACAGCTATTCATCTTCCGCTGCCTCTGGGAACCGGGAGCTGATTAACTCTTGCAGCAGCGGCTGTTAGAAACTGTCAACTCCCACCCCCATGTGGCTCTCTGCCCTCTCAGGTTCCTTACTGGCACACAGTTCCCTGAGCCCTCACTCCCTACCCTCCATGGAGTCACTACTTTCTAAGTCAAGGCCGATGAGGTTCTGTATCGCTTACCCTCACCAAACCACTGCCACTTGCCATCAGATTTGGAAACCTGTACGTTCAGGGTTGATTACTGGTTCTTTGTCTTGCCTGCGACAAACCTTCCTTTTCCTCTTCCAGGCAGGCTTGTTCATTCCAAGATTCAATCTTGTTTCTTTCTCTTAGTTCCAACTGGTTCCCTAGCCTAATTCAAATCTTCCTGTCGGCGGTGACCCCCTGGAATCCCTAACTCAGAGTGGGGCTCCTGTTGCCCTTCTGGTCCATTCAAGACCCCAAGCCCAGTCCAGATGGCTGGAATCTTGTTACCTTGCATAACCCCCACTTGACATCTTCGCTGCTCTTCTGGCAGGTGGTTCCATTTGCCCTTTTGGTGTCAACCTGTTTATCGTGTAGCCAGATGAGCCTCTAGAACAGTGTGACTGACTTGTCCATCCAGATTCTGGTTTGGGAGACCCTTCCATGTGCCAGTCACTGTTCTAAGAATGGGGGCCACAAGAGTGAACAAGTTTCAGCCTTCATCGTGATGACATTCCAGCAGAGGAGACATGTGAAATAAGAAACACAAGTATAAACAGGATCATTTCAGGAGGTTAAGTGCTATGATGAGAATGAATGAGGCTAATGGTTGAGGAAGTGACAGAGTGGTCAGGAAAGTTTTCTCTGAAGAGGCATGACATTTGAGTGGAGACTTGAGCAACAGAAAAGCCCACCACTGAGAGAGTCCAGGGGGGAGTGTACTTCAGGGAAAACAAGCAATAAGGGAATGCTCTGAGTGGTAAGGGAGACAAAGGTGGCCAGGAAACAGGAAGAAGGGCAGCATGACCAAAGCCAAGTGAGAGGAGAGAGCAAGTGGAAGATGGGTTTGGAGTGGGCAGCACGGGCAGTTCGTGCAGGCCCTTGCAGGCCATGGACAAGAGCTTGGATTTCCTTCCAAGTGCCATGGAAACCTTGGGGGGGCTCTCCATGGAAGACTGGCTTACTGGATTCATTAGCGACATGCCGGTTCCCTCTCTCCTTTCAGCCTGGTGATTATCATTTCCAATGCCCTTCCCCAACCTATGATGGCCACCCATTTTCACAAACAGACCTAAGGAAATAGAGACATCTCCCAGAGGGTCCATGGCTCGTTCCACCCCATCAGTCACAGTGCTGTCACTATGGCCCAACTATCAGTGAGGAACGTGGTCCTTAGCTGGGGTTGAAGCGGAGCTCAGAAAACTGAGAGAGGGATATGGTCAGACAGGGAATCAAGGGTGAGGAAGATTGCTGGCAAGAATGAGGGCAAGAGGGTGGCTATTGAGGAAGGCCACGGGTCTGCGGACAGTATTAATGTGCAGCAGTCAAGCTGAAATAGCCCAGGAGGCCCAATCTTGTGCTGGTGGCTGAGTCAGGACCAGGGAAGGGGTGTATGTGTCCATTTCTCCCACAGGAATTTCGAGAAGACCCCATCCTCTTACTGGGGGCAGTACATTGCCCAGAACTGCCCCCATCCTACAGTCCCTTAGGACTAGATGCCTATGATGGCACACTTAGGTCCCTAGCTCAGTTGTCAGGTCACGTGTACTTCTTCTGGGCCTGAACCCAGCTGAGGGTATACAAATAGCGAGCGGAAGTGGGGAGGGTGGAAATTTGGTTCTACTGAGCGCTGGGTAGAAGGTGCATTTTCAAAATCAGGATTTTCCATCTCAGGACTACAAGGAGTTACAAAATTTCTGGTAGCTGGACTCTGGTCTGTTATTTCTCGGGGTTTTAATTCTGCATTAAGTCTCTGTGGTCCTAAAGCTTTGAAGACAACATATGGGTAGATGGAAGAAAGTGAATAACATTTTTTGAATATGTATTATGTTTCGTACTTTACACTAGGGACTTTACATATATTATTTTAGCTATCCTCAATAATCCTATGATAATATCCATAGGGTAATAATCCTATGTAATATAAACTCATTTTGTATCTAATGAAGAAGGCTCATAAATATTAATATACCAGCTCGGAACAGGAAAACTAGCTAGCAGCCAATAAGTGATGGGATGGGGCCACATCTGGGCTTGAAGACGGATCTCCTGAAGACCGTGGGCCATCTTGTTGATTCCGTTACTCTGGCTGGTGGGAAAGGAGGAGGGCCCTCTCTACCCCTCTCTGGCACTCTTTGTGCTAGTATTTCAAACTTCTCACGATCAGTTTTTGATATTAATTTTCCACGTGACTATGCCCTATCTCCTTAAATTAATTGTAATCTCCTTGAACATGGTGACATCCTCTTGAAACCTCTTGAAACCTGCAGGACAGTAGAGTTACACTCATATCTAGACTGCATTTCACCATAAATTCTTTGTTTGAGAGGTTTGCTTCATACGCATATACATTTATTAGCGCATAGAGGCCTTTGGAAACCAAATGCCAGCAATATTAGGATATGCTATGTAATTCTCTGAAAAGCAAGGAAAACAAACTCTCACGTTTTTCGTGTCTGATAACTACGTGATTACAAATAGTACCAGAATTTGTTTCTAAAACCGGTTGGAATGTTTCTTCCTTTGTTATTCCAACAGCTAATTTGATGATTTATTACTGTTAATCCTACATACCCCTGGAGTTATTTGTTTGGTTGATTTGTTTTTGCAAGAAAATTTGTATAGCTATACATAAATTATCGTATGCTGCTCCAATTTTTAGAAGGGTTAGTTAACAAATCCCATTCTAGTTATATTCTAGCTTTTTCCAAGTCCCAAGCATGGAAATCATATCAAAGCCCTTTAAATTTAAGTCTACAAATTAATTTGGTGTCCTAGGAAAGATGAAGGGCAGAGAGGAGTCAAGGACACAATATAAATGACTCCTGTGTTCCAGCCATGACCTCGTAGTTGCTGAGGCCGTGAACTCACGGATCACTCTCTGTGAATTCAAGCACAGGGAGGTCTGGGACCTCAGTCTCCCAGGTGGATGAGTCTAAGCCAAGACAAGAAGATTCATTCCCAAGGAAACTGAAAGCAAGAAAGGAAAATGACTTGGAACGGCCCATGTTTGGAGCAGGCACTCGACGTGTAGACTCAGTTTCATCTACATTTTAATACAGAAGCGGACTTCTGGACAGGAACTGGGAACAGTCGTCCAAAGTTCCTCTGCAAGTGAGAGTTAAAAGAAAGTGAACGAGTTAGGGAAAACAGACACAAGGAAGGCAGGGAAAGTTTCTAAGCAGACGCAGGCCTTGGAAAGACATTTGAGTCACTTAAGAATCCTGTGTTTCTGCACGATCCCCCGGTGGCTGGAGTCTCAGGGCCGGCTCTGTCACACATGCAAAACCAATCTGCTCCCGTGACATGGAGCATGAAAGTTCATCTCCTAAAACTTTACACCCTATTGAAAGAATATAATAGTGTTAAAGAAAAGCTAATTCTGTGATCCTTTCACATCGGGCTACAGATGGGATGCCATTTTCAAGGGACATTTTTTTGTCCCCATTCCCGTCAAATAGCTCCTGAAATAGGCACGATACAGCCCCCTTGAATAAAATAAAATACCTTATTTAATTGCCTGAATGACACTCGGGATTGTGCTGCCAATGCAAGCCCAAACAGGCCCAACCAGAAGCAATATCGAGGGGGTAACTTGACTCTGAGGCAGCTCCAGCCTGGGCCCCCACCAACCGCCCGGCCCAGGCCGATGGAAATGAAAACAGGTCTGGGGAAATGCAAATGAAATCTGCAAAGGAGCGGAAGGGAGGAGAAACGATTCCCCAGGGTAATGAACTATGGATTGCAAGGGTGGCACCTCAGCCTGACCTCCAAGGCTCCAGGGCTCAGGGTCAGGGACCTGAGAGACAGGAAGGCAAGTAATCTGACCAGCCCCAGCCTCAGTCACCAACTCTACTCACTGGCTGCTGCCGGACTATGCCCCTCTGGCTCCAGAATTCTGGCCCCTTTTTAGCTTCCTGTGTACATTTTTGCCGTTGTGTGGCCTTGCCTAGGGTTCCACCGGATTCCCGCTAATTGTGAAAACGGCAAGTCTTGGATCTTTCAGGAGAGACCCAACTTTATTTATCTAATTGAGTCCCGTGCAATTTTTAAAATATTATCCAAGTACAGGGACACTGCCTACCTGTTCTGTCCGTGTCGTCCACTGCTGGTCTCAAAAGAGCTTAGCTGAAGAAGTTTTGAATTACCCTGCTTTGTTGAAGAGCTCTTTTTTCCTGGAAATATATATTACGCTACAGGAGATGGTGATCTTTCTCCAGCTCATACCTTGCAAGAGCTGCTGTGATAGGATTATATTAGGAAGATTTATAATCAACGTGAACATTGTTTAACACTCCACTCATCTCAGCTTGCTTTAGGATGACAGGGGTTATGGGACATTGTCAGCATGGGATTCCTTTCTGAGCCTTGGCCTAGCCCAACAAAGCGCTTGGAACCCTGCCCCCTCTCCTTTAACCCAAAGGCTCTTCCGTAGTCACTGACTCAGAGACACTATTTCACCTACTGTTCATATTGTGGGGAAAGGATTCAGGAATAGACAACTTTTAAAAAAAAATTTTTTTTAATGTTTATTTATTTTTTGATAGAGAGACAGAGCATGAGCAGGGGAGGGGCAGAGAGAGAGAGGGAGACACAGAATCCGAAGCAGGCTCCTGGTTCTGAGCTTCTAGCACACGGGGCTCGAACTCACAAGCCGTGAGATCGTGACCTGAGCTGAAGTCCGATGCTTAACCGGCTGAGCCACGCAGGTGCCCCAAGAACAGCCATTTCTTACGAACCGAGTTGAGTTCCCCAAAATTCGTTAAGTTTAAGCCCTAACCCACGTACCTCAAAATACCTCTGTAACAGATTGGGCCTTTAAAGAGGTAGTTATGAGGCCGTTAAAATGAGCCCTAATCCGATCTGACTGGAGGAGATTAGGACATGCATAGAAGCACCAGGGATGCTCACACCCAGAGGAAAGACCAGGAGAAGACACAGCGAGAAGATGGCCATCTGCAAACCAAGGAGTGAGGTGTCAGGAGAAATCAACCCTGTCAGCAGCATGAACTTGGACCTCTAGGCTCCAGAACTATGAGAAACTAAATTTCTGTTGCTTAAGCCACCCAGCCTGTGGCATTTTGTTATGGTCGCCCTAGCAAACTAATGCAAGAGGTAATCCCCAAGACACAAATAAGGAGGAGGTGAGACAAAGAATGGAAGAGGCCAAGGAGTGGTAGCCAGTGAGTCGTCACTGTGGGGAACCAGGCTCTCAGCGGGAGAACCCTGGGGGCCAGTGTATAAGATCGGCCTCGGCAGCTCTCTCACATGAGCCAGTAGCCCTGGCTACTTTGACCGCAGTTCTCGCCTGGTCACTCGTTGGTTAGGAGTAGCTGGGGAAGGGGCATTAATTCTCTGGTCCTTCAGGCCCAGTGTGCACAAGGGCAGGGTGGGGCTCCCCAGCACCGGGGAAAACCCTGTGGCAAGGAGATGCACCTGCTGGCTGTAGAAGGTCCCCAGGGGGAAGGGCAAAGTACTCCCTGCTACGCCTGCCTTCCCAGTCCCAGCAGAACGCTCTCTGGCACAGAAACAGAAGGAAGGACCTTATCTCCCTCATCTTTGCCATTTTCTTTCTTTCTTCCATATCTAGTCGTTCTTTGTTTCCCAGAGATGTCATCTCAAGATGACTACCAGGACTATTAAGAGGAGATCCCACAGACCTGAGCATATTGCCCTGATCCTGACATGCCCACTCAAGAGGCCAGTGAGGGCTACAGCCACCTGGAGGAAAGTGCACGTAGTTTCTTTCACAAAGATGCAGCCGACTCATCAAGCACACGTCCGGACAGAGGAAGAGTCTGTCCTGATCTGCACAAAGTCAGTATAGAACCGGCTACGTGACTGTGCCACCTTATGTCCCAGAAACGAAAGAACAAGTTCCTATGGTGATTGTATCCAACTGGAATGAGTTCTTTCCAATGGGGTCAGTGGAAACCAGGAAATAAAGGCTCCAGAATATTTGCACAGCAGTTAAAAAATCTCAATCCTTGCCGAGGCTGTAAGGTTTCCTTCAGGATTTTACCTGAAAAAATAAGCAGAAAAATGGCAGAATCCCATGAAGGTATTAACCCAAAAGGCCAGTCCAGGTGCCAACCAATAGCTTGGACACCAGGGTTTTCCAGATTAGGACAAGAGGGTCTCAGAAAGTACACTATGTGGTCTTCGAAAGAGACAATTTTAGAGTGTCAGTGGCTCTAACTTGTGCCTCTGAGGATATTGTGCCAGCCCAGGGAAAGAAATCTCCCTTTTTTTTTTTTTTTTTTTTTCACATGGATTTTGACAAAAAAAAAAAAAAAAGCATAATGGTTTGTTGAGGTGGAAAAATCCCTGAAAAAGAAGTCAAGAGACAGGAGTATTCCTAGTTTGGCCTTAAAATATTCATGATTTATGAACCAGTGATTTCACATCTAGGTATCAGTTCTAGGGAAAGAATCTAAAATGCAGACATGGATTTATGCACAAAAACATTCATTGCAACATTACATGTAATAAAAATCCTGGAAATCGTTGAAAGAACTGGTGGTTAAGGTATGGTTAATTCATGCAATTAATGCTTGAAAAGAATTTTTAATGACACAGACAGTAATGGTAAGTGAATAAAGAAGGATATAAATACAATATGTAAAACTGGGGGTTGGAGGCGTGGAAAAGAGACTAAGGGGAAATGTGCCAAAACATTAGTATTTTTTGCCTTTAGGTAGTGGGATTACAAGTGATTTCTTTTTCTGTTTCTTGTCATTTTTTATGCTTTCCAATTTTTCTGCAATCAAGCATTGTGCGCTCTATGAAAACATTCGCAAAAGAAACACAGTAGTATTCTGGCTGTGAAATGCCAGTTCTAAGTGTGGATACATAGGGAAGCCCCCAAGTCTTTGCAGAGATGGCCGGGACATGCATGAGGCCAGGCTGTGACACACAGCGTAGGACCTTTGAGCAGAGACTGGTGCCTCACCCTCATAAGGCCAATGCCAGAGACACTGAGAAAGACAGAGCCTCCGCAAAAACATATATGGATATGGAGGGGAGTCTCATGATGAATCACAGAAGTCTGTTGAGCTCAGGTGAGGCATTCCTTCGGAATGCAATCAGCTCTGAGAGAGCTGCAACAATTACATTTTGGCATCTCTAAGTGGGAGGGCCTCTCACTGGATCATGAGAAACCTACCCCTCTGGGATACCGCCTTGTGTCCATGTGATGGCATCTCTATTTTAGCTTGCTACAGTTGCAATGCCGACATCTGAGTTGGGTTTTGAAGGATGAATAGGAGTTTCACTATTCCATAGAGAAGCAGTGGAGAGCATTTCAAGCAGACAACTGCATGGGCAGAGACAAGCAGGTGTATGGAAATGACCTTGGGGGAGCTGTAAGGAATTTCACGTGGCCATGTAACAGTTTGGAGAATGGAAGGGGAATGGCAAAAACTGAGGCTGAACAGGGAGCTGGGGATCAGGTGAAGGAGGATTTCCATTCAGCAGCTGGCTGTCACCCTCAAGGTGACAGGTGCCTCACACACCTTCCAGGTGAAGAGTGAGTGCCACCGGCAGTCGTTTCCAACATTGGTTACGCACATTCTCTCATCACCAATTTTTATGATATTTGGTTCCCGTGTTTCCTGTAATGTCCTTTTTTTTTTTTTTTTTTTTACATGGGCTCACTGTTTAGCCTCGTCCTAAAGGATATCTATACTGTCATAGGCTTGGTATGCTAGTTAAATTTCTTTAATGTTTATTTATTTATATATTGAGAGAGAGAGAGAGAGAGAGAGAGAGAGAGAGAGACCACGAGCAGGGGAGGGACGGAGAGAGAATCCTAAGCAGGCTCTGTGCTGAGAGCAGAGAGCCTGACGTGGGACTCGAATTCACAAATTGTGAGATCATGACCTGGGTCAAAATCAAGAGTCAGACGCTTAACTGGCACCCCCATTAGTTATATTTTTAATATAGATAATGTAATGATATGTCTCTTAAACTAAAAATAATCCACTCATGTACCACCTTAAGTCGCACCTATCACACTTGGCAAATGCTGTCACCGTTCATTCATTCACAATAATTTTGAATATCTACTACATGCCAAGAGATGGGGATAGACAGCATTAGGGACAGTGAGGACAATGCTGTCAGCATCATGAAATTATGATACTTAGATAAACCTATTGGCAAAGCAACTAGGTTTTTAAAAGGTTCATGTAGAAATACCGTGCAAGATGGTTTATAGGTAATAAAACCAGAAACAGAGAGAATTTTCGGAAGGCTCTCGCAAACTAGAAGAAGGTTTGATCGAAGGCACTGGTGGAAAATTAAAAGAGGAGACACGAGTGAAGTATTCTCAGGCAGCAGAGACCGTAAGGTCCTCATGGCCAGTTAGTTGCATGTTCTCTCCTGAGGGGCGGCGTGAAAGGAAGCCTTCGAGGGTTTGGTTCACGTATTGTTCTCTTCATTTGTGGACATCCCACTTCCCCAGAGGGAGATTGTCTGGCTCAGCCTCCTCCTGGTAGGCCTCCCTGTACTGTGGAAAGTGAACAACTGTGTGCCCCAGACTGCGTGCAGTGAACGTTTGACTTTAATTTAGGTTCCAACAATAAAATGCACTCTTGCGAGACTAGAAATTTGGACTTGGGGGAAAAGCATGGCAGGGACGCTTCCTTTTTTATTTTTATTTTATTTTTTTATGGAGTGGACTCAGAAGCCTCAGCATGGCCTTGGAGCACACCCTTCTGGCCAAGGCTCGTGACACAAATCAGCACCATGTGGGTGTGATCCCGGGGCCAGCAGCTGGCCCAGGAATTTCCTTATTTCCCTTCTTGCCAAACGATGCAGCAGAGTTAGGAGTTCCTTCAATGGATAATTTGGCATTGGTACTCTAGAATCGTCTCTGGGGCCTAGGCTGGAGCCTGCTCCTTTAGATCTTCCAGTAATTTCGTAAACACCCAATTCCCTTTATTAGATCCTTCTTTTCTGAAAATAGCCAGAATAGTTACTGTTTTCTACACTTCCTCTCTGACCGATACCACTACTGAAGCTCCTACTTAGTCTAAGACTGTCTCGCACAATCCAATGTATGTGTGTGCATGCGTGAGCGTGCACATGTGCATTTGTGTGCATGTGAATGCTTCACACCGTAAGTTCTTCGGGATTAGACTGTAAGGTCTTTGGGATTTGTCTATCTTACACTTCTGTTTTTCTATATCACATATACAGGGATCATTAAACGCATTATTATGTTTTTAATGTTTACTTATTTTTAAGAGAGAGAGACAGAGAGAGAGAGAGCACGATCAGGGGAGGGGCAGAGAGGGAGACACAGAACCCAAAGCAGGGTCCAGGCTCTGAGCTGTCAACACAGAGCCCGACGCGGGGCTTGAACCCACAAACCGTGAGATCATGACCTGAGCCGAAGTCGGACACTCAACCGACTGAGCCACCCAGGCGCCCCTCATTAAACTTATTTTAAAGAAAGTACTGCTTGTCTTCCCAATTCTGATTCCAAAAATAAATCAGGATCACACAGGAGAGAATAGAACATGCACTGTTGACTCAGAGGAAAAGAGTCCCAGGACCAGGGCTGGGAAATGATGCTCTCTTGTGTGGGTGTGATCTTAGTCATAGAAGAGAAGCCTGTGTTGTTTAACTCTCATGGTGACATTAGATTTAACCATAGTGGGGATGAGGGAGAGAGGGCATATGACAGATTTTAGTGTTACATGAGATCTGTTCCTCATGTCTTGTTGGAGGGAGAAAAGGGGGCCCTTCCATGACTGTTATGTCAGAGGGCTAACACCTCAGCACAAAGGAACTTCTCTAATGAGCCTGAACTGCTTGGGGCCATGGCTCTGGACTCTGGCTGCCTAGTAGAATTCTCTGCTGGAGCTGATGACCTATCCCGCCCTCAGAGATCCTGATTTATTTCATCTGGACGGGGTCCAGGAATCACTATCTTTTAAAAGTTCCCAATAAGTCTAATGTAGCATGGTTGGGAAGCATTGACCTTGTGTTCAAATGTTTTGCCATGCAGGAGTCATTGTGTTTCCTTGTGATTTCTGACATCTCTACTGTATCTCTCGTTCAGTCTGCTTTTTCATTCATGGCATCTTTCATTTATGCCTTTTCTTTCTCGTTTTTTTCCCCTGTCAGAAAAGTTCTCAATTTAGTATTTTTTTTTACTTTGTTTATCCTATAATTTATAATTTACTTTTGGCAGATAGCTTATTTTGCAACATTCAGTTCTAAATATTTTCTAATTCTTATTATGATTTATTTTTATGACATATGGGGTATTTTTTTAGTGTGTGTGTGTTTATTTAATGCTGTTCTTGTAGGTGGTTTGAGTTATCTTTTGTAAATTAATTTGTAATTGATTAATATTGAGGTCAGAGTACATGATATGTATGACACTTGGCCTTTCAGAATTTGCTTTGAGATTTGTTTTGTGGACCAACACATGCCCAACCTTTGCAAATATTTCGGGTGGGCCCGAAAGGAATGCATTCCATACTGTAGTGGTTCCTAAAATGTGGTCCCCAGACCAACAGTATCACCTGGATCTTGTTAAAAACGAAACTCTCAGGCCCCACTACAGACCTACTGAACCAGAAGCTCAAGGAGGGTGGGGGTGCACTGGGTTGTGACAAGCTCTCTGGGGAAATTCCACGCCACCCAAGTTTGCAGACCACTGCTCTAATAGTTCACTTCAGGGTTCTGCATAAGAATTAGATACAGTCTGGGACGCCTGGGTGGCTCAGTTGGTTAAGTGTCCGACTTTGGCTCAGGTCATAACCTCCCAGTTCATGGGTTCAAGCCTTGCATCAGGTTCTGTGCTGACAGTTCAGAGCCTGGAGCCTGCTTCAGATTCTGTGTCTCCCTCTCTCTCTGCCCCTCTCCTGCTCATGTCCTCTCTCTCTCTCTCTCTCAAAAAAAATAATAAAAATTTAAAATAAGAATTAGATATAATCTGTTCATTGTGTTGTTTTAATCCTTAGAATTATTGGCTGTTTCATCTATCAGTTCCTGAGAGAAATGAATTAAAATCTCTCACTACCTTCGTGGATCATCAATTCATCTGCATTTTTTTTTCAATTATGACATGATTTATTTGGAGGCTACAGTTATTAAGACTGAATTTAAAATATCTGCATTTTACCAGGATTGTTTTTCTTTTATCATTATACAGTAACCCTCTTTCTAATATTGGCTTTTGCATTAATGCCATTTTGTTTGTTAGTAATGCAACTATAGAGGATAGGTTTCATTTGTTGACATTTGCCAAACATATTTTTCTTTTCCTTTTCTTTTCAGCTTCTCTATTTTTCATTTTAGCTATTATTTCTTATACATAGCACAAAACTGAATTTTGTGGTGTTCTTTAAGTCTGATATCCACCATCTTTTACGGGAGAATAAAGGTTGTATACAT
This sequence comes from Panthera pardus, assembly GCF_024362965.1. Lineage (NCBI taxonomy): Eukaryota > Metazoa > Chordata > Mammalia > Carnivora > Felidae > Panthera > Panthera pardus. Next base: position 43,542,983 of record NW_026526677.1, read on the forward strand.
TTATTGTAACATTGATATATTTCAACTTATTTTCATTCTCTTATAGTATCATTTTTATGTATCAACAATTGTTTCATTTTGTTTCGGTTTTTCCGTTCTTGCTTTCTACTGAAATTATCATTTTCGTTCTGGTGTGTAAATCATATATTCCATTTTGAATTTTAGTAGTTCCCCTACTAAAACTGGTCAGAAGTTTAACCATCAACACTTGAAGTTTAAAATTAACCAATAATCTCTGCAGAAATGTATGTAAAATGTTCATCAAAATAGACCAGATGCTTTCATTAAAAGTTGGAATCTTACAGAGTACATTCTCTGACCACAAGGGTTTTGAATCAGAAAACCATAGCGATCAAATATGTAAATAAATAAATAAACCCAAATATTTGAAATTTAAATAATACATTTTTAAATGATCCATTGGTCAAAGAAGAAATTAAAAGGGAATAAAAACTATTTTATTTTGAATGATGGTACTAGAGATAAATGTGTGCATTAAAAATGCTTATATTAGAAAAGAAGATTTGAATTCATTTTTCTAAGTTTTCAAATTTAGAAGCAAGGAACAACAACAACAACAACAACAACAACAAAAACCCCAAGCAAATTAGATCTAATGATTAAAAACTATAGATAAGAGCAGGAATCAGTTGAGAGAGAGAGAGAGAGAGAGAGAGAGAGAGAGAGAGACTATTACCAAAGCCCAAATTTGTATCTTAGAAAACATTATTAATATTTACCAATTCCTTCAAAATAGAATAAGAAAAAAAATGGAGAAAACACAAATTAAGAATATCAGTAACTCAAGAATGGATATTCTTGCAGATATGATAGACATTAAAAGGATAGTAAGAGAATATGATTAAGCGACCTCATGTGAATACATTCAACGACATAGAAGGAAAGGACTCATTTTATGAAAAGCCCAATTTGCCAAAACTGTCTTAAGAAATAAAAATTTTAAAGTTGCATATTCTATTTATATTTATATTAAACTTAAATTTATAATAACTTAAATTTAAAAAACTTAAATTTATAATAAAAAGGCTTTCACACAAAGAGAGCCAGACCCAGATGGTTTCACTGGTGAATTCTATCAAACCACTTAACTGAGAAGTTAGAGCAATCTAACCAAACTCAATCATACTATAAAAGAGAAGGGGGTGTTTCCTGAGTCAGTTGATGAGGCCAACATAAATGCTGATTAAAAAAAAGCCTAACAAAGATATTGCAAAGGAAAGAAAATTAGAGGCCAATAAATCTTACAAATATTGATGCAAAAATACACTACAAAATCTCAGCAAACTTAGTCCAGCAATATAAATATTTACGAAATTGGGTTTATCCCAGAGATGTGAAGTTGATTCAAGGCAAAATCAAAATAAAACAGGCAAAAATCCCGAACACCTTCAGAAAACTATGGGACAGGAAGCTTCCTCACTCTGCTAAGGAACCTCTACAAAGCTCCCAGCCTCACGGTAAATTGGTAATATAGTAACAACTTTTCCCCAAGTTTGGGAATAAGGCAATGCTGTCTGTTCTCATTACTTCTGTTACACATCCGAGGGGAGGTCTCAGAACAAAAGGACAAGAAAAAATAAATAAATGATACAAAAATTCAATCAAGAGAAATAAAACTCTTTTTTCGTGACTGACACTTCGCCCTTAAAAGTGTTTCTCAAAGTGTTGTCCATGGACTCCTGGCAGGTCCCTGAGTCTCCTTCAAGGAGTCCAAGAGGTAAAAGCTGTGTTCATGATGATGCCATGATATTCTCTGCATTCTAATCCGCATTGTCTCAGAAGTCTACACTGCAGTCTTGCAAAGGCATGATGTGTGACATTGGGACAGAATATGCAGAAACTGAGAGGAAAATCCAGCCATCTCTCTTAAGCTAGACATTGAAGAAATTTACAAAAACGTGTATATTTACAATTCTGGTTTGCATTTCGTTTTAGAAAACAGAATTGTTTTTGATAAAAATGTGTTACTTATGTTAATATAGAATGAGTGTATGATTTGTAGGGGTGGCAGTTACACGCATATGTGTATGTCGAAGCTCATCAGACAGTACACCTAGAACCTGTGCATTTTATCATAAAAATTTGAAAAGTTGATTTGAAGAAAATTACCAAGACCATTTCAAAAAACAGGGTCACCTGAGTGGCTCAGTTGGTTGAGCATCCGACTCTTGGTTGGGGCTGAGATCGTGCATGATCTTGCGGTTCGTGAGTTCCATCCCTGCATCCGGCTCTGCTCTGACAGTGCGGAGCCTGCTTGGGATTTTCTCTCTCCCTCTCTCTGTGCCCCTCCCCTGCCTGTGCTCTCTCTCTCTCTCTCAAAATAAATAAATAAGCTTTAACAAAAATTTAATAACAAAGTTGAGGAAGACTAGTCGCCCCATGTAACAGATTAGAGAGCCCAGAGATTAACTCCCTCCCTCTTCACATTCTCTCACCAGTTCACTCAAATATGTTTTGAATGATGGGATGACTTTTCATCCCCATCCAAAAGGTGATGTTTCTCCAGTTCTATGGGCCTGAGGGAAATCCTTCATTTTTTCCTTTAGTAATTAGGAAAGCCTCTTGGTTAATCTAGAGATTAAGGTCATCTTTCAGTGACAAAGGTGGAAAGTCCTTTTCTCCGCCGTTCTTATCATTGTAAGACTCCACATTTGTTGTCTGATATCGGGCCTAACTGCCCCCCCCATTTCCCTTCAGAACAAACCTTTCTGTCAGCATCCAGCACCGCAGAGAAGGGTTACAAATAGAAATAGAAAAGTCCAAAGTGAATTAAAATACCAGGTTGTTGACAGGAGAGAAAAAAAATAGCCCCTGCTAATAACCTGATGTGACATCTGATTTATGTGGTCCTAAAAGGACAGTCATAAAAAATGTGTAAGTGAAGGAATAACCCCAAGTGATTTACAAAGGCCCTGGGAGTGTATGTGAGGGGAGCCTCTGAAAGCGAGAGCAATAAATCTGGCCAGAGAAGCCATGCTTGATCCCTTCATCCTCCAAGGCCTGAGCACCCAGGGAGTCTCTGGTTGTAAGAGTTTCCATTCAACCTTTCATGCAGCCAAGATTTCCCCAGTCTCCTGTCCATGGGCGGCATTGGGCAAGGCAAAATGTATTACTGTATATAAGGTAGGGACAGGTTCACAGACAGGAGGCACAAAGCGGGACCCAAAGTGTTGCTGAACTGACTGTCTGATAAACCGAACACCTAAGCCAGATATCAGAGGCATTGCTGTATAATAAGTAGAAGGAACTAAAGAAATTAAATTTTTCAATATTTATTTATTTATTTTGAGAGAGAGGGCACACACATGAGCAGGGGAGGGGCCGGGGGGGGGAGGGAGTGAGAATTCCAGTCCATGATGATGGCATGGAGCCCAATGCGGGCTCAATCTCATGAACTGTGAGATCATGACCTGAGCCAAAATCAAGAGTCAGACGCTTAACTGACTGAGCCACCCCGGCACCCCAAGAAATTCAACTTTAAGAAGAGAAAATTCCAGGGAGAAGGGATTGCTATTTTCAAATGTCTCAAAAGCTTCTCCGAGAAGAGGAAGAGATCTAGGTCTCAGAGGATATTGAGACCAATGAGCTAAAGAAAAGCAATATTTATTGAGCCAACATTTATTGAGCACTTTCTCTGTGCCAAACACTATTCTAGTAGCTAACGATCTAGCAGTGATGCAAAAGGCTGAACGAGTTCTGAAGCCACTGGAAGGGTTACATCTTAGAGGAAGAGGAAGGAAGAACTAGAATATGCCAAATAAACAATTAAACAAGCAGATGTTATTTCCGGGATTTTTAGGTCTTACAAATGCACAGGGCCATGCAATAGAGCGTGGGCAAGGATGGGAGGGAGAAGGGAAATTTATTTACGGCAGGTGGTCAGGAGAGTCTCTCTGAGAAAGGGGCATTTGAGCTGACATCGGAAAAACAAGAAGGATCTAACTTTGTGACGATTCGGAGAAGAAGGATCCAGAAAGACAGGATGGTAAATGCCGACGTGCCAAGATGAGGATGTGCCTGAGATGTCTGTTTGCAAAGGAACAGAAAAGGCTACTATTCCTCTGGGACATAATGAATTAGGAAGGTGGAGAGATGATATTAGGGACACAGGCAGGGACAAGAATAGGAGCCTTGTAGGCCTTGGGAAGGAGTTTGTATTTCCCAGTAGGGGAAATGGGATCAGCATAAGTTGAGCACACAGTTTGGTGCCCTGTGCCATATCCCCTTAGCTCACATCTGACTTCAGAGGCAGCTGGATGGATAGTTCCTATGCACGCTCTCAATACCCCAAGTCAAGAATGACTTGAGGAAGCCATTCTTGGAGGAAGTACACTACCAGATATCAAGACTTATTATAAAACTACAATAGTAAAGGTAGTGGGGTAATAGCCCAAAGATAGACAAAGAAGCCAGTGGAACAGAAGAGAAAATCTAAAACCAGATCCATATACACATGGCCACTTGATTTATAAGAATAATGACACTGTAGTATAGTGCGGGATGGAAGGATTTCCAAATACTGTAGATTTAAATGTAAAAAGTAAAGGGGCACCTGGGTGGCTCAGTCAGTTGAGTGTCCAACTTCGGCTCAGGTCATGATCTCGCGGTTTGTGGGTTCGAGCCCTGCATCAGGCTCTGTGCTGACAGCTCAGAGCCTGGAGCCTGTTTCAGATTCTGTGTCTCCCTCTCTCTCTGCCCCTCCCCTGCTCGCACTCTGTCTCTCCATCTCTCTCAAAAATAAATAAACATGAAAAAAATTTTTAATGTAAAAAGTAAAACAATAAAGCTTTGAGAAAAAATTATAGAAGCATATCTTCATGACCTTGGGTAGGCAAAAAAAAATCTTTTAGTAAGACACATGCAACACAAATCATTAAGAATACTGGAATACTTTCAAATTGAGAATTTATTAAAGATATCTTAAAAGGGAAAAAGGGAAGCCACAGAGCAGAAGAAAATATTTGTAATATATACACGACAAAAGATTAGTATACAGAAAATGTAAAAACTTGGTACAAAACGGGGCGCCTGGGTGGCTCAGTCGGTTAAGTGTCCAACTTCAGCTAAGGTCATGATCTCGCGGTCCGTGAGTTCGAGCCCCGCGTCGGGCTCTGTGCTGACAGCTCAGAGCCTGGAGCCTGCTTTGGATTCTGTGTCTCCCTCTCTCTCTGCCCCTCCCCTGTTCATGTTCTGTCTCTCTCTGTCTCAAAAATAAATAAATGTTAACAAAAAAAAATTTTTAAAAACTTGGTACAAAACAACAAGAAAGTGATGGATAGTCCAATAGAAAAATAGACAAAAAGACTTAAAGAGGCACTTCACAAGAGGGTGTCCAAATGTCCAAAGAAGGGCTTACCATCACTACCCATTATAGAGGTGCAAATTAAGACCATAATGAGATACCACTGCATATCCACCATCATGGCTAAGATTAGAGAAACTTGTAATACAAAAACAAAAAAAAAATGTGGGGAGAGAGAGTTTTAAAAGGACAGGAAAAAAAATCTCTCTTGACCCCAGTTTCTTCTTCTACCAGTATCGCAAGTATCAAGAGAAGAGCACAATAGGCAGAGATGTGCAAAGGTCCTGTGGTAGCAAAGGCCCTGGGAAGTTTAAGGAGGTGGGTGAGGCTGGAGCTGAGAGGGAGGGAAAGAGAAATAGGTGACCAGGTTGGGTGGGGTGAAGGCAGTGGTCTGAGCAGAGCATGATTTTACATATTTACCTGAGAGAGAAAACCTTTGAAAAGTTGCGAGCAGAGGACAGGAACGACACAATGTTTAAAACTTTAACTTAAAACTCTCTTTTACTTCTGTTCCTCTCACAGTCTCCTTTGTGCCTCACTTATTCAGGCTTTAAACATTTTTTTTTCACTTACAACAAAGATGATTGGACAGGTAGCAGGCATCATGCCTTCCAACCCGCAGGGAGCCCACAGCCCAACAGGCGATGGGGCGTGCTCAGCCCGCCTTTATCACTGGAGCTCCATGGGGCGCAAGCCCAGGATGGCATCTTCTCTCACTCTGAGCATTCTCTCCATGATCTCATTCACGCCCATGCCATGACTTCAGCCCGTGACTTACGGTCACCCACTGGCATGCTTTGTCCGGGACTGACAGGTTTCACAGGAGGTGCTACTTTCCAGTGCTCAAATTAGAAAAGTCCTAAGCAAACTGGGATAAATTGACCACCCTAGGGCTGAGAACCCCTATATACATACCATTTTCAAGCCCATGTGTCCATCTGTGGCTACCAGACACCCCTGCTTGAAGCATTCTGGCTATCTTATGCTCAGCTTGTCCAATCCCGAACTGCTGATCTCTCCAAAACTCTGCCTCCTCCCACTTCCCTATCCCAGTGAGTGGCGCTCCCAATGTCCTGACTGCCAAAGTCAGAAACTCAGGCATCACCCTCAGTACCTTCTCTTTCCTTATTGCCACATTCAACCAAATCATTCACACCGTGGATATTTCTGACCATGAAACAATGAACGTAACACTGCTGCTCTCAACAGCTCCCGTTGCAGCCGAGGAAAATAGACAATATACAAAAAATACAAAGCTACTCAACCTGTTAGTGCTATGGAGGATGCTAAAGCAGGGTAAGAGAGCACAGGCAGACGGTGGAGCAGAGGTTCTTACAGGATGGTCAGGAGGATCTCTCTTAAGTTGAGACATGTGAGTAGAGCCTGGAAAAACATAAGGGAGCAAGAAGCCATGCAAGGATTTAGGGGAAGAGTGTTCCTCACAATGGGAACAGCAAATGCAAAGGCCCTGGGGATGGTTGGGGAATGTACAGGAGGTCGGTGTAGCTAGACTAAAATAAGCAAAGCAGAGGGTGGCAAGAGATATCAGAAGTAACAAGGCCAGATCACGTTTTGTTTTGTGGCTGTTGTTAGAACTTCGGCTTTCACTCAATGTAAGTGAAAGGGAAATTGTTGGAGAGTTTTGAGAGAAATGGCCTCATCTGATCTACACTTTAACAGGATCAGACTGTGGGGGTGCCTGGGTGGCTCAGTCAGTTAAGTGTCTGTCTTGGGCTCAGGTCATGATCTCACAGCTCCTGAGTTCAAGCCCCACATTGGGCTCTGTGCTGACAGCTCGGAGCCTGGAGGCTGCTTCAGATTCCGTCTGCGGCTCTCTCTGCCCCTCCCCAAGCTTGTGCACTCTCTCTCTTTCAAAGACAAATAAACATACACACACACACACACACACACACACACACAGGATCAGACTGTGAAGGAGACCAAAGGTAAATAGAGGAAGAGTAGCTAGAAGGTTACTGCCATTATCCAGACAAGAGATGACAGGAGCTTGGACAAGGGGAAAGCAGAGCGGTTGTTAAGAAATGACTGGACTGGATAAATCTCAAAGCTAAGCAGATAGACTTTGCTAATAGATCTGATGTTGACGGTGATGGGGGATGGTGGTGAGGAGAAGAGTAAAAGACATCCCCAACATTGTCTTAAATATATTCACCTCTCATGGTCCCACTGCCACCCGTCCAATGCGAGCAAATGTCAGCTCTCCCTGGAAACTTGGCAATATCAAATAGTCACTTGGTTGGTCCAGCTTTATCCTCTTGCCCCTCTCTGAGTCATTCTATACAAACAATCAATATAACTTAAAAAAATTTTTAATGTTTATTTTTTGAAAGAGAGAGAGAGAGAGAGACAGAGAGAGAATGACCAGGAGAGGAGAGAGAGAGACAGGAAGATACAGAATCCGAGGCAGACTCTAGGCTCTGAGCTGTCAGTACGGAGCCCGACGCAGGGCTCAAACTCACAAACTACAAGATCATGACCTTAGCTGAAGTTGGACACTTAACCGACTGAGCCGCCCAGGTGCCTCAAAACTTTTTAAAACTCGGGAGTGATCATGCCACATCTCTGCTCCACCCCCCTCGGTGATTTTGCCCTGCCTAAAAACTCCAACCTTGAATAAGGCCTTCCAAGCTCCGCGTCATCTGTCTTTGCCCATTTCACCAGCCACATGCCACGCCATCCCCCTCCCACCCCGCATGCCCACTACACTCCCTTTCTTTCACATTCTACCCAGTCTCAAGTTCTTGCATGGGCTGTTCCCTCTGGAGCTTATCACCCTTCCCAATCACCCTAGATAGATCACTCGTTCATTTATTGGATCTTTAACTGTAACTCTTTCAGAGAAACCTCTCCGGCATCCCCTTGCTCCTTTCCTGCTAGAAACCTCTTACTTTCCCTTGTCACCATGATCAACAGCAATTCATTGTGGCTTCAGCTGTCAATATCTGTTCTTCCCACCAGAGTATAAAATCCATAACATTGTCAACCGGGTACATTTTGCATGCTGCTGTATTCCTAGCATCTAACATAGTATTTTGCTCAGGTTAAGCATTTGATTTTTTTTTTTTTAGGTAAATGATTGAATACTTGAAAACTGGTTCATATATGAAGTCAACAGACCAATAATCTCAGTTATGCAAGGACTCACAAATTATTTGACTCATACATTCTTCCTGAAAAATTACTCCAAGATCTACTTTAGGCAGCTGGAAAAAAAAGAGTCAAAATTTAAAACTCATAAATAGTAAAGTCATGGTGTGGAAGAACTGGTAATGAGCAACTGAAAGCATTTAAGCACATAATTTATTCTAAATAACTGTGGTAAATATGGTTACAAAACAGAATGAAAGTGTCATAAATAATTCTGGAAAGAGAAGACTCTTAATTCATGAAATTAAGAACAATTAACTGGGTAAAATTATCATCTTACATCAATTAAAACTGGTGGTAGCAGGTAAAATAAGGAGGGGAAAAGATGTATTGTCCATCTTCATTGAAGGGAGTAAATAAATTATAGATACATTCATAGTATAAGCTTGAACATGTATATATTTTTTTGGCAAAAAGTAAAGGTGGTGACTTCTGCTTCTGGCTATGACAGAATCCCTCGTATTAGACAAAATTTGCCACAAAAACCAACTACAAAAACTGGGTAAGTGCCAGAAATAAATCCAGTCATTTGAAGACAGAAGAGAACAACCAAAGCAGGCAGGACCTGAGAGTGTAAGACTTCAGAGAGTAGAGAAACACACAGAGGTCCCATATTCATCATTGCTTTTTCCTCTTGGGGCCTTTTCTAATTCAGAGTGTGGGGCAGAGACACTGAGTAGATAGTGACACCCTAAAGTTTATGGCAGTCTCACTCTGCTGGAAGGCAAAAAAATAGAGTCAGACTACCAAGGTAACCAGGATTTGAGGGCTCAAGAGCCCAGAAATAAAAAGAACACCAGAGAAGCGAGCCTGAATTCCCCCTTAAAGCATTTACTAGATCTTAAGTTGTACGTACTCCCTCCCAGAAAGAGTCCCAAAACAGGGAAATAAGAGAAAGTGACTGTGAAGGAACTAAAATGATAAGCAGAGTTTCAGCAGTATCATGCCCCTGGAAACACAAAATTTGGAATTCAGATCTTGTATTTATACTGGAGGATTTTAGTTGAGAGATCTTTGAAGACCTACACTCAAGACAACCAATAAATAATAGAGGCTTTGCAATTCCTGAAACCTACCCTCAAATAATTTCAATCTTTGGTGGGAGAAAAATAATTTGCTCATAGCTTTCCAGAAAGAAAAAAACATCAGAGAAGAAAGACAATGAATCAAAAGTTTTTTTTATTTTATTTTAAAACCATTCTTATTTTAAAAATATGTCTAATGTCAAGTAGAAATTAAAATGTTTCAGGAAACAAGACTAAATCACTAAAAATCAATAAAAAAACAATAGAGACATACTTATCAATGATCTAGTTATTTGGGATTAGTGAACATGGCCTTTTTAAAAAATTATATATGACTTATATGTTTAAGAATTAGATGAAAAGGTGTGGAAATTGATCTGGATTTATTTAAAATCATTAAGTAGAAATTCTAAAGCTGAAAAATGAAGGAACTGAAAATAAGAACTCAACAGAGGGATTTATGATGTATTAACTATTGACTGAAAACAAAAAAAAAGAACTATGAATTAGAAGAAGATCCATACAGTATGTGAAATGAAGCACAGAGAGAAAAAAGAGGTAGAAATGAAAATTAATGAGACAGTGTAAAAGAGATATACACAATTTGAAAAGATCTAGTGTGGAAGAATTTGTGGCTTCAAAAGGAGAGGAAAGAGAAAATTTGGAAGAAGCAATATTTGAAGTAATGCCAGATGAGAATTTTCCAAAACTGAACAAAGCTATCAACCCCAAATTCAAGAGGCTCTATCACTCACAATTAGAACACATTTCACACACACACACACACACACACACACACACACACACACACGCACTCACACACACACACAATTAAGGTACTCAGAATAAACATGTGCACTGACTTCTCATCAGAAACAATGCAAGCTAGAAGATAAACACCTTTAAAGTGCTAAAAGGAAAAGCTGTCAGTGTAGAATTCTATATCCAGACAAAATATCTTTCAAAAATAAGAACATAATGGAAACATTTCCCAATAAACTAATCCTGAGAGAATTTATCACCAACAGACCTGCACTACCAAAGATGCTAAAGTTCCTGAGAATGAAGGAAAATAACACCAGATGGAAAATCAAATCTGCATAAAAGAATGAAGAGTTCATGAAATGGTAAATAGATAGGTAAATATAAGACTTTTTTCCCACTTTATTCCTTTAAGATATAATAAGACTTTTTTCCACTTAATTCCTTTAAGATATAATTGACCATTTAAAGCAAAAGTAATTATATTGTAGAAATAAAATGTATGACAACAAAGACATAAAATATGGGAGTAGATTGAAGTGTATTCTTGCAAGGTTAGCACATTATACAGAAGTGATACATTAACTTATAGTAAATTATCATAAATTAACAAAAGATATTGTACTCCCTAATGCAACCACTAGAACATTTATAATACAACAAAGAATTATAGCTACAAAAAAGAAAGAAAAGATGAGGTGGAGTTTAAAAACAATCCCCAGTTAGTTCAAAAACCATGGCAGAAACAGGAAAAGTGGTCACAAAGACAGATGTGAGAAATAGGAAAAAAAAATTATGATAGATTTAAGTACAATGATATTCATGATTATATTAAATATAAATGGCATTAACACTTTAATTAAAAGGCAGAGACTGACAGATTAAGAAAGCAATATCTAACAATATACACATTTTAATATAAAAACAAGAGGCTTAAAAATAAAAGATGGAAAATGATATGCCATGCAAACACTAAACATAAGAAGCTAAGTGGCTATATTAATATAAGACAGAGCTGAAATTATGACAAAGGGTTATTATCAGAGATGAAGAGGGACATTTCATAATGATCAAAGTGCCAATTCATCAATAAAGCATAACAATCCTAAATGAGTATGCATGTAATAACAGAGCTTCAAAATGCATAAAACACAATCTTCTAGAATTAAAAGGAAAAATAGAAAAATCCACAATTATAGTTGGAAATTTTAACATTCCTCCAACAACCACTAAGTAAAGACAAAAAAAGTCTTTATAGTAAGAATATAGAAGATTTGAAAAGCACTATGAATCAAAATAGCCTAATTAATGTTTGTATGCCACTATACTCATTGGTTGCAGAAGATATTTTTCCCCAAGTATATATATGAAACAAGCACCAAGATATATCAAATACTGGACTGTGAATAAAGTCTAAGAAAATTTCAAATGATTGAAATTCTGTACAATATGTTATTGGATTACTGCAAAATTGAATTCTCAAAAGAAGATATCTAAAACATCAAATATTTGGAAATTAAGCAACACATTTCTAAATAACCCAAAAGTCAAAGAAGAAATCACAAAGAAAGTTAGAAATTTTTTTAACTAAACAATAGTGAAAATAAAACATAACAAAATCTTGTATTCAACTAATTTAAGCAGTGCTTAGGGAGAAAATTTCAGTTTTGTTTATTTTAGAAAGTAATAAAAACATTGAAAATCAATGATCTCAGCTTCCACCTCAAGAAGGAAGAATGAATTAAACTCAAAGTAAAGGAAGTCTATGATAATAATAAGAATGAAAATTAATATAATAGAAAATTAACAAACAATAAAGAAAAACCAATGAAACCAAAAGAATAACCAAAATAAATACGACAATGAAGAACAAAGTTGAAAGATTTTTACCATCTAATTTCAAGACCTACTACAAATTGTCAAAAATTAAGACCTAATAATTAAGACCTTGATAATTAAGACTTGTGTTTTCATAAAAAGAGATAAATAAATGAATGAAACAGAGTACAGCCCCAAAATATACCCATGCAGAGAGCAGTTGAATTTTTACAGAAACACCAGCATAATTAAATGGAAAAAGAATAGACTTTTCAACAAATGGAATTTGAACAGCTGAGTAACCATGTGGTAAAAAAATAAAGACAAAAACAGAAAAAAAAACAAACCTCAACTAATTTATGCTATACACAAAAATTAACTCAAAATGGATCACAGACTTAACCATAAGGCTAAAAAATATTAAAGTTTTAGAATAAAACATAACATCATCTTTGTGGTTTTGTGGCAAAGATGACTGAGGACACAGAAAGTACAAACCATGAAAAAAAAAATAATGGATAAACTAGATTCTGCTAAAATTAGAAAGTTACACTCCTCAATAGAAGCATTAAGAAAATGAGAAAGCATGTCACAGACTAGGAGAAAATATTCACAAAACATATATTTGACTGGTATCCAGAATATATAAAGAAATCTTAGAAAACAATAAAAGAAATCTCACAAGTTAATCATAGTAATATAAATAACCCAATGAGAAAGGAGTAAAAGATATGTAAATGGCCAATAAACACAAGATGATCAGCAGCATTAGTCATTAGGAAAATGCAAATTAAACTCACAATAGGATACTAACAGACACAGTAATGGCTAAAATTTAAAAACCTGTGAAAAACAAATGTTGACAAAAATGCAGACAGCTATAACTTTCAAACAGAGTTGGCAGGAGTACAGAATAGTACAATAACTTTAGAAAACATTTTTCATTTTCTTATGAAGCTATACATACACTTATATTACATGGTAGTTCTTTTTAATATTTACCTAAGATAAATAAAACCATATATTCATAAAGTGTTATTTTTTACATGGCAAGTCAAATCAGCTTCACTCAAACAAAGTTGGAGACATCATGCTCCCCTGATTTCAAACTATATTACAAAGCTATAGTAATTAAAACAGTATGATATTGGCATTAAAAACATACATAGATCAATGGAACAGAAAAGAAAGCCCAGAAATAAACCCATGCATGTCTAATCCGTTCATTTATGATAATGGAGTCAAGAATACACAATGGTGAAAGAACAATTTCTTCCAGTTGGGAAAACTGGACAGCCACATGCAAAAAAAAAAAAAAAAAAAAAAAAAAAAAAAGAAAGAAAGAAAGAAAAAAGAAGAAGAAAAGAAAAGAAATGGACCACTGTCTTACACCATGCACAAAAATTAAGTCAAAATGAAGATTTGTACGCAAGACATGAAACAATAAAACTAGAAAAAAACATGAGCAGTAAGCTCCTTGATATTGGTCTTGACAATGATTTTTTAAATCTGACACCAAAAACAAAAACAACGAAAACAAAAATGAACAAGTGGGACTTCCTCAAACTAAAAGCTTCTGCATAGCAAAGGAAGTCATTAAAAAAATGAGAAGGCAACCAGCTGAACTGTAAAAAAAAGTTGCAAATCATTTGATAAAGGGCTAATATCCAAACTATATAAAGAACTCATACATCTCAATAGCAAAAGGACAAACAATCCAATTAAAGAGGCAGATCTGAATAAACAATTTTCCAAAGATATATAAAGGCCAGGAGGTACATGAAAAGATGCTCAACAACATTGATCATCAGGGAAATGCAAATTAAAGTGAGATATCACTTCACACCTGTCAGAATGACTATTAACAAAAGGACAAAATAACAAGTGTTGGAAAGGACATGGAGACAAAGGAACACTTTGCACTGTTGGTGGGAATGCAAACTGGTATAACCACTGTGGAAAAAAAATATTCAGATTCCTCAAAAAATTAAAAATAGAACTACCATATGATCTAGCAACTCCACTTATGCGTATTTATCTGAAGAAAACAAAACTACTAATTTGAAAAGATATATGCACACTCATGTTCATTGCAGCATCATTTACAATAGCCAGATACAGAAACAATCTTAAGTGTCCATTGATAGATGAATGGATAAAGATATTGAGTGTGTGTGTACATGCATATAATATACGTAAGTAATATATAAATAATACATATTATAAAAATATATAATACGTAATAATACATTATGTATATATTTATATTTTATGTTTATAATTTGTAATGTCTTTTTAGAAAGAGAGCATGAGTGGGGGAAAAGGAGAGAGGGAGGGCAAGAGAGAATCTTAAGCAATCTACATGCTCAATGCGGAGCCACCCAGGCACCCCAATTTATAATTATTTTATATAATAATTTGAAATATTTCTATCTACAAATGTATAAATAATATATACAATAAACATATATAAAATGGAATATTATTTAGTTATAAAAAGAATGAAATTTCACCATTTGTGACAACATGGGTGAACTTTGAGGGCATCATCCTAACTGAAATAAGTCAAAGACAAATACCATCTGATATATATATATACATATGTATATGTATGCATATGTATACGCATGTACATATGTATATGTATATATATGTATATATGTATGTACATATATGTATCATAGATTATATAGATTATATAAATAGATTATATATAGAGATTATATAGAGAGATTATATATAGAGAGATTATATATATATAGACTATATATATATAATCTCTAAAAAAATCAGCTTTATTAATAATGTCCCAAATGTTCAATAGGTGAGAAAAAAATAAATTTTGGTATATTTATAAAGTGGAATGCTATAAAGTACTGATTCATACAATAACATGGATAAATCACAAAACTATTATGTTGAATGAAGAAAACATTTCCACATTGTAGAAAATAATCACAAAAGTCATAGCCTTAAAGTTAGAGGATTTCCTGAAAAGAGAAATGTATGAGGAAGCTCTTGGGTAGATGAAAAAGAAAATACGGGTTGTTGTGGTGGTGACCAAGGTGATTATACACTTCCTAATGCATTGAACTCTACCACTCTCCCTCAAATGGGTACATTTTATTCTATTTTAAATTCTACCTCAATCAAACTAACGTAAAAGAAAACCAGATCAACAATCTAAGTCCCCTCCTAAGGAAGCTACAAAAAGAAGAAAAAATTAGTCCAAATTAAATTAAGAAGAAAAAATTGGGGCACCTGGGTGGTTCAGGCAGTTAAGCATCCGACTTTGGTTCAGGTCATGATATCACAGTTCACGGGTTCGAGCCCCACGTCAGGCTTTGTGCTGACAGCTCGGAGCCTGGAGCCTGCTTTAGATTCTGTGTGTGTGTCTCTCTCTCTGCCCCTTCCCTGCTCACGCTCTGTCTTTCTCCCTCTCTCCCAAAAATAAACATTTAAAAGAAGAAGAAGAAGAAGAAGAAGAAGAAGAAGAAGAAGAAGAAAGAAAATAAAGAGCACCAATCAATGAAATGTAAAACAGACAAACAACAGAGGCAACCAATGAAATCAAAAGCTGGTGTTTGGGTGGGGGCAGAAATTAAAACAAACAAACAAACAAACAAACAAACAAAGATAAACTTCTAACTAAACTGATCAAGAAAAAAGGGAACCACAATTATACCAACGTCAGAAATGACAGGGGAGACATCACTATAGATCCTGCTATAGTTCCTATTAAAAGGATAAAGTCATATCATGAAAAATTTTATGCCAATAAATTTAATTCTTGGATAAATGAGACAAATTCTTTGAATGATGAACGTTGTCAAAACTAACACAAGGAGGGCTCTGGTAGGGGAAGATGGCGGCGTAGGAAGATGCTGGGCTCACTGCGTCTTGCTGATCACTTAGATTCCACCTACACCTGCCTAAATAACCCAGAAAACCACCCAGAAAACCACCAGAAGACAAGCAGAATGGATTCTCCGGAGCCAAGCGTAGATGAAAGGCCCACAGAAGAGGGTAGGAAGAGCGGCAAGGCGGTGCACGCTACACGGACTGGCGGGAGAGAGCTGGGGCAGAGGGGCGGCCCGCCGGCCAAGCAGAGACCCCGAGTCTGGCTGGCAAAAGTGGAGGGGCCCGATGGAGTGTGTTCCGACAGCAAGCAGGACTTAACATCTGGAAGGTTATAAGTTAATGGATCTGCTCGGAGAGCGGGAGGGATGGAGGACAACAGGAGGGAGAGTTGTTGAGCCCCGGACGACAGAGCTCAGCTCGGTGGGGAACAAAGGCACTCGCCAGCGCCATCTCCCTCGCCCATCCCCCAGCCAAAATCCCAAAGGGAACCGGTTCCTGCCAGGGAACTGGCTGGCACCGTGCAAACACCCAACACTGTGCTTCTGCAGATCCATCCCTCCGGTGGGTCTGACTCCCTCCCGCTGCTGCAGGGCCCCTCCCGAAGCGGATTTCTGAAGGAAAAGCGAGCTGAGCCTGCCCCTCCCGCCCCTGTGCACCTTGCCAATCCACCCCAGCTAATATGCCAGATCCCCAGCAACACAAGCCTGGCAGTGTGCAAGTAGCCCAGATGGCCACGCCACCCCACAGTGAATCCCACCCCTAGGAGAGGGGAAGAGAAGGCACACACCAGTCTGACTATGGCCCCAGCGGTGGGCTGGGGGCAGACATCAGGTCTGACTGCGGCCCCGCCCACCAACGCATGTTATTGAAGACAGCACAGGGGAAGTGTCCTGCAGTTCTATCCAAAATGATGAAACGGAAGAATTCCCCTCAGAAGAATCTCCAGGAAATAACAACAGCTAACGAACTGATCAAAAAGGATTTAAACAATATAACAGAAAGTGAATTTAGGATAATAGTCATAAAATTAATCGCTGGGCTTGAAAACAGTACACAGGACAGCAGAGAATCTATTGCTACAGAGATCAAGGGACTAAGGAACAGCCAGGAGGAGCTAAAAAATGCTATAAACGAGCTGCAAAATAAAATGGAAATGACCACGGCTTGGATGGAAGAGGCAGAGGAGAGAATAGGTGAACTAGAAGATAAAATTATGGAAAAAGAAGAAGCTGAGAAAAAGGGAGATAAAAAAATCCAGGAGTATGAGGGGAAAATTAGAGAACTAAGTGGTGCACTAAAGAGAAATAATCTACGCATAATTGGTATTCCAGAGGAGGGAGAGGGAAAGGTGCTGAAGGTGTACTTGAAGAAATCATAGCTGAGAACTTCCCTGATCTGGGGAAGGAAAAAGGCATTGAAATCCAAGAGGCACAGAGAACTCCCTTCAGACGTAACTTGAATCGATCTTCTGCACGACATAGCATAGTGAAACTGGCAAAATACAAGGATAAAGAGAAAATTCTGAAAGCAGCTAAGGATAAACGTGCTCTAACATATAAAGGGAGACCAATAAGACTCATGACCAATCTCTCTACTGAAACTTGGCAGGCCAGAAAGGAATGGCAGGAAGTCTTCCATGTGATGAACAGAAAAAAATATGCAGCCGAGAATCCTTATCCAGCAAGTCTGTCATTTAGAATAGAAGGAGAGATAAAGGTCATCCCAAACAAACAAAAACTGAAAATTCGTCACCACTAAACCAGCCCTACAAGAGATCCTAAGGGGGATCCTGTGAGACAAAGTACCAGAGACATTGTTACAAGCATGAAACCTACAGACATCACAATGACTCTAAACCCATATCTTTCTATAATAACACTGAATGTAAATGGACTAAATGCGCCAGCCAAAAGACATAGGGTAGCAGAATGGATAAAAAAACAAGACCCATCTATTTGCTGTCTACAAGAGACTCATTTTAGACCTGAGGACACCTTCAGATTGAGAGTGAGGAGATGGAGAACTATTTATCATGCCACTGGAAGTCAAAAGAAAGCTGGAGTAGCCATACTTATATCAGACAAACTAGACTTTAAATTAAAGGCTGTAACAAGAGATGAAGAAGGGCATTATATAATAATCACAGGGTCTATCCATCAGGAAGAGCTAACAATTATAAATGTCTATGTGCTGAATACGGGAGCCCCCAAATATATAAAACAATTACAAACATAAGCAACCTTATTGCTAAGAATGTGGTAATTGCAGGGGACTTTAACACTCCACTTACAGAAATGGATAGATCATCTAGACACATGGTCCATAAAGAAACAAGGGCCCTGAATGATACATTGGATCAGATGGACTTGACAGATATATTTAGAACTCTGCATCCCAAAGCAACAGAATATACTTTCTTCTCGAGTGCACATGGAACATTCTCCAAGATAGATCACATATGGGGTCACAAAACAGCCCTTCATATGTATACAAGAATTGAAATCATACCATGCATACTTTCAGACCACAATGCTATGAAGCTTGAAATCAACCACAGGAAAAAGTCTGGAAAACCTCCAAAAGCATGGAGGTTAAAGAACACCCTATTAACGAATGAGTGGGTCAACCAGGCAATCAGAGAAGAAATTAAAAAATATATGGAAGCAAACGAAAATGAAAATACAACAATCCAAACGCTTTGGAATGCAGCAAAGGCAGTCCTGAGAGGAAAATACATTGCAATCCAGGCCTATCTCAAGAAACAAGAAAAATCCCAAATACAAAATCTAACAGAACATCTAAAGGAAATAGAAGCAGAACAGCAAAGACAGGCTAAACCCAGCAGAAGAAGAGAAATAATAAAGATCAGAGAAGAAATAAACAATATAGAATCTAAAAAAACTGTAGAGCAGATCAATGAAACCAAGAGTTGGTTTTTGAAAAAATAAACAAAATTGATAAACCTTTAGCCAGGCTTCTCAAAAAGAAAAGGGAGATGACCCAAATAGATAAAATCATGAATGAAAATGGAATTATTACAACCAATCCCTCAGAGATACAAACAATTATCAGGGAATATTATGAAAAATTATATGCCAACAAACTGGCCAACTTGGAAGAAATGGACAAATTCCTAAACACCCACACACTTCCAAAACTCAATCAGGAGGAAATAGAAAGCTTGAACAGACCCATAACCAGCGAAGAAATTGAATCAGTTATCAAAAATCTCCCAACAAATGAGAGTCCAGGACCAGATGGCTTCCCAGGGGAGTTCTACCAGACGTTTAAAGCAGAGATAATACCTATCCTTCTCAAGCTATTCCAAAAAATAGAAAGGAAAGGAAAACTTCCAGACTCATTCTATGAAGCCAGTATTACTTTGATTCCTAAACCAGACAGAGACCCAGTAAAAAAAGAGAACTACAGGCCAATATCCCTGATGAATATGGATGCAAAAATTCTCAGTAAGATACTAGCAAATCGAATTCAACAGCATATAAAAAGAATTGTTCACCATGATCAAGTGGGATTCATTCCTGGGATGCAGGGCTGGTTCAACATTTGCAAATCAATCAACATGATACATCACATTAATAAAAGAAAAGATAAGAACCATATGATCCTGTCAATCGATGCAGAAAAGGCCTTTGACAAAATTCAGCACCCTTTCTTAATAAAAACCCTCGAGAAAGTCGGGATAGAAGGAACATACTTAAAGATCATAAAATCCATTTATGAAAAGCTCACAGCTAGCATCATCCTCAACGGGGAAAAACTGAGAGCTTTTTCCCTGAGATCAGGAACACGACAGGGATGTCCACTCTCACTGCTGTTGTTTAACATAGTGTTGGAAGTTCTAGCATCAGCAATCAGACAACAAAAGGAAATCAAAGGCATCAAAATTGGCAAAGATGAAGTTAAGCTTTCACTTTTTGCAGATGACATGCTAATATACATGGAAAATCCGATAGACTCCACAAAAAGTCTGCTAGAACAGATACATGAATTTAGCAAAGTTGTAAGATACAAAATCAATGTACAGAAATCAGTTGCATTCTTATACACTAATAATGAAGCAACAGAAAGACAAATAAAGAAACTGATCCCATTCACAATTGCACCAAGAAGCATAAAATACCTAGGGATAAATCTAACCAAAGATGTACAAGATCTGTATGCTGAAAAGTATAGAAAGCTTATGAAGGAAATTGAAGAAGATATAACGAAATGGAAAGACATTCCCTGCTCATGGATTGGAAGAATAAATATTGTCAAAATGTCAATATTACCCAAAGCTATCTACACATTCAATGCAATCCCAATCAAAATTGCACCAGCATTCTTCTCGAAACTAGAACAAGCAATCCTAAAATTCATATGGAACCACAAAAGGCCCGAATAGCCAAAGTAATTTTGAAGAAGACCAAAGCAGGAGGCATCACAATCCCAGACTTTAGCCTCTACTACAAAGCTGTAATCATCAAGACAGCATGGTATTGGCACAAAAACAGACACATAGACCAATGGAATAGAATAGAAACCCCAGAACTAGACCCTCAAACGTATGGCCAACTCATCTTTGACAAAGCAGGAAAGAACATCCAATGGAAAAAAGACAGTCTCTTTAACAAATGGTGCTGGGAGAACTGGACAGCAACATGCAGAAGGATGAAACTAGACCACTTTCTTACCCCATTCACAAAAGTAAACTCAAAATCAATGAAGGACCTGAATGTGAGACAGGAAACCATCAAAACCCTAGAGGAGAAAGCAGGAAAAGACCTCTCTGACCTCAGTTGTAGCAATTTCTTACTTGACACATCCCTAAAGGCAAGGGATTTAAAAGCTAAAATGAACTACTGGGACCTTATGAAGATAAAAAGCTTCTGCACAGCAAAGGAAACAACCAACAAAACTAAAAGGCAACCAACAGAATGGGAAAAGATATTTGCAAATGACATATCGGACAAAGGACTAGTATCCAAAATCTATAAAGAGTTCACCAAACTCCACACCCAAAAAACAAATAACCTAGTGAAGAAATGGGCAGAAAACATGAATAGACACTTCTCTAAAGAAGACATTCGGATGGCCAACAGGCATATGAAAAGATGCTCAACGTCACTCCTCATCAGGGAAATACAAATCAAAACCACACTCAGATATCACCTCACCCCAGTCAGAGTGGCCAAAATGAACAAATCAGGAGACTATAGATGCTGGAGAGGATGTGGAGAAACGGGAACCCTCTTGCACTGTTGGTGGGAATGCAAATTGGTGCAGCCACTCTGGAAAACAGTGTGGAGGTTCCTCAAAAATTAAAAATAGACCTATTAAAAATAGACCCAGCAATAGCACTGCTAGGAATTTACCCAAGGGATACAGGAGTACTGATGCATAGGAGCACTTGTACCCCAATATTTATAGCATTACTCTCAACAATAGCCAAATGATGGAAAGAGCCTAAGTGTCCATCAACTGAGGAATGGATAAAGAAATTGTGATTTATATTCACAATGGAGTACTACGTGGCAATGAGAAAGAATGGAATATGGCCCTTTGTAGCAACATGGATGGAACTGGAGAGTGTTATGCTAAGTGAAATAAGGCATACAGAGAAATACAGATACCATATGTTTTCACTCGTATGTGGATCCTGAGAAACTTAACAGAAACCCATGGGGGAGGGGAAAAAACAAACAAACAAACAAACAAACAAACAAACAAAAATAGGTTAGAGTGGAAGAGAGCCAAAGCATAAGAGACTCTTAAAAACTGAGAACAAACTGAGGGTTGATGGGGGGTGGGAGGGAGAGGAGGGTGGGTGATGGGTACTGAGGAGGGCACCTTTTGGGATGAGCACTGGGTATTGTATGGAAACCAATTTGACAATAAATTTCATATATTGGAAAAAAAAACTAACACAGGGAACCATATATATCTGTATAGTCCCCATGTCTGCTAAATAAATTGAACCTGTAATTGATTATATTATTGTAAAAAGAAAAAAGAAAAGAACACCAGAATCAGTGGCTTCACTAGTAAATTTTAGCATAATGTTTAGAAAAAAAATACGTCAGTCCTACCAAAACTCTCTGGAAAATGGAGAAAAAGGGAATACTTGTCAAGTCATTTTATGAGGCCAAGATAACCTTGATATCAAAATCAGGCAAAGGCACTATAAGGAAAAAAAATTACAGAACAATATCCCTCCATGAATGAAGACACAAAATTTCTTAATAAGATATAAGCAAATGAATAATATTTTAAAACTAATAATATATAAAACTGGTAATATATCATGACTATGTGAGATTTGTTCTGGGAATACAAGGTTGGTTAACATTAAAATATTGAGAGACTAGGGACACCTGGGTGGCTCAGTCGGTTAAGCATCTGACCCTTGATATCAGTTCAGGTCATTATCTCATCGTTTGTGAAATCGAGCCCCGTGTTGGGCTCTGTGCTGACAGCGTGGAGCCTGTTTGGGATTTTCTCTCTCTCTCTCTCTCTCTCTCTCTCTCTGCCCCTCTCTCTTGCTCTCTCTCTCAAAATAAATAAACATTAAAAAATAAAATATAATATTAATTGAGAAAATGAGATTCATGCACAAACTAAAGAAAGATAATATAACTTCAATAGCTGCAGAAAAAACATTTGAAATCTTCAGTATACATTCATGATAAAATCTTTTAGCAAACTGGAAATAGAAGGGAACTTCCTCAACTTGAGAATGTTAAACAACATGGGCAATTTCACATGAAGTTAAAAATACATGTATCCTATGACTTAGAAATTCCTTTTCTAGGCATTTGCTCAAAAGAAATGGCAATTTAGGTCCATACAAATGCTTGAATAAGAATGTTCACAGAAGCTTGAGTCATAATATTCTCAAACTGAAAACAGCACAAATGTCTATCAACTGGCAAGTGCATAAATAAATTGTGGCATATTTGTATGAGGAAATACTCTTCAGAAACAAAAAGAAGCAAATCCTTGATATTTGCAACAATGTGGATGAATTCACAGCTATCACCCTAAGAAAACATGTTGGACACAAAACAGTACATAGTATATCCTATACACACTGTTTTATATATAATTAAACACGCCAAAAGTACGTGAATATGCAACTCATCTCTTTTTATTACAGTAATAGATTTTTAAAAATTGACTTGGGAGCAATATTGGTAAACTCTCTGGAGTGATGCAAATTTTTGTATATTGATGAAGGTATGGTCTACATATGCATATGAGTTTGTTAAAACTCATCAAAGTGCATTTCACCCTGTATCATTCATACCTCAAAAAAGAAGAGAGAAAAAAGCTGATATAGCCACAGTAATATCAGACAAGGAAAATTTTAAGGCAAACATACTTGAAATAAACACAAATAATTCATAATGACAAATGACAAATTTCTTCATGAAGGTATAAAAATTCCAAAACTGTGCATGCCTAACATCGTAGCTTCAAAACTTACAAAGAAATAAGAGTAGCACAGTTCTCTTACTCAAATAAAAACTATCTATTAAAATCTGCAACAATTCAGCTAAAAAAGATTCCAGAGAAATGGAACCGATGAAAAGAGATAAAGCTGAAACTATAGAATCAGGAACAATATAAATAGTTGAAATTAAGAACTCGATAGATGGGTTTAACAATAGGGTTGGGTTAGTTGTCACTGTACTGGATAAATAAGATCAGAAACTTTAGAAGGAAACTTTTGAATGGGTCACCATTAGCTACTAAGCTCAAAAGGAAACGTTTAGTAGCGTGAAAAATGAACATATACACGTTTAACACTACTGGATGAAATTAGACTCGGTCTGCTTCCAGAAGTTCAGCACATGGTGGACCCATGGAGGACAGGCTGGGATCCTCCTCAGTTGGCTGTGAGCAGAATTAGAACATTAGGGGAAACACGGCACAGGACGGTTCAGCTAGAGAAAAAAGATGCAGTAAGGGAAGAGGGAGAGGGAAGGCTACATGAAAACCTCAAAATTCACTTTCAGAAGGCCCTGAATGGCTGGCTGGGATGATGGAATGTGTCCTGGTGCTTCTCCAGAAATTCTCTGGTCTTCTCAAATCAGCCAGTGTGAGTCCTGTCTGAGGATTAGTTTTCTGGTTTATAAAATGGGGATATGGGTGCTGTGAGAATTAACATTCGTTAACGACTGTGAGAACCCTTGGCAGCATGAGCTGATAATCATAGTAGAATGTTAAACAGAAGGACACACAGCATCGGTGCCTGGGCTTGGGCCCCAAAAAGCTATTTTGATGGCTTCCCCGTTGATATTTCTGGATACAACGCGAAGCTCAAGCCAGCTTCCTGTGACCAGAAAGATCCTAGCCTATGTTGGCAGCCACATCTTTGGGGAGTAGCAAACTTAATTTTCTGATGCCCTAAGGCAAACATTGTCCCTGTCTCCCTAGAGAATTTGCACATATGGTTTGGTGTAGTTTCTTTGAAACACAATTGATGTACACTTAATCATTTCTTTTTCAAGGAAAACATAACATTAGCTACTGTACATGGGTATGTAACTCATCTCTTTTAATTAGATGCTAATTAATGACTCACTAGCTTTAATCATATCAATCTGGTAATACTATTTATGCCCCACAGAATAATGAACTACTTTATAAGAAACGAGCGTGGCACATGTTGACATAGGAATGTATCCAGCCATAATTCGCTCTGGGTAAATATCCCACCCCGACTTGGATTCTGAACAATTTACAAGGCAATGATCACATGGCATATGGGGGAGAGAGGAGGGGACTTCCACACGGGGAGAGAGAAGGAAAAGAGGGAGAAGCAGAGAAATGCCCCCAAGGGAGATTTTTCTCTAAGAAAGGGCCACTTTACTGGTCAGTTTGGTCCTGGAGGTGAGTGACAGATAACATCCATTAGAGGGAGTCCAAGCACGAGTTTGGCTACTTACGTAGGTAGCACCTGAAGAAACTGCTTTCTGGATGGGGAAGAATGTGGCAGGCAGGTGTCGTGATTCTGCTAAGGCTTGGCTACCAGTTCAGCCGGGTCCAGCCAAGCTCTCAGAAGGGAATGTGGGGTGAGACAGGATGGAACCAACATGGGTGTAAATAAGACAGTTCTAAAATTGTTCATCACAAGTGGCCAGCAGCCAACTATTCTGTTCCAAATATATATGGTGACATTGGGCATATCTCCGACAAGCTTTAAAAGCCAACAGGATAAAGGGGCACCTGGGTGGCTTAGTCGGTTAAGTATCCCAACTCTTGGTTTCTGCTCTGGTCATGATTTCACGGTTTGTGGGTTTGAGCCCCACAATGGATTCCATGCTGACAGCACAGAGTCTGCTTGGGATTCTCTGTCTCCCTCTCTCTCTCTCTCTCTTTCTCTGCCCCTCCCCTGCTCACTCTCTCTGTCTCTCTCAAAATAAATAAATAAACTTAAAAAAAATTTTTTTAAGCCAATAGGGTGCAAATCAGTTGTCAGGAGGAATGGAACAAGGGTAATAAAAGGCAACCAAACCTAGGTGACTAATGACACTGGAAGTTCAAGTACGCTGCGAATGCATGGCTCTGAGAAAACAGGTCCCAACCGGTACGTGGAGGGATGAAGAATTGTCTTTCTACCTCAGGTAGAGAGGATTTGCAAAAAAAAAATATCCAGGATAATAATGGCGATTATTTAGTGAGGGATTATTCTGCGCTATGCAGCTCATATAAACTTTCATATGGCGCCTCAAGGAACAGATAGTCTTGCTTCCATTTCACAAGTGAGGAAAACGAGGCTTAGAACAAATAAATAACTACCCAGTGCTACCCTGATGGCAAGTGGCGAAGCCGTGGTTCAAACCGCGCACTCTGATGCACAGACCTCGCTCTCGAACATTCAAGTCTACACACGCCTCTATCAGCCTTCTTCTACCCCCCCATCGCCACCTGTACCCAGCGTCTCCCCCACCACCGCCTAGGAGCTACAGCGATGTTAACGATGTCAGGGTCTTAGCAGAGCTAGCCGATCAATAAGAATAATCGATAGGGAAACTGAGGCAGGAGTCCGTTCTTACACCGTGGGCGGTAAATCTGGTGAGAACCCAGGATCAAATCTGATCCTAGCCCCACTTTCTCCGCAGGCTGATGAGGCATTTTTGTCCAGATCAGGATTGCTTCAAGACTTGGATGGTTGGATTAAACAGTAAAGGCCAATGTCCTTACAGTGGCCTGCCAAGCCCTTCCATGATCTGGCCCTGGTATCTTTCTGATGTCACCTCTTTCTATGCTCCCTCTCAGCCATACTAATCATTTTGCTGATCTGTTAATAAGTCAAGAATACTCCTGCCCCAGGGCCTTTGGACTGGCTGTTTCTTTGGCCTGGACTCCCTCCTTCAGATTCCCTCCACAAAGACAGGTACCTTTGTGTATTTATCTCACTGATCTATCAGTAGTAGATAGTAGTATACATAGTAGATACTCAATAAATACGCACTGAGGGGCTTGAGCTGCCAGTGTGCCTACCGAGGAAAGCCAGTCCTTCTGCCACCTTTTCCCGCTAGTTCCTCTAGTCCCCTGCCAACCCTCCCACCACCATCTTCCCTAGCTTGATCTCATAACTCCCTCTTAGCATGGCAGGCAGTTAAGCAAAAAGAGCCTGGTGTCCCAACTCCTTAGTGGAGGTAAGGGTTACAGTGCTTTGTACTCAGTAGGTGTTCAGTAAGCATTGGTTTGAGAGATGGGTGGAATATTACGGGTTCTGTAATGTCTCAGTACTGAGGGAGTAAAGAAGTCAGATGGGGATTTGGGAGGGCTCAGTAAAGGTGTTTTTTGAACTTGACCTTGAAGGGTCAGCAAGAATTTACCACAGCGACAAGGAAAAGAAAGGACCTTAGGCAGCAGGAACTGTTTGCATAAGCACATTACAGATGTGTCTCTCCATCCCCTTCCACTGCATAGTTACCTTCTTTTCTTTTCTTTCTTTTCTTTTCTTTTCTTTATTTACTTATATTTTGTTTTTCAGAGAGACAGAGACAGTGTGAGCAGGGGAGGGGCAGAGAGAGAGAGGGAGAGAGAGAGAGAGAGAGAGAGAGAGAGAAAGAATCCCAAGTAGCCTCTGTGCTGTCCACACAGAGCCTGATGCGGGACTCGAACTCATGAAACCATGAGACCACGACCTGAGCTGAAACCAAGAGTTGGACACTTAGCCACCTGAACCACCCAGGCGCCCCTACCTTTCTTTTAATAACAAGAACATGTTTTTCTTGACATGAGCACTGACCTGATTTGGGTCAGGGAGAGCCAGGTCCAGGAACATTGCTCAAAAATACGTTCATAATTTTTGTGCTGCTGAATTTGGAGTGGGAAGGATGTGAACAAAAAGTACAGTCATCTCGCCAACAGGCAAAGGGAGTTTGCAAATGGACTCGACACCAATGGAGAAGCCAAGAGTCAGAGAGGAAACCAGAACTGATGATAATATTCATCGCCAGATTTGCCCCTGTTTGGTTTTTTTTTTTTTTTTTTTCCTTGGCAGGGGAAATGATAGGGAAGAATTGAATTCTCATTTTTCCCAAACATTGTGTGTTGAATTTTGTACTGTCTGTGATCAGAAAGGTCCTGACTGACACAGGGATCAAAGCAAAAAAGAGCATGGGTTCAAACAGCAACAAACATTTAACTTTGAAGGACATGGAGACCAACCACTTTGATTTGCAGAAGCGGAAATGGAAGCCCAGAGAGAAGTGCTCCTTGAGTGTCACATCTAGAGAAGGACAGAGCAGGATGGAGAAGCAGACCAGAAAAGGGGCAGGTCTTAGGGGAATGGAGGCAAGAGGCCCCAAGCATTTTATAGTCCCCGTTTGGCTGGTAAGCAAAGGGATTCATAACCACAGGACCAAGCTGAGTACTATGTCCCTGACATCACCCGCTTCCTTTTAAGACGTGTCCCTGACCACGCGGGTGGTGCCTCTGGCCAAAAATGGCCTGGTGGCCAATGCCAGCCTGACACAGCTTGCCGCGTCTCTCAAAGCTTTCAAACTCGCTTTGTGTAACAAGGACATGAAATTACAGACCTTTGCTTTATGAAACTATTTTTTAAATTAGAAAGGCCCTCACACAAATCCTGCGATGGTGCTTTCAATAATATATATTTTTAAAACTGCAAATGGAGGACCAGGATAGCTCTTGGAGCTCCATGCTTTGTTTTTCGATAGATGGATAGACAAGTGACTTATGCAGATGCGGTATATACATTCCGCACAATTTGACCATGGTTAAAGGGTATTTATATTCTGATGCAGATAAAATTGAACGTGTCAACACTAATGCATTTTTCGAGGAGAATCACTACTTTCACCATAATTTCCATGGAAAATTTGTGTGCACACGCAGTAATAGACACATTTATAACATCAAAAGGATTCAATTTTCTTTTCAATCATACCACAGTATGAATCGCTTTTCCTATTGAATTTAACAATGAAGCACATTACCAGAGTCTAAAGGATGGGACACTTCGTCTTGCTCTTATGAAAGTACGTCAAACAATGGGTAATACATCACACAATGTCTCGGGTTAACTGAGCCTTTACACAGGCTGGCTGCTAATTTGCTTGGGCCAGCAGAATGTCACTTTTATTTAATTTTGCCAATAAGATCAGCAGGGATCCAAACTCTGTTTAACTCCCAGTTATTAAAAGAGGTTTTTCTTGTTACGCGAAGAACTCATTAATTCATGTCTCTCCTAATTCAGAATTTGAGGTCTTTGGAATAGGAGATGGGAGGTGTTTTATCTCTGCTGTGAAGGAAGCAATTTCATCCTGTACACAAGCCTCTGTGCAGACAGCTTAAGCTGCAGAAGAGACAAAGTCTTTCAAGGCCTTTCGAAGAATTTGATGTGTTAATTACAAATTGTTCGTAGGTAGTTACCAGAGCAGATCATCTAAAGAACTCCAGGAGGGAGATCTTTGTTATCCCACTGTTATTCATTCAATCCTTTGGTTATTCATTCAGTCATTTAATCATCCATCCATTCACCATCCCCACATCCATTCATTTACTCCGAATTTATTAAGTCCTTTCTGTTTGTCAGGGCTTGAGTTTGGAGCTGGGGCTACAAAATGAAAATCCGCCATTGAAAAGGCTTTCATAGCCTAGTGAGGGGGGCCAGCAGCTTGTGCTGCGTGTTCCATTCACCCATGCTCCACCCCCACATCCTGAGATTCATGTTCTTCTCTTTTTGACCCCACTCTATGCTCTGAAAGACTACCGAACTTCAGCGTGTCCCCGTGCCTACTGGCTTCTGGTTGGGTCTGGCCCACACAAGGCACTGGGAGATCAGAGGTTGAAAGGGCAATGGGATCAAGATATTTATTCCCAGCTTCCTCTGAGCAGAGACACCACGGGTTGGCTGAGTCCCTATATCAGAGGTCAAACTCCTATCAGGTCGCTCCTTTTCCTTGCCCCTTTGGCCTGGCATGGTAAGACCTCCCCATCGTTGCCAGCTCTTGGGTTATTGTACTAGCTCTTGTTGGTTTCCTAAGCCCTGCCCACATCTTTGTAAATGCTTGCTTCTTGTTAAACTCTCCTCCAATGGCAAACTCTGAGTGTGTCATCTTTTTCCTGACTGATACATGAGTGAACCAAAGGTCATATGCCAAAATAGCATGGCTTGAGATAAAGTTGAGCCAGGAGGCAGGGGGAGTTCAAGGGAGAAAAGGTACAGAAGTTACAGAATTCAGTTTTCAGGAGTCATTCCCATCCTGGTCTGCAATCTGAACAATCAAATGGCATTTGCTTTAAAGGATAGATAGGTAATTTGGACTTTCCATAAATTTCAGCTACTCTCTCCTAGCCAGTCCAAGAAATTGAGGTCTCTTGTATAAAGTTATCAGTTCTTAAAGGTTAAAAGTGATGACACCCTGATGGGCCCTGAGATATGGCACAATGGCTGAAGAGTGACTATAGATCAAGCTTTGTTCCATCTAAGGTGACTTCTACAATCACTGGCTTGTGCCAAAGATCTCATTTTTGCTGAATGAGAGGGAAAGAGCTGCCTGGGAGCTTGGACCCATGCAATCTCTTCAGCGTTTGCATGAGGAAGATCAACTGGCCTAATTCTGTTATATTCAAAGAACCCATGGATTTTTGTTAAAGCAGCCAACTCCTGAAAATGCATTTCAATTTTTCAGGCTTGTTTCCCATCATTGTTATCATACAAACAATGTAAATTTCAAGGATTATTATTTACACATACAAGTAACTAAAACCTTCATCAACAAATGTTTTTAGTTTATTGAATGTTGGAAAATAAATCGGGTTATAGATTGCGACGCCAATTAGATCAACTTGACCAGAGATAAAACTATGTAAAATGCCTCATAGTTGTACTGGTATAACTAAGATTAAACACACACACTAACCTGTGAAACAAAAGATTTGGCTTCTTGGTGCCCCAGCCCTGTGGTCGAGTCTGAGATCAAGAGAAGCCTTAAAAAAAAGTCATTTTGAACAGATAACTAAAGGCCAATATCTTTCATGAGTATAGATGCAAAAATTCTCACCTAAATACTAGCAAGCCAAATCCAACAATACATTAAAAGAAAATCATACACCACAATCAAGTGGGATTTATTCCCAGGATGCAAGCATGGTTCAATATTCACAAAATAGTCAACATTATATATGACACATCAATAAGAGAAGGGATGAAAACCATATGATCATTTCAATAGATGCAGAAAAAGCATTTGACAAAGTACAAAATCTATTCATGATACAAAACCCTGCAAAGTAGGTCCAGAGGGAACACGCCTTAACATAATATAGGCCTTAGAGGAAAAACCCACAGCTAACATCATACTCAATGGAAAAAGCCAGTTTTTTGCCTAAGGTCAGGAGATGCCTACTTTCACCACTTTTATTCAACATAGTACCGAAAGTCCTAGCCACAGCAGTCAGACAACACACAGGAAAAAAAAAGCTATCCAAATTGGTAAGGAAGAAGTAAACTTCCCATTATTTGCAGATGACATGATACTACATATCGAAGACCCTAAGGACTCCACCAAAAAGCTACTAGAACTGATAAGTGAATTCAGTAAAGTTGCAAGATACAAATCAATATACAGAAATCTGTTGCATTCCTATACACTAATGATGAAGCAGCAGGAAGTGAATTTAAGAAAACAATCCCATTTACAATTACACCCAAAACAATAAAATATCTAGGAATAAACTTAACCAAAGAGGTGAAAGACCTGTACTTTGAAAACTATAAAACACCGATAAAAGAAATAGAAGATGATACAAATGAATGGAAAGACATTCCACGGTCGTGGGTTGGAAGAACAAATGTTGTTAAAATGTCTATACTGCCTAAAGCAATCTACACTTTTAGTGCACTCCTTATCAGGCAAAATACCAACAGCCATTTTTGCAGAACTAGAACAAACTATTCTTTTTTTTTTTAATTTTTTTAACTTTTATTTATTTTTTTGAGACAGAGAGAGACAGAGCATGAACGGGGGAGGGTCAGAGAGAGAGGGAGACACAGAATCTGAAACAGGCTACAGGCTCTGAGCTGTCAGCACAGAGCCTAATGCGGAGCTCAAACTCACAGACCACGAGATCATGACCTGAGCCGAAGTCGGACGCTTAACCAACTGAGCCACCCAGGCGCCCCTAGAACAAACTATTCTAAAGTTTATATGGAACTACAAAAAACCTCAAATAACCAAAGCAAATCTTGAAAAAGAAAAACTAAACCGGAGGAATCACAATTCCAGATTTCAGATTATATTACAAAGAATTAGTAATCAAAACAGTATGGTACTGGCATAAAAATAGACACATACCAGAAATAAACCCACAATTATATGATCAAATAATCTTCAGCAAAGGATAAATGAATATGCAATGGGAAAAAGACAGTCCCCTCGACAAAGAGTGTTCAAAAAACTGGACAGCCACATGCAAAAGAATGAACTAGGACCACATTCCTTCACTATAGACACAAATAAACTCAAAATGGATTAAAGACCTAAATGTGAGACCTGAAGAGAGCACAGGCAGTAATCTCTCTGACATTGGCTGCAACTTTTTTCTAGATATGTCTCCTGAGGCAAGGGAAATAGAAGCAAAAATAATCTCTTGAGACTACATCAAATAAAAGTTCTGCACAACAAAAACCTACGGAATGGGAGAAGATACTTGTAAATGACATATCCTATAAGGATTAGTATCGAAGATATAGAAAGAACTGATACAACTTAACATCCCCAAAACAAATAACCCAATTAAAATGGGCAGAAGACATGAACAGACATTTCTCCAAAGAAGACATCCAGATGGCCAACGGATACATGAAAAGATGCTCAACATCACTCATCATCAGGGAAGTTCAAATCAAAACTACAATGAGATATCACTTCACACCTGTAAGAATGGCTAAACTCAAAAACACAAGGAATAACAAATGTCGGTGAAGAAAGGAGAAAAAGAAACACTCTTGCATTGTTGGTGGGAATGCAAACTGGTACAGCCACTGGGGAACACAGTATGGAGGTTCCTCAAAAAGTTAAAAATAGAACTACCCAGTAATTCCACTACTGGGTATTTACCCAAAAAATACAAAAACACTAATTCAAAGGGATACATGCACCCCTATGTTTATTGCAGCATTATTTACAATAGCCAAATTATGGAAGCAGCCCAAGTGCCCATCAATAGATGAATGGGTAAAGAAGAGGCTATATTTATATGTATATTTATATTTGTATATAAATATAATGGAATATTATTCAGCCAAAAAAATAATGATATTTTCCCATCTGCAACAACATGAATAGAGCTAGAGAGTATAATGCTAAGTGAAATGAGTCAGTCAAAAACAAATACCATATGATCTCACTCATATGTGGAACTTAAAAACAAAATAAACAAAGAAAAAAGCAAGACAGAGAGGAAGAAAGAAACCAAGAAACAGACTCTTAACCACAGAGAGCAAACTAATGGTTACCCGTGGAGGGGGTGGGAGGGAGATGGGGAAAATGGGGGATGGGGATAAAAAAGCACACTTATCATGACAAAAAAAATAAATTTAAAAAAATAAGAAGGTTATTTCAACAGCCAGACAGGAAAGCTGGAACACGTGATACACTGATGTGGCTCTTCGACACAGGGAAAGATTTGAAGTAGTTGTTTGAAAGTAGCCATCTAGAGGGGAAATGACTTTACACGAGCCCAAAATCCAATGTGAAATATTTATCTTTTTTCATTCTAATGGACCTTCATTCTAATGGACCTTTCGTTCTAATGGACCTTCACCCCAAGTAGTCACCCTTTGCTCTGAGTGTGTCTGGATCTCACTTCACCATTAGCCATGGCTACAGCACCAGGAAGAATCAGGATAAACCAGGAAAGCATCAGAGTGCCCTGTGAGGGCTTCCACAACCCGGTGGACACCACCATCCCCCGTTCCCCAGGTCTCATACTACTCTTCCCTGCTCACCATGTTCAAACCCCTTTGGTTTCTGTCCTCTCTATAGATAAGCTACTCACCTAGCGAATGAGGATCTTTGCATGTGATACTTCCTCTTTCTAGGATGTTCTCCTCACTTCCTCCACTGGCCAACTTCTGTTTATCCTTCAAGTCTTGGTTTAAAATGTCACTCCCTCAGGGAAGTTTCCTCAAGTAACATCCCCCCCCCCCATGACGAATCTCACTCAGTCAAGACTCCCTAATTTACACTCCCACAGAACCCACTTTTGCCCTTCTTAGCATTTACCATAATTGCACTTGAAAAATTCTTAGCGTGCTGTTGTGTTTAATGCCTATAGCCCTCTTTTGATTGTAAACATTATCTGGAGTCGTGTCTCTTTCTCACCCAACGTTCATACCTCGCATGTGGTCTGCTTGCAGGTGCTCCATAAATATTTACTGAAATACTGAAGAGATTAAGGCACCTTTCTTGTCCTCTGATCCCTATAGCTAAGCTTCACCCTGTAGCTTAGAAGTGGAACTCAATGGATTGTAAGAATTACATTCTATCTTACACAGGAAGAGGTGTGGCACCAAAGGGCTGCCTTCCACCACAGGAACTTGAAGGAATGGGCCAAAAGGGTAATAAAAGGAAAGAGCAGATAAAATTTAAAAGCGTACCTGAAAGCCTACATAAACATCTCTGAATGCAAATGCATGTGTTTCCGTCAATGCCTGGGTATCGTTCAGGGTGGAGTTCTGAGGGAAAACCATCCAGCAAGTTTCAGAGTTGAGGAGAACAGCTTCCCACCTTTGGGTACAAATATTCTAGAGAAACCCAGGGGGAATTTGTGGATGAAGGGACATGTTGATGGGAGCCACCAAATTGATCAGGGAATAATGCTTAAGCTGATGAATTCCTCAAAGCAGAGTTAGATCCTAGAGTTCATGGGAGGGAAAGAGAGATCCCCGACGGCATCCCCAAATAAAAGCCCAAAAATCATGAGTAAAAATTTCCAGTCCAATAAACTCAGGACCCTATACTTCTATGATAGAAGGATCTTCTGTGGAATGTTTCCCCACAGGGGTGGAGCATATGAGTATGGAGTGGAGAAAGACAACGAGCAACGGGGGTAAAATGAAATCAATACAGACGAACGAGAGAGATGGAAAGCCAAAAAACAAAGAAAACAAAGAGGATCTTTTTGAATTTTTAATTTTTTTAATGTTTTTATTTATTTTTGAGACAGAGAGAGACAGAGCATAAGCAGGGGAGGGGCAGAGAGAGAGGGAGACACAGAATCCGAAGCAGGCTCCGGGCTCTGAGCTGTCAGCACAGAGCCCAACACGGAGCTTGAACTCAGGAACTGCGAGGTCATGACCTGAGCTGAAGTCAGACGCTTAGCCCACTGAGCCACCCAGGTGCCCCAAACGAAGAAGATCCTAAAGTGACATGTCCCGATGTCCTTCGTACTTAGAATTTCGGGGAAGACTAAGGTGCCTAAAAGCGGAACGTCACAATGAAGTGCATGTGTGCGCTTGGATACGTGTGCACACCTTGGGAATATGCTGACACTGGTCTTGCAGGTTCACAGACATACGTATCTGTGTCTAGTGAAGATACACGCATGCATTGACAGACAAATATGTAAGTTTTTCTATACCTGCATGCACGTGTGTGTGCTAAAGGAAGTAACACCAAAGCTCAGGACATTACAGGATTTCTTATACTCTAGAGGTACTGGCCATCACAGGCTGTTTCCTGTGCTGTGATAAGCATTTTATGCCCATGATCTCACTTGATCCATAATGTCCCATGGAGTTCGAATTAGTAGCCCTGCTTTTGCAAATAAATCCTCTGAGGCTCACTGAGGTTATGTGACTCGTCCATGTCACACAGCTACCAAGGGGCAGGGCTAGGCTTTGAACCCAGATCTTTCTGGCATTGCAAGTAAGGCTTGGAAGGACCCGGACCCCAGGTAACGTGTGGCCCAGCACACTAAATCCTGCAGCTTGGCTGAGCACGGACACCGGCCTTCCTATAATGTGGTTTCTGAGATGCCCTCACTTTGCTCCTGAAATTGTAGCAGGCTGCACCAGCTCGGTCCAAACAGAGCAATTTCCCACGCCAGAACCGAAGTTCCTGAGGGCAAGGGCTTCCCCTATTTCATTACCTACTGCCCTCCCCCACACCTCCCCCACCGTCTTCCTGCACAGTCCCTGTCATAAAGTAAGAATTCAGTAAATATTGATTGAATAATGGATGAATGAGTAAATAGATGGTAATGCTTCCCTAAATTATAACATATTTTTTAAGAAATCCCATCTAATATCTTTCAAGTACTCATTGCAACGAGCTAACATGTAAATTCCTGAGGGGACCTGCTTTAACACAAAAAGATGAGCATAATTTGTAATTAGCATATCAAGCACATTAGAAGCAGTAAAGTTCCCCTCCAGTTCTTGTTTATATTTCTTGTTAGCTTCGTAAACACTTTCTTCAGTCAGAACAAACAGACTTCCATCCATTCTTATCCGGAGGATTCTAAGTGCTCACTTACCACAGCCCCAGCGGAGGTCATTTTTCATGGTGGACCAGCTCCCCAGGGTCAAGGTCAAGTACTACCTTGTCATCAGCCATCCTGTCCTCGAGCCAGATACATAGGAATGGCCCCAGCACCGGCACACGCCTGTGTGGGAGGAATTCAAAGTAGGTCTTCTGTGATTTTTCACACGATAAAACACCTCCATTTCCTGCGGTGGGAGTTCCCCATACCTCCCTGCCTCTGGAGAAAATAAGCTGACTGGCCCGCCAGGGACCCAGGCTGACAGAGGCTAGATGCCTGCTCAGAGCCCAGATCCTGGTTGGCAGCCTGTGCCCTGTCATGGCAGGGTGGGCTTGTGACAGAGAAGAGGGTTGGCCTTTACCAGGTGGGGGGTGGCCTGAACACCACTCTCCCAAGTCAGAGGTTCCAGGCACGAGGGGAAAAAGCAGGGAGGGGAAAAGGTGAGGGGCTCAGGACCTGGCCCCTGTGGCCATGAAAAACTGTTCCAAATGCCAAGAGCATGCAATCGGCCACCTATAAAATGAGGGTGACTGATGATATTTAACTCACAGGGAGGAGTGGGATTGAGAAACATTAGCCTTATATCTGGTCATGTCTGGCTTTTGATTTGAAAACGAACTATGCACTAGCTGACCCAGCTTTCCCTCCCAGCCTAGTTTGTAAGAATACGTTCTAAGCACTGATTTCTAGTTTTTCGACCTTGTCTTATGGGAACGTCTCAACTTCCCCTTGTCACTTACCTTCAACCTGTTACAGTCTTACGCCGTCCCTGCTGCCCCCATGTCATTGCCCTGGGTAAGAGAGGTGTGGTCCGTGCTCAGAGTTGCTCTGAAGTTGGCTGCGATGCCGGCTCAGGCACTCACTGGCTGGATGACCATAAGCCATAGGATTTCATGTCTCCAAGCCTTCATTTCCTCAATGGTGGAACGACAAATATCATCCCCATTGAGCCCTTCATTCAGGCCTTCAACACGTATGGAGTGTTTGCTACATGCTAAGTGTTGTTCTAAGTGCCAGGCACATAATTCTGATCTGCCTCAGAGGGGCTTAGTTTTTTTTGTTTTGTTTTGTTTTTATTTTTATTTACTTTTGAGAGAGAGATGGAGACAGAGCACAAGCAGGGGAGGGGCAGAGAGCGAGGGAGACACAGAATCCGAAGCGGGCTCCAGGTTCCGAGCTGTCAGCACAGAGCCCGACATGGGGCTCGAACCCACAAACGGCAAGATCGCGACCTGAGCCGAAGTTGGACGTTTAACCAACTGAGCCACTCAAGAGAAAGGGGCTTAGGTTGTAGTGGAGGATGATAAAATATAAAAAGCAGAATAAAGAAAACATATACATGATATTTACAGAGTTCATATATAAAATCTAGTACGTGTGTGTGTGTGTGTGTGTGTGTGTGTAGTTACATAGCTGTAACTACCAAGGAGGGAAAAAGGAAAACCGAGAAGGTGATATGGAATGCTGTGGGAGTTGCGATTTGGGCCCCTCTCAGAAGACAGCATATATGAGTTCAGACATGCAGGAGGAAGAAGGGAAGCCATTCAGACATCAGGTAAAAACATTCCAGGCAGAAGTAACAGCAAGTGTAAAGGCCCTGAGGTGGGAGTGAGATTGGAGTGTTTGACCACAGCGTGGAGGCCAGTGTGGTGGGGCAGAGCACAGGGTAGAAGATGAGGGCAGAGTCCCATGAAGTGAGGCTATTTCACAACAGTTTTATTGAGGATTAAGTGAAATAATACATCTATCGATGTGCCAAACATATAGCAAGCATTCAATTAAGAATTCCCTTTTCCTTCTTGTGGGGCAAATGAATTTAAAAACCTAGCTGCAATTGCAGGGGCGCCCGAGTGGCTCAGTCCGTTCGCATCCCACTCTTAACTTTGGCTCAGGTTATGATCTCAGAGTTTGTGGTTTCGAAACCCACATCGGGTTCTGCTCTGGGGGTGTGGAGCCTGCTTGGAATTCTCCCTCTCTCTCTCTGCCCTTCCCCCCTCTCACACACGTGGTCTTTCTAAATATAAACAAATAAACATTTAAAAAATAAATTAAATTTTTAAAAATCTAGCTGGAATTACAATCCGGGGCCCAAAACTCTTTGAAGAGAGCGCCTGGGGCCATACCTTCCTTCCCTCTGGGGTATCGCCACTCCACTTGCTTCGATCAATGGAGCGATGGATGGTGGCAGCCACTTCCGCTCTGACACCAGCTGGCATTTTGGCTTGTATTCTGTGCCTGCTCCGGACCAGAACTGCTCGGCCCCCTCTCAGTCTCCACAGCAGTCCCCTTTTGGTCTCAGCACTGCATGTGTAATATTGTGATTTGTAAAGCCAAATGCTATGGGGATTCGTCTTCCGCGTGTAAGCTTCCCGGTGTGCAGTCGATTCTCCCCTCTCCCCATGCCTGCTGCTCCCTCCTTCCAGAGACCAGACCCACAGGGTTTAGCTCCCCACCTCATCTCTGCCCTTCCTACCCTCTCTGACGTGGCCTCTTCCCCACATTTAGTTGTGGAGTCTGTTCTGCCAGTCTTCGGTCGTTTTCTGGGTTGTTTACATTGATGTGAGTGTGATCTCGTTGTATCTATGGGACGACAAGGCAAGCTCAGGGTCCTCCTACTCTCCGATCTTTCCCGGAGGTCCATCCAACTTGACCACATGGTGATTTATAAGACACACACATATATTTGATCACTAAGATGACCAAATATATATGTATTTCTTCTGTATATTTGGTCTTCACATATCCAGGCTCACAGCTCCTAAAACCTTTGGAATTTCCTCAACAATAAGAGCAACGGGGCCATCTGTTGTGATCATATTTGGTCTGAATAATGTCCTGAAAAAGACATTCAGAGTCATAAAGGTGAAATGGGTGTCTTGTGTTTCATACCAAGCCCCCTTCCACCACAGCTGGGTTTATGTTAAGGACATGAATTTGGAAAGCCCCTAAGGATGGGGACTGGTGTCCAGGAGAACCAGCCATAATTAGAGGGTCAGAACATTCAGCCCCATCCCCTGATTTCCAGGGTAGAGAGAAAGGCTCCGAGGTTGAAGTAATGACCAATGCCGATGATTTAATCAGCCATGCTTGTGTAATAAAGTCTCCAGTAAAACCCCAAAAAGGGGGCTTGGAGGGTTTCCACACTGGGGAACTAAAATGCTTCCTTCATGCCACCCTATTGGGCTCGGAACTCTAAAAGGACAGAAGTTCCTTTGTACAGAACCTTGCCCTATGTACCTCTTCACCTGGCTGTTGATTTGTGTCCTTTAATGTCCTTTGGAATCAACCAGTAATGTAGTGAGTAAACAGGTTTCTTGAGTTCTGTGAGCTGTTCTAGCAAATTAATTGATCCCAAAGAGGGGGACGTGGGAACCTGTGATTTATAGCCCATTGGTCTGGAATTCAGGTAACAACTCGGACCTGTTAACTGGTATCTGCAGTGGAGGGCCATCTTGTGGGACTGAGCCCTCAACCCATAGAATCGAATGCTATCTCTGGGCAGAGAGTGTCAGAATTGAGTTGCATTGTAGGACACCCAGCTGGTGTCAGAGAATCGCTTGGTGGTGTGGGGGGCCCCACCCCCACCCCACCTGTGGTGGGTTTCAGTACTCAGAGCACCTTTTAGCATGAAAGTGGCGATTCTGCTAATGCCGTTTTAATGTGGGCTGTGCAAAGACGGGGTAGGAACAAATGTGCAATGATGGTGTATCTGTTATACCCATAACTTGATAAGGGAAAATGGGGAAGAGAGGGCAAGTCAAAACATCCCTAGCATTAAAGAGCAGCAAAGTGCCTCTAAATGGCTGAATTGAAAGGTTACTGCCCTGGGGCGCCTGGGTGGCTCAGTCGGTTGGGCGTCCGACTTCGGCTCAGGTCACGATCTCGCGGTCCGTGAGTTCGAGCCCCGCGTCGGGCTCTGGGCTGATGGCTCAGAGCCTGGAGCCTGCTTCTGATTCTGTGTCTCCCTCTCTCTCTGCCCCTCCCCCGTTCATGCTCTGTCTCTCTCTGTCTCAAAAATAAATAAAACGTTAAAAAAAAAAATTAAAAAAAAAAAAAGGTCACTGCCCTTTTGAAAATACCTTTGTCTTCTTGAGCCATCCAGACTAGAGACTCCTCAGGTCT
This sequence comes from Panthera pardus, assembly GCF_024362965.1. Taxonomy (NCBI): domain Eukaryota; kingdom Metazoa; phylum Chordata; class Mammalia; order Carnivora; family Felidae; genus Panthera; species Panthera pardus. Next base: position 43,583,096 of record NW_026526677.1, read on the forward strand.
CCCATCCATCTGACAGACCAGTCTGTACCAGGAGGAGGGGAATCATTTGGAAACAAATAGAGACACCGGAGCTAAAAACAACGTATTGCTAACTTCTGACACCAAGTAGCTATTATCTCTTTCAATGCTCACAACAACCCTGTGAAGCAGATACTTTTAATATTCCCACTTTACAGAGAAAAGCACTGAGAATCAAAGAAGTTAAGTCATGTGCCTGAGATCACACAGCCAGGAAGTAGCCGAGCTGGGGCTCAAAGCCAGTTAGTTCTGTCTGATCCCATCATGCTCTCATGCACGGTGCTGCCTCTCTGCAGAAAAACACTGAGGGGTGTTTACATAGCTCACGGAACTTCAGGCTTCTACTCCCCTGGTCCCAGAACTGAACTAGAGCTCTGGAGAGCTTCAGGCAATCGATAAGTCAAGTATTGATTGTCACCTCTGTGCTCTGAGCTAGGTTAGTGCCACAGAGAATTTAAAAGGAAAATCTTTGTCTGTTGCTTGCACTTAACTGACTCTAGAAAAGCCTTCACCACAGGTGCAGAGTAAGAGACTGGGATGTCAGAGGGGATGCAGACGTGCAGGAGACCCCAGAGGGGCCTCCCGCCGAGCTTACACAGGAGCTGGTTTCTGATGGTGACAAATGACAAATCCTACCTTTCCAGGTAGCATGTGGGCTAGGGCCCAAATGCAGTGATCAAAATGCCGTGTAGGCAGCATGGCAGTGAGGGCACCACAGTGGCCCCTAGGCCGGGTCATGGGGCACATGGAAGATGGTAACCCTCAGGAAATAGCAAGCGTTGCAGCCACTGTGGTTTGAGGACACAGGGTAGCTGGGCAAGGTGCCGTGATAGTTACGATAGCATCTTGTCTCATGCAATCCTCACCTCAGTCCAGCCAAGTAGTTTGAGCTATCCCTCCTAGAAGGCAAGACCGACAGCAAAGGCTGTCAGTGCTGAAGGGACTTGCTGGAGTCCTGGTGCAAACACATGTGTCCCCGCTTCAGATCCTCAGGCCTCAGGTGGCACAGCACTGCTGGAGGAGATCAGACGGTGTGCGCCACACTGGGGCCGTGATGCACAGGAGGAAACAGGGGGCGGCTGAGTCCCTGTTATAACGTGTGAGATGCCAAGGGCCCATGAAAGTCAGGATCAAACATGCTGCCCTGCAGGGGCCTGAGAGGAAAAGAAAAAGGAAGTGTTTAAAAAGAGGGAAAGAAAAGAGGAAGGAAGATAGAGAAGAAAAAAGAAGATTAAAACAAAGATGGAAGAAAAGAGGCAGAAGGTAAAGAGGAGGAGAAGAAGGAGGTGGGGAAGATGAGACTGGTGCTCTTGCACTTGAGCGAAGCACTAGGAAATCCTTTGCCCCTGCCCTGAAGTATTCTAACCACCAGGTGGCACCAGTGAGCCTGACATCTTCCCCAGCCCTGGGGTGATTCCATTTCATCTGCTGGCAGGACAAAAAATCCTGGCCACAAGCCATTGGGGAGAGCTTTACCATATTGGGTGAGAGCCTGGTTACTGAAATCTCTCTGTCCTGCATTCTTATATGATCCTCTAAGACTCCAAAGGGAGAAAGCAGGCTGCCCAAAATAGAATTCTGGCTTCCTCCTAACAATCATGTGACCTTAGGTAAATTACCTCACCTTTTGGAGTCTTGGTTTCCTCATCTATAAACCTGTCTTATATGTGTAAAAGCCTAGATGCAAGAGATAAAGAGTGTGTTTAAAGTGCTGGACACAGATTTCAAGAAGACCATGGGTAGAGATCAGACAAAGACAAAACCAAAGAAATAGACAAGGAACAGACCAAGGGGGGGAAAAAGCCATTTTTAAGGAGTCTGTACATTAAAGGAGATGGGTAGAAATTGAAGAGTTTTAATTGGGGATGGGGAAAAAAGTATGAAATTGTCCTAGGGACTTAAAGGAAGAGAAGGGGAAAGGGGGGTTGGAAAGCATTAGGAACATGCACACACACATGTTGCAGACAAATGCACCCATGCACGCACACATAAACTCAATTATTTAATAACACTGAGGGAGTAGGAAGAAAAGCGTGTAAGCAGGAAGAGTGCTCAAGAGTCAAGGGCTGCAGAGTAAGGACTGAAAAGCATTGACTGGATTTGGTCGCATCCCAAGACCTTTCCTACAATAAGCTTGTCTCTCAAAGTAAAAAGAAGACTTGGTCCTAATATGGTGCTAAATATGGAGTCAGCATTCAACCGCTTTCCCTCCAGGTCACTGAAAAAAGAATCCCTTCTTGGGCGAAGACACAACTTAAACCTTTCTATTTGCTTGAACCTACCCATTACTTCAACAATAACAACAAAAATAAACAAGTCCTCTCCCTAACTGTCTCCCCCATATGTGACATTTGGAGGGTGAAATCTGACTGCATGTTAGACCTTTGGGTTAAAATAGAAAAGAAAAAAATTTTTTCACATTTTTAAAAGTAAAAGTATTTTTTAACTCCTAATAGACTTTACTCGATAAATTAAAACCAGCAGGTGTATTTGTTTCTGTATAGCGAAATAGCTATAAGTTTACTTATAGTAGACTCTGTCTACTGAGAAAAAGCAGAGTCTCTAAGATAATAAATCTTTGTTCAGTTGAAGAGTCATCTCTGCTGACTGTAAGCTATTTCACACCCTATGAGATCTTCTTGTCAGCCTTTCAACCTTTTCTGTCAAAGTCCCCAAGTCCTTTCCTGAGCTCCATGTTTCAAGGGGCCCCCATCAGGCTGGAGACTGAGTTCTGAGGGGGGAGAAAGGATGGCTTCGTTCTGAGTCAGGCTTGGAAAGAGCATGAGGAAGCTGCAAAGACACAGGGGTAAGGAAGCTCAGAACAGCTTCCTATACAGTCAGCAGACATAGGGGACTCCAACAAGTGGTTGAGTATACTTTGCTTGGGAAAGTTTCCCTGTCTCCGAAGGACTTAGGCCAGCCCAGTCATGACCAGAAGATCACCTATCTTTCCAGCATCAGAAACTTCCATGATATGATGGGGTGGAAAGTTCATGGAACCAGAAGTCAGGACTCTCTAGTTTCAATCCCTTTTTTGTCTCAGAACAGCGGTGTTGATTTTAGGCAAAACTTCCTTCTTAGAAGGCTGTGGCATCACCATGTTTACAATGAAAGATTGGGCTATTTCAGAAGATTCTGGGTTTGTTTTTTTATATCACCTAGGACCTCTTAATCTCACCAATGAAATCTCATGTCTATTTCTCAAGGTGGTTTTGGTTTGCAATAATGTGCACCAAATGTGTAATACTTTCTTTTTAGTTTTATAAGTCAAAAGTAGCTAAAATTGGGTTTGTTGAGTTTGGATGTTGGGATGACATCATTCTCACGTAATTCAACACCTAAGAGGTCTATGATGCCTCCACAGTCAATCAGAACTTTTGATCAATATGAGATAAGCAGGGTGACCACATTCATCTGCCTATCCAGTTCAAAGTCAAGACTGTCCACAATGACTGTTGATTGAATGGCTGAAGGGATGAGTGAATAAATGAAGAGCAAAGGAACAAATAAAGTAATAGCTCGTGTGATTTGCAATTAGAACCTGAGCTAGAGGTCCCATCTCTATCTCTGTGTTCTTGTCTGGATGGGCCCAGGGACACTGCTGACAACCAAGAGTCCATGAGTATGTGGATCTGTGAGATAGCACTTTTGTTTCTGGAAGGCTGCCCTATACCCCAAGCCAGTCTGGTTCTTGACTCTACTTCTTAGCCCCAGGGTCACAATCCTTGAAATTCTGTGCCTTCACATTCCTCCCCAACATCCTGGAAGAAGGGCTGCTAAAGCCTCTCCTTCTCTCTCCGGGTCTCCCCCACCGATCTCTCCCCCAGTCTTGCTCCTCAGCTCTCCTGTGACTGTGTATCTTGCAAACCCAAGCACTGTGGGCTCCTTTGAAGGATGAGCGTGTGGCTGCAGTTGTGTCCCAGGTGATGCCAACTCATTATTCTCTCTCACATTATTAGTGCTTGGGCTCAGGTTGATGTGTTTCTGATTAATGAGGCGTTTGTTCTGCACCACAAAACAATTGAAGAATACCCTTCTCATTTCAATGAATTGTATCACGAAGTTAATTATGAGATGACCTTCTCTGATTCCAGGCAGAGGAGACCAGGTGTCCAAGCCTCATCTGACAATTGACTTCCAGAAATCTTGGCAGGAGAAAACAAAAACTCAGAGGCATTGCATAGGGGGATCTGAGACCTGAGTCTGATATTCAGAACCTCAGATCTCACGCTGCTGCATGCTCATTGCCCTGGAATAGAATCCAGTGTCCCTTTCTTCTCTGTCCCCTCACTTCCCTGTGACCCCTCCCCACGTGGGGCAGCATGGTAAAGGAGAAAGCCCAAGCCTTAAAGACCTTCTGGCAGATGTACCTTCAAAACCTGTGTGACCTTTAGCATGCCACTTAAGGTCTCTGAGTTCCAACTTCAGTAAAAACAGGGAAACAATACCCACCACACAGCCTTGTTGTTAGAGCTTTGGGGTATAATGTAGGCAGTGAGGAGTACAGAACCTGGCACAAAACAGGACCATTCTCCTGACTTTCCTTCTTCTTGTTGCACCTGGCTGGGAGCTCTCATGGCAGACAAGCTTCGTTGGTTTCTCTATTCTGAGCCTCCCACCCATTCTGAGCCAAGTATCCAGGAGACCCCAGCCAATGCACATCACAAAAGTAAGCCGTGACAAGAGCTGGCAGACATCCATGAGGTCATGACCTGGGCGCTGTAGCACTAAGGGGACATCTGGGAAGTGCCTTCCTTCTAGGGAGACAGGATATGGCTCTTGAGTGCTCACAAAAAGAAGGCTCCCTATTCCCCAAACAACGGCTTGGCCAAAGACCATTAAGCTCCATGCTCTTGGCACACCTGAGGCTCAGGTGAAGGGCGGGGAGAATACTCTTTAGGGTTAGGCTCTGGGGCAGCGGGATCACCCTCGCCGAGAAGACCCCACCTAGTGTTTACTGAGACTATGCCTCAGTGAGGAGCTCTCTTGAACCCATCCCTTTCGTGACACGGGTTAAAGGGAGCTAATGTTAGTGAGTCCTCTGTGCACCAGGCAATGGGTCATGTACCCCCCACACTTCATCCTGCCAGTAACCCTGTGTTCTGTCTCAAAGGAACAATCTTCCTCATTTTGCAGATGTGGCGTCACAGTAGTGGGGTAACTTGCCCAGGTCACACTGCAGGTATGTCAGGATTTGAACTCTGCAACTGTTTCTGGGAACTCTCCTTTAAGCTGCACACTTCTCAGAGACCCCACCACCTCGCTCCTAGTGATGCTGGAAGTTCCTCTGTGTCCTGATGCGGCAATACCAAAGGGTTCTCTGCCTCCCTTTCGCTTTTCCATTATGCAGGAGTACTAAGAGCTGCGTGAAAAACTATTGAACCACATGGCCAGGAGCTCAAAAGAGCCTATGGTTGTTAAGGTAAATCATAGGTGTAGACAAAGTACGAAGTCCTAGGTTTGGGCAGAATTGTGGAACAAAGACTCTAAGACTAACCAGTAAGAGCCATTTGAGTGCCCATGCTAAGATAAGAGGGACTAGTAAAATCAAGAAGAGGAGATAAAAATCCAACCTGAAGGAGTAGGGACGGGGCTGGGGTTCCCATAGTTGTACAAGTTCAGAGAATGGTGAGTGGGGACTCAGGCTCTAGGGAAGACAGAATCTCTGCTCCCCCTCTTGCCAGCTGTATAGTCTGGACAGTTATTTAACTTTGTTAAACATTAGCTTCTCCGTTTGTGAAATATAGGTGGTTCTGGTCCCTATCTCATCACAAGGATGAGGCTGAGATGACGATTTCTGAGAAGCTGGTTGAGGCTGAATGGCACCAGCCAGGCGTGGGAAAATCTGCATGCTTGAGTTGGGCTGAAATGCATTAGGCACGTGGCAACACAACTTCTGATCCTAAGCGGATTGGGGGCGGGAATAAGGTCACTGACAGCACAGAATTCCGTCCTCTGAAATACTGATTCCTTCAGTAACCTGGTGGCCATCGCTGGGGCCGTTGGCTAGCCTTGCCCTATGCCCTTCCTCCGCCCCGGTTACATCTTCCCCTGTAATGCTCGGGCTCACCCTGACACTAGAGCTATGAACACTCTGTTCAAGCGGAACATCTGAGCACTAGGTCTAGTGACAGACTGTGGTCAGTGGGCCTCGGTGGAGTGGCTGGAAGGGAGCACAGATGTTGGCGATGCTGACGGATGCAGCCTGCTGCCTTCCCCACCTCCAGGCCCATTCACTCGGGATCCATCGTGCATCGCGAATAGATTTCTCATGTCCCCTCTTCAAACTTCCTCCAAGCCCCCAGCTTCAGAGGGAGGCAGGGATTTGTTGAGGCACATTCATCAAACCAGTGGAATCACTTCTGTTCATTTCTGATTGGATTCATAAATTTGTTTTGCCATAGTCATCTCATTCCGAGAGTTGACAAGCTCTTCCTGAATTCATGAATTTGGGAGGAAATGAACCAAAGGGACTGAGGAGCCCAATTTTGAACTGAACTGTGGTATGTTTGTCTGCAACTTTCATTAACAATTTCAGGAGAAGGATTACAGAGCCGTGAAAAGGACCGGCACATTGTCGAATTGGAACATCTGCACCAGGCATTAACCCATTTCAAAAATCTTACACAGAAACAAGCAAACATGGACCCAGAGCCTTATACCTACCTTTCTAGTCTATCTGTACATCCATCTATTTACCAAGTAAACTAATGAATTTCATTCATCCATTTAGCAAATATTTATTGTGATCTGTCATACAATACACACTGTTCTAGATGCTTGGAGTACGAGTAAAAAACACAAAAATCCCTTCTCTTTGGTCGGATTGGAATGCAAGTGGAAGTTACATTTTTATTAGGGAAAGGAAAGTGTGTGTGTGTGTGTGTGTGCACGCGCGCAAGTGTCTGTCTGATTTCTCAGATGCCCTCACCAATTCTTTACCCTTTCCAGAGGTTACTACCACTTTTGATCCTTTCTTGTATGGCATATTGGATTCCACAGTGTCAGGTGGGGCTAAACCACAGGGCCCTTCACAATTTCCTAGGATGTTTGTTAAGCATACAGATTGAAAGGCTTCTGCCCAGTATTAGCAAGCCAGAATTTTCAAGCATAGATCCAAGAAGTCTTTATTCTTACCCTGCCCCAAGGGTCTTCTGAGGTAGATGGGTAGAAACCAGTATAAGATGGGCATTTGGGAAACAACGGAGTGGTGAAAAATCCAGAGAGTTTAGAAACATAGTCATGGATATGAATCCTAGTTCTGTCTTCTGTTAACAGTGTGACTAGAAGCAAGTCATCTGTTCCAAAGTCTCAATTTCTTCATCTGTAAAATGGGGGCAATACGGTCTACCTAATGGTAGAGTTGCAGAAACCAAATGATGCAACGTGTTTCATGCAGTCAACCATCACTGGCACATGGTAGGAACTTGGTAAGTTCCTTCCCAACCTTAGTTAGGAAAAAGAAAAGCCTTTCGTTATGTATCTTAATTGGATAATATTTTATCATTCGTGTCTCTGTGTGCGTGACAGAGAATATACATGACTTTAGGTATATATTCACCTGGCTGATAAAAAAACAGCACAAAAAGATGCACATCCTGATTTCATATTTCTTGACTATCTATCTAGTTGTTTCTGCTAAAATCTGACTAGTGGCTCAGTATCAGCCACTATACCCAAGTTTCACAAAGTCAGAACTTTAGGGATTAGCTGGTAGTGTTAACATCTGACCAGTAATTAAAATGGTTCATTTCTCTGTATCATTTTAGTTCTTAGCCAATTGCTTTGATTAGCATTAAATTTAATAATATGAACATCATGCATTTGTATGTTACTTTATAATTTTTTGAAATATATTCACATATCTTTGGATCTTCACATTTACCCTGGGAATTAATCAAGGCGGATATAATTATTCTGGTGCTACAGATGAAAATACTGAAATCTGTAGAGGTGAACTAATATGCCCAAGTTCTACTGAGTTAGAGGCAAAGCTTAGACTAGAACCCAGACGAGCCTATGGCCGTTGTTAATACGAGACACTGACTACCAGAGATCTAGACCCTATAATGAAGAGAGGCCCAATCAGCTGAATGGGCTTCCGGTTTGACTGAGCGTGCTGAGAGCCTGCAGGCCATCAGAGTCCATATGCTTACTTTCTGAGGAGAAAAGGAATGAGTGTGTGTGTGTGTATGTGTGTGTGTGTGTGCACCATAGCAATATAAACTCCACACATAGAGAATTAAAAGATAAAAATGATAAGGAAACGCAAGAAAGTAGCACTTAGGAATGCTGTCTGAATGAAAAGAGTTCCCTGTATAATTGGGTTGCCAGTGGGGAAACATTGGGCCAGAGGAAACTGGGCCACCATAGGGAGGGTGCCTCTTACTTGCGATTACTGTGAATACGACCAAGGAGCCACAGAGCAGCCTCCAAGAATGGACTTCTGATAGTCTAAATGAAGGCCCTTAACAATCCATGGGATTACCCAAGAAGCAGAGTTAAGGTAAGAGTCAAATAGATCTTTCAATTATTGGTCACTAAATCCAAAACTTTAAGCCGAAGAAGCAAGGGTGATTTGGGAAATCAATGAATTGGGAGGATCTCTTAAGCAAGTAACAAGTCGTTGTCATGAGCAGACTGCATTTCAAAGGCTGAAAGAGGCAAGTATCTGTTGAAAAGACCTCATTTCTTTGCTACTTTTTTCACAGGAATTGTTTTAGGAGTCAGTGAAACAATAGTTATGAGATTATAACTACGATACAAAGCATATTAGTACTTTATATTTTATATATTCAAATATGTGTGTATATATATATATATATACATATATAAAGCATTAGTTGGAAAGTCAACCTCATTGGTCTTTGCTCAAAAGAAATTCCCTGGTGGGCAGCCTGGACAGCTGGGCACCTACCCAGACCTCAGCAGAGCCATGTGTGCCCTGGAAATGGGCCTTAGGTTGAGGGATGCAGTGGCCAGAGGCTCATCCGTGGCCAAAGAAATGGGAGTGGGTGGAGACTGGGCACAGAGCAGGAAAGTACTAACAGCAGGTTAAGTCTACTTTCCCAGGGAAATACCACCGGGCTGTGAAAAAGGAAAAGAGAATTGAAGGGAAAGGACTGGGAAGTGGAAATAGAAATTGGGAGGAGGGATGGGATGGAGGCAAAGGAAACACTTTGTGGAGAGAAAAATTAGGAAAAAAGAGAAGAGAGGAAGAAAATGAGACAGAAAGAGAAAGAGAGGAGGGCCACTGATGGAAAGTCTAAAAGGAAGAGAAACTCTAAATTGAAGAAGAGAGAATCTGGAAACAAGGAAAAACCCAGGACACCAAGGCAGGAAATTCAGGACACCAGGCTTCTCGAACAAGGTTGACCATCACCCCACTCTGTGACACCAGGTCATCCATCCCTCGCTACCCCCCACCCCACCCCAGCCTCTCTCGTTAACTTACTATTTCATGGGCTTGGGGAAAATTAAATGAGAATGGGAACCTCAGGCTTCGAATACCTTGCCTACCAGGACAGATGTTCTATAAATGAAACCCTCATTTTGCCACTTGATCTCAATTTCTCCAGTAAATTCTCGACTTTGCAGCAGTCCAAAATAAAGCTGGCAGGATAAGAAGCGGGGATGGGAACATATATGAACAAAAGGCAGTTTTTGCCCTCTGAAAATTCAAACTCAAATAAAGAAGAAATACCCACATGCTCTGGTGTGCTGAGTTCCAATACCAAGTGCTGCGGGAGTGCAGAGAAGGGAGCTTTTGCACCTGCAGAAGTCCGGGAGGGTTCCCAAAGGAGGTGACCTTTGGACTGAGATGTGGAGAAAAATAAATTTTCCAAGCGGAGAAGGGGCAGGAGGGCTTTTCGATAAGTGACGTGAGCAATGTACATCCAGCAAGGTGTGTGCAGTGAGTGAGAAAGAAGTTACATGGGAGGAGGGTGGAGACAGGAGGATCAGCTGGAATTAAGTCTTGAAGCGTATTGTGTGCAAGATTGTGAAGCTGTTTTTTATTTGTGAAGCTATCAGGACCCACGGAAGAATTTTAAATAGGAGTGAAACACCGGGGTTTGAAATGATCCCGGAGCCCTGTGGATTAGAAGCAGGTGAGCCTGCATGCAGAGAGAATGGCCGTTCTGTTCATCCAGTAGAGAGCTGATGAAGCTTTGAGAAAAAGCATTTGCATGCAGTGGGACTGGAGAAGACAGCAAAGACCTGGTAAAATCATCAGGTGCGTCCACAAAATCCCCATGGAGGGGAACTCAAAGACTCTCATGAGTCCCTAAGATGCTTCTGAATGGTAGGCGGTCATTTTCCCTGATCTTTTGATCACCACTACTCCCTCCAGATGATTCTCCCTTTCTTGAGAGGAGACCAAAAATGAGTCCTTTATTTATCAACATTTGGTTAATACTGTATTTATTAAACCATTTAAAGAAGTCACTGTATATCTTAGTTGTTTGTTTTTAGGTATGTTGCATAATTCATTAGCAGCAAATGCTTGGAGGATGAAGCTGTTACAGACTCAAGAGAAACGCGTCAGGATAAAGAACCAGAAACTTCTTGCAACTAGAAGCTTCTACCCAACCTCCTAGACCGGTCCTCTAAAGCCAGACATGTCTATAGAACATATCTTCACAGCCCTCCCTGCCAATCCATTCCCACTAAACATGCACAGTGAACTTTTCAAAAGGGTTTTCTGGCATGTTTCTGGTGATCTATGAAACAATCTGTGTTACCCAATGTGCTTATTCTGTTACCACTGGGGATGCTCAGTGAGATGAGAAGGGTCAGGGGGACATGATGCTTGTCTGGCAATTTTCTTAGTATGGAAGCGGCAAGAACACAGCCTTACTCTAGGTGGTCCCCAGAGATAGAACAACAGTCAGTGGGTAGAAGTCTCCTGGGGTTGGGGGTGGGGGGCAGTTTTCAGCTCAGCCTCAGATGGAGCGGGGGTGGGGGGGGAATCAGAGGATCCGTCAGGGAGGGAATGGATCGTGCCATCTGCAGAATAGACCGCACCTTAGTTGAGCACTTACTGCCACCTAGGTACTATGCCAGGGCTCTCATAGCCCTTGTCTCTCTGAAACCTCCCACCTCCTCTATGGCTTAGGGATGTTATCCCCACTTCATAGATGAGGCATCCAACACTCACAGGAGTTAAAACAACTTGCCCACAGTCACACACCAACTAAAGGATGAATCTAGGATTGAAGTCCAACCCGCAGAGCCCGCACTGAAGTTTGACCCTGGTGTTTATCAGCCTGATGCTTTCCTGGTAAGTGTGTGGGTGGCCTGACCCTGGAACTAGGTAACCAGAGGCAGAGTGACCAAAGGTCTGGGAAGCTGTGGAAGGGATTCAGCTTTGGACACGACATGTTCCCAGAGGAACCCACGCCTTCCTCAATGTCTGGTTCTCCGACAGCAAAACCAAACTGAAATGAACACACTGTAAAGGCCCTCAACACAAGGTGGTACGAAGGGAAGTTATCTGCAGCATAAATGACTTCTTTACTTAAAAAAAGAAAGAAAGAAAGAAAGAAAAAACACACGAGGAAGCAAACACATACTTTATGAAACATTTTTCATCCCCAAAAGTTCTGTTTGAGGTATTCTTTTTGCATGTTTTCATGCTGAAACCTATTTGCAAATTATTTTCTTTTTTTTTTTTTCACATGAAATGTACCCTCGATTATATGACAAGAAATTATATGGTGCTAATAATTTATTTAAAACCAGCTCCATATCTCACATTCATTCTGTGCTGTGAAATCAAGTAGATGCAGAAGGGGCTTTTTTTTCCTCTGAACTTTCTGACCATCTCTATTGTGGAAGAGAGAGTAATAGCAGGTATCGAGGGTGCCAATTATGTGGTGATGTACAAACCCGCTGGAGAAAAATCTATATGATATTTTAATGCTAGTCAAACAGAACGATGAAGTTTAAATTAGCTTGAAGCTACTAAAAATTCTAACTATGGCTCTGCCTTTATTGTACGGAGAGGGTGAAAAATAGCTTTGCAGAAAAATATATGTCTATCGTCTCCATGGCTGGGCTGCCTGATGCCTCTTTCTTTTGCTGATACACAAGGCTCCCTTTTTTGTTCCATCTTTCCACCTCTCCTTTCCCTTCATTTCCTTTCCCACTCACTTTTCTTGCCGGCCACCTTCCCTTCCCTCTTCAAATCATCTTATCCTGTACTTCCTTTTACAGTAGTTCATCTCTCAGTTTTATTTATTTATTTTTTAATTTTTTATTTTTTTTTCAATATATGAAATTTATTGTCAAATTGGTTTCCATACAACACCCAGCGCTCATCCCAAAAGGTGCCGTCCTCAATACCCATCCCCCACCCTCCCCTCCCTCCCACCCCCCATCAACCCTCAGTTTGTTCTCAGTTTTTAACAGTCTCTTATGCTTTGGCTCTCTCCCACTCTAACCTCTTTTTTTTTTTTTTTCCTTCCCCTCCCCCATGGGTTTCTGTTAAGTTTCTCAGGATCCACATAAGAGTGAAACCATATGGTATCTGTCTTTCTCTGTATGGCATACTACGTGGCAATGAGAAAGAATGAAATGTGGCCTTTTGTAGCAACGTGGATGGAACTGGAGAGTGTGATGCTAAGTGAAAGCCATACATCTCTCAGTTTTATAAGCTCATAGAATCAGAGAAGGTTTGAACTCAGAGCTCTGGTTTTAAATGACGGGGGCAGTACTTTGGAAAAAAAAGTTCAAATCCAGTCATGGTACAGATGGTGGGGAGAGAGCTCCAGAGAGGACCCAGCTTGTTCAAGGCCACCCCACGATTCTGTAAGGGACTAGTCTGAGCAGGGAGTGAGTCACAGAAGAAGGGAGTTGGCACTCGAACAGGAAACCCGGCTGCTCACCTCCATAGACTCTGTTCATGATGAAGAAAACCCTGGTGTAATAATCACATTTCCAGAAGAATTAAAAAACAAAAACAAAAAAACAACGTAGCAGGATTCATCCAAACCCCCCAGCAGTCCTGTCGGAAGGTGAGGTAGGTAGAAACATCTCTATTATAGGAGTGACAAAACAGACTGGGGCAGGGGAATAATGTTTAACAAATACTTCCTGTAGGTCAGGCACTTTCACATGTTATTTAACTCTTAGCCCCACCATTAAGAATTTATAACACTGTTCTACAGACAGGAGCCCGAGGTTCAGAAAAATTAACTGGTCACACGACTGGAGTGAGCGTAAGCTGAAAAGAAGCCTTGTCGAAAGCCTGTGTGGTCTGTGAGAGGAACCCAGGCCCGTCAGGTGTTACAACATGCCTGTGGGTGAATCCGGGCTGGAGATCCAGCCTTTTGGCCCAGAAAACTTTCCAGAATTGCTCAGGAAAGAAGCCCAGACGGTTGGCATGCCCTCACCAAGGGACGACAGAGTTAGCACTGATTCATTATTGATATTGATGCGCACGGCCTGCAGAACAGAGCTGAGGAGCAGGGGCGGAGGGGTCAAGTTGAACTGAGGCTTTGTGTATTGTTCACTTGGCAAAACTGGCTGCATGAAGAGAAGGCACAAGAATGAGGGCTTAAAAAGTAAGCTTTGTTTTTTATTCTGGACCGGGGGGGGGGGGGGGGGGGGGAGGGTGGTTGTAGATGGTTTCTTCTTTTTTTTTTTTCATGGAAAATAGTGGCATTGTTCATAAAAAATTAGAAACATATTAAGGTTTGGGGCACCTGGGTGGCTCAGTTAAGCGTCTGACTTCAGCTCAGGTCATGATCTCACGGTCTGTGAGTTCAAGCCCCGAGTCGGGCTCTGTGCGGACAGCTCAGAGCCTGGAGCCTGTTTCAGATTCTCTGTCTCCCTCTCTCTCTGCCCCTCCCCCACCCACGTTCTGTCTCCTCTGTCTCTCTCTGTCCTTCTCAAAAATAAATAAACATTTTTTAAAAATAAAAAAAGAAATATAGAAACTTCAAAAAAAAAATGGTGAAAATCATCCAGAATGCCACCACCAATAGTCATCGTTAACCATGGTTGCATATCTACCTCTCCAGACCTTTTTTCTTGGCCAGGAAACATACTCATATTATCTTCTTTGTATTTTCCTATACTTTCCAGAATTTCCATACATTTTATGTATTTATTTTGTGTATATTAAACATTTTTTTGAGAGAGACAAGGCGCGCGTGCCCGCACACATGCATATGTGAGCGGGGGAGGGGCAGCGGGAGAGGGAGACGGAGAATTTTAAGCCAGCTCCACTCTCAGCATGAAGCCCGACTTGGGGTTTTACCTCACCACCACGATATCATGACCTGAGCCGAAATCAAGAGTCAGATGCTTCACCGACTGAGCCATCCAGGTGCCCATATATTAAACATTTTTAATCAAAAGAGTCATTTGGGGCTAGATGATGAAGAGCTTTGGAATCGCAGGATCAGGGTTTTGGTTACGTGTCTTGCATGTCTGTCTGTCTATTTTCAAACTCTGCCTTGTTCCAAAAATGATTGGAGATGAAAGGATAAAACGTGTAGACGTTATTCCATTAACGACCAGAACGTACTAAACACCTTCCAGCAGAAGTTGCAAAGATTCCTCTAGACAATGTGCTGGAAACTTAGTGCTTGGGCCCCCAACATCAGGGACGTGTTAGAAATGCAAATTCTCAGGCCCCACCCCAGACTTAGCCCAAGACTCTGCGTGTTGGGGACCCAGGAATCTAATCATCCAGAAATCCTCCAGGGATTCTGATGCCCTGTGAAGCTTAGGAGTTTCTATTCTACCCTTTTGCAGTATTTAGAGAACATGTTGGGCAGGGAGGAGATAGTGTGAAGAGAAATCCCAAAGACATCAAGGCGAGATATGAAGAAGGACGGGACGTGGATGGCAATCCTAGCTGCCAGGAAGTTTTAAGTGGAAGACTGGCTCAGAAGCCCAGTCCTGCATGCCCTGTGTCTGGTTTTGGTTCAGCTGGTAGTCCTGAGCCCTTGAATTATCACCTGCAATCTGCATTTATACAATACCACAGCAGGACTTACGAATCAATTATATATATATATATCAATATATATATATATATATAAAATTTATATATATATCAATTATATATATTGATATATATATCAATTATATATATTGATATATATATCAATATATATAATTGATATATATATAATATATATTTCCTGTATATATATATATATATATATATATATATATAGGCATCGGTGTAAATCTTTCTCAAAACAAGGCAGGCTAAATTTTCGATAAGTTCACTTTAAAAATCAGGTTTCCCTATTAATTTCTAAATAGAAGCGCTTGCCTTCTTGTGCACATTAATACAAAAGAGAAACAAAACAAAACATTTAAAACCTTTCCCAGCTTGCCACTCAATAGCCACATGTTCTAGAAAGAGAATGTTTTTATGTGTGCGTGCGCTTTCTTCCTTTTATTTATTTATTTTCTTCAGCCCTCTGAAGATGGAAGTGTCTGCAATTCATTCTGAGTCCTTCCTCAGCTCTGATTTCATGTTGAAGTTCACTTCCCAGGCCCCCTCCCCCATTTTGAAAGATGACATTGTTCCCCACAATGACTCCCTCAGGATCCTCCCACGTCATGCCTGCCAAGCCCCAATGACAAGATATAGGGGGCAGTTAGACTATTACATACCCTTCCTGCCACTTTCAATCAAGCCTAATGCAATCAGAAACACATGACTACATCAACACATCTCCTTTAATCAAATGTGATTAAGTCAGTCATTAGTTTTTCAAGACAAATAAAGGATACAAGCGCTGGTATTACAAACGTAACCGCCCCCCTTCTTAAGTGATTTGTTAGAAAGGAAGCCCCCTGGAGCACAGAACTTGGGACCTTCTGAGGCTGCTGGACTTTTCCTGCTGCAGTTTATTACCATAAAGCATCCTGGGTTTGTATACACAATTTCTTCCTCCCCTCTCACAAAGCTTCCGTGTTGTCAACCAGAATTTGGCTTCAGCTTGATCAGGATGATTTCATTATCCCATTGTTACCATTATGACTTGGGCAATTAGTAGTTTATAAGTATAAATTTATGGCAATCTGTGATCCAGGCGCATTGGCAGTAGTCAGGGCATAATAAAAACCCAATCAATTTCTTTCATTTAATATGTAGGCTGTGACCCTAGTTTTGATTAGAACTCTTAGCTATTTCATCTTTAAATAAAAAAGAATGTCTGCAAGCAATTATATGGTGTGTTAATTGGATATTCCTTTTTATCTCTTATACTACTGAATGCATTGCTAACGAAATCCTTGTTTTCTCTTTCTGTCTCAGTCTCAATGATATCTCTGGGCATCCCTCTCTCTGAAGGTTCCTGTCTTTGTCTCCCTGAATCTTTGTCGCTTCCCCATTCAGTCCTCTATCTCTCTCCCTTGTGCATCCTCACTGACCATACACAAGTTGGCTAAAATTATCAGGGGCTTTCCACCATCGGCACTGTGTTCTATGTACCCCACTTACCATCAAGATATGGGGGCATTATGGAGCTGAGGTCACCAGCTGTCTAAAAGGTCTAGCACACAGCAGGTGCCCAATTATTGGTAAATGAATGAATGAGGCCAGTAGTTCCGTGTGTATCAAATTTCCCAGAGTACTTTGCTGAGGCATGCTCTTTTTCGAGAGCAGTATTTCCCTGATGGACCCACGCCCTTGAGTCTACACTCCAAAAGGTGGCCGTATTGGGGGGATGGGAATTAAAAGAGGACTCTAGTCCTGCAGATGGGGAGCCCAGGTCCACGAACGTGACTGACTGCCATGCAGGGACCGAGTCTCCTATCTCTGTCATGTGGAATATGCCCTTTGTGGGATGATTTTGTAAACTGGGATGAGCCAGTACCTGGAAAGTGGCGTCCACACTTTCACAGTGTGTGTGCGTGTGTGTGTTTAATTTCTTAAACAAATACTTCTGTAGTGCTTAATATCCTTCAGTCATCCACAGACAGAATTCTAATCCTTTCCTCAGTATAAACGCATCAGGAAAAGTGTGGTTCACCATAAGCATCCCTCCCGGGTCTTCCAGCTTCCTTTCCAAGCTGTACCCACTCTTCTCCAGGTCCTTGGTCAGCATCCTAGAGTTTCCTGTATAAGCCCGTATTTCCTGGATCCTATGTTTTCCTTTTTTCCTGTTTTGCTCCTTTGCTTCTGCAAAATACACTCTCCAGTAGCATCCCTAGAAAGGGCATATGGGAGGGGGAAAAAATGTTTGCAACCTGGTTTGTCTGCAAACGCCTTTGTTCTCTCCTCTTACGCAATGACCATTTGGCTTGGTCAGAATTTGAAGCCAGCTTTCTTCAGAATTTTCAAGGTATCTCTGTCAGTCTTCCAGTTCTCCATGTGACTGTTGAGATGCCTGATGTCCTACATCTTTCAAGTCCTCAGTATATGACTTCCTTCCCCTTCTCTCAGGACCTCTGTGGCTCCTAGAATCTTTTCTATCCTTGAGTCCTGAGATTTCACAATTTTGTGCCTTCTGGCAGGACCTATGATCACTTTGTTTCTGAACCCTGGAAATACATTCTTCAATTCTGGAAAAATTTGCCTGGTAATTCTCGAGTAATTTCCTCTTCTCTTGGTTTTCTTTCTCTGGAACTCATCCTGTTGGCCAAGGGCAATGGGCCTATTTTCAATCTCTAATTTTCTCATCTTTTCTCTCCTAATTTCCATCTCTTTGTCTTGCCTTTTCTTTTTATTTTCTCACTTTTATCTTTCAACCCTTTTGTTGAATTTTTATGTTCACTATACTTTTAATTTTCTGAAGTGTCCTTCTTTTGTGACTACTCATTCATAGCATCCTATTCCTGTTCCAGAAGCAATGGTTCTCTTTTCTGTCCAAGAGGGTTGATGCAGATCTCTCTGACCCCAAAGATCATGTTCTGACCATGATATTCTGCCTAAACAACCATCTTTTTTTGGTGTTCATAGTCTATTCCTTTGAGAAACTGGAACTGATTGAAATTGCTTCCTGATGGAGATCACCAACTACAGCATACGCTACACAAGAGCAGGGACCATGACTGTTCTCTTGACCAATGTAGACACTTGACCCAATTCCTCACATGAGTAGCATGCAGTAAGTCATGTGAGTCTTTGGCAAATGAACGAACGAATGAATGAATGATGCAAGGACAGGGGTTCCCTGATTTTAATACAACAGCTGCATAAGGGAAACACAGTTGCTTTCTAGTTCCTGTGTTGTCACAGCCATTCAGCAGCCCTTGAGGTGACAAAACCATTTCCAAGCGAGTGTGGCCCTGTCCCCATGTCTGCCTAATGGAAATAGAATCCTCTAGGAAACTGCAGAAACAGGAGGTGCGAGGTGTTTAACAGGGCTGGCCAATGAGTTCATTTATAATGTTAACAAACCCAATTCCTGAACAAGCTCAGAGGCCCCAATTGGACCTGTCAGCCAGGAGAGACAGCTGTCAGTCAGGATTCATGGTGGGCACCCACCTGCCCTAAGGGCCAGCCTGGCAAGGGGGGGCCAGCAGGAGTGGGAAGATAACAGAGATAAATCTAAATTCATTCGGGAAGCAGTCACACTCAATGACATATTCACTGACTTCTTCAACAGCTCATTTGATAATGTTCTCTCCGCACTATTCATTTTTCTGAAAGATGAAAGCTGGCTGAGGATCTCATCTGCTCACTGATGCAGGGAAAGGATTTGAAATTAGTGCGCACACACACACACACACACACAACAACTGAAAGGGGGAGTTGGTGGGGGACGCAGGAACCGCTCTGATGACCAGTTTTGTAGTTGGTCCTGACACAGGAGACCCAGCAGCCTGGTGTGAGGTCACCTCTGATTAGTTATGCATTATAATTCAACAATATGCCAATGAGCAGAGAGGAGGCTCAGTAGGGAGGGGGGCATCTATCATGATAATTAATTGCTTGAAGAATGTTATCTGCCTGGTGAGGGGCAGGTCATGACTTGCCTGTGATTAGAGGGGAGAGAGGTCAGAAGCTCGGGGCCGGGTGCTACTTTCTTCTCAGCGTGTCCTAAGTCTCACTGTGCCTATCGCATACATGCACCAGCTCGTGTTTACCGAGTGCCGGTCGCTGTGCAGAGTCCAGGGGTACGAGAGAAAATGAGACGTGGGTAGGGCTCTCTGGCACCACCTTCCAGAGAGGAAGACAAACCCAGAAATGTTCAACTCCAGTGTGTCCGTATATTGTTCTACAGAGATCTACAACGCGGGCTCACCTTTAACAGCACCTATTGGGAGGGCAGACCGACAACTCTTTGTTTCAATTCGATGCTCGCACATGGCTTCTTAAAGAAATGAATGTTTTGTGGTAGAGTATGAAGAAAACAGGCTTTTGAATCTATCAGGCAAGTCTGGGTTTGAATCCTGACTCTCCTATTTTACAGCAGTGCGACGACGAGCAACTGACTGTGTGCCTGGGTCACATTTTCCTTCTTGGTAAAATGGGGATAATAAAACCTAACTTTCAGGATTAAATGTTATGAAGATTGACATCTAAGTTGCTTAGCCTAGCATGTGGCAGATGTTACGGGGCTGGTCCCCCTATCCCGGCAAGCAGGGGCCTGGCTGGGGGTCTGGGTGGGGAGTGACCCAGAGATTGGGGCAAGATATGAAAGGAGAGTCCTTCCTCCTCATTCACAGGGTGGTGCTTGACACTCTAGGACTTTGCTGAAAAAATAACGGACCAGTGGTTCACGGCACAGAGTATTTCTTATTCATGTTCTCCAGCAAATTCTGGGTAGATGTTCTTAAAAAGGATCATCAATCCAAATAAAGCCAGAGGGAGAAAGAGACGCAGAGACAGAGAGAGACCTGGTACAAAAGTAAACGAGACAGAAATGGAGAGAAAACAAAATGTAAGAGGCTTGAGGCAAACAAGTAAGAAATAATCCCTTGGCAATCCTGTCAAAGTTTAGACAGCTGCCAACTTTTTATCAGATTCCCAAAACCACCAATGTGAGATAGTTACACATATTTACGAGACCAACCAAGAAGCAGACTCTTAGGTAGTAGGTACTTGGTGAGATGTTCCTTCCTTATCCAAGTTCACTGGCAACCCAAGAGCTGACTCGGGATACTTTACCAACGCACATAGAAGTCCTCACTGCATTTCCAAGATAAAATATACCTACCATTACCCAGTTTTTTCTTCTTTTTGCTTTTCACAATGATTATCCATTGCCTCACACCTAAGATGCTGTTCACTAGAAACCGCAAATTTACTGACGAGTGGGAGTAGGAAGAGGGAAGCATGCCAGGAAAATGTTTACTGTTTTCAAAATAGGAGAGCCAGTACTTAACGATAATAAAGGCACCGAACAGTGGCGGGAAGGCAGAGAGAAGAGTAGAAGTGGGGTCCAGCTACCCCAGAGTGCAGGAGCCATTTAACTTCCAAAGTCATTTCTTTGTTAATCTTATAATCAGATGGTTCTTCCACCTTCCAAGGGAGTTTGGAGGGGGTGACCCGAGAATTTTTACTGACATTTTTTTTTTCAATTAGGAATTTTAACCCATTTATATCTGATGTCAGGACTATTAAGTTTCACATCACCAATGTTATAATATTTGTTGCTTTTATGTACATTACCTTGGTTTTTCTTTCGCGAGGGGTGATGCTTTGTCTTAAGAACCCTATTTGTAAAGAACAGAAGCCTCTATACTTTCTCAGAGGTGAAGTAGTTCTCTTTCATGGATGTAGAAAGAGAACATCTGTGGCCACAAAGGCGCTCATCTCTTACATCTGCGTGCCACGCTTCTCGCGGCAAACCACCTTTCCATTCATATGCAGCCCTCTGACCTCTTACTTCCAGCTCACTTGAGGCTTAGATGACCTGCTGAGCTGCTTCAGCAAGAGTGCTTGACCAGGATCTCCATGCTTTATTGTTCAAAATCTCAAGCAGAATGCCGGTGCTTCTAGCCAGCATCTAACCTGCACCCCTTGGGTTTGGTATCACCCTGGTGCGTGGGTCAGGTGCTCCATTCCTGCTGATGGGGGGCTCTGGGCAGGAGACTGGTTCTCACAAAGTGAACGTGTACAGGAAAGCTGTGATTGATGATTGCTGTTTCTACTAATGTCCTTTTTTATTTTGTATTTTTTAAAAAGTTTTTAATGTTTATTTATTTTTGAGAGAGAGCAGGGGCGGGGCAGAGAGAGGGGCAGACACAGAATCCAAAGCAGGCTCCAGGTCCTGAGCTGTCAGCACAGAGCCCAACATGGGGCTCGAACTCACGAACGGCGAGCTCATGACCTGAGCCGAAGTCAGATGCTTAACCGACTGAGCCACCCAGGTGACCCTAATGCCCTTTTTTAAAAATTCATTTGAAAGGAATATATTGCTTTTTATTCCACTAGAAATTATCTTCAAGTTACATTTTATTTAAAATCATCAGCATTGACCATGGACCCATGCTCTTGGTACCTGCCTATATTAAATAAAGAACTGAGTACATTTGTAAATTTTCCCACCCATTTCCCCTCTGCCGATATGGTCTTGGATTTCAGACCTGGATTATTACTGGATTATTATTGGTAACATATATCACCTTTAAATGATGTGTTGTCAATACACGTAATGAATACATTCTACATACAACACAAATCTATATTTCATTGATTTTCTTTGTTCACTAGTTATTGTATACCATGACATTTTAATTCCCGAGTTCTTTATATCATGACTCCTATCCTGGCTTAAAATCTTCAAGTTATAAACGCCACCCCATGGACCCACCACACATTTCTTTTTTCCTCAGAGACAGTTCAAGAGTGGTTTGCCTGCTTAGCTCTTTTAGAAATAAGACTCTTCTTTCTTGCACCCCTTCATGGAAGACTTGTAATGTATCATACATTCTCCAGCCACAATCTTCTGTTTCTTTTTTTGACTTTTGAAATTTAGTGGGGTTTTTGTTTTTGTTTTTGTTTTATCAAAAGTGTAAGGCTAGCCTGTTTTGTTTTCTTCCTCTTCCCATGACTTTCTTTCTGTCTGTATGCCCGCTGTGCTTTGTTTGCTTCCTATTTTTTTTCTAAAGTCACCAGAATAAATCCAGATGTTCATTTTTTACTAAATTTGCCTCATGCACAGTAGGCCCCTTTAATCTAAAGATAAATTTCTTGGGGCACCTGGGTGGCTCAGTTGGTTGAGCGTCTGACCTCGGCTCAGGTCATGATCTCGCAGTCAGTGAGTTCAAGCCCCACACTGGGCTCTGTGCTGGCAGCTTGGAGCCTGGAGCCTGCTTGGGGTTCTGTGTCTCCCTGTCTCTCTGCCCCTCCCCTGCTCATGCTCTGTCTCTCTGTTTCTCAAAAATAAATATTTAAAAACTTAAAAAACAAAAATTTCTTTACATCATGATTTTTTTTCTCTCTCTTCTTCCTCTGTTTTCTCAATTTTCTCCTTCTGGCATTACTCCAGATATTTTGGGACCTCCAGAATCTGCTTGCAATGCCCTTCTCCCCAACTATATTTTTCTTAGATAATTTTCTTAAATGTATCTGTTATCTCTGTCATTTATAACAGTTTTTTTTTTTTTCACGTTGAAGGACAAGACACTTCAACAATTCACAGCGTAATCAAAGTTCACCAAAAAGATACTGGAGACATCACATTTCTGGCTGAAGGGGTTAATAAAGTTGACGATCTAGTTCATCTCTGAGGATCTGGCTTGCATAAAAGCCAGAACTGGCTTCAGAAGTAGGACATAGAGGGAAAAGCGAGAGTGTTTTTACCACATGTTGGGACGGGCACCACAATAATGAATGATGATCCAGAATCCAAGTAAGCTCTTCCTGCTGTAATGGGTACAGATGTGTTACTAAAACGTGAATCCTAAAATGAGAAGCAGCTCTTGTGACCAGATTGAAATAAATTCTGTTAAAAGAGAGGAAAACTAATATATGTAAAATGCTCCCCTTTCTGTATAAACGGAAACAGCGTAGAGATGTTTTCATCATGTCCAAATAAATGATTCATCAGTGAAAAACAACAAAACACTTTTCGTTTTTAGCACTTTGTATGTCACCTTTCCCTAATTTCTGGCATTAATGCTTGCTTTCCCCTATTTTTATTTATCCTATTATTCATTTTAACAGGAAAATCGAAGGCAGGGGAGAATCTGACTCATGATCTAGGCATCACCTGATCTTACAATGCCTTCTGATTTCCAGCGGCTCTTTCTAGGTATTTGCTGTCAAAACTCATGACAGAGGAGGGGGACAGAATTCCACATGGACATGAATCCTGGCAAAGATGAAGCCCAGAGCTGGCTTGGGTTAAAGCCCTATCCTGGGGAGGCAGAAGTAAGAGAGACATTTATAGCAGGGACAGAAGGACAGGTCAGACTCAAGTGAGCTCGCAGATAAGAACTGGACCATCTGAGGGGCGCCTGGGTGGCTCAGTCGGTTGGGCGGCCGACTTCGGCTCAGGTCATGATCTCGCGGTCCGTGAGTTCGAGCCCGCGTCGGGCTCTGTGCTAACAGCTCGGAGCCTGGAGCCTGTTTCCGATTCTGTGTCTCCCTCTCTCTGACCCTGCCCCGTTCATGCTCTGTCTCTCTCTGTCTCAAAAATAAATAAACATTAAAAAAAATTAAAAAAAAAAAAAGAAAAAAAGAACTGGACCATGTGAGAGACGACCTGAGGTCAGGGTCAGCAGCAGCCACAGCGCAATCAAGCACACGGGAGCCAGGAAGCGCGGACAGTGAGCAGCCCTGTACCAGCTCTTCCAGCTCCAGGGCTGGCACCCAGACTCCTCCCCAAGCTGACAGCGCAGGAGTCACCCTGACTCCCCCCACGTGCTTTCCTCGCCTCACATTCAATGAACAGCTTGCTCTTGTCCATCTCTTGTCCTAAACAATGATGGCACCACCTCCTTCTCCGTAGTCTCCTGCCGCCTTCCCAGTCCAGGTTACTTCAACTACATAGTTCCCAACTAGTCTTCTGACCCCTGTGGTTCCTTCTTATACCTAAAATGCATATTGCATCCCTTCTCAGATTAAAGTTTTCTGCATCTTCCTCTTATCCTCAGGATATGTCCCAAATCCATGCCGTCTGCGAGGCCCTGCCTCTGTGGCTCCTCGGTCACCACAGTCCCCCACCCCTTGCTCTCTGCTCCCCTCTCTCTTCCTCCTTCTCCCAGATGGCTACCGTCTCTCTCCCTTCCCACCAGGCCCAGTCATGACCTGTGTTCTCTGCCAGAAACACGCCCTCAGCTATCTTTCTGAATGCAACTTTAGCTCTTCCTTGACCTTGAACTTTTCATAAAGTACACCACTTGGTTCACCTCTGTGCCACAGACAGTGATCTTCAAGGACTTGCACCAGGTGCATTAAAGGCATAATGTGTTGTGGTGAGTCGAATGGTGACCCCTAAAAAGATACATCTACTATCCTATTCCCCAGGATTCATGGATGTTACCATATTTGGGGAAAGGACCTTTACAAATATGATTAAGTTAAGATTGGGATCATTCTGGATTACCTGAGTGGGCCCTAAATTCTCCCCTAGGGCCTCTGGAGGGAGTGTGGTCCTGACAACATCTTGATTTTAGACTTCCATCCTCCAAAACTGAGAGAACAAATTCATTGTTTTACGCCACAATATTTGGAAGGAATTTGGTATGGCAACACCAGAAATCAAATACATAGGTGTTTGGGTCATGGGTATGCATGGACGTGCCTTATCTGTGATGGACGTTCTTTCTGAATTTCATTTCATGCTGGTCTTTAAAGGGAAGGAGCTAGAACCCAATGTCTGACATGTTCTCCTCTCCCCATCCCTTTCTGAAAGCAATCTGGGCCTTTTGTGTTGGCATTCAACTTGGGTACTTATGTAATTTTATTGGGCTAACAAGATCCTTTCAACTATTACCTTCTCTCTGTCTAAACCAATGGTTCATTCTAGTCCCTTGGTGGTGTCTCATGTTTCTTAAGCTTCTCTCCCCACCCCTTTCGTCTCCTCCTTTCTCACACTCCAGCAGTTTCCCTGAAATTAAAGTATATACCAGTGTGCCCTGTCTCAAGTAGAGAGTCAAATTTCATTACCACTTGAGCACTTTAAATCAATATTTGGGCATTTAATGATTTTGCTCATTTTATCTGAATACATTAGAGAAGTTTGATAGGCCTATTAGGGTCCCTGTGATTAACATCTTCGAATCAGCAAAAGGTGCCAATTTTAAAAAATTGGCTTGTTTCGAGCCCACCATAAAAATCTGCATAATTTAGCAATTATTTTATCATTTTGAATATATATTAAAAAGTAGTTTTCAGTGTTTAATTAGAAGATATAGTCAACATATTTTAAAGTGAGATACCTCCTCTACGTACTTAAGAGTTGAAAGGAAGAAATATTTGGGGCCGGCTCCAATTTGTAAACTAACTTCCCATCATGTTTCCACCCAAGGCATACGTGACCTTTAATCATCCTGTGTGCCCCTCATTAGGAGCAGATTTACAACTAATCAGATGAAGTAGAATCTCCCCTAGAGGCTCTGGGTAACCACAATTAATGAAGAGGCTATGTCCTCAAAACTCAGTAGCTTTGTTAACTTAACCCCAGAGGCAGAAATCCTAGAGACTGTACTGGATGTGTTTTAGGGGGGCACAGGCCATTCTGCAAACTTCCTGCAAAAATTAAGTCTGGGACGATAGATGTAACATACCAATTTCTCCCTTCCTAGCTGCACCCACTCAGGGCCCTGATGTAGTCCTACCTGTCAAATTCCAGGCTCATAATTCAGTATAAAAAAAAAAATCACTGAATGATTATCACTAGTAGCTCTTTGGACTTTTGTTCAAAGAGGCTTGGATAGGTCTGGATAGGGCAGCAACAAAGCCAGCTGTGCAAGTGACGAGCGGGGAGGTTTGGATCCAGCCTCAAAGCTAGAACAGGGCACGGAGCTGGTGTGAGACAGCTGTGGAGAATCAGAAAATATTGTAAAGAAATACAAAGGGCATATCGGATCGTTGGATGCTGGGAAGAAAAAATAAAGAGCTGGAAACATGAAAGGAGCGTTGCACAGAACTTAGCCAAATATTGGTAACACTGGGCAGGGTGATTGCAGAGTCTGAGCCCATCGGCTGATGGGCACAAGACATATGGGTTGGTTGTGCTTCTTAATCATCTGGGAAGAGAATAAAAGCAGGCAAATCTCATTCAGCCGATTTCATCTCAGATGCTGGTCCTTCATCATCCCTACCCTTGCTCTAACTTTGCCCTATCTTCTATAATTCACTCACCATATTTGACCTCCCTTTCTTTGCCTACCCTTCTGGCTTGTTTTGGCAGCAGCTTCTCTTCCCCAGTTTGGATCCTGTTTCTTCTGTTATTTGATTTCTGCCCCTGAGCCTCCTTGGACCTCTGCCCCTTCCCCTAAGGTCCAAACCTCATCAACCATGACAGTATAGAAGTATGATGTTTTCGTGTAAACACTCAGGGGCACAGGAAAACAGACAGGACTGGAAGGTGTCATGGGATCACTCTAAGAGCCTGAGGGAAGAACCAGGAGGCAGGCCCAGCTGGCAGAGGTGCTTCAAGGGAGCAGGTAAAACAACATCCAGAAGGTTTCATGTCTGGCAAAGTTATCGGTGTCTATGTGCTAGTACCCCATGGGATAGACTGGTAAAGTACTAGGCAGATACCACCTTGGAAAATTATAACCATTAACAGAGCACAGCAAGGTGGTGAGGATGACAGGCCAAGTAGCCAGGAAGTCCTCTAGGAAAGAGAGGAATGAGAGAGAGAGTTGAGAAGGAGAAGTCATAGGACCCCCACGGTACTGAGAGAGGCCTTCTCGAGTTGGGGTACCTCCAACCTCTCTTAAGCCCGTGGTTCTAATTGCCTGTGCCCTTTTGTGGGCAGAGGACGCATCAGCCAGTACTTACTGTCTCACAACAGGAAGACCTCTTTAAAGAAAGGAATAAGACAGACAACTGCAAACTTGTAAAGCACCGTAGACTCTGGTTGCTGTGCAGACCTATCCGTCTTTTCCAAACTCTTTCCTGCCAAACACCATTTCCTAATCAAGTACATCTTCCAAATGTCCCATCAGAATCACAGAGCCCAACCTGTGAAAGTATACAGCTGAATTTCGTCATCACTCAGATCCATCGATCCGATTCGAACCCCTGGATATTGAATCCTAGGTACCTGCTCTCACGACGTCTCTACCTCCGCCATCTGCCTTAAGCACACAGTAGACTTTCTCCTCTTTGCTTCCGTTACATTTTTGTAAGCAACAAATATTAGCTTAGGGCCTGGTGAGCACCAGGCCACAGCCTTGGCACTGGTTCTAAGAGATAAACAAGAAATAGCCCTTCTCTTTCAAAGTGCATAATCTTCATCACAGCATCGTTAGAGATACTGTCATTGTTTCTGGCTTTATCACCAAATATGTCCACCTTGACCTCAAGACCGTGTCATTATCCACACATAGTATTAAGTCCTACCCGTGATCTAACACAGAATTGGGTTTAAAATGCACTGCTCTTAAGTGTGTGCTCCTGGGGATGCTGCTTGTGCCCACTAGTTCAGACCATCCTTCCTCATTCTTCACTAAGCCATTCTCAAAATTCTTCAATATGCAGGCCACGGAGACTTGCACTTCCTTCAGTGAAGGACTGACCGCTGTAAGAATTTGTGCTCCCACTGGAGCGCCTGGGAGGCTCGGGTGGTTAAGCGTCCAACTTTAGCTCGGGTCATGTTCTCACCGTTCGTGGGTTTGAGCCCCGCATCGGGTTCTCTGCTGTCAGCACAGAGCCTGCTTCAGATCCTGCTTCAGATCCTCTACACCCACCCCCTCCCCCCACCGCCAGGCTCTCTCTCAAAAAAATAAATATTAAAAAAAAAAAAAAAGGAATTGTGCTCCCACAGTCAACAACTAGAAAACCAGACAAAACGCATGCAACAGTGGTTTTCAGACATTGGACAACACACAGCGTGAGGCTGTGACGCCCGAGAGAAGAGAAACAAAGATTAGCTCTACGATTACACCATCTTCCCACCTGGTGTCCCTGTGCCATAACGCAGAGAGGAATCCAGAGCAAAGCTCAGCTCTGAATTGAGGAGGCAGAGATCAGAGTTGTAGCTCGGACTACAACACCACTCATTCAGTAATAGGTAGAACGGGTAGGCGGGAAATCTACAAGGCGCTATAGAAAACCTGAAGGACACTGTCAACCACTTTGTGTCCACTGACATTTATTTACGGAACACTCCAGGAACGACAGCAGGATGCGCACTCTTTGCAAGTACACGTGAACGTTCACCAGGAAAGGCCGTATTCTGGATCTAACTGGTTTAAAACAAGCACTAACAGATTTAAAAGAATTAAAATCATGCTAAGCGTGCTTCCTAACAACAATGAAATTAAATTTGAGAGAAATAACAGGAAATCTGCATAATTCCTATCGTTTGGAAATCAAACAAGCCCTTCCTAAGTAACATACGGATCAAAGAGGAAGTCTCAAGAATAATTAGAAAATATTTTAAACTGAATGAAAATGCAACACAACATATCAATATTTGTGTTATGTAGTTAAAGCAGGGCTTAGTGAAGAGGTCAGCAAACTATGGTGGAACAGCCCTGAAGTTAAAAATGTGTTTTTCATTTTTTAAAAAGTGTCTTTATTTATTTTGAGAGAGACAGGGAAAGCACGAGCTGGGGAGGGGCCGGGAGAGAGGGAGAGAGACAGAATCCCAAGCAGCCTCCGTATTGTCACTGCAGAGCCCAACGCAGGGCTGAAATCTATAAATCTTGAGATCATGACTTAAGCTGAAACCAAAAGTCGGCCACTCAACCGACTGACCCACCCAGGTGCCCCTGTTTTTTTACCCGTTTTTAATTTTTTGAAAAAAAAAAAAAAAAAAAAAAAAACAAGAAGAAGAAGGAGGAGAAGCAGGGGTGGGAGGTATGTGAGAGAAAAATAAGAAGGGGAAAGGGAGGGAAAGGAGACAAGGACTATTCAACAAGGGCCATCTATAGCCTGCAAAGTCTAAAATATTTACTATCTGGCTCTTTACAGAAAACATTTGCCAACCCCTTGCTCAGAGGGAAATGAATAGCATCAAATACTTTAATTAGAAATCACAAAAGTTCTCAAATCAGTAATTTAAGTTTTAATCTCAAGAAGCTAGTACAAAAAAGAGCATGACTCAAAGTATGCAACAAGAGGGATATAATGAAGATAAGAGTAGAAATCGTCAACATTGAAAGCAGAAAAATTATCAATAAAGTCAGTAAAACCAAAGGCTGGTTCTATGAAAAAAAATCATTAAATCAGTAAACCTCTCAGCAGACTAACCAAGAAAAAATGAGAGAAGATAGGGCTCCTGAGTGGCTCAGTTTGAGCATGGGACTCTTGATTACAGATCCAGTCATGACCCCAGGGTTGTGGGATTGAGCCCTATGTCGGGCTCTGCACTGAGCATGGAGCCTGCTTAAGGCTCTCTCTCTCTCTCTCTCTCTCTCTCTCTGTCTGTCTTTTGGGGTGCCTAGTGGCTCAGTTGGTTGAGCGTCTGACTTCGGCTCAGGTCATGATCTCGTGGTCCATGAGCTCGAGCCCCAAACTCTGTGCTGACAACTCAGAGCCTGGAGCCTGCTTCGGATTCTGTCTCCCTCTCTCTCTGTCCCTCCCTGACTCATGCTGTGTCTCTTTCGCTCTCAAAAATGAATAAATGTTAAAAAAAAAAAAAAAAAACTTTAAAAGGAAAGAAAGAAAAAAGACTCTCTCTCTCTCCCTCTGCCCCTCACCCACTCTCATTTTCTCTAAACAACAACAACAAAAAGCAAGAGAGAAGACACGAATGACCAATGTTAAGAAAGAGGGGACACAACTACAGATATTAAAAAGATAATGAGGGGCGCCTGGGTGGTTCAGCCGGTTCGGCAGCCGACTTTAGCTCAGGTCACGATCTCGAGGTCCGTGAGTTCAAGCCCCACATCAGGCTCTGTGCTGACAGCTCAGAGCCTGGAGCCTGCTTCGGATTCTGTGTCTCCCTCTCTCTCTGCCCCTGCCCCGCTCATGCTCTGTCTCTCTCACTCTCAAAAATGAATAAATGTTAAAAAAACAAATTAAAAAAAAAAGATAATGATAAGTTTTTAAAAACTTTATATCAACAAATTTGGTAATTTACTGTGGTGCCTGGATGGCTCAGTTGGTTTAGCATCTGTCTTTGGCTGAGGTTAAGATCTCATGGTTTGTGAGTTTGAGCCCCGCATCAGACTCACTGCTGTCAGTGCTTTGGATCCTGTCCCCACTGCCTCTGTGCCCCTCCCCCACTCACATTTTCTCAATCTCTCTCTTTCTGTCTCTTGCTCTCTCTCTCTCAAAAATAAATAAACATTGGGGTGTCTGGGTGGCTCAGTCGGTTAAGGGTCCGACTTCGACTTGGTTCATGATCTCACGGTTCTGAATTCGAGCTCCGCATCAGGCTCTGTGCTGACAGCTCAGAACCTGGAGCCTGCTTTGGATTCTGTGTCTCCCTCTCTATCTGCCCTTCCCCTGCTCACTCTCTGTCTCTCTCTGAAAAATAAATAAATAAACATTAAAAAATGTTTAAAAAACAATAAATAAATAAATAAATAAGTAAACGTTAATTTTTTTAAAAAATTAATTTAATAATTTAGATTAAATAGGCATGTTTCCTGGAAGACACAAGTTACTCAAGTTCACTCAAGAGGAAACAGATCATCTGAATAGTTCTATATTCACCTGCAGTTAAATCTCTCCCCTTCTCCCACCATAAAAAAAAAAAACCCTCTGGGCTCAGATAGGTTCTCTGGCAAATTCCAGTATCCAGCAACTTTTTAAGGAAGAAATTATACCAAGTTTACACAAACTCTTCCAGAAAGTGGAAGAGGAAGAAACACTTTCCAACTTCTTTTATGAGGCCAACATTATTTACTTGACTACGAAAACATGACAGAGATTACAAGAAAAGAAAACTGTGGGAAAATAATCCTCACAGGCAGGGAAGAAAAAATTCTTAACAGAGCATTAACAAATCAGATCCTGTAAAAAGGATAATACATCATTACTCAGTGGGGTTTATCTCAAGAAGGCAAGGTTGGGTCAGCATCCATAAATTAATTAATATAATTCACCATATCAACAAATCTAAATGAAGAATTGTAAGACCACCTCAATGGATACATGAAAGTATTTGACCAAATTCCACATTTAGCTATGATAAGAACTCTGAATAAAGTAGAAGTAGAACGAAGCTTTCTCAAACTGAAGAACAATATCTATATAAGATCTGCAGCTACTATGATATTTAATGGAGAAAAACTGGATATTCTGCTCCTAGGATAGGGTGTCTGCTTTCATCACTTCTATTCAGTATTGTACTGGAGGTCCTAGCTCCTGAAGGAGCAAGGAAAAGAAATAAAAGTCATGTCGATTGGAAAAGAAAAAAAAAACCCTTATTCAAAATTGACATCACTATATAAAAATCCCTAGGGGGCACCTGGGTGGCTTACTCCGCTGAGCACCTGGCTTTTGATTTTGGCTCAGGTCATGATCTCATGGTTGGTGGGATCCAGCCCCAGGTCAGCCTCTGTGCTGACAGCTAGCCTGCTTGGGATTCTATCCCTCCCTCTCTCTCTCTTTCTCAAAATAAATAAATAAACATTTGAAAAAAAAAAAAAAATCCCTAGGAATCTTCAAAAATTATTTTCAAAGTACCTTAGTAAAATCACAGGATATTAGCTCAAATATAAAAATCAACGATATTTCTACCGTCTAGCAACAAATAACTTAACAATTGAAATACAAAACGACGCTGGGGGTGCCTGCGCGGCTCAGTTGGTTAAGCGTGGGACTCTTGGTTTCAACTCAGGTCACGATCTGATGATTCGTGGGTTCAAGCACCGCATTCGACTCTGAGCTGGTGGCAGGCACAGCGCCTGCTTGGGATTCTCTCTCTCCTTCTCTCTGCCCCTCCCCTTCTCTCTCTCTGTCTCTCAAAGTAAAAAAATAAACATGTAAAACAAAGCAAAACAAACCCCAACAATGCTGTTTATAATCCTATCAAAAACCACAATTTAAGATTAAATTTCACAAAATACCTCCAGAATCTATACACCGAAATCCACCCAACATTGCTGGGAGAAATTCGGGAAGAGCTAAATGAGAGGAAAGAGAAATACGCCATTTAACACTGCTCCCATGTCAGTACTTCTCAAACTAATGTATAGATTCGGCGCAGTCCCAGTTAGAAACCTGGCAGGGTGGTTAGAGAAACTGACATGCTAAGTCTAAATTCTACATAGAAATGCAGACTTGGGAGTCAGACCGCCTGCTTTTTGAATACTGGCTCCGCTGCCTGCAAATTTTAGCACACCTTGAGAGTTGTTTACCCAAAACTCTATCCTCCCCATCCTGCCTTTTCTTGTTGGCAGGACTTTCTTTTTTTCTTTTTCTTTACCGTGTCTACCCTGCTCTTCCCCGGCTCCATCCCTGGGACCCAGGTGTAGCCTGAGAGGCAATCTCCTTCTTCTAACCACTGACTGGCTTAAAGATGAGCATGTGATCCAGTATGGCCAATGAGGTATCAGTGGGGTTTACCTTGTGACTTCTGGAAGTGCTTCCCCGGTGACACAAAGAGACCTACCTCTTCTTTGTCTACTGGATGTGTTCTCGGTGAGTGTGAGGCCCAGAACTAGGCTCTCAGGAGACGAGGACAGTCTGACAAGCAGGAAGGTAGAACAAAGACCTGGAAGGAGCCTGGATCCTAGATAAAGTGGTTAACCGGCTAATTCCCGCTCCCGTGGCGCCATCATTTGTGGAAATTTGATATTATAGGAGGAAATAAATCATTTTACTTTTGGGTTTCTGATACTTACAGCCCGAAGACCCTAACTGATGAAACTATGTGTCCTTAAGCAAGTTAATTGCTCTGTGCTTCAGCTTCCTCACCTCAAAATTAGGGATAATGGTAATTCTTTCCTCACTGAGTTTGGCGGTTTAAATGAGATAATGAAAGTAGAGCGTACAGTAAAATGTCTAGTAAGCAATACATGTTGGCTGACATTATTATTATTATTAGCTACCATATTGGCTCTCCCCCCCCCCCCCTGAAAATTAGGGAAACTCATGACTGAAACACAGATTTATTTCAATCGACAAATATCTATCAGCTGTCTACTGTATGTCAAGCTCTGTCACCATAGCTGTGAATGAGTCCCTGCCTTCCAAAGCTCACAGATTAGAGGGGAATAGAGTCAAGGAGAGAGGCAATTATGGCACAGTACTTCAGCAATTTACAGTCACTTTGACTGGTTAAATATAGAGTGTCAAGGTTACACAGAGAAAGGGCCTTTAACCATGGCGTGGTGGATTGTTAAGTCAGTAAGACTTGTTGGAGAAGGTAACATACAAACTAGGGCCTTGAGAACATGAATGAAAAATCCAGATAAAGGGGACCCAGGAAAGCATCTGGGAGGTGTTCCAAGCAGCAGAAAAAGGCACAAATAAACCTCAGAGACAAGGAAGAGCACGGGGCATTCAGGGAACTTCAAAGAGTTCAGTGTGGCTAAGCCGATTGTCAGGCTCACGGAGGGACAGGCACACTGAGAACACTCATGTAGAGTCTAAGTCATGAAAAGGAGGAACCCGCAGGCTCCCTGGAAGGGCTTCTCATTTAGAAACCGGCATAAAGTAGGCCTTAGTAATGAAAACGGTGCTGCTCCTGGTTCATGTCTCTAAATATGAATTTGACCTGTTATTTATTTAAGATGCGAAGTTCTTGCCTATACATCAAAGGCCTCCGTTTAAAAAAAACATAAAATCTGGCTCAAGTTAAGATTGGAACTTTTAAAGTGGGGCAAGCTATAAATTAACAAGTTTCCCACTGTATGCATGAATTGGAGGCTTGTACTGAACTAGGTCACAGGCCTGGACCAGACTAATTGGCCTTGATTTTTTGGGTCCCTACACTGTGACAGATATTCTGGGAAAGAAAGAGAGGGCGGTTGGGGAAAATGGACTAGTGAGGTCAAGAATTAGGAGAGTAATCAAATTTAGAGACAGTTCAGAAAAGCTCTTTGATACTCTCTAGTCAGAGTTCTCAAACTTTTAAAAATACGGCACCCTATTTTATTGTTCACGTTTATCTTGGTAGATTGCAAAAAATGGCCAAAAATTTCTCCAATCAATTCCAGTATGCATGGTTTTTGTACCGTGACTTTACAGTTTTCCTTACCAAGAAAGAGTGCATGTTTCCACTCCTTAAATCTCAGTTTGATCCTGTTACTTTTTTGACCAATAGGATGCTGGCAAATACGATGCAGACAGACACTTGAAAAAAACACTTGCTCATTGTGTTTTGTCCTTTGTTTTGGTTTTGTTTGTTATGCTTTTTGGAACCCTAAGATCACCATGCTAAGATCACTAATCCCAGGCTAACCTTGAGGAAATTAGGCCGTGTAAAGAAAAGTCCAGTCACCCCTGCCATCCCAGTCAAAGCGATCATAAACTGACCAACCAGTTGCCCTTGATCTCATGAGTGAGCCTGCTGAGACAAGCAAAAGCACTACCCAGCTGAGTCCAGCTCATATTGCTGACCCTTAGAATCATGAACTAAACTGTTAATGTGTTAAGTCACTACACTTTGGCATATTTTGTTATGCAGCAAAAACTAACTGATACATTCATAACAAATCTCAGCATCAAAACAGGTGAAATAAGACCTGATGACTAAAACAATGTGAAGGAAAGGAAGCCTTGGCCACTCTTTTCCTAAAAGCCAGGAACACATCTCTCTTCTCCTGGTAGTCCCTAAAAGGGCTCTACAGAATCACTGGACCGCTGAATTTGAGTTTGACATACATTCCAACCCAGTGTCTATTTTACAGAAAGTTCACTTGGTCAGTGCCCAAGCTGAGACTCTACCCACTTGGTTCCAAATCTTTCCCACTGTCTCTTCAACAGGACAGGATACAATGTAACACTTTCATCACTTGTACATCTTCCCTGAAGAGAACAGGGATCTGGAAACTTTTCCATATGAAGAAGGTAGAGTGGAGATGAAGCAGGGTGAATGTTAGAGCGGTGTGCCCAGAATCAGAAACACGTGGAAATCCCTGGAGGTAGACTGGAAGTATGAGGAGGTATGTGATCAGGGAGAAAGAGTAACCTGAAGCTGAATCCAAGCACGTAGCATCGGCCATCAAATTCTGGTTCTTTAAATATCTCTCATTTGGGATTAGAATGGATCTCAGGATGTGGGGTGGAGGTCGGGGTGCTTTGCTCCTAGTGGGGTTGAGCGATCTTCAATATGAGGAGATGGTGTTCCATGGGTTAGGAAGCCAGACTGACTAATAGCACAAAGTAGGCATGAACCACGATGTGCAGAATAATGTCATAGGCTGAGATGGCAAGACTCAGAGCCGAACCCTTTTTTTTTTTTTATGTGAGCCCACACTACAGTTGGGCAAATGTATGCTCTATCTAATCATCAGAAAGTAAAAATAAGCCCTTCCTTCTTCTACTTGTTTGCAAATTGAAAGTCTAACAACTTTACCACTCAACTGCTTGATGATTAGTAGGCGGTAATTTAAACTATACACATTATGCTAAGTATCCTTATATTAATTCAGTCTGAGTGAGTTTTTATAAAATGCTTTGTTCTGCTCAATAAAGTTAATTATATGTTCTATGTTTCATAACTGAGTGTCTTGATTTTTTTAAACATAATGGCAGCTTCAATTGCATTTCCTTATAAACTCGGGTGTGTAACAAAAAGCAATCCATATAAGGAAACAGAGCTGTCCATGCCCCATCACCCTGCCCCTCTGTCCCCAACAGCCTTACAGAGGTAGGGAATGTCCTATAGGTCTACAAGGGGCTGCCTGGGTTCAAGAGATCCAGAAGTGAAAGCCCTGAGCAAATAGGTCCCTGGAAAACTTTTCTAATGTGGAAGGGGAAGGTGAGGGTCTGGGGACTGTGAGCATAAGTACCCAGGATTAGTTCTAGTGGGCTTTGAAAACAAGAAGCTAAGAGATGGCACTTATCCAACGTATGAGCAATTCCATAAAACATAGGCCCATTCTGGAAAGTGTAGGGCCACCAACAGTACTCATGGATCTTCTGCAGATTCCCTTCCAGATAAGCAGGGATGTGTGCTGCACCTGCCTGGGTCTCAGATCCCGGGAAGGCATGAGGGAGAAATATCACTCAGAGGAAGGTTATAATAGAAATCTGCATGGCAAGCATTTATTGAGCACTTATTTTAAGCACTTTACATGTATCAACCTACTGAATCTCTCCTTAGAATTCTATGAGGTAGGTGTTATTACCCCCAATATAGAGATGAGGAAAACTGAGGTTTGGAGAGGTTGGGTCACTTGGACCTAGATCCAGGTAATAGAGTCAAGAGAGGCCATCAAGAGTCAGCATCTTGAGGAGGTAGTCAAATGAAAGCCAGACCATCATTTCGAAGGGAATGGACAGAAACAACACAGTTAAAACAGCTACATGGAAAATCGCAGGAAGTAGGAGGGTTAGAGGCAGAGGTTTGGGTGGGGCGGGGGGAGCAGAACCTGGATGAGCAGATGCTCTTTTTTTGCAGTTAGCATCCGTGACTTCAAGCACATATCAGAAGGAAGCCATTAAGGAGCCAATAGATGCTACTAAAGAACAAGAAAACGTAAGACCCAAGAAATGAAAGGAGAGAATTAGTTGTTATTTATCTCATTTTTACAATAATAACTTAACTATGCATTATTTTTAAAACTTTGTTTAATGTTCATTTATTTTTGAGAGACAGAGTGCTAGTGGGGGAGGGGCACAGATAGAGGGAGACACAGAATCTGAAGCAGGCTCTAGGCTCTGAGCTGTCAGCCCAGAGCCCGACAGAAGGTTCGAACTCATGTGCCACAAGCTCATGACCTGAGCGGAAGTCGGAAGGCCAACCGACTAAGCTACCCAGGTGGCCCCAAACGATGCATTATTTATTTAAGCAGCACAATTTACATACTTAGTGTATTGGCTTATTTAATTGATGATTTCATCCCACTCCACCTGGCACGGGGTTTGGCATATGGTAAGAATTAAATAAAAGACTGTTTTGGCCATTATTACTAAAAATAATGCACACGTACACTGCTGGATGCAGCTTAGTTTAGTGGAAAGATGATAGAATTAATAGGACAGTATTCAAGTAGGGATTCCAACCTTTTTATTGTCCATGCACTCCTGGACAAGTCATTTTACCACTCGGAGTCTCACCTGTGAGAGTAAATGGAAATGGTAACACTAAACATGCCCTCAGATCTATTTCTAAGATCAAGTGAGATAACGCATTTGAAAGCATTTCAGAAACTGGAAAATACCAGCTCTGAGTGGGGTTCCACTGACCTAATTAACCGCCCTGTTTACAAATACACTGGACAAGTACGGTCACTTGACTTGTCCATTGGCAATGACATCCAGAATACAGCTACTGATGGCCAGGCGGGGGGTGGCTTCCCACAAGCTTCTGTTTCCTGATCCATATGTGGTGGCGGTAACCCTGGGCAGGTATGTGAGAACGCACGTTTTATTTTTTCTAATTTCTTTTATTTTTTTTAATTGACATCCAAATTAGTCAGCATATAGTGCCACAATGATTTCAGGAGTCGATTCATTAATGCCCCTTACCCGTTTAGCCCATACGCCCTCCCATAACCCTTCCAGTAACCTTCTGTTTGTTCTCCATAGTTAAGAGTCTCTTATGTTTTGTCCCCCTCTCTGTTTTTATATATTTTTTGCTTCCCTTTCCTTATGTTCTTCTTTTAAAATATAATTTATTGTCAAATTGGTTTCCATAAAACATCCAGTGCTCATCCCAACAAGCGCCCTCCTCCATGCCCATCACCCACTTTCCCCACTCCCCTGCCCCCGCATCAACCCTCAATTTGTTCTCAGTCCTTAAGAGTCTCTTATGGTTTGCCTCCCTCCCTCTCTGTAACTTTTTTTTTTTCACCTTTTAGCCCCTGGCTCTTCCATTTAACTACGGTGTGACCAGAAACAAGTTAACAGACTTTCTAAATCTCAAATGTCATCCCTGAATAATAAGGGTGTCCTACTCACCTTCTAGGGCTGTAGTGAGGAAACCAGGGCTGTAGGAAACCCGCATGTGGAAAGACATCTTTTATCTCCTATGATTCAGGCAGCAAGCGCTGCAATATGATCACGAAGTAATGTACAAACCATAACACATCTAAGGTTGGCTGTGAACACCGGAAGAGACAAGGTCAAAACTCAGACTCAAACAATCAATAAATGTTCTGAGCACCTGTGAATTGCCAGAATCCAATACAGAAAACCAAGACGCATTTCATAGAAGAGAGAGGTACCGTAAGTAATCCAAAATATTAGATAATCCCCCTCGCCACCAGCAAAAAAGAGGAGCACGCTTTATCTAGATTCAACACACATCTGCTGTCAACCTGTGAAGTGCTGGTGTCAGGGTCTCCCAGGCACATTTCCGTTTATGTTTTCAGTAATCCTCCCCAAAACCCAGGGAGATCAACGCTCTAACATATTTCCAGAGAGGGAAACAGCTTCACAAAATGTCGGTGGCGCATGTCGGGTTCACGTCTCCAGGGTGACGGAGCCAGTTCGGCGCAGTGCCGAGACTCCAAGTCTGGGAGGGGAGAAAGCCGCACAATCCAGGGGCCCTTCCTCTCTGAGCCTCAGTCTACCCATCTGGAACACCCCAGGTGGGAGGCTTTTGTTCACGGCCCTGGTGGCTTGTGATTCTGAGAAAGTGGCAGCCTTGTTTCTATTCTGCCCGTGTGAAAAATCCTATGAATGATTTATGGCCAAATCCTTTACTTTTCTCTACCTCTCTTTGAACTTATCTTCAGATATTTGTCCATTTGGTTATGGGTTTTATCGAGAGCTGACTTCATGAATCACATCTTGCAAACCCAGGGAAAAAAGACACAAACGTTCCACTCAATTCTCTTCTCCAAGGAGAAACTCCTTTTTCCTTCACCTTCAAAAAAAAAAAAAAAGTAGTTTTAACCACTAATCACAACTAATGGAAGATGCACTCTGCTATTCTTGACTACAATGACTTCAGGCAGACCCCAGGGAAGTCAATATTAGATCAACTCGCTGGTAGAGGTTCAGGAAGGTGTAAAAAGCTCCCACCGTGGGTCCATTGTAGAGCCCTGTGAGGGCTGCACTTGACTGGGAAACATTTAAATCTATTTTCTTTTGACCTCTGAGGACTTTTAAGTGAAGGGGAAAAAAGCGCTTTGCAACAAGTCTGGTGTTTTGACATTCATTTCCCAGGGCACAGGATCTTTCTGAAGGAGGAGAGGGCAAACACTTGCGGTTAATGGAAGCCACGCTGGGCAATTGGAGTCGTCAGAATCCCAGACTGAGCTCAGAGGCAGGGCCAGAAAATTCGAGGAGACACTAAGGGGTGGTATAAAGCTGCACCCCATGGTCAGCTGGGGGGGGGGGCGGAAATGAAAGGTGTGGACAACCTCAACCAAAGACAGTGCCCAGAGAATGGAAAGAGCCCTTGATAACAGATGAGGACACTTGGCTTCTAATTGCAGCTGGCATTTAATAAGCACTTCATATGTGCCTGGGGCCAGGGGAGAGACTGCTTCACCGCACTCAGTCTTCCCAATCACCCCATGTGGAAGATATTTTTGCTATCCCCATTTTAAAGATACAGAAACTAAGACCTAGAGCATTGAGGTATCTTGCCAGTTTACACTGCCAGAGAATAACAGAAGTGAGACTCAAAAACGGATCTAAACTTGAAACCCATTCTCTTTTTTTTTTTAAGTTTATTTATTAATTTTGGGAGAGAGAAAGAGAGTTGTGCACATGACAGTGGGGGAGGGACAGAGAGGGGGGAGAGAGAGAGAGAGAGAGAGAGAGAGAGAGAGAGAGAATCCCAAGCAGGCTCCACACTGTCAGCACAAAGCCCGAGGCAGGGCTTAATCCCATGAACCATGAGATCAGGACCTGAGCCAAAGTCAAAAGCTGGACACTAAACCAACTGAGCCACCCAGGTACCCCTTGACACCCATGCTCTTCATCATTATGGTATCCTAAACCTACCTATGAATTCTACACAGATAGATATATAGGTGTTATCAATATCATCTGTTCTGTTTCTCTGGAAACCCTGACTTGCCTCAGCCATCTGCCTGTGGGTTGAATGCTGGGATGCTACCCAGGACCCCCTGGTCTGGGGCTTCTCTCCTGCTAGAAGATAGAAATATTGGGGTATTACTGAGGATAGACATTGGGGACTTGTTTAATTGCCCTAAGTCTATTTCTGGTCAACTGTTTCTCTCTCATTTGGTTGTCTGTAAATTAAGGTCTCCAAGGACATATGGTCTAGTTCTGGTTCAAAGAGATTTAGCCTACTTGTCTAAATACCCCTGGATCAGGGGCACCTGGGTGGCTCAGTCGGTTGAGCGTCCGACTTCGGCTCAGGTCATGATCTCGCAGTTGACGAGTTCAAGCCCCGCGCCCGGCTCTGTACTGACAGCTCAGAACCTGGAGCCTGCTTCCAATTCTGTGTCTCCCTCTCTCTCTGCCTCTCCCCTGCTCATGCTTTGTCTCTATCTCAAAAATAAAGATAAACATAAAAAAATAATATAAATAAATAAATAAATACCCCTGGATCCTGGCGAGAAGACAATGCTAGAACTCAACAGAAAAAGGGTGTGAGTAGAGTTTCCCAGGTTCCTTGAGGGACAGAGAAATGGGAAGAAA
Source organism: Panthera pardus (assembly GCF_024362965.1). NCBI lineage: Eukaryota > Metazoa > Chordata > Mammalia > Carnivora > Felidae > Panthera > Panthera pardus. The sequence goes on from NW_026526677.1 coordinate 43,623,843, forward strand.
CTACATAGGATCCAGATGAATATCTTGTAGGTAGCTGCTTCTGTGGATGGAAACAAAAAGAAGCAATATGGTATAGTGGTTAAGTACATACTCACCACTGTGGATTCAGTCAGACCTGGTTTCAAATCCCTATTTGATCCCCTATTAAATGGTGACTATAGACAAATGTTTAACTGTTTAACTCTGGCTAAGCTTCAATTTCTTCATCTCTAATATGGGTGTCTGTGAATAAGACCATTTAGAGAAGATTATGAGGTTATGTGTATATATATATGTGTGTATATATATATATATATATATATATAACCTAAGATATATGTAGGTACATATATGTGTATATATATAATGTATATATATACACATACATATACATTATATACATACACACACACATATATGTATACAAACACACACGTACATACACATATATATTTAGTTTGCTATACAAGAAACATTAGTCATTAATGTCACCTCCATAAAAGAGCAGGGAGAGTGGTTTGGGAGTAGACAAGAGCCTGTGAATGTGTGAGAGCACTGGCAACAAATAGTGGTCAATTTGGCAGAGCACAACTTGACCTCAGGGTGGTTTCACGTGGACAGCGCCACCCTGCAAGGAGGAAAGGCTGGGTGATTCCAGCCCTGTTTGCCTCCTTTCAGCAAGCACTTCCTGGCACTTGGGCAGAGCAGCCTAGAATAACAGAAGACAAGAGAGGCAAAGGGCAAAACTGGGAGGGGATGGGATGGAGGTGGAGTAGGAGTGGAACTTGGTAAGGGATAAGCTGAAGCTTGACTAGGATTGCAGAGTGAGAGAACTTTGGAACAGCTGCTGCAAGGTGGTGAGCAAGGCAGCACAAGGTAGACTTGGAAGATTGTCAGCACAAACATCAGAAAAGGAATTATTCTAATAGGTTGTACGGTGGAGACACTCCCTCTGTTCTACAGCAGCCTTACGATTTGGATAGGATTGACTCTCCCAGCTCCGGGAGTGGGGTCTGATTCATCTAACCCAGGGATCAGCAGACTTTTCTGTAAAGTGCCAGATACTAAATATTTTAGGCTTTGTGAGCCAGATAGTTGTAACTACTCAACTCTGCGGCTATATCATGGGCATGGCTATAGGCAATAAGTAAACAAAACGGTCTGGCTATATTCCAATAAAACTTTACAAAAACAAGCAGCAGGATAAATTTGGCCTGTGACCATTGGATTGGTCTAATCCAATCAAGGTAACTCCATCCACCTAAACCAAATGGTTAATGACATTCCAGTGGGTACAGTGATTAGCTCCGGGATGGTCTAATCAGAGTGAACATCAAGAATTCGTTCGGTTGTTGGCACAGTGGGCACGGGAGGGTGAGCAGAGGGGCAATGCATTGTTTTTCTCTCCATGTAACTAAGAAAATGATCATAAGGAAAGCCAGGCTGAGAAAGAAGTCAGTAAATGAAGAAGAAAAAAGTTAAGAGCATATCTGAGAAATCAAACTGAAGGCCTGACTGAGTAATGCCTGAAGACTGCCCCACATCTTGGCTTCAAAATTATGAAAGCAAATAAATTTCCATATGACAAGACCTTTTATTTACATTTACTAGGGCTATCAATCTAAAGCATCCTATCTGATACAAATTGGAGATCGTATTAACTAATGGAAGCAAAAGAACACGGTGCTCTTCCACAATTAAACAATAAAACACTAATTATGTGGTATGGTGAATTTTATGTGTCAACCTGATTGGACCGCTGGGTGCTCAGATATTTGGTTAAATGTTATTTCTGGGTGTGTGTGTGTGTGTGTGTGTGTGTGTGTGAGAGAGAGAGAGAGAGAGAGGGAGGGGGGGATTATGGAGGAGATTAACCCAGCCTGGGTCTGCCTCATATAATCTGTTGAAGGCCAGAATAGAATAAAAGGCTAAGAAAGAATTCTTTCTGCATAACTGGCTTTGGGGCATTGGTCTCTCCTGTCTTTGGCCTGGGTCTTGGACTGGAACTTAGCACCATTGGTTCTGCTAGTTTTCAGGTCTGAAGACGTGGACTGAAACTCCTGTCACCCGCTGTCTTCCTTGTCAGGACTCTGAACTCAGACTGGAACAATACCATCAGGTCTCCTGGTTCTGGACTCCTCAGCCTCCATAATTGTGTAAGCCTATTCCTTATAATAAATCTCTCTTATGTGTATGTATATCCTACTGATTTTGTTTCTCTGGAGAACCCTGACTAATACAAAATGGAACCGCTTTTGAAGGAACTCACCAGAGGGAATCAAAGTGGGGCCAGGTTCCACATCCCACCCACCCACACGGTTCCTGAGGCAACCCCCTGGACACCTCAAGTTCTAAAAGCATACTTTGAAAACCATGAGCCAAAATGATCTCTATTAGGCCTTTTGTATTTAAGAAGTCATCTCTGAGAGAAGGAAACTGTTGGGTCACAGAGGTTCTAGAATGCTTTTCTTCCATATGTTCTGGGAGTCTCTCTGTAGACCTCCATTTCCTCATTTGTAAAGGAAAGATCTTGGATGAAATGAGCACCAGAAAGGCTCTCATCCCACCCTACGCAACATCAGAGTAAGAACAGGTGGATCATCTGTCTCACAAAATGAGAATTTGGGTAGCTACTATTATTTTTATTTTTTACACAAAAGTGATTCAAAGTCTCTGGGAATATTTAGAAATAAACATAAGGGGAAAAAGCAGAAAATAAAGCTCACTCATAACTCCTCCTTCAAAAAATAACTGCTGTGAACATTTTGGTGTGAATATGTTCAAGCTTGCTCTCTCTCTCTCTCTCTCTCTCTCTCACACACACACACACACACACACTCAAATGTAAGCAATCATAGTGTGCATGCTATTTATAACCTGTTGAATTATCCTAAAAATATAATAGTCTTTCCATCTCAATAAATATTCTTCCATATTATAATGTTTTAATGGCTGTGAAGAATTTCAATTGCATAGATATACCAAAATTTATTCAACTAATGTCTATCCGTTGGAAATTTAGGTTTGTCCAATTTTCTGCTATTTTAATAGTATGATGAACATTATTATAGCTAAATCTCTGCACATTTGCATTATTATATCCTTAGGATTTATTTTTAGAAATGGAATTACTAATTCAAAGAGTATAAACATTTTAAAATTGTTTGATGCATTTTACCAAATTATCCAGAAGGTTTATGCAAATTTAAACACCCTTTCCCTGTATATGGGGAAGCCTGTTCACTCACACTCTCACCACTATGGAGCAGTTAATTTTTTAAATCTTAATAAGTCAGAGGAAGCAAGAAAAATAAGACTCTGGATTTCTTATGAGAAGATACCCTGGATGTTAATGTGTGTGTGTGTGTGTGTGTGTGAGTGTGTGTGTGAGAGAGAGAAAGAGTGTGTGTGTGTGTGTGTGTGTGTGTGTGTGTGTGTGTGTGTGTGCTGGGAAGGGGAGCAGTAAATCTCCTTCCAGGTTTCATTTGCAATTATTCCCTGGAGCTATGTTAAGATCTAACTCTAGTAACTCTATAATAAAGAGCGATGGCACATAAGGACAGTTTTCCACTTTCAAAATCTAAAAGTAGATCAGAAATAGCCTCATAGGACAAGAAGTAAAGGATGCTTGATGGGCCAGGGGAGGAGTAGCTGACAGATAGTAAGGACAATTCCAGGTTTTCTGAATCCTCCCATATAGCCTCTTCGAACTCTCAGAGCATCAGTCTTCACTGATCAGTGCCTTAACCATGGCACAACAGTGGATACATGTTCAATTGACGGGGCCATCTTGAATACAGTTTTCTGCCCTGTGACTCTTCAAGATTAATTTTCTAAAGCACAGTCATATGTTCCCAGGTAAATGTAAGAGCACTGTGTGGCTATGCTTTAAAAAAAAACAAAGGTCTGAACCAAAAATTTAGAATTTGATATGTTATTCTCTTTCATTAACCAATCCAGTGGTTTCAGAGGTGGCCCATTCCACTCCAAAATCATGAACTGTCCTTCACACTACTGTGTAACAGTGGCAAGATGGTCCTCGAATCTTTGCCTTCAGTGGCCACATCACTGCAAATGACGACAGGTGATATATGCTTTGCCTCCATGTGAGGTGAGCCTCCAGGTTTTCCATCCTTGAATACTAACAGAGTTTTCAAAGCCTTTGATCCCAGACAAGCCTGATAACCAAAGGCGTCTTCCCTACTGTTACAGATCCTAAGGTGATGCCCCAACGGTCCCTTCGTGTTCACACCTTTGTGTAGTCTTTAGGGTGGTAAAGAGCTGTGACTTACTTCTAACCAATGGACCGGGGCAAAGATGAGATCCTACTCCCATAATAAGTCTACCTTATATAGCAAAGATGATGGGCTGTCACTTCATGATTATACTGTTGCAATACTGTATGTATAACACACATATATACATACTTATGCATATAGCTTGTAACTAACTCACTTCATCTCCTACTCCCTTTCCCTCTCCTTCTCCCTCTCTCACTGGTCTTGAAGAAGCAATCTTCCATGAGTTCCAAAGCTGCAAGGAAGTCGGTCTGTCAACAACCTGAATATGAGCTTGGAAGCAGAATCTTCTCCAGCTGAGCTGCTGCTGAGACCTTGGCCTTGGCCAACACCTGGATTACAGCCCGACGAGACCCTGAAGCAAAGAACTCAGATGAGCTTTGCCCAGATTTCTAACCTATAGAAACTGTGAGATAATAAGTATGTGTTACTTGAAGCCGCTAAACTTGTAGGGATTTGTCGTACACCAACAGAAATCGAATACACCCCCATATGCCTCTTTCTGTTACCAAGTTCTGTACCAAGTTTCTCAACGGCAAACCAGTTCTATCTAATTTAGACATAAAGCAATTCACCGAAAGAGAAGCCAAAGAGGCCACAAAATCAATAGAAAGGCCATTAAACTGGTCTCATTCGATGGGCAGGAGGTAACGGAGACCAGCTGCAGAAACCACAGCCAAGGTACTTCGGCATCAGTGTTGCCAAGATATCACGGCTGGCATATCACCACTCCTGCCAGACAAAACTGCCTCTAGACCCTGCTGCTGCTGCTGCTAGATCCTGGGTACTGGTGCTGCCACCCCTGGGGGTGGTTACCATGCAATACCACCACTGCATTGTCCACTGCCTTGCATCTTTGCATCACTTTGTTGAGCTTCAAAACATTAGGCGAGAGCATACCCCCAGCCAAGTTTACGTCACACATTCATACCCTAGTTGCCAGGAAGCAGTTGGGTGGGGTATCTGCTTAGGGCTCGAGAACTGCTCAGATCCGGAGTACATATTCATGTTTCATGTCGATGGTATCTTAGTTTATCTGGGCAGCTGTAACAAACACACTATAGACAGAAACTTACAGGTTTACAAACAACAGAAAATTTTTTTTTTTCTTACAATTCTGTGAGCCTGGGAAGTCCAAAATCAAGGTACCGGCAGATTTGGGGTCTACTGAGGGCCCGTTTCCTGGTTCATAGATGGCTGTATTCTTTTTCTTTTTCTTTATTTATTTTGAGAGAGAGAGAGAGAGCATGAATTGCGAAGAGGGGCAGATGGAGGGAGACAGAGAATCTCAAGTAGGCTCCATGCTCCGCACAGAACCCGATACAGTATTCGAGCACACAACCACGGTATCATGACCTGAGCCGGAATCAAGAGTTGGATGCTCTGCCGACCAAACCACCCAGGTACCCCTGGGTGGCTGTATTCTGGTTGTATTTTCATATGGTGGAAGAGAGCGGGCTGGGGTCTCTTTTACAAGGGCACTAATCCCATTCATGAGGGCTCCGTTCTCATGATCTAATCACCTCCCAAAGGCCCAACATCCAAATATCGAAAGAGTGGGGGTCAGATTCCAACATCTGAATTTTGGAGGGAAGCATTCAATCTTCAGCAAATGACATGTCCTGGAGTTTTACAGAACTCAGTTGTTCAGAGACCACAGTGTAACTAACTAGTGCTCTCTAGAACTGTGCAGGGCATCACTATTCATTGGCTTTACGAAGGGAATGAGAACCTCTTGGAGGTGCACAGTGGAGAACCCTATACTGTTCCTACCCAGCTTCCATTGTGGAGGCCTTACATCCCACCTTATCAAGCCTTAGACTATAGAATTTTCCTTCCGATAGGAAGGTGTTAGGATGCAGGGTAAACATTAGATTCTTTTTAAGGTAAATAACTCTGACATCAGTAAATAGATGATATTTGAAGCCATGTGTATAAATAAGATTGCTTAGTCCAAGAGTAAAACATGGGGATAGAAGAGAACCGTAGAAAAAGCCTTCAGGAACTGCAACATTGCATGGCCAGGGAGAGAAAAACAAGTGTGCAGAGATAGCGTAGTGATATATGCACCTGCCAAGAGTAACCCCAAAAAAGAATTTTCCAGGAATGCTTCAACTGCATAAAACAATTATGTTTGATAAAGGAATATCTCTGTTTAATTAAATCTAATTTTATTGTAAATGAAAATAACTACAAAAATCAGAAAAAAACAATGTCTTTTATTTTCGGCTCCCTGTCCTGATTTGGAATTCAGAAGTTATGGTTACAATAGGTACAGTGTTCAAACTTCTACCTGTAGTCTGCAGAGAGAATGAGGGACCAGGATCCAGGATTTGCAGCCTAAATATTGTAGCGGGGCCAAAATAATTTCAATCGTATTGCAGCCTATCCAGTCCCCCAATTCCTAACATATTGAAAAATGCAATATATTTGTAGAGTTAAGTGAAATCTTCCCTAAAGTAGCCAAAATGAATTTTTCTTTAATCATTGAGAACATGATGTGGCCGTGATATAAATCTGAAAAGTTAATCAAGAAAAGTTGCAGAACTTAACAAATTGGGTACGGCAGGCAATCATATTACTCTACAGAAAAGCAAGGATAATATCAAATTTTAATCAACACGTCTGACTCCTCTGGTTCAGAGAGAGAGTGGGAAAAAATCTATCTGTAAAAGTTCAGGATGGAGAAGAGGACGCAAGTGAAATAGATACCCGTGCACATGAAGGGAGATCATTCTCACCAGGGAATGGATTAAAAAATAGTGAAGCAATTCAAGAGAAGGCCCGCATATTGTCCTGTGGGTCACACTGCCTCTGCAGGTGCTGTCACGCTGAAATGGAAGCTGATGCTACGCTGGGGTCTGAGAAGGAGTTCGGAGTAGTCTTAATTTAAGGGACAACTGTGGTCTGGGGTAAGCCCCAGGCACACTGGATCTCAGGCTGTTGGCAGCACAGCTAATTCCTTTTCCTGCAGGCTGGAGGGGCTAAGCCTTCCCTCATATCACCTGTCCAGCGGGCACTGGATCAGAAACTGGGCACGGCTGAGTCCATAGTTGCTGGGGAAGACAGGGCTGGCATCCTCTACTCGTGTTCCCAGCTGGAGATCGAGCCAATTGATGAGAGGGGCTGTGGCTTGGATATCTTTAATACCCACTCCAAGAGCTGGCCCACAGTAGGTCCTCAGTATGTGCTTGCTGATAGACTGATAGACCAACTATGTGAATAAAAAGGCATTAGGGAAACCAACAATGGGTTGAGTTCTCCCATTATCCTTTATCCCTGTATGCTTCCTCAGACCTGCCTTGCAGAGATGTGACTTATCGCTTCCTCTCTTTCCCCTCCCTCTCCAAGAACATGACATGACCTTTCTAGTTCCATAGAATATATTTACTTTCCCCTTGGGCACTTTCGATTTACATTAAGTGAAACAATGCTTACTTTGCTTTCTCCTCTTATCTTAATAAATAAGAGCCCTGACTATCTTAGAGGTCCAGACAGACAAATGGCCCGAATCCCATGAGCTGTGAGCAGATCTGATGGTCCAGCTCAGCAGAAGCAATGGCTGTACACATATCCTGTCCCCGTCTCTCATCACCGCCCTCCACCCCCACCCATACTACGATGCTTTGGCTAAGGTGTTTAAGACACGGAGGATGGTGCATTAAGCTGAGTGCCTGGAGGATGACACATGTCAGTCTCCTTTTCCAGCCGACAGAATCGTTCAGGCACTGGGGTCCAGGACGCCAGAGGTCTACCAGGGCAGACCTTCATCATAAGGGTCTGTCACCAGTGGTACTGGGCATCAATGGCATGAATTTATATCAGACGAGGTCAAGTCCTTGTTTTGGTTAAATGCCACACAAACCCTGACCACTCACCTTGATCCCTCACTAGGATGCCGCAAGCATCCTTTCAGGCATCCTGAAGTCTCTAAATAGAAGCATGACTTCTACGTCCAAGCTTTCGGAGAATTTTGTGTTCTTCTCCTCTTTCAGAATATCTATTTGTAATACCTTCTTACTAATATTAGCAGGGTGAACATTAATTTATTTTTCAAGACGAGAGTTTTTAGAATGAAAGAGGTAACTATGAATAAGTATACAGAAGGGGCGCCTGGGTGGCTCGGCCAGTTACATATCCAACTTTGGCTCAGGTCATGATCTCACGGTTTGTGAGTTTGAGCCCCGTGTAGGGCTCTGTGCTGACAGCTCGGAGGCTGGAGCCTGCTTCAGATTCTGTCTCTCTCTCTCTCTGACCCTTCCCCACTCACACTCTGTCTTTCTCTCTCAAAAATAAATAAACATTAAAAAAAAATAAGTATAGGGGTGCCTGGGTGGCTCAGTCGGTTAAGCGTCCGACTTCGGCTCAGGTCACGATCTCGCGGTCCGTGAGTTCGAGCCCCGCGTCAGGCTCTGGGCTGATGGCTCAGAGCCTGGAGCCTGTTTCCGATTCTGTGTCTCCCTCTCTTTCTGCCCCTCCCCCGTTCATGCTCTGTCTCTCTCTGTCTCAAAAATAAATAAACGTTAAAAAAAATTAAAAAAAAAAATAAGTATACAGGAATAAGAGGCATAGATTGGGACTGTCCTGGGCAAACCAGGATGTGTGGTAACCCTACTATTGGCTTCACGAATCCCAACGTGAGGCCCTGTGGGCACAGTCCCTGGTGCTTCCTTCTCTGCTCTTCTCTCCCACCTTAAGCTCCAGTCCTTGTTCAGAGCAGAGTTACAGAGCTCTCCATACTTTTTCTAGGGGCCCCTACTAACCTGCGGATTTAGGTGTACAGGGATATTATCTTCAAGTTCATGACCATTTATTCCTGACCAAAGCATGAATGTCCCAAAGAATCTGAAGCACAGTTGTTTCTCTTTTTTCTAAGCTCTTGACCAAGCTGGATGAGTTTCTTTCTTACCCCATAAGCAGTCTGATGGTGACCAGGAAAGCCCGACAGCCCCGTGAGTGTCACAGGGGGTATGAGAACTGGGACATGGGGGGAGGGGGGCAGCTGGGAAGCCGAAGCACCAGGCTGGCCCTTTCTGAAGGATCGGCCTTCAGCAGCAAATGCCAAAGTCAGACAAGGCCCGGGCCCTGCCAGGTAAATGCCCAAGTGTCCCTCCACTGCCAACACTTGTCCGGGTGGTCCCCGGAGTGAGGCGAGCATCGTGCAATCCCTGCCAATTCTCAGGACCAGCCCTTTGTGTGTGCTGTCACACCACAGCCCTTCACTGCTTCCTGCTCACAGCCCAATCTCCTGCACCGGTTTCTAGGGCCCTCACGCAGCAGCAGGAGGTTAAAGGATCATCTCCTGGTCTCACCCTGACTTCCTGGCCATTGCCTGGCCTCGCCTAGCTCTGAGCCTCCACGGGTGCTGTCAGTGCCAGATCTCCAGGCGGTGGTCTCCCCATCTTCTCAGGCTCTACTTCATCCCTCTTTTGCCCCATCTCCAACACGAAAACTGCTGTTGGTTGGGAGAAGATAGCCATTATCTCTTCATCCCCTGAATCTATGGGGATCTTTGTACCTGGGATCCCCTGAACTGCTAGGGAACCAGGAGGGGCCGCTGAATGGTCTCTCAGCAGCACACGTGGACGTCGTGGTAGGCACAACCCCCACATTAGCTTACAGAAACCTCCTGCCAGTCCCATAAGTGTTATTATCCCCTTTGTTTACACACGGGGAAACCGAGGCAAAACCAGTTTAAGTAGTTTGTCCAGGCACAGGATTTCTGCTACCCCTCGGATAAAGGGGAGTACTTGCTGAAAGAGACAGAACATTCTTGCTGAGACACAAACGTATAAAATAAAATAGCAGCACTAGGTAATTACTGAAGAAATCCAGGAAAGGAGAGTCTGAAAAGGAGCCAGTGTTTGGGAAGCCTTGACAGAAAGACACGGGACAAGACTGTCCCATTGTTGGGGCATTATTCTCTATCCTGGAGTCCTAATTTGGCAATACTCTCCTGGGTCTGCTAGGACTCCGGAGTCTGAGTCTCCAAGAACAGAGTTTCCTTAACTAATGGTCTTGCATTAAATACATGGAAGCAAAACGTTTAATTCTGAGAACTCTAGCAAAGCTATTTCTAAGAAAATATTTAAGCACTTGAAGTATAATGTTTCAAAGTGTACAATTACACACAAAACCATATCCAAAAATATGCAAATGGAAAAGACAGCGAGAAAATACATCAAAGAGCTGCGTGGCAACAATTAATTTCCTTCTAAAAAAAAAACTCGAAGATTTTAGAAAACTATTCTAGTTTAATTGTTTTTGAAAGTGTGGTAGAGAGTAAGGAACATGAGAGTCCAGCAAAAGCTGCACTCTTTGCTGGGTTTCTTTTTGTTTCCCGGAACCTCGGCTTCCTCATTTTACAAATAGGACACACACAAGTGGCGATTAATTCCTGGACATAAATTGTCTCACCTGTCTGATGCTCAGTGTTAACTCTCTTTCCCTCCCTAACACTAAGTGCAAATGTCCCACCAACAGGCACCAGGTCAGTCATTTCCTGGTCTCTTCCTGCAGAAAAGTTTCCCCAAAGTCAGGAGGCAAGCGTTAGGACCCGGCTCCAAGCACATAGATCCACCTCCTTCCACCACATGCAAAGCATCAAAAGAACAGTTCTGTCCATGAAAATCATAGCGCCGGGAGGGGGGAATCAAACCCCAAATTAATCAAACAGGATGTAAATCCCAGAGCAAACATGCATCAATTAGGGGAAATGTTAGAATCAGGTACGGCGTTCGGAATTCCAGGAGGGAACATAAGGTGAATAAACTAAGCTCTGGCATTGATTATGGAAAGCAGCGGCTGTATGATGTCAGGGCTGCTGTGATCACTTCAGCCAGAAATTCACTTTTCAGTGCCTTGATTCCTGGGATTACCTTTGTGCTGACTGACAGCCAAAGAAAGAAAAACCGTACTGCTTCACAGCAAACTTTTCTCTGATCTGTTCTAACAGCCAACGGATACCCCAGTGCTGATTTTCACTGCCTGCGTTTCAACGACACATTCTTCAAATTGGAGCAAGTCAAAGCAAGATATTCTTCATTGCCCCTTCTGTGTGCGAGGCACAGTATTGACACAGTGAAGGATACAGAGATAAGAGAAAGTCTCTCCTCACAAGGAAGAAAGGGAAGAAAACCTGATTGCTACTGGGGCCTGGATGTCTGTCAGGCACTATTTGCCAGAATTTAGGTTTATTATTATATAATTTTTTTCTGCCAACAATCATATGAGGCAGAGTTATTGTTCCCATTCTCTGGGTGAGGCAATGAAGGCTCCCAGAGGCTACTGATTTGAGCCATGGCTTGTGCAACTTTGAAGTCCCTATACCTCATGACTTCATAATCTCTCCCCACATCAGTGTCCAAAAACTCATCCTTTCTCTGCAGAGACCACAGAATGGGACAGAAGATAGGGAGCACCAGCCCATGACATCACAGTCATTTGTACCTCCCAGACCCCCAGGCATCTGTGTCCACAGAGGCTGAACAGAGAGTTGAGGAGTTTCTCTACTCACCTGTCCAAGTCAGCAACCTGACCCATTCCCTGAGAAAGTGTTCTCATCTCTCCAGTGAGAATCAATCACTCCTTGCTTTGAGCTCTCACTGCATTCTGTTTGAACTTCTCTAAGGAAAGTTATTCTTTTGCTTTATTTTATTTTTTTTTAATTAAAAAAAAATTTTTTTTTAACGTTTATTTATTTTTGAGACAGAGAGAGACACAGCATGAACGGGGGAGGGGCAGAGAGAGAGGGAGACACAGAATCAGAAGCAAGCTCCAGGCTCTGAGCCATCAGCCCAGAGCCCGATGGGGGGCTCGAACTCGCGGACCGCGAGATTGTGACCTGAGCTGAAGTCAGACGCTTAACCGACTGAGCCACCCAGGCACCCCTCTTTTGCTTTATTTTTAAAAAAATCCCTGGTTGATTACATGTCTATTCTTACCCCAACCTTTCTGCTTTTTGGAATCCTATTTATCCTCTAAGAATCTTTCCAGATCATGGATTTAACAACTAATTACTTCTAAGCACACATGCACAGGCTCCTGCTTTTTAAATCCAATGTGAATTTCAACTCATCAACTCAGTACAATGTAACCTTTTTTCCCCTGTAATTCAACTATCCATTGAAATCCTCCTCTCCTCTGGTCCTCAGTGATCTCTCCCCATGGGTCACTGCCAAGCTGCCCTCATTCCCATCTGCACAGTCTCCTTCATTGGCAAGTCCCTCCTTCACTTTCCAGTCATGTTGGGGATCTGGAGTCTCTTGGACACCTTCCTCATCCTCCTTCTCTAGGTAAGTCAAGCAGCCATTTCACCTCTGGGGACTTTCTGCTTCCCCGTAGCTCTGCCAGAGAAGTGGGGGCCCCCTCCTCTCAGATCCCCGAAACCCATCTGGAGTCTGAGGTCTTGAGGGTTTCTTCTGACTGGGAGTCACAGTCCAGAAACTCCTTCCCCAGAACCTATCATTCTGAGTTCACATAGTTTTTTACCTCTGTTTTTCAACACTTCCAAAACCAAAAGAATCCTTTCTAAGTTGGGAGTCAGGAAGAGGGAGAGAGAATCTCCGCCCCACCCCCCCTCCCCAGACCATCTAACATTTTGGCTATACCTCTTTATCTTATCTTTTTTTCTAAGAGCACCAGCATTTAAAAACCCAGAACAGTCCCATTTCTTTCTTAAAGAAACGAACACAGAAGGAATGGCCGGTGTGACTGCATAGGGTGGGAAAAGGAGGAGAGAAGGTGAACTGGCAGCAAAAACCAAAAGCATTGCTTAATATCTCAATTAATATCATGCTACCCTCTTTTATTGGCACTTAGCTCAGGGAACATGTACCTTGGGCTCTGCCTCCCACATGAGGGGCAAGCACTGTCTTATTCACTGTTGTTGAAGTAGAATGACACAGCCTGGATTGCTAGACAGGGCTACGGATTGGGTGTTGAGAGAGGTGGGTTGTTGTCTCTGTTCCGATGCTAATGGGAGGTATGACTCTGAGGGGGCAATTTCCTCTTTCTTTGTTTCTCCTCCTGTGCATGAACCATAAAATCCGAGAATGATACCAGATTTGTGTTCTTAATCCTTGGTGATCTTCATAATTGTGCTGTATGGAATTATCATCCATATTATTTTTACTTATAATTTTCCTCAAATCAACTCATTTTTTTTACTTAAGCTTATTGTAAAAGCAAATTCTATATCTCTGACATGAAAATTCATAAGGGGGAAACCTCAATAAGGCAGAGTCCAGAGGCTCCACTGAAGAGCAATCCCAGGCTACTCACGGTCAATTACAGACCCTAACAAAAGAATCTTCAACAGGAAACAATGATCAGTTATAAGCCCCAACAAGGTTTGTATCATCTGTAAGAAATTTACGGTTTCTGAACTCTTGCTTTTCTCCAATGTACTTTCCTTCAAAACAACCCCTCCCAATTTCCTTTTCCGTCTCCATAGAATAATGTGCCTCTCCTTTGTTGAACCTGCCTATGGTTTTGCCAAAGCTCACATGCCCTGCATTGTAATTATCTGCGGTTCCCAAATAAACCCATATTTGCTGATAAAGTAACTGACTTTTATTTTTTTATTAAACATTTTTTTACATTTATTTATTTTTGATAGACACAGAGCAAGTGGGGAAGGGGCAGAGAGAAAAGGAGACACAGAATCCGAAGCAGGCTCCAGGCTCCAAACTGTCCACACACAGCCCGACGCGGGGCTCAAACTCACAAACAGTGAGATCATGACCTGAGCCGAAGTTGGACGCTTAAGGGACTGAGCCACCCAGGTACCCCCTGACTGTTTTATTTTTAAGGTTAAGGCTGGTGCATCACTTAACAAGCCTAAAAAGTAAACAAAAACCAAATAAATGTATTCTTTAAAAAATGAAACAATGTCATTCAATTCTGGGTGGGTACTTTTGCCTGCCAAATGTTCTTTTTGTTAAAAAGTGAAAAATAGCACCTGTCAGAGAGGTGTTGAAAGAGACAATAACAACACCCTGGAGCTTTCTTCTTTGTAAATAAGAGACCTGAAATAGATCTGAAAATGAAGTCTCTTTCCGGTTACGCATTCAGTGTTACTTAAAGGGATGCCCTCCTGCTAGACAAAAGCTTCTCTTGCCAGTGAAGGTCGGAATCCTGGGCTGAAAGCACTGGGGTGGCTGATAGTCCAGTCCTTTCACAGCTCCCACACTTGGCCTAATCCTGTTTTGTCTGCATTCTTCGATTATTCGCGCAGAATCAATTTCTTACCCGGATCTTTGTGTTTCACTTTTGTTCTCAGTCAAGCTGCCATGCCTTAATTTCCTCTAGTTTTAGTGTCCCCGTGAGTATTTGGAGCACTAGGGAGGTCCCCCTTCTACCTCCTCCGTCTAATAGCTCCCTCATTTCATCACTGCGGGATCTGTGCTCTCCCCCTGTGCCCACTCCACTCTTTCCAGCGGGAAGAGGCCAGCCCCCTGGAGTTCAGAGGCCAGATGAACTCCTGCCACACCTGGTCATGCTGCTGCAGCCTGTATTTTTCGCATCTCACACTTGTCTGCCTGTGTCACTCACACCTGTGGTCAATGCTATCTTGAAAACACACCTGCTTCAGAGCCAAGCCTGCAGAGAAGGATTGTCAAGCATGGCTAATGTCCCAGCAGGCTCTAGGCCACAGTTTGCAGGATCCTTGGAGAATTGGATTTGGTCCTTTTCTCCCCAAAGCCAGCCTGAACTCAGCTCCCCAAGAAAGAGAGGAAAATGGTCTAGCACATTCCTAGTAGCAAATACAAGAACACAAATACAGCTTTTAAATCCGTATCTCGAATGGGATCAAAGCTATAGTCTATACCATCTCTTGAAGCTCCTCTTTGGCCACTATAATTCTCATCCTTTCCAGTTTTGAAAAAGAACAAATAGCTTCTGAGGGTGGGATAATCAGATACCCAGAGGAGCTCTCCCACTGCATACTATATGCTATATAAAAAAATACCTTTGAGTGCACTGCTGGACTCTCAGAAAGTAAGAGAGTCTCCAAGCACCCACCCTCCCCTTCAAAAGGAAAAAAAGATCAAAAACATGAGTGTGACCTGTAAACAAATATAGTAGGCAAGGTTTTTCCGAAGTAAATGCCAATATTAGCACTGTATTCTGGTCAGTATGCCTTGGGCCAACTTCATAGTGGAGTCATTTACCTTTAGACACTCATGCTAACCTGGAAATCCAGGATGAAGTTCGAAGAAGAAGAAAATATGTTTTTGTTTTGTTTTGGGGGGTGTGTGTGTGTGTGTGTGTGCGTGTATGTTTCTGAAAGAAAGCATCCTTGATTTAGGCTAGACAAGGCAATAGACCATCATGAATAAGGACCAGCAGAAACAGCACATGCCAGATTTAGACCCTGTACCAGACATCTATCTCTTAGGTAGCGGCTCTGATGCACTTGACCTCGCCTCTCTTACACCCCAGTCACGGCTCTCATGACCAGCTCTGTGTGAGCTCTGAGCAACTTCATGCAGGTGCAGCCTGAAAGTGACCCACCTCATGCCTGCACCGTGTGCTTCTCTCCTCCTGACCCAGGGCTTCCTTGTCACTGCAAAGGGAGAAGACCATGTTCAGTGCCTACACGTGTAGCATCCAGAAATGTGGGGCAGTCAATGCTTCATGGGGCAAAACTTTGACCAATGGGAGAAGGAGCCGTTGCAAAAATTCTTTCTCGTACCTCCTTCTGGATAGATAACCCTGGGAAGTAGATATATATGGCTTCCTGAGAGGCTATTGCTATGAGGCTAGTCCTATGGAATACGAATATTCCACTGGGATAACCAGTGGCATTAGTTAGTTAGTAACACATCCTCTTTTAGGCTGTTTCTCCCTTCCTGCCTCACTCCCCTTTGCCCTCCAGGGCATGACCTCCAGGATTGTACCCCTAAGAAACAGTTACATATAACCTCTGATTCCTGGGCAACCTTGGCTAAGTCAGTGAGGAGCTTTAGATATTACGATTACCAGATAAAATCTATAAGAACTACACTTGAAATATTTTTAATACAAAAAAATTGCAAGAAACTGAACACTGTAGAGTAGCCAGGAAGAATAGAGAAGTTACAAAATAGGAATGAAAAAGGTAACCGTTGAAAATTAATTGAGTAAACGGCAGATATGATGAAGCTAAAGAGAGAATTGGTGAAGTGAGAATAAATGGAGAATTAGTGGAGATACGTCTGAAATAATTACCCAGAGGGCCGCACCAAGAGCAAGAAAATTAAAAATAGGGGACAGATAGGAAGAGCTAACATGCTTAATCAGAGCCCCACAAAGAAAGAATAGAGGAAATGGTGGAAAATATTTTAAAACCGGGTGAGAATTAGGCATAACCAAAGAAAGAAAGAAACCTATCCATGCAGGAAGCTCTACATTTGCCAACTAGCACAGCAAAAACTAAATCTGCAAGACGTAGAACAGAGTGTCAAGGACAAAAAACAAGGGTTATCAAAATCAATAACAGGTCACCCACAGAAAAAATGACAGTTAACCCGAGGGTTCTCCAGAGAAACAGAGCCAGCAGAGAGAGAGAAATTTATTCTAAACAATTCTAAGGAATTGGCTCACGTGGTTATAAGAGAAATCGCCAAGCATCGACCCCTCCTACTCAAAAGGAAGAAAAAAAAAATAGATCAAAAACATGAGCGTGACCTGTAAGTGAATATGGAAGGCAAGGTTTTTCTGGAGTAAATGCCGATGTTAGCTCTGTATTCTGGTCAGTACTCCTTGGGCCAGCCGAACAGTGGAGCCATTGACCACTGGTGCTAAGCTGGAAATCCAGGAAGTACGAAATCTGCAGGGTGAGTCAGCAAGCCGGAGGCCCAGAAGAGCCAATGGTGTAAGTTTTAGTCCATGGGTTGGCAGGCTTCAGATGCAGAAAGAGCTGATGTTTCAGTTCAAGTTCAAAAGCAGGAGCGGCACCAATGTGCCAGCTCGAAAGCAGCCAGGCACGAAGAACCCCCTCCTATTCAGGGGAGGTCAGTCTTTTTTGTTCCAGTCAGACCGTCAGCTGATTCTATGAGCCCACCTACATAAGAAAGTTCGATCTTCTTTACTGAGTCTACTGATTTAAATGTTAATCTCATCCAGGGACCCTCACAGAAGCACCCAGAATACCGTTTGACCAAATATCTGAACACCACACGCCTAGTCAAGTTGACACATAAAATCAACCATCATTCTGACTTTAACAGCTTGACTGAAATGATAGATTTTCAAAGACAAAGGATTATCTTCAATGTTATATGAAAATAACTGTAAACTTAGGTTTGTGTGAGCAGCAATATTTTCTTTTGAAAATGTAAATAAAGGTTCTTATATTAAAATGGAATATAGAAATACAAGTCAAATAAAACAATAAAGTAGAAAATACAAGCCCAAATATATCAATAACCCTGATAAGTGTAAAAAACTTTTTAAAAAAAATATTCATGTATCCTAAACGAAAAGAAGGAAAACCATCCCAGAAGGATGTTCTGAAGAGGAAGAAGGCACAATGAGAAAAGAAATGCTGAACATTAGGTCTATATAAGCAAATCTTTTCTGTTTAAAATAATAATAATGATATCTAGTTTCTGTCTAAAAAGGAGAACTAAAATATTTGATAATAATGTCATGTAAGTAGGAAAGTGTCATCAGGCTCTTATATTGTTCAGAAAGGGAATTACGATACTAATTTCTGATTTCACTATTTGTGAATGGAAAATATCTCAGATAATCATCAAAAACAGGAAATTTATAATTTCTTTATTATTAGAAGGAAAAAAATCGAAATAGAAAATCAAAATATTTCTCAATCATCTATGAATGGGTAAAGCAGATGTGATATATATGTGTATATAATATGGTAGTGTGTGTGTATATATATATATATATTTGGTATATACATCATATATTATGTATGAAAGAATATTACACAGCCATAAAAAAAGATGAGACATTGTAATGTTGCCGTTTGTGACAACATGGATGGACCTAGAGAGTATCATGCTAAATGAAGTAAGTCAGACTGAGAGAGACAAATACCATATGATTTTACTCATATATAGAATCTGAAAAAAGAAATGAGGGGTGCCTGGGTGGCTCAGTCAGTTGAGTGTCCAGCTCTTGGTTTTGGCTCAGGTCATGATTTCCTGGGTTCATGGGGTCGAGCCCCACATTGGGCTGTTCACTGACAGCACTGAACCTGCTTGGAATTCTCTCTCTCTCTCTCTCTCTCTCTCAAAATAAATAAATAAACATAAAAAATACAAATTAAAAAATTTAAAAAAAATGAATAAGCAAACAAAAAGCAGAGCCAAACCTGTAAATACATAGAATAAACTGATAGTTGCCAGAGGGGAAGGGGGGGCAAGGGGATGCACAGAATGAATCGAGTGGAGATACAGGCTTCCAGTTATGGAACGAATAAGTCATGAGAATAAAGAGCACAGCACAGGGAATATAGGCAATGATATTGTACTAGCATTGAATGGTGAGAGATGGCTATGCTTGCAGTGAGCAAATAGCACAGTGTTGAATCATTATGCTGTGCATCTGAAACGAATGGAATATTCGTCACCTAAAACAAAAAAAATAAAGAAAAAAATGGAGAAAAATGGAATATAGAAATACAAGTCAAATAAAACAATAAAGTAGAAAATACAAGCCCAAACATATCAATAACCCTGATAAGTGTAAAGAGATTTAAGTCACCAGTGAAAGACAGCAATTCTCAGTTTGGATAACAAAGCAAAATCTAGTTAAATACTCTTTGCAAGACACAAACCTAAAACATGAGAACTGAAAAGTTTAAAGTAAAAGAATAGAAAAAGAGAGATCAAGTGCATATCAACCAGAAGAAAGCAAGGACGGGGCGCACCTGTGTGGCTCAGTCGGTTAAGCGTCCGACTTTGGCTCAGGTCAAGATCTCATGGCTCGTGCGTTCCAGCCCTGCGTCGGGCTCTGTGCTGACAGCTCGGAGCCTGGAACTTGCTTCAGATTCTGTGTCTCCCTCTCTCTCCGCCCCTCTCCCACTCATGCTTTGTCTCTCTCTCTCTCTAAAATATAAATAAACATTTTAAAAAATAAAAAAAAGAAAGCAAGGGTGGCTGTATTATTATCAGATAAAGTAGATATATTAGGCACCCTTGAAGATGGCTCCCATCTCCTGGTATGTCCAACCTTGTGTCATCTCTTCTTGCATAACTTGCTTCTAAACAATAGAATAAATACATTGAGGCGATGGCGCCTCCATGACTTTGTTACGAAAGATTATAACTTCTGCCTTGCTTGGTAGACTCTCTCTACTGCTTCCCTAGTTCACACACCGTGAGGAAGCAAGCTTCCACTTAGAGAGGTCCACATGGCAAGGAACTGAGAGCAATTTCCAGCCAACCACCAATGAGTAACCAAGACCCTAGATCCAACTTCTGTGACAAATCAATTGAATGCTGCAGACAACCATGGCTGACCTTCCTTCCCCTTCAGATGAGCCCACAGACCCTGGACTGACCTCGTGATAGCAGCTTTGCAGGAGACTGTGAAGCATGGACCAGCAAAGCCGTGCCCGGATCCTGGCCCATAGACAATGAGATAATAGACGGGTGTTGTTTTAAGCTTGAGGTTATTTGCTACTCATTGAAGGTAACTTATGCACTAGGAGCATGATTAGGTATGGAAGCATTATTATTGATCACTACTTAAGATAAAGGTTCATGTCACCAGGAAGGTACAGAAATTCTAAACTTACATAAGTCCAATGTAGCGGACTCATGCTACATAATAAAATTAAAACTCTGGGCAAATGCATGTGGAGTGCAAGGAGAACTGGGTCAAGTTTGACAAACCAGACCCTAAGCCTGGCTCTGTTCCTAACATTCTGTATAATCTTAATACAAACTATGTTGTTTCCCTGAGCCTGAATCAATCCCTACATTTCTGTAACTGTGAGTCCAATATACTCTAAGTTTCCTTTACTTTTTAAAGTTGTTTTCTAAGTCTATCAGTTTTTTTTAAGTCTATAAGTATTTACAAATAAAATAACATTTGAAAGTTTTTAGAAAAGCCTATGTTTTATTTCATTAACTAACACTGGCACGGCGGTTCTTAGGGGTTCTTGGACCAGGGGAAGCAAACACTCCTTGCTAGCAATGGTACACCGAGTAGCAGGCCAAGTATGATTGCAAAAAGCCAGGAGAATTGAGTTCAAAATGATTCAAACGAGCCCCTTTGGGACATGTCCCATTCTTCCACCTCAAGTATCATGGAAGAGCTTTGTGCAATTTGCTTACCCCCCCCACCCCTTCTTTTAATCAATAGGTTAGGTCATCATGATTGAAGAACCCAAGCCAGACAAGCAGTAAATAGAAAAACCACATTCATCATAAGACTACACATCCCAGAGAATTTGCTTTCAGCAATGAAGTAAACGAATCCTCTGCAGGAACTTAAAGACCAGGGAAATATGATCACACTGAGGCTGATAGTACCTTGTCCCTCCCAATAGGTAAGGACACTAAATAATGCAAAAGTCAGTCCGCCAGGTATTGATTTGGCATAAAAAGTCTCACTGGTGAAACTACATATTTATGTATAAAATATATATTAAAAGCTGCAATACAAAAAGTATACATTCAGAAAAAAGCATATATATATATATATATATATATACACACACACATATATAAACATATATATTGCCATATATATATATATAAATTGCTTTCTTCCTTCTGCTTTTTAAATGCAAGCCCTGATTCTTTGTCTTCAGGCAGAAATTTAGCCATATTCTCCTGCAGGTAAGTTGTCTACAAATTCTAGCCTGAGGGTAGACTTTTTTACTTTGTATTTAATGCTGTTTGAAGATGCCTGAGTGGAACTTATGAAATTCCCAGCATCACAGAAGAGGTTTGTATTTTCCATTTAACCCCTGAGTTCTGCCTCCTTTTCACAAATTGTCTCTATGCTTCAGGCGGCCCCCTCCAGCCAGGAGCTGCTGAAGCCGAAAGAGGCCTGTCTGAATCTTTCAGGACAGCTTCCAGTTTGGCATAAATATTTGCACCACATCCAATCCCCAGTGGATGTGAATTTTGGAAATATTTGTATGAACTCAGGGCACATTTCTAGCCCAGAAACAGAAGTTGGTCTTTACTTCCAGAACAAGGAAACTGACAGTTTAATAGTACAGCTTCTGGCATTCCACAGGCTTATTTTCAAATCCTGGCTCAGCCACCTGCTGACTGCAGTAGTTAACTTTGGGTAAACTTCTTTATCTCTGGCATAAGCGGTTGCCTCATCTGTGATATGGGAATGCAGTTAGTGCCAATCTTAGAAGTCTTCTCTGAAAAAATAAATTATTAAAATGAGTGTAAAGTCCTTAACATGGATCCAGCCGTACAAAATTGTTAATAAATTCTAGTTATTGATACAAATGTGGTTATCACAAAAAAGAAAAATACGTGAGAGTTTTACTGCATCAGAACTCCCCAGCCAGTCATCAAGTAGCTAAACCACCATGGCCGGGACCATAAAGATTATCTTTAATCACCCTGTTATTTTATAGACCAGAAACCTGAGTCTCACAGAGGTCAAGCAAATTGTTCAGGTTCACACGGCAAGGTCATACATAGTCTTACATACAAATAGCGGGATTTACATTAACCAAAGCAGAGCCAGTAGGGACCCTAGAAAGTTAATTCAAATAGCTCACCCCTAAAGTTAATATATTTTTAGGACCGATAAAGCTCATGTAATGGGGAATGCTCAGGAATCCAAATCCACTTGGCATTCTCAGAAGCGTCCTTGGGCTGCTTGAAGATTCGCAGCCTATAGCTTTTGGCAGTCCCCAAAGAGGGAGCTCTTTCCACTAACAAAATACAAAATGCAAAATTAATAAAAAGACCCTTTGAAACTGACAAATGTGCCTCAGGCAAACTATCTGCCCAGCAGCTGGTTAAAATTTAATCAGATTTTTTTTTTTTAATTTTTTTTCAGGCTTGTACATCTTTTGTATGGAGCTCCCCAGTCTGAGTGTGGTCAAAGTTTGTTAAACAAGAAATAATAGCCAAGGCTTTTTAATTCTGCAAATAAGCAGTGGAAGCTTTTAATGGCTCTGCAACACTCGAGAAACTAATTGCCCAGGTCTCAACGAAGCTGGATAATTCTTTAATAATTTCTCTTCTTTCTCTTAGAAAACCTAAATTGGCAACTAGACACTGTGCGGTGAATCTTAACATCAATTTAGGCTTATGAATTACACTGTGGCTTTTTGGGGGGAAGTTGACTGAGCCCCAGGTAGAGAAGAGAGCCAGAAGGAGAGAAGGAGGGAGAGAATTAGAGTGGAAGAATGAATCCGCTGGCATGATGATGGGGGCTTCATGTGAAAACTTCTATGAGGACTGAGTGACAAGTCTGCTGCTGTCACTGTCACTAGGACACCGAGGACCGGAAGATTTTCAACTCTTGGCCAATCGAGTGTCTTCTCTCAAAAGAACCAGACCAAAGGGCCTGGCCCTAATGTGCTTTGTTTTACCTACTCTTCTCCCATAAACATGCATACAATTAAAAACCACAGTGAAACCCAGGGAAACCACCATCTGAAATGGAAACTATTTACCAAGAAGGACATTCGACCAGTCCCTGGTGTCCACAACTTTAGCAATAATCATACAATTTCTCTGGTTCCCTGGTTCTCTGGTTCTTCTCTAGTTATTTATATGGAAGGAGAATGGGGGTTGAAAGAGAGGGAAGTTACAGCTTATGAGGAGCAAGAAGAGTTAGTTTTGCAGTGTAGTCTTACGAGTGATGAAGGAACTTAAGTTTAATACACCAAGACCTTGGAAGTGACTTCCTAGGGTAAGGGGGTGTGGGTGTTGGGAAAAGGGGAGAGCTGAGGGATGGAGTCAGGTCAGAATGCCCTCTAGATGCTGCTGGGACTTGGCTGGGTGCAATCTCGTATCTTTGAGGTAAACATAGCAAGCTTTCTGAAGGAATTGGGCTTTTCCATCTCCATGAAACATAGTGAATGATTGCTAGTAAATACATTATCCTGTCATAAGAGTCCAAATCACGTGCATGTCTGTGGCCATGACTGTATCCCATGCTTCCATACTTCAAGATAAGATCTGGCAATTCCCCTGATAAGGGAGAGATACTACCCATAATGCTCAGCTCTTGGCACTGTGGGAGGCAGGCTGGTGGGGAGGGATAGTTATCCGCTTCAGAGTTGTGTCTGTATCTCCGACTCCATCCTCCACACCAACCACTTGACCTAAGCAATTGACTTTATGTCTTTGAAGCTTGTTTTCTTTATTATAACTTTCAGAGTTACTGTGGAGATTGAATTTGACAATGGTTGGAACATGCATACTACAGTGGGTGACCTATAACAGATGCAGAGCAAACGAGAGTTTCCTATGCACATTCCTAGACTTGCACCAACCGTACCCCCAGGAGCTCAGATCGTTGCTGCTTTCCTGTCAAGTTCTGAGTCCTGGTAACTCACCCGCCTTAGCTCCTACTTCATTTCGGTCTGGGCCTCACGTAGCCCTTGTGCTCACTGGACAGCCCGGTAATTAACTCTTGGCTTCCGCTCTGTGATTCCACTCTTTGCTTTTGAGACTACACTTGACAGACTCTGGAAAACCCTGACAGTAAAATAACGACAAAAATAACTTCTGACCCTTATTTGTTGCTAAATATGCCAGGAATTATTCTAGAAGTTAGATAGTGAGCCTTAAGAAAAACACATAAACTAGGTATTATTTTGTCTCCATTTTGCAAATGAGGAAAGTGAGTAACAGAGAAATGGAGTGAGTTATCTAATGTCACATGGCAAAGTCAGAATTCGAACTCAGGCAGTTGAGCTCCTGAAGTTTTTTCTGAAAACAAAACCAAAATTATAACTCGCACGCCCAGCTTAAGATTCTCTCTCTCTGTCTCCCTCTGCCCCTGTCCCCAGCTCATGTGAATTCTCTTTCTCAACAACAATAATAATAATAATAACAGCAATAATAATAAATAAAGTTACGACTAAAGGCATCCGCAGTAATTGGGTAAGTGGCATTGATTGAGCACTTAGTAATGTGCTACTCACCGAATTTAGTGCTTCATATGTTTTAGATATTTAAATCCTCACAATGACCCAGTGAAGTGGGTAACATCAGGTGAGAAAATGGGAGTTGAGAATATTCAGTGATTTATTCCAATTCCACCTGCTTAAATGAAATTTTGAAGCTACCTACAAATGCATACAACATTTAAATTGTCCTCAAGGAAAAGCCCTAATAGGTTAACACCAAGAAATTGAGTAAACACTTCATGTTCAAAGACCTTCATCCCAATCTCTAATTATTTCCCAGGTTGGTTGAACCAAACAAATAACCAAAACAAATAAAAGTCATTCAGGTTGGAAGGGAAGAAGTAAAATTGTCTCTGTTTGTAGGTGACGTGATGTTATAGACAGAAAATCCTAAAGACAGGGGGTGCCTGGCTGGCTCAGTCAATAGAGCATGTAACTCTTGATCTCAGGACTGTGAGTTCAAGCCCCACATAGAGTATAGGGAGTACTTAAAAATAAAATCTTAAAAAAAAAATAAAAAACACCCTAAAGACTCCACTAAAAACTGATAGAACTAATAAGTATTCAGTATAATTGCAGGATACAAGATCAATATACAAAAGTTAGTTTCACTTCTAAAGACTAAAAAAAGAACTATAGAAAAGAGAAATTAAGGGAACAACCCCATTTGTATTAGCATGGAAAGGAATAAAATACTTAGGGATAAATTTCATCAAAGAGGTATAAGATCGGCATGCTGAAAACTGTGAAACATTAATGAAAGAAACTGAAAAAGACGCAAATAAATGGAAAGATATTACATGTCTGTGGATTAGAAGAATTAATATTGTTGAAATGTCTAAAGCAGTCTACAGATTCAATGCAATCCCTATCAAAATTCTCACAGCATTTTTTAAAGAATTAGGAAAAACAATCCTAAAGTTTGTGTGGAACCATAAAAGACCTCCATTAGCCAAAGTAATCTTGAGTAAAAAGAACAAAGCTGAAGACATCACACGTCTTGATTTCAAACAGTATTAGGAAACTATAGGAATCAAAACATTTGGTATTGGCACAAAAACAGACACATAGATCAATGTCACAGAATAGAGAGCCCAGAAAATAAATTCATATATGGTCAATTAGTTTTTACAAAGGAGCCAAGAACTTACAGTGGGGAAATTAGTCTCTTCAATAAATGATGTTAGGGAGAATTGGAATCCCACACGTGCAAAAGATATTCCGCTGCACCTTTTTCTTATGCCATCCACAAATATCAACTCAAAATAGATATGGACTGGAATATAAGACTGGTAACTTGATGTGGGCACCTGGGTGCTTCAGTCAGTTAAGCGACCAAGTCTTGGTTTCAGCTCAGGTCATGATCTCACACTTCGTGAGCTTGAGCCCTGCATTGGGCTTGTGCTGACAGTAAGGAGCCTGCTAAGAATTCTCTCTGTCCCTATCTCTCTGCTCCTCCCCCGTTCATTCTGTTTCTGTCTCTCTCTCTCTCAATAAATAAATAAACTCAAAAAAATAAAGACTGGAAACTTGAAACTTCTAGAAGAAAACATAGGTGGTGAACCCTTTGACATTGGTCTTGGCAGTGCTTCTTTGGATTTGACAACAAAAGCAGAGACAAAAAAAAAAGCAAAAATAACCACGTTAAACTAAAACACAGCAAACAAAATAATCAATGAAATAAAAAGTCACCCTACGGAAGGGGAGAAAATATTCACAAACCACATAGCTAATATAGGTTAATATTCAAGATATGCCAAGAACTTATACAACTCAATAGCAAAACCCAAAAAACAAAAACTCCAACAAAACACAAAAAAACAAACAAAACAGAACAAAAAATAGCTCAATGGAAAAATGGGCAAAGGGTCTAAATAGACCTTTTCATATATGGTCTATTTCAACTATGTGGTTGAAATAGTTCTTACATGTTGGGCTCTTTTGCTCAGTGTTACGTTTGTGGGATTCATTTGTGTTATCGTATATGGTGGTTTATTCTTTTCTGTAGCTGTATCTACATTGGAAGAGTAATGCCACAATTTATTTACCAGCTCCACTGTTGGTACACTTTGGGGTTGTTTCCAGATTTGGGCTATTATGAAGAGTGCCACAATGAACATACTTCCACGTATCTTTCAGTACGGAAAATCTACACGTTTCTTTCAGGTATTGGTGAAGTCCTTTTCCATACCCTGAAATGTCTTCCTTTTAGAATTTTTTTTTTCCAACGTTTTTTTGTTGTTTTTTTTTTTTTTATTTTTGGGACAGAGAGAGACAGAGCATGAACGGGGGAGGGGCAGAGAGAGAGGGAGACACAGAATCGGAAACAGGCTCCAGGCTCCGAGCCATCAGCCCAGAGCCTGACGCGGGGCTCGAACTCACGGACCGCGAGATCGTGACCTGGCTGAAGTCGGACGCTTAACCGACTGCGCCACCCAGGCGCCCCAATGTCTTCCTTTTAGAATGCTCATACGCCTTTTGGAACAATAGTCTCAGGGATTTTGAAAGGTGCCTTTATTTCTTTGTGCGCGTGGAGAAAGCTCAAGAATTCTGTATCATGCAAGTTGTGTCTAGGCTCAAACAGCAAGAGGTCCCCCATTAGACCACTAATCTTCATATTTACCAGAAACAGGCATCATAGTGTGAAAATTTCCAGAGGGCAAGCCCAATTTTCCTGGTGTTGGATGCCATAAGGATCAGAGGCCCCTATGAGGTGCTAATGATTGTTAGTCTTTAATCGTGTGAATTTAGTGATAACGGGGCGGCCAGTTTGGGGGTTGTTCTGTCTGGCTGAACATGATCCAGACCTCTCTGGCTCTCTTCCAGAGTTCTAATGGTGTTGCTCCTGCTTCTGTACTAGGCTGGGTTTTAAAATTCACAGGAAACACTCTCTTATGGGCTCCCTTTTCTCAGTTGTTGGTTCTTCCCTCCACCCATTCTACTCCCATTACCTGTTTCAGGGCCAAGAAAAGGAAAGTGTGAAATTCTACCCAGCTGGAGTTTCTCTAACTACACAGATCAGATGTCATTAGATGGGGAAATAAGTCCTGGGGGGCCTACAAGTCTACAGAAAATTCCTAGTCTGGTGTTAGGGCTTTCTATGATTAGGCTCCTACCTAACTTTCTACATCATTTCTCACTGGTTCCAACATACCCTTCTCTGACACAGTCACGCTGCTTTTCTCCCTGCTTCCCATCCACGGATGACACAGCCCCACCTCCCGGATTTCTTCATACTATTTCCCCTTCCTGGAAAGTCCTCCTACGTTCTTCCTACTATTCTATCTATTTGAAATTTACCTTGATGTTATCTATTCTCTCTGTACTGAAGGCACTCTGCTAGGTGTTCGGGATAAAAAAGAGTAAGATATAGACCTACCTTCAAGATGCTTTTATTTCGGTAGGGGAACAGAAGAGACATAAAGGTAATCCCTATGACTGGTGAAGGGAGACAGCTGGGTAATACCAGGATGATGGCTGTGCACCTGTCTAGATTGGAGTTCATCAGAAAGCTCTGGTTGCCAGGACCAGCTACATAATTTGGAGGGTGCAGGGAAAAATGAAAGTGTGGGTCTCCTCATTTAAAAAAACAATTGATCCAAAGATGACAACAGCAGAGCATTAAACCCAGCAAGGGTCCTGTGCAACTGTGCAGGTTACCCAGGAAGTTGTCCCGCCAGTAAAGGCTACTTCAGGAAGATGGAATTGAGAGGGTACCTCGTGCAGCTGCCTATCTCAGGAAATTTCCACAGTCCAGGTCGAGTTAGTGATGAGTAAATAGAAAACTAAGCCAACGTCTACAACAAGATAAGACAATGATTCCTTCCAGGAAAAAGACGAAGTTGGGGCAGAAAAGGAGAAGTAATGGTTTATTTCACGGCTCAGCCATGAATACTGTTTGCATAGCCAAGGTTCTCCTGGAGGGAAGACGTGAGGTTAGATTTACTTTAAGGAATTGGCTCCCACAATTGTGGGACTTGGCGTGTCGAAAATATGAAAAGCAGGCCAGCAGGCTGGAGATCCAGGGAAAGGGTGACTCTGCACCTTGAGTTTAAAGACTGTCAGGGGCAGAATTTCCTCTTCTTTGAAGGGACATCGGCCATTTTTTTTTCTTTGTTTTTGCTCTTGTCTACTGAAGCTTTCAACTGATGGGGTGAGGCCCACCTACATCACGGAGGATGATCTCTGCTGTACTCAAAGTCTGGTAATTCAGTGTATGTGCTGCCGAAGCGGGCACAGAGTCTGGTAATTTAAATGTTAATCTCACCTAACAAATACCTTCATGGTGACGCTTGGATCTGTGTTGGACCAAATATCTGGGTATCATAGCTTGGCCAAAAGTCACTACCGCACGTGGTTATAATAACTTGAACACTCAATGCTGATCTAACCAAAGTTGTGACAAAGTACGTTGGACGGTTGGGAGATGAGCAGGTGTGCCTAGTGAGGGTGTCAGAGGAGAAAGCTAAACCTCATCTTCCACGTAGCCCAGCGAGAAGTCGAGGAGTAGTGACAAAGCAGGGGAATGAAGGTGAGACGATACAGACACGTTTTGCAGAGAAAAGGAAGTGGATGCCCACATGAGCAGCTGCAAGATGTGAGAGGGTTGCCTCTGAACGGGGAGGGGAGGATTGGAGGAGCGGGGAAAATGCTCTTTTACATAACACGTCAGGTAGTTACGTTTGGCTTTTTAAAGTAGGTATAGCTTTGATTGAAAAAAATGCCAACACCTTGGGGCGCCTGAGAGGCTCAGTCAGTTAAGCCTCTGGCTCTTGATTTTGGCTCAGGTCGTGATCTCACAGTTCCTGAGTTCGGGCCCCACATCGGGTTCCACGCTGACAGTGCAGAGCCTGCTTGGGATTCTCTCTCTCTCCCTCTTTCTCTGTTCCTCTCCCCTCTCTTTCTCTCTCTCAAAAATAAATACATAAGCATTTAAAAAAAAGAAAGAAAAGAAAAGAAAAATACAAACACTTTAAGACAGGAAAAAGAAGGGGCACCTGGGTGGCTCGGTTGGTTAAATGTCTGCCTTTGGCTCAGGTCATGCTCTCACGGTTTGTGAGTTTGAGTCCCGAATCAGGCTGTCTGCTGTCCATGAAGAGCCCACTTGGGATCCTCTGTTTTCCTCTCTGTCTGCCCCCTCCCCTACTCTCACCTGCTCTCTCTCTCTCTCAAAAGTAAATAAATAAAAACTTTAAAAAAAATAAAGAAAGGAAAAAGAAGGGTCACCTGGGCTCAGTCTGTTAGGTGTCTAACTCTTGGTTTCAGCTCAGGTCATGATCTCGCGGTTCCTGAGTTCAGGCCCCACATCAGGCTCTGTGCGAACAGTGTGGGGCCTGCTTTCGATTCTCTCTCTTCCTCTCTCTGACCCTCCTCCACTCTCTCTCTCTCTCTCTCAAAATAAATAAATAAACTTTTTTAAAAAAGGAAAATACATCCACAGACAAGCATCCACAAGAAAAAAGTAATACAAGACAATTATAAAACAATAGAAACCAACTATGAGGTCCTGGCATAGAGCAAGGCTTATATTATAAGAATAATGACAGGTCCATCGAGGATCAATTTAAGAGGGAGCTTTCCTTCCAGAAGGGCTCATTTAAGCTGCCCTGTAAGTATTTGCAAGGAGAACCCACTTGGAAAAGGCATCTTAGGCGGTCCTACCTGTAGGGCCCATGTCCCATGAGTTCCATTTTGCTCCTTCACAGAAACTTACTAAGGACTGGGTTCAAGTCTCCTCTCGCCTTTGACATCTTTCTGTAACCCTCTGGAAAGCTGATGCTTCCTTCTTCCCAACTCCTACAGCATGTGAAGTGCACCCAACATCCCTTGGATTGTTTAGGAAGAGGATCTCCTTTCCTTGACTAGATCCCAAGTGCTCTGGGGTCAGGATCCTGTCTGAATATATGAATAATATCCATGGTTACCATATACTGAGTATCTACTCCAGTCTGGTTCCGGGCTAAGTGCTCTGAATTCATATCACTTCAGTCTAACAGTTGCCCTGTGAGGGTAGTACGGTAATTATGCCCACTTGGTGGAGAAAGGAAATTGAGGCTTCTAGAGTTAACGAGACTTACTGGCCAGGAAGTGGCATAGACAGGATTCAGATCTTTCAGACTCGAAAGTCCATGCTTTAAGCCTCTCTGCCACATTCTTTCCCACCACCTCGAACTGCCAATTTTTTTGCGTGTGCTTCGGATAGTATCAAGCACATCGTAGGCATGTGGAAAATGGTGGTTATTTGAGAGAGAGAGACGGATGGAGAGAGAGCAGCCATTTGGAAAGTATCTTGCTGCCCCCTTGCAGAAACACACGGAGTCAAATTTCCATAACCAAAGGAAGCTGTCATAGCGACGGAGCATAGCTCTTCTGACCCTACACAGGCATCTAATGACAGCTCACTGTGTGTAAACAGATGTCAGATTTAAATCAATCTTGCTTCCTGACACCTTACTTAAAAACAGTAATTATGTGCTCATTTTTGAATATGCAGCCCTAGGTAAATTATCTAGCTCCACCCTCCTCCCCAAGTTTTAATTTTTTAATATCAATTAATTTTTTTAAGGAACTCACAGCGGGAGACACACACGGTGAGACCAAAACAAAAGAGTGAGCCCCTACAGAAAGTGAGCGAGGGCAGAGGGTAGGGACGCGGCACCGAGCATGGCCACGGAGTAGGGGGACGTGAGAAGCAGAGGTGGTAGAAACCCTACAGGCAAGCACGAGGGTCACGGAAAGAGGACAAGGACCAGCAGGACTCTGTGCAGGACACCAGGCTTGGTCAGGCGCAGAAATAAGGGCGACTCCAGCAGGGACAGCAAGGGGGTTCTGCTCAGTCCTGCTCTGGTCTCTGCAGCCTTACAGATTCCAGACCCTCCAATGTGAGACTCTCGGTGGCCCGTGCCTGAGACAGGGAAGGGCTGCTTACAGCAATGACACCCTTCTCCTCCTCCTCCCACCAGAAGATGCCCCCGCAGGAGGAGATGCGTCCTCTCGTCTCCTGCAAGAGAGCAAGGGCTTCTGATTCAGGTCCAGGTTTGCGTCTCAGCCCTTATTAAGCTGTGTGATCACAGACAATCACCCAAGCTCTCTGAACTACAGAAGATTAACTATGGAGCCCAAGGGCTGTGTCTTAATTTAATCCTGTTTAACTTGAAGCCAGTCGCTCGACAGTTCTAAGCTTCGATTTCTTCAGCTGTAAAATTGACATATTGTTTCTACCTCGTAGGGATGTTGCAGAGAATAAATGTAAGGCATGTAAATCTCTTACCATATGGTCTGCTACTAATGATACAATAATAATTTTCTTTCTTTAGTACCTTAATGAGTGTAAATTGACAAGGATGTATTTGAAGCGCTGCCTCGCTCAGTACATGCCAATTTCTTCCTCTTTTTCTAGGTGGATTAGTGTCTCATCATGGATTTGAGATACTCCCTCTGAGTTCTGTTTGTGGGGCAGCTCTGATGGAGAGAAGGGGTACCTGACCTTGGCCATCAGTGTTTTCGCTTTGGCAAAGATGGCCGAAATGGAAGGCAGGGATTGTAATAGAAATGCAATGGAACAGACTGGCCAACAGCAGGATGAGAGATCCAGGTGAGACCAAGGACGCATGCCCAACCTGAAGACTGAATATCACAGAAAATGGAGAGATTATTATTCAGTTGTACCTAAATCGCACCAATCCAAAGTGGATGGTGGCGGGGCGCCTGCTACCCCAGCCACTCTTAGCTCACTAAAAGACTAAGGCAGGAAATGTGCAGGTGCCCGAGGCGGCAACCTCTTCTCTTACTCCTGTCTCGTCCTGTGAATTACTCTGCACCAGTCCCTAGGTTCTAGCCCTGGCACTGCTCATCTCCGGTCTGAAATACTTGCTGGGACCTAGACCCCCTTCCTCCCTCCCAGTCTGTCCTTCTTCCCACTTTCCCAGCTTCTGGCCTGGTTACCTGCTTCCACTTCAGCCTTCGCTTATCTCCCAGATCGGGCTTTGCCCTGGTTCAGGGGCTACGTTCTGGCTTTTCCAACCTAGATAAGTGCAAGGGTCCCCTTTCTCCATTACCAAGCTGTCTTTGCTAGGAACCCCTCTTGTTTCTTCCAGGGTTTTGTATTTTCTTCTCAGTATAAGTGAGAAGAAAGTGCACACTCCAGCAGAAAGTGAGCTCTCCCTGTGTATCAGATACATCCCAAACTCTAAAATGCCTCTGGATGAAGGGAGATGTTTTTCTTCTATTCCCCAGAGCAACAAAGATGTTCTTTGAGGTCCAGGATTTTTTGTATGTTTATTGTGTTTAGTTTTGTTTCTGTTTTGGTTTGGTGTGGTTTGGTTTACTGGGCGAGAAAAGCCCAGAGACATCATTTTAACAGGGAAAGATGATTGTGGAAACTCAAAAGAATTAAATTTAGAGCGAGCCCAAAAGGACACATCCAAAATGTCTTGGCTGGCAGTGCCCTCTGGATCCATCTTCCCTTCTCCCCATTGGATAGAAAAGGTGGTGGTCATTTGACCAAGCCCCCCAAGTACAGTGGGGTACAGCTAGGATTAAAACTGTGAGCCCCTATCTCCCGGCCCACTACATATCCCATCACATGTATCCATTTATACCTGGTGGGTTTCAGTCAAACGGACACATCCATCCATTGGCCTCTAATAGCCAACCAGGCTCCCCTCGTGTGCATGGGGCTCATTAGAAATCTCTGCTGGGGGGCGCCTGGGAGGCTCGGTCCGTTAAGCGTCCGACTTCGGCTCAGGTCAGGATCTCATGGTCCGTGAGTTCAAGCCCCACATCGGGCTCTGCGCTGACCGCTCAGAGCCTGGAGCCTGTTTCAGATTCTGTGTCTCCCTCTCTCTCTGACCCTCCCCCGTTCATGCTCTGTCTCTGTCTCAAAAATAAATAAACATTAAAAAAAATTAAAAAAAAAATCTCTGCTGGTTCAGACAGCCCCTCATTCCAGTCCAAGTCCATCCACTAAGTAAGGCATGGATCCCTCTCCCCTTTGTGACTTACTGCGTCTTTTGAACTTGAATATTATTCCTTGCTTTGGCTCCTCCCTCAGTGCTCTGTAGCAGTTTCTTGCTTAGACTCTGTCTCTGGGACTCATACTTCCAACTTGGCTCACTGACAAGCGTCCAGTTGGGCTAGCTTGCTCCCTCAGGAAGAGGGTGTTTAAATATCTTTTTAAATGATGTTCCACAAGTCTTTGGTAATAGCTGCCCCAGCAACCCTGAGCAAGAGGAGGGGTCAGCTCCCGGAGCCACACTTAATTTGAATCGATAGCTGTTGCGGTATGGAAGGTGTCTCCTCAGGGTCAGGAGGCTATGGTTTCCCCTTATATTTTTCTCCTCCCGCCCGCTCTTTAAATGCCTTTGAAGAGCCAGGACTAGTGTCCTGCTTAAAGAATCTTCAGGAAAGAATCTTCAGCAGGAGTTGCTTTGCAGATGTTTACAGAGAGATGAGGTGACCAGGATCCTCCCAGACAAGTGCGGGATGCCTTCCAGGTACTGAAGGGACAGCTTGATAAACACCACCTCCCATACCTTGATGGGGGCTCAGGCCCAGAGCCAGGCTTCTTGACCCTGTGATGAGAAAGCCATTATCACTTCATAAGCCTTCTCTGTGCCTCCCTCAAAACCACTGCCTGAATGTTGTACTTTGACCAAGCAAACCCAGCCCCCCTCCTTCCCACATTCCTGGACAGAAATGAGAGAGAAGCTGCTAAAATCTCTCAGGTAACCGATACCTGCTCTGGGAACCATTTTCTTTGTCCCCACCTTCACGGAGCTGCAATACCCTGGCCTGGGGCTTTCCTCTGAAGGCCCCTGGGGCCTGGGAGGAGGGAATACAGTGGCGTCTATTGTTCTTCCCAGGCACAGAAGGTTCCTGATGAAGTGTATGAGGTCAAAGCTGCAGAAGCAAGGCATTTCTTGAAGGTTTTCCTCCAGCTCAATTTTGCCTTCAGAAAAGGCTACTTTGGCAAATACCAAGGTGTCCTGAGACCACGGCAATCACAGATACACACTCAGTGGCATCCTCTTCCTGTCTTCTGTCACGTCTTTGACTTCTTTGGGACAGTTGCCACTACAACAGGGACGCAGCTGTGCCTGGAAGAGCCAGAACAGTCGGTAAGCCCAGCTTGCCTCTGGCTGTGTCACCCAGTACCTCAGCCAGCAGGAAGTACAAAGCTTGTCCCTGACCCACGACCCGATCCTCTAAGGAAGCTTCGAATGCCAGTCCCTGTGACAGGATGTCTTCATTCATGCGTGCATTTGGCCTCTTTTTATTGAGCCCTTGAGCTCTGCACATGCAACGGTGGGCACACGTCCTCCTCCTGACAGACCTTGTAGTCAACACTAACCAAAGAATCATACGAAGAAATTTCCTAAGATCATCGCTGGGCTGAGTGTCGTGCGAAAAGATAAAGCGAGCCTGGTATCGAGGCCATAGAACACCCCCTTCTGCATGAAATTTGTGAAAAGGCCTGCAATTGACATGTGACCGAGATCAATCAGAATCTACTACATTCTGCCATTTAGCAGATCCAGAGTGCGAGAGCTCTTCCCAAGGCCCTGTTCCACTCAGACATGGTGATCACTGAAAGGGCGGCCCTACGCCGGTCGACTCCATCTTGTTCTGTGTCCTCCACCGTGAGTGGGTCCCCGACATGACCCCTTTTCCGGGAAAATCGCAGAAACCTCAGACCGCGCCTCCTCCCCTTGAGTAACCTCCCGCTCACCTGTTCAAACTTCCTGATCAAAACACGCCCAGTGACCTGCATAACAGGACTCCGACCCTTCCCCAGCCAATCGGCCGAGGCCACGACCCTTCCCCAACCAATCGGCTGAGGCCACAGCCATTACCTCACCAACTGCCCCTAGACCCCTATAAAACCTTTGTGCTTTTGAAACTCGCTCTCTCTCCCTGGTATCTCACCGCTGCGTCGGTGCAGGTAGGGGATTGAGCTCGAGCTAGCTCGAATAAAGGCTCTTTTGCTTTTGCATCGGACTCGGCTCCCTAGTGGTCTTTGGGGATCACGAATTCTGGGCATAACAATCACCTGTCCAGTGAGCCTTCACTCCCCTGTCCAGTGGCATGGCAAACATTGCCAGGTAATCTCCACTCTCGCACCTACCAAACCCCATAGGTGGCTCAAACAGGGCAATGACCAGCACTAGCACTAATAAAGTGCACTGGGGTTATTAGATGCAACTCGTGGACATCCAGTGAGCTGTCACATTAACTCTCACCTTTTGTTGTACCTTCTAATCACCCAAGAAGATAGAAGGAAGTGGAGGAAGAGGAGGAGGAGGAGGGGGAAGAAAGACCTGGTACACTTTGCCCAATGAAGGCAGACTCTTTGGAGATGCGACCCAGGCATGACCGTTTTCTCAAATCTTCCCAATTGAGTCTGATGTGCGCCCGGGGCTGAACACATCCAAATGTTATGTTCATCACCAACACTATTTAAATGAGGCAACACAGTGTCCCAAAGGCCCTAGTTCCAATTCCATGACTAACCTGCTTCTAGGTCACAAGAGCGTAGGCCCAGCCATTGGAGTTAGGAAAAATGATAGAGATACAGCCTAAAATCTACTTGCAAAGACTTTTTAGGAAGTATTTTAAGAAAGAGCACCGTTGGGGCGCCTGGGTGGCGCAGTCGGTTAAGCGTCCGACTTCAGCCAGGTCACGATCTCGCGGTCCGTGAGTTCGAGCCCCGCGTCGGGCTCTGGGCTGATGGCTCGGAGCCTGGAGCCTGTTTCCGATTCTGTCTCCCTCTCTCTCTGCCCCTCCCCCGTTCATGCTCTGTCTCTCTCTGTCCCAAAAATAAATAAAAAACGTTGAAAAAAAAATTTAAAAAAAAAAAAAAAAAAAAAGAAAGAGCACCGTCTTCATGGCAGTTAAGAGTTGCTTCATATTTGATGATAAAAAATCATACTCTTTCAAAGTTGAAAGAACCTTTAGAAACTACCTGGAGCCATTTCAAACCCTAATTTTTAAATGGTAGAAGCTGAGATTCAGAGACTGGAATTTATACCACTAACTAATGGCTGACTGAGAACAAAGTCAGGTCCTCCAGTCTCTCAGGCCAGTGGCAAAACTTGGAGGGGCCAGCGCTCACTGACCACCTACCTACCTGTGTGCCTTCCTTCCTCCCCCATGATGCATCCCGCGGCACAGGAGCCTCCTTTGGGTTATGTGGTTGGGCCATTGCAGGCTTCTCGGTGACGGTGTTTTAGGCCTTATAAACACTCGTGTTCATTGACAACTTCTCCTTATATGTTCCCAGTTGGGTCACTCCTGGCCTACCAATTGCCCAGCTGCTGGGAATGTCTGTCTCCTTAGATACAGACTCTGCCCACAGCCTTGCAACCCACAGCCTCCAGCTCCCTCCTCGGGGAGAAAGAGACAGATCTTCTTTTGCTTCGTTCTGGGCATACCACACATTTCTAAAGGAGTCAAGTCATCCTTCTTCTCAACATTTTATGATTTACAGTTAAAACGATACATGGTGTGGGGCCCCTGGGTGGCTCAGTCGGTTAAGCGTCCAGCTCTTGATTTCAGCTCAGGTCATGATCTCACGGTTCGGTGCTGATAGCACGGAACCTGCTTGGGATTCTCTCTCTCCCTTTGTCTCTGCCCCTACCTTGCTCTCTCTTGCTCTCTCTCAAAATAAATAAATAAACTTAGGGAAAAAGAAACACCACATGGTTTCGACCCTACGCCTAATCTTTCTTACAAGTATTTTTACCCCAAAACTCAAATCGCACATATAGGAGATGTGTGTTCCCGGAGTTGTTCTGTTGGCTCTATATGCAAATGAGGCACGGAAGTGAGATGTGTAAGCTGAGATCATCTAGGGAGTCAGACAAGAAGATCGTGTCAGGTATGAAGTCTGCGATTCTACCTTGAAGCTTCCTGTGCCCTTTCCGCCTTCCTTCCTCATATGCTGATCTCATACCAGCCTCCTGAATTGTCACCATCGTTTCTTTGCTCAGCTCACAAACTTGAGTCTTACCACCTCCAATTCATCCTGCACACAGCTGCCAGAATATAGTTCCCAAAGCAGAACACTGCTAAACACTGTTAGTGGCAAAGTCAGCCTTCGAGTAAAAAAAGACACAAAACACGTTACTAGCTCATTGTGCAACCCTAACCCTCTGCACAGCCTTGTGTGACAGAGTGGGGACACGCATCGGGCCTCCAAGCTGGGGAGGCTTGGGAAGCAGCTTCAAGGGACATCTAGAGAATGGCCAGCCTAGAGCACAGCCTGGACACACGTGACTGCTAGTGAATATTTTCACGGCCATGGAGCCAGTGTGGCTTTATGGAGGAAGGGGCTTCCCTTGCTGCTCTAGGATTCAGCAGAGAGGCCTAGAGTGAAACTCTGCCCCTTCCCTCAGGCCCTCGCCTGTTATGTGTAGATGTGAATGGCGGCCCCATAGACATGGCACCCTGGTGTGAGACACAATCTGAACATGACATACATGTCTCTTTCTCCCCGAGGAGGGAGCTGGAGGCTGTGGGTTGCAAGGCTGTGGGCAGAGTAGCCTTGTCAGTGGTTTCTCACTGCCTTCTAAATAGCGTCCACATTCCTGGAAAAGCCCTTCTCAATCGGCCCTGCTTACTTGGGCCTCCCTTTACATACCTTCTGCTCCCATCGATCTGAATTCCCAATCTCCCTACCTCTCCAGAGTTTTCTTCCATCACACCCTGCTCCGGTTCCCTCTGCGTGACGCACCCATTCCCCAGGCTTCTCAAAACTGAACACCTCCTACATCAATGCCACTGCATCTGGAAGGGTCCCCTCGTCCCTGGAAACCTCTTCTGCCTTTACTCCTTTAGAACTGACACAGCTCTTTTCCGGTATTCAAGATGTATTCTCCTCACTCTTGAACTGTCTTGCACTCCTTGAAAATAGATTTCATGCCTCATCTAAACTTAGAACACCCGAAGTCTCAGGCACACACCATGGACTGTAACCAATCTGGCCTCACCCTCTGACTGTTCTGCAATCTCTCACCTGACCTCCACGCTCTGACTTTGTTGGTGCCTTATCATTCCCTCCACCCTCTGACGTGCTTTGTGCTCTGATCTGACATCAGCCCTCTAACTCTGGCAAGTTCTTGTCTAACCTCTGTCCTTGATTTTGATCCTCTATCTCAAGGCGCCCCATCCTCGCCTGTACAGACTAGAGTTAGGGCATCTGGGGCCTGGGCTGGCTCTGTCACCCTCTAGCCACATGGCTCCAGGCAAGTCACTTAACCTGCGGGGGCCTCCGTGTCTTTATCTATAAAAAGAGCAAGTTAACCCGGTGATCTCTACAGTTCTTCTCAACACTCAGCATTTTCTGGCTCTAAATTCCAAATGGTGTATGTGTTAATCTTCTCTATACACACATTTACACTGTCATTATGTTTATATTAAGGGGGGCGCGCAACAAAATGCAGGCAGGAGTTCTAATAGATCCCAGGGATTGTTCTGACCTCCCTGTTCCAGCGGGCCCTTTCCTCGGGGAATGCGTGTTTTTCCCGCAGTCTTTGAACCTCTCACAGGCCTGCTCATTATTTTGTTGTCTGAAGAGGCAGGAACATTTCTGTGATTAATTAGGCAAAAGGCCCCGGTGCTGGTTGTGCAAGAACCATCAGATAATCACGCCTTTGGGGTGCTCGCCAGGCTTGGGGAGCGGCCGGGCTGGGGTCCTCAGAGGGCTGATTAACTCTGGGAATCTCAGGCCTGCCCTGAACACGTAGCTGTCTAAGATGCCATCCTACTTTACAGAAGCAGTCAAAGGCTCACCTTGCAGGGTGTTGCAGGGGTTGGAGGGTCAGGGCCACAAGGTCCCCCACTGTGATGAGCCCAACAGCAGAGCTTGGGGACTGTTGAACCAGAAAATGTTAAAGCAGAAATTTTGAAGCTTTTCCTGAGGAGCCCCAGCATTCTACATGTGTATCTCAAGAGCTCCCTGGGTTTAGTGGAATAGATGAGAGCAAGTGGAGGGACTGTATTGCAACTTAGCTTGGCTTTGACCTATGCATCAGTTTCTTAAGACTCCGGTAACAAAACACCCCCATTTGCATGGTGTAAAAGAACAGAATTGTATTATCTTGCATCTCTGGAGGCTAGATGTCTGAAATCAAGGTGTTGGTTGTGTTGGTTGCTGCTGGAGCCTGTGAGAAAGAAGCTGCTCCATGCCTCTCTTTGCTTCTGGAGGTTGCCAGCAACTCTTGGCATTCCTTGGCTTGCAGACACATCACTGCAGCCTCTGCCTCCGTCTTTGTCTGGACTTCTTTCCTGTGTGTCTGTGTCTGCATCTCCAAATCTCTCTTTCCTTTTACAAAATATCAATCGTTGCATTTAGGGTCCACCCTAATCCACTATGACCTTCTCTTAAATCGACTATATCTACAAAGATCCTATTTCAAAAATAAGGCTACATTCACAGGTGCCAGGGGTTGAGACATGAACATTTGTTTTTGGGAGACACAATTAAAAACTTGACCT
Source organism: Panthera pardus (assembly GCF_024362965.1). Classification (NCBI taxonomy): domain Eukaryota; kingdom Metazoa; phylum Chordata; class Mammalia; order Carnivora; family Felidae; genus Panthera; species Panthera pardus. The sequence goes on from NW_026526677.1 coordinate 43,663,695, forward strand.
TTGTATTGAGCACGTGCATAAGATTTCATTTTTAAAAAGCATTCCACAGGGGTGCCGGGCTGGCTCGGCTGGTTAAGCGTGAGACTCTTGACCTCGGCTCAGGTCTTGATCTCAGGGTTGTGAGTTCAAGCCCCACGCTGGGCTCCACACTGGGTGTGAAGCCTACTTAAAAAAAAAAAGGCAGTCCACAACTAAAATAAAGTTAGAAGTCAAGGTTGTACAATATGGGAGGGATTTAAATTGAAATTGATTGAAATGATTGAAATCTTCGTGCTCCAGAATCTCCATTGAGCCTGGATGCCAGCTTCACTAGGGCACTATGGGCAGACAATGGCCCCTCTGACAACTCTTCTCATTGTCCCTGTCCCTAACTCTGGCTTGATGTACAAGTCAATGCTCAATCAGAGAAGCAGAACCTTTTAGGAGCTCACTAAGCACTCTCTATATGGCTGTCCTCCTCACCGGAGCTTGAGCTTCTGTCCTGAGCTCAAATGCTACAGGGCAGACAGTTAGGAAGGGAAGACGGATGTACAGTGGGAAAGAGAAAGAACAAACCAGAACCTAAACACATAAGCTGAAGCCCACAAGGACAGGCCAAAACCAGTACAATTGTTATGACCTCAAGTTCTCTGACCTGGTTGATATGCATGTCCCACAAAACCAAGGGCGCTTTGTCAAGGAGCTAACACACACACACACACACACACACACACACACACACACACACCTGGCCCAGGAGTCTGAAAAACTGAAAGATCCCGGAAGCAAAGAGCAGTGGCAGGCCTGGCTGTTGCCTCATACCCGGGAGGTGAGCCAGCAGATGAATGACAATGGGTGTGGGCGATAAAATGGCTGCTTCCCCACAAGAATTTCTCTGGTTGGCCATCCTAACTGGAAACGTAAAGACAAAGGAATTCTGGGAAACATAGTTCAGCCTAGCCAATTAGGCACATTACAAAGCTGCCATATCCAATTAAGGCCTCCCTCTATCAGTGCCTTCAAACCTCTGTCCCTCTCTTACTGGACTAGGAGGTCAGAACCAGGGACCAGGTCTGACCAGGGGCAACATGGAGGACCTCCATACCTCCATGTTGTGCGCAGTACCTAGGATTCAGTATTAGGTATTCACTAAATGATAATCGAATTGCACAGACATGAGTCACAAGGAAACAGACCTTCAAGACAGATCCTAAAAAAATCCTGGCACTTCAACTAGACTAGACTCAATAAACATCTATTGAGCACTGTGTGTTAAGAATTGTGCTATCTTAGACAGTGGCAACACTGTGAGGAAATTATGTGGATCTCTCTTTTCAGATAAAGAAATGAAGTTTCAGAGAAATTAAGCCACTTGTTTGAGGCCACATATTTAGACAAAGGCAGGCTGAGATTTAGATCCAAATCTTCTGAAGTCATGTCCACTTGAAGCTCACAATTAGCTAAGGAACCTATGCCTTCAGCCCTGCTTTTAGGCAATATTAAAAATATCAGCAGCATAAGTCACAGAGAAGAAAATCTAATTTGACTTTGAAAGGCTGGACCCAGCTCTCAGTGGTGCTCTGAAGCAAGTGGAAAGTGCCATGCCAGAGGCAGTTAACCCTGAGTAATAGAAACTTTTAGTGATCTAACAGGTCACATGCTAGAGCAGGCGTGGCTGTTTCCAAGGGAATATGGTGAACTTTCATACAAGTTCCTGCCACCCTTCCACGCTCTTCAGACCTGGTTATGACTCTCCCAGCAGCAATATACTTACTAGATTAATTAATGAGAGCAGTTGACCTGGACGACTTCACCAGACAGAGGTGACAGTTGCCAAAGGAGAAAAGTGGGGAGAAAAGAGCCAAGGAACCGTTCTGTCCCTGAAGGACTTCCAGGCAGGGGACCTGGATCAGGAAAGAGAATGAAGATGGGACATCATGAACTGAACAAGTTGGATGGGCTAGGGGGTCTGGAATATCAGTTCCAAACTCCTACTTCCTATTCCTCTCAGCAGAAGAAGGAGGTTCAGATTGTCAGGAAGTTTGGGTTTGGAAACTTCCTGAGGGTACCTGTGGATGTAATCAATCAAGAAGGAGGGCCTGTCAGAATGACAAAATCATCTACGAGAAAAGATAAATTTCTCCAATAAGACCAATCAAACAATTAAAATAGAACATGCAAATAAATAAATGCCAAATGAAATAGGAAAACTAACAAGGGGCAGGGGAAGAGCTCAAAACGGCCTCTTTTGATCCTGTGTGCAGAGGCGTCTTTGGACTGGCTATGGTCTTTCACAGTCCATGGAGGTTCTCAGGGCACAGGAAAACTCTAGAACCTCCCACACACATTCCACAAGCAGAGCACACTGCCTGTGCTTTCTGTCTTCTGTCTCCCGCTGATCTGCTACTCTGTCAATTCCATACCTTGTAGGATGGTGTCTCATAGAGGGCTTTTCCGAAAGCCTTTTAGAAGGTGCACCTTCCAAGGATTCCTAGAGAAAAGTGCCTCTTGGACTGATGTCCACAGAAACACATTTTGGTGTTCTTACGTCCCCTTTCCCCACTTTGAGGTTGGGCATTGCAGGAGGTGAGCAGGGAAATGAGAAACTTAAACACTTTCTTCTTCTTTATCCCCACAAAGCCCTCAGGATGGAAGGGGAAATCTTTCCTCTTTTTCTACCTATCAGAGCTAGACCTCCCCTAGATAAACTTCTGTCATCTAGTCTGACAGGCCCACCTTTTCACATATTGAAGGAACTGGTAAAGAAAGTTAGCAATCTTTTTCTGTCTTCATAATTTCTGTACTTCTGTTCTATTTTGCTGTTCTGGGTTGAAAGCCAAATATTAACTCTTTGAATACCCACTGCTGTGAGAATACTAACTGCACACTTCATCTCCTTCCTGAAAACTAGGTGAATGCCTTGGGTATACTAGAGGAAAACAATCATATACAAAGAAATATAAAAGAAAGAAAAAAAATCACATCTTAAAGCTAAAGCTATGTAAATTAGAATGTAATTAAGCATTGATTTCAAGGAACTGATAGTTTTACAGTGATTCTTCCCACGTAACACCTTGATACAATTCTCCATTTATTTGGGTTTTTTTCACCACCATTGATAAATTCTCATTTCCTTTAAGCAAATTATTGCTTTCTGCACCCCCTCCATTCTTCTACATTTAATTGCCTTCTTCCTGAAGTTCATTCTTCATTAGATCTTTCATTAGATCCAATGTCTGTGAGCATACATCAAAATCTCTGCTTTTATCCTCGTTAAGATATTTTTACAATGCTTACTTTTGAATAGTAGTGTAGATGTGCATAGAATTCTATGTTGATGGATAACTTTTATCGATATTTTGGAAGCAGTATTGCACTATCTTCTGGTCTCTATTTTTGTAGTTGAAAGGTTTGGCATTCAAGTTATCACTTACTTGTTTTCAAAGTCTTTTCTTTATGATTACTTTTAAGATATTTGTCTTGATTTGGGTGGTCCACAGTTTTACTACTATGGCGAAAGGCTGGTTTAGTTCTACTCATTCTGATCAGAACTTCTTAAATCCAAGGTTTCATTTAATTCTCAGTTATGAAAAATGGTTGTTATTAACTATCTCTTTGGCCTTTGCCACTCCCACATTCTCTTTATTCTCTCCATCTATAACACCTATTAGTTGACTGCTGTGTTTTTAAATTATTTATCTCTCTTAAACATTTGTTTGTCTTTTCCATCTCTTTCTCTTTGGCTATTTTACCCAGATTGGTCATCCAACACACTCATTCTCTTTTCATTAGTGTCTAAACTTCTGTTTTTGCCAACAGAATTTTTGATGTCAAGGATTATATTTTTCATGTTTTTAAGTTATAGTGGATATTTAAAAAAAACCTGCCTAGTAGATCTTCTTAATATTTTGTTATTCTTTTTTTAAGTGTAGTACTTACATCGCTACCCATTTTGAGCATACTTTTTATGGACTTTTTTCAGATTGTTTTGAGTTTATTGGGGTTCTAATCTTCCTGTTTTCTGACTACAACTCACAGTGAACCATCTGTGTGTGTGTGTGTGTGTGTGTGTGTGTGTGTGTGTATTTTGAATTGTGAGCTCAACTTCAGTGGCCTTGGTGATAATACCACGTAGTCTGAGATGTGGGAATGTTTTCTTCAGAGAGGTTTTGAATTTACTTTTGCAAGGCATCACACAGATAACTGGGGAACAGTTTCTCAAAGCCATAGTTATAGGCTTCATGGGTAGCGTAAATTTCAAGAAGCAAAGTTAATATTTAGATTTCTCAGGGGAGCTTATTTTTCTTCTGTAAGGACTCAGTCAAAGACAGCTATCCTTTCCTCTCAATGTGCCCCTTTGCTAGGTTAATTTTTTCTGCTCTGCTTCTTACACGTAGGGAGATATCCTTAAAGGGTCCCTGCTTCCTGCAGGATTCCCACTCTGTATGCCCCAAGTGCCTAGTTATGAATCCTCACCTCCTGACTCTGCTAGCATGTTAAAATCCAGGGTGTATGGAATCCACAACCCTGAATTCATTCACTTACCACAGACAACCATAGCATCAGTTCATCCACTCATCACTCTGATTTTCACTCTCTTTGTCTTGTCTGCCTCCAAGGATTTTCCGTTCTTTCTTCAGAACTTAGCTAAGAATTTACATTTCCCCCTTTACAGTGAATCCAGCATTTCTAAGTGCTTGCAGCAGAAGGGGATTTCAAGTATCTTGGTTTATCATCTTGCCAGAAGGAGAACTCCATATTATTTTCTTAATAAAAGCCTCATACATTTCTTGCTAAATGTATTTCTGTTTATTTGCTTACTTTTGTGGGTATTTTGTTGCTTTCATAAATGGAATATTTTCTGTTTTTACTGTTTATTGCTGATATGTAGGGTAAGTACTGATTTTTATACATTTTTAAAGCATTCATATTACTAGATATAATAATTTCCTTAAATAGATTGAGATGATTACCAGGGAGATAGATATCTTTAATCTAAAAATGAAAAATTTATGTCCTTTTTTCAGTCAACTGTGTATTCATTGTTGTATTGAGTGACTGGAGGTTGAATAAATGCATTTTAAAAATAGTAAACATAAATGGTGGGGACTCTTGTGTTCATTTTGGTATAAATTCTTCTGCTATTTTAAAGTTTTCCATGTTACCCTTTAAGAGAGTGTCTTTGTCATTTTAAGGATAAATTCTCCTTTTCCCATTATAGGGAGTTTTCAAGTCAGGAATGTCTATTGAGCCATCCTTGCATGCTTATAATAGATTTTTCTTAGCCATGATACATGTGCCTTAAAATATGTTACTGGTTTTGATTAGTAGGTATTTTATTTTGAAATTTTTCTTTTATAATATAAGTGATCTTAATCAGATATTTCCTTTCTTCCTCCTCCCTTTCCTTCTTTTCTGGTCTGCTGGCCTATTAGCTTGCTTGCCTTTCTTTCTTTCTTTCTTTCTTTCTTTCTTTCTTTCTTTCTCTTTCTTTCTTTCTTTCTTTCTTTCTTTCTTTCTTTCTTTCTTTCTTTCTCTGTCTGTCTTATACTTAAAGAGTTTCAAACAGTGCCTGACCTGCGTGAGTTCAACTTTTTTGTCTTTCTTTTTATCCATGCTTTGACTTTGAAACTATGATTACTTAATTAAATGAATTTGGAAATTTGTCACTTTTTTGTATCTTCTAGAATAATTTGCTGGAATAATTTGTTTGACAATTGGAAAGACAATCATAACAATCATAATGGCCCAGTGTTTTTATTTAAATTAAAACTTTGGCAATGATTTAAAAATTTTATCCTGGGGCGCCTGGGTGGCTCAGTCGGTTAAGCGTCCAACTTCAGCTCAGGTCATGATCTCACGGTTCGTGGGTTCGAGCCCGCATCGGGCTCTGTGCTGACAGCTCAGAGCCTGGAGCCTGTTTCAGATTCTGTGTCTCCCTCTCTCTCTTCCCCTCCCCCACTTGCACTCTGTCTCTCTCTGTCTCAAAAATAAATAAACATTAAAAAAAATTTAAAAATTCTATCCTCATTTATTTTCTGTTCATGATTTTTACTTCTTTTTGAATAAATTCTGGTTATTTATATTTTTCCCAAAATAGCAAAAGTTTTATTGTGACTATCAAAATGATAGTTTATATCTTAATATATTATTCACTGTTTTTCAGATGTTACATAATCAGGATGAAATTCCCAACCTGACCCAAGTCCACTGTTTTTTTTTTAATTGTTAATATAGTCACCATGCTGTACATTATTATTCATTTTTAATCAATTTTGGTAAATGTTTCATACTTTCTTTGTTTTCATCAGGTTTTTTTCTTTGAATAATTTTAAGTGTGGTTGACAATTATAATTTTGTTGCACTGTAGAGCCTATATAAATAAAAATATACTTATCCTATTTTTTCTTGATTATTTTGATTTTTAAAAATAATGCAGTCCTTAATTTGCTTTTATTTGTATTTGTTTAGCTTTTATACTATTCAAACATTTGCTTTGCCTCTCTCTGATTCACTTTTTTCATATACAAGTGAGGTTGTTTTTCACAATTTGAGATTTTTACTCAATATAATCATGTAACCAATTTGTGTTTCTTATGATAACTGATGTACTTCTACGTTTTTCTAATGTTTCCTGAGGTTTTCTTGTGCTCTGTTCAATTTTATATTTTACTATTTGAGTTGAGTTCTTTGCTGATTTAAAACAGATAAATTGTGGTTATGTCAATACTAGAATAGCCTTTATCAAGGCTAGTGATGTAGGAGTTTCTTTTTATAAGCAAATCTTAAACTTGACCCTGGGCTTAAATTTAACCACTAATATTTTCACAGAACATATTTTCCATTTGTAACTGCTTTGTTTTGTTTGCCTGGCCATGCCACAGGCCTTCAGAGTTGGTTATGTTTACTTTGGGGAACTCCAAGACTTTTCAAGGGCTCTATGGGTCTAGGCAGTGTGAATACAATCATTTTCCAGATCTTCAAATTCCATATACACTTTTTAAAATAATTTATCTGCTTGAGAATTCACCTCTGAATGAGGCTTCAGACAAGTTTTTCCCACCACTCTTTTACATTCATCTTTAGCCATACATCTCACATATCTAGTATTTTCCTATGGTGTATTCCTCCATGATATAAACCTCCTAGGCATGAAACAGGTTATTTTGAAATGTGTGATATTAGGGAAGCTCTTTGAGACAAGAAACCATAAAGTCAGCACTTTCTGTCCATCTTATTAAGATACTTTCCCAATAAAACTACTTTTTGTGTTTATTTCTTTCAAATGTTTTAATATATTCATGTTTTTGGATCAGGTGCACACTCATAATTATTATAATGACAAGTCAATCCAGAATAAATCCTTTAACCCTTAAAGCCACATATTGCTAGGAAATAAAAATAAGTAGATTTATATTTATGTACATTTTTTTGGCTGTGTTGAAGTATAACAGGCAAGTGTTCTATATAGTTCTAATAGCCAGTAAGGAGTCATAATAGTCAATAAAAGACTCTCAAGCCTAAAAATATATTACATTAAGATATAACTCTGGAAGGACATAGAATAAATGTGGAAGGGAAAGCAGAAAGGCAGTAATGCAAAAGTTCTAATTGTTTTCAAAAGCTTGTTTTATTATAGGCCACAGCAGGTAGCAAATCCCTATTATTTTTTATATTCCATCGGTTGTATTTTAAAAGAGTGAAGTGAAGAGTTTATTTTGAAAATATTTGTATGACCCTTCCATCAGTATTTATCCAAGAGAAATGAGAACATATGTCCATACAAAGACCTGTATACAAAGTTCATAGAAATTGTGTTCAAAGTCTTCAAACAAACAAACAAACAGAAACAACCCAAATACACTCAACTGGTAAGCAAATAAACAAATGGCAGCATAGCCATACAATGGCATAGTACTCAGAAATTAAAATGAACAAATTCCTGATACGTGAAACAGCACGGATGGCTCACCAATGCATCGTGCTGAATAGAAGAAATGAGAGGCTAAAGGCCATGTACTAGGTGATTTCGTTTACATGTCACTCTGGAAAATGCAAAACTATAGAGACGGAAATTAGATCAGTAGTTGACAAAGGCTGGGGTGGAAGAAGAAGTTGACTACCAAGTGGAACTTTCGGGGATGACAAAAATATTCTGTCTTGGCTGAAATGGTGACTACCTGACTACATGCATTTCTCAAAACCCATCAGACCGTACATCTAAGAAAGGGAATTTTCCTCAATGTATGTTATACTTTAATAGATCTGACTTTAAGAAAAAAGTCAATGTTCACTTTTTATATCATTTGTAACTATTATCACTTATGATGCAAAATTCCAATACTTTAAAATATGCAAAGACATTGTAGATGGTATTCTTCTTAAACCATCAAAACAAAAACAAAAACAAAACAAAAAAACCCTGAAAACCACTGGGCTTCCTGAAGACTGGATGTCTGAGAATGTATTTCTGTTGTACCTATAGTGAATGATAACTTAGCTGGATACAGAATTTCTGGAATTTCTGGCTCATAACAGGTTCTTCTTTACGACACAGCAGTCACTCCCCCATTGCCATCTGAATTTTAGTTTTGTGGTGGAGAAGAATGTGGTCAGACTAATCTATTTTAGGAAATTTGATTTTGTTTGTTTTCTACATGGATGCATGTAGGGCATTTTCTTTGCCTTCACAATTCAAGGTTACAATAGGATAAATCCATCAATTGCTTTTAAAATGAATTTTGCGTCTAGTTATTTTCAGTTTGAAAGTTGAGGGGTTTTTTTTGTTTGTTTGTTTTTTTAGATTTGTGTCTCGTGTCACCATTTTTTTCTGGTTCCTATTTTGGAAATGCCAAAATATCTGTATTTTAGACTTCTGTTCTCTGCCTTTCACATCTACCAACTAACGGCTTGGTCATTTCATCTCTTTATCCTATTGCTTCACATTTTAGGGCACAGTCTCACATGTGTCCTCTCCATCACTGACCAAAGTTTTCTGCAATGCTTATTTTTTTCCTTAGGATTTCTCATACAATTTAACTTTTGCCATGACAATGATTGCCTTCTTTCTCTGTCGTCTCCAGCTCCCTTTTGCAGGTTTGCTTTTCTGTCAGCTTCATTCATTTCTCAGTCTTGGGTCTTCCCACGTTGAATTTATCAAAATCCGAAGCAAAAAAAGTAAATTGTTCACTTTCTGTTTCTGCACCCATCCAGAGCTACGTTTTTCTTTTTGATGTCATAGATCGCTTTGAATAGATGTTTTTCTGTTATTGTTGTTTTTCATATTCTTATTCTTGAATGATGAAAGCTCTTTCAAGACCAGATGTTTATCAAAAGAGAGGGTGGTTGAAGACATTCCCTTTGGATTGTCTCACTGTCCACCTGATGTGCTTAGAATTTTCCTTTCAGAGTGTAAGATGTGGGTCTGGCAGATGTAATTTTGTATGATTTGTTCAGAGATGAAGCAGCCTGGGAGCCTTGGAAGGAGGGCCCGACCTGAGAGCACTCCCAATGGGAGGAAGTACCTTTGCACATTCTGGTGTTTGCTGGAAGGTGCTGCAAGGCCGCTAGTCCATATCAGGTTTGTTTGGATTCATGTATGTTTCAGCCACCCCTGCCCCATGACCTTTGGCTTGGAACCAAAGAAGTTCTGGCCCCCACCAGCTTTCTGTGCGGGAGCTTTATGCAGCTTATTCATACATCAGTGACATATTGCATCAAATTTGGTCGCAGCTCCACGCTCCTGACTAGCAAACATCTTCCTCGCAGTCAACCGCTGCCATTCTAAATTAGGAGATGGGACAGCAGAAGTCTCTCCAGTGTTTTCTTGCCAGGCTACTGGGTCACCTCCTCAGAAGGATATGTGGGGATCTGGCTCTAGCCTTCCTTCAATCTGGCCCCAGGTACATTCCATGCAGCAGAAATTTCTTAAAACTTCTGAAGACGACACTCCCTCTGGTCTCTAAGCATACATCTTTATTTCATTATTATTTTTAACCATTGAAAATAGTGCTTAAACATTTAATTCAGGACTTGAAAATTGGACATTCGGTGTCTAATTTCAAAACGCCCTCTAACTCAGAAATCTGCTTCTGCTTTTAAGCATGCACAATTGAAAGTTTAGGTGAAAAATCAGAAGAGAAAATGGTGACCGGAGGAGAGCCTAGGGGCACTGCTTTGATAACTGTGACAAAAATGTGATTTGCCATGGTGAAAAGAGATGCTCAGACCCCCAACCAGCGCCCATCCCAGCCATGCCCCATGTGTAAAGAAAGTGCTTTTATCCGACCTCCATTTAACTGACTCACTGGATTAAGACACTCTCCAGTCCCTCTGAAAAACACTGATTCCTCCACACCCTGAATTCCTGTGCCAATAGTCTGCTTGCACACCATGGCTCTCGTTGCTTGGCTATGCATGTGGGCAAATTCCCTTGTGCCAATTCTACGTGTTTTTAATCGCATACTTAATAAAGTATCACACAATCGATTAAATACAAACATAAGAAAAGGATTTTGTTTCTACAAAAACAAACACTTTGGAAAAGTTGGAAAAGAGAGTCGCTAAACATATATATTGCTGTGAATTAAAAGCAAGACAACTCTAACAGATCTGGAAAGTTAGACAGGAAAAATCTAGAAAGATTCCCTTTTCAGTTTGCTTTGAATGTAGCATGAAGTTGTAGATCCACTGCAATAGAATGAACACTGAAAATCAGGACTGGTTACGGGAATAATTTGTGCAAGAAAGAGGATTCAGAAATCCAGTTAAATAAGCGTGTACAAAAGAAAGATTTTTCATTGAAATTATGAAATTGTCGTAGTCTGTTCAGGGTGTTATAGCAAAATACCACTATACCACGGGTGGCTTATACACAATGGAAATTTATTCCTCATAGTTCTGGAAGCTGGGAACTTCAAGATAAAGGGGCCAGCATGTTCAATGTGGTGGCTGGTGAGGGCTTATTTCCTGGATCATGGTGGAAGGGATTAGGGATCTCCCTGGAGCCTCTTTTATAAGGCACTGATCTAATTCATGGGGCTCCACCCTCATGACGTAAGCACCTTCCAAAGGCCCCACCTCCCAATACCATCACCTTTGAGGACTGATTTCCCCATACGAATTCTGCGCAGGGGGTTAGAGGGGTAGGGGGTTGGGGGGATGGGGTGGGCAGGAGACAGAAACATTTATCCTCTGGAAACAATGCATATTTATTTTGCCAGTTATCATTATTGCAGTATAAGGGAGTCCAAAGGTAATTGTCTCTGCACCAACCTCTTTCCTTTACTCCTGGTTCATATTCTCTCTCTCTCTCTCTCCCTCATCTTTGTCTTCCACACTCCCTTTCTGTCACTGATTCCGTTACATTTACTCTGTATTTCTCTGTATGTGACTTGTGTGTTTTCCTTTCTTCCACTTCCTCACTCAGAGACCGGATATTTGTCCCTTGTTTCAGATACCATATAATGACTAATGATGCACGAGCAGCAGATCATTAACAATGTAGCCTTTGAGGAACCACAAACTCTGTCAAAGCCCATAGGCATTTTCTGGTGAACCACTGTTAAGCCAGGCTCCACCCGCTCTGTATCCAATATCCCAGCTCTCTTCTTCAGAATTAGACTTGCACCTTGGGGTCAATACCTGGAATTCAGGCCTGGAAGTTTTGAAGAACAGATATAGAGGGGACACATACTAGAAACACTGTTATCAGAATCTGCATTAGTTGTTCAAAAAGTCTAGGAAAGGGGCGCCTGGGTGGCTCAGTCGGTTGGGCGGCCGACTTCGGCTCAGGTCATGATCTCGCTGTTTGTGAGTTCGAGCCCCGCGTCAGGCTCTGTGCTGACTGCGCAGAGCCTGGAGCCTGTTTCAGATTCTGTGACTCCCTCTCTCTCTGACCCTCCCCAGTTCATGCTCTCTCTCTGTCTCAAAAATAAATAAACGTTAAAAAAAAAAAATTAAAAAAAAAAAAAAGTCTAGGAAAAAGTGTGGCATCATAACAAAATACAGATGTACTTCAAACAGTCTTTTTTTAAATGTTTTATTTATTTTTGTGAGAGAGAGAGAGAGAGAGAGAGAGAGGAGAGAGAGGGAACAGGGCTGGGGCAGAGATTGAGGGAGACAGATTCTGAAGCAGGCTTCAGACTCAGCTGTCAGCACAGAGCCTGATGCGGGGCTCGAATTCATGAACCATGAGATCATGACCTGAGCTGAAGTTGGACGCTTAACCAACTGAAACACCAGGTGCCCCATCAAACAGTCAATTTTGATGTGTGATTAAACTTAGCGAATGAGGTCCTTGAGGAGACACTCAAGGGGGCCCTTCCCCCTAGTGGCCTTAGTTGGACATGGAATCCTCTGCATGACAGACTAGGCTTTGGTCTATACCTGTAGTTCCGTGTGGTTTTGTACTAAGTCAGAATCCAAACACAGTTTCTACATCCAGGTGACCGGGGCTGTAGAAAGAGTGAGTGTAGAATACGGAATAAAACAGAATTTCAGCTATGAGACCTCGGGACGTGTTTTACTTCTCTCACTTTCCACTTCACATCTATGAAACGGACATAATTGACCTCACTGGGTGGTTGTGGGGATCCAGTGAGGTTACGATGTACAAGATGCTCAATCAATTGCTTTGGACACCCAAGTGATAAATTCTGCACTAAATACCTCTGCCATAAATCCCCAGAGAATTTTCCTTTCTTCAAGATTATGACCAGTGTAGATTCTAAACAAATGATCACAGAACTCCAAACGCTGAGGTTCACTGCATACAGAGATCACAACATTCGGTAATGTGTATAGGAAGGCCTAGCAACTGAGTTCAGGTTATGGTTTGATCCTGTGTGATGTGGTGGTATCTGGGCTGATGATGTGAAAGTAAGAGTTTGCCCTTCAGATGCTTTCAGAAATACGGATAATACAACGGACACATTTTTTATGCAATGGGAAGGATTTGTGATGGAAACTTCCCCCTTCTTCTCTGCACAACTCTACACAAACATAATGTCCCAGAGGAAGAAGACGGATCATTCTTCTGTCATGGGCACGTGAGTGTGCTGCCTTGATGGAAAATTCTAGACTCTTTTTCTCTTTCTTCCTTCTTTCAACACACACACACACACACACACACACGGTATTTTGTCAGTCCAGTCGTAGAAACAAAAATGCCTCTTAAAAATAGTCCTGTGGGGTGCCTGAGTGGTTCAGTAGGTTAAGTATCTGACTCTTGATTTTGGCTTAGGTCAAGATCTCACGGTCGTGAGATGGAGCCCCCTGTCGAGCCATATCTAGCCCCACCCTGGGCATGGAGCCTGCTTAAGATTTTCTCTCTCCCAATTCCTCTGTCCTTCCCCCGTTTGTGTGCATGCATGCATGTGACTTTCTCTTTCTCTCCCCTCCCACCCCCCAAAATAAAATAAATACATTTTTAAAATAAATTTCTGTGATAGTAGAGCATAGTTATGGGTGTGGACACTAGACTCAGACACACCTGGGTTTGAATCCAGATGGTGGCACTTAACCAGCTGTATGAGGTCAGCAAAATGAGTCAACCTCTCTGAGCTTCAGCCGAGCATCAGATGAGGCTAATAACAGTGCTCTGTAAGGCTACTGTTTAAAGGAAGTGATATCATAGCACTTGGATTCCAGTATGCGATACACATAGTAATACTCGATAAGTAGTAGTAGAAGCAATTCTTACTGGTGGTGTTGCTGCGGTCACTTCCTGACTCGGGAGGCAGGCGGCACTTGCCGAGGTAGTGACAGGGGAGGACGAAGCAAGGGAGCTCTAAATACGCGGTCATCCCAGAATGAGGGCTCGCTTGGACTTTCTCCCTTTCCTACTCCTCCTCTTTCAAAGGAGAACAGTGAATGTTTTTCACGATCTCCACCGGATGGGCATGAGATCTGCATCCAGTCCCCGCACCCACCACCCAGCCCCGGGGTACCCCGGGGTACCTCGGACGTTTTGCGAGCCTCGCACCAGCATTTAGGACTTTGAAATGAAAATGTTGGATGACTTTATTCTGCGCCCTGGCAATCTCAGCCCTTCCGACAGTTTCAACAGCTTCTAGTCATAACCCTGTGATTTGAGAACAATGAATCTTAATATAATTGAGTTAACTGTATCATTTTTAATGTAAGACAATCTTGATTACAGCCAAAGGGCACCATTAATACGCTGAAGGAATGGCCGAGATTTTAGCATGTGAATGTTGTACAGAAAATAGAACTAATTAGCACTAATTTAATTCGAAGATTAAAGAAAATTCTGCCTTTAATTTTTAATTTAAGACAAACCATTTTACTCCGAACAAAGAAAGAATAATAAGTACATTTTTTTTTTCCATCTGACAGGCAATTTTTACTTTTGCATTATTACACTAATATGGGACTGTGGGAATCCTGACCCCATTAGAGATCAAATAATCAGCATTTAATTATTGACAGCAAATTAATATTTAATAAAGACACAAGGGTTCCGGTGTATGAAAGAAAGGCACCAAGGTTCTGCTGACCCAGAAACGTCCAGAAGGTCCCTTAGCCAGAACGTGATCTCCTTGCCGAGGGTACAAGTCTGGGTCCCCAAAGGGTCATGGCGGTTTATTTCCATCCGAGCTACCAAGACGGAGAGCAGGAAGCCCAGAGTCTGAGCAATTGCCCCTTCCAGTTCCTACTCCACCCCCCACCAGCTCTTCCTTAATCAAGCACTTAAGCTAAATAATACATCGAATGTCATAACCAAAAGGAGGACAGTCATAAAAAAAAAATAATAAAAGAAGTGGCCAATCCCCCTTTTGATTCCGCAAAATAATACTGACTTGTCTTTGCTGTGGGACTGCTTGTCAGGGATAATTTCTAACCAAAGAAGACATAATGGATTTACAATGAAACGCTGAGGCTTCCCCCCGGCCTCACGAAGATTCTGAAAATAAGCACTATTACATTAGCAGGCCGAGCAAAGCCAAGAAAAAGCTGTTAGCTGATTTCCCGAGAAAGCCAGAGCTGTGTGCAGAGAATGGCCTGTGGGTGACCCAGCGTGGGCTCTGCACTCCCTTCGGAGCTCAGCCGCAAAACTCAGACCAGGCCTTCTCCGGACCTGTTGAACTGATGGCAGCTGCCCTGGAGTGAGATGTGCTTGAACCAGGACAGGGGGCTGAGGGTTCGCCGTGGGCTGCCTGGCGCCAGACTTCAGAGCCCCAAACTCCTTTTCAGGGAGCCACCTTCAGAGCTCCCCATCTAAGCACACCAGACAGATCCAGCTTGACTACTCGGACAGGCCAGGCTACCCGTACTGACCCGGGCAAGCTTTCACTGCGCCATTCCGTCTGGGCCTCTGGCTCTACTCCTCAGGACACCTCTCCTGAGCGGTGGACACCAGCGCCCACAGGTACCTCCATTCGGGTGAGCCCTGGGCCCCTCACATTGACCATGGTCCATACTGAGCTCCAAAATACTGACGTGTTCCTCCTGTGGACAGAAAATAGAAGCATTATACTCTCTTGTCCCCCACCCTTGCAACACTTTACCTTCCTCTGTGAGAATCACTCAGAGAGGACAATCCAAAGTCTTCATAGTGCCTCCCTGCCATTTGTGGAGTGTAGGGTATGGGATGTTGCCCGGAAATGCAGTTTCTTCCAAGATGTTATTGGGCGCTCATTTCAAGCCTTCTGCACGGAGTTTGGGTGGCCTTAAACAGGTAGCGTCTCTGTAAAGGGAGTCAGTGTAGTGTTGTCCAGGGTGCAGAGCAGCTGAGTACGCATCTCCCCACACCGCGTACCAGCCGGGTGGCTTGGCCAAGTCATTCAACCTCTCTACCCCTCACTTGTTTCACCTACAAAATGGGGATATGCATAGGTAGACTAAATGAGTGGATCCACGGAAAGTGAAGACACAGAGCAAGCAGCAAAGTTTACATTTGTGGGATGCAGAGGAACCTCAGAATACAATCTGTGAACCAAAGCCAAAAGAAAAGAAGGTCTGACGCTGCTTGGCATACATATATACATTCTACTCCTTTGGGGCCAGTGTCTCTGTAGACTATATTTCATGTAGGGAATTGTTTTCCCTCATTAGTGGGGATCCAGACACTTCCGCCTTCGGACTCGCATCGCCTCGCACGGCCGTGATTGGGTGGTGGGATGGGTCAGGGAGGAAGCAAACCTGTACATGGAGCTCTCTGACCGCCATTTGCCTCTATAGAGTTTCCAACACACCCAGGGAATGAATCTGCCATGATAGTAAGGGCCAGAGGACCTTCAGCAAGTTAAGGGGCTTACTAAGCCTCAGTTGCTTAATCTCTAAAAGTGGGATAACAGTACGTACTTAGGGCTTTTAGGAGGTGCTGAACTGGACCTGGTAGACAGAGGGGACAGCACACCCCCTTGAGGAGGTACTGAATCTCAGGAGCCTAAAAATTGATAAGCTCACGCTTGCCAAACTTTAGATACTTCTCATCTTATTCCTACCAAGTCCTCATTGATAAGCTATCCAAAGAAAGTGAACCATAGGCAAATACTCCAATGACATACTTTCTGCCAGGCCTGCGCCCTTTCTGTAGAAACTGAGGAAGGAATCACCCACCTGGAATCACGCAGCAGGTGAGGTAAAGGAGTCTGTGTATTGTCGGTGCTTGAATTAGGAGAACAAAAGCTGGATGCCTGACAGTAATTTGTTTGCATCTCATGGTGTTGACTTTATAATGTTTTTTTTTTATAAATTTTTTTTAACATTTATTTATTTTTGAGACAGAGAGAGACAGAACATGAACGAGGGAGGGTCAGAGAGAGGGAGACACAGAATCTGAAACAGGCTCCAGGCTCTGAGCTGTCAGCACAGAGCCTGACGCGGGGCTCGAACCCATGGACCGTGAGATCATGACCTGAGCCGAAGTCAGCCACTTAACCGACTGAGCCACCCAGGCGCCCTGACTTTATAATGTTTGAATAAAGCAAGCATGGGATTTAGAATGAGAAAGCAATTGAAACTGAAATCCCGAGGTACTTTGATGGATCCAGAAGCTGAGAGTGGCCTGCAGGAGAGGGACTGTCTATGACAGGCAGCTGCAGATAAGATCCCACAACTTAGGAGAGTCTCCTGGATCAAGACTCAATTCAACAATGCGGGACAAATTCTTAGCCCATCGATGCTTGATAGCTACTGACACCATTGGTGTTGACCAAGATCTTCCTACCATTTCTGCATTGGATTGACACAGAGCTGGAAGAATCCATAGCTGGGACCTAAGGCAACTTCATCATACTGAGGAGATGGAGGTCCAGAGCCTATCTGCTGGCTTGAGGTTGCATAGTGAGAGTGAGACAAAGACAAGGCACAAATCTACATTGCTTCAGCCAGTCTGGAATGTTCACTGGGACAGCCAGTCTGGAACGTTCACTTCTCCAGACTAGGAGCTGTGGAAGTCAACTGATGAGGGAAACTGAGGCAGCACCAACTTGGATGCTGGATTGTGATCTGCTTCAACTGGGGCTGGAGTCCATACTCTCTAAGGACACCCCCAAGTCTGAAGCTCTGTCTCTGTAGAGCTCCCATGGACCCAATAGCAAAGACCAAGGACAAAATGGAGAATGCATCTGGAGGAGAATTCCCAAATGGTCATTTCTAAGGGACAGACTCTGCTGGTGAACCAGTCCATGGAACCCCCAACCGTGTAAGCCTTTTCCCACAAAACCCAGCTCCATACCCGAGAGAGGCCTCACACTGTCCCAAGACCGGCTGTCCAGTTTCATTCTTGCATAAATTTATGGTTGTATCTGCGAAAGCCCAGGCCTGATGGGGGCATGTATTGAACTCTACAGATAAATTACCAGCTTTGGCCCAAATGCTGCTAAGGGATCTGCAGGGCTCTCTAAAGAAGGACTAATATAACTCAGGCTTCATTTGTTTCTTGCTCTAACCCAGGGGCTAGCGGCCTGTGGCTTACTCCTTTCCCACTGTCAACACCCTATTGTCCTGGGGCTACGTACCCTCAGATCTATTCCTTGCCTTTTGTGTGGGGGGAGTGGGGGGTGGGGGGGGTGCTCTGGTCTTGCATCACGTGGGTCCCGACCCTGCAAGCTATCTCTCCAGGCTCCCTTATCATCTAGTTTCCAGATGAATTCAGCCAGTGGGAGGCACCACAGGGAGACTAGAGGGCAGAAGGAAGGAGGGGTCCAGTGTTTCTCTGCCTCAGGTGGCTTTTCTTGCAGTAGCTGCATTTCCTCTTTGGCTCCAGATCATCCTGCATAGGCCTGTCTTGGTTCCACATTTCACTAGGTGACCCAAAATGCTGCCTCTTCCCTCTGTCCCTCCAGGCCTAGAACAGTAGTGCCTTCCTAATTTCCTAATCTCTGGACACTACACTGTCTTCTGTTTGGTTTCTCAGCTCCCCCAAAACTTCCTGCATTAAAACCCATCTACCATGGGGTACCTGGGTGGCTTCGGTAGGTTAAGCATCTGACGTCAGCTCAGGTCATGATCTCGCAGTCTATAAGTTCAAGACCCGTGTTGGGCTCTGTACTGACAGCTCAGAGCCTGGAGCCTGCTTCAGATTCTGTGTCTCCCTCTCTCTCTCTGCCCCTCCCCTGCTCACACTCCGTCTCTTCCTGTCTTTCAAAAATGAATAAATGTTAAAACTTAAAAAAAAAAAACAACTACCTTAGACACTTGAAATTCTTTCTTTCTTTTTTTCTGATTAGGCCATGATTGATACACATGTTGCCTGGGATATGGATTATCCACAATATAATATTTGTATTTATCTTCATTTAAGTATATACAGGCACCTATGACATTCATCAAAGATTATAACTGCCCAGCCCACCTCCCTAAGGAAAGGGAGACACGGAATGGACATTTAATATCTGTTTTATGCCAGACACCATAGGAATTTCTGCATTCATCATATTATTGTGTTTAGTTCTTATAACGATATCAACATTCTCTCTCTCCCTCTCTCTGTCCCTCCCCTGCTCATGCTCTCAACAAATAAATAAATAAATAAACTTAAAAAAAAGAGTTTGGGGTGCCTGGGTGGGCTCAGTCAGTTAAGTGTCCGACTTCAGCTCAGGTCATGATCTCGCGGTCCGTGAGTTCAAGCCCCGCGTCGGGCTCTGTGCTGACAGCTCAGAGCCTAGAGCCTGCTTTGGATTCTGTGTCTCCCTCTCTCTCTGCCCCTCCCCTGCTCATGCTCTGTCTCTCTCTGTCTCAAAAATAAAAAATAAAAAAAGAGTTAGGCTATAGTATCCAAATACAGTAAAACCTTGGACTGCAAGTAACTTGTTCTGCGAGTGTTCCGCAAAACAAGCAAACATTTCCAATAAATTTCAACTTGATAAACTAGCAATGTCTTGCCATATGAGTGGTACATAAGGCCAAACATCACATGATCACAACTGAGCCAATGGTTCTTGAAATTCACTTTGATATACAAGTGCTTTGGATTATAACCACGTTTCCGGAACAAATTATGCTCGCAAACCCAAATTTTACTATATTTAAGAATGAGAAAAGGGGCGCCTGGTGGCTCAGTTGGTTAAGCGACCAACTGCGGCTCAGGTCATGATCTCGCAGTTTGTGACTTCGAGCCCCACGTCAGGCTCTGACAACTCAGAGCCTGGAGCCTGCTTCGGATTCTGTGTCTCCCCCTCTCTCTACCCCTCCCCGGCTCACGCTCTGTGTCTCTCCATATCTCAATAATAAATAAATGTTAAAAATTAAAGAAAAAAGAATGGGAAAACTAAGGCCAAGAAAGATCAAGGAGGCTGGCAAACGCTGTGCTGCCTGAGAACAATGATTTAGACCTTGAACTCCCAAGCAAGCCGGTATCGTTTCTCCTTCCTACCCCAGAATTCTGAAGGTGTTCTCGCTTTTCTTTGTTTCTATTGTTGTTGTTGTAACTGGAAGTCCAAACTGCTATGCAAGGACAATCTTACTCTGACCCCATTTTATAAAATGAATAAAAGCTCAGCTGTTCGGATAGCTCTGGTCGGATCAAGGATGGACCCTTTAAACTTTACCATCTCATCTCCCCACCAGCACCACCACAATGGTTTCTATAACCACTTTGGAGCCACTTGCTTCTGTCCACTAAACTGACACCTATCCGGCTTCCTCATAGCGAATCTCTCAGCCCATGCTCTACTCAGCTGCCCAGTTAACGTCCCTGAGTGTCACCTCTAATCGCATTGCTCCCTGCTCAAAGAAGGCTTCCCTTTGCCTCCAGATTGAAAACAAATTCCTCTTACTGGCATCGATGACCCAGAACAGGCTAGTCTTATCATGGTGTACACGTTTGTGCTCCGCTGGAAGAAGAACTACGGCATTCCATACATTCCCATATTTTCTGACCTAATATTCTTCCATATGATGGGTCCTCCTCCTGGAACACTTTTCTGCACACTCCCATGGGCACCTGTCAGGCCACCATACATCCTTCAAGAGTCGTTGTGATTCACTTTCTCCATGAAGCAAGCACCCCAGCTGGGTGTTCTCCTATGTTTCAGGTCTTAGCTTACTTTTCATGATATTCTGACTCCTATTACAGTTATTCGTGGCATTTCATATTCTTGCTTGAGAGCTGAGAATCAGGCCTGTGTTTCCCACTGCACCTGGCATGCCTTGCATATTTAAGGAATTCAGTAAGGATTTGTTGAATTGAACAGAGTTGACAGTATTTAGTTTAATTTAGTGGCAGGTCAAGAAAGCGCTCTCTCTTAAATTGTAAACTAGGCAAAGTTTGACATCCCTCCATCCCATCCATGTGTTCTTTCCCTCCCCGATGCTTCTCTCTCTTAGAGACACTTTGTCCCCTTAGTTGGCCATTAACAGATTCCTGAAAATAAAACAGAAGTTTAGGGATAACTAAAAGCTTGAAACTGGGAAGAGCCTTCCTCCAGCCTCCCAAGGAAGGTGCCATCAGAGGCTCCCAGCCCCTAACAAAGAGAAGCTGATTCCTCACCCTTACATGTAGAGAGCTGAGCTAATGACACCTGTCATGTCTCCTCCCAATGGTGGGCACCCTCACTCTGTAAGTGAGGATAGCGGTCCTGGGTGCTGGCCTCGGGCACCCCAAGTCAGGGGTCAGTCATGCTCCTTCCACCCTCAAGTTTGCTGACCCACTCATAAAGTATGACTCTTTCTGCTGTCGTTTTATAATCTTCATATCCTTGAAGAAAATGCCCTCTTCGTATTACCTTCACTCTCTCTTAGCCCCATTCCCAGAGGGACTAGTTTGCTTAGTCAGGGACTTTTTGTATTTGCTTTAGGAAGAGGACACTTAAAGAAAGCACAACTAGGCTTCATGAAGGCCAGAAATTCATTTGGCAGATTTTTTTGTCTCAATTTCTTTTTCTCTCCACATGGCTTCTCATCCTGGCTTGAGGCTGTTTCTCATATAACATAGCTTCCTCTCATATGCCAATTCCCACCCTCCCATCCCAGTGATAGAGAATGATGCCTTGGTGCCTTGCCACCTAACCTGACCCTACATGACCTTTTAGCTTCAGACCCCACCTCTGATTTGTGTCTTTCTCATAGTACAAAGTCTCAAAATAGAGAATCCCATTGGCTTGACCCAGCTCCTGAATCGATTACCGCTGGGCCAGTCATCTGTCCTCAAGGTCCTGTGGTCCAAGCGGGGATGTCTAGACTCATCCCTTTGGTGGGAGCTCTGTCTGAACTATAGTTTTAGAGATGAGGGTATGGGTACACAGTCTGAGATACTTGTAGGGATCTCTGATGAGACTACTAGGCTTATGAAAAACAGACTTGAAGGTGAAAGAAGAAAGGGAAAAAGGGAAGAAGGGAGAAAGGAGGAAGAGGATGAAGAAGTGAGGGGAGGAGGGATGGAAAGAGGAAGGGGAGGAAGGAGGAAGAGGACAAAAGGGGAAGGGAGGAGGGAGGGGAGGAAGGGGTTTGGGAGAAGGGGGAGAGGAGAAGAGGGAAGGGAGAAGGGGAAGGGGAGGAAGGGGGAAGGGAAGGAAAAGGGAGAGGGGAGGAAGTGGAGAGAGGAGAAAGGGGAGAGTGGAGGAAGGAAGGAGGAAAGGAAGGGGGAGGGGAGGAAGGAAGAAAATAAGACTAAAATGTGTTGAACCTCCATTATGTACTAAGCACAAGTCAGGCTCCTATTTTAGCCTCATGGTAACTCGTCCAGGTAACTATCGTCAGTTCCTCTTTCCATATTAAAGGACTTGGACTCAGGAAAGTGACCTGAGTCGTCCTACAGTTAGTGGAAGAAAGACAGCTTGACCTGGGGGAACATCTGACTTTAGGAGCTCAGGCTCCGTCATAGTTTCATCAGAGGTTGAGGTTCTGTGTGATAAATTTAAAGAAATAACATCAAAAACAGCTTTCCTTAAAACAATCAAAACAAAAGAGTGCTTACTGAAGAATGTTAATTTATATCTCACATGGCACTGGTTACTTCTTTCTGCCTGATGGTTTCATTATTAGTTGCTCAGTGAGTTTCATTAGAGACCTATTGTACCGCTGTTGGCAAAACAACACTGGCATCTCATGTTCAATAATTAAAAGCAGGAAAAACAAACATTCTCTTTGGAGCCCTGGATTTATAAATAGCAGTGGTATGTGATTCCTTTAATCAATAACTAGGCTATCTAGCCTGGTTTGGACGATGCAGACGTTGGGTCTTCTTGTGTCTTAATTCTCCTTGCCTGCTCTAAACATGCAAAATCCAACTGGGCAGAGACTGGGCTTATTGGGTAGCCATGTTATCTTGAACTCTGCCTTTTGGCCACATGGCTGTTAAAAGATAATTTTCTAAAAAGGCAAAGTCATGACTTTCATATATACGTGAATATAAAATGTGTGATGAACATGTGTGAAAGAAAGAATTGGAAAAGATGCCACAATCTTTTCAAAGGAGAAATCAAAGAACCATAAATTGACAGAGTGAAGGAATGTTGAAATAAATTTACAAATTGCTGTTAAATTGGTTTGTTTTGTTTTGTTTTCTTTTTGAGGGTGTGAAGGGGGAGAGTTAATTAAACCTCCGCTGGACAGAATTCATTTGCATATCTATTGACAAGAATGATTTCGCATTGCTACCACTGATCCGCAAGTTACATTGTAAAATAGCTCAAGGACAGTGGGAGGCTAAAATCAGATAAACCCACAGCAAGTATCCTCGAAACAATGCATAACTTTCTGTTGGTTACATCCAGTATCTTTCTTGCTTGTTTCAAATTTCCTCACGATACAATGGAAAACAGGTGTTTTAGGGTCAAATCTGGGTTGAAATTAACTCTACTGCTCAATTTCTACAGGTGACCTTTGACTGATTAAAGCTCCCTGAACCTCAGCTTCCTCATCATAAAACAGAGGTAAAATGACCACATTATAGGCTTCATATGAGGATCAAGTTAATAACCCAACAGCTTAACGTAGTATCAGACACAAAGTAGTGTCCAGAGAGTGTTCCTTCCCATAGCCTTTGTCCTTGCCCCAGCAGCCCAGAGACCCCAGAAATCAATCTCCACTTGATGGCTGAGTTAATAAAGTGGACACTAGACACCCCAGGGTCCCCATCTCTCTCTGACCCTTGGCAAAATGACACAGAACCATCATAACACAATAAGCGTGCTCCTCAGCCCAGAGCTGAGCTGAAATTTCAAAGGGAAGACACAATCAGATGCTACCAGCGGCTTCCATCCTTGGACAGCAAGAAAAGAAAGAGGCGTAAGGGGGACCCACATTCCTCCTCGAGGCCCTCCAAGTCCCCAGAGCCAAAACACAAGGGGTTCAGACTTGGGGAGGAGAAATACACAAGAGGATGGAAGTCCATTCGATGTGTTAACCTGTCAATTCTGGCAGTGCTTATTGTAAATAGTCATGCGTGCCATTTCATTCAACAAATGCATTGATCATACACTAGAGGACCAAAGCATCGGGACGCTGTGGGAGGTGGTAAGCAGGCAGACAAGGGATGGAACTCTAAATCTGTCCTGGATCAGCTCTGTGATCTTGGGTGAGTTCAGTCACCTCCTGAGCCTCAACATCCCTCCTGGGAAAAGAGATTAATAGCAGCTTACTTAAAGTGTTTGCAGGATTCATGAGATAATATTTTCGATGGGCTTGGCAAGTAGAAGAGCAATGAATGATAGCTAAAATAAATGAAGGTGGAGAGGGAAAATGTGTTCCACACTGGTCTGTGTTTACCCACATTTAGGAGTATTTACCAACAAAGCCGGAGACAGGACTTTAAAATCTGAGGTAAGGAGAAATCTCCACCGTTATAGTTTCTCACCTGTACACAGCCGGTGAGTTGCTTCTGTGACTACGATAGGATTTCTCAGCCATTCAGAGGTGCCATGACCACAGATGTACCGCTGCATCCGCTCTAGTCCAGCCTCGGTGTTCCAAAGGTGCACACGGGAGTTGTGGGTTGCACCTTTCTTCTCCCACAATCACCTTAACAGGTGGCTAGAAGGTCTTGGTCCCAACCAGAAAACAGGCATTGTAAGAAGCAGTTCTAGTGCCTTGTGTCCCTCTGTGGCTCTGAAGCCACCGGTACCCTCTGCAAATCTCAGTTTTGTTCTCATTTTCCTAGACCACGGACATTGAAAGCCATCTGACAACCTATCGGCTGGTTTGGGTTTCTTGAGCTCTGCTCTCAGCAGGGAGGAAGTTGTGAGGGAGGGGGCAGAACCTCCTCCCGGACCCACCTGTCACTTGCCTATGAATTCCTTGTCCCTGCTCCTGGTATTTCATTTGTATCCTTCAGCCTTCCACCTAAGGGCTGTACCCCCTGCCCTGCTACCTCCAATTACTGATGAGCGAGTCTGTGTAACAAACCCTCCCAGAGGTCAGTGACACTGACCTTCTAGGTAACTTTGCCTGTCTGTCCCCTGTACCACCCGGAGTCTGTCTTCTCTTAGAGCAGACACCAAGAATAGATTCCGTGTGTGTGTCTAGGGCAGTACGTAAGCCACTCCCTTAGATGCCCACTCTTTGACAAGCTGCCAGTGTCCCATAGCTTCACTAGGTTCAAGAAACTTGAATGCCAAGGTGAAGTGTTTATCCCTAATTCTGTGATTCTCAGGGAGATGGTAAAGGTTGACTACCTCGGGACTGGCACTATCCGAATAGGACGTTGGGTGTGTCCGTGAAGGGGAACTTCGCTGGTTCCAAGCCAAAGGAAAACAGAAATGTAAGTATTCAAAAAGGGAATGAGAAGGCTCTGCATGGACTTATTTGTTTATTCTGGAAAGAAACAACTGAAACTGAAACAAAGGGTGTTCTTCACAATGAGAAAAGGGAAATACTTTCAGAGATAGGTGGGTAAGTATGACTTTTTTTTTCCTTGTACATGTGAGAAAACTTGCCCAGAAATCCAATGATGGAACAATAGATCCTTTTCCTGAGCCAAAGAGCCAGGGAGAACAATAGCCAATAGATTCCAGAATGGAAACGTTCCATGGCTGAGCCCTGGAAACACTGGTTCAAAGGCCAGACAATTCGCTCTATCCCTCTCTGAGCCCTAGGGCTGTTCTTGGTCTCCCTTTGCTGTCCGGCCCCGTGGGTATCTGTGGCTCAGTGATAAGTTAAGCAAAGCTAATGTCATATCAGGCATGATGGAGAGTGTATATCCCTTCTTGAGACTCTTTATCACTCATAGTGAGTGTTTTATAGCCCTGCATAGAGGTTGCCATAAAACACTATTTTAAGGAGCTTGAAACCATATTTCATCCATTAACGTCCTCTTGCCCCACGAGGCAAAACAAACTAGCAGGTGGCTCAGGATTAACATCTTTATTACAGATGACCTCACTATTGTGTTCTCTATAAAGAAAAAATATTACAAAGCATTAACGCACTTTAACTATTAAATTAATACAGATTTATGGCTCATATCCGGATCTAAATTTCTTGGCTTGCAGGGTCATTATTTTTCTGTGATTTTTTTTTGACAATATTGCTAATGGGGACCAGAGCAAAATTGATATGAACTGTAATGGTGGATGCATGAATTCAGGGAGGCAGCAGGTTATGTCTCTCCATAAATCAGTCCGATGGTAGTTTTGCACTAGAACTTACACAAGTATTTTCAATATTTGAGCAATAGCCACAGAAGGATATTTAGCCAAGAGGATGCAAGTATTAAGATTCCAGTATTTACTTTGTTCTGACAAATGGCAAAACACGAAAGCTGTACTTTAATTACTTGGAGAGGCTTTGGCACATTACTCCCCCTCCCCACCCCCACTCTCTTTCTCATGTTTAAAGTAGCCATTATTTATTTTATCTCCATGCCTCGCTATTGAATGGTGTTTGTTTTCATATGTGCTATGGATTGAAGTTGCCTTTATCCCTTCACCTTTCTGGGCTTCTGAATGATGGTATACATTGGACACCAGTCAAATAGGAAGCAAAGTATCAATCACATTGTGAATGGCCAGCAAGCACCCAAGAACCCAAAGTTTGGTAAAAATGGATTGTTGAACAGGGTTTAGGACTGAGGCTGAACAGTCTTCCTCCTTCCTTCCAAATGTAAAGCTTGGGGACTTCTCAGCCATTCACGGCTTAAAGTAAAAGACAAAAATCACCCATCTGCCAAACTACTGATTGTGCCACGTGGGTGGGGGGGGGCGGGGCAGGGAGCTCAAGAGAGGACCAGAGGTTAGGAGGGCATTTGAGTGAACTCTGACCTTGAACACAGAGGCCCTTGCCCTGGGGTAGCATGGCCCTCAAATGTAAGGCTCTCTACCCTGGGCTTAGCAAATTCTCTGGGGGAGATGTGGGTGTGCAAGGTACACAGGGCTAGCCGTGGTCCTGCCGGCATCCTGGGGGAGGGGAGAAAAGGGTCCTTGAAAGCGAGCCTGTGCCCCCGGGGGAGCTTGGGGAAGAAAACCTTGGAAAACCATGGAGTCTCATTTCCAAGGATTTGCAGTCAACTTACCACCATGTAGTCCAAGTTTCATGTATCATTTAGGGCGAGATAACATCTTAACATGTGGGCTCTCAAATATATATAAACCATGGCTTGGCTCAAGAAACTTCCTCCCTACAAAATCCTTGAAAGAAATCTATGTGTGTGAAACAGCGGCAAAGCATTTTAACTCGAGAGCAAATCTGCTCTATGATAAGAGCAATAGCCACGGCCCCAAATTCTAGTGCGGAACGCTAGCCAACGAGGTTGTCCAGGAAGGAGGACTACTTGGGTCCACCTCCGACCCCGCTGGCCTCAAGAGAAATGCATAGACCCAAGCGTGGCACAAGGTGAGTAGAGAGTGCATGCGTCCTATAGAGGTGAGGTTGAGGGGAGGGCTCCCTCCAGGTCTCTCTCTAAGTTGTGGAGGCCCCTTTGAAAATTTCCACTCCTGGAACAACAAAGGGCATTTTAAAAACAGCACGTGAGACTGAGACAGAGTTTGTTTAGCCAAGAACTGCCTTCTAGAAAGGAAACAAAATGTGAGATTTTGCCAACATCCGCCACTGGCAATAGCTGCCATCAAAGGAGTCAGAACGTCAGCTTCAGTAGTTTGGGAGCATGGAGTTCTCCTTCCTGCCCTGTCGAGATCGAGAATCCCTCCGCTTCTCCTTTCCGTCCCCATCATGAGGGGTCTGAGACCAGTCAGAAGAGAGAGCTTCAGAAGACATTCCAGCCATCCAAAGAAAACTCAGTCTCCGCAAAAGAGGTAAACACCTCCATGTCCCTGATAGGTCCTGATAGCTTTGGCCCTTGGTATCAGACCAACGGAAAAAGAAACGAAAAAACATCTTCAGAGAGACGATACAGTATGTGAGAAACGTCTGGCACTGGTATTTCTCAACCTCTCCTAAGAATATAATCCCAAGGAACATAAGAGGTAGTTCTCTTCCTTTCTCCTTCTAATTCATCAATATCTGTTGGGCAGGTATGTGCACACGCAGCACGTGAGCATATACCTACTGCATTCTGTGTTCCAAGCATGCATACGTAATCACATGCCAATTGTGTGCTTACGTGTATATCCCAGGAACAGTCAGGCCTCTGTAACCTACATGTGCATCAGTGATTCAGGTGTGCGTCCGTGCAGGTATTCTGTGCATACTTTGCACACAATTTTTTGTGTGTGCACACCCAGGTGTGGTGTGTGTGTGACCTGAAAGGCATGTCATGTGCGTGTACGAGTGCACATGTGAGTTCTGTGTGTTTGTGTGTCTGGATTCCTAAGCCCTACCACGCACCAGGCTGTTTGCAGCCAATGTTGAGCCGCTAATGATTTTAATGAGAGTGCCTTCTGGATTCATATTTTTTTCATAAAATACATCACACTAAAACCAAATCAATGAGAAACATTAATTAGGGCCTTTGTAGATGCCTTCTGTGGTGGTGTTTTTCTTTTGAGAAGCACCAGACGAAGAATGCTGGGCTTTATTTAAGCTAAGTTGTTTGACATTTAGATGAGAGAAAAAAGGAGAAGAAACTAGCCAGCCCAGGAACCGTTTTTGACAGCTCTTTGTCATGCAAGGGAGAAAAAAGGCACTGGCTGTGAGAGTCTACTTTGAAGCCCTGGAAATTTGTAATGAAAAATTTAAGATACAAGAGAGGCAGAAAGATGAGCTATTCACGGGGCTCTGCATATATTAACACTTGTAATGCAAACTAAAGGTTTGCTATGTGTTTTTATAATTTGGCCGCTAATAAATATCTTCCAGAAGTGCTTTGATTTTCTAAGCTTGGGTATGGAGTTCGAATCCATTAAAAAGTAAAAGAAACAATTGGCATTGGACTCTGGTCCCTGATTAGGGGACCACGCACATCAATTATTACAGAGACCACTGACTGATTTCAAAGGATGCTGGACACCCTTGCGTGCTCGCGGGAAGCCATGCATCTGTGGACATCTCCACTGCAGCCATCCTCCATGCACTTCTAGGTCAACCGGTCCCAAGCACAGGAATGCTCCTCTTCCTTGACCACCTGGTCATGATTACTGACAATTCTCCCCACAAGGACAGGCAGAAGCTAGGGATCCACTGAGGAAGTTACCAAAAGAGGAGAGTTTCTGTAACATCAAGGCAACTTTTGCAAATTTGGGATACTGAGGCAAACCAATTCCATCCATTCATTACATCTCCGTGGGTCTGAATTACGCTCCTCCTGCCCAGCCCCTTCCATTAGTGAGCTTTCTGCCATGGTCGGTCCAAGGTGTCCTTTCTTCCTCTTTTCTTTTTAGATCTTTCAATGTCATATGCACCCTTTTTTCTTCCTTCTGGAACTTCTACTCCCTTGTTAACAAAAACCCAAAGTCTTCACACACATCAGAATTCTCTCCTCTTTGCCTTATGGAATAGACATGCTACCTTAGCAGAAGGAGTGTGGACTTGGCAGTGAGGTGGACCCATGTCTCAACCTCAAATGGAAATCTGAGGGAGGTAGAGCACAAAGCCGAGGAGTGTGGGAGGAGCAGGCTAGCAAATTCCAGGCTGAGCTCTAAACTTTGGCACCCATGCCAATGGGGCTTTGAGTAGCACTGACATTCAGCGTCCGTGGGTTTCATCTCTCAGGTCTAATACTCAATTCCCTGGACTTCTGCTCCGTCTATACTGATTTTGGTCTCTTTTAGAAAAATTTTCACCCAGGATACTCTGTGTCCCTGAACCTTACCAATCAATCCCAAAAAGAACCTCTGTGGGTTTCTTCTGGCCCCTCAAACAGAAACAATATGGCAGAGCGGGGTTTCTCAACCTTTCTTCTATTGCCATTTTGGGCCAAATAATTCTTTATTCTTGGGGGAAAGAGCTGTCCTGTGCACTGTAGGATGTTCAGCAGCATCCCTAACACTGAGTGAATTGCAGGCCTATTTGGCTCTTCCCACGAGACCCAATGTGAAGATCCAGGCTCCAGGCAATATTCCTCTTAACCATAATCATCATCTGGAAGGCCTGAGAAAAATTACCAAAAGGCATGAACTAGAAACAGTGGCATCAGTCAGGGACCTGGAAGCAAAGAGATAATGCTGGTAATTTAAGGAGAGTTTCACAAAAGAACTATATATAAAGGTGTGAGCAGAGTTTAAGGGAAGGAAATAGTACAGCATTCTAGGGTTACGAACAGTTGGGAGTCACTGTCACCTAAGCCGGAAGGGGATGGGAAGAAAGTGATTAAGCAAAAGGCTGTATGAGAAAGCTTTTCTGTGAGGAGCTGTGGGAAACAGCCAACCCACAGTGAGCCAGAAGGGGAGGAGCAGAGAAGCAATTCCTGACCCCCTAGCCTCCCAACCTCTTTCATTCCTCCAGAAGCAAGGGAGCCACAGAGGCGATTCAGAATGGATCAGACACCCAGGGAACAGAGTAGAGTAGGGCAGAGTGCAAGGGGGAGGGGTGGAGAGTGAGGGATCCAGGGCAACAGAAAACATCGAGTACAGGTGAAAAGAAGAGGTAAAAGGTGTCCCACAGATGATTTCTGGGCTGCTGCTATGGCCAGGGCATAGTCAGGGAAATTTAGAGAACAATTAGAGGCAGAAGCTGGACACACAAAGGGCTAAAGAACCAGCCAAAAGTGAGTGGTGAAAAGTGACCAGGTCAAATTCAGAATGCCTGGTAACAGCAGGGGTGGCTCTGTGTTAGCTGCGAAGCTCACTTCTGCAGGGGCAGGTTTGTTAGAAGGAGGCTAGAATGGAAGAGGACGTTTCCAACCCAAACTCTTGGGCTGTTGGCTCAGAGTTTCCTGGTCATATTTTGTAACTATGTGGCCAAAATGGGATTTTCTTTAGATTATACACCTCTGGAGGGTAGAAATCTTGTTCAGTTTGTCTGTGTGTATTCTCCAGTGCCTGACAGTGCCTGGCAAACAACAACAACAGCAACACAATTGTCTGTTGAGGTTTTGAATGCGAACCTGAAGGTAGAGGCTCTGGGACTCCATCATCTTCCCCATACAGTCCGCCATGTATAAGAAGAGTTCAAAGCCTATAGTTAGGGAAGGCCACCCAGCGGCGCTTCCAAAAGTGGACATTATAATCTTGGCTGACTCCAGCTGGTAGGAGGGTAGACAGAGCTGTACTTCTCTAAAATAGCATCACCTTGTTCTTTAGATGCATGTCCACCTCTGTGGCACCAGGACATCCAACTTCCCGAGAATGACAAGCTTCCCTTGGCCCCAACTCCTGCAACAAGACTGGTCACCGACCACGCCAGCTGCTTGGGGCATGAGCCACTTGTCCAAATACCACCCTTTCAGGAATCCCCTCTCCAGGGCTTCTTTCCCTGGGCAGGAAAAGGCACAAATGGCCTCTACAACGTCCTTGGGTGTGCCTGGAATCCCAAATTAAAGACATTTATTGTGCTTCTGCCCTGAGCTTGGTATGATGTGGGTCATTGAGAGACCTCAGAAATAATGTGTTGCCTCAAAGGATTATAGTCCAGCAGGAAAGATTTTTTTTTAATGTTTAAATTGATTCCCAGCAGAAAGGAACTGGTGGGGGGAAGTTCAGAAGAGAGACATGGGATAGGTATGAGTCATAATGAGGTGGCAGAGACGGACGTGGGCAGGTGTGGGTTTGGGTGGAGAAAGGGTATATAAGCCACACCTCGCCTGATGAGCAGACTCTCATCAGCTGAGATGGCCACATCTTTTGAGTCATACACAGTGTGTAAGACCTTCCCACCCCCTTCCTGCCATCGTTTTCCTATTTGTGATCGCTGGAAAGATTTTCTGAAGGAGAAGATGTTCTGGCAATGTTGGTTAAATAGCTGTCTCTGGTTCTCCATTTGAAACTGACTTCTTAATTAAGACACCATTGCCTGGACATAAATGCATTTATGTATATTAATTTTTGCCCCACTTAACAGAGTGGTCACTTAATTAGATGTCTTCAGTTGTTTTATTGAAAAAAATAATAATCCATTCCTCTCCCCCAAGGCATCCCTCCTTCCCACTTAGCTCCTCTGTTGTGCTGTGAATTTAAACATAATATTTGTTGCTTTCCATTCAGTTCATTTGTAACTCCGCTGCCACTGCATTTGTAGAAACTGATATTAAAAAGTAATATCCGAGACTAAAGTCGCTAGACTGTTTAGTAGATTTTTAAATTGAAACCAAAATTATACAGATTTTTCATTCTGATAATTCCACCAATTCACTAATTCTTTAATCTTTACAGGTCATTGAACAGTTCCACATTAATGAGATGTAGTTAAGAACAAATTTTACACTTTTTCCTTTTTTTTTTCTTGAAAAATGTTTCCTATCATTTGTAAATTAGAAAGAACTTGTTCCATTTATGGTCCATTTATTTAAAATAATCGAATGCATGGGATCTGGCTGAACACTGTGTGTAATGATGCTTTTAAACAAATTACCATTTATTTATAAGCAAGAAATAGACTTTTAAAAAGCACCAGACTTGGTTACATTATTGATGGTGTTCTCCAAGCACAATAGCTCTGGTGTGTGTGTGTGTGTGTGTGTGTGTGTGTGTGTGTGTGTGTTTGTCCACACACACACACACACACACACACACATATGATTTTATCCAGCAAGAAGGTTGAAGATTTGGGAGTAAAACAAAACAAAAATGGCACTAGACAAGCAGCTTGTTTTTCCTTTTCAAAAAGTTGCAAATGTTGGTGAAATCCGCCCGTGATGAACCAACCATCCATCTCATCACAAAGCAGTTAAAGCTAAAACCAGAATCATCTCTAACCCAACCCATTCAGTGTGCTAAGGGTATGGAACAAACAGAAAAAGCCCTCCATCCCAGCTGACAGAAGCATGTGTGAATATGCAAAGCCCATCACTTCTACCAGTGGCTTGGGAGTTCCTACTTACAGAATAATGACGTTTTCGTAAAATGCCATAGAGTTCACTGCTTGGATTCAAGTACTGTAAATTACCATTATTCCTTGGCACACACTAGTGCAGGGGGGAAAGTGGTTATTTATCCTGTTAAGTGATAGTGAAAAATCTGGGGGTGTAGAGAATCAGGGGAGGTGACAGACCACACTAAGAATTAATGTGGAGAGGATTTCTGGCTTCCTCAGCTTTGGCCCTATCCCTTCATAAGACTGTTTCTGTTCCCTCTCTCTTATTCCTTTCTTTCTATACTGACCAACTGAAGAATAAATAAATAAGTAGCGCCTAGGATTTCCAATATTCCTTCCCAGCCATATTCCCTCGACTTCCAACAAGTGTGCAATCCCCAGAGTTCACTTGCCAACTACAGAAAAATCAACTGAAATAGCCCTTTTTACCAATTTGTTTTTAAGAAGTCATGAAAAAAAAAGGTAACCAAAGGAAAGGTGCTTAAAGACAAGATGAATGCATATAAAGATAATTCTTGTATTGCCAGCATGAAGAATAGTCGCATGTGTAATGGAAACTCAACAAATATTTGTTGAATAAATGAATGGATGAATGAATGAATGAGTTTGTGTTGGTTTTCAGAAAAGACAGAGGTAGATCTAAACGCTAAAGGCTAGGTACTTCAACCACTAGCAAAACAATAATTGCTAAATCAGTGGTTTTGAAAGCTTAGAAAATAAGCAATAATGACCAGGTCCGATAAGGACAAATCTTCCCAAATAAGTCTGATGAGAATGTATTTCACTGAGTTGTCAGGCCAGTTGTACCTCATTTTCAGTGAAGTGTTTGACAAAGTGTACATGATATGCCTGCAATCAGGGGAAGGTGGGAATTTGCCGAATGACTGGTTGAACATATGTATTGAAAGTGATAAATAATACCTAGATAAAAATCTCTAGTGGAATGCTATAGGTCCATTGGCTATTCGTTGTGCCAATCACTGAAGATACGAGGAAAGAATATCTGTGATTGGGACCATTGTAAGAAATTCTGGCATTTATGGCCATCCTTAGTAATAGGGGTCTGCCCTTGGCCCTAATCTATTTAATATTTCACCCAGAATCTTATATCAGATGGAGACAGAATATCCACCCAAACCTGCAGATGATAAAAAGTGGATAGAGTAGTTTGATAACTGAATGAAATATATGCAAGTATCAACTTGACAAGGATAAATATGTTTTCAACAGGTTCAAAAAGTCAACTTCTCACAGACAGATATAGAGACCATCTAGCTAAAGAGCAGCCATTGTGGGAACAAACATAAGCTTAAGCTGTTTTAACTAGTTACAAGCTTGATATGCAAAAGCTCTATGATGTGATTGCCAAATAATCCAAGGTTGTTGGTGTTTGTATCAACAGAGACTACCACTGTGGTCAAACCACAGTTTGAAAACAAAGAGAAGGGATGTGATAGAGCATGGAGAAGACAAGCCTTTGGCAGGATATGGCTGCTGTTTTTAAGTATCTGAAGGGTTGTCTTTTGGAAAAGAAAAAAACCATACTTTTTGCTGTCCCATAGGAGAAATGTTCCCAGTGGAAATGTCGAGAAATGGAATAGGATGCTTTGCGAGGCGTCATGAGCCTCTCCCTTGTTTGGAGCCTGATGTCCTTTGCTAGAGTAATTGAGAAGACGACCTAGCAGAGAGGTTGTACTTCGTTGCCAATATTCCTAAAATTCTGAGATTACTTGATTCTCTGACCATTTCAAGATGCTCAAGAGAGACTAGAGAGACTAGTACACTTGGAAGTTGTATGTTTCTGTATCGTTAAAATAAATAATTAACTTGGAGGCAAGTTATCAATTTTAATTTTTTCAACTTCGTAGATTAATATTTAATAATAAAAATAAAGGTGCACCTGGTGGCTCAGTCGGTTAAGCGTCCGACTTCGGCTCACGCCATGATCTCACGGCTTGTGGGTTCAAGCCCCGCATTGGGCTCTGTGCTGAGACCTCAGAGCCTGGAGCCTGCTTCCGATTCTGTGTCTCCCTCTCTCTCTGCACTTTCCCCACTTGCACTCTTTTCTCTTTCTCAAAAACTAAATAAACATTAAACAGAATAAAAATAAAATAAACATCCAAATACCACATCCATCATTTTATAGAAAATCATTTGAAACACCAAAATCTAAGATAAAGAAACTCTCAGAAAAATAATAATTTTTTACATCGATTAGGCTTTGCATCCTCACTTTGACAGCACATATACTAAAATTAGATCAATACAGAGAAGATTACGATGGCCATTACCATGGCCAAGGATAACATGCAAATTCATGAATAAGCTTTGCATTATGAAGTCCACTCTATTTTCCCTACCTTTTAAATTTTGCCACAAAGGTGTAAAAATTCTTTTGGAGCCAACACCGGCATTTGAAAACCAACGCTACAGACAACATCGGTCAGGACACTATGGCCATTCAATGGTGTCACTCATGAAGCTAGGATAAAAGTGGTAGCTCATCCAGAAAGGATAACTGTGGTTTGCACAGTGGCTCCCCTCTGCTATGACCACCAGAGGCTATATAAAAACACTTTCCTTAGATATTTTGGTCCTCATCAAAGCAAGTAAGCAGCTTCGGATCTTGTTAGACATGGAGATCAAGATATGGTGTAAGCTGGGAAAAAAATTATATCCAATGGGGCCCTGTCTTTTGTCTCAAAAATAACTGCCAGTTGTCCCAACATTTAACCCTACATTATTTATTGAGAAATACAATTGTCACCCTGCGGTCTGAAACGTTACCTTTATCATATCAAGTTATTCTGTATATTCAGGTATGTTTCTGGGATTCTGCTTGATCGATCCATTTATTACTGCATAAGAATCAAACAGGTGAAATTATTATGACATTATTCTGCTTATTAATGCCTGTGTCTTTGTCCATTCAGACTGCTAAAACAGAATACCATAGACTGGGTAAAAGTTATTTCTCACTGTTCTGGAAGCTGGACAGTCCAAAAGCAAGGTGCCAATGGATGAGAGCTGCTTCCGAGTTTATAGACAGCCATCTTTTTGCTATGTCTTCGCGTGGCAGAAGGGGCAAGGGAGCCCTCTGGGATCTCTTTCATAAGGGCACTAGTCTCATTCATGAGGGTTCTGCCCTCCTGATCTAATCACCTCCCAGATATCCCACCTCCTAAAATACATCACTTTGGGGATTAAGTTTCAACATATGAATTTGGAGGAGATACATTCAGTCTGTAGCAGGCTGGAAGGAAAGTTCACCACTGTTGTTCATATTTTTCAAAAGTTTCCTAGTATATATTCTTCCAGATGAATTGTAAAATAGCTTAATAATGTTTCAGAGGGAAAACTTTCTTTATATATTTATTTGAACGATTTAAATTTACATATTAAATTAGAAACAGTTGGCACCATTCCCTACTAAATATTTCCATCCAGAAACCTGTATATTGCATTGGTCGTATAGTGGTGAGCATAGCTGCCTTCCAGAAACCTGTATATTGTTTTATTTCCATTTATTCAAGGCTTCTTTTATGCTCCTCGGTAAAGTTTTATTTACTTAAATAAATGTTTATTTAAAACTTTTATTCAGATATAAGGCCTGCACAATTACTCTTGTTAATATTATTCTTAGTTAGTCTTTTAAAGTTTTTCTTGCTCTTACAAATGGTATCACTTCCCTCTACATTTTTTTCTGGTACAAAAGAAATCTACTCTTAAATATTTTTTATAAGTAACCTTCTGTTGAGCCTTTGTATTAAAGTGGTGCTTTTAGTCGATTCACTTGGATTTTTTAAAAAAAAAAATCTTTATGTCTATTCTCTGCTGATATTTATACCTTTTTCTTTCTTTTCTTATTCATCAGCTAGAACTATCTAAACAATGTGGTATAAGAGGAATTATAGTGGGCATTATTTTAATGTCCCTTATTTATTGGGATTATTGCACTGTTTCTCCACCAAAGGGACATGAGCACTGGGGGCTGGATAGTAAACCCTTGGTGTCAGGAAAGCAGAAGCAGAGTTCTCACATTCCTCTCTCCATGGGATTTTGATAGGCTGCTCTAGAAATGCCATCAGGCCCAATTTAGAGTCCTTGCCCATTGATCCACCCATCAGTACAATTTGTTGTATCCTTTGGGTGTATCTGAGTAGAAAAACGTTGAGACTGAGAAACCTGTGTTTTCGTATTTCGCTGTTTGCTGTTTGTTCCTCGTTTAGGGTAAACATTCTGTTCCTATAGAGTGTGACATATACGTGCTGTTCTAACAGGAGTTGTTTCTGTTTGTTATTTCTAGTATGAAATAGAGGTGGGCTTTCATGAAATGTGTTCTGGAAATCGGACGTGACTACTATATAATTCATTTCCAAACGCTTAAAGAGTAGGTTCCTATAGTAAGCGGGTGGTAATCCCTCCACTCCACTGTTGCTCGTAACGTGCCAACAGTTCGTTCAGAAATTTTGCAGCTCCGCTCGTCTTTATTTCCTGAATGTTCCGTATTCTCTGTTTCAGCGAAGCGGATGTGTATGCTCTCAGTGGGCTAATTTCTGTGCCCTGACTTTGTTCACTTTCCCTTATTTACTTTCCTTTTCATTTCCATGTGCCCAAACCCGAGTCATTATGCCGCTTCTTCCGTGAAAGCCTCCCAGATAAACTTCAATTACATGTGATTCTTTCCCCTTCTTTTTTTTTTTTTTAAGTTTTATTTATTTTTGGGACAGAGAGAGACAGAGCATGAGCAGGGGAGGGGCAGAGAGAGAGGGAGACACAGAATCAGAAGCAGGCTCCAGCTCTGAGCTGTCAGCACAGAGCCTGACGCGGGGCTGGAACTCACGGACCGCGAGATCATGACCGGAGCCCAAGTCGGCCGCTCAACCGACTGAGCCACCCAGGCGCCCCTCCCCTTCTACACTTAAACTTGTTTTTGCACTTTCCTAGTGACACATATATCTAGCTGTCATAATAGTGAGTTTTGCTTATTCCTTCTCCCAGACAATGAACTTCTTGAAGGATCTATGTCTCTCAAGAGTCTTTATATTCTTCTGTGTTTTAGAATGGGCTGAGTAAGTACAACATGAACTTAGAAAGCAGGCTGCCTGGCTTCTGTCCCATCACTGCCTCCTTCTAGCCATGTGACTTTGGGTCAGCTACTTAACTTTTCTCCCCCTTAGTTTCTTCTAGAATGTGGAATAGCATTAACTTTACGGAACTTTGTGAGGATAATGAGGTAATATATGTAAAGCTTTTGGAATAATTCCTAGCACAAATTTAGTCCCCAGCATCTTTTATTTATTATAACCTATTAGAAATCGCTTCAGGAGGGCAGGTGTCCCCCTCTGTTTTGTCATTTGATGATTCTTAGCATCCAGTACAGTCCTTAGCACATAGTGGGAATTCAATAAATACTGAGTTCTTTAAGGTTAAATGACTAAAAATGTATGGGTGGTAAAATCATCCTCTGCAAGTCTGAATTCTAACACTGCTTTCACTTCCTTTTTATTTCACCCATAGAGAGTGGATCCGACACGTCACAGGACCCACAAAGTTCCACCCTGTAATTTCTCTTTCCCTGGAAGCTAGACACTAGCTCTAAGATAAACATGCAGCCAGGACAGAAGAAAAAGGCTTTAGGGAATCTCTGATACTCCAGCGAGCAAAGCTGGGCCCTGTCCTTCAGCTGAGAAATAGAGCTTTCCTATGCCAGTCAGTATCTCTGTGGCTACAACAAATAAACCCCTTCTTTTCTAAGTGTCATTTGGTTCAAGTTATTCTTCTGCTTTCTCTAAATTTATAAAGAATAAAAGTTATATGGCAAAGAGGGAAAGAAGTAAGCCAAGTTCTAAAAACAGAAAACAATCCCATAGTAGCAAGGCAGTTGTTAGGGCAAGAAGTCTTTGAATAGAGACCTTTTTACTAACCTGTGACCAACTATATACCATGAGCTGCTTCAGGGGATGGCACATAGATTTATCCAAAAAAAATTCTTAATTCTGTTCTATTTTCTTCTCTTGCTTCTGCATCTCCCTATCAATATTAAAAAGAGTACTCTCTGACATCCGACCACCCTGAAAATGAATCACATATAATCTTAGATATGGAAAACTAACAAGTGTTTGCTAATTGTTAATGTCTTTCTCCCTTTTACCACTGTCACTTTCACTGTCATTAGGAGAGACATACGCTTGTGTTTCAGAAATTTCCTCTTTATTAGTGTCAACATTATGTTCAAAAAATTAAAGATTATTCTAATTCACAATACTAGATTTCAGTTTTAGCTCTGGAGAATAAAATATAGCACTTAGCAAACATTTTTGGCTATAATGTTTGGGCTAATAAAGGAAGTGGTTTGTATTGATTATTGATTATTTTGCTCTTAGATGATACACGTGAAAAATTTTCAAAGGCTCCTCATTTTTTTTTCAGGGAATATTTTTTATTAATTTTTTTAACATTTATTTATTTTTGAG
The DNA here is from genome assembly GCF_024362965.1 of Panthera pardus. Taxonomy (NCBI): domain Eukaryota; kingdom Metazoa; phylum Chordata; class Mammalia; order Carnivora; family Felidae; genus Panthera; species Panthera pardus. The sequence goes on from NW_026526677.1 coordinate 43,702,919, forward strand.
ACAGAGAGAGAGCATGAACAGGGAGGGTCAGAGAAAGAGGGAGACACAGAATCTGAAACAGGCTCCAGGCTCTGAGCTGTCAGCACAGAGCCCGACGCGGGGCTGGAACCCACGGACCGTGAGATCGTGACCTGAGCCGAAGTCCAATGCTTAACCGACTGAACCACCCAGGCACCCCAAGTGGAGTAAATTGGTAAAGATCAATCTTCTTTTTGAGTCAATGCAGAATATTTTGAAACAAACCAATATTAAAACCCAGTATACAACATTCTGTGGGATGCAGCTAAAGCAATGCTTGGAAGAAAATATATGGCAGTAATAGCTTAAATTAAAAATAAGAATAGTCTCAAACCAATAATCTAGGATTCTACTTTATAAACCTAGAAAAAAGAAGAGCAAATGAAACACAAAGTAAGCACAAGGAAGAAAATAATCAATATAAAAGTAGAAATAATGAACTAAAACAGAGGGAAGAAGAGAGACGATAAAATTAAGAGCTGACTCTTTTAAAAATTCAATTAAATTGATAAGTCTTGGGGTTCCTGGGAGGGTCAGTCGGTTAAGCATCCAACCCTGGGTTTCAGCTCAGATCATGATCTCACAGTTTGTGAATTTGAGTCCCGCATTGGGCTCTGAGCTGAGAGCCATGGAGCCTGCTTGGGATTCTCTGTTTCCTTCTCTCTCTTTGCCCTTCCCCTGCTCACTCTATCTCTCTTTGAAAATAAATAAATAAACATTTAAATAAGGAAGTAAATAAATAAAAATAAATAGATAAATTTCTAGCCAGGCAATCCAGAAATAAAAAGAGGAGACAAAATAGAGTTTGTGTAGAATTGGCATTATTTCTTCCTTAAATATTTGATAGAATCATCAGTAAATTTAATAGATACAGAGTTATTCATATTATTTAGTTTTTTGAATGAGCTTTTGTTGTTTGTATCTTTCAAGGAATCTTTCTCTTTATCTAAGACATAGAAATTGTTCTTCAAGTATTATAAGAATCATTACAGAGTATGATTCATGCTAGTGAATTCTGACAAAGAAATTGGAAGAAAAAGGCACAGAATCTACGTACTTCATAAACATAGACACAAAATTATTTAAAAAAGTATTAGGAACCACTCCATTTCAACATTGTACTGGAAGTTCTCGTTAATGCAATAATAGAAGAAAAGCAAATTAAAAAAAAAAAATATATATATATATACACATAGAGAGAGAGAGAGAGAGAGAGAGAGAGAGAGGCTATATCTATCTATCTATATATATATATATAGAGAGAGAGAGGCAAGGAAAAATAAAACTGTGTTTACAGGTGACATGATCATCTATGTAGAATAGCTAAATGAGCTGACCAAAAAAACCCTTCTGGAACTAATAAGCAATTAAATCAAGGTTATAAGAAACAGCAAAATAAGTCAATTAGAGAAAGACAGATATGATATGATCTCACTCATATATGGAATTTGAGAAACACAACAGATGAACATAGGGTAAGAGAATGAAAAATGAGATAAAAACAGAGAGGGAGAAAGCCCATAAGAGACTCTTAAATACAGAGAACAAACTAAGGGATGCTGGAGGGGAAGTGGGTGGGCAGATGGGTTAAATGGACAGTAGGCATTAAGGAGGGCATTTGTTAGGATGAGAGCAGCAGGTGTCATATGTAACAGATGAATCACTGGGTTCTACTCCTGAAGCCAAGACTACACTGTATGTTAACTAACTTGAATTTAAATTTTATGTAAATACACACACACACACACACACACACACACACACAGAAGTCAATCATTTTTCTACCAGCAATATACAAGTGGAATTTGAAATTATCACTTACATTGGCACTCCTAAAATGAAAACTTGTGTATAAACCTAACAACATGTGTACAAGATTTATATGAGAAAAACTACAAAACTCTAATAAAAGAAATCAAAGACCTAAATAAATGGAGAGATATTCCATGTTCATGGAGGAAAAGACTCAATATTTTTAAGGTGTCAATTCTTCCCAATTTGATCCATAGATTTAATGCAATCTTAATAAAAATTCCAGAATGTTTTTTTCATGGATATCAACAAACTGATTCTAAATTTATGTAGAGAGGTAAAAGACCCAGAATAGCCAGCCAACCATCAAAGGAGAAGAATGAAATTAGAGGGTTGATACTACTGATTTTAAGACTTACTATAAAATAGACCTGAAATAGACCTACAGATATATAGATACATAGTCAAAGGATCTTTGATAAAAAAGCAAAAGCAAGACAAGGGAGCAAAGATAGTCTTTTCAACAATTGGTACTGGAACAACTAGACATCTACATAAGAAAAGGAAAGGAAAAGAAAGGAAAGGAAAGGAAAGGAAAGGAAAGGAAAGGAAAAGAATCTAGACACAGACCTTACATCATTCACAAAAATTAACTCAGGGGAGAGGAGAGAAGATGGCAGAGCAGCATAGAGACCCTCAGCTTGCCTCATCCCTGAAACACAGCTAGATCAGCACCAAACCATTTTGCACCCTTAGGAAATTGATCTAGGATTAACAAAACAACCTGTATAACTTGAGCCACAGAACTCGCCATGTACTCAGTGTGGAGAGGTGAACTGGGGTAGAGAAAAGCCATGGAGGGTAGGGAGCTGTTTTTGTGGAGAGAGGACAGAGAAAGGGAGGAATGTGTGGCTCATGGGAAGAGTTCAGAAAAAACACTCCCCCAAAAGTAGCTGGAGGGAAAGAGTGAAAACACTCACAGGGGGACTGAACAAGAAATCTGTTCCCCAAAACCATTGATGGGAAGAAAAGATAGGGTTTCAACACCACCAGGATTCTATAAACACTGGAGCGCAGAGTCTGAAGTTCTGAAGTTCAGTGCCTGGCAATGTTCTGGTGAGGAAGTCGGGCAAATCCCCAGAAGCAGGCTGCAGAGTCTGAGGTGTTTATGTCCACACAGGCAGAAGCAGTTCCCTTGCTTGGAGAGCATTTGGTAGAGGCCATATGGCTTCCCCACAAGCAAAGCTCCCAGAGGACCCTGGAGAGCAGCCATGTTTGCTGGTGTTGGGACAAAGACACCAGAGAATGGTGAAACCAGCGCCAGCTGTGTGTTGTGATTTGCCACAATCTCTGAATCTCTGCCACTGCACGATCACAAGAACGTTTTCTGGGGCAAGCCAGCACCCAGCCATTGCTCAGCAAGATCCTCCCCCAGAGAGTTGGCATAGGTCCAAGCTGGCAGGGGTCTCTGAAGTGTGGGGTTGTGAAACACAACCCCATCTGAGATAAAACTCCAGAGGGAGGTGCTTCCTGGCAGGTGGACAGCTTGGACATGGACAGGGTAGAGGCAGGAAGTGGACAGAGGCCTGAGACAAAGGAGGGGTACTTGATTGCAGGTCAGTGAGAATGCAAATTTCCTGTGCCAGACACTAGGCAGCTGAGTGAAGCCATTTCCATCTTTCCCACGCATGGGCCACCTCACCACACTGATCCACCCCAGTAAGCGAAGCAGCACCACCTAATGGAGGAGCCCTCCACCAAGCCCTACCCAAATGCACCCTCCAAGCACATCCCCTAGAAGACTAGCACAAGTCCCTCCACCTGCTTAGTGTATGAACTACAGACTGCTTCATAGTGTGAGTTCTAGGGGAAACTGGATGTAACTGCATTCGGGTTTCATTCTGTTTGCTGGTTCATTTATTAGTTCAGGGTTTTTTTGTTTTGTTTTTTTTGCTTCCATTTTTGTTTACATTGTTTTTGTCTTTCCCTACTTTCTTTTCTTTTTCCTGGATACAGAAAGAGAAAAATTTATTTTTCTTTTCTTTTTTTAATTAAAAAAATTTAATGTTTTTTATTTTTTTATTTTTATTCTATTTCATTTTCTTTATTTAATTTTATTCTATTTTATTATATAAACTTTTTTAATTTTTAAAAATTTTTTACCTTTTTTCTTTTCTTTCTTTTCTTTCCTTTTTTCTTCTTTTAACAAGCAGACTGAAACACACCTAGTATCTAGCTTCCTTTATTTGATTTCTAATATTGCTTTTAACTTTTTATTTTATTAATTTTTTCTCCCTCCAAAATGACAAAATAAAGGAATTCACCCCAAATGGAAGGAAGAAATGACAGCCAGGGGCTTAATCAACACAGATATAAGCAAGATTTATGAACTAGGATTTAGAACCATGATAATAAGAATACAAGCTGGGGTTGAAAAAACCATAAAGCCCCTTTCTGTGGAGATAAAAGAAGTGAAATCTAGTCAGGACAAAATGTAAAATGCTATAACCAAGATGTAATCTCGAATGGTGGCCACGATAGTAAGATCAGATTAAGCAGTGCATCAAATCAGCAATATGGAAGACAACATTATGGAGAATAATGAAGCAGAAAAAAAGAGGGAAACAAAAGCAAAGAAAACAATACAAGATTTAGAGAACTCAGTGACTTATTGAAAAGAAATAACATCTGAATCATAGGAGTCCCAGAAGATGAGGAGAGAGAAAAAGGGGCAGAAGGTTTATGTAAGCAAATTATAGTAGAAAACTTTTCTAATCTGGGGAAGGACACAGACATCAAAATTCAGGAAGCACAGAGAACTCCCATTAGATTCAACAAAAACCGACCATCACCAAGCCATATCATAGTCAAATTCACAAAATAAACAGAAAGGGAAAGAATTATGAAAGCAGCAAAGGGAAAAAAGTCCTTAACCTATAAGGGAGGACAGGTCTGGTTCTCAGCAGACCTATCCACAGAAACTTGGCAGGCCAGAAAGGAGTGGCAGGATATATTCAACATGCTGAATCAAAAAATTATGCAGCAAAGAATTCTTTAGCCAGCAAGGCTGTCATTCAAAATAGAAGGAGAGACAGTTTCCCATACAAACAAAAACTAAAGGAATTCGTGACCACTAAAACAGCCTTGCAAGAAATTTTAAGGGGGACTCTTTCAGTGGAGAAAAGACACACACACACACACACACACACACACACACACAAAGACCAAAAGCAACCAAGACTAGAAAGGACCAGGGAACATCACCAGAAACACCAACTCTACAGGCAACACAATAGCACTAAATTCATATCTTTCAGTAGTCACTCTAAATGTCAATGGACTAAATGTTCCAATCAAAAGACAGAGTATCAGAATGGATAAGAAAACGAGACGCATCTATATGCTGCTTACAAAAGACCCATTTTAGACGTAAAGACACTTGCAGATTGAAAGGAAGAGGATAGAGAACACTCTATTATGCTAATGGTCATCAAAAGGAAGCTAGAGTAACCCTACTTACATCAGACAATCTAGATTTTAAAATAAAGATTGTAACAAGAGAGGAAGAAGGGAATTATATCATAATTAAGGGATCTATCCACTAAGATCTAACAATTGCAAATATTTATGCACCCAATGTGGAAGAATACAAATATATAAATCAGTTAATCACAACCATAAAGAAACTCATTGATAATGACAGTATAATAGCAGGGGACTTTGAATGACACACTGGACCAGATGGACTTAACAGATATATTCAGGACATTTCATCCTAAAGGAGCAGAATATACATTCTTCTTGAGTGCACATGGAACATTCTCCAAAATAGATCACATACTAGACACAATCAGCCCTTAATAAGCACAAAAATACTGAGATCGTATCTTGCATATTTTCAGACCACAATGCTATGAAACTTGAAATCAAACACAATAAAAAATTTGGAAAGACCATGAATACTTGGAGATTAAAAAACATCCTACTAAAGACTGAATGAGTTAACCAAGAAATTAAAGAGGAAATTAAAAATACATGGAAGTCAATGAAAATGAAAACACGACAGCCCCAAACCTTTGGGATGCAGCAAAGGCAGTCATAAGAGAAAGGTGTACAGAAATCCAGGCCTTCCTAAAGAAGGAAAAAAGATCTCAAATACACAACCCAACCTTACACCTAAAAGAGCTGGAAAAAGAACAGCTAATAAAGCTTAAAACCAGCAGAGGAGGGAAAATAATAAAGATTAGAACAGAAATCGATGATATCAAAATAAAAGTAAAAAAACAGTAGGACAGATCAATGAATCCAGAAGCTGGTTCTTTGAAAGAACTAGCAAAATTGATAAAACCCTAGCCACACTGAGCAAAAAGAAAAAGGGAAGGACCCAAATAAATTAAATCATGAATGAAAGAGGAGATATCACAACCAACACCACAGGAATACAAACAATAATAAAAGAATATTATGAGCAATTATATGCTAACAAATTGGGCAATGTGGAAGAAATGGACAAATTCCTGGAAACATATAAACTATCAAAACTGAAACAGGAAGAAATAGAAAATTTGACTAGACCCATAACCAGTAAAGAATTGAATTAGGAGTCAAAAATCTCCCAACAAACAGTAGTCCAGGGCCAGATGACTTTCCAGGGGAATTTTACCAAACATTTAAAGAAGAGTTAACACCTATTCTTTTGAAGCTGTTCCCAAATAGAAATGGAAGGAAAACTTCCAAACTCATTCTATGAGGCCAGAATTACCTTGATTCCAAAATCAAAGACCCCACAAGAAGGAGAACTACAGACCAATTTCCATGATGAATATGGATGCAAAAAATTTCAACAAGATACTAGCAAACCAGATCCAACAATACATTAAAAGAATTATTCACCTTGGCCAAGTGGAATTTATACCTGGGATGCAGGGCTGGTTCAATATCTGCAAAACAATCAATGTGACACATCACATCAGTCAAAGAAGGGTCAAGAACCACGTAATCCTCTCAATAGATGCAGACAAAGCATTTGACAAAATATATCATCCTTTCTTAATAAAAACCCTCAAGAAAGTAGGGATAGAAGCATCATACCTCAAGATCATAAAAGCCATATATGAAAGACCCACCTCTAATATTATCCTCGATGGGGAAAAACTGAGAACTTTCCCCCTAAGGTCAGGAACATGACAGGGATGTCCAGTCTTACCATTGTTATTCAACATAGTGTTGGAAGTCCTAGCCTCGGCAATCAGACAACACAAAGAAGTAAAAGGCATCCAAATTGGCAAGGACAAATTCGAACTTCCACTCTTCACAGACAACATAACCCAAAAAACTGCTAGAACTGATACATGAATTCAGCAAAATCTCAGGATATAAAATCAATGCACAGAAATTGGTTTCATTTCTACACACCAATAATGAAGCAGCAGAAAGAAAAATCAAGGAATCGATCCCATAACCATAAAATACCTAGAAATAAACCTAAAAAATCTACATTGAAAACTATAGAAAGCTTATGAAAGAAATTGAAGAAGACACACACACACACACACACACACACACACACACACACACAAAAGGAAAAAAAAAATTCCATGCTCATGGATTGGAAGAACAAATATTGTTAAAATGTTGATACTACTTGGAGCAATCTACATATTCAATGCAATCCCTATCAAAATAACAATAGCGTTCTTCACAGAGCAGGAACAAACAATCCTAAAATTTGTATGGAACCAGAAAAGACCCGGAATAGCCAAAGCAATCCTGAAAAAGAAAACCAACACTGGAGGTATCACAATTCCGGACTTCAAGCTGTATTACAAAGCTATAATCATCAAGAAAATATGGTACTGGCACAAAAACAGACACAAAGATCAATGGAACAGAATAGAGAACCCAGAAATGGACCCAAAAATGCATGGCCAAATAATCTTTGACAAAGCAAGAAAGACTATCCAATGGAAAAAAGACAGTCTCTTCAGTAAATGGTGTTTGGAAAATTGGACAGTGACATGCAGAAAATGGACCTGGATCACTTTCTTACACCATACACAAAAATAAACTCAACATGGATGGAAGACCTAAATGTAAGACAGGAAGCCATCAAAATTCTAGAGGAGAAAAAAGGCAAAAACCTCTTTAACCTTGGCCACAGCAACTTCTTACTTGACATGTCTCTGGAAGCAAGGGAAACAAAAGCAAAAATGAACTATTGGGACCTCATCAAGATAAAAATCTTCTGCACAGTGAAGGAAACAATCAGCAAAACTAAAAGGCAACCTGTGGAATGGGAGAAGATATTTGCAAATGACATACCAGATAAAGAGTTAGTATCCAAAATCTATAAAGAATTTTTCAAACGCAATACCCAAAAAACCAAATAACCCAATGAAGAAATGGGTAAAAGACATAAATAGACACTTTTCCAAAGAAGACATCCAGATGGCAACAGACACATGAAAAAATGCTCAACATTTTGAGCACAACAAAAAATGCATCATCAGAGAAATGCAAATCAAAAGCACAATTACATACCAAATCACACCAGTCAATATTGCTAAAATTAACAACTCAGGCAACAATAGATGTTGGTGAGGATGCAGAGAAAGAGGAACCCTTTTGCACTGCTGGTAGGAATGTAAACTGGTGCAGCCACTCTGGAAACCAGTATGGAATTTTCTCAAAAAATTAAAAATAGAATTACCCTACGACCCAGAAATTGCACTACTAGGTATTTATCCAAAGGATACAGGTGTGCTATTTCGAAGGGACACATGAACCCCAATATTTATATCAATGCTATCAACAATAGCCAAAATATGGAAAGAGCCCAACTGTCCATCGACTGATGAATGGATAAAGAAGATGTGTGTATACATATACACACAATTTATATATACAATTTAATATTACTCAGTGATCAAAAGGAATGAAATCTTGCCATTTGCAACAATGTGGATGGAACTAGAGTGTATTATGCTTAGTGAAATAAGTCAGAGAAAGACAAATATCATATGATTTCACTCATATGTGGAATTTAAGACACAAAACAGATGAACATAAGGGAAGGGAAGCAAAAATAATATAAAACCAGAGAGGGAGACAAACCATAAGAGACTCTTAAATACAGTGTACAAACTAAGGGTTGCCAGAGGGGTGTTGGGTGGGGGGATGGGATAAATGGGCAAGGGGTATTAAGGAGGACATTTGTTGGGATGAGCACTGGGTGTTATGTATAAGTGACGAATCACTAAATTCTATTTTTGAAATCATTGTTACACTATATGTTAACTAACTTGGATTTAAATTTTAAAAAGTTATTGCAAAATGGCTCATAGACCTGAATGTAAAATACAAACTATAAAACTCCTAGATGATAACATGGGGAAATCTAGATGACTTTAATTATGGCAATGACTTTTTAGATACAACACTATGGGCATGATCCTTGCAAGAAACAATTGATAAGTTGGACTTGATTAAAATTAAAAACTCTGATCTGCAGAAGATAATGTCAAGAGAATGAAAAGACAAGCCACAGACTGGTAAAAAATATTTGCAAAAGACATATTTGGTAAAGAACTATGACTCACAGTGTAAAAGAACTCTTAAAATTCAACAGTAAGACAAGAAACAACCTGATTTTAAAAATGGGCAGAAGACTTTTTAACAAATACCTCATCAAAGAAGATAAGCATATGGAAAATAAGCATATGAAAAGATGCTCCATATCATACATGATAAGGGAAATGCCAATGAAAACAACATGAGATAACACTCCATACATATTAGAATGAGCAAAATCCAGAACACTGACAACACCAAATGCTGGCTTGGATGAGGGACAACAAGATTTCCCATATGCCGCTCATGGGAATGTAAATGGTACAGCCACTTTGGGAGACAGCTTAGTGTTTTCTTACAAAACTAAACATACTCTTACCATATGATGAAGCAATCACACTCCTTGATATTTACCCTCAGGGAGCTGAAAACTTATGTCCACACAAAAACCTACATATGGATATTTATAGCAGCTTTATATATTGTTACCAAAACTTGGAAGAAACCAAGTAAGAAACTAGGTAAATGGATATACTGTGGTACATCCAGACAATGGAATATCATTCAATACTAAAAAGAAACGAGCTATTAAGCCACGAAAAGACATGGAGGAAATGCAAGTTCACTTTACTAAATGGAAGAAGCCAGCCTGATAAGGCTACGTACTGTGTGATTTCAACTATATGATATTCTGGGCAAGGCCAAACTATGGAAACAGTAAAAGGATCAGTGGTTGCCAGGGGTTTGGAAGGGGTGTTTCGCGGTGATGATGGCAGGATGAATAGGCAGAACACGAAGGATTTTTAGGGCACAGAAAATACTCTGTATGATACCATAATGATAGATACATGTCATTATACGTTTGTCCAAACCCATAGGATTTATAATACTAAGAGTGAACCCTAAAATAAGCTATGAACTTTGGGTGATTATGATGTGTCAATGTGAATTCATCAATTGTAACAAATGTGCCACTCTAGTGGGGAATATTGATAATGAGGGAGGCTATGCATATTTGGGGCCGAAGATATATGAGAAATCTCTATTCTATGCCCTCAATTATGATGTGAAACTTAAATTGATTAAAAAATAAAGTCTTAATTTTAAAAAGCTAGCAAATCAAATAGAGTAATATATGAAACATATATTCCATCATGTCCAAGTGAGATATTTCCAAAAATGTAATAAAGGTTTAACATTCAAAATTAATCAATATAACTCATCATATCGACACATTAAAATAGAAAAACCGTATGATGGCTTTAATAGATGCATAGGAAGATTTAACCAAATTCAATACCACTCATAATTTTTAAAAATACCTTCAGTGTCAGTTTATTTGGAGTACTATAACAGAATACCATAGATGTGGTGGCTTAAACAACAAACATTTATTTCTCATTAGTTGTGGGGGCCTGGAAGTCTAAGATCAAGGTACCAACAGGTTCAGTGTCCGGGAAGAGCCTGTTTCTTGGTTCATAGGTAGACTTCTTCCTGTGTCCTAATACAGTTAAAGAGGAGAGGGAGTTTCTTTAGGATTCATTTATGAGGGCAGTAAATGCATTCATAAGGGATCTGCCCTCATAACTTAATCATTCTCAAAGACCCCCACCTCCTAATACCTTGCATTAGGGATTAGGATTTCAACATATGAATGTTGAGGGACAGAAACATTCAGTCCATTGTACTCAGTAAACTAGGATAAAAGGAGAGCTCAATAGAAATACCCAGAGCTAGCATAGTATTCCGTGGACAAAACTAAATACATCTCCCATAAGGTCAGGAATAAAGCCATGAGATCTGCTTTTGCAGCTTCTGTTCTCTATTTTCTTGGAGTTCCTAACCAGTGCAAAGGAAAACAAAATTCATACAATTTGAAAAGAGATAGAACTATATTTATAAAAAGATGACGTGATTATTTATGTACATAATCCCAAGGAATCTGAAAAAAAAAAAAAAAAGCCCCTGAAAATAATAAGTGAGTTTAGCAAAGTTTCAGGATACAAGATCAATATACAAAAATCAGTTGTAGGGGCACCTGGGTGGCTCAGTCGATTGGGTGTCTGACTTGATTTTGGCTCAGGTCATGATCCCACAGTCGTGGGATCGAGCCCCACATTGGGCTCTACACTAGACATAGAGTCTGTTTAAGATTCCTTCTCTCCTGGGGCGCCTGAGTGGCTCAGTAGGTTGAACGTCCAACCTTGACTCAGGTCATGATCTCATGGTTCATGAGTTTGAGTCCCGCATCAGGCTCACTGCTGTCAGTGCAGAGCCCGCCTCGGATCTTCTGTCTCCCTCTCTCTTTGCCCCTCCCCTGCTTATGTGCTCTCTCTCTCTCTCTCTTTCTCTCTCTCTCTCTCTCCAAAATGAATAAACATTAAAAAATTCTCTCCCTCTGCCCCTTCCCTGCTTGCACTCTCATTCTCTCTGTCAAAAAAGAATCAATCATATTTCTATACACTAGAAATGAATAATTGGGAATTGAAATTGAAAGCAATATAATACAGTAACAACAAAACCCTGAAAACTCAGAGGTAACTTTAACAAAATATGTTCAAATCTGTGTAGAGAAAACTATGAAACATTACTTAGCGAAATTAAAAAAGGCCAAATTTCCAGAGATGAAGCAAGAGAGGAAGGGCAAGGAAGAGAAGAAAACAACTCAACTCTTAACTCATGTCACATATAAAAATTTGACACAAACTGTATCACACATGTAAATGTCAAAAGTAAAAGTATAAAAGCTTCTAAATGAAAACATAGCAGAAAATCTCTATAACGTTGGTGTTGGCAAACATTTCTTAGAACATAAAAATCACACACGCACACACATAAAAAAGATAAAATCTCAATGAATCGTATTTCAGCTGCATTTAAAACTTAAAAGCTTTGGGGAGCTTAGGTGGCTCAGTCGGTTAAGCGTCTGACTTCAGCCAAGGTCATGATCTTACAGTTTGTGAGCTCGAGCCCCACATCAGGTTCAGTGTTGACAGCTCAGAGCCTGGAGCCTGCTTTGGATTCTGTGTCTCCCTCTCTCTCTCTCCCTCCCTGCTCACACTCGGTCTCTCTCTCTCTCTCAAAAATATATGAACATTAAAAAAATGTAAAAAAATAAAAAATAACCACAATTTAGATAACATCATTCCCATGCTCAAAATCCTTCAATATCTTCCTTCAATATCCCACTTATAATGAAATCCTAAGTCCTTGCCCTGGTTTATAATGCTTGCTCCTACATACCCCTCTAGCCTCCTCCAACCTCTGCCCCTATGTGTTTTCTGCCCCAGTCACACTGTTCTTGGGGATCCTAACACACACCAAGCATGTTCTTCACCAGAGCATTTTCAGGAGCTGTTCCCTCTGCCTGGGATTGCCCTCCCCCTCATGTTGATTCCACGCTTCTGTTTACCTGTCAGCTCAACACAGGGCCCTTCCCTCATCATTGTTCTTAATGAGACCACCTCCTTGGGGAGTCTGGGTGGCTCAGTCAGGGAAGCATTCCACTTCACCTAAGGTCATGATCTCGTGGTTCGTGGGCTCGAGCCCCACGTCAGGCTCAGCACTGATGGCTGGAAGCCTGGAACCTGCTTCGGATTCTGTGTCTCCCTCTCTCTCTCTGCCCCTCCCCCACTCACGCTCTGTCTCTCTCTCTCTCTCTCTCTCTCAAAAACGAATAAACATTAAAAAAATTTTTTTAAATAATAATACCACCTCCTTCTTCATCTCTCTTTCTTCTGCTTTATTCTCTTCGTCGAACCTATCCTCAGTGACATTATTTTATTCACTTATTCATTTTCTTTTCTTCATTGAATTAACTCCATGAGGGCAGAGATTTCTCAGGGGGCATATGTCCAGCCACTAGCACAAAACCTGGCACAATATAGGTCCTCAATAAACACAGGTTATCCAATGAATGAAGGATAGTGAAATCTCTACATGTTGGAACCTATGCAACGCAGCAAAGAGAGTGCACATAGAAAACTCATACTCATAAAAACTTACATTATTAAACAAGAATGAAACTGAATGAGTTAAACAGTGGGTTAAAGAAATGGAAAATTAACCGAAATAATCCTAAGGGAACCAGAAAAAGGGAACCAATAAAGTCAAAAGAGCAATAAATTAGAAAATGGACTAGGAATTGAAGTAGCAAGTAAATTCAAGGGCTATTTCTTTGGGGAAAAACAATAATGAAATAGGCAAATCACCAGCTTATTTGCTCCTGAATAAAAGGGATAAAATAGAAAATAGAAATAGAAAAAATTAAAAGATGAAAACCAGGGGAATGAGAATAGATAGAAGGGAACTTTTTTAATTATAAGAAAAATATTTGCTCTATATGAGACAAACATGTTTGAAAGTACAGAATCGCTTTGCCCCCCCAAACTCACCCACTCGGATGCACATTCTCTGGACCTCTTCCTAACCGCTGGCTCTCACGTGGCTTCGTTCTCTTCTGTGGTCCCTGGGCCCGTCTCTGCAACGTGGACCCAGGAGGGAGGGAGCTTAGTAACAACCGTCTTCAGTCAGGTGATGCACGATTGGAGGATCTCGGTCGGGCTCCTGAGTCAGACCGTCCACACTCTGCCACTAACTAACTGCACGACTTTAGGGGTAGCTCCAAACCTTAGCATCTTTATCTGCAGATGAGGTCAGCACACCTGCCTCGCAGCTGTGCGTCAGTGAGGTGGTGCAGGTAAAGCGTGTGCACGCAAGTGCTCATTAAATGTTAGCTGGAAGACAAGTACGTATGATATCACTTACGTGTGAAATCAGAAAAAGTGAAACCTATCACAAGCAGAGCGGAACCGTGGTTACCAGTGGATGGTGGGGAGGGGAGATAAGAGTGCTGGGGTTTAAGGGTAACTTAAATATGTAACTACTAGTGCATAAGCCATAAAGATCTAGTACACAGTATAATAAATAGAGACAACACTATCGTACTATAATGGTGCATAATTATGGTGATAAATACCACTGTCTCGGCAAACATATGACAACATACAAATGTATCACAGTAATACACTGCGCACCAAAAAACAACATTGCGTATCAAATTTATTCAGTAATTTTTAGTTAAAAAAAAGAAAATGAAAATGAAAACGTAAATGTGAAGGGGTGGGGTGCAGAAACTGGACAGGGCAGTTTGCCAGAGCTTTTGGAGCCCGTGAACAATCACACCCAAGGAGAAACCAGCGGTGTAAATGGGCACGTCCTAAGGCTGATTCGCAGACTCCCAGCATCCTCCAGGGCCTGAGGCAAATGAAATGTTGAAGGAAAGTGCTTTTTCCATCCCAAGCAGTTTGCTGCCCCCGGGGTTTCAAGCAGGAGTGGGTTGACTGTTCTCCGAGCAAGAAGGCAGAGCAGAAGTTTCCAAAGTGACACAAGTTTGAGTGCAGTCACTCACTTTTGAACTTGACATACAGGTTCTCAGGGATGTTGGTCTCGCTTTAAAAATGAGAAATGAGGGCACCTGGGTGGCTTGGTCGGTTAAGCGTCTGACTTCGGCTCAGGTCATGATCTCACGGTCCATGAGTTCGAGCCCCGCGTCGGGCTCTGTGCTGAGAGCCTGGAGCCTGTTTCAGATTCTGTGCCTCCCTCTCTCTCTGCCCCTCCCCTGTTCATGCTCTGTCTCTCTCTGTCTCAAAAATAAATAAACGTTAAAAAAATTTTTAAAAAATGAGAGGGGCGCCTGGGTGGCTCAGTCGGTCAAGCGTCTGACTTCAGCTCAGGTCACAATCTCGTGGTCCGTGAGTTCAAGCCCCGCGTCGGGATCTGGGCTGATGGCTCAGAGCCTGGAGCCTGCTTCGGATTCTGTGTCTCCCTCTCTCTCTGCCCCTCCCCCATTCATGCTCTGTCTCTCTCTGTCTCAAAAATAAATAAACGTTAAAAAAAAATTTCTTTTTAAAAAATGAGAAATGAACTAATGAAAAAGAGAAAACAAAACAGTCGCCCCAATCCTTCCTGGAATCCCTACCAAGGAGCCTGGGCCTCAAGAAACTAAGACGCGCAGCCTGTCAAAGGTGGACGTGTCCTCAGGAAGCACCTCCTTGACGCCTCTCGTTTTATAGCAGGGAGGCTGGGGCTAGAGAAGCGGGCTGTGCAGGGTGTGTGGCCGGTCAGGGACGGGACCGGGGTGGGGGGGGATCCTGGGTCTCCCAGCCCCACCGCACTGCTTCTCCAGAATGCCATTCCACAGGCCTGAGCTGACGTGGCTCAAAAACTGCAAATTGTGAAGTCAAATGACCCGAACGACTTGGGAACTTGAGGATACCAGATGTTTTGATCTTGGCCAGACATTGTCCACTTGTTAGAGGAAGTTCTCAGCTAATCTTGTGGAGGCGCCTTGAGGCGAGATTGAAAAGTGAACTGGGTGACGTTGATGGCCCCTATATTTCCGGTGGTCCTGTACCTCAGGAGTCGGGCAGTTTCTGGCTTGCCTCCAACCATTTCTTACCAGCCACCATTGTCATTAGCCTCGGTGTCTTACTACGATCCCACCCAGCTGGTCTCCCTGCTTCTGCCCTGGCCCTCCTTCAGCCGGTGCTGGACACAGTCATCAGAATGGTCCTTTTCCGACGTAAGTCAGCTATGTCATTCTTCCTCCAGGAATGTTCTTAGAGAAAGAGCACTCTTCTGTGGTCATGTTTATCCTGGTGGCAGCCACAGTCCCTTGTTAGGATATACCCTCTTCTGTGGTAATAATTTGCATGTAAAAGTCAGACGCTTTCTCAGCCTGAGTGGGCAGTCACGTCCTTCACTTCCCTCCTGCTCATTCCCTCATGTCTAAGCAGCCTGTCCTCAATGAGCTGAACAGGCGTTGGGAGGGGTTGGGGGGAAGCCTGGGCTCCAGCTTTCTGACCATATTTAATAGTGTTTGGAGCCCATGGCTTCTACTCACTGGAGAGAATTTTTCGGATACTGCTCCATCTAGAGGTTGTCCTCTTCTGCCTAAAAGTCCAGAAAAACCTATAAAAGTTCCACCAGCACAGTGCAGCACATCACAAAGAGAGACCGCCCAGACGTGGACTTGGACCCAGCTGATTAGAGGGAGTGGAAGAGAGGGAAGGACAGAGATATTCCCATGACCATGATACACAGACATTTATCAGGAGACTCCCTACAGAAGAACAAATATACTTGAAATTCTAGCATTGCTTGGATCTGTGCAGCAGAACAATCCAGAATAGGGGCAGCCACAGCCGCTGCTAGAAGGGTTAGGGTATGCATAAATTGAGAGGTTGAGGGCAGAAAAACTGAGAATTACCTGCAATTAATAGACAGCCATGTCAGCTACAACGAAGCAAGACATTCAGCTAATTTGGTAGGTGATGTGGATCAGGAAGAAGGGCTAAAGAGGACTAAACAAGAGGGAGGCAGACTGATAAGGTCAGAGGGCACACGTGGTAACAGACCAGAGATAGGCTTTGCCCAGCGTTAGCTAAGGGTTCCACCAATACTGTGGTGAGGAAGGATCGGGGGTATAAACCAGAACCACCTTAAATTTCTCCTTAAGGAGTCCCGATCCTTCCACTTCAGAGTTCTGTAACATGATCACTGGAGATACTTGAAGAAATTTGAATTCTGGGGCTAGCCCAGAAAAAACAAATCAGACTGTCTCCTGGAATCTGTCTTGTTAACAAGCAAACCAGGTGTTTCTGAGGCAGCTGGGCTTTCAGCGGGTTGTTGGTAGACCCCCCCTTGAAAACCTCTGCTCCTTGGCGTTTGTCGTCTATTATATAAATAACATGGCCCTGTGTGTGTTCTCTTACACAAATAATTGCTTACACAAATAATTTGCTTACACAAATCACTAAATACACTGTTTTCAGTGATGACCTTTGGGGAGATGGCATGGGGTGCAAGGGGGAAATGGCGGCGTTTTCCTTTCATCGTTTCTGTTTAGTTTGACTTTTTTTACCGCATTTATATACTCCTCACGTGGGGACAGTAGGAAGTATCTGGACAGGGAGCTTAGGGCCATCGCTTTGTTTGATTTCCTCTTTATACTTCACAAGTGGTAAAGCCACTCTAGACAACTGCTATCATTGGGTTTTGTGAGAAGACTGTAGTTGTCAGTTTATTTGCTAGCCAGACCCAGAGCAGTCTGAATTTGTTTTTCGCAATCCAAAGAACAGCCACTTTTTCATCTCCAGTCTCTCTCTCTTGGTCTCTCTCTTGTTCTCTCTCTGTTTCTTTCTCTCCTCTCTCTCTTTTCTCTCCTTTATCCTCTTTTCCATTCTTCCTGTTTTCATGGATGAAAAAATACAGGTTAGCAAAAGGTACTTAAATTGTAGATTTAACGTTTTCAAATCAAATACACCTGAATTCCCTTTTGCCTTAGAAATTTTTACCTTTTTTTAAATTTAACTCAGCACTTCCCAAATTATCATATATGAAACACTGTTCCAGTAGATATCTCCTAGAGTGACCCATAATCAAATAAGTTTGGGGAGGAGGGGGCTAAGTCATGCCAGGGTCTCCTCTTGGAGCTATACTATGTACATGAACAATAAGACTCTGAGAAGTCATGTGGTAAAGAAAACTACATTAAACTCAACATTTAACTTCAAAACAAGTATTTTTGGTGCCTACTATGTGCTAGGCACTCTTCACGCTGGAAACACAACAGTAAACACGACAAAGTCCCTCTTTCCATGCAACTTAATTGTACACTAAATTTTTTTGTGACATATGAATATCTTGGCAGATGTGTTCCATTGGTCACCAGTTTTGTAAATGTCTTTCTACAAACATGTAGTATTTATGTAATCTGAGTTTAACTCTCGTGATGCTCAGATGGGGAAAAATGTCCATAGGTACAAGAGATATCTTGGTTCTGTATTTATGTGGAAGATTTTTATGTGCTCATGGATAAGTACCATGTTTCACAAAAGTCAAAGAGCTCACACAAAGAAAATGAAAATTATTTTTTTTTATAAATGAATATTAGGGGCAACTGGGTGGCTCAGTCAGTTAAGCATCTGACTCTTGGTTTCAGCTCAGGTCATGATCTCACAGTATGTGAGTTCAAGCCCTGGGTCGGTCTCTGTGCTGACAGTGTGGAGCCTGCTTGGGATTTCTCTCTCCCTCTCTCTGCCCCTCCCTGGCTTGCTCTCTTTCTCTCTCTCTCTCTCTCACTAAATAAAAATAAATAAAAATTTTAAATGAATAAATAAATAAACACTAAGAATAAAATTAGTCTTAAAAATAAAAATTATCAAATAAGACCTCATTGAAAAAAAATGTTCAGATGAAGGACAAAAATCACATTTGTAGCCGTGCTTCATTTGTCTCTCCCTCTAATGCCTCCACTAGATGCCATGGAGGCATCTTTTTTTTATTTTTTTTAATGTTTATTTATTTTTGAGACAGAGAGAGACAGAGCATGAAGGGGGAAAGGGGCAGAGGGAGAGGGAGACATAGAACCCGAAGCAGGGTCCAGGCTCTGAGCTGTCAGCACAGAGCCCAATGCGGGGCTCGAACTCACGCACCGTGAGATCATGACCTGAGCCAAAGTCGAACGCTCAACGGACTGAGCCACCCAGGTGCCCCAGGAGGCATCTTATATAAGCTTTTTTTCCTAAAGCTACTTTGTAGAATAAGACATGACATTGAATTCTTGCTTCATGATCCCTATGGGTATCATAAGGCCAATAATATTTCCTAAGAATCTTTGGATTAGACTGGCCTCAGTTTTTCTGTTATCCTTTATCTGGAAAAGTCTTTAGTTTCTAGATTGGATAATGAGGAACACTTTCCTCCCTGCTATTCTGCTCTTATTGGCCAGAATTTGTAAATCTGGGACTCGGGCAGGGGCAGGTGGGTGTATAAGTGAACTATCTCTGACAACTAGGCATAAAAGAGGATCAACGTCTACAAAGAGAATGGCCATGAAGGATCAACAATTGATTAACAGGGCAGCCAACACCTTTTCACCTCCACCTGACGGTAACCCAAGTACATTACTCCAGGCCAGGACCCCAGTGTTCTCCAATGAGGGGCAAGCAGGGAATTTTCATGGTTGCATTTGCTTTGAAAAACGATCCTCCAGCACTTCCTTCATCAGAGGGACAAAGTGAACCTTAACTAGAGCGGTACAATGGAAACAGAAGTGTCAGAACAGAGGCAGGAGGTATTTCGGTTCATTCATTCAGTTTGGAAAGCACAAACGTGTATAACGCATGACTGCCCAGTGAATATTCCTTTCAGTAAACCCTCTGACATCCAAGTCTCAAATTTAAGGATGAGAAATGCTCCTTCATGTCACAGTCCCCAGAGTTCTAAACACCTGTTCTAACCGGATTCATCTAGCCTTAACCATCTTCTGAGCCAGATTTCCATGACCCACATAGCACTCACTCGTACGTGGTCAGCCAGTTGGTAATCCCTCCCAAGTTTAATTAGAATGCAAAAGGAAAAACTAGACCAGGAAGAGCCCAGCAGATGGGCTCAGTTTTATGTTTATTCGTTCAGTCATTCAAAAATATATATGAGGCACCTGTTAGCATCCAGATACTCTGCCAGGTGCTGGTCATGCGGTGTTGGATGAGAGAGAGGAAACCACCGCCCCCCCTTCTCATGCTGCTCACGTGGAGGGGAGGGCAGACATTAAACAGATGAACGAACAAGACAATTTCAGAAAGTGATGAAAGCTCTGAAGACCATCGAACATGGAAAAGTGAAGCAGAGCGTCTGGATGGGAGGCTCAGACAGGAGGGCGCCAGTGCAGGCAGCAGGACCAGCAGGTGCCAGGGCTCTGAGAAGAGCGCAGGCTCCTTGTGCCTACAGACCAGGGTGCAGGGTGGGCCCGAGCACATCTGAGGCTGGTTTAAGTTTGGGCTGCGAAGGCGGGGGGCCAGACCACACAGGGCTTTGAAGGCCATAGTGATGCTCAGGTTTGGATTTTAGTCTGAGTGCAGGGGGTTGTTAGGAGAAGATTTTTAAGGAAGGATAGGATATAATCTATTCTTTATTTCAAAAGACCACTCTTGGGGAGGCCTGGGTGGCTCAGTCTGTTGAGCATCCGACTCTTGGTTTGGACTGAGGGCATGGTCTCGAGGCTTGTGAGTTCGAGCTCTGCATTGGGCTGTGCGCTGACAGCATGGAACTTGCTTGAGATTCTCTCTTTCCCTCTCTCTCTGCCTCTCCCCTGCTCTCTCTCCAAATAAATAAATAAAACCTTAAAAATTATAAAAAAAAAAAAAAAGACCACTTTGGTTGCTTCGGGGGAAGGGGATATTAGTACTGGGAGGGTGAATGTAAGAGAAGTCAGAAGACCATTCTTTGTGTCTCCCATAACCCTCAACGAGATAAGGTTGCCCTTAAAGTGAAACTGATTCATTAATATCAACACTGATAAGACTTTTTAAACATCAAGGATGGCCGCTGTTCTTCACTTCAGGCAAAACTGTAGCCACAGAGGCCATGAGGATAAATCTATTATTTCCTCCAAGAATTTAGAGGAACTCCAAACTGGGATAACTAAGGCCTGCCTAGCGTGGGTCCTTCCCAAACCTGCTTTAATGAATAAAGAACATATTGAGTAACTTCGCTGATTTGATTCCATTATTTCCTGTTTTTCAAATAAGCATTTGAAGTGGCTTTTAGTAGTTTGTAGAAAAAAAATAGTGTTTTGCAAATCATGAGACTGGATCATTTTAAGGTGGTTGACGGGTATCTTCTTGAGCCCTTTCACGATTTTCACATGCTTGGTCATTCTTCAGGAACAATGCCGATGCAAAATTCAGCACTATGGCAGAATAAATTCAACCCAATTCTGAACTCTTTGAGTCCCAGTGAATGAGACATGGCATCCTTTACACTGGTATGGCTACATGTAGTTCCCATAGATTAGAGGCTTAGAATTGCTGGGAATGTTTCCGAAGCATTAATTAAGCATAATGAGGCTGGCACATAATCCAGGAAGGAAGATGCATCCAGTTAGCTGAGGAACCAATCCCTTGGTGAGAAGGACAGTCAAGCCCAGAAAGAAAAATAGAGGTGAGAGGAAACTCAGAGATGATAAAATCCAACCACCTCCTCTCAAGAATAGGGAAATTGAGATCCAGGTAGCAGAAGACCCTTGCCCAAGGTCACACAGGCTTAGGGACACAATTAGGCCCATAACCAGGACCTCCTGATTCTTGGGTCATTTCATGGCACGGCCTTCTCTTCATAAATCCTGACTTCACACCCCACGTCCTCTTAGACTTGACCCATCCTGGGGAAGGTAGGACCCTGTGAGGATCCTTTGAACAGAGGTGACAAGAGACAATCACAATCCTAAGACATGTGGGAGTCTGGGACAGATTTCCACAGATGAGAGGAAGTTTGCTACCCCAACACAGGGCTCCCCAGCCCCCACAGATCCACATGGAACCCCTGTAAGTTACCACAACTCACCATTACCATTCACCGAGGCTCCCTGTGGAGACAACATTGCACTGAGTGCTCTTCATACAGTGTCTAAGTTAATCTTCACAGAAATCCTACCAGGTCAGACAGGTTAAGAGGTGGGCTCTGGGGACAGGCAGCCTGCGTTTGAATCCCATCTGCCCTGCTTAATAGTTCTGTGGACTCCATCTTCCCGCCTCTGCTTCTGTCTGTAAAATGGGAACAACAATGTTACTAATTCCATGAGGCAGTCTTGACAGTAAATGAGTGGGTTCATGTAAAATACTCAGGAAGTTGCCTGACACATGGTCCATGCTCTGTCAATGGTGTGATTATTACTGTTTTACGGATAACGACGGAGAGGCTAATAGCAACAAGTACAAAGCTACACAGTAAGTGGAAGAGACGGGTCCATATGATGCCAAAGCTTGTGTTATTAACCATGCATCTAGACCACTTCCCTCTGGGGAGACTCACGTGTGATTGTGCTCTAGCCTGTCAATGCATAGCAAGCAGCAGGGAGTGGACCCCGGGGTACCCGAGTGGCCCTCCCAACCTGGCCCAGCTCACCTTTCAGCTTCCTTCCAGCCTCCACTTCCCTCACCTTCCGTGAGCTCATGTTCTGGCTTCGTTGGCATCACCTACCTTGAATCAGCAGGTCTCATATTTTCATAACTCCATGGCTTTTTCTCAAGAGATTCCCTCTGCCTAGAGTTTCTTGTCCACTTTATTTTTCACCTGAAAAACTCCCATTTATCTCAGCCCCTTTCATGTACTGCACACCCACCCCCGCCACCCTAAACAGAATTAGTTGCCCCCTGGACACGGCAGATTGGCAATGAAAAGAGAACTCCTAGGGTTCGCAGAATGAGTGTCCGAGGTCTTTTCCTGACACTTCCAAGTGAAACCATTTAAGCAAAATGCTTCATCTCTCACAGACTCAGTTTTAGCATCTATAAAATAGGGCTGGTATCTTTCTTCCTAGATTTTGTGGAGATCAATGAATATTCTGTACATAAACTACCTGACATATGACAGATTCTCAAAATGTGATGGGCGTTATGTACAGAGTTTCTGTAGAATTTTGCCCGAATGCCTACTAGAGACTTCGTATGTTGCTCAATCGTGTTTTCATACTGTTTCACACACCAGACCATGAACTTCTCAAGGACGGGATGGTAACATCTCCAGGACAGAACATAATGCTTGGCATAGAGTAGAAGCTCCATATGTGTTGATTAAATTGTTTTAAAAAAATTGATCAGCTCATTCATTCATCTATAAAGCAGCCGTTCAGAACTATAGGGAAGAATGGTTTCAACGGGATTTGTGTCTCTATAAAGAATTAGAATAGACATGCAGTTACTTTAAAAAAATTTTTTTTCTTTTAATGTTTATTTATTTTTGAGAGAGATAGAGACAGAATGCGAGTGGGTTGGGGCAGAGAGAGGGAGGCATGGAATCTGAGGCAGGCTCCAGGCTCTGAGCTGTCAATGTAGAGCCTGATGCGGGGCTCAAGCTCTTGAGCCGTGAGACCGTGACCTGAGCCAAAGTCGGACCTCAACCGACTGAGCCACCCAGGCGCCCCCGACGTGTGGTTACTTTTTAAAGAATCCCCTGGGTTAGTGGCTTTCAAACTTTCATGGGGATTGGAATCACCTGGAGGGCTTGTTAAAACACAGATTGCTGGGCCCCGACCCTAGACCTTCTGATTCAAGAGGTCTGGAGTGGAGGCTTGCTAATTTGCATTTCCAGAAGTTCCCAGGTGATGGTCCAGGGACCACACTGTGTGAATCGCAGCCTAGCCATTATGCCTGATGTTATCTTTAAGCATCATCTGATAAAAGCGGTTCAATTTGGCTCAGTTGACTACAGTTTCATTGAGAACCTAAAAGGTGTAGGCCAAGTGCAAAGGGCAGCCTTCAGGCTTTGCTAGTGCAGTAAAAAGAACAAATCAATACACAAATGAGATTAGCACCATAATTTTAAGAGGCCCCTCTTGAAATAAGAGATTGCCTCTAGAACACCAATGCCACCATGGTAATAATTGCTGCAGGCAAGATCCACTGATTGATGCTAAAAATAGCAGGTGAAACATTAAGGAAAAATAGGATATGTGTGCAGTCTCAAAGTTTCTCTTCCAAGTATTTATTTATTGCTGGTGTGGTTTTAGCATTTGTTCACAAATTGTTTGATATTCCTCCCTCCGGGAGGTAGGGCTTAATTCCTGCCCCCCCCCCCACCTCCGAGTGTGGGCTGGATTTTATGACTCCCTTCTAACAAATAGAGTATGGAACGCGAAATGCAGTAACTTCATAGTGGAGAAACCTGGCAGATGACGCCCTCATCCAGGAGTCAAGATTAAACCAGAGAGGAGTCATGTTGATCTCATGTGCCTTCTGACATAATGTGCTGAGGGTACTTCACCTCTGTGGTACTCTTCCCCCCCCCCAAACCCATAACCTCAGTCTAATCAAAAGAAAACATAAAGGCACCCCAAACTGTGAGGCATCCTACAAAATAACTGGGCAGTATCCCTCAAAACTTCTAAGGTCAAAGACAAAGAAAAAAAAAACTGTCACAGGTTAGAAGAGACTAGGAAACATGACAACTAAATATAATATGGCATCCTGAACTGGATTCTGGAACAGAAAAAGGATATAAGTATTAAAACTGGTAAGATCCTTGGGGCGCCTGGGTGGCTCGGTCGGTTAATCATCCGACTTCGGCTCAGGTCATGATCTCACGGTCCGTGAGTTCGAGCCCCGCGTCGGGCTCTGTGCTGACAGCTCGGAGCCTGGAGCCTGTTTCGGATTCTGTGTCTCCCTCTCTCTCTGCTCCTCCCCTGTTCATGCTCTCTCTCTGTCTCAAAAATAAATAAACGTTTAAAAAAAAATTAAAAAAAAAACTGGTAAGATCCAAATAAAATCTGTAGTTAATAGTATTGTACCAATGTTAATTTCTCAGTTTTGATAGATGTACCATGGCTTTGTAAAATGTTAACTTCATGGCAGGACTGTCTACTTAATTTGGTAGGTCCAGTGTAAAATGAAAATGCGGGGTCACTTGCTCAAAATCATTAAGATTTCAAGACAGCAATAGCAGAGAATAAAACCAAGCATGGGACCCTTCTGGGCATGATGCCTTTCTGGGCATGGGGTCCTTCTGGGGCATGGGGCCCTTTTGAGCATGGGGCCCAGGGAGACTGCCCATGAAGCTGGTCCTGCATTTGGGAAGCAGAGTGAAAATTATGGTCAGGAGCTCAGCTGAGCTGGGAGACAGAGCTGAGCTGTCAGGTGTCAGAGCCATCGATTAGAGTTAAGCTTTTAGTCACTTACTGTGCTGATATCAGGCAAAACAGTGACTCCCCCTGTTCCATTTTGCCCTGTGGAACATTGCACTGGTTTAAGGTCAGGTGAATCAGTGCAGCAAGTGGGGGTCATGTCACTGCTGAAACCAAAATCCCAGACAGTTTTATGGACTCTGGGGTCAGAGGGAGGGTTAGGAGTAAGAAAGTACTGGGTACTGAGTCCATGTGCGGAAGAGTGTCAAGTTTCTCCTTCTTTCCTGGGATAAAGAGCATTTCCCTGACTAGGAGCGAAGGTGTCTGGGCTAGGAATGGAAGCTTGGGAAAGATCTCAACTGGCTGGGCAGAAAGTGTGCTGGGGGCGGTGCCCAGCATGTGACGCCTGCCCAAGAAAGTCTTTGTAATTGCCTATACTTGGCCTGAAAATCACACACAGATATTTAAGCAGGAGCTGAATTCCTCATATGAGAATTCTTCATGCTATTCTTGCAACTCTGCTATTACTCTCTAATTATTTCAAAATAAAAAGGTTATTTTTAAAAGTATTTTTAATGTTTATTTTTGAAAGAGAGACTGAGCACGAGTGGGGGAGGGGCAGACAGAGAGGGTGACACAGAATCCGAAGCAGGCTCCAGGCTCTGAGCTGTCAGCACAGAGCCCGATGCGGGGCTCGAACTCCCGAACCACGAGATCGTGACCAGAGCCGGTCAGTCGCTCAACCCACTGCGCCACCCAGGCGCCCCCAAAGTTTTTTTTTTTAAAGATCCATGTCACCATTCTATCATTCTTCATGTCTGAAACCTACAACCAGTGCTAGGTTTAGTTACAAAACCTCAAAAACTAGTTTCTAAAACCTAGTTTCTTTGTCTTTCTGAAGGTGTTAGGCACGGATCACTGAGGCTGGGCCAAGAGTTTTGGCAGAAGAAGGTTTACTTTGCCTCTTCCCGCACCCCCCCACCCCGCCCCCGCTCAAATGCAAATAATCAACTTGTGCAAAAGGAAGCCTGTGAGCCGGCTGCCCCCTCATTTCATTGCACGTACCTGGACAGGTGGACCTCACCTCAAAGTCAGCCACCAGGTGCTCAGTGTGGGGCCTGCGCTTACTTCTCTCCACTCAGATGTCTTTCTCCACCTCTCGCTTCTCCCCTGTGTCCCCCTGAGTACCTCAATGTAGGGAACTCACCAACAATGCCTCAGTATGCCCAGAAAGGTAGTTATCCTCTCACTACCCACACAAACCTCTTCCCTCCTGATTTCTTTTTTTTTTTTTTATTAATATGAAATTTATTGTCCAATTGGTTCCCATACAACACCCAGTGCTCTCCCAACAGGTGCCCTCCTCAATGCCCGTCACCCACCCTCCCCTCCCTCCCACCCCCCATCAACCCTCAGATTGTTCTCAGTTTTTAAGAGTCTTTTATGGTTTGGCTCCCTCCCTCTCCAACTTTTTTTTTTTCCTTCCCCTCCCCCATGGTCCTCTGTCAAGTTTCTCAGGATCCACATAAGAGTGAAAACATATGGTATCTGTCTTTCTCTGTATGGCTTATTTCACTTAGCATCACACTCTCCAGTTCCATCCACGTTGCTACAAAAGGCCAGATTTCATTCTTTCTCATTGCCACGTAATACTCCATTGTGTATATAAACCACAATTTCTTTATCCATTCATCGGTTGATGGACATTTAGGCTCTTTCCAGAATTGGGCTGTTGTTGAAAATGCTGCTATAAACATTGGGGTACAAGTGCCCCTATGCATCAGCACTCCTGTATCCCTTGGGTAAATTCCTAGCGGTGCTATTGCTGGGTCAAAGGGTGGTTCTATTTTTTAATTTTTTGAGGAACCTCCATACTGTTTTCCAGAGCGGCTGCACCAGTTTGCATTCCCACCAACAGTGCAAGAGGGTTCCTGCTTCTCCATAGTCTCCCGCTTCTCTGTAGTCTCCTGATTTGTTCATTTTAGCCACTCTGACTGGCGTCAATTTCATTGTCCCAATCAGCTGGGGCTTAGAACCCTACCTGCACCTTGACCTTACTCCCTTCCCACCATGTTCATTCAACTATTTTGTAGTCTGTACCTCATCCAGGTCTCTCATCTGCTAAAGCCCCACGTCCTTCCTATGTCATGGTTTTGGATATTTCTTTCCTGCCCTATTGCAACAGCTTTGTTATTCATTCTATCATCCAGCCTTTTATGCTATACATTTTATATCCATGCCTTTTCTTGCTCTGAGCCTTTGTATGGACTGTTACCTGTACCTGTCACATTCTTCCCTCTCTCCCCATAGCCCTCAGGGGAGGTAATTCTCATTCATCCTGTACACATTTGTTAAGCCACCACTTTCTTCTCTGTTCCTGCCCAGGTATGGGTAGGTGACACTCAGCCCCTGAGCTCCCCTGACATTTGGCACTGGAGCAGCCTGCTCTGTCTCTCTCTTCAGGCTTAAAGTTCTGTGGCAGTAAGGGTTATCAGACCATGCAACCAGCATGGCGTGTGGTACAGAGTAAGTCTCAGCTAAGACTTACTGAGTGGGGAAGTGAATGAAGAAATGAGAAGAATGAGGTGCGTCTGTGTGGCTCAGTCGGTTGGGCACAGGTCACGATCTTGCGGTTTGTGAGTTGGAGCCCCGCATCGGGCTCTGTGCTGACAGCTCCGAGCCTGGAGCCTGCTTCAGATTCTGTGTCTCCCTCTCCCTCTGCCCCTCCCCTGCTCATGCTCTGACTCTCTCTGTCTTTCAATAGTAAATAAACGTTAAAAAAAAATTAAAAAAAAAGAAATGAGAAGAATGAATGCTAGGCGCTGTTCTAGGCTTGCGGGTTATAAAGAATAAAACAGTTGTTATTTTCAAAAACTCATGCTCAAGTGGGAAGAGGAAAGTACAGCACACAATTTTAAAATAGTGGCATTTCGGGGCACCTGGGTGGCCCAGGCAGTTAAGCATCCGACTCTTGCTTTTGGCTCATGGTTCATGAGATCAAGCCCTGTGTCAGGCTCTGTGCTGACAATAAGGAACCTGCTTGGGATTCTTTATCTCCCTCTCTTTGCCCCTCCCCCACTTGTGCATGCATGTGCTTGCTCTCTCAAAATAGATAAATAAAAACATTTTTAAAAAATAGGGGCACCTGGGTGGCTCAGTGGATTAAGCATCTGACTCTTGATTTTGGCTCATGACTGGGGAGGTCAAACCTTTCACTGGGCTCTATGCTACCGGTGAGGAGCCTGCTTAGAATTCTCTCTCTGCCCTTACCCTGCTTGTGCTCTCTCACTCTCTCTCTCCCTCTCAAAATAAAGAAATAAAAACATTTTTAAGAAAATAAGGTTGCTTGAGTGGTTCAGACAGTTGAGTGTCCAACTCTTGATTTCAGCTCCGGTCATTATCCCGAGACCATGAGGTCGAGCCCCACATTGGGCTCCTTGCAGAGTGTGGAGCTTGCTTCAGATTCTCTCTCTCCCTCTCTCTCTGCCCCTCCCTTACTCATGTGCATTCTCTCTCTCTCTCTCAATATAAATAAACTTAAATTTTTTATTTAAATTTTAAAAAATAGTGGCATTTATGGAGTGCTAGCTATGTGCCAGGGCCTAAGAATTTTGCCCATATTAACTCATCTGGCCAGCACAATCATCGTATAAGCTAGGCACTATGTGTCTCCCCATTTTACATGGGGAAACCGAAACACAAAGAAGTAAGTTGCTTGAGGTTGTACAGCTAAACGGAGCAGACTGGGGATTCATAGGAGCAACAAGTTACTAATACGACAACCAGCATGAGTCACACAAGTTTTGTTTTGTTTTTTGTTTTTTTTTTTACATTTTTATTTATTTTTGAGACAGAGAGAGACAGAGCATAAATGGAGGAGGGTCAGAGAGAGGGAGACACAGAATCTGAAACAGGCTCTGGGCTCTGAGCTGTCAGCACAGGGGCCCGATGCGGGGCTCGAACTCATGGACCGCGAGATAGTGACCTGAGCCGAAGTCGGCGCTCAACCGACTGAGCCACCCAGGCACCCCATAACAAGTTTTATGCTGAGCAAAAGAAACCAGCCACGAAAAAGCATGTGCCCTAGGATTCCATTTATATGCAACTTCAGAAAAGAATACTAATGTACGGCGTGAGAAAACAGATCAGTGTTTGCCTGGGGCCAGGGAACGAAACGGATTGACAGGGAAGGGGCACAGGGGGCTTGGGAGGGATGGAAATATTCAATATTTAGGTTGTGGTAGTGGTTACAGGGGTGTATGTATTTGTCAAAAGTCACCATATCATACCCTGAAAGTTAGTGAATTTTATTTGATGCAAATCGTATCTCCCTAAAGTTAATTTCAAATTTTTTTCCAAAGTAAAATTTAAAACTCAAGCAGCCTAACTTCAGAGTCCCTGTATTTCGCCTCTCTGCCGTCTAACCGGTGTGGCCAGTGTTTTAAAGAGATCATATGAAGTATCGTGATACATCAAATTCTGGTTGCCGCCAAAATAGTTGACTGATTTTCTCTCCTTCCACCAAAACGAACACTGAAAAAATTTGTAGAAGTAAGAGGGAGATATAGATGCCAGGAACTAACAATCATAATAATAACGACAAAACGTGAGCTCTCTGGGAACAGTGCCTGGGACTTCTGTATGTGGAAGGTGGGTAGCTGCAGCTCGAAGCTGAGAGCACACAGAGGTGGTAGCAGCCAACTCATGGGAGGAAAACTTTGGAGTTCTGCTCTCACTTCCCTCCACCCTGCCTTGGACAGACCATCACCTGACCTTCACATCCCAGCCAAGCCAACAGCAGGGCAGCAGGAAAGTCCTGCTGTGGTAAAGAGATGAGACAAACCTATCGGAATGGCCAAAGCCCAGAACAGTGACAACATCAAATGCTAATGAGAATCTGGAGAAACAGGAACTCCCACACATGACCGGTGTGAATGGAAAATGGCACAGCCACCTTGGAGGTGAGTTTTGTGATTTATTCACAAAACCGAACATAGTCTCACCACATGACTGAACGACCACACATCTTGGATATTTATCCACGGTTTTGTCCTCACAAAAGCCTCCACACAGATGTTTATAGCAGCTTTATTCATAATTGCTGAAACTTGGAAGTAACCAAAATGTTCTGCAGTAGGTAAGTGGATAAATAAACTGTGGTACATCCGGACGGTGGAATATCATTCGGCACTGAAAAAATACATGAGATAAGGGGCTCCTGGGTGTCGCAGTCAGTTGAGTGTCTGACTGCGGCTCAGGTCGTGATCTCACGGTTTCGTGTGCTTACAGCTCAGAGCCTGGAATCTGCTTCGGATTCTGTATCTCCATCTCTCTCTCTGCCCCTCCCCCCCTCTTGAAAATAAATAAACATTAAAAAAAAAAAAAAAGAAATGAGATATCAAGTCATGAAAAGGCATGGAAGAACTTTAAAAGCATATTGCTAAGTGAATGAAGTCAGTCTGAAAAGGCTACATACTGTATGATTCCAACTCTATGATATCCTGGAAAAGGCGAAAGTATGGAAACAGTAAAAAGATCAGTGGTTGCCGGTGGTGAGGGGTAGGGGAAAGGGATGCCCAGAGCATTTTTAAGGACTTGAAAATACTTGGTATGATATTATAATGATGGGTACATGTCATTTTACATTTGCCCAAACCCATAGAACGTACAACACCAAGAGTGAACCCTAAAGTAAACTATGGGCTTTGGGCATGATAATGTGTCAAGGTAGGTTTAGCAGTCGTAACAAATGCACCATTCTGGTGAATGATGTTGATAATGGAGGAGTCTATGCATATGTGGGGGCAGGAGGTTTGTGGGAAATCTCATATCTTCCTCTCAATTTTGCTGTGAACATGAAACTGCTGTAAAAAAAAGAAAGTCTTAAAAAAAAAAGAGTTGATGCAAACAGATTAGATCTTCTCTGCTGGCTTTAGGCTTTTACACCTCCAGTCATCTCCTCCCAAACCCATGCCTGGTGGATACACTTGAGGAGACCACTATCTCTCCATGCCTCTTCATGCTACAGGTTTAAAAGCAAAGTATGGGACCCTGAGCATTCTGCCCTGGGACTCATCTATTCCCCTCTCCTTAAACCCATGGAGACAAACACTGGAACTTGCCCTTTTTCCCCAGTATGTATTACCAAAGAAAGTAGATGAGTGTTAACCTCAGGGAAACATGACTTCATAAGCCAAAAAGAACTAGATTGGAGGACATAACTACTATAAAGAAAGGCAACACACAGGACAACGCTTAGTGCAGATTTATTGAAACAAGTGGCCCCAAAATGTAAAATAACCAGGCCAAATACACTTAAGGAGATATGGGGGGTGGGGGAATATTAGCAATATGAAGCAAGAACAAGAAATCATTAAGAGATACCAAGTGGAAATGGAAGTGTGAAAAAAATAAATAACTGAAGTAAACAATGAGATAAATGGCGAAATAAATTTGAAGAAAAATGAAGTGGTAAATTTAAAAAATCAGACTGGGACACCTGGGTGGCTCAGTAAGTTAAGCATCTGACTCTTGATTTTGGCTCAGGTTCCACGATCTCACAGTTTTTGGAACCGAGCTGAGGCAGGCTCTATGCTGACAATGCGGAGCCTGTTTGGGATTCTCTCTTTCCCTCTCTCTCTGCCCCTTTCCTGTTCATGTTCTCTCTCTCTCTAATCTCTCTCTCTCTCTCTCTCTCTCTTATTCTCTCTCTCTCTCAAAAATCAGACTGAGGAAAAAGAAAAAAATAATCAGACTGAGGAAACAATTGAAAATATAAAAGGAAAGCTAAACGATATTAAAAATAGAACAGAATATAGGTAGAAAAGTACTGAAAGACAGTAAAGAAGAAAGCCCCTCAACTTTGTCTGGGAAACCCAAGAAAACCTTAAGGAAGAGAGTTCTTGAACGGAGACATAAAGAATGGTAGGAGCTTGCCAGGTGGGCATGGAAAAAAAAATATTTCAGGCAGAAAACACCAATGTGTGCAGATGCACGGAGGCATGAATGAAGGTAATTGCTGTGATTTGGGGAAAGCAGGGGCTGGTGTGTCTGGAGCAAAGGCTACTTGAAGGAAAGTAATGAGGGCTAATGTTGAAGGGCAAGCAAGAGTCTAATTGGGAGGATTTTTGGCAGATGTGTAGTATAATTGTCCCCCATTTTAAATCTAAGGAAAATAAGTCAAGCTCAGATCATTTAAGTGAGTTGCCCCAGGTCAGGCTCTGACGAGGGGGCTCACGTTCTTTCACTGCATCACATGTCCTGAGGTTACTTAGCTTGGATGTCTCAGTGTTTGGCAAAGTCAGTTAAAACACACACACACACACACACACACACACACACAGTAAATGAGGCTGAGAAGTAGGTGAGCCATGAGTTCAGGAGCCAGTGGGTTGTTCTGAAGTGTGGGGTGTCCAGCTGGTGACTAGGAAGTTCAGGGTTCAAAGAAGGAAGACCAAGGCCAAAGATACAAATTTAGCAACCATCAGCACATGGAGGGAGGGGCGTTCATGGGAGTGGGTGGGGTTCCAGCAATAAGCCCCCTAGTAATGTTGGCAAACATTTTCTCAGCGCAGAAACATCTCACTGACGACCTAGGACATCACCGGCCCAGAGAGGAAAAGCAAAAGAAAGGCCCATGGTCACACTGATTTGGTGCTTTCTCTGTGGGGCCCCCAGTTCCGTTGTGGCATCTTCTACCAACTAGATGCTGCTGGCACATCAGTTACCCCTGGATGGGATCTGAATCTGATGTCAAATTGCTTCCGTCAATCACCTGGTGAAGATAAACCATCCTTAGACCTAGACTGTCAAAAGTCTAAATGCTTTTGAGTTACACCCCATTCTGGGATGCACGATTGCAGGAGTACTAGAGTCACTGGGGAAACCCAAATCAAGAAGAGGTGTCTCTGAATCCCACGTATGCAGAGAATCATCCTTTTATCCAGAAGGTAAGTATCATGACTTCTACCCTGTAGGTAAAAAAAATAACTTTTTTTGAGTTTACGTATCTATTTATTTTGAGAGAGAGAGAGAGAGAGAGAGAGAATGAGCATGAGTGGGGGATAACCAAAGAGAGAGAGAGAGAGAGAGAGAGAGAGAGAGAGAGAGAGAAGCCCAAGCAGGCTCCACGCTGTCAGTGCAGAGTCGGACATGCGGCTCAAACTTAATAACCGTGAGATCATGACTGAGTCAAAACCAAGCGTCAGATAGTTAACCGACTGAGCTCCCCAGGCGTCCCCCAGAAAACTCTTGAAGAGTTTAGGAGACCTGCCCAAAGTCATGCAACTATTAAGGGACAGAGCTGGGATTTAAATGGAGGGTATGTTGGCCCCAGAGCCTAGTAGAAGGAAATGAAACAAGACTGAGTGCTGAGCGTCCCCAGCACTTGTTCTCACTCTTGCTTTCTCAAAACCCAGCACTCAGAGTGGGTCAGGAGGGAGAGTTCCATGTCCTCGGTTCTAAGAAGCTCGAGAATCGAGGTCACCATTTGATGAAGAAAGAGCTTTGATCTTTGAATAAGAAGAACTAGGTCCCATCGTGAGCTTTGCCACAACTTGCTGTGTGACCATGGCCAAGCCACTTCCCATCTGCGCTCCCCATTCTCTCTGTGTGTAGAAGACTCTGGAATCCCATGTCTCCGTGACTGGCAGGGGGCTTCCCTTAGACCCTAAGTCCCATCCACCAGGGCTGGCAGTACCCAATTCTCTCCTCCCAATGGCTTTCCTCCTCTCCATTCATACCAGCCATTCCAGCTCAAGCTTCCCAGCTGAGGGCCGGGTGTGGATTGTTTGAAAAGACATATGGCATCCCCGTGCAGCCGAGAGTCCAATCTCGAGGGGAAACCATTGTTCATTCATCTGGACCGAGTGACATTCTTTATGCAAGAATAACTCTTGATTAAAGGGTGAGTTTTAATGGAAACTAATTAGGCAAACTCTTTAGCCTGGGCATAATGATCAAATGAGCTGTCACACCGTACCTGATACAATGATCTCACTCGCTACAAGATTTTATTCCTTAGCAATTACACTCCCACATGGCACTGCGTGCCGTTATTGCCTGGAGCACACATGTCAAATTAAAGAGCAACTTATGCACCTGATATTTAATTATTGCCTAGTACTACAGACACCCGGGGAATGTCAAAGTGAGCAGTCCTGCTTGGGAGAAACGAAAACTGAAATCTTCTTCTGCAAGGGAGTGAAAAAAATAGGGATAAAATATGTATAGGCTACTATAGTTTCTTATTCAGCCGTCTTACAATTCACAGTTACAAAACCTTCTCTCCCCAACCTTGAATAATTTACCATTTTTTTTTCTTCATCCAGAAAAGTCAGCAGTAGGAGAGTTGTAGGTAAAGGCATGGGGGCCCTATTGGTATTTGTTTACCTATTTGATTGATGCGGTCTAGATCTGGTCAAAGTTGAGCCCTTTGTGCAAGTTATTCTTTCCCTAATGGGCTGTGACAGGAAAGACGGTGCCTCGTGTGCCTCTTGAGCCCAAAGGGAAATGGTGCCTTCAAGGCTGAGCACTCGGGAAGTCCCATCGTGCATTTCAGTTACACTCAGTAACAAATTTGAGAAGTTGACCGAAGTTTCTCCCCAACCTGTGTGCGAAGCTGGGACAGAGAGAAGCCACTGGGATGTAAGGATCGGTCTCTACTTTGTGTGTTAGAAGAGTCTGGAGAATTTTTCAAACATACTGATGCTTGAATCCCATCCCAGACTAATTAAATTAGGATCTGGAGAGGAGGACGGGGCAATTTTTTAAGGCTCTTCCAAAGATCCCAGTATTCAAGTGGATCTGAGAACCACCGGTATAAAGAGCCACCAGGCCTGACAGTAGCCAGTGCTGAGTGTTATGACGGCTGCTTTCTGCCCTCAACAAGACAGACCCCCATGCCTCCGTTCTTTGCACATGCCATTCTCTCCTCCAGAATGCCCTTCCCTGTCCCTTCTTACTACCTGGAAAACAAGAACTGTCTTCCAACATCAAGTGCAAATGTTACTTTCCTATGACGTCTCCTCTGGTATCCCCAGGAAGACTTGCTTCAGCATCCACCAGGAGCCAGACCCCGAGCTAAAAGGGTCCTTGATCCAAATTGTTTCCTCAGTGGGGGGTTCAAGAAGAGAATCCCCATGTCTCCGGCAACCATCTGTGTGTCCCAGCTGAGCAAATTCTAAGAATGCCTTGGTCCCTTTTGCTCCAGATAAAGAAATTCAAATTACCCATTATCAGAATTGCACAGCCTAATACTAAAATGCCTTAATGTGAGTGCTTTTGTATTTAGTAAACTGCACAGCTTGTGAAAACCCCCTCCAAACATCTGGCAGGAGGCCCAGCAGAGGTAAGGCTGGAACCTCTAATGATGGCAACATGTAAACAAGTGTTTTGTCTCGACGGATAATCATTAACTTCCAGTGTCAGGCTTACCCCCAGAGGTCTGGTTCCTCAGCCTTGCAAAGGCCTCTGGGAAACAGCAGCTGGGATGGGGCCTGTGCACAGACGCTGGGGAGGGAGAGGGTGGGCAGGCGTGTCACTACCAACGTGGAGAGGCAGGAGGTGATGGGCACAGCCTGGGAGCAGTTGCTTCTATGAAAAGCAGCAGAATCAGAGAAGCCTGCTCTCTTCTCAGGGAATCTGGTGCTGGGCAAGAATTTACTCTCAAGTATGCCATTGGCTGGCCATGTGACCTCGGGAAGGAAGCCTCAGTTTCTCTATCTGTCAAGGAGAGTTAACACAGGATCCTGCTTTATAGGCCAGTTGTAAGAAGTAGGTAGGAAAATATGTGCCAACAAGGCTTCTGGCATAACACTGGCTTCCAGAAAGCAGTTGATATAGGGCAATTCTTTCTCCATTCTTCCCTTCAGTCATTCCCAACTGGGACCTAGGTCTGTCCGGTGATCCTTTTCCTAACTCAGTAAATAAAGGATTTGACCCCACCAATGCTGGGCTGAAGTTTGTTGTGTCTGTGTACATGAATACTGAAACACAAACTCAATAATAAGAGAACAGATGGATTTTTATCCTCTCTCACTATTAACAAGTACCGGTGCTAAGTAATCTTTCACAGTGTATTCAAATCTAAATATGAATTCATTCACTAAATATTAATTAACTGAGTAACTACTATGTTCTAGGCACTATGTGCACTGAGATGATTTAGGAGTGTGCCTCTGCAGCTCGGCTTCCTCAGAAAGCAAACAAGAGACAGACATCTGCAGGAGGAGGTTATTATGGAATGTAATTCCGGAATTTTAGGGTCTACACCTGTAAAAAAGACAATTATGCCCCTCCAAACTTCATACGTTAAAAGCCCAACCCTCAACCTGACTATATTTGGATATACGGCCTTAAAGGAGGTAATTAAGGTTAAATGAAATCGTAACGATGGGACCCTAACCTGACGGGCCTGGTGTCCTTATCAGAAGGGGAAGAAACACTGGAGCTCTCTCCTTCCATGTGAGCACAGAGGAAAGACCATGTGAAAACATGGCAAGAAGGTAGCTGTCAGAAGCCAGGATGAGACGCCCCAC
The DNA here is from genome assembly GCF_024362965.1 of Panthera pardus. NCBI lineage: Eukaryota > Metazoa > Chordata > Mammalia > Carnivora > Felidae > Panthera > Panthera pardus. The sequence continues at coordinate 43,739,477 of NW_026526677.1, forward strand.
CACAAACTAAACTGCCAGCACCTTGACATTAGATATATAGCCTAATGAAATGTGAGATAACAACTTTGTGTTGTTGAAGCCGGCAGTCTGTGGTATTTCATTAGTCGGCCTGAGCTGACTAATATAGGAGATGAAGGAAGTAGGAAGGGGAGGAGGCAGACACTGAGCTATAACGCAGGCCTGATAAAGACTTCAAATGAACCCATGAGGAGCTCTGGAGCTGGACTGGCCCTTCAGAGTCAGCTTCTTTCCAACGGGGCAATCCTCAAGAAGGCTCAAGAAGGCGGGACTCAGGGCATCACATACTCCACTGCGGCGAGCGTCCCTATGGACCTAGTGAGGTCCCTTTTCCCAGCACCCACATGTGTCAGAAACGTCACAAATGTCATTTTATTATTATTTTTTTTATCCTCACGGTACTCCTGTGAGATATCTATTTCACAGAGAAATGAAATAATGTGTCCGAAGCCACAAAGCTGATAAATAATGAAGGCGGAATTCAAGAAGAGGCCCCTCTTTCCCAGTGATCCTAGTCTTGCCTTGACATCATGCTGCCTCCCCCTCGGAAGCTTCATCTTCTGGAAGAAGATGCCCTCTAGCACTTACGTGCCCCCAGAGCACCATGTGCCTCTCTCTTCAAAGCCCATAGCACTTTGCCTTATTAGAGCTATATCAGTATATCAGTAGTATATTTGGCATTTACCATGTCCCAGACCCTGTTTTAGCACTTTCCAGGTATTAATTTATTTAATCTTTTCAAGAGGTATTTCCTCCGAGGTATCAGTTTCATCACCCTCATTTTACTGATGAGAAGGCTAATAAGACACAAAGTCGGTAGATAACTCTCCCAGAGACACCCAGCCAGGGTTTGCACCCACGTGATCTGGTTGCACATCTTATACTTCTCTGTCTTGGGGTGATAATGGTCACATCTGCCTCCCTCTGGTCTGCAAAGATTTGGAGAGCTTGATCAAGTCTCGTTCACCTTTTCCGTTCCAGCACCTTACTTGTGACTGAGATACACTACGCTCTTTGTAAGGTCTTCCTAAACAACTGAGTGATGCCTTGCACACGAGCATTTTGAAAATTATTTGACTCGAAGTATAGGGACAAATCCTGGAAGAAAAACAGACAAATGAAATCTGTTGGTTCTGTGGAGACACTGATATATCACGGGCGAATTTTGATTCTTTTACTGCCTGGATGTTGATAGAACATTGGTTTCTAGGAGCTCAAATGGATGACGGCAGACTTTCCCTACATTTCCTATTGCATTATAAGAGCATCTATTACATTTCTGAGAGCATTGCTGCTGGGAATGCAGGCTTCCCCAGGTCTCTGAGAATCTGACCCAGATCACATCTCAGGCATCACAACATGGCAACGTCCTCCCAAGGATCCCACGACCAATTCTAACATGAAAGGATCCAACCTCCTACCATCTCAACTCAGAAATGATTCATACCCAGCGATCATGTAAATAATAGCTCCGTGGCCATTTAAGCCTACTTCTAAGTAAACGTAATAATTGCACATATTCCCGAATGCTTCAGACCTTCTATCCATTAGGATGTTTAGATAAGCAGAACCTTATACACACTTTGCAGCTGATAATGAAAACAAGCCAGTGGCCAGAGTGGTTCTTTGACAGAAATTACATTGAGTCCTCTCATTTCACTCCCAGACCTGCTTTTCACCTTACAGTCATTCATTCATTCACTCATTCACTCAACAAATGTAATTGGGATTCTACTGTGTGCCAGGTAGTTTTCTAGGCTCTAAGGATACAGCAATAAGCCAGATGAGTTCCTTTGTTTCATGGAGCTCATAGTCCAGTGAGAGGATATGAACAATAAACAAACGATATTATTTCAACTCATGATCATTTCAACAATGCAAACAAAACAGGGAAGTATGATGGAAAGTAAGTGAGCTGCTGGGAGAAACTGGTTTTGAAAGGATGGTTGGGAAAGGATTCTCCAAGGTGATATTTGAATTGAGACCTGAATAACAAGAGGTAGCCAAGCTTTAGAAAATTTAGGAGGACAGCATATCAGGCAGATAAAACATGAGTGCAAAGTCCCTGAGGCCGAGCTAAGTTTGCCAGTGTTGCAGGGAGAGAAAGCAGGCTGGTGTCCATGGGGAAAATGGGCAGCAAGGACTGTAAGATACAAGGCTTCAGAAGCAGGCAAAGGACAGCCCATCCAGGCCCTTATAAGCCAAGGCGAGTGGTTCAGATTGTATAACTAGCATAAGGGGGAAACATTGAAGAGCTTTACCATATGATTTAAGTATTTAAAATATCACTCTGGTTACCAAGCGAAGAATAAACTATAGGTAACACATGGAATTTTGGAGACTCAGTTCGCTTTCTCCTGGAGGTCTGGTCTGCTGATTTGGCTCCTGGTTCCAACCCCAGAGTTCCTGCTGAGCCGTTCACATTCTCCAGTACCCACCTCCGCCCCGCTACCCCTGCCCCTCAGTACTCAACTGTTGCCTCTAGCCACCTCAGCTACCAGCCCACCCGCCCAGCTGGCTCGGCACAAGCAAGGATCAGACAGACCTTCTGGATCCCAAAGAGCATTGGGTTGGCTTATAAATGCCACTCGTAAGATCCAGAGGTGCCCATTGCCAGATCCATGGAAGCAGAGAAGAGTTGATACCGTTCATCAAATTTTCCCCAATGCTATACAGAGTGGGTGCTCCAAAGATACTGGTTGGGTCAATGGATGGATACAGATGTGCTGGAAGTTCATTGTTAGCCTGGGATGCAGGGAGCCTCCGCTGATGGAAGAATCTGGGGAAGAAGTCAGAAGGAAGCTGCAGCCCAGCAAATATCACCTTATGTTAAAAGCTCCACACCGGCTGGGGTAAAGCGGTCCAGAGGTCCCCCCTTGGATTAGGTGGGACCCGCCAGACTGCCAGCCTGGTTCATTAGTGGCCTGACATCACACATCTGCAATTGGGTAATTTTTATATTAACTACTACCTCCCGCCATAATGAGTGCTCATAACTATGTTTTATATAAAGTCGACCATGCATTTGCACAGAGCCCATAAAGGGGCAGTGATTATGAACTATGCCGGGAGTCTGTGGGGCACCCACCATCCCCTACCAAGTCCAGACCCTTCTTGTGCGATGCATTTAAGTGACAAAGGATGGGTAGATTGGGAGAGGTGGGAGCTGTGAGTAAAGAATTCCTGGCAGGCCAGGAAGGGTTTCTGGGATGTGTCCCTCTCCTAAAACACCCTGGTACCAACCTATTAGTATTCAAGATAGGCTTGGTGCTTGATGAAAACATTAGGTCTAGAAGAGGGCCACTTAAAAAAAATTTTTTTTCCCTTAACTTTCCTATTACTCTCTTACGATTATATATAAGTGTATAAACACGCAGTACTTTATTCTGAATTTGTTGAATTTTGTTTTAGAAAGGAGCCCCTCTCCTTGTGTCTGCGCTTAGTTGATGGGACAATTACGGATCTCAGAGGACTGGCCTAAGGTCTGAATCCATAGACTTGGCTTCCGTTGTAACTTCCACACTTACCAGCTGTGTCACCACACACGTTACCACCCTGGGCCTCAGTTTCCTCTTTCACAAAGTGGGATCACCAGACCTGGCAGTTTGGGCAGGGGTGTTTTGAGGATGAGAGCATAGCACCATGTACTGAGATTTGTTAGTTTCAGGTCCATTCGCTCTGTCAATTCATTCAAACCTCTCGACAACCCTTGTGGTGGGTGCTAATGACACTTCCAGTTTTCAAAATGCAGAAACTGAGAAGATAGGAGGCTCCGAAGTTAGGACGTTCACTCCGAAGCTAGGAGGTCATGGAACTGGTTGATGGAGCCAAACTCCAAGCCTGGGGGAGTCCGACTCCACAGCAGAACGCAGCACAGTGCCTGGAGCAAACACTGGAAAAATACTTAAAAAAAATTTTTTTAATGTTTATTTATTTTTGAGAGAGAGAGAGAGTGCAAGTGGGGGAGGGGCAAAGAGAGAGGGAGACATAGAATCTGAAGCAAGTTCCAGGCTCTGAGCTGTCAGCACAGATCCTGATGTGGGGCTCGAACTCAAGAACTGCGAGATCATGACCTGAGCCAAAATCAGACACTTAACCGACTTGGCCACCCAGGTGCCCCTTTAAACACTGGAAAAACAAATGACAGTTCTTATGATTGTTTTGACCAGCTTCAGGCCAACTCCATGTACAAATCTTTATTACCATCATCAGAACTTGGATGGGATTCCAGGTCCTTCTTAAAGGGGATGGAGACACCCTGAGGGGCCTTGACAAGGTAGAGCTAGAGTTGCCTGGTGCCCCCAGAGGGTTGGTCCCTGGGCCACTGAGGGAACAGATAAGGGGACAGACTGAGGGCAAGACTGCCCTGGGAGTGAGGCAAAGACAAGGATGTCAGGAAAAGGACACAGGGTAGAAGACCAGAAACCTGGCCTCTGGCCTCTGACCGTTGCTTGCCTACCATGGCACCCTGAACAACATTAGCTGCCCTCAAATGGATGGTAGGGGCTGTCAGGGCTGGCTCTGGGCCCAGATGTAAGGAGTGAAACAAACGCAGGGTGGAGAAGTCCAGGATGCTCATACTGAATTATGACTTAGACTGAGCAGGGGTCATGGACTCCATCTTGCTGAGTTTTCTTCCTAGAGGTCAGCCATCTTGTTTGGATGGTCCAGCATCCTTGCCCTGAAGCAGCCAGAAGCTCAAACGTGGAGACCTTGGTAGATGGGGTCAGGGAGCTGGAACTCTGGCCAGCCCACCAAGGATCTGTAGCATAGCCCAGCACATTTATGGCTTCTTCTGGCCTCAGTTTTTCCCATCTGAGAAATGAGAGTGTGGATAAAACAAACTGTAATGGCTCTAACATCTTGAAAATGTCACATCCTGAAACCTGACTTCATCCACAGCCTAATACTAATATCCCTGGGGCTGAGTGATTTCATTTAGGTCAAATGATTTCCCTGCACATAAACAGGAGAGAAACAAAGGACCCCTTTCTCCAAGTTGTTAGCTCTCACACAGAGGCTCACACACACTCACACACATGCACATACACCCTCATAAGGCTTATACAGCCCACCCACCCCCCCAACCCCAGTTGTGCACAAAGGCACACACACACAGACTTTCAGAGGCACAAACACCTGGACTCTCTAAGCTTCTCCTTCCCCCACCCCACTCTTGCTTGCTCCCTGCCCCCCCAACCCTTTTCAACACCCCTGCTGGGAAGCTGAGGCCCTGGTGACTCTGTGAGCTACCTAACCTGATAGACTGGTGCCACCCAATGGTCAGGATCAGAAATGCATCCTTCGTTACAAGAATCAAAAGGGATTGGAAGGGTCCGGGGCACTGGGTCCATCCCTCTCCTAACAAGACTGTATCCAGAGCTGCCATAGACAGACGAGGCTTCCATGGTCTTTAAAACCTTTCAAACAATGGTTTCCTCACATTATACTCCTATTTTCCCCCCAAAGATCAGGAGATTGCCATTGACACCCTGGGTAACCTTGCACTAGAGCTTAAAAATTATTAAGCACAAACTATGTGTTCAGCACCATTCTAGAAGCTTTAATGCTCACAACAGCTGTCTTTTCAGGGCATATATTACTGTTTTCATTGCGAAGAGCTGCAACCAAGAAGGAAGGGCACTAAGATAATACCCTAGCTCTAATTCAGCAGCCACTTAGCCATCCTGGACCTCAGTTTTGTCATTTGTATATGATTGGTTCCATTCATTCATTCATTCATTCATTCATTCCATGAGCATTGATTGAGATCAATTATGGACTAGGATATGTGTTTGTGGATGATATTCAGCAAGTACCCATGTGTGGCCTTTGCCCTTAGGGAGGTCCCAGTCTTCTGGAATCAGTGACAACTTATATCCTCCTAAGTCCCTGACTTTATAACTTTAGTGGCTCTTTTTTGCCAAATTGGACAAAGACCCTAGGGAGAGGCCAAGGGGAGGAACATAAACAAGCTGTAGCCCAGAGTGACAAGGTACCCAGGCCATAGAGCAGGAGGGAGATCAGTGTCCTTGTCCAAGAGTCCCCTGATAGTCTGGGACTGGTGAATCTGAAAGTGCCTTAAACCTGCCAAGGGCCCAGACCCACTTGAGAAAGGAGAAGGAACTGTGGTTATCTGGCTTCAGAGTAGGTGCCCTTTGTGCCACACCAGAGGCTTCTGAGAGTACACCAGACAGGTTGGAGCCAGAAGAAGGGAAGCACGTCAGAAGCCGGAAGATGAACTGATGGAACAAAGCTTTAATAATAACTGTGCTTACGATAGCATCTGTCTCCACTATTCTCTCATAGATTCACACTGCCCCAGACTCACTCCTTTGCCGCCTAATCCACCTCCCCCAGTTTACCAGTTCTTAACCTTCACTCTTGCTCTTTGTAAGTAATAGAATAATAGAACCCTAGAATGTCAAGCACTGGAAGAAATCATCAAGTCTAACCTTTGTGAATGAGGAAAATAGCACCAGAGAGGGTTAGAACTTGCCCAAGATCACACAGTCAATGAACAGTATGGTTGGGCCTAGAGTTCAGGTGTTAAGACTTTCTAGTGTGAAGTCTTTTTCCTCCTTTTCTCTCTTCATTTCCACTCACATGTATTTAGACACTGATGAGAGCCTTCTACAATTCTGAAACATCTCTTTATCTTTCCTCTCTTCTTAACTTCCCTCATTCAACCATACTGGATCATAAGCCTCTTGAAGATAGAAAATGTCTTTCCTTTGGGGCACCTGGGTGGCTCAGTCAATTAAGTGTCCGACTCTTGATTTCAGCTCAGATCATGATCTCACGGCCCCTGAGTTCGAGCCCCATGTCCATCGGGCTCTGCACTGACAGTGCGGAGCCTGCTTGGAATTCTCTGTCTCCCTCTCTCTCTGTCCCTCCCCTGCTCACTCTCTGTCTCTGTGTCAAAATAAAGAAAGAAACATTAAAAAAAATCTCTTTTCTATTTCCAAAACCTTAATACTTAGCACAATGATTAGCATGTAAATGCTTAAGATTGGATGAACGGATGGATGGGAGGAAAGAAGGAAGGAAGGAAGGAAGGAAAGAAGGAAGGAAGGAAGGAAGGAAGGAAGGAAGAGAGGAAGGGAGGATAAATAGAAGAATGGGTGAATTGTTTTACGTGGAATTTCCGCAGTCACCTCTTACCTGGTCTCCCTGTCTCCAATTTCCCCACAATCTGGGCTACCCTTTACAGTGGTATTAGAACAGCCCTTTTATAAAATTTTTTTTAAAAAAACAGAATATTTCTATTTATTGTGCAAAAGCATTTGAAGACTTTCCTATCATCTAATGAATAAGTCAAGACCAGTTATCTTACAATACAGTATAAATGAGTCTTTCATCTATCACACCATCCTCATAGGTGATTAACCACATAAACACATATACATCACACACCCTAAACTCTAAAAACACTTAACAAGTCGCCGTTCCATAAGGGAAGCATGCATAGCCTAATTTCCAGGACTTTGTACCATTCCCATATTCTCAGATTCCTTTCCTGTCAGTAATAGAATCTGTTAAAATCCTAACCAACCTTCAAAACCCGATTCAAATGCCACCTCCACGAAGTCTTCCTTAATTCCCTTGATGAAATTGCTATACTCGGAGCATGTGTTCCTTCAGACTTTGGTAAGCATGGTACACCTCATTCTGCCCCTCTTAAAATGACCTTTCAAGGGGCACCTGCGTGGCTCAGTCGGTTGAGCGTCCGACTTCGGCTCAGGTCATGATCTCGTGGTCTGTGAGTTCGAGCCCCGCATCGGGCTCTGTGCTGGCAGCTCAGAGCCTGGAGCCTGCTTTCGATTCTGTGTCTCCCTCTCTCTCTGCCCCTCCCCTGCTCATGCTCTGTCTCTCTCTCTGTCAAAAACAAATAAACATTAAAAAAAATAAATAAATAAAATGACCTTTCAAGACCTTTATAGTGGACATTGTAGTTGGTGGTTTTTATGTCCATTGCTCCCAACAGACGCTTGGCCACGGGTCTGAGGATCTGACACAAAGTAAGCGCTTATCTGGCATTTGTTGAATGGACCTTCTTCTCACTACACCATATGCTCCAATTGTCCCTGAGGGGGCAGTTATATTTTATTCTAAAACCACTTAAGATATTTCCTATGCCATTATAAGCAGGAGCTCTACAGGAGCAGAACACAGTGTCTCCGAAGAGCCACAGCTCTAGGGCAGGGACAGAGCAGGATTAGAGAGCTGAAAGTATTGCGGAAGCAAAAACCCATCTCTTAGGAAGGAGGCGTGTCCAGGGAAAAGAACTGAATTCCACTGGTGGAAGACCGGAGGAGTCAAATCTTGTCTCAACATGGAATTTTGTCCACAATAAGAGCTAAAAAGCCATGGGTCATCCTGCCTCAGGAGTTAGTGAGCCCTCTGGTCCTGCCAGTATCAATGTAGTGGCCCTGGATGACCACAGAGGACAAATATGAGGATATGGGATATTGTATAGGGGACTATAGCATAGGGAGTAAAGCCAGACGACGTGACTTGTAAGGTCACCTCCAGCACCGAGGATCCGGGATTCTATCACACCTTCCGAGAGTGGCCCGACCAAAATTACCAAAGGCTCGAATTGACTTCTATTGCTCTTTCCCACCCTTAATTGCAGAGCTCACCCCGACCCTCCGAGAACTGCCATAACAGAGTTTCCAGGAGTAGGAGATCCTCCTCTTGATGCCCCTGGAATATCCCCTCAGCTGACCCTGTGCCTTGGTGGATGGTTCTCATATCCACTGATAACTCAAGCGGCGCTGGTGGGATTGGGACCCAGGTGCCCACAGCAGTGACCCACTCACTAATGCCGCTTTCCTTGGTCTCTCTCCTTTCTTTGTCACCCACTCCCTCACTGCTTCCTGGAATCACTTTCTAAATAGTGTACTTGTACCCAAATCTTTGTCTCAGCGCCTATATTGAGGGATACAACTCATCCTGGCGAGGAGCTAAACCGCAGACTTTGTGGTTACTCAGATTTGGATAGAAACCCAGTTCGGTGACCTTGAAAAAGATAATAAACCTCTCTGAACCTACTTCAACGTGTAAAAAAAGTTGGCTAAGACCTGCTTCCAAATTTCATAATGTTGCGTGTGACACGGCTCTCTGTATTTGCATTCACTGAGTGCTTACTATGTGCTAAGATAAATAAATGCCACATATATAATCTCTAATCACTAACCTTCCCACCAAGCTCAAAGTACAATAGAGATTGTAGTGGGATGATGGTGCCTCCCCCCCGCCCCCAAAAAAAAGATATGCCTCTGGAACCTGTGATCTTATTTTGAAAAAGGGTCTTTCAGATGTAATTAAGTTAATGATCTTGAGATGAGAACATCCTGGATTACCCAGGTGGACCCTAAATTCAACGAAGAGTGTCCTTGTAAGAGACAGACTAGGAGAAGACACAGAGGAGAAGCATGAAGGCAGAGGAAGAGACTGGAGTGATGCATCCACAAGCCAAGGGATGCTTGGAGTCACCATAAGCTGGAAGAGATAAGGAAGGATTCTCCCCTCGAGCCTTTAGAGGGAGCTCAACCCTGTTGACACCTTCATTTTGGGTTTTTGGCTTCTAGAACTGTGAGGGAATACCTTTCCTCTGTTTTAAGCCACCATGTTTGTCCTGAGAAACTAATAGAATGGTATTTATTGTCCTTGTTTCACAGATAAGAAAACAGAGGCTTACCAAAAAAGTGGCCTACCCACAGTCACCCAGCCAAATATGGCAGAGCTGGGATTTGAACCCCAGCCTATCTGACCACACGGTGGCCCCTCTTACCACCATATCAAGGGAAATAAGTTGTGCGATGTGCCTAGGACCATGATTACAGATGCTCAAAGACTGTTACTTTCCTCACTCTCAACTTTTCCTTCCTGTTGTCCATGCTACCCACTGCCCATTGCTAGGCAGTCAAGAGTTAATTAGATAACCCAGTTCCTGCGAATCCATGAGCTCTCCTGGAGAGGGTTCCACCTGGGATACAATTACACACACATCCAGAAGGTCCTTAAGAATCAACTTGTCTGGTAAGCATTTCAGCTCCACGGCAGCCAGTGGAAAAGATAGATTGGGGCCTGTGCCTTGAGTTAATGTCAGTCTGAACTGAAGATGTGCCAGCATCATCAGAATAGATTCTTTAATTAACCTGCTAATCCTGTCAGGGATTGGGTTTGCTCTCTTCTTCCAGAAGTATGTTAGGTGTCTCTTCTTTCACCACTTTGTCATTTGCTCTATTTTAGATTCAAAGTGCCCTTTAAGCTGTGCTTTAGAAGGCTCTCTGTCCTCCACATCAACCTCTGTTGACAAAGTGGCCCCTCAAGCAGCATCTTTTTTTTTAATTTTTTTGAGTGTTTATTTATTTTGAGAGAGAGAGAGAGAGAGAGGCAGAGCACAAGCAGGGGAGGGGCAGACAGAGAGGGAGACACAGAATCTGAAGCAGGCTCCAGGCTCTGAGCTGTCAGCACAGAGCCCGACGTGGGGCTCGAACTCACAGACTGTGAGATCATGACCCGAGCTGAAGTCGGACGCTCAACCGACTGAGCCACCCAGGCGCCCCTCAAGCAGCTTTATTTATTTATTTATTTATTGCTTTCCCGCCACACCTCTCTCCACAGGGTCTTCAAGAAGCAAGACGTCAGCAACTGTCAGGCAAGAAATACATTTTGAGCAACTATTTTGTGCTTGGCCCTGATCTATGTGTGGCAGAAGACCAGGGAGTGACACCCATCCTGCCTTCAGGCACTTGCCTTCAGAGAGGGAGAAAATAAAGCAGGTGACTGTGGTGTTTCCCAGTCTTTTTATTTGATAGCAGGCATAGAAAGTGGTAATAAGTTGAAGGGAAAACTAAGATAGATTCACAAAGCTGCTAGTGGTCAGAGGCGATCAGCCCACAAGTCAGCCCACAAGATGAGGGGACCAGTATTCCCCACTTTCCCTGTACCTTGTGGGAAGGTATGCTGGTAGAAAATTATAGCTTTCATCTTTGCTCATTGCAGGATGACAACATCCCACCAGTTGAATGTGGATTCTGCAGTTAACCTTCAACGTTGTCAGTTCTTCCTCAATTCGTCAGAGATGTGATATTAACAAGGAACATTTCTTTAGCTACAACTTTTTCTGTGCCGCTCCCCCCAGGTTTTTCTCTTTATAATTTCAGATCCGGCTACCTCTAAACTTCTAGACTGGGCTCATGGGAAACAGAACAAATGGGCAAGGAACAAGTTATCAACAGGAAAATTCAGAAACAATTGATAAATGTTTAGTTCAACAGCTTCTGTTGGTTCTTGTTTTACTTGAAGACATGGCGGGGGGGGGGGTGTTTTTACAGTTTGTTTTCCGGTATTTGCATTTAGAAGGATGATCTTTCAAAAATCTGTAGAAAGGGCCCCAAATCCAGGCATTCTGCAACCTGAGCAGTTTTTGAAATTCACCGAAACAAAGTAAGAATAAATCTGTCCCCCATAAAAGTACAAATAAGATGCTCCAGAGATGATAAAATTCCTCTGTGCGACAAAGAAATGATGTTTCCTCTTAAAAGTTATCCTTAGTTGTACTCCATATCACCCTGTTGCTTTTATCTACATAGTAGAGTGTGTTGGGGGAGAGGAAGCCCGTGAGACAAACCAGAATCACGTGTGATGTATTGAGAAGAACATGCCAGGACCTCAGTGGTTTCCTGCCAGAGACGTACACTTGAATCTAATCATGAGAAAACATCAGGCAAACTCAAAGTAAGGGACAGTCTACAAAACAGAAGGCTTACACTCTTAAGAATATGTCAATATCTTCAGACTAGGAAATCTTTCCAGATAAAAGGACACTAAAGACTCATGAAAATTAAATGCAACCTGTAGTCCTGAATTGGATCCTGATCCAAGGGGGAAGAAAAGTGCTACAAAAGACATTGTCCATAATTGGCAAATTTTAATAATTTCTACAGATTAATATCAATATCAAATTTCTTGATTTTGATAATTGTACTGCAATTACATAAGGAAAAACCCTCGTTCTTAGAAAAAGCACACTGAAATACTTTAGACAGATGGATAGATAATGGATTATGGGAAAACGTGGCAATCGTTAACAATTAGCAACCCGGGTGTTTGGTATATGGGATTTCTTTCAAAATTATTGAAACATTCCTATAATTTATAAGGACACCGGCTACGTTGGGTTTGAGCCCACCCTAATGACACCATTTTAACTCGATTACCTCTATAAAGACTATCTCCAAGTAAGGTCACATTCTGAGGTATTATGAATTAGGATCTTAAAATAAGAAGCGGGGGGCACACAATTCAACCCATAACACCCACCTGTGAATTTGGAGTCCTGGACTCCATTATTTGTATGAGTCCTTATGACATTAACGTTTTACATTTCTAGAAGTCCAAGACTCCCAATGTCCAATCAATGCTTATTGGCTGGCCAGGACTCAACTCCAACCCATTACAAAGATACAGAATTTCACATTCCCAAACCTACAATGAGAAAATAAATCAAACCTGGGAGAACACACATTAGCAGTCCATCTCTGCCACCTTCTGAGTTTTCAAAGTAGTATGAAGGTAATGTTGAACAAGACCTTGGGGCCTGATAGCTACCACAGTCTTCCTAGTATATTTCCTGTGGCTGATGGTTGAAAGATTGGTAAATCCTTCCAATCATTTTTTGCACAAAAAATTACCAAGTGCCTACTATGAGTCAGGCACTATATGAGTGCTGCACCGAAGGTGAACAACATTCCATGCTGTTAGCATGGGTGCTGCATGCTAGCAAGGGTGAAAGACGGTCATGCTTGTGGCCAACTAAATCCTTCTGTTGGGATCCAATGGAGAGGAAGAGAGAGGAGGATACTGAGAGATGATCACTTCAACACGAGGCTATTCCACTCACAAGGTGTGCCCTGTAGGGAGCTTGAAATGGGAAATTGCTGGGAACCTACTACTCCCTCAATGAGCTCAGTTTCCATGGCTTCTAATAATGGAGTTTCTCAACTTTCTTGAGCGGCATTGTGTATAACTTTCAAGGATAATTTTGACTGAAATTGTTGCCTTACACTTTGGAACTATACATGCACACTCCCTAAGGTACAATCACTGAATGTGCTCAGTTTACAGAGCTGTGATCAATCACCAAGTTTGGTGGTTAAGAGTGACAGAGAGAGAAAGTGGACAATTTACAAGAAAGACATAGCAAACTAATAAACTCTCCTTTCTGTTCCTCAATCCCACAGACTATTCCTGTTTGTTTGTTTGTTTGTTTGTAAGGAAGCAAAGACCCCATGCTTAGAGTAGAAGCTCCAGATTCGGTGCTGAAGGACGTGACATCCCCAACAACAAATTACAAGGTGCATGAAATGTAAGCCTAACTGTAAAGTCATAAAGTTTGGACTAAAATAAAGTCCAGACTTATATCTCAAAGGCATAAGGGTTGTGTCCAAATTCTTGAATCCACTGTAGGCCCTTGATTAAAATCTGTTGGTTAAAAAAATTACCTTTCATTATGATGCATTTCCTCATTTTTCTTCCATATTGAGAGTGACAATTTCCATTTGTGATGATCAGCCACAACATGGATGCAAATGTGCTAAGGAAAATTAGGTGTATGAGAGCGACTGTCTTATAAAAGACCATTTTACATCCTAACCCAGCAAGCGGAGAATTACTCCTGCTCTCTGTACTATATGCAAATGCTCAGATTATAGCTAATTATATTGTTGCAAAGCAGAGCCAAGAAACTGCTACAATACTTCTAGTCTCCTTGGGGAACACGCCATGAAAAGAACTTTTTTTTCCTCCTTTGTAAATTACACTATGATATAATTGGGTCTCACTGTTCATGTAACACCCCGCTCAGGGATAGCGCAAGAAAAACGAACAATGTCTTACTAAGTCCCTGTTAAGATCATTAAATGTAGATCATAACACACTAGCAGGCGCCCCAATCTTAATGTGTCACAGTAACAAAACCGGGAAAAGAAGAAGTGACAAGTTGCGTCATATTATTTTTCTCTTACAATGGAGTTTAAGGTAATAAAGTGTTAATGAATTCGGCCCGGCGTAGTTGGCATTGTGAGAGAACTTCTTTTTATTTTTTACTACATTGTAGGAAAAATTGTCATATTCTGTTAGGCAGCTGTTTAGAGAAAAGCTTTGACAGTGTATAATTGACTCTATTTTTACTGCATTTTCATACGGCATTGTTAGAATTATATACTGTACTGGGTTCTGCTTTTCAGTTTTACACACTGAGAAATTTTTCCCTTAGACAATTTTTCGCTGGGGATGAAAGAGAGCCCAGCTAGCCAGTTAGAAGTGGCACATCCCGATTTTCTCCCATTGGACACCTTTTTAGGGAGTTACTGAATTATTGTCGGAATGCTTTCCAAGAGAAGGGACCGCTAAGATCGACCCCTTCAGCCTACAGCTGGAGGAATATAGAAGTACGTTTCTAAAATCACACACACACACACACACACACACACACACACACACATGGCACCAAAGTGGTAACCGTAGTTCCTGGACATTTTCTCTAGGAAATAAGAATCTGAGAAGTGTGGGTGATTTTTTCCCGTATGTACGTATGTATTTTTGTCAAGAGCCTCTTTCTCTTGGGGAAGGGCATTCACTAAGGCAGCCCTCATTCCTACCACGGTGTGTTTTCTCTACGCCAGGCTGATTAGGTGCTGCAGACACACTTGATGACTACTTAATTCCCATGTTAAAGTTTAAATGACTACTTCATTGTGTATTTTAAAGTTTAGTTTTATTTCTGATTCGATTCAAGTCAGCGTGCCATGGATTCTAAGATATGTCTCTCCCTTCCCCCTACCTCCGACTATAGCAATGTAGCATTTCCTCTCCAACTATAACAATGTACCATTTCCTCCCAGGTGAGAGGAACAGTAATAGAAGAAATAGTGGACAGCCAGGACTGCAGGAGCAGGGGCGCACACATCAGGAAGGACAGTGACTACAGACTTCTTGTGCTGCTGTCCTAGCATGTCCTGGCTGGACATCAGGCCAAGTTAAGACTGTGACCTTTTGGAGTCAGAAAGCCCCGCGTTTTAATCTTGGTCCCATCGTATACCAACTGTGTGACCTCAGGCCAGCTCATCTCTTAAAGCCCTTTCAAAGGGTACCGACCACTGAAACACTCACTGGGGTATTATAAAGATTAAATGAGATAATGCATTTATAAAGCACTTAGCAACACGCCCAACACATGGTGAGTATTCAATAAGTGATTGCTATGGCTGTTATGATCCATGACAGACAAGGACCCAGTGCATTAATTTTTTTTATATATAAAATGGGGACATTAATACTCTGGTCTTGACAAACTGTAAATTGATTCTCTGACTGTCCCAGCCCCACCCCCATTTGTGCACCTTCCCCCTTGTCTATTCATATTTTTCTGTGCACTTGTGGTTACTGCCAAATGAGTAGAGCAAAATGGAAACTCAATTGAATTGAAAATACATATGTCATATAGGACAAAGGGCTAGTATCCAAAATCTATAAAGAGCTCACCAAACTCTACACCCGAAAAACAAATAACCCAGTGAAGAAATGTGCAGAAAACATGAATGGACACTTCTCTAAAGAGGACATCCGGATGGCCAACAGGCACATGAAAAGATGCTCAACGTCGCTCCTCATCAGAGAAATACAAATCAAAACCACACTCAGATATCACCTCACGCCAGTCAGAGTGGCCAAAATGAACAAATCAGGAGACTATAGATGCTGGAAAGGATGTGGAGAAACGGGAACCCTCTTGCACTGTTGGTGGGAATGCAAATTGGTGCAGCCGCTCTGGAAAGCAGTGTGGAGGTTCCTCAGAAAATTAAAAATAGACCTACCCTATGACCCAGCAATAGCACTGCTAGGAATTTACCCAAGGGATACAGGAGTACTGATGCATAGGGGCACTTGTACCCCAATGTTTATAGCAGCACTCTCAACAATAGCCAAATTATGGAAAGAGCCTAAATGTCTACCAACTGATGAATGGATAAAGAAATTGTGGTTTATATACACAAGGGAGTACTACGTGGCAATGAGAAAGAATGAAATATGGCCCTTTGTAGCAACATGGATGGAACTGGAGAGTGTGATGCTAAGTGAAATAAGCCATACAGAGAAAGACAGATACCATATGTTTTCACTCTTATGTGGATCCTGAGAAACTTAACAGAAACCCATGGAGGAGGGGAAGGAAAAAAAAAAAAAAGAGGTTAGAGTGGGAGAGAGCCAAAGCATAAGAGACTCTTAAAAACTGAGAACAAACTGAGGGCTGATGGGGGGTGGGAGGAAGGAGAGGGTGGGTGATGGGTATTGAGGAGGGTACCTTTTGGGATGAGCACTGGGTGTTATATGGAAACCAATTTGACAATAAATTTCATATATTGAAAAAAAAATAAAAAAAAAAGAAAATACATATGTCAGTGGCGCGACGTGAGAAAGGTGCCATCGTTGGACCATCACTTCCCATCACACACACACACACACACACACACACACACAGCCCCCACAAGTGCCTGAATCGTTCTGTGGGTCTTCAATGAAAAAACACCACTATTTCTCAGTGTAGGGGTGATCATGTGTGGAAATAAAATGATTGTCTTTCTTTTTTTAAGTTTATTTATTTGTTTTGAGGGACAGAGAGAATGCAAGCCAGGGAGGGGTGGAGAGAGAGAGGGAGACAATGAGAGAATCCCAAGCAGGCTCCGCAGTGTCAGCAGTGTGGAGATACACATGGGGCTTGAACTCATGAATGTGAGAACATGACCTGAGCTGAAATCAAGAGTCGGATGCTTAACTGACTGAGCTACCCAGGCATCCCACATGATTGTCTTTCTAACAGCGATAATAATAGCTACAACTTACATAGCACTGTTACATGCTTTTTAGACGAATTAATGGATTTACCACTCATGGCAACCCTACAAGATAGGCTGTATCATGATACCTACTTTACCGATGAAGAAATTGAGGCACAGAGAGGTTACCCTGCTTGCCCATAAACACACAGAAAGTAAGGGACTGAGCTGGGATTCACACCCAAAAAAATTGGCTTCAGGGACCATACTTACACCGTTCTGTTATGATCTAACATCTACCACTTATCTAGCATTTCCTCTGCCAGGAACTCTATGTTTACTCAATATCATAGATGAGTTAGAAATAGAACCCAGATTCCAATGTAGGCCCATCTGACCCCCAAACTCAGGGAACATACAAGCTCCCAAGAGAATCGTGACTTTTCAGGAAACTCCAGGCAACCCGACTCAAGTGCCACCTCCCTCAGACACATTTCCATCCACACCTGCCTATACTTGCCTCACCTTTTTGGGGACCCACGCAACACATAGCACCTGCGTATTCAGCGTTTGAGTTCCATAATTGTGCCGCATGAGTTACTTGAATCTCTCTGAAGAAAAACGCATGTCACTTGAGAGCTAGTTTCCTATCTTTCCCTTCTTACAGTCCCAGAGCATCTGGCACGGAGCTAGGCATATAATGGACACTCTCTCATACTGGTGAAGACTTTACATGAAATCTAAAGAATGGAGACACCACAAAAAAAATTGGGGCAATTCTTGTGCCTAAAATTCTCACCCTCTGTCCATGCTCCAACCATCCTTTTAATAAGATGGAACCTCATCACTTCGTATCAACAGCAAACTCACAGAGCAGCAGACAATGTCCTCCTCAAAATAACTTCTAATGAGGAAGCAAGAGCAGAGTCAGAAGGCATCTCTGATGCAAGTTTCATGGTAATTTTATTAATAGACCCATCAAACCAGTATGTTATTACCTGACTTTAACTTCTGAGTTTGATTATAGTCAGGTCCAATTCTCTTTCAACAGACATGGCTGCTGCTTTTACCTTGGTACTGGTGCTCATGGACCAGTGGTCTCCCTGCCTTCGTCCATGACCTCTCCCTTCCATCCCGTCTATGGCAAAAACAAAAAGCTGTGTAATCACCAAATTCATTTCCTTTTCCTCTGGGCAACATAGATGGATAACATTCCCAGGCTTTGTGGTTAGCTGGGACCATATGAGTGGGTTGTGACCAATGAAACGTACACCAACATCACACGTGGCAATTCCTATGGCCCATAAAAATCCCCCACTTGGGATCTTTCACTATCCTCCCTTGGGAGGTTCACGGTGCCCATATTCTGACGTTGACAAATGGGATCACAAAATGGAAGACCCCAGGTTCCTGAGTCACCATTTGGCCAAGAGCTGCCTACCCTCATTGAACTGTGAAGAAAGAAAAAATAGAATTTTGATTACATTATGTCACTGATGTTTTTTGGAGTTGTGTGTTAGTAGTCTCTTACACTCATACTCTCTCCATGATGGCAGATGAGTCAACCTCTCAAGGAACTCCAGTAGTATCTCTTCCAGAAGTTACTAGGAGTTTTCAATTCCACATAGGAGAGTCTTTTAGCCAGAGACCACATCTTGTTCAGCTCTGAATCCCCAGTGCTGATCACAGGGCCTGATCCAGAATAAACCTCTTTATCCAGTAAATATTTGAGAGTGCCTGCTGCATACCTGACGTTCTTATAGGCACAGGGGAGACCAGGTGAACCAGACAAATGTCCTAGTTTCCCAGAGCTTGTATTCGAGTAGGAGACACAGACTGTAGCATACAAACAAAAAAATATCTTAATAAAATTTCAGATACTTATAAGTATTTTGAAGGAAATGAAATGAGGCAAGGTATAGAGACTGGGTTGGAATGGAGGAGTTTGGTCCATAAGATGGTCTGAGAGAGGCTTCTCCAAAGACATGACATTTAAGACTTAAATTCATACATCTATACACTCATTTAACAAATGGTTCTTGAGCATTTAAAATGTGTTACTCTCTATGCTAGGAACTAAAAATTGGTGGATGTTTGCTGAGTGTACTGCTGAATAAATTTAGCATGAAATCCAGTTCTTTAACTTGGCATTCATGACCTGGCTTCAAGTCACCTTCAACAAAGAAAGAAGATGAAGGCAATGAGAGGGGAGAAAACACCAAGGACGAAAGGTCAGAGTCAGAGACAGAAAAGGGAAACAAAGAGAGAGGGGACACAGATGGAGTGGTTTGACCGTGTGTCATTCCATTCTCTATGATCTTCTGCCCCTACAGCCCCAGATGACAGGATGCCTCCTGCGAGAGCTGGAGGTCTCCAACTAGGATTGTGAGGCAGCTCTTGTCTCATCCGACTCAGTGAAGGCACCTGGGATCCCATTCCAAATGACCCCTTTCATGCTAGACCAGCACGCTCAGCAAAGGGTTCCCTAGACCCACCCATCCCTTGGGTCCAGATGTGCCCTCTTTACCTGACCACCTTCAGAGATCTCACTCCCTACACCCCTCATGTGTCTTCCAAGAACTGGCTCCTTCTGGATCCATCTTGAAACGTTCCCAGAAGGCTTTTGCCCATAGCTACTAAACAGGAGGGGAAGCTCCCAGCAACTTTTGTTGAGGAAGTGAAATTCAGCCTTACCTTAGAGAAATTCTCAAACCTCCAGACAATGCTCAGGCTAAAGAGAAAGGAGTAGTGTCTGATACCAAAGATGTTCATACCAAAGCTTCCTCTATGCCCTGTAGGGTCCCACTGGAAGCTATGGGCTATGACTCTTAGAGATATGACTTCTAAATTTCTGGATGACACACAACCCATTCCAAAAACAATAGAAATATCCTGAAAATGCTACTGAGTGAGAGTCCAAACCACATGCCCCAGCCTTTACTCTTAGAGTGAAATATTCCTCTCAGACCATGGATTACTACTGAGCTCTCCTGTTATCCTTTCCTGCCTGAGACCTTGTGTTCCCACCACAGTAAACTTCCCAGAAGCTCCCTTTCCCCTCTCCCCTGGCTTCTGTTTTTGTTTTCTTGCACTCACTCCATTTCCAGATATTTGAATAAACTGTCTCTCTTTTTGGAGAGTCTGCCTCAGATGCATTCTTTATCCAGTTGATTTTTCATCCTTATGGACACAACTCAATATCTCTTCTTTTGAGAAAGTTTCTATAATCCCTCTAGGTCAAGGTTTCTCAATAGCAGCATTTGTAACATTTTGAGCCCCATTATTCTTTGGGGTTTTTTTGGGGGGGCTATCTTTTACATCATAGAACATTTAGTGGCATTTCCAGCCTCTCTCTTCTAGATGCCAATGGCAAACCATCACCTATGTGACAACCAAGTCTGTCTCCAGACCTTGTCAAATGTCCGCTGGGGGGTAAAATTGCCCCAGTTGAGAATCACTGTTCTTTTTGGAAAAGGATTGTCCTTCCCTATATCCCCATAACATAGGAAGCTGCCGTGACATCCCTTCCCCATGTTAGCATTCATTATACTGGTTTGTCAGCAAATTGCCCCCCACCTGAGAGCCTAAAGAGAAGGATCTATACCAACATGTCACATATGCCTGGCACCTAGCAGTCTCTCAATGAATGTTTAGGAATTAATGAATGCATGAACCAGAGCGAGATCTGCAGGAACAGACTTCATGAAACTCACCTCCCCATACTTCCCAGTCTGAGCTGACAAGAACTAGCCATTCTTCCTGATCCAGGTTCTCTCCCTGCTGGTCTCTCTGAGAAATTGGACTTCTATGACTATAGGCTACCTCTGGTCCAGTTTGGACCATTGTCTTCTACTAGCTTTCCAGTCACTAAGAAAGTCAAGGTTTTTAGTTTCTTTCTAGGACTTGGTGTCAAAGTTTAATTTGAGCTTAAAATTTTAGTCAGCCCCCTCCCCAACCCTACAATAACATAGTGTTGCTCCTGAAACTGCAGTTCCTTGAAAGAAGTTGCCCTGTTTTATTTATTTTTGTATCTCTGCCCACACCCAGTTGCCAACCACTGTCTCCTGTGCATGCAGAAGCATGTGAGAGGTCAGCAGGGCAATATCTGCTGAGTGCATGGCAAGTATGTGCCACTCTAAATTCTGGAAGGGCAAGAACTCTGTCTGCCCCCCGTGAGCCCCCAAAACTCTTAGCACAGTGAATAGATGAATGGATAAATGAATGGTTGGTTGGATGAAGCGTTGTTCTAAGGGTTTCACACATGTGGTTTCATTTAATCCTCATGAAAAACCCATGAGTTAGGTATGACAGCCCTTTGTAAATCAAATGAGAAAAACTGGTGCTCAAAGTGATCACTCCTTGCTACTAAATCAGATAACTAAAAAATTATGGACCCAGAGCCAAATTTAGGTCTGCTTGACTACAAAATCCATACTTTAAATGTTTGCCAAATGAATTGAGCTGCACCAAACTTTCCAGGACTAATGATACCTGGTCATCTTGACTGGATTCGAGGCCTCCGGCATCTTCACAAAGGTCCTCCTGGGTTATGAGGCACTTCAGGACAACTGGAGCATAGCAAGTCTTTCTCGAAGGATGTTTTCATGTTTGGGTTGCTGCCAAACTAATTATACCCTGGAAGGGAGGAAAGAGTCAAGAACTGGAAGCCATGCTTAAAGAGAGAGCTCAACAGGCTTGATTTGGAAGACAGGATAGGGAGAGGGCTTGGAACACAGAGTCGAAGCCAAAGGATCTGGAGAAGACACCACTCTGGGGGCCACAATACCTGACTTCACATCTCTGCAGAGAAGTCCCACAGAAGAAGGTTTGGACAAATTTTGTATTGAGCCAAGAGACTAACAAAGATCAAAAGATATGGGTCGAGGATCAGGAATAATAAAAAGCTCCTTATAGTTAGCAGTGAGGAGGGAGGGGGGAAAGAGGGAAGGAGGAAGAGGAGGGAGGGACAGGAAGGAAGGAGACAAAAGGAAGGAGAAAGGGATGAAGGAGGGGGAGAAAAGGGAGGAAGGAAGGAAGGAAGGAAGGAAGGAAGGAAGGGAGGAAGGAAGGGAGGGAGGGAGGGAGGAAGGGAGGAAGGGAGGAAGGAAGGAAGGGAAAGAGAGGAGAGGAGAGCTATCCTGGGTGGGTCTCTATTCCCTGCACCCTATCAAGCCTGACTAGAACAACTTCCTGGAAGGCTAATAGGTGCTCAACATGAAGTAGCTATTATTAGAGTCACTACAATTAATATTTACCCAGAGAATTTGAGCATAGGGGTGGGTTGGACCAGCTGATCTTAAAAATTCCTTTGAGCCCCAGGCTCTCACTCAGAGAGCCCCCAAGTGTAATGCTTCCCTTCTTTGTAGCAATCTTGCCGTCTCGGCTCCACTGCCCTTCACTGCTGTCTCTTCAATCTTTCCACCTCACCAATTCAAAATACTTTCCTAACACATGACAATAACGTGAAAATAGCAAAAATCAAGTCCCAAGTTTCTGTCAAACCACCTAATCATAAAACTGCCAAAGTCAAATGCAGAAAGTCTGTTGATTAAAATTCCCTGTTATAACAATAAACACCTGACCCCGAGCTTCAGCAGATGGCTGGGAGTGACATCAGTCCTCCTGACTCTGGACCTAAGTGATCTTCCAGAAATGCCTCCTGAAACTGTGGCCTTTCCTGGGCCTCCATAGTGGCTGTCCCAGCACCACTGGAGACTGTCTGGGTAGGCCTGAGCTAATTGTTTTTCCTGTCAAGGGACCAAGATGAGATAAAGCCCAGCCAGATAGAAGCCCAAGGAGCAATCTGTGACACCAAAGTGTAAATCCTTTGGAGAGGAATAAAAGCATGAGAGTAGTTCGTGCCCAGAGTCCAAGTATAGCCAGAGATGTCCTAGCGGAACATTGCCATGCATACTCAATCCCTCCTCCCCATGCTGTTCCTTCTAAGCCACTGGTTGTGCAACAGGCACACCTTGTCTTAAAGTACAACATACTTATTCAGAAAACATTCATTTGACACCTACTATGTGTTAGCAGATCTGTGCACATACCTGTATGCCATAAACATATGGCTGCACATGATTACCAGGCCCCGCAAAGATACCCAGACACACACCTTCCACAAACATGGCACATACATGCACAGACACAAACACACGTGCAAACTCATAGCAGTGTAACATGCACATGTATGAAGTCGTAAGAAAACATGCATATTGCGTTAGAGCCTTGGTGCAAGGGACAGAAACCCAACTCACACTGGCTTTCATTAAGAGGGGACTAGTGAACATTAAAAAAAATAAAAAAAAAAAATGGGGCGCCTGGGTGGCTCAGTCGGTTAAGCATCCGACTTCGGCTCAGGTCATGATCTTGCGGTCCGTGAGTTCAAGCCCCGCGTCAGGTTCTGTGCTGACAGCTCAGAGCCTGGAGCCTGTTTCAGATTCTGTGTCTCCCTCTCTCTGACCCTCCCCCGTTCATGCTCTGTCTCTCTCTGTCTCAAAAATAAATAAACATTAAAAAAAAATTTAAAAAAGAGGGGACTAGTGAAAGAATTCAAGAATTCAGCTGGGCCTCAAGAACAACTAAACTCAGAACCATGGACTTCACCAAGTTCATCACCTACTTTGGCCTCTCTTTCTCTGGACTATTTCTCTCTGTGCTGGCTTCTCACAAAAGCTCGTGTGTAGCTAACTGTGGGAAATAAGTTGTTTCTCCATGTATGGGAAACAGGGTACACATTCCTAACCTCGGGCCACAGATCACAGTAGGTAGAAATGACTACAAGTGTTTTCTGGTTCCAAGACCAAAAGTCCAAGGGATGTGACAAGTGATCCCAGGCCCCTTTGTTTGAGTTAGCCTAGGGTAGGTTATGCTGCGGTAACAAACACAACACAACACAACACAACACAACAAAACAAAACGCCAAGGTCTCCATGGTATGCTCCCAGAAGGTTTATGTCTTACTTGTGTTATATATTTATTACGGGTTGGCTGTGGCTCTGCTCCATGGTATTTCCTTTCTGAGCCTCGGGGTGACAAAACAGCCTTTCTCTGCATGTCACATGGCCGAGGGAAAGGAGGGGGAGAGGTGGCAAGCCATGCAAAGTCTCTTAGAACTTCTGTCCAAGTGTGGTATGGGTTACCTGAGATCTCATGCCATTGGCCAAAAGAGGTCATTCAGCCATTCCTGACATCAGAAGGGGGAAAGGAGACACTGAACGCTTTGAACAGTAACCCAATCTATCGCACTGTCTCCTGACCATCTGTGACCTTGTGAGTGGAATTGACTCATCCCTTGACAGATTAAATTGAGCCGGGAGGCAGGACCTGGTTGTGCTTCTGCGGTGGCTCCAGCAGTAAGACTGTGAATAAGGAGTGATGCTGTGAATAAATTGTCCCAACTGGGGATCGCTGGGCAGATAACATCGTTGTGCTATAGAGATATCTTGGATGAGCTAATGTGTAGACATGGGCTCAGGCCAACAAAGCCACATGGCACACACAGGCACACACACAACTCCCATACACGGATATGGGCACACATCTGCAGACTTACGAACACACACGAACCCGTAGCGGTACCTGCGTGTGCACACATACGTGCACCATGCACATGTTGAGGTCCAGTCTGCCCTCATTTACATGTTAACCCAAACCCACATGCCACCCTCAGGCCCACATGCACACTCCAGCTCAGCAGGGAGTGGCTGCTTCTGCCGCTGGAGAGATCAAAGGCAGCTGCTCCGTCTGCATATTTAAGGAGCCCCTGCTGCTTCCCTGTAGCTCTCAGCTGAGCCCCCTGCCTAGGCAAAGCCCCACTCTGGGAAATACCCCCCCCCAACTCCGCCCCAGGAGAAAGGCTTGGAATCTAATCACTTCCTTCCCCAAGCCTTTTAGGAAGGACCCAGAAAGAAATCCTGGGTAGCATGGAAGAACAGCCCGGCGCCCATCTCCAGAGGTCAATGCTAAAGCCAGGACTATCAGACAGAACAGACAGCCCTCTGGGGACAGCCAGGCTCAGTCCCAGGGAAGGAAGGACTGACATTGCCCCTTCACGGAGAACTTGAATTTCCTTTTGAGGAACACTCACGCTGCCCAGACTTGATGTCAGATTTGGGTCTTTGTGAAAAAGTCCCAGACAGGGAGCTGAACCCCAGGGCATAGTACTGGCTTTGCCACAGATGCATTTGGACCAGTCACTTTCCCCTTTGGCCCTCGGCTTTCTGGAAAAGCAGAAATTTAGAGCTACTGGAAACCATCCAATCCAGGAATGACAAACACCTGGCACACCTACCATTGCCCAACCCCTTCCACGCCATGGGAGACATCTCTAGCCCACCACAGTACCACGTGAGCCCAGCCCACATGCAGCCTTGGAATACGTTTGTGCAAAACACTCTTTGTCGAGATACTAATTCATCAAGGTAGACTCGTGAAAGGAGACCTATCACCAGCCCTGATCTAACCCTAGGACTTCACCGAGTAGAGGAAGAAAACACAGGAAAAAACTCTTCTCCTAATCTCCCAGAAGCAAATTAGGAGGCGAAAACAGGTGAAGCCGCAGCCCCTGCCGCCCCTTCCTCACCCACCCAGGTTTCATCCAAAGAAGGCAAGTGGTTTTCATCTCGTTTGCAACCTCTGATCAATTGGCAAGAGTTGAACAAAACACCACATGGAGAAGACTCCCCACGACTGTGCCCGGACTCAGTAGGAAAGGGTATCATGAACAGTTACCAACATCTGCCGTCAGGACAGGTGTGCAGAGACAGCACCAAGCCTCATTCTAAGCTAAGCCACGTTTATAGTGAGGGTGAATGACGCACAGTGCTACACACGCGAGATGATGATCCTGACCTGCCCATAAGAGGAAATACGCTTCTGCCCAAGAGCGGAGATGTTTTGGTTGAGCCTCGGGAGACATGTAGGAGCCTGTTTAAAATGCCACTGCTGTGTGATAAGTGATGGGGAAAAAAAGAGGCGCAGTAGGTAGGGAGATGGGTGAAATAGGTGTTGAAACAAACAAACGAACAAAAAAGCCACTGCCAGGGAGGAGAGAAGTCCTGGGTTCAGGAGGCAACCAGCACTCCCTACTTAGGACCCTGCAAAAGTACGTTGCTCTTGCTGATTCCTTTTGCCCACAAGAGAAAAAACGGACCTAGTATCCCTACTGTATGGCTCTATCGAAAATAGCACCAAAACAAACACACTTCCATAATGATAATTTATTGAACACCTACTATATGTCAGGCACTACGCTTGGCTTTTTACACAAAGTGGATCTAATTCTCTCAACATTGCTGCAAGCTAGATTGTGTATTCCCACTTTGCAGATAAAGAAACGAACACTTGGAGAGGCTATGTGACTTGCCCAGTATCATTCAGGCAGCAAAACGGTTGGATCTGAGCCCATATCTGGCTGACACCAAAGCCTCCCCTCTTTGTACTAGATAAGTTTTGAATCAAAATAAAAGCAAACATGAGCTCTGTAAGAATTGCACATAGCTTTGGGATGGGGGCGGAACCAATGGGATATTGGTACCCAAATCTGATGGCATTTCTCTCATCCCTCACTTCTTAAATTGTGCATCTTCTTGTCTATCAAATTCAAAGCCAGCGCATGGGTGCTGCTCAGATTTCCAGGTTTTGGCAAACAGATGCTGTGAAAATTTTATTTACACTTCTGAATGCTGTTTATTAAGACTTTTATTCTCTTTTATTTTTTTCACCACAAAAGCCTTGAGCCACCAATGAAGAAAATGTAAAAAATACAAATAAACATACAGAAAAAATAAGAAATACTCCTAATTTCATAATCTATCCCCCAGAAATAGACATTGTTAATACTTTAGGATATAGAAATTCCTTTATTTGTACTCCAAGACCCACAGTAGATGCACTGAAACCACAGACAGTACCAAACCCTATATATACTTACATACGATACATACATACATACTTACTATGTATACATACCTACTTACGATAATGTTTTTTAATGTTTATTTATTTTTGAGAGAGAGAAAGAGACAGAGAATGGGGGGTGGAGGGGCAGAGAGAGAGGGAGGCAGAGAATCCGAAGCAGGCTCCAGGCTCTGAGTTGTCAGCACAGAACCCGATGCAGGGCTCGAACTCACGAACTGTGAGATCATGATCTGAGCTGAAGTTGGACGCTTGACCGACTGAGCCACCCAGGCACCCCAGATAATGTTTAATTTATAAATTAGGCACAGTCAGAGATTCACAAAAGTAAGTAAATAATAAAATAGAACAATCACAATAATATACTGTAATAAGTTATGTGAACATGGTCCCTTTCTCAACATATCTTATTGTATTGTACCCACCCTTCTTATGAAGCTATGAGAGGATAAAATGCCTACGTGATTGAGGTGAACGACGTAGGCATTATGACACAGCATTAGGTGACTATTGACATTCCGACTATGGGTGAGAAGGAGGATCATCTGCTTCCGGACCAAGATGGACCACAGGTAACTGACAGCCATGGGAAGGGAAACTGTGGATAAGGAGAGTGACTGTATAACCTTGCAGAAGTTTTCCGTATAACTTTGTTTACATGGTGAATCCACACTGCAATACAATCTATTTTATTATCTGCCTTTTCCTCCACGATATCTCATGTTATTCATCTACTACATCATTTGAACTTACCGGTTAATAGTGCAGTGTGTGGATGTATTATATTTCATTTAACCAATAACTGTTATTGTATATTTAGGTTCTTTCCAATTAAATGTTATCATCATAAAAATATGACAGCTAAATCTTTGCATATCTTTATGGTTGGTAATTTCCTTAGAATAAATTCCCAGAATCTGAGGGTCAAATATATGAATGTTTTGTTACCTAATCCAAATTGCCCCCCAGAAAAATGTATATCAATTTGCCAATTCTACCAGCTTCTCCAGACCTTTACCAATACCGGACATTTCTGTTTTAAATCTTTGACTGCTTCCTAACACTTGTGAACAGGAAAACAGAGCGACGCACTTTGGAGGGGCCCCATGGGGCACCCAAGGGTCACAGGCCGTGACTGTGAAAATGGATATGTTGATTTATTTAAGTGGACATGCGTTAGCATCACTTGAAAAGAAGGCATCAATATACCATATCATGTGATGATACTCCACCACACAATAGCACTACATAGACCCGGATATTACATACTGTGGAGTGCTGTCTCCCCAGCTGGAGAGCAGGGGACAAGACCTAAACCATATTTGTCTCTGCAACCTTCCAGGGCCTAGTGCAGAGACCTGCACTCAGGTGATATCTCTGAATCTATTGTCTTCATTTCTGTCAATGACAAGGTCATTGGAGGGTAAAGCATCCAGCCTGAGGTTCCCCGAGAAAAACTAGAAAGACAGATGGCTTGGCTTAGGAGAGCAGGCATAGGGTTTGGATTTAGGAGTTCTAAGTTCATGTCTTGGGTCCTCTGGTTGTTTGTGGCAAATTCCTTAACCTCTCTAAATCTACTTGCCTATTCTGGAAAAAAAAAAAAAAAAGACATCAATACTGATTCCACAAGGCCCAGGTTAATTAATTAACGAGATAATACAAGTAAGGAGGCCTTGCAAATGGCAGCACTGTACTGACGTTCCTTGGACCATCATCATATCAAACACTTGGAGTTGTCGTATGGATGTCCCTCGCCAGGGCAAAAATGCAAATTCAGAATTAATTGCTACAAACTTTTCTCTTCCTTCTAAAGATCCCAATAAATGTTCACAGTTAGGATGTTCGTGCAGACACATCTGAGTTGGAATCCAGGCTTTACTACTCATTGGGTTTATGATCTTGGGAAAGCAAACTAAATATTCTGAATCTCAAGTCTCCTGGACTATAAAATGTGGATAATAACGAAGCCAACTTCACAATGGAAATAATATACCCAGTGTGAGGACCAAAGGAGATAATATATACATAAGTGCCTGGCCCAGGCTGGAGGTACAGCAGGAACTCAAGAAATACCTCCTTTTATCCAACAACTGTGGGTAGGACTCCCCTATAAGTCAACTTCAGCCTTCTATCTGTCATTTTTTGTCGTGTAACGTATCACCACAAACATATCGTCTTTAAAAAGCAGCCATTCATTTAGCTCAAAATTCCATGGGTCACCACTTAGGCTGGGATCTGCTGGATGGTTCTTCCAGGGACCCATGGGGCTCATCCACACGGCAGCGGTCAGCGAGCAGTGAGTGGCCTCACTCACATGTCTGGCAATTGGCTGTATATCAGTAGGGTAAAAGAATGTAACTGGGCCACCGGTCTCAACTTCTCACAGGCTGTTTGGGGCTCACACACATGAGAGTAAGTGCATATTTCCAAAAGGAGTAAGAGGGCAAGTCACCGTGCACAAGTTTGTTAATGCCTGTGTGGCCAAAGCCAGACACATGGCCAATCCCAGATTCAAATGGTAGAGAAACAGACTTCACCTTTGCATGGAAGAACCTCCAACGTCACATTGCATGGGTGCGTACATCTTGGGATGGGAAGAATCGTGGCCATTTTTACAGCTACCTCAGAAGTGAATGCTTCTTCCGTGGCTGTCTGTACCCTATGGCATTGCTCGCACAAAAAGTAAATCTCCTCCATGAATGTCAAAAAGTCTTCCATAACTTTGCCGGCATTCCCGCAAATCAGTGCCACGATGGTGCCATGATCTCCAGCCTAGAAGCTTGCAAGCAGGAGACAGAGACAAAAGAACAAATGCTTAAATTATCTGATGAATGTCAGATACATTAAACTAATTTATGTAATAATGTAAGCACAGTGATGGGAAGGTAATATGAGAGACATAAATTATACATTATTATTGTCAGTTCTAGCACTTATCTTAGTAGTGTGTCAAAATACATCCTGATACGTTAACATTTATAGAAATGAACAACAAGTGCTTGTGCTCAGGGATCTGGCAGTGAGAAGCTGGATGTCATTTGCATGTATGCACCCAGCCATCGTTGTCTTTCCAGGGAATGATAAGGTAAAAAAAAGAGGGTGCCCAATCTTCTTGGCTCCCTTAGAGGGCCTTGGGCTCAAATCCCCCCGCCCCGGGCATGCATTTCAGGGTATGGTCAGCATGGAAAGCCATGGCCGAGCATGGTCTTGGGATCAGACTGACAAGCTTCTGGCTCTTTGATCCAAGTTGTCTCATCTCTCCAAACCAAAGTTTTCACATCTGTGAAATGGGAATGATAATTCTATCTTCAAAAGATTGCCGTAAGGACAAAATGATAACATTTTGTTTTTCTTCTCACTGAGGTACCTCTTGGGTAGTGGCAATGAGATGTATCTGAAGCAATCTTAAACATTGGGATTCCGAAGGAAAACCGTCCTACTTGTCTGGAGCACAGTTAACAACTGCCCGACCATAGTTTTGTTATTTTCATTCCATCTGTAAGATACTGTCTGATGTCCCCCTTTCCCTGTTGTGTAATGGCCAAACTATAATTATCCTGCCCAGAGTATAACACCAGAGTGTAACACTAATAGTAACCTCCTAGAGCTGGTGAGTTCTGCAGAGAACTATGGATTAATCTTGGACACGTCCGGGGACTGGCCTCTAAGGCTGGTAAGATTCAGGGTCTGAATGACTCAGAAGTGTCCAGACATTAAAGGAGCCCATAAGCAGGACAACTCCTACAGGGAAATAAGGCCCTGGGGAGGGGAACCCAGCATACAGGGTCAGGCAGGTGGGCAACCATCCTCTGGGGTGATGACCCGAGGATGATGGCCCATCCCAAGGGAGTCAAGGGTAGACCTCCATCTGAGCCAAAGCCAAGCTCTGAGCACAACAACCCCAGGGGAGGGGAACTGAGTGAAAGAGCAGACAGAAGCTTTGTAGAGAGCTCCAGAGGGAGCACCATGTACAGCCCACAGAAGCTTATCATGTCTACCCAGTAGAGGTGAACCAAAGCCGTTTCAGTCCTGCCTGCCCAGTGTGCCTCTGGTCTTGATGCATAGGCAGGCTGAATCTACAGCAGGGACTCAAGGGCACTAAGCCCAGAAGTGGGAAGCTGGAGAAGAAGAATCTAGAGGTGGGGGAGCCGCGATGGTCCCGGACCCCTGAAATCCATCTCCCTTCCTTTCTCCTTCCTTAAGAGCCCCACCGCCTGGCCCTACTATTCTTTCCACGGTTCAAACTCAGGGAAGTCCAGGTTCCCTTCTATACCTCTACTTCTCCATTCTGAGCAGATGCCAAAAGTCCTAGCCACTTAGTCCATTCTCCTCCTGGACCAGCTGCCTCCCCAGGCTGGGACTAGGCCAAGGCAGGCAAGAAGCCCGAAGCGCAACATATAAGAAGGTGCTCTCCTTGGGTTTGTGTAGCTGCAGGCTGAGCACCTAAGGGAGTGCCTTCTTCAGTAATGCATACTGGCTTCTTGCCTCACCCTGGTCCTGGCCCTAGCATCCACCCCCAGGCCTGTGTGTATAATCCTGGGGTGGCTACAGTGAACATACCTGGAGGGCAATCTTCAGGGACACAGCTTGCTCTGCCCCAGCAGGCCACACTGGGAAGAGGAGAGCTGCCCAGATCCCTGGTGGATAAGAACACCTTCTCTTGGCCTCTTATAGACCCTGGGGAAATAAGCAGAGATATTTATGCATATCCAGTCCTCCTCCTCCCCTGTCTGGGAGGCCCCCATGGCAACTCCATCACCCATGGAATAACAACCGACATCCTCAACTTGGCGTTCAAGGTCATTGCCTGTTCTATCTTTTAGTACACTCTGCTGTGACCACTTACGGTATAGCTGGACTGGACGGTGAGCATCTCCAGGGCAAACATTACCTCCCCTCCCAGTGCCTGGCACATAGATATCTGATGAATTACTGGGTACCTGTTCTGTGCAGATGCTGTGTCGGTACAGAAATCACCACGGACCAAGGCCCTGCTTTCTTGGAGCTTATGCTCTAGTTGGGAGATACAAACTAAATACAAATTAAATACATAATACACCACATGATACATATGCTAAGAAGACATCCTCAACTTGGCGTTCAAGGTCATTGCCTGTTCTACCTTTTAGTACACTCTGCTGTGACCACTTACGGTATAGCTGGACTGGACGGTGAGCATCTCCAGGGCAAACATTACCTCCCCTCCCAGTGCCTGGCACATAGATATCTGATGAATTACTGGGTACCTGTTCTGTGCAGATGCTGTGTCGGTACAGAAATCACCACGGACCAAGGCCCTGCTTTCTTGGAGCTTATGCTCTAGTTGGGAGATACAAACTAAATACAAATTAAATACATAATACACCACATGATACATATGCTAAGAAGACATCCTCAACTTGGCGTTCAAGGTCATTGCCTGTTCTACCTTTTAGTACACTCTGCTGTGACCACTTACGGTATAGCTGGACTGGATGGTGAGCATCTCCAGGGCAAACATTACCTCCCCTCCCAGTGCCTGGCACATAGATACCTGATGAATTACTGGGTACCTGTTCTGTGCAGATGCTGTGTCGGTACAGAAATCACCACGGACCAAGGCCCTGCTTTCTTGGAGCTTATGCTCTGGTTGGGAGATACAAACAAAATACAAATTAAATACATAATACACCACATGATACATATGCTAAGAAGAAAATAGAGCCTGGCAAAGAGACAGTGAGACAGGGTGAGGGATGCTGTTTTAAATATAATGCTCTTATTGGTAGAGAGGAGACCCCCTTTTGTTGAATGTATTCTGTTTGGTGCAACCAGACCAACACATGACATTCAGCTACAGCAGGTAGCAGGTAGCAGGTGTCGGCAACAACAACCCCAGGCCAAGGATGGCCCCCATCTCCTGTTTTTATACGTGAAGTTTTACTGGAACATAGCAGTTCCCATTTGTTTACCTATTGTCTATGACTGTTTTCAGACTACAATGGCAGAGTTGCACAGTGGTGACAGAAACCGTATGTCTTTTGCAGAAAAAGTTTGCTGACCTCTGAATTAGAGACTCACGCAATATAATGCATCATCAGTTGCAGATTGCCATGTGAACAGACCCTAAATTCTACGGTAATGACTCTGTGTCATTCCCTTCCTCTGCAATAGGGATAGTGCTTTCTTCGACTCAATTTTCCTAGGCACTGTGTTGGTACATGGCCGCAGATCCCTCAGTTCCTGAGGGGGCGAGAAGGTGGAGGTGCCCAGAAAGCAGGCTTCAGCTGGTAGGGATGCCAATTCTCTTTTCATCTGATGTACAACCCCCCCGACACCCAACCAGCAATATCATTTTCCCCATCTCCCTGCAAAGCCAAGCAACTTTGCCCACCCATTTGCCATTCGACAAAGTCTTTTAAACAGATGACTTTTAATAAGTTAATCCATTCATTGTCTGGAGCTCTGAAAACTGACATAAAAGCACAATGACGCCTAATTAAACTTGTTCTGTGAAAACTAATTTGTCAAACCCAGAAGCACAGTTCATAGATAAATGCTAATATTTGAAAGTCAAATTAAAGTTGAAAAGGTTTGTAATAACAGTTAATTAACTCTTGTTTTGTTTTCCTTCACTGCAAACTGGAACCAACTGCATTGCGGGCGCCTCTTTAACATTTTGGACCACAAAGATAAAATTCAAAGCTTTGAGATACGCCTTTGATGTTGGTATTCTCTGCAGATTCGATATTATTTTAAGTCTCTTTGTTTAAAAATTCATTTTTATTATCCCTGCATGAAATGCATGGCAATTCCCCAAATAACGAGCCATCAGTGCAATTAACATCGTCGATCGACACCAGCGTCCTGATAATTAATACAGACGCGCTGCCTCCCCAGCGAGAACTGTGAGGGCTTGATTTTTCAGAGCAACTGTTCATTTACAGACTCAGCTTCAACCTAATGAAAATGGATTGTGAAACTTTAATGAACAAGACTTTGCTGTCATAATAATAAAGACTTTGAAACAACGCGGAGGCCTCCATAGCAAGCGTCTGGCGCCGTGCTTGTTGCTACGGTACGTCAAACCAATTAAGCCGTATGATGAATATTTACACCGAGGTTTTTTTCAACTCTATGACATAAGATAAACTCGTAAAAGTGAGCATTAATTCTGCATCAACAGTTTCTGACATTACATCGCAGCAAAGATGCATCCGCCCAGCCAAAAGGCTGTGTCTGCCCACCTCTGTTTTGTCTTAATAAATGTCAACAAAGGATTAGAATGCTCCAAAAATCCAATTTGCATGCACAGGTTGTGAATACAAGTGCAAAGAAAATATCTTCCTTGAGGTGTGTGTGTGTGTGTGTGTGTGTGTGTGTGTGGCTGGTGGGTATGTGTATAATAGTACCCAGGTGGGCCCGATCCATATGTTTGCATCTCTGTGCCTGGGGGAGTGTGTGTCTGCCTTATGCACATGGATGTGGGGGGTGGCGGGGAGTGGAGGAAGGTGTAACAGTGCATAAACTTGTTTGTGCATATGTCATATTTGTGTACACACATCTTTGAGAATGTACATATTAGGATGATTTTATGGGTTTGTTTGGGTTTCTATGACTATTCCTTGTATCCATTCAATGATTTTTATTAAGCATCTGTTATACTAGACAATGTGAAGTTACAGTGGTTATAAAATCTTTCAAAGGCATCTTTACTCAGAGAACTATGGTCTGGTGGGGGACCCTACACATCAATTAGTATCCAATCACAATAAAGCACGTTAAGTGCTAAGATGGGAAAAGGGAAGAGTATGTTGGGTGCAAATAGCAAACGCACAGAAGACAAATTAAGAGAAATTAGGAAAGACTTTCTGGAAGAAGGGGAACTTAAACCGGACTCGAAGATAAGAAGTTAGCCAGGCAAAGAAAGGGAGCCAGATGAAGAAGACACATCTGGGGGACTTTGTGTATAAATATGTACTATGCTTATGGCAGCTGGATTTTGTCTAGGGTCTGTGTGCGTGCACCTGTGTGTGTGCTCGAAAAAACACACGGATGCATGTACCTCTGTATGTCCAGGCCTCAGTGTCTGAGAATCCTAGCACTCCGTGGGGCAGGAAATATCTCAAAACCAGACACCGTTCCTCTGGATTAGAATGATACAACACGAGAGCAAAGGGCCATGACTTTGGAAGGCTCAGGATTCAATGACTCTGGATTCAAAGATCTGTTACCCCCATTTCTACTCTAACCCGAATTTGTAAGTCAAGCTGTCACATACCCAGGACTGCCTGAGCTTTGTATTTACAGATGCACGGGACTTCCCAGAGGCTAATGGAAGATGGATTTACCCCCTGATTTCACAAGCACAGTAGCGTAGCAATTTTTAGGTCGGGGATTTCCAAACAACCTTATCCTAGAAGGAAGAGTATCAGCCATAGGTGAGTCAACCATATTACAGTAACTTCTGAATCTAGCTGTATTTCAGCCATACACAATTGTGCACATGGGTATGGATACAAAAGCACAACTTCTGACACTACTGAAGTTAAAATAAAAATTCAAGAAGCTAACACTTTGCCACAGCTGCCCCTGTGCTTCTGAGACAAGCTGTATCCAGGCAGTGCAAGACTCCGCAGTTTGTTTTCCACTTGGACAATAGGTCATAACTTACACTATGTGCATCCAGAGCACATCCAGTTTCAAGGGGAAAAGCAATCTAGATGGGAGCTGGCCCAAAGAGCTGTCACAAACCCATGTACTTTATCCATGGGGAACCCCCTGTCTGGCATTTGGAAACTCATTTTACTCACAAAATTCCTGGACGTTCTGTTCCCAAACTTCTACTACTACTGCCTAGGCAGTCAACTAAAACTGTAAAGAAAGCTACTATTCACAGACGCCTCACCAATCACGATGACGTCGAAGTTTGTTCTGGCTCCATTCATCATGGGGGCAAACAGTCCCACCCATTTTCCCAGGGGCATGTCTGAGCACCGGTTGGTGTTCCTAATGAATGACTTCAAGTCCCCAAGACAAGGTTAAATTGTACTGTTTCCTCGGGTGAAGAAAGATACAAAGATCTGTAGTTAGGGGCGCCTGGGTGGCTCAGTCGGTTGGGCATCCGACTTCGGCTCAGGTCACGATCTCGCGGTCTGTGAGTTCGAGCCCCGCGTCAGGCTCTGTGCTGACAGCTCAGAGCCTGGAGCCTGTTTCAGATTCTATGTCTCCCTCTTCCTATGACCCTCCCCTGTTCATGCTCTCTCTCTCTGTCTGTCTCAAAAATAAATAAATGTTAAAAAAAAAATCAAAGATCTGTAGTTAAATAATTTTTTAAGGCTTTGAATCGTTAAAGGGTTAGCCCTTGGCCGTCCAGAAAGTTTAACTCTCCAGGTTCAGATTCACAAGCATATACTGAGTGCCAAGTAGGCATTAGGCTAGATATTTCTGCTAGTTGATCTCATAGAGATCAAAATCCTAAGAAGCAGAATTTATTGCCCCTATTTTAGAGATGAGAACATTGAGGCAGGGAGAAGTTGGGTTGTAAAGGGCAGGGACACTTCTTTTGGTTCTCTTTCTACTTCTAAATACTTCATCCAGAGACATGAGGACTTACAACAGATGCTTACAATGTCCCCATACGTGAATCAACAGGCAATGTCATCACTATTTGGAGGGCTCTCTTCCCTTTGCGCTTACCCAAATCCTCTGTCAGCATCATGGTCCTAGTTTGGCCTCCCTTTGAGGAACAACAGAAATAGGTACTTCTTGAAGAAAGATATTAGTTTACTTGGAGTGACACATCGGAGGACACAGAACCCCTTGACACACCTAAAGGGCTCGAGGATAGGAAAGTGACATTTGTGCTTTCCCCTGTGTTCTCTCATTTAGTCTGAACCACCTCCTTGTAAATATGTGCGTGTATAATGCACATATTACAGAATTCTTCTATGCTGTGCCAGTCACCGCACAAGCATTATCTCTACTATTCATGATGCAGCAAGTGGGTAACAGGACCCCAAGAAATCTGAGGGGCTGAGAGGTTTAGAAAGCTGCCCAAAGTTATAAAACATGAGTGGTAGGGTTGGGATTTGAATGGAGGCGGTCTGACTCAAGGCCCAGTATTCTTTCCCTTACGTTATGCCCCTCTGAGAATAAGCCCCGTGGTCCAAAGGGGCCAAGCCTGTCACTTCTGTGAAGGTCCCTCCAGTTTAGGGTTCATGATACAGAAAAAAAGATTGATTTTGTCTTATCAGGGCTATGGGGGCAGTTCAGCTCCCTGAGACTGGACTTTCCTGAATCTTATAAGGTGTGGGGAGAAAACCTGGTCCTGTGCCTCCTGAAGGCAAGAGGGCCTCATCACTTAGCCTGGAGACTTAGGCCAGAGACTTCCAAGGATCTCTGTACCTTAAGCCTCGCCTTGTCCAACCTCTTTGCAATATCCCAGGGGCCTTTATTGAAAAACTATCAGTGTCTTCAGATATCTCTCAATGAAGTCCATTCTATCTTTATACAGAGTTATTCTACAGAATGAAACTAGAGTTAAAATCTGTCTCTAGAGTTTCCACCCACTTGTCCAACACCAAGCCCTTCCTCCGTGGGACCTCTTCTCCATTCAGAGAGTAGAAGCAGTAAGGACACGTGCTCCTTTTCAGGATGCATACCCTGGGTCTGTCGGTGGCTTCCGTTCTCCTCAATGAGCTTCCGTGGGTCTCCGACTTGCAGACTGCCAGACAGACTGGCACCGAGCCCTTGAATGATCGAGCAGCCCTCTCTGCAGTCAGGCTGAAGGAAGGGTGTGTGCTCTGGTCAAGCTCCAGCCTCTATAGCCTCTGACTCTCAGACCTTCTGAGAAAGCCCCATCCCATCAGACATCCCAAAGGCCTCCTCTCCACCCTCAACATCAGAGTCCCGGACCCTTGTGAGTCAGCACCCCTAGGAGCCTAAATATCTGTTAAGTGCTTAGCAAAGTGCCTGGGGAGGAGTGCCCACTGAGTATATGGTTCTATTATTACTGTTATCAGTGTTGGTACCTGGCAACAGTATCTCAGGGTATTTAGCAGGAGCAGGAACTAAGGCTCACAAAACATAAATGGTGCTGATAAAGGAAATCTGGGTTCTCATCACAGTTCCACCATTCAAGATGAGAAGGAAGAGGAGGAGGAGGAAGAGAAAGATTTTTATCCTAAGGGCCACAAGAACAAGCACCAATTCTACCATGCTTCGAACCACCAGGCACATTGAATTGAACGCGTGCAACTACCCTGTGAGGTGGGTGCTATTATTTACTTCCATTTTATAGATGAGGAAACCAAAGCTTTGAGAGTTAGACACTTTGACAAGGTCACGTAACAGGTAAGCGATGGGATTCGAATCTTGGTAGCCCAAGAGTCCCTAAGCCCCTGCTATTAACCATTATAGAATATTTTCCTGTCACTAACTTGCAGTGTGAGTTTGGGCAAGACACTTCTCCTCCCTGGGTCTCGATTCCCCCTTGCCCTGGGTTTTCATACTCCAGTAGGCCAAAGAATTGACTTGCGAAAGGCAGTGGAGGTTCCTGGGGAAGCCGACTCTCCCTCACTGGGTGCGCCAAGCTCCACCTTCCTGCATCTGAATTCCCTCCTGGCTGCCAGGGCAGCTCTCAGACTCATCTGAACATGCAAATCAGAATTAATTATTCAAGACTGGGTCTACTTTGCATACCAATTCCATTTTCTTCTGTGTGGGAAGGTTCTCACCCCTTTTAACAGTTTAGAATAATGTGCATCAGACCTCAAAAATGAAAACAAAAGTTTAAAAAAAAACTGGAGGAAGAGGGATAAATTGGTTTCTTTTGCTGGTTGTTCCCCCTGGCCGGGGATGGGCAGGGCTGGCTGGAAACCAGAAGGACAGAGGAGCCTGCAGGCTGGGATGCTCTCTGCCATTAATGGTGGACAAAGGGCTCGTGAATTTCTTGATCATGTATACCTTTGAGAATCTATGGAGTCTCTCTTCCGAAAACAAAAAAGGTGCAAATCTACAAAATGTGGTCTACAACCACAGAGTGTACCCTGAGAATGCTCAGCCCTGAACCCCTTGTTAGGAAGACAGGAATGGCTCAAATCATAAATATTGTGGAGAGGAAGGCCCATGGGGTTCCTGGGCATACAGGTGCATCAGTGAGACTTAAGGAAGATGCCAGAGACATTGGCCCCCACATAGTTCAATATAGTTTACCTGAGATGCTTAAAGACCCTTGGGTCCTTCTCTGAGACCAAAGTGAACAAGGCCCATTTCAAGGCACCAAAGCCTTGATTGGCTAATGCAAGAGTATGTACTTAAAGGAAGATATCTTCAGGGGCCCTGAGTGGCTCAGTAGGTTAAGTGCCCAACTCTTGATTTCCACTCGGTCATGATCTCATGATCTGTGAGTTCAAGCCCTGCACCGGGTTCCATGCTGACTGTGTGGAGTCTGCTTGGGATTCTCTCTCTCTCTGTCCCTCCCCTGCGTGTTCTCGCTCTCTCTCTCAAAATAAATAAATAAACATAAAAAAAGACACATACCTTCAACCACATTTCTGCAGAAGATGTAAAAATATTATTTCTAACTTATACTATTTCATTTGATCACAACTATAAAAGTCACCACACAGAAACGAAGATGAGAGGAAAAGAAGTACAATTTGCATGGAAGTTATTGTTGAGTGTAACCATAGGTAATATTTTTTCTTTTTGCTGATTTTCTACATTTTTTTCTCTTTATTTTCTACAATAAAAAGTGTTGCCTCATGAAGGAAAACACATAAAGTTTACACTAAAAATTACAAAGGAAGACCAAAGATTAATAGTCTCTGCCCATGGGGACAAGTGGACTATATCACGGTATTAACAAATAAATAATTAGAAGCGGGTTAACTTGCAGGAATGGCCATGATGGACTGAACGCGGGCAGAGGAGAGAAAGCAGGCCGGAGGAGAAAGAGAAGGATGAACCGAAAGCTCATAGAGAGGCAGAGAGAGCAGCGCCTATGCTGGCAATCCTCCCCATGAAAAAGAGAGAGAGCGAAAAAAATCCCACCCTGGCTTCTGACTCCCTCAGGGGATCCTGCTGAGTTCTGTGACACAGATTTAATCTTTCCACACAATCCTCTCCTTGCCTAGGCAGGCTTAAGTGGGCTTGGTCTCACGTAACCAAATAGCACCGAAGACAGCTTGCGGCCAAACAGAATAAGAGTGTCTACTCTGTGACCAGGTGTCTGTGACATCCGGGTGAGTGCGGGTGACATCTGAGAAATTATGTGTAACATCTGCATGGGTGTGTTTGTGTAACAGGCCAAGTGTGTGTAACATCCAAGCGTTTGTGACATGTTGAGAGAGTGTGTGTGTGAGATCAAAGTAAGTGTATGTAGCCCTGGAATAAGTATGCATAGTTAGCTGGAGTCAATAAATGTTTAAATCTGTGACCTGTCAGTTGTAATTTCTATCAATTTCCCCTCCACAATCTGGGCTTACACTCAGCCCGAGGGTCTCATCTTTGCAAATCTCACCTGGGGCCGGGGCAAACGTTCTCTGGATGCTTTTCTGCCGGGGTCCACAGGCCTGCAGAGAGAAGGGCAGCCAGTCACGTTCACCCCCTCCCTGCTCCTCAGGTGATGTCAGCTGACTCTCCACAACCCCTTTGGAAAACTGATGTTCAGGGCCAAGGGGCAGGTCCCCCTTGATCGTAGCATCAGGGCAGGATCTCATCCAATGCTCAAAGCAAACTTTGGGGGTAGTCAAGACAGAGATAATGATTCCTCCATCACAGGCAAGTAAAACTGAGGTCCACGGTGATAAAAAGGCTCATCCAAGTCACATGGGTTAGGAGCAGTGAAGATTTGAACTCAATTCTCTTGACTCCACAGCCTGTGTTTTTCCCAAAATGTCACACTCCTCCCAGCTAGACCCAGCCCTAATCTGGTCTCTGTTCACTTCCTGTCTCCCATCAAGAGCCCCCCAAGATGGGCATCTGCTTCAACAGCAGGAGTGACATCAGACCCCACTTGCCAGTGGCTTTGAGCCCACAAGTGTAGGGATTGACACAGGGAAAATGGACACTGAGCCTAAAACTGTGCAAACTTACACCTGAGCAGTGCTGGGAAGGCAGATTCATTCTGCTGGTTTCCTGGCATTGATCTTCCTTGGAGCACTGATGACATAGAATCGCTACATCACAAAGCCCCACTAAAAATGTTTTGCCAAGGCTGAAGCAGAATCCAGAAAGTCCAGGAGATTTGGCCCGGCTGAACACTTCCTGTAACGGGGGTATGTTTCTAAAGCTCTACTGTAGCAGCATCCAAAGGGTGCTAGAAAGGCATCTCACTTGGCCAAGGCCTAGAAGAAGAATGTATTATTTCATTAGGTGTCAAGGCTACTAGGCTGTGTGGCCCTGGGGGGCTGGCCTTGTTTCGTGCTGCTTCCTTCCCGATGAGACCGGCCCAGCCTGTGAGGGCTATCTGCAGTAACCAGTGAAATTGTGTGGTTAACTCCTATCCCATCCTTAAACGATGTCTGCCTTTCCAAGAAGTGAATTTCTTCACCTGGGCTTGAAATTCCAATGGGATGTGCCATCTGGAGGGAAACCTCTGTTTCCAACCCCCTCCCCACCCGGGGATCAGACAGAACATTACCTTTCCTTGACGCCTCACTGTGAACAAAGCCATCAGAGCCTTTCTTGAGAGCAGGATTTTATGGGAAGCACGTGGGGAGCATAGAAGGGACCTGGCTGAGGTTGGGGAGAGGTGGAGAATGTGTAAATGCAAAGACAGTGAGCTAAAGTCCAGCAAACTGTACCGATGCTGCAATTTGCAGAAGGCCTATCCGCTCAAGCTCCAAGTGGAGATCCTTGTGTCTGAGCACCGATGAAATGACCGCTGCATGTTTCACATGCGGTGCTGTGGGCACTTCATATCCATGACCTCTCTTAATTTCTTGTCCTTCAGGTCTTGGGCTCACTAGTTTGCACCAATAAAGGAATTCATGGGCTGAAAGATGAACAAAATGGCTAAGACAGACGGGCGAGATAGCGACTCAATAAAAAGGAAAGAGAATGGCCCAGGGGTTGCCCCCGACGTTAGTTTTGAAAACATTTTCTGCCCATATTCTCCGTAAACTATTTTCAGTGGATCAATTTTTATCCTGGCTGTCTTTTCCCTACTCGGCTAGGAAACCGTCGCATGAAAAAATGGTAGATTTCTGTTAGAAATAGAAGGCGAAATCACAAGCACCACTATTAATGAGGTGATTTAAAAATATATATATTCAATCAAGAGTAATTGGGGCTGAGCATAGTAAGTCATGGAAAATTATAAGCTCTGCCCACTCTAGGGCATGACTGGCTATTAAAATCTTTTTCACACCATTGCCTACAAAAAGCAGCTGGGCATCATGCCACTGGGAAGGTGGCAGCAGAATGGCCTCATTCCCTAAACAGGCTTGCAAAAAAGAGGACAATCAGTTGGATTGCTGAATCAAACTTAACCCTTCTTATGCCACGTCAAGTGGATTTTTGACAAAGAGCAGTCAAGAGTTAACGCTTCGAGAGTGAGCTGGGGAATGGCTTTTCATGTGAGAAACATTTGTTGAATGTGTTCATTGAATACCCCCATGCCCTTTCCATCCTAGTAATCCCACTTCCTTTCATTGTCAAAACAAATAGACGTATCCCATCTTAGCCTCCTTTCTTCATAAAGGCTGGAACTGGAGTTCAGAGAAGCCAGGGTGCAGCCCAAGATCACACAGTCAAACTGTGCCACGCTGAACTTGTATATTTTGATTCTGCCCCAACAGCTGTTCTCGTGACCCACAGACACCCTGCTTCCTTGTTCTGCATCCCCAGCCATGGGTTGATAAAGACCAACAAACTTCAGTTAACCAGAACTCCTGGCATTTTCTTTAATGTTCCCCATTTTAGTTAGAATTAAAGAGAAAACCCTTCCAATTCCACCTTGGGACTTGATAAATTTGGAACTATGTCTGGGTATCTTTTCCGTATTCGCCTGTACAAAGAACACGGCGAATTAGAGTCTTTCTAGGAAGGAAATACTTGCACGAATAATCCTCTTTGAACATATTTCTCACCACCCAGGACTATGAGTGGTTGGAGTCCCTGAATCCCTCGAGGTCCAAGTTCCCTTAACTGGCCCCTGCCTTCCTGCCCCTCCTTCTTTTTGCTCCCCTTCCATATTAAGCCTAAGACCCAGAAAGAGGCAGGGACTTGGCTGACTTAAATATGGGCTGATCCTAGCATGTACCTTTTCTTTCTTGCTAATAAATCCATCAGATGAGGCTGCTACACTGTGTTCTACTCCATATTTTTAAAATAAGCAGAAGGAAAACAAAAATTCTATTTCAATGAAGAGTTTAATTAGCTGGGATCTGTTTTGTCAAGGTTAGAGGTCATGCTGGATGATGGAAAGAACTCCTAACCAAGAGTTGGTTAACAAAGGTTGTAGCCTCAAATTCACTATTACAGGTGTAACCATGGGACATTTATTGAACCTCTCTGAGTATCAGTGTCTTCAACTTTAGGTGGAACTAATGATACTTACCTACTTTGCAAGATGGTTGTGAAGCTCATATAATGAGTATGAAAGTATTTGGAACATTGAGATGGGCCTTGTGCTTGTGACTTGGCCCAATAGAATCCCAACCTCTGATACATGTAATTGAAGCACTACCAGAACCATAAATGGAATAGCATGAAAAGAGCAAAGGCTTTGAGATCAGACTGGTGCTGGTTCAAATGTTGAAACTACCACTCGCTAGTTGAATGCCCGTGAACAAATTAATTATGCCTGTGGAGTCTCACTTTTGAAAAACTAAGCAATTGAAAAAAGCAATACTTTTCTCACTGAGTTATGAAAAGGATGACAATGGT
This sequence comes from Panthera pardus, assembly GCF_024362965.1. NCBI lineage: Eukaryota > Metazoa > Chordata > Mammalia > Carnivora > Felidae > Panthera > Panthera pardus. The sequence continues at coordinate 43,783,138 of NW_026526677.1, forward strand.
GTGCCGGTAAATGTTCAACAACCAGCTTTCCGAACTCAAAAAGCCCTGGCTGATAGGCTCCCGCCGTGTAAATACTCTCACCCCAGCCGCTTCGAGTTGCCAACATGGCGTCGCTGGATGCCGAATGTGTCCGCTTGGCTCTTGCAAGCCAGCCTGAGCCAGCGCCAGCCCACCTCTCATATTAGATGAGTTAATGAATGTGAAGACCCACGACAGCTTTCCCATTTACCAGAAAAATCACAAATGTACATTGGCTTTATTTTGCTTGGGCCCTGTCTTCCAAGTCCCAGAATCTGAGGCAGACACTGAGGTGAGCTGCGGAGGGGAAATCGGGAAGTACTTTCATTCCTGGAATAAAGGAAATGGAGGTGATAACTGGAGGGAAGGAGCATCCTGGTGCTGAGGTGAGAACCAGGTACCAGAGGAAGATAACCAGCAGGAGAAAGAGGTCTCCTTCCTCCAAGCCCTGGATACAGTGAAGGACTGGAATTCATACCCAGACTAGCCTTGGTATCACCCAGATCTTGTTCATTCCACCATCACCTAGGTAACCGGGGCAGTGTGGGATTAGTTGCCTGGCAACAATGCCCATCTCTCTACTCCTGTACACACCCTCAGGCCCTCACCCCTGTGACATTCCCTCCCCACAGGCCACTGCCTGTCCCAGCAACACGACTCTCTACTGCCACTCCTAGCCCCTGGCTAAGCCAGTCCCGGGCCCCCCTTAACTGGAGTACACCTGCCCAGAAATCCGTAAATCTGCTAGTTCTCCTAGAAGAAAAGCACCAGAGACGAAGAGTCCAGATCAAGAGCCAGGGGCCTTAGAGTCCAGTCTCAGCTCCACAGAGGACCAGCTGCTGCAAGACCTCGGGCAGGTTGCTTGACTTCTCCGAGTTTTTGTTTCTTCATCCCCCAAATGGAGATTTCCCTCTCATCTGCCCAATCGGGATTTTCCTTCATCTGCAAAATGAGGGATTACAACACTTGCTAGGCCAATCCACACAGTTATCCTCGGCCCGTGTGTGAAGAGTCCTCTGACACACATGGAGTGCGAGGGGAGATGAGGTGATTATTATAATCGCCTGCAATGCTGGCATTACATGGGCTTCCAGCCTCTCCAGAGTTCCCCAAAGCTAGGCTGAGGCCTTGGCACCAGGAAACCAAGGGATGAGTGAAGCCGAACCTCTTCCAGGACAAAGCAGGTGACATGTTCTAATGGATTCTGAAGAGGGTTTGTGTTCCTGCCCTTAACCAGTGTAGCGCCATTTGTACAGGCGGCCCGGAAGCCCGCCCAACGGCTCGGGCTCTCCGAGAGGAAAATTGGCAGCTCCGGGAAGTGAGCAGCTCTCAGGTCGGACTTGATTAGGGACCAATTTGGGCCTGTTAGCCGAGCCTCCAGTATCATCTCGGCCAATTACTGGCCCAGCCTGGCCTGCAGCTGGCTGCTCCTTCCAAGCTGGACACTTTTATTTCCAGCAGAGCTCTCCCTGCGCCTGAGGCAAGAGACCGGGGTGACTGTAGCCCATTAACAAGATGGAGAGAGAAATAACTCACTCTGTTAAGGTAACGGTGTGGGTGGGGCTGGAGCTGGAGCTTTAATTAAAAAAAAAAAAAAAAAAAAAGCCCTCAATAAACAGTCTTGTGCCTCGCGTGTAATAAGTATGGGAATTTATAAACTCTCCCAGCTACGGGGCTCTGATGGCTATTAAACCTCGCGTCTGGCAGAGGAATTTTGGCCTTATGGGCAAACTGTGTTCTTCACCCCTGCCAAGCCAAACAGGCTGGCAACAGGAGGGAGGTGGGTGGGACCCTCTGAGACTGCCCCCCAGCCCTTCAAGAGCTTCTGGGGTCAGGCTATCCCCCAAATTGTGCTGGCCCTCAGGAAAGTCAGAATCTGTCAAAAGGCTCTCCTATCCTGCCCCTTCCCCTGCCTCTGCGGGAACCTGGAACTCATTCCTGCCTCCCTCCAGCTAAGGCATTGCTCCCAGGAATGCAAACAAGAAGGGTCAAACTCAGAATAATGGGTTCGTTGCCGCCCCTCCCCCGACTACCCAGAGCTGGTGCGACCTTGTATATTTAACAATCCTCACCATGGCATTCGAAGTACCCCCCACCATCCAACACTTTCTTACCATTCCCTGCCACTCTGCTTCCGACTTATCCTTCATGCGCTCATCGTACTGTCTCTTGCCTTTGGACCTCTGCTTTTGCTGTTCCTTCTGCCTCAAGACCTACCTCCTCCTATGCTTGCTTGGCGTAGCGTGGTCGTACAGGGTGGACCCTCAGGCCAACCTAGACTTGGAATCCCCACTCACCAGCTGTTTCACCTTGGGTGTAAGTTTAGCCTATTTAATACCTCAACCTCTCCAATGATGAAATGGAGATTATGACACCTACATCACAGGGCAACTGTAAAGATTGAGAATGTGTGTGTGTGTGTGTGTGTGTGTGTGTGTTGTATTTGGCACACAGTATGCATTCCATAGCTATTTGTTGCTGTAGAAGTCGGCAAACTATGGCCTGCAGGCTGATTCCATCTACTTGTTTATGTATGAATAAAGTTTTATTGGAGCACAGCGTCGGCCACACCCATTTGCTTATATATTGTCTACGATTGCTCCCTGCTACAGTGGCAGGGTTGAGCATTTGTGGTAGCAGCTGTATGGCCCCCAAAGCCCAAATAATATACTATCTGCCGCCTTACAGAACAATTGTGCCGAGTCCTTCTTTAACAGCTAATGAAGATGCTGACTCTAACTCCCTCCCCCCACACACAGACACAACCCCAGGCTGCATCCTTTCTGTGCTTACGGCCACCCCTCCTTTTCCCTTTACACGCTTAGCATTGCCATGTTCTGCTGGGGTGTCTGCCTCCACCACTGGACTGTGAGCCCTTCGAGGGAAGGAGCCACTTTGTCTTCATTTGTTTTTCTCCCACAGGTCATACTGAACAAATTATGAATAACAGATGAACGAGGAAGTGACCATATCTTGAGCCCCAGAGAGACTCAAACACAAGGCCGGTTAGCTGAACAATGCTGCCCCATTTAGGATGGAGCAGACCCAGCTTACTGAGTTGGGGCTGCTGGACATTTACAGAAAAAACCTTAGCCTTGTCTGATTTTTCTCCATGCTTTCCCAAGACAGAGCCATTTCCAATTTAAAAAGCGTCAAAAACATGAGGCGATGAGGGAGAAGAAAGAAGCACCTTGATATCCACACAGAAGTTTTCAGTATTATTAGTGCTAAGTGTTACAAACGCTCATTTTTCCTTCTTCATCACCATTAGCTAACCTTAGTAGAGTGCTAGTTATTCACATGAGGTTTGAGGGAGTGGGTGGTGATGAGGCAGGAAGGGAGCTGGCGACCCAAGAAACACAATGGGAAATTAACACCGGGACGATGTTATTACGGCAATTGCCGAGTCGTAAGTAGGCTAAGCAAATAGAAAGTTGGTCAAGTCTGAGGTTTTCTAGAACTTTCTTCTGCCTAGACTTTCGTCAAGAAAAGGGGAATATCTAAGCTTAAAGATAAAAGCGATAGGAGAAAAGATGCTATGACCTTGATGAACACATTCATACAAGCAGACACTACTAGTTCACAGCCTTGAAAGAAATTATTCCTTTGACACCAGATATGGAAAATTCTCTATGCCTCATAGAGGGAAGGAGGGGATTTAGTGGGGGAACTAAATACACGGGGGAACAAATACAGATAAAAAGGAAGCCTCCGTCCCTGCCTTCAGGGAGTCCATCGTCTAATGAGAGGTTAAAACCAGTAGGATTGTAATCGTCCTTATAAACCTGAGTGAAAACCCAACCGACAATGTGTACAATGAACCCCAGAGACTCAATCAGTTCCTATTACTGCGAAATCTCAGGTTAACCAAAGATTCCCAGCCAGTGACGCACTGACTGTAAGCAATATTTGAAACAATAAAACCTCCTGTAACAGGAAAAGAATTCAAAGAAGCCCTTGGGATCTTTGTAAAAAGGTTTGGCCTATTTAAACACTTGCTGCATAATTGAGTACTCCAGCACATTGGGCAAAAGATTAGGTGAGATGTAACTTTGACAAAGTTACCAAGAGGACCAAGGGCAACAGAAATCCCAGAACTGAAAGGCACCACAAAGTCAGTATCTTCTCCATTGGATTCCTTGAGACGTTTCTAGATATTTTACCTAGAAATTGTCACATAGGTGTTTTTACACTGGAGTAATTTGTGTGTTCTTATGTAGTATGACTCTTAGAAAGGAATAGACTTATGGCATTTCTAAACATCTTACATGTGTTTGATCAGGAAACAGGTTTTCTAGACTACCATCCCTCTCTCATGTTCTGTGTGGACAATGATCAAGGTGTTGATAGTATTGTGAGCTTTTTGAGTAAAGAATGACTCAACTTTTTTGGTATTGCTGGTGCCCAGGACATACCCTGGCCATAACCTGGTACTTTCTAACATTAGAAATGTTAGTGGTGGGGCGCCTGGGTGGCTCAGTCGGTTGAGCGGCCGACTTCGGCTCAGGTCATGATCTCACGGTCTGTGAGTTCGAGCCCCGCGTCAGGCTCTGTGCTGACAGCTCGGAGCCTGGAACCTGTTTCAGATTCTGTGTCTCCCTCTCTCTGACCCTCCCCCATTCATGCTCTGTCTCTCTCTGTCTCAAAAATAAATAAAGGTTAAAAAAAAAAAAAAAAAGAAATGTTAGAGGCTTGGAACCAGCCTATGGTCAAGAAGCTGATGTTCTGAGCTTAAGTCATAGATATATCATAGCCCCAGGCCACCGTCGACCTTCTGTAGCACAGAGAAGGCACAGGGAAGTTCGATTAGTTTCTCCAGTCTCCAGACTCCAATGGAACTCAGTTTAGAACAAAATGTTTCCCAAAAACTTATATAGCTTGTCCTATCAGCGTCCAGTAAAGGCTACTCATCCTTAAGAGATTGAGTCAGATTCTTCTGAAATGGCCAGGGCCCACAGACCCTCTCCAGCTCATGACTCCCCAGAAGTAGCCATTACACAAGGAGAGTGTCATGTGTCAACTTCATCCAAAGTTAGCAGATTTTCTTGACTGCTAACACTTTAGAGAATGTTTTAGCAGAAATACTTGGGGCAGATATAAATAAGTTTCTAATCTCATTAACAAATTTCTATAACATTCTTACTATCAAGTGCCTGGAGATCATAGAAATTATTTTATTGGCTACATTAATTTCCTCTTGAAACCTCTCAACATATCAATTTGAAATACATCATCTGAATCCTGCAGTTTCATTTCAATATGTTAATAATCATAGGTAAACAAACCCAAGGCTGAAATTGTCTACAAAGAGTGGAGGGCAGCTTGTTGGATGTTCACAAACACAATGTAGGATAATTATACACTAAAACACTTAAACTTGCTAGCACACAGAAAATTTACAAAGATCAATTGCTCGTAAAAAAAAAAAAAAAAGAAAAAGAAAAAATTAATCAAATGAGAGAGTTATCTAGCAAATGGTTAGAAAACTTGATGGGAATTCCTTTGATAACACCATTTTGATTTGATTAGTTGTACTATTTTTATATCTTTAGCAAAGAGAATTTGATTATACCGCTGAGCTCCTTTTCTGCAGAAATATTACAAAGCCATTAGTGGCTAAGAAGAAAGTGTAGAAGGAGGATTCAAATACATTTTTAAAATTACAACCTACTCCTCTCTCTTCTCCTTGTTTTTTTTTTTTTTTTCTTTTTTTAAAGTGATATTAGTTTGTGAAGGCTGCTGTAACACAACACCACAGACTGGGTGAGAAATTTATTTTCTCACAGTTCCGGAGGCCAGAAGTCAGTAATCAAAATATTGGCAGGGTCGCTTACTTCTGAGGCCTCTGCTTGGCTTGTACGTGTCTCTCCCTGTGTCTTCAAATGGCCTTCTCTAGGCATCTACCTGTGTCCAAATTTCCTCTTCTTATAAGGACACCGGCCATATTGGATTAGGGCCCACCCTAGCGACCTCATTTCAATGTGATTACCTCTTTAAAGACCCCACTCCAAATATAGTCACATGCTAAAGTACTAGAAGCTAGGACTTCAAAATAGGAAACTGGTGGTGGGGTAGGGGGTGGTGAGGGACACAATTAAGCCTGTAACATTAGTAGATATTAACCTTTTCTTCCTCTATTTTTTAAAGAAGAGAATATCACTGCCTTAAAATTTTTCCTCTTAAATATTCACATTTACACTCCCGAATCTGTCACCAGTATCAAATTACAAATATTTCTATTGACGTTTAAAAATGTTTGTAACTGGACACTTGTACCTCTTAATCCCCTATTTCTATTGACCTTTATCTCCTAAATTTCTCTTTTATTTCTCTGCTTCAAGTCCTCATCATCCCTCACTCAGATTCTTGCAGCAGCTTTTTCCCTGACTTCTACCAACATCCAGCTCCCAGAATGATCTTTCTACATAAAAATCTTATAGCCACGTCTATTTAAAACCTTTCCTGGACATTTACACATCCAGCATTCTAAGAAACCATAAATTACACTCCTGTGGATTTATCCAAAGGAAAGAATCAGAAAACTACACAATATTTTTGTTACAGAATTGTAACAAAAATAGAGAAAATTGGAAATCAAACAAATCCCCAATAATGGAGGACGGGTTAACTAAAATCTAGGTGTGCATCTGCTCAATAAAATACTCTGCAGCCATAAGAAGGATGAGACCAAGGGATATATTTGAAGACAATGAAAAAATGCCTGTCATAGACAATGAAAAAAATGCCTGCCATATATTAATTTATTTTTTTAAAACTGAATAAGTAATGGTATGTATAGTATGGTCTTATTTAAGGTTTTATTTATTTATTTTTGAGACAGAGAGGGTGAGAGAGCACTCATGAGAGTGGGGGGAGGGGCAGAGAGGGAGAGAGGGAGAGAGAGAGCATCCCAAGCAGGCTCCACACTGTCAGGACAGAGCCCTCTCGACCCCATGAACTGTGAGATCATGATCTGAGTCAAAATCAGGAGTTGGATGCTTAACCGACTGAGCCACCCAGGGGCCCCAGGATGGTCTTATTTAAAACATAAATTGATGAAAGGTATATTGAGAGAAAGATAGATAAATGGACTGACAGAATTCAGGTCTATAAACATAGATCAAATTGTTACCAGTGGAGGGGCACCTGGGTGGGTCAGTCGGTTGAGCATCTGACTTAGACTCAGGTCATGATCTCATGGTTCGTGGGTTTGAGCCCTGCGTCAGACTCTGTGCTGACAGCTCAGAGCCTGGAGCCCGTTTTGGATTCTGTGTCTCCCTCTCTCTCTCGCTCTCTGCCCTTCCCCCACTCTTTCTCGCTCTGTATCTCTCTCTCTCTCAAAAATAAACATTTAAAATTTTTTAAAAAATTTGCTACCAGTGGTTATCTTTGGTGGTATTACAAATGATTTTTTTTGTATATCTGTATTATCTAATTCTTCAAAATAAATATATTTGCTCATGTAACAAAGAAATTAAGTTTAAATAGAAAACTCTCATGCTTGCTTTGGCAGCACATATACTAAATAGGAAAATTCTGCTAATCCCCCCTTCCTCGTAGATAAAAGGTCAAGCTTCTTACCCTGACACCCAAAGAGTTTGGCCCTGGAGCTAGACTACCTTTTCAAGTGCATGTCCTTTCCCCACCTCACCATTCCCCCTACTCCATTTCATCACCCCTGTTCCCCTGGCATGTCAGGCTGTCTTATACCTCAGTGACTTTTTAATATGTTTTTCTCACTACTCCTGAATTGTCTTTCTCCACACTTTTTGAACGGCAAACTCCTATTCATCCTTTAAAACCCATATCAAACATCACCTCTTTTATGAAGTTTTCCCTGCCCATCAAGACATGGCTCCTTCCAATTCTGGATCCCCACAGTTCTTTGTTTATGCTTCAATCTCAGCTTGGAACTTCTTTCATCTTGATTATTTTTTATGTTCCTTTCACTATTCTGTGGAAACTTCAAAGACTATATTAGGATCTTAGGAGTTAAAAAGCCCATGAGAAGTTGGCCCTCTCTGCTGTTGTGGTATCCTTGCTTTGGGCAGAGTGGGAAGATTAAAGGAAGTCTTTAGAACACAGACTCAGTCCCCCTTCTGTAGGGCAAGGTTTTTTTGGCCCCCCTCACCCTTGCCTCAGACTAAACCAGGTCCTTCTTCTATTATCTGGCTGTGTCCTCCTGCCAGCCTCCTTCTTGAGACTGTTTTTTTCCCATGGGGCAGGATCCATGCATGCCCAATGTGTTCTCCATTACACCTCCAGGACTCATCACTGTAGGCAGTCAGGTGTTTCTTGAATAAAAGAATGAGTGAGTAAAATGCCCAGCCTAGAGCCTGGCCCACCACAGTCTCTAGTCTTCCCTTCTGGTATTATAAAATCTGAATAGTCCACACTCTGTTCTGTACCTTAAAAATCCCTGCCCTCTCCCGGAGAGCCTAGAAGAAATCACATCACTCCTCTCATTCAGAATGATTTTGAAATATTTCCACCAGAGACCATTCTTCTGAGGCTGAAGGAAGTTCTGGCTCATGCCCCATAATGGACTGTGACATTTCTTTATAGCTCTTCCAGGAAGGACCCCTTGCAGGACTGTTAAGAAGACCGTGGACAAGAATATATGCAGGAGAATAAAAAAAGGACCAGAAGGAAATATAATAACATGTTAACACTGACTTTCTCAGGATGGTAGGACAATGTGAGATACTCTTCTCCATACTTTTCTGTAATTTAAAAATTTTTCAATAGCCAACATACATTGCGTTTATAGTAATAAAACAGTATTTAAAAAAAGAAAAGGACAGTCCTGGTATGTCTGCGATGATGTGTGAGTAAATCTCAGATTGCTTTTCATCACTGACATACACAACATAATCCCACACCCTTAGAAAGTAAGCTCTTATTGGACAGCTGAGTGGAATGCAAAGGGGGTACAAAGGACCTCGGATCAATCTCCTTCAAGCTCATGGGTTACCCATCTGACTGGGGACAGATCAGAATCTGAACGCCTGGGCCAAATAAGCCCTCAAGGGTCCCCATGCCCAGGAAAGCTCCCTGAGCCTTCGGATGAAGGTCACAGAGCTTCTGAAAGCTAAAAGAGTTCTCAGAATCCCTGCAAATATTTGAGAACACTTTTCCTGGCCTCTGCGCTCAGGTTGTTTTGTTTTGTTTCATTTCATGTTTGCCACATTACACTCCTTCCCTTGCTTCAACCAATCTCATTCATACGATCTTATTTCCATCGCTGGTTACTTTCATCGGCCTCAGCTCCCCAATTTCAACTATCACTCCTAAAATATGCCTCCCAATCTGTCTTAACCGCGACAGGCTGTATCAGGGCCATCACTTCTCGTGCTCAGAACGCCATGCACTCATTAATCTTGAGATCCAGCTACAGTGAAGAGGTTAAGAGCAGAGGGTCTGGAACCAGACTGCCTGATTCAAATCCCAGCTCTGACACTGTGTGACATTGACCAAGCTCTTGGGCATCTCTGTGCCTCAGAGCAAATGGTGATAATGATACACCTAACCCAGCGAGTATCTAGGAGGATTAATGAGGTTCATCCATGGAAAGTCTTTAGAACACTTCCCGGTGCACAGAGGGTGATGCCAGTATTAACTCTCAGTATGACTGAAGCCGCACGGTGTCCATTTAGGTTGTTTTTGTGAGGAGACAGGAGTTTACCTGCTAAACCTCCACACTGACTGATATGAAAGTTAAAGTCAAACCCCTTCAGATCTTGGATTTTCCCCATATTGGAATTATGCAACGGAGTTTTGAGCCTAGAGGCAGCAAAACGGATTTGCATCTTTCCCAAAGAAATTCTCGAGAGAAAGTGAGAGACAAAGTGAGAGAGGGGCAGAGAAAGAACAGTGACAGAGAGAGACAGAGATAGAGAAGCAGAACAGATTGAAACTGCTAGCCTGGCATCAGGAATGAGGGCCTCAGAAAAGCTGTTCATTTCCCAGCTGGGGTTTTTTTTTTTTTTTTCCTTTTGGTGAAGTCTTTTTTCTCATTTGTGTTCATAGTTCCCCCTCTTGTGGCTCATGAGAAAATCACAAGTGCTCCGTGCCTTCCAGTGGATTTCACAACTGGTGAACAGTCGTGGCTGGCAGTTGTGGTAAAGGCAGGGGGGTCAAGCCCAGGGAGGGAGGCCAGCCTGCACAGCAGCCACAGACATCACCTGCTCCTTAGCCAAGCGTCACATGAGGAGAAGGACCCGGTTCCTCTCTCACATCATTAGAGGAGGAAGAGCTCCAGCAATAAGCACCAGTTCCTCTCGGGGATGCCCCCAAAAGGCGTTGGGGAGGGGGCGTGGACTCATCTGGAGACAGGCCAGTCGCAAGAAAAATGATCCCAGCAAATCCAAAGGAGAACCGAACCCCTCATTGTTCCTAGCACCCTGTTCCAAGCCATCCCCATGCCTTTCTTGCACAGCGACCTACACCAAGTGCTCGTCCTTCTAGAACTGGATAGATGGCATCCCTTTCGTGATGATTTTACCAGCCTCTCCCCAGCCCCTTACCTCAGTGGAAGTGTTTTCTCTCCCCCCCCCCCACCACAGCATCTTATCTCAGACTCAAATGTGGCACTGAGCAGGTCTGCTTCTATTGCAATCGTGTGTGTCCTTGTCATACCCCCCTGCCTCCCTGACCCTCAACAAAACAGCAAAGAGGAAAGGGAAGAGCCCGGGTTTTATTAATCTCCAAAGACCGAGCCTCCAGCCCAGGGCATGCAGCAAAGGAGGTGCTTAAGAAACATCTGATAAATGTTCTTGGTCATGCACTCGGATGTCTCTGTTCCATGATAGAGGGGCCGGGTGAGGCTGAGTCTGAGGGTACACTGGTCCCAAAGTGCATGCATTCTTTTCCAGGAGGACTTCCCAGGTAAAGATAGTTGTAGTTATCTATGTCCCCATCTCAAATGGACGGCCCACCTGCATTTAGAAAGTATTTAAATGATCTCTGCAACTTATTTTTGAATGATTCAGAGGAAAAGGATGGAAGAAAGGAGGGAAGGAAGAGAGGAGAGGAAGGAGGAAGAAGAAGAGAGGAAAACAGAGAAGAAGAGAAGGAGGGGGTGGAAGAGGCAGGGGAGGGGAGGGGAGGGGAGGGGAGGGGAGGGGAGGGGGGGAAGGAGAAGATTGCAGGTACCGTAGTTGGTGAATCTAGTTGCGGGATATATGGATAGCCATTGTATCATTCTTTCCACTTTTCTGTAGTCTTGCAATATTTCAAAACATAAATTTGGGGAAAATGCAAAAAAAAATGAATTTAAAATTCATTGGCAACTTTGAAAATAAAGTAAATGGCAGGATAAGAAATAAAATCAGAGTAAGACATGAAACAAAAAGTGTTGTCAGCTTAGGAGCCATGAAGGGGCTTTCAGGGTTACAGCCCTCAGGAAATGTTAGGAAATATACTGCTAGTACCTTCTCTAGGGAGGAAGCTTGTATCTCTCATCAGATTCTCAAGGGATTTGTAACATCCCCTGCACCTCAAAAATGTTAAAATAATAAGCTAAAGGGAACCCAGAGAGTCACTATTACCAGACACAGGAGAAGCAGTTGAGCTGCAGGATGACCGAAGTCGTCAAATTTCAGAGACAAGAAATGCCTCAGAGATCATGCAGCCCAGACCTCTACGTCCAGATGGGGAAACTAAGTCCAAAGAAAGGTCAGTGAGCTTGACTCCAACAAATTTAGCATGTTTCACTGGCTCGTAAATGACAACTGGGCTCACAATGCTGTTCTTATGCCACAGGGAATTTTTTCTCCCCCAGAAAAGCCATCCTGAAAAACCTTGCCAGACAATGGCCATTTGTCGGCCCTCCTGGATAAGGACGTGCATCTTTGTTCTGAGCCGGATGACAGCATTCTTACAGAGCTGGCTGCAAAGGAAGCTTTGTCGAAGGGGTTGCGGGTGTGTCAGTGAGATCAGGGACACTCTCAGCTGCAGGGTAGAAGTGGGCCACTAACTAAGATTGATGGATGGTTCGAGCCCTGGCAGGCCGAACACAATGCGGGGCCGGCCAAGTGGGGGAAAAAATTAGTTTGCAAGATTAGGACGTATTAACACAAGTCAGACAACTGTCATGTCACAGCTCTTCGCCGTAATGCTGATTGGCAGGCAAGCATTTCTGATTCCGATGGCCACGGACGCAGGGCGTCTGCAATCTGTCTCGCATGACATCCAACGGCTGGCAAATCCCCCCTGCTGGAGAAGTCAGCTTTTCTTAGAAAACTGCGTCCCCTGGGTCTTGTTTGGCATGCCCCCAGGCCAAAGGTGCATGGCAAGGTGGGAGAAGGCAGGGAGGATGCAGCGGCTGTCAAGAATTTCAGCTGAAGTGGAAGGTAGGCTTCCTGAGCTCAAAGCAACAAGTACCTCTGGATGACGCACGGGCCCGGAACCAGGATGGGGATGGCAGGAGTTGTAAGAGACACCATGATCCCTGACAAGGAATGTTCGACTTCACTGGGGAGCCCAGACCTACTCCTGTGGTCAAGTTCCACAACGATGTGAAGCAGGCCAGGGATGACAAGGCCACCCCGGGCCAACCCCCATCCAGCTGATTCTAATGAATGCCCGCTGATCTCTGCCCACTCCCTCTTCTCTGGAAATAACAAGAGGTCAGCAGTTCAGCGTATCAATTTTCATTACCCTTCAAACCGGAAGAATTTGGAAATAGTCATGACTGACTTACACCTGTCTTGAAAGGCACCTTTCTTTATGCGTTGCATTGTCTAGAATTTTTAGTGCGGGCCTTCAGAGTTGACTTTATCAAATATTGAGTGAAGACAAAAGAAGCTTTGTAAAAGTATGTATATTAGTCTACATAGTCGGGGCTATAGGCAGTGACAAACTACCCTAAAAAGTGGGGTGACTTCACATCACAAATGTAGATTCTTTGCCTCGACCAAATCTGCTGCTGATCCAGACACCTCCTCAGGTAAGTTTCTTAGAAGAACGAAACTCAGCAATCCAGGCTGCTTTGATCTTGGGGCTCCTCCATCCCAAGATGAGGTCATGGAAGGGGGTGAGTAAGCTGGAGGTCACACACTGACTTGTTCATGCTTTGATTCAGAAATATCACACACACACACACACACACAGCAGTGGCCCACAGCCCATTGAACTCTTTATCCATTAATTAGACTGTTGGATGGACATTTAGGTTGTCTTCAGTTTGGGATATTATAGAGGGTGCTGCTGTATACATTCTTACGTGTCTCCTGATGGGCTTGGGCAAAAATTTCTCTACACAACGTTATCTAAGATGGGATGTCTGAAGATGTGAGTAGAAACGATAAGCATAGAAGTTGGCAATTAGCATGAATCTAAACAAACTTTACGTAAAACAATATAATAATGTCTTACAGGTTAAACAAAACAAGCAAGGATCAATATCCCCCAAACAATAACAATTTTCTGGCAAGGATACTTGAAGACAAAATCATGGACATACTGGATACAGTATCATTGTCTCCAAGGAGTGATGGATGGTTAATTGGGATATTTTATCATAAGCATTGCAGAGTCAAATGAATGGCTGAAGTTAAAATATCCCTGTAATGTTTGGGAGGATGATAAGTATATGTTTAATCTTTGACTTTGGCATGTTAACTATTCATAACACATTTCCAAGTTAATCATTAAAAGAAGAGAAATAAGGAAAGATTTTAAAAAATAACACAGGGAAAAAACATTCAATTCCAAAAAAAAAAAAAAAGGCAGGAAGAAAGAAGAAAAGAAGAGTAAGACACATAGAAAGCACACAAAATAAGACGGTAGAATAAATAGTAACAATAATAGAAAGGGACTGGGTCTATCTAAAGACAAATAAATCATAGTGATTTTTTTAAAATCAGCTTCTTTGACAAGGAGGTGCCCCCAACTCATGCACAAAGTCCCCACACAAGGCCCTCTGGGACTGAGGGGTGACCCCACATGGAATATACACCCTTAGGCTGTGGGTTCAAGGCTCCGGGGACAGAGTTTGTATTAATGTTATATTGAGTTCTTGAAATAAATTGTGACCTTTCAGTGTTTGTTCCTGGACAGAAATAGTTTCAACACCATTGGATTTCTTTTTGCTTTAAATGTTAGCCCCAACTCAGCTCTCAGGCTGTCTGTTTGGATGTGATTTATAAAGTTTCCTCATAGATGTAGTAAAGAAAAACCAGGCCCCAAAGAAGTAATGTTGATGTTTAAAGGGAAGTTGGAGATAAGCCAATGTGCTGTTCGACACGCTCTGGTCTATGAGAAAGGGAAGAATCTCGTCTTGATCTGAGCCCTGCAGCCTAAGCACCTGCAACAGTGGTTTGTCACCATCTGAGATACGACAACTGTAGGCACACAGGACAAAACCCCCCTGGATATAGAAAAGCAGCTAAGCCATCTGATAAAAAGACTTTCATCTCATGAAAAGTATTCATATACATGTCTTCAGTGAAGGATTTTAGAATAACGAAAAAGCTAGCACTGTGAAAATGCAGAAGATCATCCCCCTTGAAGAAGAACTCAAGGTTAATTAATTATACAAAAGAACCATAATGATTCTCAAGATTTCGTGCATACAGGTAATCAACAATTTGGCCCTGGGGAATCTGAGGATAATCTGGCCCAAGCATATAGTATCGGATAACTCCAGGGCACCATTTAACTATGCTGCAATTGAATGGTGCCCCGGGGAATTGTACAACGCAGTGGCCCTAAGCTGACCAATCTAATTCTATTTGAAGAGTTGAGAAGAAAGAGGAGAGTGAACTTGTTCAGGTGGTACCTGCAATGCAAAACTTCCTTGGTGAAAAGTGAACTGTGGGGGCCCTGGGTGGCTCAAATGGTTAAGTGTCCAACTCTTGATTTTGGCTCAGGTCATGATCTCATAATTTGTGGGATGGAGCTCCACATCAGGTTCTACACTAAGAGCAAGGAGCCTGTTTGAGATTCTCTCTCTCCCTCTCTCTCTGCCCTCCCCCCACTCTCAAAATAATTAAATTTTTAAAAAAGAAAAGTGAACTCTCCTGGACTAGAACCTGTCACAGAATCAAGTTGGAGATTGTCTTAGAAAGCCAATCTGACCTGTAATGTAGACAAGTTGGCAATATTGAGAAGTTGTTTGTGTGTGTGTGTGTGTGTGTGTGTGTGTGTGTTTATTCCTGGAAAACCACAAATCTTAGCAATGTGGGCAAGACTGTGACTCCCATAGAGCTGAACAATGAAGATGTCGTGCGGGATGCTTTTCAAAAAATGATTTGTTTCATCCATTGCAAATCACCTCCTTTCCACAGCAGGGTCTTCCTCACCACTGCTATTGAAGAAACTTCCACGAGAGTCTTTGAAAAAAAAAGAAGCAAAATCCAAAAGTTACCAGGAATTGCAATCAGCTATAGATGGAGAAAAGAAGCACCATATCACAGCTGAGGAAGGAACAATGACGTCCTGAAATGGAGAAGCTGATATCATTACACTGTGGGTGCCTAAAGATGGCTAGAAAGCCTTGGCCATTTTATTACAGGTTAGAAAAAACAGACATTAGTTCCTGAATGGAGGCTCAGAACATGTAGAAAAAGCCACAAAGTCTCATAACTGTGGTTAATTGAATATTTAATAGGCTACTTTAATGTATAATAGGCAACGATTTAATCAGAATACCCATTCCAAAAGGATAACTGAGTATTCTAAATGTTTTGAGCACCTGGAGGGGAAAAAGTATTCCTGTATTGATATAATAATAACTGCTAATGAAATAGCTATACCTCTGAAGACAAAATTGTTGACATACTGAGTACAGTATCATTGTTCCACAAGCAGTGACTGATGGTTAATTGGGATATTTTATCACAAGGAATTCAGATTCAAATGAATGGGAAAATGTAAAAATTGCAGATTATCCTGTATTTCTCTATGAATAACAGATGGTACATTTCTGTGCCAATTAGAAGTTAGCAATGTAGGTATTTAGGGTAATTCTTATTTTCAAATAGCATTTTTTCAAGGAACTAAAACTGTAAGAAAAACTCCACCGTGCATAGGCTAACTGTATAGTCATATAAAAGTTCAGTTTTCATAACCACTGTTCAGAAGGGTTAGGTCGAGTTTACAGGACTGTTCTAAAAATGCTCTGCCTGCAATATCAAATAGGCAGAGCCCGAGTAATCAGGAAACCTGCCCAATCTTGCTGTGAATGACAAATAGCTTGGTGCTTCAAGTACCCAATTTCTTTGCAACATTCTTTCTTCTGGATGGCTGAAAACATACTCCTTATAAGTTGATATCTCAAATCATTTGTTTCAAAATATTACCTGATATTTTAAAGATTACCATTTCTGCCCCCTTGCTTTTCAGATTCTTGTATCCAATTGTTTCTGACATGGAAAAAATTAATAATCCTTCACTAAACAAGGACCCTACTTTTTTTTTTTAATTTTCTTAATGTTTATTTATTATTGAGAGACAGAGGGAGACAGAGCATGAGCATGGGCAGGACAGAGAGAAGAGGAGACACCAGAATCTGAAGCAGGCTCCAGGCTCCGGGTTGTCAGCACAGAGCCGGGTGAGGTCTTGAATTCACAAACCGTGAGACCATGACCTGAGCCGAAGTCGGACGCGTAACCAACTGAGCCACCCAGGTGCCCCCAAGGACCCTATCTACTTAAGGGGAGCAGTCGGAATGCATTCCATGTCAACTATATTTTTATTATGTACTTAAAGATGACATAAATGCAAGAATGGATTTTTCTGAACACACAAAGTCCTTTATAGTCAATGAATATCTGAATGTCATTATTGATGGGGAGGGAAATTCTGCTTTTGGTCAAGATATACTAACAGGGACTAGACTTGATGTCCACTTGAAACAATTAAACAATTGAACAAAATATATAAACCAGCTGTTTTCAGACACTTGACCTCAATCAATGCAGTACAATAAATTCTCTGAGAGAGGAGAAACAAAAAAAGTGAGACCTTGGATTGTTTCATGATCCTACCTGATAAGAGTTTCCAGTCCACGGTGCAGGGAGGTGGCATGCAAGCAGAGCCTAGTAGTCTCCATAAATTGAGAAGATGGAATTTGAGTACAAGGCAGCTAGAGTTCAGGGAAGATTGCCAGAGAGGAGGAGGAGGGAGAGAGAGAGAGAGAGAGGAGAGAGGAGAGAGGAGAGAGGAGAGAGGAGAGACGAGAGAGAGGAGAGAGGAGAAAGAAAGAAAGAAAGAAAGAAAGAAAGAAAGAAAGAAAGAAGACATCTGTAGATAAGCAGGTCTCCCTTGAGTTTTGGGTTGCCTTGTGATCAATGTGGACATGTGAGAAAACTACCAAAGTCTAGGGAAAGAATCATTCAAAGGAATTAAACAATTTCCAGTACACACACAAGGCCAGGAATATTCTGTGTTCCCACCATCTGGAAAGATCTTATAATTAAATTACAAAATAACAGGTATCTATATCTGAGTGTGGAGTACTCACAGGAGCATTGCCTTAGTAGGGGCAAGAATTTATCCCCAAACTAGCGGCTACTCTTTCTCCCTAACAAAGATTATAAGCAAGCCTTGAAAGACCAAACTGTTTCCAAAAAACTCACTGTATTCCAGCACAAAGTTCAAGAATATTTATAGGAGTGCAAAAATATCTAGTACCCCCCAAAATAAAATTCCCAATGACTGGGATGCATTCGATCAATCATCAGGCATACAAAGAAGGATGAAACTAGGGCCCATAAAAAGAAAAATCAATCAATAGAAACAGATCTAACAATGGCACAGATGATAGGAGAGAAGCTTATTAAAATAGTTACTATAAACATATTCTGTATGTTCAAGAAGCATGCTAAGTTAAGCAGTTAAAGGAAAGATGGAGCATGTTACAACATAGAAGATATAAAAAAGACCCAAACTGAACAGAGATAAAAACTACCAAGTCTGAGATGAGGAATATATTGGATGAAATTAACAGCAAGCTAGATATTGACATTGCAGTAGAAAACATTAGTGAACTTGAAGACATAGCAATCAAATAGAAACAATCCACAATGAAACACAGATTTTTTTTTTAACTAGAAGAAAATGTACAGGCCATCAGTGAGCTGTGGGAAAATTTCAAGCAGCCCAATATGCATGTAACTGAAGTCCTTGAAAGAGAGGGAGTAGAACAGAAAATGTATTTGAAGAAATGATGGGCCAAACTTTTCCAAAGTTGATGAGAAAAATAAACAGATCCAAGAAGCTGAAAGAACCCAAATCCTAATAATCATGAAAAAATTACATTAAGTCATATCATAGAATCTAATTGCTTACAGTAAATGATAAAAACAAAATCTTAAAAAACAGAGATAAAAGATGCATTATATGAAGAGGAACAAAGAGAAGGATGACAAACAATGCAAGCTAGAAGATGGTAGGGCAAAAATGGGGAAAAAACAAACAAAATCAAAAAAGTCTTGTTTTTCTTATCCTGTCAATTAAGAATTATATATCTTGCAAGAAATACTTTCTCAGACATAACAAAACTTTAAAAAAAATTCAGTATTGGCAGATTTTTGCTACAAGATATCTTAAAGGAAGTTCTTCAGGCAGAAGAAAAATGATAGTAGATAGAAATCTGAATTTACACACCAAAAAAAAAAATGGAAACTATAGAAAATGGCATCTATTTTCTACTTAATTAACAAAGACTTTGATGTAGCATAAAGCCCATCATCTCTGAGGGTCACCCCTCCCCGACTCTTGGACCCAAACATGAAATATTTTTTTTCTAAACTTGCTTTAAAAACGATATGAAGTGGTTGGGAAAGTGGATTGAATGTTACAAGTGGGACTTCTGGAATGTATGTGGAAAGATATAGCATTCTTCTGGGGCATTTTTCCAATTCATAATGACCATTGTTCAAACTGCCCAGTTGCTATGTGCACTAGAACATGCCATGGCTCACTAATCTTGTCAACTGTAACAGAGAACTCTTCTTTTTTTTATTATGTTTATTTTTGAGAGGCAGAGACAGACAGAGCATGAGTGGGGGAGGGGCAGAGAAAGAGGGGGACACAGAATCCAAAGCAGGCTCCAGGCTCTGAGCTGTCAGCCCAGAGCCCGACGCAGGGCTCGAATCTACGAACCTCAAGATCATGACCTGAGTCAAATTTGGACACTCAACCGACTGAGCCACCCAGGCACCCCAACAGAGCACTCTTTTACTAATAGATGTACATATTGAGATTACGTATCATCGAACATGGGATTTCATATAGTTCTGCAATAGCAACCAGGTTATATGGGGGAGAATACTGACTGGCCTTTCTTCTGGCCCCTAGTTCCTCCCATTTAAAAAATGGTCTATTGCCCTTCTTAGCTTGCTCCCTGGAAAATTTAGTGATCCACTCCTCACAGATGATGGACAGAACCAGGAAGGTTCAACTTAATTAAATACATGTAACAATAAGTGATCTGAAAATTGTTAACAGACCCCTATAAAGGCCAGTGCAGTTCCCAAGACATCTGTAAAAGTTCCTATTCTAATGTGTGTCTATGACGTTCGAATCTTGAATAATGTATAAAGTGACTCTTTAAAATCACATCGTGTCATCCATTGTTTGAATTTCATCCCTGACCAAGCAAAGATGAACACAAGTGTGACACATCCTTTAGATTTGTAATTTAAAATGTGGGTCAAGAGCTGATCTGTGGGATGCAGGATGCCTCCACTACTTCTGAAGAAACATCTGGAGTATATGAATCCACAGCTGCCTTTGTCTATTTCAGTGCTTCCTTGATAACTGTTATATACATTCCTTCTTTGGCACACTCCCCATGAATGAACGGGCATCTCTTATTGAAGCTGGATGCAACTCTAAACTTTCCTTCTAAAGCATATGTGCCCAAAATAGAGGATAGGAAGGGCTTCAGCTGATTCCAATGGGGCCTTTAAACAATATGCTCCTTTTATCTGGGTCCTATTCAGTCTTCTCTTGGTGTAGTCTTATTTGTAAAGAAATGCTTAATACCCCTTTTTGTGGTACTGAGCCTACTGTATTCCAAAATTCCATATCATTGGTATAAAAACTGTGAAGTCTCATTCTTCTACTCTTTTTGGAAAAAAAAAATCCAAGAAATTACCTAGTCACATTGTATGGATATCCTCCTGGTCCTGGTACTTTGGATATCTCATAAAACATCTTACTTTGATGTGAGACTTGATGATATCTCTTTGATGAACAGTTGGTAAGGTGCCGCTTTTGGCCTCAGTTTGGTGTGATATATGTTTCTCTCTTCTTTTAATAGTGGGCTTGTGCCTGGAAATGCTCATATACAGCCTTAATAACATCAGATTGAGCCTTAAAGAATATCAGATGATGTTTCATTGAAGAATAGTGGTCTTGCTATCTCTTTTGTTCCTTCTATTAGTATTGGAGCATCTCATCCCATCACTGATGGTATACAGATGTACAACTCTCTTTTTCTGTAACTCAAAGGACCTTTCCTTATATTTACCATGAGATCGTGGATTGGATTCCACCTTTTCATAGGCAAACAGCTTTATAACCTATACAACAAATTGTTCTGTTCTTGGTCTCATTCTAGAAAGGCCTTTATTTTAAACTATTTTATTCCCTTCTCCAAAAACACAAATAACCCACCTCTAAGAGTAAAACTAACTCCTGGGCAGATTCTTACATTTTCTCTACACCTAGGAAGCATTTGAAACTTCATCCCTATATTCTGGAAGAACATTTTCCTGTTCCTGGAAATCATGTCAGAACTGCAAATATCAAGTTTATCTGTCTGTGATCTTAGAGCAAATGGACTTTGTTCCTGAGTACCTGTAGGAATTACTAGCCTGAGAGAACCACAAACCTATTGGAAAATTTTATGACAAAAGCTATGCACTTCCAAGTTTTAGATAAATTTTACTATGATGATTGGGGGAAAAAAAAAAAACTATTGCCAAAATATAAGGATAAAAAAAGATTAAAAGTTAAAGGGAGGGGCGCCTGGGTGGCTCAGTTGGTTGAGCGTCCAACTGCGGCTCAGGTCATGATCTCGCGGTTCGTGAGTTTGAGCCCCGCGTCGGGCTCTGTGCTGACAGTTCAGAGCCTGGAGTCTGCTTCGGATTCTGTGTCCCCTCTCTCTCTGCCCCTCCCCTGCTCTCACTCTGTCTCTGTCTCTCTCAAAAATAAAATAAACATTAAAAAAAAAGTTAAAGGGAAAAAATAAGAAAATATATCCCTGAAAAATACTATACTAAAGTAATAATAAGGATTTTTAGAAATAAAATAGAAAATAACATAAAATTGAAAAAATATATGAAACCATGAATTAGTTTTTTGAATATACTAATAAAATTTACAGGCTTCTGGAAAACTTGGTTACTACAAAAAATAAAAGCTCAAAAATGCTAGAAATGGAGAATGAGATGTAATTCAGATTCAGTAGAATTTTAAAAGATAACAAGGAGATACTCTGAAATTCATATGCCAATAAAAGAGACATGAATTATAAAATCCACCAAAAACTGACTATGGAAAAAATGTACCAAAATGGACTATAGAAAAAGAAAACGTGAATAGTCCAATAACCCTTAAATAAATGGAATTGAAATTAAAAAAAATCTTCCCACAAAGAATATTAAATGGTCTAGTTGATTAATTTTACTGATTACCCAAAATATCCCTATCTTAAAAAATTATTCTAGAAGGAAATGTATATAACTTTTATTAAGAGGACAGCATAACTTTGATTTCAAAACCTAACACAGATAAAACAAGAAAGAAATCAATTGATGACAAAGAGACCCTGCAAGAATTTGCCTAAAGGACATCCTTTACAGTAAATCTGTTTGCATTCAGAGAACATATATAAAGACTTTAGCATACATTCATTCCACCCCACTTACACATTACTGTCACCAGATATTTTAGTGTAACCTTAGTTTTCTCGATTCTCAAAAGCTTCTGTTACTTTATCCGGTGTTCACTAAGATTTACCCACATACTTGTTACTTTCTTTACTTCTCATTTTTTCACTCCCAGATTCTCCTTCCAGGATTACGTTTCTTCCACTTAAAATATATTCTTTAGATTTCCCTTTAGTGAACTCTTTATGATGACAAATTCTTTTAGTTATTTTCTTTTTATCTAAGAGTGCCATTCTCCCTTTATTCTTGAAAAAGCTTTCCAAACAGTTATTTTCTCTCAATACATGGTAGGCGGAATAACACCGCCTCCAAAAATGTCCAGGTCCTAATACCAGGAACCAGTGAATAGGTTACATTACATGGCAAGAGCGAGTTTGCAAACGTAATTAAGGTATTGACCTTAAAAAAGGGAGGGCGGGAGAGAGTATCTTGGAGTATCCAGTAGTCCAATCTAACCCCAAGAGCCTTTCCAAGCAGAGAAAGTCAGAGATAATGCAGTAGAAGAGGGAGAGAGATGTAGCAAAGAGGAAGACGGAAAGATTTGTGCATGAAAAGAATTGGAGACTGTTGCTGGCTCTGGAATTTAGAGACCCACGTTCAAGGAGCAGAGGCAGGTCTTCAGGATCTGAGGGCATCCCCCAGCTGGTTGTCAGCAGAGAAACAGAACCCCACTCCTACAACTGCAAGGGACTGGATTATTCCAACCACCACAGTGCACTTAGAAGTGGATTCTTCCCGGTAAGAAGCCACCTGGCTGACAGTTTGGTTTTAGCCTTGTAAAACTCAGGGCAGAGAAATTGGCTGTCAGCCTACACCTCTGACCCACAGAATCGGGAGAGCGTACATTTATGTTATTCTAAGCTGCTAAAATGTGTGGTAATTTGTTGTGACAGCAGTAGAAAACCAATACATTGATAACAGCATTCCACTGATGCCTTTCAGTTTTGCTATTGAAAAACAAGCTCTCGGGGCGCCTGGGTGGCTGGGTCAGTTAAGTGTCCCGACTTCGGCTCAGGTCATGATCTCACGGTCTGTGGGTTCGAGCCCCGCATCGGGCTCTGTGCTGACAGCTCAGAGCCTGGAGCCTGTTTCAGATTCTGTGTCTCCCTCTCTCTGTGACCCTCCCCCGTTCATGCTCTGTCTCCCTCTGTCTCAAAAATAAATAAACGTTAAAAAAAAATTAAAAAAAAAAAAAGAAAGAAAAACAAGCTCTTGCACTAATGATGATTTTTTTAAGCCATCTCCCCCCCCAACCCCCCCCCCTTTTTAGGTCTTGTCTTTGGCTTTGATATTCTGTGGTTTTATTTTTATACGTCTACATGTGGATTTCTTTTAATTTGTCCTGCTGGGAAATCGATCATTTCTGAGTGAGAAAGTGATGACTTTCATCAGTGTTGGAAAATTTTGAGCCCTGACATTTTTCAAATACAGTCACTGCCCCCTCCTTTCCTTCCTCCTTTTCTGGAATTCCAATTTAGCATATGTTGTACCTATTGACTCTATTTCATTTTTCTTAACCTGTCTTTCACATTGTCCGTCAGGGACTTCTATGGACACTTTTTTTTGGACATATCTTCCAATTCATCAGTTCACTATGTAGCAGCTTCTAATGTGCTTTTAAAATCATCTATTGAGAGGTGACTGGCTGGTTCAGTCAGTAGAGCACGTGACTCTTGATCTTGGGATCCTGAGTTCAAGCCCCCCCCCCCCCATTGCCTGTGAAGCCTACTTAAAAAAAAAATCATCTATGGCATTCTCATTTCAATTACTCTATTTTTTAACTTATTTTTAGGAGTTTTATTGTTTCTTTTTTAAAGTTTATTTATTTATTTTTGAGAGAGAGAGAAAGAGAGCGAACACGAGTGTGGGAGGGGGAGAGGGAGGGGGGAGAGAGAATCCCCAGCAGGCTGTGTGCTTTCAACATGGAGCCCCACACAGGGCTGGATCCAACAAACCCTGAGATCATGACCTGAGTTGAAAACAATCAGTTGAAGACGCTTAACTGATTGAGCCATCCAGGCACCCCGAAGTTTTATTGTTTCTATTTTAAATCCATTTGGTTACTTATAATAGGCTTGCTCTTTTCAAATATTGTGAATCCTCTTTTCATTTCTCTGAAAAAAAATTCTTATTTATATACTGTATTTGAAAAATCAAACATCTATATTAATGTAGGTCTGGCTCTTTTTGTTGTTGTTTTGGCCCTTTCTCAAAGGGCTTTATTTCCTTTTGTTCCACATGGGTTTTGTTTTTGTTTTGTTTTGTTGACTGCGTACATACATCTTAGAACTTTATCTGTGGAAATGCTCTGAGGCCTTTGAAATTGTTTCTTCCACAGAGAATTTTACTTTTCTCTGAGTAAAGAGCCGCTTTGATCAAAATCCTTGACCTGGAGATTTTTTTTTTTTTTAATCCCCCAAATAGTGTGAATCCAGACTACAAGTTCGCGTGAGCGCCATCTTGTGGCGCACATTTTCCTGTATTGGGGCCAAAGACCAAGACAGGCGGTTTTCCTTCCAGCCTTCTGGGTTGGAAGTTTGGATTTATTTCTAGCCCATCCTTGCACCGCAGGTGTAATTCTTTAGAGCCCTAACTTTGTGCTGGCAGACCTCTGTTTAGACTCTGCAGACCCTCCGCTTCGGGCACATTCTGGACTTGGTTTTAATTCAGCAGTGCCATGCAAGGTTCTGAAAACCATAGCTCCTTTTCATCTGGTTTAGCAAATGCCCTCCTGGTAAAAGGCTTCCTCTTGGGTTTCTCCTTTCACTTGGTTTATAGCTCCTTATTCTCTTGCCAGCTCATTAGAGCCTTTAATAAGATGTTGTCTATAATTTATGCACTGTTTTCAGCTGTTTTCAGTGAGGGCCAATCAGGGTACCCCATATCTGGCACACTGCTGGAAATGGAAGTTCCAAGCTCTCTTGCCCTTTTACAGGATTAATTTTCCAAGGGGAGCACAAGCTACCACCTGCCTTTTCCCCTCTCTCTCTTGGGGTATCTTGTAAGATAATAGGACCCAGCAAGATGGGAGTCTTGGCCCACACTCCAAAAATTAGGAGAGGCTTCTCTGCTTCAAGCTGCTGGTCCTGCCCGTCCCCTCTACTGAGCCCCAGTCCCACTGTTCCCTTTGTGCCTGACATTCCTACTGTGCCTCCCTGCAGCTCTGAATCTTCCCCCACCCCTCTGTTCCTCTGACCCCAGTCAGTCCAGCCTGAGTCTCATACTTGGCACACAAGTGGGTTCCTGACTGCACTTGATCTGTCATTGCCTGTTTCTTTTCTGGGATCTCCTGCTAACTTCCCCTTCTCTCCCAATATTCCTCAGGACAAACACTGCCAATTCTGTACCCTAACTTGTGCTAGAACCAAGTGCTGACAACAGTAGGTTCCAGAATGCAGCATGTGGTAAGAAAGAAAGAAGCACAAACTTTGAGACCAAAAATATCAACGTTTGTATCCCAGATCTTACCCCCTTAACTGAATTGCCACTTATATGCCCTAAGTCTCCATTTCCTCCTTTGTAAATACATCTTTGTCAGATTATTCTAAGTACCAGAGATGATGGGTGTAAAGAATCGAATGCTGAGGCACCTGGGTGGCTTAGTCAGTTAAGCATCTGACTATTGGTTTTGGCTTCGGGCATGATCTCATGGTTTTGTGAGTTCGAGCCCTATATCCAGCTCTGTGCTGACAGTGCGGAGTCAGCTTGGGATTTTCTCTCTCTCCCTCCCTCTCTCTGCCCCTCCTCCCCCCTCAAAATAAATAAATAAACTTAAAAAAAAAGAATCTAATGCAAAATAGGTGGTTAATCAGGTACCAAATGGCTGGAAGAATACAAAGTTTTCTGTGGTTGGGACTATGTCACTCTATACCTTGAAGACTGGACTTTGAGAAATTGCACAAAGAATGGAAATCTGCTGCTAGATGTTGGCTCTGGTATAGGAAAGTGGAACGGACTCCGTGAGGCCAAAATGGAACGTGGACTAAAGCAGTGTGTACAAAGGGCTGACAATAAACTCAAAACTCAGAATGGGGCAGGAGAGAAGTTAGATCAGGTCTAGTAAACAATGTTACAGAAATTTCTTACATTACTCCTCCCTCCCCACTTGCAGGAATTACCAGTGATGATGATAATAATAATAATAATAATAATATCTAACTATGTTGCTATTCTAAGCTCTTTCCTAAATTAACTAATCTATCTCTAACCACAATTCCATGATTCGGGTAATGCTATTGTTAGCATCTTACAGATGAAGGCATTAAAGCATGAAGAAATTAAGAAGCTTGTCCAGGATTAAACAAGGAACAGAGCAGCCTGGCTCCAGAATCCAAGCCCATAGCCACTTTGATATAAGAAGCGTATGCTATCCCGTTCTTATCAGAATTCCCACCGACAGAGCATCACAGGAAGCCACTATTAATTGTCAGAATTAATACATGAAACAGTATCTAATTTCCATCTTTGGCCCAGAGATTCCTGGCTTATAGTTTTGCTCTGGTGAAGTGCATTGATGGAAGCACTTCACCATATAGACCCCCGATGTCTTCAGGCCTTATATTATTTGTAGCTTTTTTAAATATATTTACATTAACTAATAGTCATTAGTTATAACAGTTCTAATAATAACTAATTATATTAGTTATAATCATAGTAGTAACTAACATCAACTCATAGTAAAGGATAAGAGGCACTCCTGGAGAACTTTGGCCTTACCTCAGTCATGGGCCCTACCCCACCCTGTCACCCGTATGAGTTTATGTCTCTGGTTCTCATAGTGGATGTGCACTTCTCAAAGGCTCATAGCGACAGTTCCCTGTTCTTCAGGGGGTTTTTTCTTTTGTTTGTTTTTGTCCCTGGGCCTCTCACAGGTTCTATCCCATCCATATAACACAATAATCATTTTAAATGCATCACTTTAAAAAGCAATAATAGCTAGCATTTTGTTCTATACCTTCAATGTGCTGAGCCCCATACTAGATGCATCCTATATTTTTTTTTCTAACTCTTACAACAACCCCGTGTGCTGGCATTATTCTCATTTTATGGATATGGTGCCAGGATATGAAATAATAGTCCTAGATTAAATAGCAAGTGACTCGGCAAGGATTTATACCTAGATCTAGATGGCCCATATACCTGCATTCTGTCCTATGACATCAAGAAGAGGTGCTAGATAAACATTTATGAAATGAATAAATTTGGTCACCTGCTTCATTATACACATGCTTCTCAGCTGCGTTCTATGGTTGCCTTTTAACGAACCTGGTCAAGACTGCAGTGGATGGAGTGACCCAGGTGATATTTACAGTTACTACTCTGCATCCTGGGAGGGAAGACTGGGTTAGAAACTTGTGTCTGGCATCTAAGATTAGAGACTGAGAAGGACTCAGGGCCTTGGGAGTGTGAGCCAGTCCTCCCCCAGCCCCCAGTCAGGCTGGGCTGGGAAGAATCCTCTCCACTGCCCCATGCCTATTGGATTCATGCTGGCCTTGGCTTTGGTGAAACCAAAGCTCCACCTCTGTTGTTACCACTTTTTGCCTACTGATCACTATGCCGTTTTCACCATCTGATTCTCTCCCACACTGGAGCACAGAAAAGGGATTTCAGTCTGAATGCTGGAAATACATACGTTTTCAATTGCTTAGGTACACAAAAGAGACCCAAGTAGAACTTGGTAAATTTTTGCATCCAGCGATTATAATCAAGTATAGACAATGTTATCAAAGGGAGAGAGCATGAGTTTTTGAGTCAGACAAAACTGGGTTCCTATCCTGGATTTCCTGCTTGCTAGTCATGAAACGGGTGGCAAAATATTGAACTTCTTTAAGACAAAGTGTCTCATCTGTAGAATGGGCATAATAGTACCTGTTAAAAATAAAATCCAAGGATGCGTGTAAAGTGTCAAGCATTTTAATAAATCTTATTTCTTTTCCTTCATCTTGTCTCCTAAACAGAAAGAATCTGAGAACTAACATTCATTCAAAAATATAAAAATAGGAGTCAAACTTGCTTGAAAATCTAATTTTAACTCAAATCATACAACTCTTTCTTAGATTGGGAGACTATGGGGTGGAAGAGATAAAAATTTAGTTACTTGTGTCTTGATCAATATTTCTTTTCAGGAGGAAAAAAAGTAATTTCAATATTATCTACAGAAGTAGGTTTTAACATTCATACCACAAGGGACTTCTTTTCACTAATTTTCAAAGATAATCCCACTTTTAGATAAAAATCTCCCTGTCAAACCACAGTTTCAAGTAATAATTCACTTTCTTGTCTTTGTTAAGCAACAACAAAATCAAATGACTACTAGAGCTTTTAATTGGCATGTATCCCCCATGACCCAAGTGAAGGTGCTGGGTGTTAGTTCTTTGAATCGCCTCTTCTTGGTTCTTGGACCTCTGTTTATACCTTTACTGACTCCCACAAGGATCCATAGAAACCAGTGGGATTGGAATTTGATTCGGGAGAGATGTTCAGGCAGTGAACTTCCATCTACAGCTCAGGGGACCAAAATTGGACAAGATTTCCTTTCCTGTTACACAGAGCAATTGCTGGGTCTGGTCCTCGAAACAAAAAGGACTCTGTTTTGTATGGTTACCACATGGCCCCTTCGTCTCTCGTTGGAATTTGACAAGCAAATTGGCATTTGTGTTGCTGAGACTGTCGTAGAATAGTGATTGTTAATTATACCCTAGATGTCCTGCCTCATTCTGTCATGGATGCATTATGCTAAATGTGTACAGTGAGCAAAAGATCTTAAATTTGATTTCAAGTTGCATATCCAGAATGCTACCAGACCCGCCCCAGGGCAGAGAGCTCTGGAATCAGCCTGTGAGGAGCTGTGTTCCAGAATTCCTGGTTCTTAGACCAGGAAGTATTCAAAAGGTCCAGCAGGTGTCAGTAAGAATTCTTTGATTGTCTCCAAGTCGAGTACGAACACAGCAAATTACCTCACCCCCTGCCCTGAAGAGCTGTCTCCAGACGGGGCATTGTGTGAGCTGTAACTACTTCAGAGACAGCATTTTCCATAAGGATCTACTCCTCTAATTGGTAAAATTCTGACCTTTCATCTCAACCCCAAAGCAGGATGAATGAAGCAGTCTCAATTATAAAAAGCCTTCAAGGGACGAGCACGTGAATAGGTGGTTGCTTCTAAAAATAAATCTAGTCTGTGTCGGCTCTGGTTTCCCCTGTGTTGCCCGCCTGGATTGCTTCTCAGCAACTTCAATCTCTTACCCTGCGGGCTTAATGCCGCTAAAGTCGGGACCAGGCATTAAGTTTACTGCGGCTTTAGAATCAGCAACCAGGGACAACATGCCATGATTGCTGTAAGTATGCTGATACACTCCTCTAAACATCTTTTTGATTAGTTTTGGGATACTTTG
This sequence comes from Panthera pardus, assembly GCF_024362965.1. NCBI lineage: Eukaryota > Metazoa > Chordata > Mammalia > Carnivora > Felidae > Panthera > Panthera pardus. Next base: position 43,812,452 of record NW_026526677.1, read on the forward strand.
CGTATTAAGAAAAGTATAGAGGGGCGCCCGGGTGGCTCAGTCGGTTAAGTGTCCGACTTCAGCTCAGGTCATGATCTCGTGGTCCGTGAGTTCGAGTCCCTAGTCGGGCTCTGTGCTGACAGCTCAGAGCCTGGAGCCTGTTTCGTATTCTCTCTCCCTCTCTCTGTGCCCCTCCCCTGTTCACACACACTCTCTCTGTCTCCCTCAAAATAAATAAACATTAAAAAAAAGTGTACAGAATAATAAACAAGCACCCACCTGTTCACTACCCAGATTTAACACTTAGTAAGATTTTACCATAAATACTGCAGGTCTCTTATTTTATTATGAATGAACTAAAGGTCTCATATATTCCTCCTCAACCCCATTCCCTTCCCTTCCTTCCCAGGACAAGCATTATCTCACAGTTCATGTGTATTCTTCCCACCTATATCGATTGCCAGGGGGAGGGGGGGTGCCATTTTAAAATGCCACAGATTGGTTAGCCTAAATGACAAAAAGTTATTGCTTCCCATTTCTGGAGTCTCGACATCAGAGACCAAGATGTCGACAGAGCCACGCTCCCTCTGAAGGCACAAGGGAAGGATTTGTTCCAGGCCTCGCTTCTAGCTTCTGAAGGTATAACTCCAGACTCATGTGGTGTTTGCCCCAGGTGCCTGTCTCTGTGTCCAAATTTCTAAGATCACCAGTCATAATAAATAAGGGGCCCACCCTACTCCAGTATGACCTCATCCTAACCAATTACGTCTACAATGACTCCATTTCCAAATAAGGTCATGTTGCAATACTAGGGTTAGGATTTCAACATACGAATTTGGAGGGTGGGGGGGGGGGTGCAAAATTTAACTCATAACACTATCCATGAATTAATATTTAAACTATAATTTTTTCCACAGACATTTCTAGTATTTTGTGTACATCAACGTTTATATAAATGACATCGTAGGTATCTTGTATAACTTGTTTTAATCCAACAGTATGTTTTTAAGATGCATCAACATGGCAAATTTGAGGTACTTTGTTTATGGTACTTCCCTGTATGAATGTACCACTATCCTCTCTATACTAACATTTAAAATATCTACAAGGCTCCGGGCGCTTGGGTGGCTCAGTGGGTTGGGAGTCTGACTTTTGATTTAGGCTCAGGCCATGATCTCACAGTCATAGGATCAAACCTCACATGGGGCTCCACGCTGACCTGAGGCCTGCTTGGGATTGTCTCCCTCTCTCTTTGCCCCTCCACTGCTTGAGCTCTCTTTCTCAAAATAAATAAATAATCATTTAAAAATATATATCTACAAGGTTCAAAATGTCATCTGATTAGTAAGTAATAACAGATACATGAGTCTTGGGCTTGAACTACATGAGCTCTCTGGTTCAAGTCCTTGCCAAGATTATGTGGATCTTGAATTGCATTTTGTGATCCTGCAATTTCACGATGTCAGGCCTGATATGTTGGGGAATATCACTAAGCAACAAAGGAGAGAGGGAAGATATTTTAATTGATGAATAAGTATTTAAGACCTGAGTTTGGTTGGAGAGAGTCCTGGGGTGACAGCTGGGGGTCCCCAGCCCACGGGACATGCCTGTAGGAGGAAGGCAGAGAGACTGAAGATGAGCTCTGTGTCCCAGGTCCTGACTCTTCTGAACTGGTCTTTGGGGCAGGAGATTGACCCCACCGCCCTTCGATCAACAGTTATGGTGAGCATCCAACCCTACAAAAGGGAGTTAAATAGTAATGTGAAATCTGCAGAAAAGCTCCCAAGTCTCTTACAAGTGAGCAGTCCTGAGCCTCACCTACTTCTCTGGGGTCTCCCTTGCCAAGGGTTTTAGCCATGACTCACTTGAGATTTAGCAAAGTGAAGGAAGCCTTGATCCTAAAGGTAGAAGATACAGCACAGCTGAGGGGCGTGTGTGTGGCCAACCATGGGCAGGAGAGGGAGGCCAACCAGCACATGGACGTACTCCACAAGGCCATCAAACTCAGGTGCCAGGAGGTAGACAAGGACATGGCCATCCTGGCCAAGTTCTTAGAGAAAGTGCAAATGTCCACTGGTCATTTGACTGAGAGCTGCCAGCATGGATGGAGTCATAGGAACCTTCCTGAGGAGCAATTTCAGAGAAAGAGATGTTGACTGCCTTCACCCAGGACCATTTTCTTCCTGTTTGGTGACATATCATCTGACATTCGTGAGCATCTTCTGCTTTTGTGTACCTCCACCTTTATCACTGTCTGAAGGACCTGGATAAGAGAGCTCCATGTCACTCCCAAATACTGGATCCCTTGAGTAAAATGCTGGAAAATCAGATCGGACTTGTCTTCTGGAGGTGAGTAATGAGGTTGAATGTGAAAGACCTCCACTTTCCTTGCCTGCTATATGGGCCTTTAAAATGTCTTGTTCAAAGCTAGAAATTCTCTCTAAAGACCTCCATGAGGAAAGTGCCAACCAGGTACAAGGCAATGAATGACCCCAGATGAGTCAAATGAACCACCCTTGGTCATAACCAACCATCTAAATGGAACTCTCCAGACGAACTTTTAACTTTAGAAGTACTTTAAACGCATAGGTAAGTTATTGCTACATTTTAATATGCAGACTAAAGAACAAATTTTTCAAAGACCATTGAAAATTAGCCTCCCCCTCCCCGACCTTGCACCTCAAGGGACTGGTCGATTTAGCAGAAAGCACAGCACAGCTGGGGGGCAGTGGGGGCAGCCAAGATGGAGCTGAAAAACAGCCCTGAAAGCTTTTCCTCTCCCGGCCTTCCATGAGGGCAGAAGCCAGAGGAGTCTCACTCACAAGTAGTCACTCCTACATCCCCGCTGTCAAAGTGGTCACCATGGCCTGCACCAAAATGAGAGATGACTGAAAGGTTGACGGTGGGACACAGCTGCAGTGGGGCTGATTCAGTCTCAGAGTGGGGAAGAGAGTGGCCATGGACTTTAAAGAAAACGCCATGTAAATGACAAGAGTCATTTTTTTATGTGATCCAAAATTTGAAAATATGCAAATAGCCCTTTATGGATTTTTCTATGGATTTCTATTTGGACTCCATGGTTTCTTTTGAGGGTCTTAAGTCTGAAACAATTTCCCTCTCTCTCTCTCTCTCTCTCTCACACACACACACACACACACACACACCTCTCTAATTTCTGCTTTCATCAGTCATGTGTAGCCTCAAATGCTATAGAGAAATTACATATAAAAATCACAGGGAAGGAGACTGTAAGACTGCAGACATAAATAGGATCTCTACAAAGGGACCATCAGAAATCTCTAACAAAAAGGAATTTTAAAACAATTGTTTTCAAAGGTTGTCATTGCTTTAAAAATGGAATTGATAACACAGAGTGTCTACTTTGATTTGTCTTTGATGCTTTATTCTGAAACTAGATGAAGGAGTAGCTGTTTTAGAGGTGTTGGTGGTATTGATCAGGAAATGCCCAGGATTTCTATTTTGATTAAGTTATATTTCACCGTCTCATTCCTATTCTTTCTCCCTGAAATAATCTTCATGTCTATTATTGTAATTTTAACAAATGAATAACTAAGCTCATGCATCTGTGCTTAACAGTTATGTAATTAAAAATGAAAACTATTTTTTTCAAGTAAAGAGAAAGTTCAGAATTTGCCAAAACATTGTATTTATATTTTTAAAATCAAGCTGGTGTTTGAGCTTACGTGTATGTGGATGCAATAAAACACACGTGCCCCAAAGTGGAATGATCATGGCTTGGGTGCCAGATAGTCTTTGCTTAGATCTTGTCTTCTGTTACCAGTTACATGGCATTGGGCAAGATGTAAAGTCTCTCTGAACCTCAGTCCTTATTCATAAAAAGGGATTAATAAAGACTATTTAACAGGGTTGTCTTAGAAATGCAGTGAAGTCATGTATGTTACAGTGCCTGGCACAGAGCAGGTTCTCCAACAAAGGATAGTAGTTGTTATTTCGTGGACCCAAGTCCCAGCTCTTCCATTAATTTGCTTTGTAATTCTAGACCAGTCTTTTTACTCCTAAGTGTAGGATGTAGAGATGGGACTAGATAGTCCCTACATCCTTTGCAGGATTAAAGTTTGTTTCTAACACACTATGGGTTTATACATGAGGCACTATCAAGAGGGACCAGGTAATCCGAATACATGCAAAGGTGGGATCTGGGACTTCAACTGCGGCCACATTTCTTAAACATCTGTCACTAGGCTTTATTCTAAGCCCTTTCCAGGTCTTAACACGTTTAATTCTGACAATTCTGTGATTAAGATGCTATCCTTCTCCCCGCTTACAGATGAGGACACTGAGGCACAGAGAGGTTATGTGCCTTGTCCAAAGTCACACAGTGAGGAAGCAGTAGAACCAGGATTCAAACTGAGATAGGTTGCGGAGCTCGTATTTGTTTTACCTGTTGTGCTTTGCAGCTTTTCTAAGGGCTTTGGCTTATTGACAACCAAAATCACAAGTAATCCCAGCACTTACTCATTTTTACTTTCCTTTCCTGAGCCTGGGGCAGACCCTCATGGTATGTTCACTGGAGGATTATGGTTCTATGAAAGTCCGGAACTGTATCTACCTTCTCGTAGGTGCCTTGTGCTGACTGCCTGCTTTCTTCCTAATAAATGTCTGAAGTCAGACAGGTGTGGTTTCAGTCCCCACATCTGTATTAATTATTCGATTTTGGCAACATTACTTAACCTCTCCAAGCCTCATTTCCACATCTGTAATGGCAAATGCGAATATTAATACCGATAACTAATGTGCGTATGTGAGAATTGGGAGGGTTAATACACGTCATTTACTGCCTGCAGAAAGCACTCACTAAATCGGATCAGCACCAGCTCTGACCTTGGGGCAGACTTCAGGTGGAGCCACTGAGCTATGAAGAAAGTCTCCTTCCCCCCACCCCCCGCCCTTGTTCTGAGTCTCAGAGTGGGATTCCCCGCCCCAGAGGCCCAGAAGCTGTCACAGATGCAGCCAAACACAGTCTGTGCTGCAGGCTGCTGGAGAATCCAGGGGCTTTGAGGGTCTTATCAGCTGAGACTGCGTCCCGCCCTCCTGCCTCCACCCTTTACAGCCTAGAGAGGAAGGTCATGGAGCTCTCCTCGATCACCGGGTTCTAACTGTAAATTCCATCCACAGCCTGATGCCACCCTTTCATCCCGCTTGCAAACGTTCTTTTTCAAAAGTTCTGTCTGTCTGAATAACCTGATTTAAAAACAGACAACAAAAAAACAGACCCTTCGAGCCTTTGGCCTGAGTTTTCTACTTTGTGTCGAGCTTCTTTTTCTTCCTCCTCCTCTTTCGCTTATTAATAAAGTTTCCCTTCTGTGCAACAGCATGCATTTGTGGGTGTTACAAAAGATATTGTTAGAGGTACGGGAATTATTCCGAAGTTGAATATAGCCAGAGGAAAGACATGACTGAGCTGCAGGTCCCCCAAGGCAGAGCGCTCTCGCCCAGAATCTTACGTGGAAGCTTCCATTGTGCCATGAGTCCCAGCGCCTTTGAATAGGCTCTTGGTTCCCTCAGTCTTAGGTCTTCTTCCTATCCTTTCTTCTTCTTCTTCTTTCTTCCTCTTCTTCTTCTTCTTCTTCTTCTTCTTCTTCATTCTTCCTATCCTTTATTATTAAGACTTCATTTGTTTAGCTTAAGGTTCACAGCAAAATGGAGGGGAAGGTACAGAGATTTCCCACATACACCGTGTCCCCACACATAAGCAGCCTCCCCATTGTCAACATCCTCCACCAGAGGGGCACATTTGATAAGGCTACACTGACACACCATCATCACCCAAGGTCCCCAGTTTCCACTGGAGTTCACTCTTGGTGTTTTCCATTCCATGGGTTTGAACAAATGTATAATAACATGTATCCACCATATGGTATCATACAGAGTATCTTCACTGCCCCCAAATCCCCTGCACTCTGCCTGTTCACCACTCTCACCCCAACTCCTGACAACTAGTGATCTTTTTACTGTCCGTGGTTTTGTTTTTGCCAGAATGTCATATAATTGGGATCATACAATATATAACCTTTTTGGATTGGCCTCTTTCACTTAGTAATATGCATTTAAAGTTCCTCCTGGTCTTTTCATGGGTTTACAGCTCATTTCTTTTTAGTGCTGAATAGCATCAATGGTCTGGATACACTAATTTATTGATCAACTTACCTACTGAAGGCCATGTTACTTCCAAGTTTTGGTCATTATGGTAAAGCTGCTACGATCATCCATGTGCAAGTTTTTGTGTGGTCATGGTCTTAACTCCTTTGAGTAAAAACTAAGGTGCATGATTGCTGGATTGTATGGTAAGAGTATGTTTAGTTTTGTAAGAAACTGCCACACTGTCTCGTGAGGTGACTGGTACCATTTGCATTCCCATCAGCAATAAACAAAAGTTCCTGCTCTCCACATCCTCGCCAGAATTGGTGTCAGTGTTCCAGATGTGGGCCATTCTGATAGGCATGTAGTAGTATCTCATTGTCGTAATTTGAATTTCCTTATGACATGATAGAGCATCTTTTAATTTGCTTACTTGTCATCTACACACCTTTTTGCTGAGGCATCTGTTCAGGTCTTCGGCTCATTTTCTAATAAGGCTGTTTATTTTGTTATTGTCAAATTCTAAGAGTTCTTTGTGCATTTTGGAGAATAGACCTTTACCAAATGTGTCTTTCACAGAATTCTCTCCCAGTCTTGGCTTGTCTTCTCATTCTCTTGGCATTGTCTGTCGCAGAAGTTTTTGATTTCAATGAAGTCCAGCTTATCCATTATTTCTCTCGTGGATCATGACTGATGTTGTAACTAAAAAGCCATCATCATCGCACCCAAAGCCATCTCAATTTTCTCCTATATTATCTTCTAAGAGTTTTATACTTTTGTGTTTTACATTTAGCTGTGTGATCCATTTTGAATTCATTTTCGTGAAGGATATAATCTGTGTCTAAATTTCTTTGTTTCTTTTTGCATGTGGCTGTCTGGTTATTCCAGGACCATTTGCTGAAAAGATTATCTTTGTTCCACTTTATTGTCTTTGCTCCTTCGTCAAAGATCAATTGACTATATTTGGGGGGGGGGGGTGTATTTCTAGGCTTTTATTCTGTTCGCATCATCTACTTGTCTATTCTTGTACCAATACCACACTGTCCTGATTGCTGTAGCTTTGCAGAAAGCTTTGAAGTCAGGTAGTGTCAGTCTTCCAATTTTGTTCTTCTTCAGTATCATGTGTTTACCTTTCGTCACTTGTTGATACTTGTACTAATTGTGCGAAAGCCATGGTAGGCAAAATTGTACCTTAGTATGATCAAGGTAGCACCAGGCCATTCTTATACTCATCGTATTCATTACTGCCTCCACTTTCAACTACCAATCTCAACTACCAATTTCACTTAGAAATATCCCTGATGAGGTAGTAAAAAATGGTGAACAGTTAAATACTGACCCTTTAGGAGGTGTCTTCTTTTCATGGTCTGAGTGCTGGCATGAGAATTTCACTTAAGGCACTTCCGCTGCGGGCTGAACTAGGATGGGTGTCAGTTTCAAGAAAAAAGCACTTGTGTGATTGTTTGAATTGCAAAGGGAACTCATTACTTCCCATGGAAGACTATTTTCACTTGAGAGAATAATTGACAGAAAAACTATGGTTACCGAGACTGAAGTATTTGGCAGACATCGTCACAAAAACAAAGTGAGCTTGTTTCCTCAAGGGAAACAACTGACAGTATTTGTTGCCAATGATAAAATTTGAGCTTTCAAGCCGATGAAGACATCAGGAGTGATATTAATAAAATTCGTTAGGGGCGCCTGGGTGGCTCAGTCGGTTAAGCCGCCGACTTCGGCTCAGGTCATGATCTCACGGTCCGTGAGTTCAAGCCCCGCGTCGGGCTCTGTGCTGACAGCTCAGAGCCTGGAGCCTGTTTCAGATTCTGTGTCTCCCTCTCTCTGACCCTCCCCTGTTCATGCTCTGTCTCTCTCTGTCTCAAAAATAAATAAACGTTAAAAAAAAAAATTTTTTTTAAAATAAAAAAAATAAAATTCGTTATCATATGATGAAAGGTGTCAACATTTGGATAATTTGCATAACTCAGTGAGATATATCAAAAATCTTGTTCCTGGGGCATCTGAGTGGCTCAGTTGGTTGAGCAACCGACTTTGGCTCAGGTCATGATCTCACGGTTTGTGAGTTCGAGCCCCACATCGGGCTGTGTGCTGACGATCAGAGCCTGGAGCCCGCTTCGGATTCTGTGTCTCTGTCTCTCTCTGCCCTTCCCCTGCTCAGAGACGCTCTGTCTCTCTGTCTCTCAAAAATAAGTGAACATTAAAAAAAAATGTTTGTAATCGTATTCCTTCTTTTTCCTGAAAGTTGAAGCTTGGTATCAGCACTCAGAAGACCTTGGTCTGACTCCAGGGCCTGCCATTTACTTGCTACTTCAGCTCCATGGTCAACTGTGAAAAATGAGTTTCCTCTGTTTTCTCATCTGTAAGATGGGTACAATACCTACCTCATAGAGTTGCATAATGACTGAATAAATCATATATGGCAATAAATATTAATGTATACTGATAAGGATATATAAAATGATATAAAAAGTGCTTGGCACATGGTAAATATTGTACAAGTGTTTTCTATTACTATGATTATCACCATTTTCTTCATCATCATTTTAGGTAGAAAGCCCCTGATATCACTGTTCTCTAAGAGCATACGATTTCGGACCAAAGGCTCTGGTAATAGATATTTCTGGGTTCAGATCCTGGCACCGCTTACTAGTTAGTGATCTTGGACAGTAATTTAATAATATAGTGACGTCTTACGTGATTCTTATCAGAAATAAGTGAGATAATACATGTGAAATGCTTAGCTCAGGGCATGATACATTAGGTTAACTCATTTAGAATAGTAATATGAGTTCAAGAAATGCTTCTTGAATTGTATAAAATCATATCACAATACGATGATATTAAGCCTCTCAGAAGGATTTACAGATTCTTGTGATACTTTCAAGCAATGAGATGGATAAACCAGTTCTTAAAAACAAAAACAGGGGCGCCTGGGTGGCTCAGTCGGTTGAGCGGCCGACTTCGGCTCAGGTCATGATCTCACGGTCCGTGAGTTCGAGCCCCGCGTCAGGCTCTGTGCTGACATCTCAGAGCCTGGAGCCTGTTTCGGATTCTGTGTCTCCCTCTCTCTGACCCTCCCCCATTCATGCTCTGTCTCTGTCTCAAAAATAAATAAACGTTAAAAAAATTAAAAAAAACAAAAAAACAAAAAGCTCTGAATTATAACATCATCTAATTTCCGTGGTATGAATACTCCCACCATTACCAATTTCGAGCTACCAAAATGAGACCACTGAATGCAGAACTGGGGGCAAATTCTCACAATTGTCGCTTGCAAGCTGGTATGAGCAAGATGCAGCACACTGCTACTTTAAAGTATACTTTTGAAAAGGTATCATTTACTAACGCCTCCTCTGAGGATCCTTTTCACCAGGAAGTTACACAAGAGCAAAAAAGCCTAAGGAAACGGAGTTTCTGGGGACTTTGGAAATCTCTTTGACTTCTCACTAAACCCCTTAGAATTTGACCCATTCGTGCACTTGTGAAAACAATACGACTCTCCATGGAGTTTTAATAGTTGGAAAAGATTTTGTGACATGAAACCATAGGAATTAAGAACTTAAGTCTAAGATGTAATTTAATCTGAAAACACAAGACACATTTCTTATGATTTCATTTAGTATAGAATAAAGCTTTCCTTCTAGTATGTTCTGTCCAACTATGAAATTTATTTAAAATCTTTTAGAAAGGAGCAAGCCAACTTAAAAAGAAAAAAAGCCAAAAGACTGCTGGGCAGTTAACATACGCTGGTTCCAAAGTGGAGGAAAAGTGAGGCAAGGTTACATAGTGAAAATAGAGCAAGCGAGATGAAGGGAAATCACCCATGACAATCTGCCACATTAGTCACTATGCATTTCAACATCTGCAACTGAAAAGTCACAGAAGTCAAAAATAAAAACAAAAAAGACTCCTAGGACCACAGACTGCCTGATGTTACTAGAGTATTTAGCCCTTGTCCATTTCATGTAAAAAATAAATTAAGTATAAATAAAGAGGTGAGGGAGCTGACGGGTACTCAGGTTGATCGCAGGAATGTACTGAGGGGGCATGAGAAGGGGGCCAGATGGCTTTCCTCTCCCACCCTTCCTACACAAAGCTCTCCTCCATGTTGCTGCAGAGTAAGAAAGAGTCCACAAGCCGGGGCTGGACCAGTTGCTGGAAGTCGGAGTCCTGGAGGCCTTCCGGGCAAACTCCAGCCAGTCTACGCAGAGCAGCCTAGAGAGAAACAGAAGAAATGACGCAGGTCAGACCAGGCTCTGCTCAGGTGCATGTATTTCCTTCAACGGTCCTGGGAAGTACAAGTAGCTCATTTATTAGTCAATTTGAGCTAATCGTCACCTTGGTCACCTGACACCTTAGTCATATAGTCCTTTTGGTTACCTGGTCACTACAGTAACCTTATCACTTGGTCATCCGGTGTCATTGGTACGTTGGTCATTATGGTGGATGTCATCTGAAAGCCTTCATGATCTTAATAATGGTCTTGCCACTTTGGTTTTTCAATCACCTTAGGAATCTGGTTATTCCAAAGATCTGCCATTCAAAAAACCTGCTCAACTGACTGACATATTGAAGCTCAAGATTTGTTCGTGCTAGAGACCATAACCACCAGAAGCAGCATTGGAATAACAGCCTTGCTTCCAGGTCCCTAGAGTAGCCTGAGAACAGCAAGGGCTATTTATTTAGCCATAAATTCAGCAAAGTTCTGACAAAGCATCATGGGATGGGGAAGTGGGAGAAGAGAGAGGAAGGAAGGTCATAAAGCTGAAGGAGAAGGAGAGTCTGCCACCAAGATGGAGATGAGTAGGAGGAGTGGGGACAGAATGTACACCATGGCCCAGGCCCCCATACGCTGGGCATTTCACTCCTCCCTGAGCAAACTATCCTGTTTTATGCCCGTGTGACCTTGCTCAGCTCACAGTCCCTCTCCACCCTTCCACTCTTTTCTAGCCAGCAGGTGCATTGATCCTGTGAGGTATGGCCCACTATCACCTCTTCTGTGAAACCTTCCCAGAGTCCTTGAAACAGAGACAGCCCCTCCTTCCTCTGTGCACCCACAGCCCCTGGGCTGACCTCAACCTTCTCACCCGTGGCTGCAACTGGCTTGTAGGTGTTTGTCTCCCACACTAGACTCTGAGCTCCCCAAAGATAGAGACTCTTTTATTTTTCTCTGTATCTATAGCAGGTAGAACAAGGTTTGGCACAGGGCTCAATAAATATTTGTTAAAAAAAAAAAATGAAGGGGCGCCTGGGTGGTTCAGTCGGTTGAGCATCCGACTTAGGCTCAGGTCATGATCCCACAGTTTGTAAGTTCGAGCCCTGCGTCGGGCTCTGTGCTGACAGCTCGAAGCCTGGATCCTGCTTCAGATCTGTGTCTCCCTCTCTCTCTCTGCCCCTAACACACTCACATTCTGTCTCTGTCTCTCTCAAAAGTAAATAAACATTAAAAAAATTAAAAACAAAACAAAATAAGTGCTTTAAAAAACGAATTCTATCACTAGAGCAACCTGAAGCTGGAAGTGTAGCCTGTGCACCTAGCTAGACCTCTTTACCGGTCAGCTGAGGCAGTGTGTACTGAGTGTTCAATGCATATTAATACCTTCCCTCTTCTTATACCTGTACACCACAAGGCGAGAGTGTAAGTTTGGAAACAAAGAGAGGAAAATACCTGGAATGGCAGAAGAGAATGAATGAATGAATGAATGAATAAATGGAATAGCAAGGGAGTATCTACACATAGTATTTCATTTAATCCCTACAGGATACTACTACAAGGTAAGTATCATGATCTTCAGCTTGGAAATAAGGAGACAAAGGCTCAGTGAGGGAAAGGGGCCTTCCCAAGACTGCACGGCAGTCCCACTCCAGGACCCTCATACCCATACACACAGGCAGGATGCTGCAAGCCCAGGACACTGGCTTATTACATTGAGTCCAAGGCAGGCAGAGAGCTCGTTACCTATACCTATTTCTGAGAAACAACCAAGCTGGTGAAAAGAGAGGAAGGCTTAGGTTGGCTGTTGGACAAACAGGTGCTGCCAGGTCTAAGCTGGATCAAGAAAAAGGGACATGTGTCTCTATGCAAGTGAGAAGGGTCTGAAACCTAGTGACAAGAAGTAGACTACAGGAGTCTCTCACTAGTGCGTCCTGCCTCTCCTGGGGTGTGATTGCCCCTAACGACTAAAGAGGCTGAGGGGTGCTTGTGTGGTTCAGTCAGTTAAGCATCCGACTCTTGATTTCAGCTCACGTCATGATCTCACACTTTGTGGGTTTGAGCCCGGCATCAGTTCCAGGCTAACAGCACAAAGCCTGCTTAGGATTCTCTCTCTACCCCTCCCCCACCCCTGCACACACTCTGTCGCTCTCTCTCTCTCTCTCTCTCAAAATAAATAAATAAACTTAAAAAAAAACAAAGAGGCTGAACTCCATAGAACTTTCTGATTCCTCTTCGCTCCAATTAGGAGAAATCACTCCATTAGTATAAAAAAGGCACAAAGATGGAAACAGAAATCTTCAGGAGAGGAGGCTACGAGGCCATTGATGTATTTTACATCATCAGGGGTAAAAATAAAGCAAGAGACAGGAAGGGACAAAGAAAGATGAAATGGGGAGAAAATAGACTCATAAGGAGAGAGAATGAGGTACAAGAAGAAAATAGAGAAAGAGAGACAACAGAGAAATGGAACAAGAAGGAATAGTTAAAACAGAGAGACAGGGGCACCTAGGTGGCTCAGTTGGTTAAGCGTCCAACTTCAGCTCAGGTCATGATCTCATAGTTCATGAGTTCGAGCCCCGCATCCGGCTCTGTGCTGATAGCTCAGAGCCTGGAGCCTGCTTCGGATTCTGTGTCTCCCTCTCTCTCTGCCCCTCCCCACTCATGCTCTGTCTCTCTGTCTTAAAAATAAATAAAACATTTTAAAAAAAATTTTTTTTTTTATTAAATTTTTTTTTCAACGTTTTTTATTTATTTTTGGGACAGAGAGAGACAGAGCATGAACGGGGGAGGGGCAGAGAGAGAGGGAGACACAGAATCGGAAACAGGCTCCAGGCTCCGAGCCATCAGCCCAGAGCCTGACGCGGGGCTCGAACTCACGGGCCGCGAGATCGTGACCTGGCTGAAGTCAGACGCTTAACCGACTGCGCCACCCAGGCGCCCCCAAAAATTTTTAAAATAAATAAATAAATAAAATAAAACAGAGAGACAGAGATGAACTGGTAAAGAAAAGAGATCAAGCATGAGAGGGAGATGGAGAGAGACAGAAATGGTGACAAAGAAAAAGAGAGAGAGCCCAGGGGGTGGGGGGATAATAGGATGGAGGTAGGAGCAGGGGAGGAGCCGGAAAGGGAGGCAGAGGAGGGAGTTGGTGGAGAGGACTAAGGGGATAAAAGAAGGCAGGAAAAGGAAAGAAGGAGAGATAGAAAAGAAACCTGAGAAAGGAGGCAATATCTAGAGGAGAGAAAAGAAAAAAATAAAATGAGAGAGAAGAGGGAAAATAGGAGAAGAGAGAGAGGGGGAGAAGAAAGGAAGGGATGAACTAGAAATAGACCTGAGAAAACACAAAGGCAAATAAACACGCTCATCTTCCCAGGGTTCCCAGGAAGACTGCAGGACAAGAACCCAAACCAACCCTGAGCACCCCCTCCTCAGTGTCCCGGGGCTCAAAGGACCCTTCAGCCTTCTGAAGCCTTTCTTTGCATCTCTGCTTCCCTCAGAGGGTTAACAGCCAGTCATCCCAGGATCTCATTCCCAGACAGTCTGAAAACACCCAAGCATTAAACAAGCCCAGCAGCCCACTGACAGCCGTCTCATTAAGGAAAAATCAATTCTGTTTGCGAAAGGCAATCTGCACTGCCACTTTCCCAGATGTGGGACACGATAATTGAAATGTCCTCCTTCCACCTGAAGAGAGACTTTGAAGCTGAGAAGAAGGCCTTGGGGAGGGCAGGAGAGGTAGCCTCCAACTCCATCTGCCAGGCCAGGCTTCTGGCGGCCCCCATCTCAGCAGCCAGGGGACCACACTCCAATGCGGAGCCCCTTCTGGGAGCCAAACCAAGAACACCCTCCAATTCTGGGGCCCAAGGGTGGGGAGACAAGACTACCAGTCCCTCAGGCAGGCAAAAAACAGTGAACAAACCCAATGTCCTATGGAAATACTAAGACCTGGAAAAGGGCCCCATCCCTAGGAAGGTTCCAGACTAGAGGGAGAGAAATACAAATACCTGCCATGAGCCAAGGTGGCAAGACCAGGGCCATTAGACATGGGGGAGAAACATGACTGAAAACAAGATGGTCTGGCCAAGAAGTCAAGACCTTCAGCATTAGACAGGCCTGTATTTGAATTCCAAGAGCCTCCCCTTATAATACCAGGTATACTGGATAACATAACCTTCTTCCTACTAAAGAAAAAAAAATCTAAGCCAGCAGGTCCAGGTGCATCCTGTCTCTGAGCCATAGATGTCTCCCAGGACACTCCACAGAGGAGAGGGATTTTGGTCCGAGATTGAGGAGGCTGCTGGCAAAGCCATAGAAAGGGCATCTGCTTAGGACGAGGGCCAAGGCACAGTGTCATAGTGGCTCACAGCACTCTGGTCTAGACAAGCTGGACAGGGCCTGTAGGCCCCCAGGGGTATGCTGGAGCCAGACAGTAGGCCATAGATAATGGAGAACCATGGAAGGGCTGATCGTGTTAGTGTCTTGATTGTAATATTAGGATTAGCCCAGCAACCACAAGGAGGGTGGATTAGGGAGGGAGGGGCTCTCTTCAGCATCCAACGACCCATCCTCGGCGAGAAATGTAATCCTTTTTCTACTGGAAAGTCCTTCAAGTGATTGATGATGGTAGCCAAGCCCTTCTGTGTATTTCACTTCAAACTAATAATAAAAATGGAAAAGGAATTGTGACAAGCCCACATATATGAATGGAGCTTTCTGGTTTCCCACCATTGCCTCAGGGCCTTGTAGTGCTGGGCACCTGTGGGCTTCCCGAGTTGTGGAGATAATGGTAGTTGGGGCCAATGATTGGGTTTGCCCGGCATTAACTCTCTCCACTTGACGCACTAAGCCAGACAGAATTCAGAAGGCCTGTGAACTTGGAGGAAAAAATTACATCATTACGCTTATTAACTTCCAACTGAAACTCAGCCTCTCCTTCAGTTGTGAATGCAGCAACCAACCACAAAGTCTCAGCAATTCCTATGACTTGTGGACCAATAAAAATCACAGATCCTTTCATATCCCCATACATTTGTTGGAGGTACCTTCAAATATCATTTATGCTCCTTGCTAGTCAAGGTTACAATACTCTTTAGACCCATTGCTATCTCTTATTTGATGTGTTAATTAAAAGTATGTATATTAATATACCGTATATATAAATACTCTAATAGTTTCCTTCTTAATTCTCTATATTTTGGGTTATGCATTTGAAACATTATTCTTAGAAGGGAAACAGAAGCTTTACCAGATTGCCCAAGGCACAAAAAAGTCAAGGGTGTTCTGCATGTATCAGAATCAAAGCCCCATGAGAGCAGAGATGTTTGTCTTCTTTTTTCCCCCCACAGCCATATCTCCGTGGCTTAGAAGTGTGCATGGCACATAGAACCACTTGGTAAATATTTATTGACTAAGATTTATAACCACTTAGTGACCCACCCAATGTCACACAGCTCATTAATGGCAAAACCAAGACGGATGTGTCTGGCTGTAATGCCCTGCTGTCTCTATGACAATATGATGCTCCCAGAAATGAGAAGAGCTCAGTCTAAAAAATGATGGGGTGAGGAGGGGGTTTTACTGTGAAACAGCTTGAAGGGTCTTCAGATCCATCGCTTCCCCCTTGCATTCTCTGAGGACCAACCAAGAATCTGGCACTCCCTTCTGAAAGTCAAATGGCCTGTTTATACAATGGCTTCCCTGTTCCCTTTGGCTTCCAGCTGGAAGCTGCTCTGCTTTGGGATTCAGTGGAGCCCCAGCAGGGAGGAATATAGAGACTAAGCATGCATTCCCATCTGGTATGGTTTATTCTTTCATGGTGGACCCAAACAGCAAGGAGAAGTTGGGTGGGGACCTCCCAAGATGTCCTTGTTGGGTTCAGGTTGAAGATCCTGGTGAATCACACTTTCTGTTCTGTCCTACCACCTCCAGTCCTACTCCACAAAAGACAGGGGAGCTAGAAAGCTGGAAGAGTGCCAGCAAAGGGGCTCTGTCCAAGAGGAAGGAAGGCTTTCCTCACAATGCCCCTTTGGGAACAGGCAGGAAACATCCATCCCCTAGTTCCCATTCCAGTTCACACCATGGCATTACCAACACCCCCTAGCCTTCTGCCCACCAGCCACTCTGGTATTGATCTGCTGTTAAGACTCCCCAAAAACTCAAAGGTTTATGATTACTAAAAGTATGAGTGGGGGGGTTCCCCACCTCCCCATCTTTCACATATATGACCTCATATAATTTTCTTACCAGTTTTATGAATGAAGCGAAACACCTTTATCACCATTTTAAAGAGGAAAGTTGGGTGCAGAGAAGTCTCATGGCTTACTTAAGCCACCAAGGCATCACCAGTTCTCCTGGCCCTTGGTCTGCAATCCCAAAGCCCAGGGAGGGAGCGGAGGAATACTGAGAACTCACCAGGCAAGCCACAAGCACAGCATCGCTGCTGTTCCTCTCAGAGGGCGATCTGCAGAGCTCGATGAGCCGGGACATACCTGTGAGACGCATGAGAATGTCATGCCCAGGATGGGGACAGGCCTGGCCAGACCTGACCCAGAGGTGCCCCCCTCCCTCACACAGCCCTCTGCACGGGGCGCTATAGAGGCAGGTAGCTCCAGGACCCCACCAGCTCACCAACTGGCTGGGGAAAGGGGGCTGAACCCACCTGGAGGAGCTTGTAGTGGAAACTTTCTGTCCCCTTGAATGTGAATAGTCCCTGGTCAGAGACAGCCGCAGACCCTGAGCTTAGTCAAAGTGCAACAGAACCTAACTTCCTGTGTAAGTACTTCTGATTTTCCAGAACTATATTTAATGTTTCCATTGTTATCAGTGGGACTTCCCAATACCATTTTTTCCCCAGTTGCCTATTTCAGTCGGAAAATACAATGCGGTTTAAATTACAGAAAACTACAGATTGGGGAGGTTAATGGTCCCTAGTCCTTTACAGAGGAAAGGTAAAGAATCGACTTTGTTTTTCAATGTAAATTGTTTTTGATGTAAATTGACAAACTCTGAAAAACAGAAATAAAACGAAAAGCTAACTCAGAAGATATTAATAAAAAGCGTACAGATACATTCTGCAGGTTTATCTTCCACAAATGCTATTTCTGAGCTTTTATTACATGGGTGATGCTGCACTAAATGCCCAATAAATGCATGATCCCCTAATAGTCTCCCAATAGTCTCATGAACTAGGTACTAATATAATTCACTCTGAGGCCCAGAGAGGAGTAAAGTCTCTTTTCCAGGGTCCCACAGTTAGTAGTCGGGAGGCTGGTATCAGAACTCAGGTAACCTGATTATTCCCTCACTCTTTCACTTCTGATGCAGCTGTATCTGAGATTGGTCCAGAGATGATGAGTCCTCCGTGGGACGTGACTCAAACCTGGGCTGGATAAGTCTTTCTGGAGCCAGAACCCAGGGCCACCTCTTGCCGTTTGCCAGGTATATCTACATGATAGGTGACAATGCCATGGATAATCTCGTGCCTCTGCCTGGAGCACCCTTTCTCAACCATCACATTGGAATAATGCCTCAACCTACAGCTGAAGACTCACCTTGCTAAAACATTCTTCGACCCACCCAGATAAATGTGAGCTACCTCCGCTGTGGGCCAAACGTGCCACGGACATCCTTTGAACACTGCTTTATGGCATTCAAGTGCATATTTTTCTTTCCATATCTGCCACCCCACCAGGTCGTAAGCCCCTGTGGGCAGGTCAATGCGATATACCTAGTGCTCGGAACAGAGTCTGGCACAGAGTGGGCACTCTGAGAATATGAGTTGGGTAAATGTGACTAACTGAATGAACACATGGCTTAAAAGTAAATAAACCAAGTAATGAGTGAGTTAATGAATGAACCAAAGGATGAATTAATGAGTGAACAGACTAATCGAAGGGTAAGTCAACAAATGAGGAAGTGAATAACTGAATAAGCGAATGAATGAGAAAAGGAATGAGAGTAAAAGAATAGGGTCCTTGGCAGGAAGTCTGCATGTGAATTGCTTTTTTATCCACTGTTAGCCTCTCTAGGCCCCTCTCCTCTCTAGCTTCAGCCCCACTTACAAGCTAGATGAGGGGCTGCACCCTGGGCCCCCATCACAGCGTTTTCTGGCACCTAGAGAGCGAGGCTCCCCTCAGCCCCGCCTTTGCTCTGAGTCATCTGTCGTCACCATGAAATCTGGAGTGCTCCCATCCCCAAGCCCGCCTCCCCACCACAGCACTTACAGCTCAGCCGCACGGCCTCCCGTGCCACAGCTGGGTCTCGGCTGAGACGGGCCAGGGTCACGGCAGCCTTCTGCTGGACTCGCTCACAAGCCGCCACCTCGGCAGGGGTTCCAGACCTTGGCTTCTCGGACAGCATGCCCATGATAAGCTGGACACCTGGGCAGGAGAAAATGAACAGTTGGTACCTGCCCCAGCAAGGAGCCTCCCCCCCCCCCCACCCCCCGCCCCGTCCCGGGGCCAGCTGCATGGATGGCTGCAAAAGCTTGAGACTTAGGGGGTCTCAACCACAGAAAGGAAGCTGGACAAGGCCACCTCTTTTACTCCTTCTGCCCTGGAAATATCTCTGATTCCATGTACTAAGTCACTATACTTAAAGGGACATCAGGAGGACATCCCTTTTGATTTTTCAAATGCTATTTCTGAGCTTTTATTACATGTGTGATGCTGCACTAAATGCCCAATAAATGCACGATCCCCTAATAGTCTCCCAATAGTCTCATGAACTAGGTACTAATATAATTCACTCTGAGGCCCAGAGAGAAGTGAAGTCTCTTTTCCAGGGTCCCACAGTTAGTAGTCGGGAGGCTGGTATCAGAACTCAGGTAACCTGATTATTCCCTCACTCTTTCACTTCTGAGGCAGCTGTATCTGAGATTGGTCCAGAGATGATGAGTCCTCCGTAGGACGTGACCCAAACCTGGGCTGGATAAGCAATAGATCCAGCCCCGAAGGAGGGTAGGTAGTTAAACTGAGAGCTTTAGCCCTGAACTTGGGTCGCTGAGAAGCCTTACCACCCTCTCCTGAAACCAGATCTATCTGCTGATCATCCCCCAAACTCAAATCCACATTCACTCCCATCTCCATGCCTTTGTCACCTAATTCTTCTGCATGGCAGGTCCTTTTCCCTCACATGCTCCGTCTAAAGAATTCCCATCCTGCAGGTTGTAGTAAAAGTCCATCTTCTACGGGACATCCTTCCTAACTGCCCCAGGTCACACCCCCTTCCCTGCACCCAGAAGCACGTGCCAGCTTAGAACTCAAACCAGACGTGGCCCACAGATGTATTTTTGCTTTCTTTTGTTGCTCCATACAGTGTCCAATTTTTTTTTTTTAATTTCGCTCTTATGAAAATTGGAAGGTTTCCATAAAAATCCAGATTGTCAGTTTCTAAAAAAAAAATCCCCTCCTGACCTGACATTGGGTCCACATTTCTTCATGACAACAATTTGCTGAAACGTATTATAAGCTTGCTACTTTAAATAGGATTGGTCCAGTCCCTGCTGAGCCTACATCATCCATTTATGTTACTTGTCTGGGTCCACAGGCATCTAAGTTTGTGACCTCTGCCTTAGACCGTGGAGCCAGAGGGTTTTTGGAGATCTGGCACTACCTGTCCTTCCCCTCCATTTCACAGAAGAGCACCTGAGGTCTGGAGAGAGAAAGTAATTTCCCAAGTTCACACAGAAGCTGGTTGCAGTCCAGGACCTCAGCCACATGCCCCTCTGAATCTTACTTGAACCAGATGTAACTTCCAACTCTCTTGGATCTCAATGCACAGGGGCTATAAGTTACTTAGGTATGGCCCTGAGACTATTCAGTCCTGAGGAGGGGCCATTTCTCTTCCTGGTGAGATTTGTAAGTGACCCATTTCTCCTTCCTATAGGCTCAAGGGACCCAGAAGGCCTACCTTTTGCCTCTAATACCTCTGCCAACACACACTCTAACCTTTGGGCAAGGTACTTCTCTTCCAAACCCTCTCCCAGACCACTGAATGGAACATAGTCTTCAGGCTCCCTATGCCCACAATGTTCCTAAGACAAGGTCATGATTGTGAATGTCCTGAGGTATGTATGTTATGGCCTATGGGCACATGAACAGGAGATACCAAAGTGACAACTTTGGGAAGAACCACAAGCTTAGGAAATTTTACTAACTCCTGGTTAAGGTTCCCATAAAGAAGCCATTTTCCCACCCTGCACTTTGCACCTGGAACCTGACAAAGAATCAAACAAAGAGTGTCTCACACTAGCAGGTAAGCTCCAGGGGGTAAAGATTTGTGCCCATTTCCTGCATGGAAATATCTAAAGTATCTAAGAATAGTGCTTTGCTCAAATCTTTGTTGAATAAATATCAAATGAATGAATATGAAGGTATTCTTGAATATGAAGGTGTTCATTTCATATTCATAAAATCCAAGTTTCCTTTAAATGTATACTTTGTAAGTCTTATCTAAAAAAAGATAGGATGCTATCAAACTGGGGCTGCCTAGGAAAATCCGGACTGTGTTTCCTAAGTTCTGGCCAGGCTCAATGCCAGAACAGTTGCCTAAGAGTTGGGGGTTACAACTTCAGAGACCAGCCCCCAACACCATGCCCCCTCCCCAACATTCTCTCCAGCTCAGCCCCAGCCCCTGAGGGAGAAGCCAAAAGAGGGATACTAATGTCAGTGGATTGACGGGTAAGAGCTTGGGCTGCCCTGGCCTGCCTCCCAGCATAAGGATGACAGCAGCCACAGTGCCTGACTTGCCAGGATGGCCTCCTTCGTGCAGCCCCCATTACCAACACTCACGCAGAGTTCATGGCAGGACAGAGACAAAATCACCAGGCTTCAGGCCAACGCACGCGAGAGTCTCATGCATCCTGGTAAGAGGACTGCCTTTCAAAGCCCAGTCCTCACAACAGTGCTTGCCTGGTCCAGCCCACAGGATCTCACTCAGCTCCAGGGGGCCCTGGCTGCGTCACCAACACTGCCGATCCCTCCAGTTATGCCCCACTTTGTACTGTCTCTCCCTCAAGTGCTCTTCAGCTGAGCCCCCTGAGACTGATCTGCACCAAAAGAGCAGATGCACTCAGCACAGTCCCCATTCTGTGCCAGATACTCTTCTGACAAACTTTATATTAATCCTCACGTTATCCTATGAGGTAGGTACACTCCCATTCTGCAGATGGAAATGCAGAGGTCATATAGCTAGCAAATTACGGGGCCAGGATTCAAACCCGGTGTGTTTCCAGTTTTCACGGTCTCAGCCACTATGCCATCCCTCTGCCGCATTATTTTATTGTCGATTTCACACTTTTTCATGTTATCACTTTTGCCGAGTGGGGCTCTCCTCCCAGGACAAAGCCAAGGATTTATCTCTGTGTTCATTTGCTCGGAACAATGTAGGAGGTCTCTAACTGCTGTCTCAATGAGCCAGTCAGTAGCCCTTTGTAAACCATAAAACCCTCTATAGAGGCCACATATTCCAATCTCAACCCCACAGGACGCCTCTGGACACCCACTACTGCTGACCACTTGACCTTGAGGAGGCTCTGAGTGCAGCAGGAACAGGCCGGGAATGATACCCCTCAGCCTCTCAGCCTCAGCTGGCTCGGTGAAGTTTTTCATTATTAGCTCAAGCACATAAAATTAACACAAAATGATGTCTTTCAATTAGTCATAGGGGGATGGGGGATGGGGAACGTGTGTGTTTGTTAAAACAGCGGGGCAACCTGGGAGAAGGGGGTTTAACAAGAGCAGAAACAGCTGGCCCCGGGCTCTCAGCTCACTCGTCCTCATTAGCGTCTCTGGTTTCCAACCGGTTGCTAATTGCTCCCTTATTTCCCAGTCACAGGAAGCCCTCGCCACTCTTTGCTCCCAGCTGCAAGGCAGCAGACCCATCCTCCAGCAGAGCCTGTGCAGGTCTGCTTCCTGGCCAAGGAAACCTGGCCCACCTCACCTGGACTTTGTGGCCCCCTTGGCACAAGGTGGGAGCAGGGGAGCGGCGGGTGGGGTAGTGATGCTCTCCGGTGAGGGGTCTGGGGATCAGGCTTGCCCTGACCTACTCCCCCACCCACACCCTGCTCAGGCACATCAGCTCTCTGAGGCCAAATCCAATGTGATAGGAATGACTTAAAGTCCAAACTTGAACTTAAGGAGGCTCTCTGCATCGTCTGGCAGGAATCGATTTTTACTTTTTGGATCATAACGAAATAGTTGTCTTCCCTTCACCACCTAGTTAAATTAGCAACCGCTAACCCCTCACCTTGGGTTTACTTTATCCCCTTCCCTGCTGCTGTATTGCCTGCATGCCACTATCATCATCCGCCGTTCTCTATCTTCTCGTTCATTGCCTGTCTCCCACTAGAATTAAAGCCCATCAAAAGCAAAGAAACATTACATGTTGGCCCAGCTGTACACACACACACACACACACACGCACTCATGTAATTGTGGAGACACACGGGCACACATGTACACACACACAAGCCTTCACACAAACACAGAGGCACGTGGTCCTTTACAGCCACATAATCCATGCCATGTGCACACTGCCAGAAAGACATACCGTTCTCCTGAATGATGTCAGAGGCACACTGCTCTAGGACAGACATGTTTGCCAAGATGGTCACGATCTGGAAAAGAGAGTTGAGAATCTGAGGAAATGGGCACACCTGCGCCAAGTGGTGCTGTCTACAGACAGCTGAGCCGGGAGCTACAAAGCTTTCCTTTACCCGTGAGTCTTTACCATCCATGTGGCCCATACTCCCGTGGTATTTTCATCCATCCTCATGGGGTCCTGCCTCCCAGATGTATTTCCCCAGTGCTTGGTTCCCACTCATCAGCATGTGGCCCTGGGATGCCCCCACCAAGGGCCCTAGGAACC
Source organism: Panthera pardus (assembly GCF_024362965.1). NCBI lineage: Eukaryota > Metazoa > Chordata > Mammalia > Carnivora > Felidae > Panthera > Panthera pardus. The sequence continues at coordinate 43,835,652 of NW_026526677.1, forward strand.
CCCTGGAGATAACCATGTCACCTGAGTAAAGATGGGGACCCCATCACCTTTCCTCAGGGTACCTCTAGCCCCAGATCCTGAAATGCAGACAGAACTGCCAGACTCGTGGCTAGCCCCTCCCCTGAATTGGGTTTTGCTCATCCTGGCTTCTTGCCCTGACAGTGAACCCCACCTACTTTCAATCTGAAATCAGTGGACATAAAGGTGAAATTAGAGAACCTGAGTAAGATCAAAGGGCAGCATTACACCCCAAGTGTCACGTATTGTATGGAATCTGGTAAGAAAGTTCTTGCTCAGCTGACTTTACAAGTCTGTCCCCTGTAAGCTTCCCCTGTCGGTCATTCTTGAAGGGTTCTGACTGTAGTAAAGAGATGCTGTCACCAGGTGGAGACAGTGAGCCTTGGTTACACCCGCATGGGCTGGGCAGCCAATAACCCACCCCACCCTGATTCCTGGGCATAGTCAAGTGTTGTAGAGAGAAGTCACTGCATAAAACTGGATTAAGGGATGGACCATCAAGGGACCACTTACAGACCTCAAACTGTAAGGTGCCAAAACACCATTGGAAAATGTGTTTTAACCATTAATTCAGATACCGCCCAAGACATGGCTCCTGATGTAAATGGCAAAATGAAATGCACCCACTTCCACAGAAGCAGAGAGCACTCTCGAGTGGTAATTAAAACAAATAATAAAATGGAAAACACTTCTCACTGGTGCAGTCCTCTCTCCCTCTCAAAAGGGTTCTTCAAAGCTTGTGGCATATTGTAACTGGAGGCTGTGTCCCCATCTCTGAGGCAGCACCTGACAGTCTGCTGAGGACAGTTCAGGCAGCTTAAATTCTGGAACTGGATAATGCATAATAATGTGATGTTTACCAACAGAAAGCATTATCTAGATTTTCATTGGTGCAATATTGGCATATTATTCTGCATAATCAATGCATATAACAAATCTCTCCTTTTAAACAGAAAGGAAAAAGTCTGCCGTATTAATAGAATATCTATCCCCATTCCCACTAAACACATGTTGAAAAGGGATGCGTGTTCTTAGGGTACTGAGGCAGATCCCTGTGTGTCAGGCCCTGGTGGCTCAGACCTGCTCAGGGGCTTGGCTGGGGAGGCACTCCTGGGATGGGCTGCCAGGGAAGGGACAGGAGACTACCCCAGAAGCTTTATCTCAAAGGCAACTCTGCCCCAGCAGCTGCTTTATGAAGGGAGTGAAGAAGGGCTAGTCCTTAGATGCTCTTTTTCCTCCCCTTTTAAGATTGGGTGGAGGGGCTAAGAGGAAGGAGTTAGAAGGAAAATGTGGGTTGAAGATGCAGTTAAAAAATGGCAGGTTCCCCAAGAAGCATAGTCTTACGAGGAAGGAGACATGAGGCCAAGTCCGTGTCAGATTGCAATTCACCTGGCTTCGCAGTTGCAGGGGACACAACCTCTGTTCCCACCACAAAGAGTCACTACATGCCAACCGTTCACCAGCCAGGGAGATGAATAAACATGCTTCCTGGACATAAAGATCCAAAAGGGAAGGGAGGAAGCAAGGAAGGAAGGGCAAAATAAGAAAGGAAAAGGAAACCTTTGTCTGCAGCATCACATTCATTACATGGCAATTATTAACTGTGTCACAGGCATGGGTAGGTCTTTGTGTCAGACTAATTTAGATCCCGTTAATGAAAATTACTTCCTCTTTGCAGAGCCCGTACCCCATGTGGCTTTCTGAGGTTCAGATGAAGTATTCAATTAAGCACAATTTGAATAAATGCCAATTATTCCCTGCTTTGAGTTCCCCTTCTGAATCATCCTTGTATGCACCATGATGTAGAGAGGAAGGGGGATCGACATTTCTCCTTGAAGTCAAGTCCAGGGATGGGATTTTAGGGACAACTGGTTTACAAGGATACATGATAACAATGCTGTCGGGTGGGGGAAAAGAATGCAAGAGGCAGGCAGTTTTCCCCTGGCCCAGGCTAATTCAATCCTGTCTGATGATTTTCGATTAACTCCTATTCCTCCTGAGCGAAAGGACACTATTCTTCTGCAGTTATTTGGTGAATACAGAGGATATAGGCCTCAAGCCCTAGGTGAGAGGCAGTGCAACATAGTGGGTAAGCATATGTTTGTTCCAAATACTGGCTCTGTCATTTATTTTCCATACGATCTTGGCCTATTAGTTAACCTTTCTTGATTGATGGAGGTATATTAGTTTTCTATTGCTGTTATAACAAATTACCAGATTTAGTCGCTTAAAATGACACAATTTTACCATGTAGTTCTGGAGGTCAGAAGCCCAAAATGGGTCTCATGGAGCTAAAACAAAGGTGCCTACAGGGCCGCATTCCTCCTGGAGGCTCTCGGGCAGAATCTACATCCTTGCCTTTTCCAGCTTCTAGATGCTACTCCCATTACTTGGCTCTCAGTACATCACTCTGACCTCTGCCTCCTCAGCCATAGCTCATTTTCTGGCTCTGATCCTCCTGCCTCATTCTATAAGAACCCTTGTGGTTACATTAAGTTACCCACATCAATAATCCAATAAGTTACCCACACCAATAAACCAATAATATTCCTATATCAAGATCCTTAACTCAATCATACCTGCAAAATCTCTTAGGCCATGTAAGGTAGAATATTCACAGGTTTGGGGGATTAGGATGTGGACAGCTTTGCAGGGGGGTCATTATTTGGCTTAAACAGGAGATAAATATATGAGATAATTCATAAGAATGTTAATTTTTTTAATGTTTATTTACTTTTGAGAGAGAGACAGAGCATGAGCGGGAGAGGGGCAGAGAGAGAGGGAGACACAGAATCCAAAGCAGGATCCAGGCTCTGAGCTGTCAGTACAGAGCCTAATGTGGGGCTCGAACCCATGAACCATGAGATCATGACCTGAGCCGAAGTCAGATGTTCACCCGACTGAGCCACCCAGGTACCCCTAGATAAGTCATAAGAACGTTAGGAGCATTAAATGACTTAATGTTTTGTCAAACACCCAGAACATTTGTTAAAAAAAATGAGTATAACTTCCCTCTGGGAAACAGAGCCTGAAAATATCCAGACCTTGAAAGATTATGTCAAGGAGTAGCAACCAATGCAATACCCACTATTGCCAAATGTGCTGTTAATAGGAGACCATTCCTGAAGGGAGGCAGATCTCAGAGCAGAAGGAGTCCCTCCCAGCAGGAAGCCAAATAAAACCCCTGTGCTCACTACCTTTGTGGTATTTTGAAATCATTTTTCCTTTGGCCTCGCAGAGACTGACCACCTTGGGAAAATTGAGATGAATAGCAAATTGGCCAGAATAGCAGGGGACCTCCCATGTCATGGATTCAAGAAGAAATGCCCCATGTGGTAAGAACGAAGTTGGCAAAGCCTTTTTATATCAACACACACACAGAGAAAAAGGTTTACTCTGTTCTGGCCCTCAGCAGGTGCTCCTGGAACCCTTGTTTGAAACTGATCCCAAGGCATGGGCCCGGCTTGTCTCACATCCTCAGCAATGTCTGCCTGTGATCACACTCTGACTCTATCTCCATCCCTTTTATCTTCCATATCGTAAACTAACATTTTCTCTACTATACACTATGGGGGCCATACGTTATAAAAATCAAGTGAGGATTATCCCGGATAGAAGCAGGTGCACTCATGTGATAGAACTTTCAACACAGAAAATCTAAGATGCATTTAATGGAAACTTATGATTGCTTTTATGCTGTGCAGTAATTAGGACAAAAAGGCCAACATTTCATATGACTGTAATCAGCATTACTCTTTAATTGCTGGATGGAATATTCAGATTTCTACCATCACCGTGTTAACTCTCTAAAAGCTATAGCAGCAACGTCAACAGCAGCCAAGACCAGCGAGCAAAATCCCTTTCAGCCTCTAGGGGGAGCCCAGCGCTTCTCCCTGTCCTGCCATTTTCACTCCCTACCCTGTTGTCTACCAAAGAGCAGAAAGAGTCAAGACAGGGACATAAGTTGAAGAATGAAGGGTTCTGAGAGAGAAAGGATGTGGTCTTTTTGCCCAGGGAGGCACACAGTCCAAGGGAAGGTGCAGCCCTCTGCTTCTCTTCTCTCTACTGAGCCTCTTGCCTCATCTGATAGGCGTGGTCAGGGGCCTGGGCGAATGAGAGCTGAGCAAGCATGGAGACCAGGAGGGTGCCTGCCTAGTCCTAGAACAAGCGCAGCGCTCCCAATCCCGGGCACTGGGATCTTCCCGGCCTGGCCTGCCCCCTCACTCCAAAAGAGGCAAGACAGGAGGGCTGGGATTTGGACTCAGGAGAGAGAGCCACCAAGGCCATAAAACTGCCTTAGATGTAGGTCTCAAGCTGTTGGTGAACTAGGCCAGAGGACTGTCCCTGGGGATTGCATCGAGGTGGGGTGTGTGCCTGACAGGATCAGAGAACATGTAAATGCCCGACCAGATGCTCTGTGCTTAGTGTTCCCTAGGCACTGCAGGAGGGGCCTCTGGGACAGATCAGGACTGGGTGCTGTGAACCTGGTTTCCTCCCAGCCTCTCCAGACAGCTATATATTCATATGTATCCAGACACAAATAAACGTATCCTTTAGGTGGCTTACAGTCTTTATCAACACTCCCCCCGCTCCCACGCACACACACGCACACAACTTGCATATACCCACACACAGACTGGAACAACACATGCATTGACTCGCACCACACTACACTCACTCCCACCACATTACCTACATTTTCGGCCCTACTCTCCTTCCCTGAAGCTGGCATTCCCTGTCTCAGATCCATCCCAGTTCCTGGTTCTGTCACATACCCCAGGCCCATTCATCACTGAGTATCTACTTTGGTTCTAACTACTTTATGAGCATTATGCCATCTAATCATCATAATGACATGAAGAGGGAGGAAACAGATTATCCCCATTACACAAATGAGGAAACTTGTGGCTCAGAGAGGTTAAGTGATTTGTCTAAGGTCACACAGCTGGGAAAAGGCAGAGCCAGGATTTGAACTCAGGTCTGAATGAACCCAAAGCCTGTGCTGTTTCTAATATGTCCTATGTGTCACATAGATATATAAAAGGCTTTTATAAACCATGGAGGGCTTTTGCAATGTGAGTCAAAATGGTAATCCCTAGTAACTGGCATTTCTGGTAATGGACTCCTGATGATGATATTCACAGGGTGTTTTCAGAAATACTACAAAATCTGAACATTCTAAAACACCAAGCAGGCAACATGTTTTCAGGGGATGTGTTTACCAGAACCCTCCACCTCTATGAAAGCAATTAACTGTTGAAGGCCATAAAAAGTCATGCTCAGTGAAAGCTTCTGTGGTGGCCTAGACAAGATAACTGGGTCCCTGTCACCCTAAGTGTCACTACCCTAAGGGCAGGGCAGAGATGAGGCAGCCCCTTTCTCACTACCCCAGGTCGTGGCGGTAGCTGGATTCCTTGGGCAGCATGCCCCCTAAAAATTACTTCCTGAGAATGAAAACTTAGGCCACACAGATGTCTGGTGAGGCAGGGGGTTCTGGATGCCACATCCAGCTCCCCTAGATTAGCAGAGGGGGGTGAAAGAACACAGATCCAAGGTTGCCCTCCCTGCTGTCCACACCCCAATGGTGGGTGCAAGACAGGTATGGCCATCAAGGCTCTTGTTAGACAAATTAAGGGTATTCAGCTTGCTGGGGTGACAGAGGGGTTCTCACTGAGATGTTCATGCGGAGGTGGACAAAATATAGATCCAAGACCCAGAGGCTCTGCAGAGCACTGGCGTCATTGGCAGATGCATTACCGGAAGCCTCACAGGCATTTAATTTCCTAAGTGTTTCAGGGGGCGGTGAGCACTTCAGAGCCTAATTCATCTTCGTTGTCTTCATTACAGAGAACTCTCTGATCGCTTTAATCCTCCCCCTGCCACAGGAAAGAGCCATTTGTTTCTTTAATGGCTGCGCTTTCACTAGCTAAGTGGTTGCTCTGAGTCACGACAGAAGGTGGGCAGAAGGTGAAGCTGTCCTGAGGATGGAGAGCGGGGCGGGGGGCAGGGGGGAGACTGGATGTGTCTAGCCCAGACTGGGCTGGGGGGAGGTGAGGGAGAGGTAGGATCAGGGAGAGGAAGTATGGCAGTGAAACTCTGGACTCCAGATTCAGAAAGAACTGCCATCTGCATGGAGCTTGTTCATGCTCTCTCCCCACCCCGAGCCCCCTCCTTCCAAGGGATCAACGAGGTTCCAGGAGGGGGGGGCCAGTCACTGCTCATGATAAAAAAAAGGGTCTCTGCACATAGAGCTACAGGATGTCTGAGCTGGAAGAGACCATGCCCATTTTACAGATAAGGAAACTCCAGTCTGGAGGCTCCCCACTCAGGGCTGTGTGCCACACATTCAAAGGCCAGTAATAACATTGATGCTGGCTTCCATTTATTTAAGTTTCTAAGTGCTGGGAACTCTACCAGGAGTTTGCATTCATTAGTTTAATTTAATTCAAATCAAATAAATTAAGCAAATGATTGATAACTAATTAAATAACCAATCATTTAAAATTAATTAATTAAATTAACAATTAAAGTTAAATGAGTTTAATTTAACTCTTATTTCAACTTAGTGAAGTATATAGCATTCAACCCCATTCACAGATGAGACAAGTGAGGCTCAGAGTGAATTGCCCAAAGGATTATTACAGGATTATAATATAGCAGAGAGGCTTCTATTCTTTTCCCTCAGAGGAATAAACGATATAAAATAACTGGAAAGGAATAAATATCATTAGAAAAGTCAACGTTGCATTGTGAGGCGTAGCCTGCAGGGAAAGGTGGCAATTCTAGAGAGGCATCAGGGCAGGCTTTCCAGAAGTTTCTGGGATAGAAGTTGGAACAGGAAGCAGTGGCAGCTTTGGCTAGGAGAAACAGAGATTGGAGCTAAGAGACAGGGAAGATCTCGGTTGGAGGCTGGAGGATCCTCTAACTTAGAGCTCAGCACCTAGTGGAATTTACAGAGGCTTAACACCCACCTGATCCACCACCCCCACCCCTTAGTAGGGAAGAGGGAGGCTGAGTATGATAGAGGTGGGACAGGATAGAGTTCTATAATCTCAGAGCTCAAGGCTCTGAAAAGTCCCCTTAATTCAATGTTTTCAAACACATGTAGCAATGAAACCCTTTTTCTCCAAATAAAACTCTACGTGGAGCTCAACTCTACAAAAACATTGAGACTGATAGAGGGGTTGAGGCTCTGAATCAAGGCTCTGCTCCCAGCCCTGTTTCTATGGAGGCAGAGAAGGGAAGAAACTCTCTGCAGGGTACAGTGACAGGCAGGCAGCAACAAGTCTGGGACACAGAATTTTAGAGGCGGTCCGGGGACCTTCCCATGGGTCTCTGCCTTCTGGGATGCACCGCTGTGGATGGAGACAGAGGAAGGCCCTGTAGCGGTCAGGATGGAAAAGCGAGGTACACGGTAGACTCATGAAGATGCTCCAAAGGCAACGAGGTATGTGGAGGACATTTTCCTTTACCTAGAACGTGACTAACAGGACTGACTGTGTGCTGCCAGGCCTCATTGTCTCCCTCTTCCCCAGAATCTTCGCCCTGGCCTCCTAACCTCTGTCTTCATGGCTACAGGCCCCGTGCCTGATCCCCCCTGAGCTTCTCACCTGATCCCGGGTGTAAGGCGTATCCACTCTCTGCTTGTCGCTGCAAGCTTCCAGGAGGACACGGATGGCATTCAGCTGCAGAAGCATCTCGCAGGCCATCGTGTCAAAGAAGGTGATGTTGGCAAGGGCCGCAGAAGCGAGCAGGAAGACTTCCCCAGACGAGGCCTCTTGGCACAGTTCTGCACGGTGAAGAGGGAGAAAGCAGCCTCACTGCCAAGCGCTTTCATATCAGTCATCTCATTTGGTTCCCGCAATTGCTCTGGGAGAACATCTGGGCAGGTGTTATGTACCCATTTTACAGATGGGGAAAGTAATTCTGAAAAGGGAAATTTATCTCTCTATGTAAGTGGCAGAGCTGGGATTTGAATCCTGGTGTATGACCCGCATTTACTCCGTTACCCAGCAAGTATTTACCAAGTGAACACTACATGTCGGGCACTGTCTTGGGATGGCATGGTGAACAACACAGAGCAGGTCTTTGCCCCTGTTAAGTTTACATCCTAGTAGTGGGAGAGAGAAAATGAGCTTTTAAAAGAAAATAATAAAATTATTGCAAATTCTAATGTGAGGGAGAAAATAAATAAGTGCTAAGACAGAGAATAACCAGAGGCCCAGGGGGGTGCATAAGGAGAGTCTCCCTAAGAATGTGAGAACTGAGACTGTAAGGGGAAAATGGAGCAATCAGGAGAATACCTATGGAAGAACATGTTCTAGGCCAAAGACAGAGCAGCATGTACAAAGGCCCTGAGGCAGAAAAGAGCTCCTAGTCCGTCTGTGTCTCCAGCAATGTACATTAGACTGCTCCTGAATTTGTCTTAAGAAGATGAAGTTAAGACATAAGGACTTTACCCTTCCAGCTGCCATCAACAGAGCTTCAGGGTTTCCTCTGATCCCAGAATGAGGGTCACATGGCTGCGGAAAAGTCTTACACCAAGCCCCTGAATGTCAGGCTCTGTCTTTCTGATCCTAGTGGCCATAACCCAGACCTAACCAGAGTCCCCCACTTACCATCTGCAATGGTACCGATGAGTCTGATGGGTCTTTAAAGAGGAGAGAATCTCCCCCAGACCCCATTACCCTCCACAATTTCACACATTCCCCCACGGGCTCCACTTGGCTCAGAATGGACTCCTGCCTCAGGAGGAGGTGTGAAAGGGCACAGTGGCACTAGTCACGCATCCTAGTGGATCTAACTTCTGACCCTCAGCTCCAACTTGACCATCGGTCAAGGTGCTTCCTGGGTCTAGGTCCTCTCCTACTGATAACACCGTTATGAAAACACAGGAAGATAAACTACACATCAGGAAAGTACCCCCAGCGGAGAATGTTCAGGAAGAGTCGAGCTATGTTCAATCCTGATCCCTAATTCTGGCTTCCAAACAAAGAATCTGTACATCCAGGTTCTAATATTGAAGCTGGCACCCCTTGGCCCTTTGAGTGAATGCAGTCCTGGCCCCTACCTAAAAAGGGACAGAAAACAATATTAGTTGTGCCCTGCCCTGTGACATGACATTCTGAGCACCCTTACGGTAGAAAATTGCTGCCTCTGTTTGCAGATGTAGAAGCCGAGGCTCAAGGAAACTACTATGACAGCAAGACTCCCATTTATTGAATTTACTCTGTGCAAGGCACTGCTGTATACTTCTGACTTCATGAAATCATTCCATTCTCACAACCACCCAATTTTCCATCGCAATTTTAGAGCTGAAGAATCGAGGGTTCCAATACTAAGCGATGTTCCCAAAATTGTGGAATTGAGATTATTGGTAACTGGCATGGCCTAGAATCAAGTACAGGTCTGCCTGATCCCAGTCCCCATTCCTTCTGTGTCCCAGGCTGCCTCTCATCCCTGGGCCTCTTTGACTTTTTCCTAGTGATGATCCTGCAGAGTTAGGCTTCAGCACTACCAGGAGGGCAATGTCTGCCCCTGGGCGGTGCTGTGCCCCTCAGCCAAGTGTGACCAATGAAGCAACTCAGAATCTCGATCTAAGCACCCAGAGCAAGGCCACAGATTCACCCAGGAATTAAGAATTCTACATATTCTCTTTTCCAATGACTGCCCCATGCTCTAATTTTGGGAAACCATTGGGGACAGCCAACCTCTTCCAGGCCACCTCACTATACTCAAAGTTTGGAGTGAGATGACAGGACTCACTGGCCCACTTTGCCGTAAAGATTTCTTCTAGATCCAAACACCCACACTAATTCTTATACAGTCACGGTTGCCACCCACGCAGCAATTATTAACACAACCATCTAAGTGCCTTTTAATTTGGGTGCACATTTATTTAAACTACAGTCTGAGTCACCTGGGATGCGTAAGAAAGATTAAGTTGAGGATTCCAGTGACTCATTTATAAATGTTTCCAGGGAATAGCAAGAAATTGGAGGGCTATTTCCCACCAAAGAACAGAGCCCTGGCATCCTGCCCAGAAGATGTACCCTATCTGCTGACTCTCAGAGCAAACTCCACAATGCATCTTCATCAGGGTGAAATAAATAGAGAGGATCCTTTTCTTCAGGGAGAAACCCAACCTGGGCAAAGAAGTCGGAATGGAGAAAGGGCAGTAGTGATAGCTCGTTTAGACTATATAGGTTTTGGTATGTTTGTTTGTGGGTATTTTGGCCATCACTTATACATTGGGAGATTTTCTATAAAACTTAGGAATCTTGTCTTATCTTTAAAAATTGGCCTTTTCTACATGGCAACAATTGACAGGAGTTTATCAGTGACCTCCCCCCTCTTTCGTCAGTGCTCATGCTTTTCAATTCCATACAAGATTCAAATTTTCTTATTTTCTTCTTCCATCTGGCCCTCTTCAACTCATTTATGTTCCCGCTTGGGTTCGGAGGATGGCTGAGTAGGAGAGAATCCTGGCATAAGTGAATCTTATGTGATCTTAAGTGATCTTAAGTGATCTTAAAATTCTAGAGCTAGAAAGACTCAAGAGAAATGGTTCCAACCCCATGTTTTATATATTAGGGGAAAAGTACTCATAGATCTTAAAATTCTAGAGCCAGAAGACTCAAGAGATGGTTCCAACTCCATGTTTTATATATTAGGGGAAAAGTACTCATAGATCTTAAAATTCTAGAGCTAGAAAGACTCAAGAGAAATGGTTCCAACTCCATGTTTTATATATTAGGGGAAAAGTACTCACAGATCTTAAAATTCTAGAGCCAGAAAGACTCAAGTGAAATGGTTCCAACCCCATGTTTTATATATTAGGGAAATTGTGAGATGGTAGCATCTCACACAGGGCCCGCACGGGATTGGCAGACAAAAGCTACTTGTTGAGGGGATGAATGGAAAGACAAAAAAAATCCACACCCGAATATTCTGACTCCAAATCCAGTCTGTGCTGCCCCTAAATTTGTGCTATTCCAAATCTTTCCAGCCCTGGTGTGATGATTCCAAGAGTGAACCCTAAATCTTCTGATGAGATTAACTTTCATTCAGTTTCAATAAGATATGGACACGGTTGCAGAGATAAGGATAGAAGTAGAAACACACATCCTTGCCAGCACCTACAGAAGAAAGGATGTGGATTGCCAAACAAGTTTCCTGAAGATTTGATCCAGACAAGTCCTGGCTTATGCTGTTTTGCAAAGGAAAACCGGAGGAAGAGAGTATTCTAGATCTCAGGCTATGATTCTCCAACCAGGAGGACATAAATCTGAATAGGGGAACCTACAAGTATCAGAGTTTTCAAGGCCTCACGACGTGGGATCGGGGTGGGGGGCTGCAGGTGGTGGGCTGGGGTGTGCCAGTGCCTTCTGAGAAGCTTTTTGCCTCATCACTGCTGCCACATTCATTGGGTGCAATAGTCTGAGACTTTAACTTTAGTAACAAAGCCCATCAGAGTCTCTCTGGCCAAGGATCTGAACCCCAAAATTCAAGGTCCTACACTTCTCCATGGGGCTTGTCCTGGTCTCTGATCTGAAAGACCAGTTCATCCCAATGTGACCTCAGATCAGGGAGCTTCTCAGAGGGCGGCATGCATTTTAACAGGAGACGTGACAACAGAGCTCTTTAAATCCTGATGCTGACACATTAACAGTGGGATTTCAGCTAGCGTGACATCAATTCAGGAGCTACGTGGGGTGCAGCGAGTGTGGGTGTCGGGGGGCAGGAAGGCCTCGTTGGCCTCTCCTGAAGACAACTGTGACAAGTCCCACTCACACAGCAGGCCCCTCCCGCCCAGGGTGACTCACTGACAAGAGCTGTCACGATTTCTTCCATGCTCTCCAGAAAGCTGCCGAGGTGCTGAGTAAAGGGCAGGTGTGGGGAGGTGACCTGGGCAACCACAGCCGCAGCCTCAGCCCGTGTGGCCTCTGAGTGGCTGTCATCGGTCAGGATGTCGGCCAGGCAAAGAACGCCGTCCACCTGCAGGGGAAGAGAGGACACGTTCCCATGTCTCCTGGGAGAGTGCCACTGCTCATGACAGTAATGAGACAGACACAAATCCCTTTCAGGGTCCAGCGCTGGATTCCCAGAGCAAGCCAGGACTTTGTGTGGAGCCAGGGACAACCCGGCGGCAAGGCCCCCAGGATGACCCCAAGTCCGGCATCTGAAGGCCTATCCTTTGGCTCCAGCAGAGATCAGTGACCTCCCACGGGCTTCTTAGAGAGCAGACATCAAGCCAAGTGCCCAAGGGCTAGGCCCTGACCATCCACCACAGCAAAATACAGTAGAAAGACCAGTCACTTAGAATTCCCACATCCCCGAGCTCCAACCCCAGCCCCCTCTTACTTGCACTGTGTGACTTGGCGTTACTTGCTTAACCTCTCTGAGACTCTGTATTCTCCATCCACCAACAGGGTGTTGGGGGTTAAGGCGATGAAACAGGCAATGCGGATCCAGGAAAGATGCTTGTCAAATGTTGGCTCCCTCCCCCCTTCCTTGGGTCAGCACTAGGCTGAGATCAACGTCCTTCCCTCCCCATCGTGTCCTCCACCACCCTCCCCTCCCACCCCCAAAAGAGGGCTGCTTCCCTGGAGGCTTGCTCTCTCTTCCCAACCAGAGAGGAACGAACCTGGCATGATGGGATAGGGATGCCGGATAAAGACTTCAGCTTTACAGTTCTGCCCCGATCAGACTTCATCTTGGCACAACGACAGCTTCTGCTTATCAAGTGCTCACTACGTGCCAGCCAGCCCTCCAAGTGCAGTGCATGCACCATTTAGTCCTTGTAATAACTCTCTGAGGCCAGTATTATTAGTATCCCCATTGTAGAGAGGAAGAAACTGAGGCACAGAAAGGTTCAGTGACTTGCCCCAGATCACAGACTTTCAAAGTAGTTGGGTGAGAATCTGAACCCCGATTGTCTAGCCTCAAAACTCATGGTTTTTATCAGGACATCATACTGCCTCCTGAGGAGTGGAACTCAGACCTCCACCTACTGACATCATCAAAGGTCAGTAGATGAGGCTTTCTGGAGAAAGGCTGGGTGAGTGGGTGGGTAGTAACTTATCAAGGTTAGCTCAGCAGGGCTCCTGCAGCCCCTTAGATGCTCCAGGACACCAGCCTGCCTGAGGACCCTGTCACCAAGCACCAAGACGTCCTTCCCCTGTTAGGAGTCGGGGGTAGGGATGAGACCAGGGAAGAACCAGGGAGAGGTGAAAGGGGGAGAAACCTGTGCTGATGCTCCCCATGCCTGCCATAGGTCTGGGCCTCCTGTCCCTACACCCTCACTTACTGCCACTCAACTTAAGTGGGTCTCCAGAGGTCAGTGTTTCTTTTGACTAATTACCACCACTGAGTTCTGGGCCTCCCTTAAATGGCTCTTGGGAGCTGTAAGGTCCATTAGCTGTAAAAGCCTTTGGCAATCTCAGACTCAAAAGAGACAAATGTGGGAACAGGAGCTGGGGGAGCTGTCCGCAATAAAACTTACCTGTGTGTGCCTAATAAAAAAGAACAAACAGCAGCCAGGTGGCCACTGGCAGGACTGGAGTCATGCCGGGTATCTAATAGGCCTTAAGAGTGGGGCCTCAGTTAAGCCCAGGAAAGGAAAAGGGGCTGCTCTGGGCCTAGAAACAGGAAGCAGCCCTACTAACAACGTAAGAAACCACTTAGACCTGTCTGGCCTTTATCCCTTTTCCCCTTCCGGCACCATCCGAGGTTATAGCTACAATGATCTGGTCTCCTCAGTCTGACCTTGGATACAAATGGAGTTGCATTCCCCAACTTCGTTGAGAATGCTGGTCAAACCCAAACTGGACCCAAACCTAGTCCCCAACACACGGGGAGATGGGCCAACCAGAACACACTAGAGAGGCCAAGGACTTAATAGTCTCCAAGGGCTTGTGCCATCAAGGCCTAGACACCAGACCTGCTTCCCAACCCAGACCCAACCCAAACCCGCTGGGTACGATCTTCCTGAGCACATACTGTGTGCCAAGCAGAAGTGAGCCAGGGCAGGGTGTTCCATGTAGTGGGGCAGGTGACTCATCCACAAATAACCATTTTATAATGTGATTTCCAATGAGGACGCCCTATGCGGAGGCCGCTGGAAGCCACCCTGACTTAATGTCCACACTCCAGCTGAGGGAGGTAGCCCTTGGAGCTCATGCCCAAATACATCTGCTGGCACCATAGCATTTATCACACTGTTTCTCCAAGTGGGAGAATTAGCTGCACTAAATTCACTAAGGGTTTCTTCAATGCACATTCCTGCCCCCTCCCCCAGACCTATTCAGTAAGACTGACTCTAGGGAGGCCGGAATCTGCTTTTTAATAAAACACACAGATGACTTTATGCACCAACAATTTGGAGCAGCACCACTGTGATGTGATTCTCCCTTGTCTTTCCATCTCTCCTGTTCCCCTGGACGCTCTGTAAGCCTGGGTACCACAGTGTGTGCACTCATGGATGCTCCGGGCCTCACACATAGTAGGCTTTGGGTTAAGTGGGGAATAAATGCAAGTGAGTAAAACTTGACTGAAGAAGACACACTTTAGATGAGTAAAGAAGAGTAATGGCATTGCAGATGGAGGAGATACTGCGAGCAAAGACCACTACCAGAATGAGCAGCTCCAGAGAAACAGTCAACTTGGGAACATGGATTCCACAGATTCCTGACCCCAGGAAAGTAACCCCGACCTAGCCTGATTCCTCTTCTGCCCTTCGGTTCCCAGAGAAGAGTATCTATGTCGTCCTATCTATGTAACTGTCCACTGTTCTGCTTTCCTTCTAATTTATTTTATATGTTTCAGATCTCTTTTGATATCTTGTTAATTAGGAAATATGTTGTCCCTTCAAAAGAGAATACATCTGGGGCGCCTGGGTGGCTCAGTCGGTTGGGTGTCCGACTTCGGCTCAGGTCATGATCTCGCAGTCCGTGAGTTCGAGCCCCGCGTCGGGCTCTGTGCTGACAGCTCAGAGCCTGGAGCCTGTTTCAGATTCTGTGTCTCCCTCTCTCTCTGACCCTCCCCCATTCATGCTCTGTCTCTCTCTGTCTCAAAAATAAATAAACGTTAAAAAATAAATAAAAAAAAAAAAGAGAATACATCTGTGTGTCGTGTGTATTAAAAATGTATGAGGTATAAAAAATAATGAAATGAACACTTACATATGTATATGCCTAATATCCAGAATTCTTTTTTTTAAATTTTTAAAAAGTTTTATTTATTTTTGAGAGAGACAGCATGAGTTGGGGAGAGGCAGAGAGAGAGGGAGACACAGAATCGGAAGCGGGCTCCAGGCTCTGAGCTGTCAGCACAGAGCCCGAGCGGGGCTCGAACTCACAGACCGCGAGATCATGACCTGAACTGAAGTCAGACGCTTAACCGACTGAGCCACCCACACGTCCCATCCAGAAATTCTAATATTAGGAATGAACTAGCACCAGAAAGCCCCCTGTATTCAGTTATTGATCTCATACCTCTGCCTTTCAGTGTTGGATGGGCCCCTATCCTGAATTTTGTGCTTAATTATTCCCTGATTTATTGCATGTGTACATTTAGTTTTACAAGGCTTTGAACTTGACACAAATGGTATCACAGTGCATATAGCAATTTGGTTTTTCCACAGTCAGCATTATGTTTGGGAAACTCTTCCCTGTTGGTGCATGTGGCTAAGGTCCATTTATTTTCACTGCCGTGTGGTATTTCATTATATAAATTTATCATAATTCATTTATGTATTTTCCTGTTGATGGTAGTTTGAGTCATTTCCCAGTTTTTGCTGTAACATACAGTTCCTCTATAAATATTATTCTTCCACGTGTCTTCTGGTGCATCCATACCAGATTCTCCAGGGGTCTTACCTGAAGAGTGGAATTATTAACTCATAGGATTTGCATACCTTTAATTTCACGGGTGTTGCTAAGTTGTTTTGCAGAACAGCTATAGCAATTTATAGTCCTACCAGCAATGTATAAACTCACTTTTAAGTCCATATTCTTGTCAACATTTGGTACTGTCAGATTCTAAGTTTCTGCCAGTTTGGTGGGTATATAGAATTTTTATTTTAATATGCATGTTTTCACTTTCTATAATGAAGCTAAGATTCTTTTCATGTTTTCATTTTACTTTGATTAGGTTTGGTTTGATTTTGGGTTTTGCCACTTGGATTTTCTCTCTTAATCGCCTGTTTATGTGTTTTGCTCATTTTTCTATTTGGTCGATTGTCACATAGGTCAACTTCCTGGGCTTTTGGCTCCGATGCTAATGACCTGCCACTTAGTCTGTTGTCAGCAAGATGCCACTAGCCCAAGTTGATTTCCGTGTGCATCATTATCTCAGCAGCCCCAACCCAATCAGTTCATCACAGTGGGAGGCCCTTAAGGGGACGACTCCACTGGGCTTCAGGCTTCCCAGCACCTGAACCAATTCCTGTAGCATCTGAACATGCACACGCTCTGGAATTACACCTCCCTGGGTCTAAATCCCGCTTCTGCACATTACTAGCTGCACAACTTTTGTACTTTCTCTGAGCCTTTCTCTATAAGTGGGAGTAAAAATACCACTCTCAGAGGATATTGGAAGTTAATGGAGATAATGCATGTACCACGCCTGCCACATGGGGGTACCATCATCCCACCCCATCCCCATCTGATGGTTGTAGCCATCTCTAGATCTGGGGTCCTGAGCCCTACTCACCTTTCTGTAGGCTCCTCTGAAACTGAGACACCACTGGGTACCTCAGCCCTTTGGGTTGGGGCCCACGGGTTTCCCCACTCATTTAGACACCTCAGCTCATGCAGCCCAGAACTAGGATTTTTAAAGAGAAGTGACTCCTATTTCAATACCTGACCAGCACCAATAAGAGGAATAACTATAATCCCTTGAAAGAGAACAGAGAGAAAAGTAGCACAATTCTGCATCTCTTTAAAGCTCATCAGACATTAACTGTGCACCTACCTTATGATGGGCTGAACTAGGCACTGGTACAAAGACGAATCAGGAAGAAACAAGAGATGGAAAAACAAAGACACATAGAGAAGTTAAAGGAGAGAGGGAGAGAGATTACATGCTTAAAAAGGATTTGGGGACTTGTCTGGTACAGAGACCAGCCTCCCAGTCTCTCTATGATTTGGCCTTTATAACACCTCTCCCTGCTGGGAACTCTCTCCTGCCTGGGACTCCATGATAGTCCATTTGGGGGGCTCATCTCCTCCCAGCTAAATACCACTTATTTAGTCTCTCCTCCTTTGCATCCACCTAAGGTAGCTTATCCCCGGTTTCCCTTTCAGCCCCCTTTGTGCCATCTCAGTCAATAGTACTCAAGGCAAGTAGCCTCAGTGACTGACTCACTACGATGACCCCTAAACCTGGCTTTCCAGCCCTGACCTTCTTTCCTGATATCCACACCTACATTTCCAACCTGCTACTGGATCCCTTGATGTTTAACTCCAAGGCTAATTTGACTAAATATTCCACAGGCCCCTCAAACCCGTTCACCTAAAGCACGAGTGGTCATCTTCCATGTCTTCCCTCCCCACTTCCTTCTCAGACCCAGGTGAGAAGTCACCTCCTCTGTGAACACGCACTTGCCTCCCCCAGACAGAGTGTCTCTGTCCTCCAAGCTGCCACACCACTCTGGTCTGACCACAACTAGAGCACTTATTGTGTCAGGTTGTCCTCATAGGCTTCTATGTCCACTCTACACTAGATTTGAGCTGCTTTAGGCAGCTCCCGTATTCAATCTTCTCTGGTCCCCAGCACCCAGCTGAGGCCCAACATATGGCAGTTAATACAGTAGGCTGAATTATGGGGAGACAGAGACCTGGGGAGGGAAAGAGATCACCAAGGCCATGAAGCACGTTAATGCCTGGGCCAGGACTCCCATCCCGGTCTCCCTACTCTTTGCCCTGGGCCCCTCTGGGCAGCCTTTGGGAATGGCATTGAGGAAAGAAGCTGGTGAGAGGATCAGGTTGATGGGGGCTGCTTAGCTTAGCTCCTACGATGGGCCCAGGAGTGTCCCAGCCTGAGGCCAGCTTCCTGAAACACCGGTCCCATTTCTGGAAAGTCTCCATTCTCAAACCACCCACTTCCCATCCCCAGACATAAACTTAATGATTCCAGGAGAACAATCTAATCAAAGCATTTTCACATCCCTAAAGAAATTGTGGGTGGAAGCACTTCTATGTAATTAGCTTTTACATGGAATGGGATGGGTCTGGGCCCAAGGCCAAGCTCTCCTCGTGGGAGAACGTACAAGTGGTGATGAGGATGGTCTGGCCTGGTCGTCACCTGGGCAGCAGGGCTGATGGACCTGCGATCTGGACACAGAGGGAACTGATGAATGCTGAGATTCTCCCTGAGGTGAGGGTGAAGGAGCATGAGACCAATGCAGTTGAAGAGCCCAAAATACACAGTAAACATCACATCAGGTTTATGAGCAATGTTCTCCTTTTGATTATTGGAAAAGTATCACTGGTGACTTTTACACAAATATCTAAGGGACACTGGCTAGTACGTAATATATACTGGTGCTGGGCTGCTATTTTCCAGTTCCTTTCTGCATGTTTAGGTTTTAGGGAAAGGCAGAAGAGTTGGTCACTGGGTTGTAACAGTTAAACAGAATCACACAAATGCAGTGGTAACTCAGCCACAGGGGAGGGAGCATGACCTAAAGACCCCCAAATTTCCTCCTTTGCCTTTCTATCCACTCAGACACCTACAGCCTGCAGCGAAAAAAAAAAAAAAAAAAAAAAGACAAGTGGGAACCAAAGAGCAGCTGGAATCCTGTTCATGGGACCAGGCAGGACAGATTTGTTTGCCCAGGATATAGCCAGAGGGAAAACTCAATCATAGAGAAGGAAGCAAGGGTCATACCTAAGGAAGCAAAGAGAAGTGTGGGGCAAGGGACAGGGCAAAGCATTAGGTGGAATAAATGAATCCACCGGTCAGAAGCAAAATCTGAATACGGGATGTAAACCAGATCAGGGGAAGGTCCAGCACAGAACAAGGTAAGAGGTTAAAGGCTCGCTTTGTAACATGAGGTAATTGTTTTAAGGAGTGCTGGTAGAGCTGACAGCTCAGTAGAAAGCTACAGAAAGTAAAACATGCCTCCAGGAGGATAATATCATTCTCCTCCCAAACTAACATATCCCAGACACCACTCAACCTCCTTTGCTATTTCAAACAAGAGTCTTTGATTAAAAACTAAGTGTCAAAGTGGATAAAACAAATATGAATATGTAATAGGGAATGGGACAATGGATGAAAGGGATTATATAACCAGTCTGGCAAGCAAGTCAGTGAGGTAGAGAGAGGTGAGTTATTGCGATGGAGAAAAATCAGGGACTATACAGAGAAAGACAGATACCGTATGTTTTCACTCTTATGTGGATCCTGAGAAACTTAACAGAAGCCCATGGGGGAGGGGAAGGAAAAAAAAAAAAGAGGTTAGAGTGGGAGAGAGCCAAAGCATTAGAGACTCTTAAAAACTGAGAACAAACTGAGGGTTGATGGGGGGTGGGAGGGAGGGGAGGGTGGGTGATGGGTATTGAGGAGGGCACCTTTTGGGATGAGCACTGGGTGTTGTATGGAAACCAATTTGACAATAAATTTAATATATTGAAAAAAAAAAATCAGGGACTAAATCACTTTATTTCATTGACCAAAAAAAAAAAAAAAAAAAAATCACCTGTCAAGCAGATGATTTTCTTTAAAGCAGATTGTCAAACAAATGCTCTGAAGGCATTTGGGGGTAGAAGCAGTGGAGTCTGTGAGAAACTACCAAAAGGTCAGTGAGAACAAGTTCACTTCCCTTTGGGTTAGGGTGAGCAGGCCTGTGCTGATGTGGAAAAAAAAAAAAAAAAGTCAAGTTTTCAGTAAAGCGCGACCGGGCACAGCTGGATTGGGAACAGTACCAAAAGTGCTTCTAGATTAGTGGTTCTTAGCCTGGTTCTCAGAGGATTAGAATTATCTAGGAAAGTTTTAAAATACTCATGCCTGTGCTTTACCACCAGAAAATCTGATTTAATCAATCTGGGGTGGAGTCTTGGTATCAATATTTTTAAAGACTCCTCAGTGCCAATGGGAATCCCTAGTTGAGCATCACTGTTCCAGAAGTAACTGTGATACAGTAGAAGCTGCACAATCTTAGGAGAAAGTCTGGCTTCACAATTCAGCTGTACTACTTGCTGACTTGGTGAAATGAGCAGGTTACTCACTTTCTCTAAGTCTGTTATCTAATCCTTAAAAGTATAATGATATATCACAGTTAACAATGAAATCATGAAATATTGAAAGAATTCCCCCAAATGAATAACAAGACAGATACCCATTATCAATACTCCTATTTCACATTTTACAGTGGCTGTAGCCAATACAATAAGACAAGAAAAAGAAATAAAAAAGTAAAATCAGAAAAGAGAAAGCAGAAGTGTCATAATTTATGGATCACATAAATTGTACACAATCCAAATCTGTATAAAATCCAAAAGAATCTACACACCAGTATATTCAAAATTGCATCTTCTATGTATCAGCAACAATTAGAAAATAATTTTTAAATAACACTTAACATAAAAAAACACCCAGAAATAACTCTAAAAAATGTGCAAGACATTGACACTGAAAACTCAAATTATTGCTGAAAGAAATTAAAAGCAATCTGCATAAATACAGGTATACTACATTTATTGACTGGAACACCCTATACTGTTTAAGATGTCAATTATCCCAAAATTTATTTGTAAATTTAAAGAAATCTCAATCAAAACCTTAGCAGGTGTGTCTATGGAAATTAAGAAGTGCATTCTAAAATGTACATACGATGGCAAAGAGCTTAGAATTACCAAGATAATCTTAAAGAAAAACAAATTTGGAGGATACTACCAAATATCAAATTTTACTGTAGACAGCAGTGACTTAGTACCATATTGGCACCAGAATGGACAAAAAGACTAATGGAACAGAAAAAAACTCCAGAAACAGACTCATGCGTATGTCATCACTTTACTTACAACAATGGCATCACTTTAATTAAATGGTGAAAAGATGGTCTTTTTGATAAATGCTGTTGGCTTAATTGGATATCATATGGAAAACACTGAACTTTGAATGCCATTAAAAAAATTAATGTGAAATAGATCATAGACATAAATATGGAACGTAAAACAATAAAGATCCTGGTAGAAAATATAGTGTATCTTCATGATTTGGGGGAAAACAAACACGTTAAATGAACACAAGAAGCATCAACTACAAAAGAACAGATCAATAAACTAGACTTTACCTAAGCTAAGCATTTCTATTCATCAGAAGACACCATTAAGAAAATGAAAAAGCAAACCACAGGCTGAGAATAGATATTCGCAATACATATACTTGACAAAGGATTCATATGTACAATATATTTTTCCAAGTTTAGAATTTAATAACAAAAAGACAAAGAAGTCATTTTTTTAATGGGCAAAAGTCTCAGACAGATATTTCACAGAAAGAGATAACCAAATGGTCACTCAGGATATGGAAAAATGCTCAAAATCATTGCTTACTGGGAGACTGAAATTAAAACCATCATGAGAGATCACTCTATGCCTGAGCAGATCACAATCAGGGCACTTCGTGTCCAGCTATCACAGGGTTGCAAACGACTTCATACTTCTGAAGCAACCCAAAGAGAATGAAACACTCCTTGGGAAACTGTGTCCTTCCTTACCTGTGCCTGTGTTTCCCCATCTCCTCTGCCTCCCTCATGCTTCTCTAAGTCTCTTCCTCTTTCTCACACCCCTTCTCTCTCCCTGTGTCTCTTTGTCTCTGAGTGGGACTAGAGGCCCTATTGCTTGCCGGCAGGGACCGAGGACACTGGTCCTGGCTCTGTGCTTTGGGAGACCTGTTGTCGGTGCTTGGGCTGTTCCCAGGAAGTGGGTCCTCCCTGGTCAAGTCTGCCCCAAACCTATACCTCTCTTGTCCCCTCAGCCTCCTCACTGTGTCCCCTCCCCTCCCCAGCAACTTCCTTTCCCCTGTTCACCTCCGGACTAGCACCTGTTCTGCTTCGGAAGCCAGAGGCCAAGCAGTGCTGGTGACGTCGTCTCCATCTCTGCACCTGGTCCAGTGGCCTGAGGAACCCTGGCTTCTCTGTAGTACAACTTCCCTTCTCCCCAGCGTTAGCATCATGTTGACCTCGGACTTCTTATTTAATGGCTGCTCTCGCCAGATCGCTTGTGGTGCAGCCTAGGCGATGCACTTTGACCAACATTTTACCTTGCCCGGTTTGCTGTTCCTCACCCCACCACAGACATGCACATGACCACAGGCTTCCACAGGGGACAGAGGTACCCAGCTCCCCTCTGACATCTCCTAGAGAAACAGCGCCCCCTCAACACACACCCAACCCCAGGGAAGAGGCACCAGAATTCCTAGCCCAGCCAGCTCAGCACTTCTGACTTCTGTTCACCACAGTTGTCTTCCAGAATTACTTCACGCGTCCCACAGTACCAACAGAACACACACTTCCCGCCACTAAATGAGAAGACTGAGGTTCCTAGAGATTAGAAAAGTTCCTTCTGGGTCCCCAGCAAACCAGTGGCCAAGGAAGGGCTGGCCCCAGGTTATCCCCACTAACCCCTAACCTGGGGACAAGGTCTGCTTGGGGACGTAAGAACTTGGGCTCAGAGCCATAGGAGAGGGAGGGGATGGGAAGCTGGGACAAATTATTAGGGACAGATGGTATAAAGAGCATCTCGGGGCATTCTGTCCTTACTGAAGAGACGCTTACAATGTCTGCACTCCCTGCTCCCACCCCACACCTGGGTGTGAAACTGCTCACAGAGGCCGTGCCAGGCTGTAGCTGAGTGAAGTCACATGACCTGCATTCTGGCCTCAGCCCTGCTGCCAACAGTGGGAATGTGGGGTTGCACATCACTGGGTGGTAACAGTAACTGGGCCTCCACACTGTCTTCTGTAACGAGGGAGAATGCACCAGAACTCTTCCAACAGTACTGATCCAGTCATGCAGCAAGCACTGTTCACCTAAGTATGCAAGCCGCTTCCCTGAGGGGGATGGGTGACAGGGTGTCTGTTGGTAGGAAGCTTAGACAGAGCTCCGAGGCCAGGCAACATGGAACATGCTCCAGGAGCAGCACCGGGTACAGTGTGAGCACCAAGAGGGAGGAGAGGTCAGGAAGGCCATCCAGAGAAGGGCACTTGAGCAATTTCAGCAAGTGCAGGTGAGATGCCCTCCGAAGCCACCCCAGCCCAGGCAGGTGCTCCGGGGCAAGGAAGGCCTGAAGACATTTGGAAGAGGACTCTGGCGGGAAAGGAGAAAAACTCACATTCGTGGCACGTGGACTCATTTCATCCTCACAGCCTGCAAGGCATGGATTAACACTCTACTTTACATAAGGTGAGACCAGGGCTCAGAGGGGATGCAAGGTGAACACACACTAAATGCTGAAACCGGGCGTGGAAGCCAGGCCTGCTTACCAAGGGGACAATGTGCTGGAGGCAGCTTGCTCACAGGGCACCTCCGTGCCAGGCCGAGGGGCTTGGGGTCCAGTGAGAACTGGGGGGCTTGGGAAAGGTTCTGGAAGTCAGAGACATGTTAGATTACAAGATGTATCCACATCCTCCTGCTAGAGGAAGCTAGGTTGGTAGGAAGAAGCTCCTGTTGCCTTGAATTTGCAAATCTCCCTCCCCACTCCCATTCCCTACTCTCCTCCCCCCCACCCCCCGCCACACACACACACACACACACACACACACACACACACACACACACACAAGATACACTGTGCCTGATCAGTGGTTCCCAGCCCTGAGCCCACCAGCCATGTCAGCTCCGGAAGAGAGCCTGGGGCAGTGACAGGGTGCCACTGCTGCTCTTATCCACCAGGGGCCGCTGCTGCATAGCGCATGGGGACCTACAGAGTCGGTGTCAAAGCAGTTGGCTCTGAGCAGCACTTAGCTCACTCAGGCTGCCAGGTGTGACAATGCCTTCTCCAAACTCAGGTTGTGCTTGCGCATGGGGTGAAGTTCCCCAAGCCAGCAGGGCCTTCCTTCAGCCTGAACAATACTGGCCTGTAATCCCAGCGTGAACTCCTGAGGTGGGGTGGGGGGCTTGCAGGGAGGTGGGACAGTGTGCCTAGTTTTGTTCTGGTCTCTTTACATCCTGGCCTCCTACAAGTCCCCTCACCCCTGCTCCCGAGGCAGAGGGACGAGCTTGGGGGACTCAAAACTCAGGGAAGCAGATGAACCACATTCTTTCTAGACAGCCCCCTTGCAGGGATGGGGAAGGTGACCATGGCAGTCCCCACTCCTGTCTGTCTGTCACAGCACAGACAGCTGACCTGGAACCCTGGGGTTCTCTGCACTGTCCCAACCCGCTCCCAACTCAGTCAAAGACCCGGGGGCATGAGGGGTGGGGGAAGCTGATAAGCCTGGGTGGGTTGAGCCCCAGGTAGAGAGGCATCTGGGATCTCCATTCAGAAGTATTCTCTTCAACCCCCCTCTCCAGCAGCTACTGGTAGGTAAAGAAGGGGCTGCAAGTTAAACTAAGCAAAGATTTCTTGCCCCACTCTCCCTACCCAACCTCACTGATACATTTATTAGAACTGACTCCATCCAGATAGGGTAGCTGCCTTGCCCTGGGGTCCACACACTTCGCCCTTTTCAGCTAATGAGAGTGTGGAGGGGAGGCTGTAGCAAACGGAACCCAGAGCTGGGACCAAAAGAATGGGGTTCTCAGTCCAGGATCTGCTCTCCACTGTCTCTATGTCTTTCAGCCTCAACTTTCCCCTCTGTACATTGGGCATAACCATCTCTCCCTGCCTTCCTTACATAGTGATTTTGATATTCAAATGGGCAAAAGAAAAGAAAAACTGCTAACTTTTTTGGGCTAATATTACCTATTTATGACCACCTGCAACCCTGCGAGGAAAAAGCAGTGGAGAGAAAGTCCTTTGAAACAGCAGCAGGAGTGGCAAAACCTCTTCATCAGTCCCTTTGCACCCGCTCCCTCCTGCCAAGGGTCTCTGGGATTTCAGTAGCTTGATCTAGCACCCCCTGATTCCAGCCCAGACCTTCAGATGTCACGGCACCTCAATCCCAAGAAGCTGGCCCAGGAAACAGTGGAGGGGGAGGGAGCTCCATGGGGACAGACAGGAATTTTTCCCATTCCTCTGATGATTTTCTCCTTGGACTTGATATTGGGCCCTCATCCCTTCCCCCCTGCTCATCTTTAATTTCTCTCCATCTTTAATTTCTCCATCGATTTTCATTAAACTCTCCCTTTGGCTCCAGCACAGGGTGAACTTCTTATTTGAAAAAATAAAACGAGGAAGGGGATGGGAATAAAAAGAAGCTCTTTTGAAAGCAAGATTGTGTCTGGTCTTAAGGCTGGAGGAAGCAATTACTAGAACTTTCTTAGAGGTTATCTGAGGCCATCTTAGCATTGTGCTTTGAGTGCCCCCCCTCCCACCCCTTATGGCCCTGGACCCATAGGTCCCTGCCCTTCAGATTCCCAGTCTCTCTCTAGTCCCCAGCCCCCTCCAACCCCATCCTGTCCCCTGGCCCTGTCCAACCCCAGCGCCTGCACCAACAATGCCCTGGCCATCCCTCTAACCACTCAGAACACCTGCCAGGACTGTTGTCAAATCCTCGGAACTCAGCCTCTTTGGGAGCAGGGTTTCTACAGATCAACCTGAAATGGTGGAGACAAATGGGCAGGGAAGCAAACGCAGGCTGAGAGCTCCCTTGTGCAGGCGCCTCACTGAGCACCGCGCCCACGTTGTTGTATTGCACCATTGTATCCACATTGTTGTGCTGCATCATGGCAGCTCCACGAAGGAGGAGGTGTCCCCATGTTATAAAGAGGAAAGCAAGGTTGCTCCCCAGCCCCCTATCTGGCTCCCCAAGCCCTACGGTCCTCCCCCTTGGTAAGCCAGTCCACCTTCCCTGTTCAGTCCTGCAGGAAGGCTGCCTTGACCAGTCCAGGCAGGCTGGGTCATTTGGCCACCTAGCCTGAGGAGGGTCCCTCTGCTCTTATTGGGGTGTGTATGGCTCTGGGGCCTTCACTCCCTCCTGGGCCCTTGTTTTCTTCCTCCAGTCTTCTCCAAGGTGGGGTTCAAAGAACACTGTCTCTCCTTCTGGGCCCCAGAGGTCACTGAACATAGAGCTCCTGAAAGACTTCCAGCCCCACCACCGACTGGCCAGCTGTGGAGTCTCTCCGCCTTTACTGAGGTCACTTTCCCTTGGCCTCCCTGGGAGCTCCTCCTTGGCCCTCTGAGCCCAGCTCTATGGCCTCCTTGCGGCTGCCTTCACCAGCATCCCACGCAGAGGTTGTGCCATCAGCCTGTGGCCTCTGACAGCCATGGGACAGCCCTTTCCACTGTCTAAACTTCTGGTTGGGGCACCTGGGTGGCTCAGTTGGTTAAGCATCTGACTTCGGCTCAGGTCATGATCTCACAGTCCGTGAGTTCGAGCCCCGCATCGGGCTCTGTGCTGACAGCTCAGAGCCTGGAGCCTGCTTCTGATTCTGAGTCTCCCTCTCTCTCTCTGACCCTCCACCGTTCATGCTCTGTCTCTCTCTGTCTCAAAAATAAATAAACATTAAAAAAAATAAAAATAAAATAAAAATAAAAATAAACTTCTGGGCTTCTCCCCGGCCACCCTCAGTGGGAGATGCTGGGTATGCTGTGGCCAGGATGAACCAGACCTCTGAAAAAAGGATAGATTCTTGAAAGACCCTTCAGATACCTCTGGAGCAGCCTTTACTGTGTCTCTGATATCTCACCCCTCCAGCCCTGTTGGTCTGAGCCCTGCCCAAGCCAACACCCACAGCCTGGCTCCCTGGAAGCCATTCCCCTGCAGTCCCCACTTCAGAAGGGCCAGCTCTTCTCAAGGCAGCACAGTGTAAAGTACATGCTTTAAAACCAGCCAGACTTGGTTCTAAAGCTCCACGTTTATGAGCACAGGGGACACAGTTCCTGAATCTCAGGTTCCCCATCGGTAAAATGGAAAGAACGTGAGGACTTGAGCTCTGGCCCCACCCAGCTTCTCCATACTGTGCACTGGGTGGCGTCTTAGACCACGTCAGCCCCTCCTCCTGCCATGTCAGTGCCCCCCTGTCCACCGGACTGTAATCTTCCTCAGGCCACTGATTTTCTAAACCCCAGTGATCAGCCTTGCACCTGCCATAATCGTAATAGCTACCATTTGTCAGTGTCTATCTATCCTCCTCTGACAGTGCTAGGAGGTAGAATTCATCATGCCCATTTAACTGAGGAGACTGTACCTCTGGGAAGGTGAGTAAATTCCTCAGGGAAATGTAGCACAAGCTCATAGGTGGAGAAGGCTGGGTTCCAAACCAGGAGAGCCTGCCTATCAAAGGCCATGGTTTCCCCACTGCCCTGGGCTGCTTCTCGGTGGATGTGCCATGAGGGAGTGAATGAGTAGCATGATTGGTGGGCGATGGACTGAGTGAATGAATGAATGGGTGAATGGATGACCGGATGGCGGAAGGAATGAGGAAGTGGATGCTGAAGTGACTCCACGGAGTGAATAAATGAATCCACGATTGAATCTAGGACCACACAAAATTCCCAAGCCAGGCAGAGCTCAGGCATCACGCGGCAGAGCGCCTGGTGCCCTGGCTAGACCCACACTTCTGGCAGTGAGGTCTGTGCATGATTTAATGGACCCCTTCAGGGTTGGAGGGAATTGGGGGTGGGGTGGGGGGGAAAGCCACATGACAAAGATGAATTTCACCAAATCCAGCACATTTCTCACTGCCAATTGATTAGGTGGCCTCAGTGAGGAGCTCAGGCCAGTAAATCAGCGGAAGGCTGAAACTTTGACATTATCTGACTAGTGCATGAATTGGGCCTTGTGAGTGGGTAGCTGGCAACAGCCCCGGGCACCACACCCCCCCATCCCGTCTTTGCCTCACCGGTCATGCTGGGGTTTCTACAGTCCAGCCTGTCTCTAGGCTTCTCCCCCCTCCCCCCTAGACACTAACAACAGCCGGCCTCACTGGAGCCTCTGAGGCCAGCGCTCAGCAGCCCAAACCACACAGGGCATGTGTCGGCAGGACCTGAGGGAGGGGGCGTGGCAGGGGTGAGAGAGGCACTGGCCCTTCCTGGGTCTAGAACTTCTCAAAATTTTGGAAGCAGCACGATAGGAGGAAAAGAAGGTGGAAATCGGCCTCAACATGTCAGATTTGAGTCCTGGGTCTGCATAATGGTTCACAGCGCAGGCTGGCTCTGGCTGGGCAGAACTGCCGTTAAAATTACAAGGCTGCTAGACCAATGTTTAGCTGTGTGCTCTTGGGCAAGGTGCTTCACTTCTCCAAGTCTCCCATCCTTCTAGCAACAGGGAGGATAATCACAGCACCAGAGGAGTAACCATCATCCAACACAATGAAAGGGGGAAGCTGAGCAAAGTGCCCACCCAAAGCAGGTATTTGATGTATGTTAGTTATTGTCACGATGTGCTCATTACCTGTTAGGACCAGGGTCAATGAACGTTTTCTGCCGAGGGCCAGATAGTCAATGTTTTTGGCTTTGTGGGGCTGTATGGTCTCCTGCAATTACTCAATTCTGCTGCTGTGGCACAAAAGTAGACAGTCAACAGCTACGCGAGTGAGCATGCCAGTTCCATTAAAATTTCATGGGTCAAAAACTGTAAATGTGAATTTCGCATAATTTTCATGTGGCACAAAATGTTATTCTTCTGATTTCTTTTTTAACTATTTAAAAACAGAAGAAAAAAAAAACCATTCTGAGCTCACGGCTGTCTCAAAACAGGCCACGGGCTGAATTTGACCCACGGGCCACGACTTGCCGCCCCCTTGCACTAGAATGGCAGCTCCATGAGGACGAGGGGGGTTGTCTGTTCTGTTCACTGCTAAACTCCCAGTACCTAAAACAGTGCTTGGCAAAGAGCAGTAGATAAGTATTTGCTAAAAGAATGAATTATAAGCCGTGTATTTCTGTGCGACAAGTCATTTCCGCTCTCCAGGTCTCCGCTTCCTCATCTGTGCAAAGGGGACGCTTGCACATGCAGGCAAGCATCAAATGTAATTAGGAGGCCTGTGGAGCCACCAGGCAAGCTCAATGGCGGTACAGTGTAGGCGCTGTTCTGACCACCAGGGGGCTCTTCTCAGGCCGACCTCATCCCCCCTCTGCCTGGCAAAGAGGTGTTTCAGGAATGTCTGTGTATAGAAAGTAAGTTGCCAGGGAAGAGGGGAGTGCCCAGTTAGGACTACCTTCTCCTGTGCCAGTTGGGGGTGGGGGCTGCTTAGCACATTGGCCAGGAGCAGCGAGGTGACCTTGATTTAGCTGCGGGGGCTTTTAGGCACTCTGAGAGTATCTAGTGAACCAGGGAAGAGGTGAGGTTGACTGGGCATTAGACTCAGGCAGACGGGGTCCAAATTCTGGCTCTAGAATGTACTCTGTGACTTTAGACAAGTTACTTAAACTGCCTGAGGTTCAGTTTCCTTGCCTTTAAGATGGAGACATAAAGAGAGCTCACCTCACAGGGTTCTAGTGAGTTAAAAAGGGATATGTGTTGGGGGCTAGATCAGCACAGGCCAGGACAGCCCCTGCAAAGATGCATTCATGCCTTCTAGCTTTGGAGCAGCAGCAGGAAGGTGGAAGGAAAAATATCCTCCAGACTTCCCAGCTGCACAGGTTTTTAGCTCTAAACAAACAAACAAAAAAGCCCTGCTGGTTTTCTTCCCTGGATTAAAAATTTCCTGCTGCTCTGCAAACTCTCTGAAGCCAAGAAATCCACGGCTTTTGGAGGACTGGTGATTTAAATCCCTTCTATTTTTTCCCTCCTGTTCTTCCCAGTAACCAGCAGGAAAAGAAGATGAAAAACAAAACCAGTCTGGCCATGTTTCCACTACCCAAGGAAGGAGATTTTGTGGGAGAAGAGAAGATTATTCAGCACGGAAAGTTGGAGGTGCCCAAAGCATTTACTTCCTGGAGCCTGTCTGTTTTGTCACTGCCCCCTTTCCCGTTCCGCTGTCTATTTAAGCACACATATACAAAGGCTTCCACCCCTGCAGGAAGGGGCGCTCTGCCCAGCGGGGTGGCGCTAGCTCTTCCACCATCTTGCTTTGGGACCTCAGACGAATTACTTCCCCATTTTGATCCACAGCCTTCTCATCTGTCCAATGAGCCAAGTCCCCATCTATTCTCCACCCTCAGCTAAAAGCATCTCTGAGTCCATGATCCTACAACACTGTCCCATAACCTGAGTAGATTTGGAAAGAGGCAGGTGGAAAGTGAGACGACCCTCTGACTAGGAGTCCAGACCAAAGTGAAGACACTGGGGGTGGGGGGTGGGTTTTCTGGGAGCTGGGACCAGACTGTGGGACAGGGGTACAGAGGAAGGAGAGCATTTTGCTTGCCCCATCCCAATACAGACCAGACTCAAGGTACCCCCAATCTCAGCCCTACAACCTGGAGAGAGTAGGGAAGGGGGGTGGTAGCTAGAATTAGTCACATCGCCCTAGGTTGGCCAGGGGCTGAGGCACCTAGGTCTACCAGATCACTACCTTCCCTCTGGCCCCACTCATCCCGTGCCATGTTGACCCAACGAACACTTGGACTTAGGCTTCAGTTTCCCTTACCTAATCCCTCTGTCTTGGTTGAGCCCTACTTGCTTGCCCGGGCCAATGTCTGTCCTTCTCTTGCCCACTCTGTTCCCCAGGCAGCAGGATCCTCCTCCTTCACTGGGGCCATGAGTGAAGAACCAACAGCCCTGAACTTTGACACCACTCCACACCCTACCTGCCTGCCTCCTGCTGTGTTCTTCCCACTGGACTGTTGGCCTCTCTACCCAGGAAGTGCTGAGTACCCCTCTGGGCCCTGCCCTTCCTGGCCAAATTCCTCAATCCCTTTCCTTTTCATCAACTTCCATAGTCAAAATCCCAGCAGCCTCACTAGAGCAATGCCTGGGAAAAATAGGTTCTTAGAGGAAGAAGCCCAGGTGGTCACCACATCTGTCAGGCCCCGCCCACTACCCACCTGACTCAGAGACCTTGAGCCCCACCCAGCCAGCCAGCTGTTCTCTTACCTTCTCCAGCTGGTGGACACCCTCTTCCACACAGCAGATGGAGGCCAGCGTGCGGAGCGCCTGGGGGTACAAGCACCGGAAACTATCCTGCCGGCAGACTTTGAAGAGGGCTACGACACCACCCTCCTGTCAAGAAAAAGAAAATGTCACTTCACCTCCCTGTGTCACCTTTCCTGGGGTTGACTCAAGAATAATTGTCATCCCTCATTCAGCTGATATGCTTTTGGGTCTTTAGGGCAGCAGAATATGCCAACCCAAAACACATCACTTTGCCGTAAAGATTATTTTGAGCTGAAGGCAACTGAGAAGAAGCAGATATCAGAGGTCTCTGCCCTCCTCCTATTTGCCAGAAGGAGGACATAAATTTACAGAGATATCCCCCTTTCCCTTTCTATTAGGAAGGACAAAAGTTAATCACCAGAGATAACTTTAGACCCTTACAGCCTGGAGATGCCATCAGGGGAATCCTCATAATAAACTTTACCGACCATCCTTCATCTATCGCCAGTTTTCCATAGATTTGCCTTCCTACAACTTGCCACTCTTAGAGACTCAAAGTGCTCTTCAGGTTGCCTGTTATCTGTTTTTTTAGTTCTCTAAAAATGTATTGTTCTCTTGCTAAGAGGCTGTATAAGTTCAAGTTCTAACCAAGCCTCTGAGTCACTCATCTCTGAGTGTTCCCATGTGTAATCGTGATGCATATGCTAATAAACTTTTGCTTGTTTTTCTCTTGTTAAGAGAAAATTGTCAGCCCGATTTATAGGGCACCAGCCAGAGAACCTAAGAAGACGGTAGAAAAAAAAGAATTCTTCCTCACCTAAACTACACACACATACACACACACACACACACACACACACACACACACACACACACACTTCCATGCTCAAATGCATACTGCAATGAAATGCCACCTCCAAAAGTAATGTCACCCTTGATGGTCCAAACTGGAAGCAGGACTGTCCGAATGCTTCTGAGGCTGTGGTGCCAGGGGCTAGGGCAGACATATTTGTGAGGGCCAGCCTCAACACCAGTCAACACTGTTTCCACATACCTGGCAACTCCCTCTCAGCAGCCTGTCACAGAACAAGCCTGGAGTCCTCAGAAATAGGTTCTAGAAGCAAGTCTGAGGCAAGTGAAGGGAACTGAAGCCTAGTGCCCTGTGCAGGTTCTCCCTCTGCCAGAAAACACCATTACTTCTCAGATCCTTCCAACCACCATGGCAGGCAGTCAAAAAAGGACTTTCATTTATTTATATCAATACTAGAATTTACACTCATTTTGTGAGGGAAAAAAAAGCAAGCCAGATGGGTGAAATCATTCACCCAAATCTACATCATCCATGTTTTCCCTTCTTTACTCTAGTTTGCAAGAAAAAAAACCACAAAAAAAAACCCTTCAGCAACAAACACCCTAGCTGAGTGTGAGCGCATACTTGTTTTGTGACAGCTGGGCATGGAAACACTTTTAACTTGTGGAGACTTCACCGCAGTCTGGGAGGACTTCTGGAAAGAATCCAGGGGTAAGGTGAGGCACTCATCCTAACTGGCCATATTTATTCTATAGAAATCACTGGAACCACCATGGCTCTTAGATCCCAAAGCAGATCCACCAGGCGCCCAGCAAACCTGTGGCAACACCACCGTGGATGTCCAGAGCAGGAGAAGTTGGACACCCTACATTTGGCTTTGCCCTGTTTCCTCCATCATCCCCTTCCCCGAGGCCTGCAAGGGTGCCTGGGAATGGCAGCAGTAAAGAACTTGTGAAGATTGATCTGAACTTTGTCCTGAGGGCACTCGCCTTTAACCTCACCACCCCTGGCTCTAACTAAACCCGTTACACTCTGTTCCCCAAACTGAAAAAAATGTAAGAAGCTGAGTCCAGCAAAATATCATCCACTGTCAGATTTCTGAGAACTCTTTCAACAAAAAATGTACCGAGCACCAGGCACTGTTTCATGTTCTGGGGGCGCAGCTGTGACTGACAGCGCAGATAATGAATGAACAACTAGAAGAAGCCACAGCGATGACTTCTAGGGCCCAGCACAGACTCGCTGCAACAAGTCCTCCCAAATCTTTCCTTCCCAGCGTCCCACCAAGATCAGCCTGGCAGCCTTCTTCATTCTAAGAGTTTTGCTGCTTATCACCGCAGGCACCAAGATGAGTTTGTAAATTCTGACATTTTACAATCAGCTGAGAGCATTCTTTAACTTCCGTATTCCTACTTCCTGTTGGGGTGGTTCATTTGGTGGGAAACGGGCACATCATATATGGCTGATAAATTCATCCACGCAGCCAAAAACTATTCATGGTGCAGTATACGTCAGACGCTGGGCTAAGCACTGAGCAAGACTGCCTTGGTCCATATTGAACTCAGGCCCTGGCAGCCAAGGAGTCATGGGGGCTGTGGAAGGGTCAAAGAGAATCACTCTGATGTTAAACACACATCACTCCTCTGATGAAGATATAATCTATTGTGCAGCAAGACACTTACCCCCTCTGACTTCCTGCTTCACCATCCTTTATCCCTGTCTTCCTACTTTCTCATGGTCTCTGGGACATCTGATGAGGGTTCCACATAAAGGCCTTACTCAGAGTCACTAAGTAAAATCAAATTAGTGTTTAAGGTAAGAAGAAACAGAAGTCCTAAGTTCTCCCCAGCCAGCCTGGCTGGTTATTATTGACCTCCCTCCAGATATAAGTTATGTATACACATATATGTGCTTATGTATGTAGGTACATTTATATATGTGTGTTCACATATGTATGTTTATATTTTCATGTGTGTGTTTATATTTAATCATATATAGTATAAAATATTTATATGTATGATGATAGAGACGGTAAGGGACAGGTAGATACATGATAGATAGATGGACAGGTAGGTAGGTATTTACATCTGGAACAGACAACAAAGAAATGGTACCAAAGAATGCCAGACTGAGAGCCAGGATCAATGTGGCAGGCTTCCTTTGGCTGGGGAGGCACTGAACTCAGCATAACTATATTTAAGCCTCAGTACCCATTTGCATTGGGTCCTCATTACATTGTTTGCCAAGCCTGTGAAAAATAGCTTTCTTTGCATTTTCAGCTGCTGGGAAATCTCAAGGGAAGAAATGCTGAATCCAGGCTGAGGGGATTCTGGTTCAAATCCTGACTTTGCCGCGGGTTAACTTCGGCACAAAACAGGGTCACGGCAGCTACACAACCAAGCTGTTGGGGGAACAACTGAGTTCATGTATGTGAGAGGGCCTCACCCAGGTGAGGGTCAGTCTATGGAAAGCTTCCTCGTTCGAAGAATGTCTCAAACCTTCATAAAAGGTATCCCAAGGGTTAGAATACATGGAAGGGAGAGGACGAAGGAGGCTTCAGAGGAAGGTACATGGAATAGTTGTGTGGACCACCCTGAAAACCCCTCAAGGACCCAAGAACAGTGCTCATCTTAGAGTAGAGCTGGGAATCGCCTGAGCTAGCAGAATTGCACTGTTGGCTAGAGCTTGTTTAATTTTATAGAAAGCTATGGGCTCAAAGCCAAAGCGTATAATGGTATCTATTATTCAGACAGACTTGGGATAAGCTGTCACAAAGCTGAGGAGGCTACTTGTGGGATGTAGGCTAGTGATGGGGGAAATAATAGAAGAGCAGGATAATTGTGACAAAGCACAAGGGAGTTTGCTCTGCTCTGCGCTCAAGAAGGGATGGGGCTTACTACTACCATCACAGGGAGGGCTGGGCTTGTTCTTTGGTCTTCAAAGGAACCCAAGAGGCTGAGAAGGCAGACCTCAGACAGATGAAGGGCCCAAAGACAGACCACACTGGGCCCTGAGGGGGTAGGTGGGGCAGGCCACTTCGAGGCCCAGATTTGCCCCAAATTTGTCACAGTGTTGGGCACACTACCTGAGCATCAACAGTGAGGATGCTGTGTAGAGTGCACCAGGGGCTCCCAGCTCCTGTGTCACTGTCAGGACTAGAAACCCAGACATGGTGACTCCACTGGAGGAACCAGTCTCACCCTCTTCCAGGCTGGGAAGATGGGAGTCATCACTGAATCTTCTCTTTGCTTCAGCCTTCTGTCTACTCTCTCCCAAGGACTCAAGACACAAGAAGACTTAGATGAAGATTCTGGAGGCAGAAGATCTAGTTAAAATCCCAGCTCTGCACTTAATGTGCATGACCTCAGACAAGTTATTTACCTTCTCTCTGATCCTCTGTTCCCTCATCTCAAAAATGGGAATTATAATTACAACACATCATCAGATCATTGAGAGGATCAGATGGGATAATGAATGAAAAGCTTAGCACAATGCTTGGAGAGGAGGAAGGATGCAGAAAATAACAAAGGTTGTAGAAGGCAGAGAGAAGGGCAGAGGAAGGAACAGGAGGAGAAGAAGGAAAAAGAGGAGGAGGGTTGCTAAGAGGCAGTTCAGAATAGTAAGCAAGAGCATAGCTTTTGCTGCCAAGCAGGGAGTTTCAAATTCCAGTTCCCTCACTTACTAGCTGTGTGACTTTTAAAGCTCCCTAGCGATTCTAACATGCATCAGGATTGAGAACTTCTGAGTCACTCTTTGGCCCAAGAATCTAAAGGGCCAGGATGAAACCAGAAGTCACCACTGTGGGCTTTGGGACCATGAGCTCTGAAGTAAATAAACTTGGGCTCTAATTCTGACTCCACTCTTGATCCGTTGTGTGAACTTGAGTAAGTCCCTTAAACCATTTCCTCAATTATGGATGAGAACAACTTGATACCAACTTCCTAGGATGGTTTTGTGATTTAAAGCAAATAATGTCTGAATGGCATTAAGCACAGTGGACGGCAAGACAGCAACGCTCAAATGTTACCTGTTGTGGTTATATGCGACTTACTGCTCCCCTAAGCAGGGTTGACAAGCATTTACCCTTCTCTTCCAGATTTCTTTTTTTTTTTTTTTCAATATATGAAGTTTATTGTCAAATTGTTTTCCATACTCCTCTTCCAGATTTCTTTAAGGGCTTAGGTGAGTGATTCTGAGAGTGGCCATGCCTCATGACTACCTGTAGCGCTCGTTAAAATGTGGATTCTCAGGTCTCATCCCAGGACTTCAGTAAATTTAAGTGGGGGCAAAAGGATCTGTGTTTTCCAAAATCCCCTGAGGGATTGTGAGACAGAGACAAGGCTGGGGACCACTGAACCACAGCATCTTCCTGTGGCTGGCATCATACATCTCCTGAAAGACATAACTTTGTGTCCAATTAGATCACTAGTTCTATCTCCATGGCAATGCCATTTGTCAAGTTAAAAAAAAAAATGAGCAAAAATGAAATAGAAGACCCTGGTGAGAGCCTAGGATCATCAATTGCCTGTATTTACCCTCAGTGTCCGCACACCAAGCGTAGGGGCAAATTAACCATGAAGCTGGTGAATTAGAACTCCCATTGTAATTGATGAAAACCACTGTTACCCTCAATTTTGTCTTCTCATGTGGTACTGCAGTGGCTGCAGGTATTTTGGGGATTCATCAAGAACCTGAGTTGGGGGATATGTTTTGTTTGGGTTTGGTGAGATATGTAGAGATGAGAAAGGAGGGTTGATATACCTAACAGATACCACATTAAGAGGAGTATAGGGATGAGACCCTGGGGGCACTGCTTTCTTCTCAAGAGGGAGCTGAAATCAGAGGGTCTAACCACTATTAAAGATGGAGACACCAAGGCCTTAAGAGGGGACATGACTCTTTCAAGATCATACAGCCAACAACTTCTGGAGCCAGCTATTCCCACCAAACTAGCTCCCTCCCACTCTCCCCAAGCCTGTCACTTTGGCCTCTAACCATGAAGCTCACCTTGGCGATGATGCGGCACAAGGGAGCCCCCTCCTGGGTCAGGCTGAACAGGTTCCCTGTGGTGGATTCCGTGGTGTAGATATTGTCTGAGGCATTGATTTTTCTCACCAGTGCCTAAGAAAAGATAGCAAAGTCTGATGGTTACTCACTTCATCTATCCTCCACTAATCTTCCTTAATGGAATACCAATGGATCCATGCTCCTAAAAGCCCCCTAGAAATTATAATCCTGCCCCATTCACAGTCCCAGTATGCGGGTGGTGAGGTTCTAGCTTTGGGAAAGACATGAGCCTGTATGAGGTCTGAGCTACATTTCAGAAATACGGGATAATTTCAACCCCCTGGGGCATCGACAACAAATGTGCCCCATTCCAATCGACAGAAAATCAGCTCTCAATACTGATGGTCTCAACAGGTACTGATTTGTTGTTCTCCTGGCTTCAAATGAAGACAGAAACCAGCAGTTAAATTCAACCCTAAAGTTGAAAACCAAGGGGTTGCTACCGCTATGGCCAAAGAATTGGTTTGTTTGGGATGACTGATAGCCAACAGGTGGGTATCCAGCTGGGTAATGGGTTCAGGGGTTGAGTCAAGAGAAGTAGCCTCCAACAAAACAAAACAAAACAAAACAAAACAAAACAAAAAAGAGAGAAGTAGTCTACAGTAGCTTACTCCTTGGGAGGACATTTGCATTGTATAGCCAGGCCAAAATAGCAATACTGGGATTCCTGTCTAAGAGTGGGTAACTCGGGAATGTCACCCCGCTCCAAGCTGAGGGAACTAAGGTTTGTGGTAAGAAGGCTAGAAGTGACTGGACCTAGGACCCAGGGAGGACCAGGAAGAAAAGCAAATGGAAAATTCATCAACAAATGAGACATAAAGATTAGTTTAGCCTATTTCTGGGAAAAAGCTTTTTCACATATCTTGAAACTACTTCATAATCAGCCATTTGCTTTGAAGCATATGATTCATTGATTATAAATGATTCCTACCTGCTAATTAATTCTAGTTGCTGGAGTTTCTCCTGGGAGATGTGGAGACAGTGATTCAGAAGACTTGCCCTGGGGGTACTTCATGCAAGAAAGTCACACCTCCAGAGCTGGGGGCTCTGAGCAGTTGCTATGTTATTTTAAAATATCAAAATGGATTTGTTTTTTAATTAAACCCACCGTTATGGGGGAAAAAAAAACACTTAAAAGGAAATAGATTTGAGTTCTAGTGCCAGATTGCCTTTTTTAACACATTATGTTGATGAGGAAGTGTGCCTGAGGTTGAAAGCAGGGACTCTGGAGTCAAACTGCCCTGGGTGCAAATCCTGGTTCTGCCATGGTGTCTGGGTGCCCCAGAGCAAGGAATTTAGCCCTTCTGTGATTCAGTTTTCATCTGTGTAAAACAGGGTGGAATTTACAGCGTCTATCTCTTAAGGTGGCTATACCCATTTATTAAGGTAGCCAATATACAGGGGCTCCTGGGTGGCTCAGTCGGTTGAGTGTCGGACTTCAGCTCAGGTCAGGATTTCACAGTTCATGAGTTCAATCCCAGCGTTAGGCTCTGTGCTGACAGCTCAGAGCCTGGAGACTGCTTCAGATTCTATATCTCCCTCTCTCTCTGCCCTTCCCCTGTTCATGTTCTGTCTCTGTCTCTGTCTCTCAAAAATAAATAAACATTTAAAAAAAATTTTTTTAATAAAAGAAAAGGTAGCCAATATATAAATAAAGGACTTCTAAAGGTACTTGGCACATGGAAGCAAAATAAAATTGTCAGCGGTTACCATTTTGTGATCTTGGGCAATAGAGAAAAAAAAAAAACCCTAGGCCTCAGTTTCCCCATTTGTAAAATGATTAAAATTAAGTGTGTTTAAGGCTCAAGGTAAATGACTCTCTTTTTCTCTTTATTCAAACTCATAAAATACTTCACACATACAATAAACTAATTCTCTACAGAGAGCAGTCTAAGATTAAGTGCATATTTAATCAAGCAACATTAAATGTAAAAATTATTCCCTAAGGTTTGATAGATGCCTCTTATAAGATATTCAACAAAAGGTAAAATTAATAACCAAGATTTGTTACTGCAAGTCTCTGTAATGAACGTCCTTCTTAGAATCCTCCCCCATCATACCGTAAGCACTTACGTAAGTCATATTAATGCTCACATGAAAACACGGATTTAATATACTGGGGGCTTGTACCTAAATCATAATTACTCAGTGTTCCTGATTAGTGTTTGCACTTCAAGCAAATTAGCATGACGTTAAACAATTCAACCCAATGTCTTTTGCAATCATCTGCTAACACTAGACCATTTACGCCTGAGAATAATTTCTTGCTAATGTCTCTACGCATGTATACCGTAATTATGCCTCAGATTATCTCAGTGAATCAGCTCTCTGACAATGAAAAGTTGTAATCATCCTTTTCATAAAGATAAATTTGGAAAAATTTGAGATCAAAGGCCCCACTGAAATCGTCACAGTATGTCAGAGCTGAAGGACCCTCAGCAAGTCTTGTCCAGCCCTCACTTCACTTGAGGAAACAGAGACATAAGAAATCTGACCAAGGTCAAGCATGTGATATGTGGTGGAGTTAGTTGGACCTGAACTCCTGTGAATCTGACTTCCTGTTTTCCAAGTTCAGTGAATCCATCTCCTTCAAAGTCGGCAGGACCTCACCTGGACCAGCAAAGATAGAAGTCTCAAGACAAGGAGAATATTTGGCCTCATTAGCAACTCTCCCCAGATTGGAGAGTGGTTCTCCATCCTGGGTCCCGTTAGCATCTGCAACTCTCCACCCTGTGGAAGCCAGAGCTCCTGCTGCAGGGGGCAGAGCTGACTGAGAGCCCCAGCTGCTGTCCCTCTGGATCCACCCTTGTGTCCTTGTTGAGGCCATACCTCCCTGAGCTACTCCCAGCTGTGACAGAGCAGAGCAGGGGCACTACTGCAGCCCGTGGCCATTAGAGGGGACTCCTTTGGCCTGAAAGTTCCACGTCTCTTCCTATTCAAGTCTTCCTTCCACCTTTTATTTCTGTGTTCAGACCTGCAACATGGTTTTCTATGCCTGCCCCACTTCCTCCCTTTCATCCTTCGCAGGCATCTATCATATCCTATCTTGGTGTCAGCTTCAAACTAACACAGTCTCTAAAATCAAGATTTTTTTCAGGCAATCAAGGAGAAACTGAAGACGTGTCAAAAGTATGCTTCACCCTGTATCATAAGAAGAGTGGCAGAAAAGAGACAAAATAATGGAGCAAAGATTGATGAGACTGAATGACAGAAATAGTTTTTTAAAGACAGACTAGGCAGAGAAGAAAAAAAAACACCACACACACACACACACACACACACACACACACAAACACACAAAACCCCTGAATCTTGAAGACCAGGAAAAAGGGATAAAGAAGGGTTAAGGAAATGTACACAATCTAGCTTCTCTAAATAAGGAATTCAAAAAGGAAAAAGTATTTTTGTTTCTCAGGCAGCGACTGCAGACCCGTGAAATTGATCAGGAGAGATAAACTCTCATACATCAGCCTGGAATAAGTTCCTCAGAGGGAGCCAGGAAAATACAGTGAAGCCTCTGTGTAAAGCTTCAGATAGAGAATCCATAGTTGGACATAGTTAGGGCAGCCCAGCCATGCAAAGGAATGACATAAATGTGGGCTGATGTGACAGGGTGTGGCAGATTAAACATGGCCACAAATTCTTTGCTACTCCTCCCATGGAGACGTGAGCTCCAATTCCCTCCTGCCACCACCACCTTTTAAATCTGGGCTGGCCTCAATGACTTGCTTGACAAATAAAAGCCAGCACTTGGTGGAAGTAATGTTTCAGGACGTCCAAGGCTAGGTCATGGGAAACCTTGAAGCTACCACCCAGGATTCTTGTAACATTCTTTTCAGAGTCCTGAGTTACCATGTAAGAAGTTTTGTAACTCTGAGACTGTCATGCTGGAGAAACCATGTGTAGGATCCCTGATCAATAATCTCAGTAGACACCAGCTTTCCAGCCATCCCCTCCAAGGCACTCTACATGTCATGAAGCTTTCTAAGACTCTCCAAACCATCTGCCAGCTGAACAACACCAAATGACCTCTGTTGATGCCATATGGAACAGAAGAATCACTCATCCAGGCTCTGCCCACATTCTTGGCCCTTCAGATTATAAGATATAATAAAAATGGTTATTATTTGGGTTGTTATACTTGTTATACACTAACAGAGTTCTGGAAAACAGGAAAGGACTACAGAGAACAGCATGAAATATCTAAAGGATTGCTAGATAAATTTCTAGGTGCAAGGTTTTGAAAATGCAAATCTAGCATTGCCTATGTCCTAAAAGAATGTATTGGAGAAATGCATGAATCAGGCCCCCGAGGAAAGGCACAGAAAGAACGGACGTACTAAAGAGGAGATAGACAAAGCTATAACTGAATACAGGCTTGGATTAGCTATTGTTCTGATAGGAAAATATCTCCTAGGTAGGAATATACATTGTGGGGAGGCAAATGTGGATAAGATCTTTTAGAATTGGAGGTTTGGGGCAAATATAGACCTTAATTGATTTAATTTCTCTCAATAAGGGAAATGCCAAATCTAGAAGAGTTTTCTTGAAAAACAAAAGAATGGGCCAGAAAGGAAAGAAAGTCAAAGTGATAAAGTTGCCCAAACCCAGCAACTAGTGCTCATGCTAGGAGTTAGATAAGGAAAGATACCAACATGGGAAGCAGGGTAAACAGTCAGAAATTCAGCTGAGTCTCCCTGAAAGGAGTAGGAGATAAATGAAAGGAAAGAGAATATTGGAGGCATAGTTCATTAATGCAAAAAAAAGATGTAGCAGAAAGAAATGCTACTTGAGGTCAACCTACTCAAAAGGTATGGAAAGACTGTGTTCTGAGGAGCACACGTCACAGGGACTGGTCCTCTCGAAGCCTATAAGGATCCAGTCTTCAGGAGCATCCTTAGAAGACAGGGGTCTTACGACCTAAGCAATTCTCCATCAAGAGGCAGGGACAAGAGCCAACATGATATAGAACTAGAGTGTCTGTGCATTTTAGGGCAGTCTTTATTTTCTTATTTATCCCTAAAGGAATTTTGAAAAATCTATGACCCCTCACACATTTTCAATTTGACTGGGACAATTTTTCATCATAAGTTTAAAGATGGACAATTGACTTGGACAATTTCTCCAAGTCAACAAAGTTGGAAAGGGTGTAATTTCCAGAAGATTGTAGATAATGACATAAAATAAAAGCATTGCATCTTTTAGACATACTCAACGAAACTTAAATACAATGTAACTTGATACCAACATCATCATCCACTTAAAAATGTATGAATAATCTCTTCCTTCAACATTGTGAACATTTCACATCTTTTCTTTTCATCCTTAAATGTATGTTCCCATTCCAACCTCCCCCCCTCAGAATTTCATCTTCTTGTAACACATTTGAGTTTCAAAGTGTTTTATTGATTACCCTTGTCATATTATCACTGAAATTTGAAAAGTCATTTTAATGGGGCACCTGTGTGGCTCATTCGGTTAAGCGTCCGACTTCGGCTCAGGTCATGATCTCACAGTTCATGGGTTCGAGCCCCATGTTGGGCTCTGTGCTGACAGCTCAGAGCCTGGAGCCTGATTCAGATTCTGTGTCTCCCTCTCTGTCTGCCCCTCCCGTGCTGACGCTCTGTCTCTCTAAATAAATAAATAAATAAACAAACAAACAAACAAACATTGAAATGTCATTTTACTTCCTGTGACTATAAGGTCCTAAGTGTTTAAAAATACTCTCTTCTGGGTTGAGTTACTGTTACAATTAGTATCAGTACAATTGGTCAACACAACATAGATTACTAATTTTGATAACTATGCATAATAAAGATGAAAATTTTATTATAAACATAGGTCTTAATGAGATAAATGAGGCTTTGTATCCTTTTTAGCCTTTCTCATTAACTCATGTAGACATTATTGAATATTGACCTAATGCATGTTTTTATTTAATTTATTTTGTGTAGTTTAAGATTATTTATTTATTTTGAGAGAGAGAGAGAGTGAGGGTGAGCAGGGGAAGGGCAGAGAGAGGGGGAGAGAATCCCAAGCAGGGTC
The DNA here is from genome assembly GCF_024362965.1 of Panthera pardus. Taxonomy (NCBI): domain Eukaryota; kingdom Metazoa; phylum Chordata; class Mammalia; order Carnivora; family Felidae; genus Panthera; species Panthera pardus. Next base: position 43,878,682 of record NW_026526677.1, read on the forward strand.
CTCATTGTCAGCACGGAGCCCAGTGCTTTCAGAGTTCAAACTCATGAACCATGAGTCAATGACCTGAGCGAATTCAAGAGCCAGATGCTTAACTAAGACACCCAGGTGCTCCAATGCATATTTTTAGATGTAAACCTGAAAAATTTTGTTCCATAAATCCATAGAGACAAATGGGAGTTTTTATAGCCATGCTGCTTGACTCTTTGAGTACACTCTGAATTGTGCAATCACATGGTGATCCATCATCAAACACTATCTTTTTAATTTTTTTTAATGTTTATTTCTTTTTGAGAGAGACAGAGACAGAATGCAAGTGGGTGAGGAACAGAGAGAGAGGGAGACACAGAATCCGAAGCAGGCTCCAGGCTCCGAGCTGTCAGCACTGAGCCCAACATGGGGCTCAAACCCACAAATCGATGAGATCATGACCAGAGCTGAAGTCGGACACTCAACCAACTGAGCCACCCAGGCGCCCCATCAGACACTATTTTTAATGATCTTCCAGCTGATAAATCCTCTCAATTGGTAGAAGAAAAGAAATGGAAACCACTTGACTTGCAAAAGCAATTGCTACCCAATCATTAGAGTTGCCCATTCACTATCTCAATTTCTGGGAAGAATTCCAAAAGTACTTTATCAAGACTTATCAAATAATTATTAATTATACCCATTGCTCTTTTACTTGGAATACCTTCGGTTATCCAAATTATGCAGACGGGATTAGGAAAATCAAAATATTATTAATTTCTTTGCCAATACAATTTTTAACAATATATTTGTGTGTGTTTCAAATATGTTTTATCAAAACCTTGAATCTACAGCTTTTGCTTGTTGAATTTATGGAAAACACCCACCTTATAACCTAATTGGCAAAGACAGTTCTTTCAGCCAAGCCAGTCAGTCAAGACAACTTTTCTCAATACAGAACTGACTTCATTTTTATTTTTTATTTAAAAACAAAAATTTTAACGTTTATTCATTTTTTGAGAGACAGAGTGTGAGTGGAGAAGGGGAAGAGAGAGAGGGAGACACAGAATCTCAAGCAAGCTCCAGGCTCTGAAATGACAGCATAGAGCCCAATGCGGGGCTCGAACACCTGGATCGTGAGATCATGACCTGAACTGAAGTCGGACACCCAAACAACTGAGCCACTCAGGTGCCTCCTAACTTCATTTTTGATTACGAAGTGTTTTGATATGTGTTTCAAGAAATGCCCCAAAATGCACTGACAAATAATTATACAAATCACTCTCTAAAGGAAAATGTTAAAACTATCAATAATAGAGAGCTAAAATAAAATTTGATTTATTAGTATATGTTTACTAAACTTTTAATAATGCAAAGTAACAGGCAGATAACATTGCAAATTTATTATAAATCCAGGAATGTGAAAAAAGGCATCGTATTCTTTCAGTAAATAGGTGGATATATGTATTGAAATTTGGTGTTCATTGTAAGGAGTAATTCAAATTTGAGAATAAAAATATCAGAAATCATTTGATTATTTTTAGTAGCTCTCATGATCAGACTTCCCTACATATTTAAAGAAGGAAAAAGTTATTTACTGCTTAAATCTAATTAGTCCAGCTGCTAGCAATTAATTTTATATTTTGCTAACAAGAAGTAGAAATTAGTATAAATATTTTATCAAATGTGTTGACAAAATAGGCTTGAACTGCTTTCTTAAATAATGTACTCCAAATCTGAAAAAAAAAAAATCATGTAAAACTTGGATCTGTGGATTTTATACAATATATCTTGCAAAATGTTGTCATTCTCAAAAGTATTCCAGCTACATTTAAAAGAATCATTATCGGGGTGCCCAGGTGGTTCAACAGGTGAAGCATCTGACTTCGACTCAGGTCATGATCTCACAGTTCGGAAGTTCAAGGTCCACGTCAGGCTCTGTGCTGGCAGCTCAGAGCCTGGAGCATGCTTTGGATTCCGTATCTCCCTCTCTCCTCCCCTCCCAACTCGTGCTCTGTCTCTCTCTCTCAAACATGAATAAACATTAAAAAAAAAAAAAAGAATCATTATCATTAACCTTTAGAATCTCTGGGTCTTCAAAGATGTTTTTCTCTGCGATGAATGACATAACCTAGGTTTGAGTGTGAGATATAGTTGAAGGGAATTGCTTGCATTTAAATATGTGCCCCAAAAGCCATTTTGAGTGTTTGATTTGTCTTACCAGTTCTCTTTTTACTTTGTCAAAGGAAAATGTCCCTCAAGAGCCATGCACAATTTGGAAGTAAATAGAGATGGAAGAAATATGATAAATTTAAATCTTTCAAAACCACCCCTCCAACACACACATATAAGCACACACAGGTACACACACATGCACACACACTCACACACACACTACCATTCTACTATATATCCCCATAGTGGGAACACACAATTTCTGGGGTGTCAGGGTGGCCCAGTTGGTTAAGCATCTGACTCTTGGTTTTGGCTCAGGTCATGATTTCGCTGTTTGTGGGACTGAGCCCCACATCGGGCTGTGCACTGACAGTGCGGAGCCTGCTTAGGATTCTCTCTCTTTCCCGCTCTCTCTGCCCCACCCTTGCTCTCTCTCTCTCTCTTCCCAAAATAAATATATGAACTTTAAAATAACACACACACACACACACACACACACACACACACACACACACACAATTTCTAATGCCTTTCTCAACAGAAATATGTAAGAAAAATCACAGAAATAATTCAAAGAGGCCTATGGGTCTGTGGTTCAGGGATGAAGGTTTCTTCTTTGGTCTCCCCAATCCTCCAAAGTTTTACACAGCAGGGCAATGCACTATAAGATGTGGGATGGGGGTTGGGGGAATATGGCCTTCTTTTGGAAAGTAATAGAAGGGATGTTAGAAACTGTGTATTATTGAGAGGATAATTTTTAGGAAAGAAATAAAAACTGGAGATCTAGAAATTGATTCCGTTAAAAGTATATGTGTTTGCATTTCTCCTAGAAAATCTTTGGGAACCTGGACAATACAGTGTCTTTAAAGTGGTTTGAAGACATGTAGCCAAAGTCACTTCAAGCAGCCCAAATCAATGTAGCCTGGGGTGGCAGAAACGGTGTTTAGGGAGGGTGGCTAGAAATTAAGAAATGTTTAAAATGCTGAATGGGAAAGTGTGCAAACCAAGCAAGTTGTTGGAAAAGGATTATAAATGCCTGACTTTGCAGGAAGAAGTAAATGTATCAAATGCCCTCCTATGAAAAAGGAGACATTTTTCTCCCATATGTGGTAAACATCATGCCACAGTTAACCCATGGTAGATGATTTCTCCCAGTGAATATATGATCACAAAGCCTTGTGGACGATGGACAACTAAATTAAACAGACATCCTACCCATGGATGCCGTCAAGATGGTGTCTGTTCCCCACCCTCTTCTGTTCAACTGCAGATAAGTTAAGGCCTTCAGCAACCCTAAGACAGAGTCCCAGCATGAAATGTTGCCTGGAATTCCTGCCTAACGGATTGAGGATTGGCCTGTTTTCACTTTCTGTGAATGCAGGGGTAATGCTGTGATACTATTGTGTATCCAAGGTACTACCTCTTTCAAGTATGGTTGGGAAAGACCAGTACAAATTGAGAAGCCTAGAAGGAACCCCTCTCAAAGCTGGAGAGACAGCCTGGACTATAGCTTTCCAAGGTAACATGACCACACGCACACTGGGATGAGACCCTTCTGACTAAGATGAGCAGAAGAAGAAAACTGAAGAGAATTCTATTAACCTAAGTATTTGGGACTTGGAATTTTTCCTACAGGAAAAGACTGGGGTTTTTTTTCTTTAATTTTATTTTCTCCCACAGAACTTAATAATGAAACAGACTATTTCTCTAAATTTTGTACATCTTTATTTTTCTCATCTGGAAAGTACAGATGATCTTTATGTTACCATTTAGGTGCACTGCAGCCTCTGGTTATCTATATTGGACAACATATATGCGAGAAACTGAAGAGTAGGAAATAGAACAGGAAAGCAAATTTTGAGCTTTAGTTATAAAACCTCCTTAGAGATAATTTATTAAATGTAATATCATGAGTCATTTCCAAGCCTTCTGGAATCAGAGTCTAAATGTCCCACTGTGATTCCAGAAGGATCTGCAAAGAGGTAGGGGTTGTTATTTGCAGAATGACTTCATGAAGGTGGGAAAGAACTTCCCCACTGGCAGCTGACCTCCTCCCCCAAGGGGCTCAGGCACACTCTTGCCTGACCACAGCCCCCAATAGATAAGGCCAATAGCACAGTAGGGCAAGAACTGTGACAGTACTTGGTCCCCACTCCTACTGTCCTCTGTGCAGGGATTTCAGTGACACGCCTCTGCTGGCTTCACTCCCTACCTCCCTGTGTCATCCTCCTGAGAGGGTAGGGATGAGTTCATGAGTTTGGAAGAAGGAACTGAGTATGCTAAGCTTAGCCCCTGTCTCTCTTCTCTTAGGGAGTATCCCTCAGGTCTGAGCTCTGTCACAAGGTAGGTGCTTGTCCTTCAGGTGAGGCCTGAGGCTGACCAGCTGTGCCTAGGACAGGGAGGGGAAATTTAGCTGTGAGATAAAGTTTTAACTAGTTTGCTTAGCCACAGAGCCAAAGCTACATTCCCTAATCAGTTTTATTAGACTAAAGGTGCTATTTTAAACTAAAATCAAAAGTAATTGATGGAATGAAAAGATAAATGAATATAACATCTACCCACATGAAGCTGAGTCAAGGACTCAAAGGTACAGGTGAGAGTCAATTTATTCAATAGAGAGTCCCTTAGAAGTCATTTTAAAGTAAATCAATTTTTGTAAGTTAAGTCTTCTCTTACCTCCCACATAGCTAATCCTTTATTCCCAGATAGATTAATCATCAATGTTCATTAATTTCCTATTGGTGGCTCCTGACATTTAAGCCTTAAATTTTTCCATACTCACCAAGTAGTTAAATTATCTTAACAAACAATTCGTTAGGTGACTGGGGGCGGGCTCTTTAGCAAAGCATGCTGTGAGCTCTTAAGGGAGAGCAAGTCTTTAGTGAATAAAGCAGTTGACTTAGTCAGAAGAGTGTCACCGATTACTCATGGGCTGTCTCATCTCACCCTCACAACAAGCCACTTAGAGGTGGGGAGACGAAGTAACTTGCCCAAGTTGTCATATCCAGTAAGTAGCACTGTCAGGGTCTGAACCTTGATATGCCTCCAAACCCCCCACTCAGTCCACTATCCCACAACACCTATATTCATAGAAATCCATACTACCAAGATTGGAAGAAGTCTTGCAAACACTTGTCTACTGCTGATGTCCTCCAGGGCATGACTTGTCTTGTCTCAGGGATGGGGAGTTCCTAAGGTGGCCCCTTCCATTGCAGGGCAGAGTTATTATTCCCCAATTCCTTTTTACATAGAATGTCCTATAGATTTGGCCTGCTGGCCTAGGGTCCTTTTTCCTTTCAGGTCCCCAAAACACAGGACTGTGGAGGGAGCAGAGTGTCCATCCTTAGATTAAACATCCTCTCCTCCTCCAACTATTTCCCACATATCTTGATCTTCAGCCTGGCCCCCATCCTTTTAGAAGTCTCCTCGGAGCCCAATCATTGCCAGTGATACATCTGGGGTCTGGAATTGGACACAACATTCCAGGATGCAGGAGACCAGTGCAGAGTCGTGTGCTAGATTATCACTGCCCTCCTTGTAAGCATTGTCCTACCATGTATTATTACTGTGTGTGGTGGGGGTAGGGGTGGGGGCCAGGAAGAGCACTGTTCCTCTGCTCGAGAGCCTCCACAGTACAAACAATGCTTTTACCAAATTGCACTTCCTGAAACGCCAGCATCCCAGAGTAAGTGAACAAGTGCTTTAAGAATAAAAAAGATTTGGGGTGCCTGGGTGGCTCAGTCAGTTAAGCGTCCGACTTCGGCTCAGGTCATGATCTCACGGTTCATGGGTTCAAACCCCGCATCGGGTTCTGTGCTGACAGCTCGGAGCCTGGAGCCTACTTCAGATTCTGTCTCCCTCTCTCTCTGCCCCTCCCCTGCTCGTGCTGTCTCTCTCTGTGTCTCAAAAATAAGTAAATGGAAAAAAAAAATTTTTTTAAAGAATAAAAAGGATTTGTTGCGTCCACATAAGTTTGGAATATACTGCTTCATATCCATTCATTAATAAATCCTTATTGAGGGCCTAGTGTATAAGAGGTACTATTCTCGTCACTAGATGTATATCCATGAACAAAACAAACCCAAATCTCTGTCTATGGAAGCTACAGATCAGACAAGAAATACCATGAATGTGTGAGGACCTTTTAGAAGACTTCCTCAATCTAAGGACATAGGCTTAATTCCCTTTATGTCAAGACACCCCCAATATAGGATCCTGCTATAATTATTAACATCCTAGGGAACTGTACTGGGTCACAAATTTGGGAAACACACACTTATACCACTGAACACAAATCACCTTGCCTTCAGCCAGTGTATCTCCTTATGTCACTACCGTCCTGTATGGAAACATTCTAATGTAAAAAGAAGCTAAAGATCAGCCAAAAAATATTATAAGCACAGCAAGCCCAACCCATAGGAGGGCTCAGAGGACCCCACAGAGCATGTGAGGAGGAAAGGGATCTTATCAGGAAGCTAATAACAAATATGCAGAGGAATGCAGGACAGATGAGGAGAGGGAAGCCAGTGAGGGACCGAATTCTGAGAGAGGAGCTGTGGATTGGGCTCAGCTCCCAGGCAAAAAGCATCAGTAACCCAGGTAGTCAGACCTGGGGATGGGCAGGATTTAGCCATGGAAGCAGAAGGACCAGATTAGGAATTCCACTGCAAACAAGATCAGGATGAGGAAAAAACCAGAACGGACCAAGCACCCCCAGGAAATCAGCTACATAGTACACAAGGTCCAGGTTCCTGACAGCCCAGGGAGCTCCCCCCAGGATTCTGACACCAGACCACAGAAAAGACACCCTCCCCCTTTGCCTCCTGGTAGAATGACTGCTTCCAAACCCCCCTTGCTACCTTTTACACTCCAACATAACTCTTCAGTTTTAGGCCTTTTCTTTAACCCTGGTACTGCCAGGCAAAAGGGCACAAAAGTAACAAAAAAGGCATCATAGGCACCTGTAGCCCTGCTCAAAAATTCCTCCAGGCTCCCCTCTCCCCCACTACTACCTTCCGTATCCTCGCTCATTGTTTCCTTGATGTTTTCACCCACTTTGGACCCATGTTCCCATGTTCCACAGGGTCCCTCTGGAACTCAAGAACTCAGTTTGGAATGCCGGCCCCAGCTGGCACCACCACCTGCCCCTGTACGTGACGGTCAACATCTGCACATCGACTTCAAGCGTCAGCCCCAGCACCCCATCTTTCCCCTCATCCCAGGCTCCTCGGACAGAGTGGCCTTTGCAGACTCTCTGGGTTGGGAGGGTCAGAATGCCTGGGGCCAGCTCCTCTGACCAGCAGGTGAGCCAGGTTGGAAGAACCTGTACCCTGTGCAAAATGAGCCAGACACACAGGAGAGAGAAAAAGGAAGCCTCTGGGCTCCGTAGAGAGGCTGAGTTTAGAGAGAAGCTGATATGGGAAGGGACTTGCTATTTGTGGAAGGCTTTTATTTGGTGGTGGGAAAAGAATGGCAAATATGTAACACAATATTTCTGTAACTATAAATAACATGTAAATACCTTTCATAATGAAAACCGTATGCAATCTGCTTTTCTGGGAGACTTTTACAATAGGAAAAGGCAAGAGAGGGAAATAACATATATTTAACTCATACTATGTGCTAAGCTCTTTCCATATGTCATTTGCTTAATCCTCTCCTTTCACTTCTGACGGGGTTGGGGGGGGTTCACTTTATATATGAAGGAAATGAGGACTTTTAGAGGTTCAGGAACTTGGCCAAGGTCTCACTGTGAACCACAGTTTGCAAGTAGATCTGTCTGATTCCAAAGCCCTCGTTTTTCTAGAATCAAGCAGGAGCCTGACTAAAGGTAGGGGCTGGACTATATGACCTTTCCAGATTCTCTTCTGTTTCCAGGACTTCTGGAATTGGCTAATTCCCTGCAGGTGCCCTAAGTCTTTCAGGACAATATGCACCCATATTGTGTACTGTGGGCAATAACCACACAGGGAAGATTTAAGGTGGTAGGAACAATACTGAAAGTGCAGCTGGGAAATGCCAGCTTCTGCCACAGCCTTGCTGTGTGACCTTGGGTAAGTCTCTTCCCTCTCTGGGCACCCGTTTTCACATCTGGAACATGCAGATTGGGGCTAACTGGGGAAGCCTCAAGCTCTGACAGTCCTGTCTGCTAGGTGCTGGAGTTCACTTTGGTGGTCTGAAGAGGGTGTCCTCCAAGATAGGGCCCAGTGCCTCACCCCCCTCCACTCGCACCCCTACAGGCTACATACACGAGTGCCCCTCCCCACAGCCCAGCTTGCACTGACCTGTACCTCCCGGGTCAGGGCCAGCTCCAGCAGCTGGCCAAAGTGCCGGCCCAGTGTGCTCAACGTTTCACTCACACAGGCCTTCATCGACTTCAGGACGTGCTCATTCTCCACCTGGAGGCACCTGGGGAAAAGAAACCATGGAGTGGACCACTGGAAGGGGCAGGTATTCAGCTCAGAGCCATTGCAGAAGTCAGATCTGGGCCTGTCGCAGGCCTGGTGGTAATGTGAGTAACCTAGGAAGAACTCATCAGCTCCAGGGGAGCCAGAGATGGAATATTCAATAGCTTGCTTGTACTCTGGCCGCCTCGTGTTCAGAGAAGTGCTGGCCAGAAATGGGACCTAACAGTCCATGTTCCTAGGAAGAAAGGCCATCAGAAAGTGATCAAATCCATACCTCTGAGCTTCTCCTTGAGAGAAGTGAGCCCAGTGCTCACTTTCAAAGTGTAAGGCAATACCTGTGACCTTTAAAAAATGGCTATCTCGGGCGCCTCAGTGGCTCAGTTGGTTGAGCATCTGACTTTAGCTCAGGTCATGATCTCACAGCTCATGGGTTCAAGCCCCGCGCTGGGCTCTGTGCTGACAGCTCAGAGCCTGGAGCCTGCTTCGGATTCTGTGTCCCCCTCTCTCTGCCTCTCCCCCTACTCATGCTCTGTCTGCCTCTCTCTCTCAAAAATAAATAAACATTTAAAAAAATTTTTTAATGGCTGTCTAGGGGCACCTGGGTGTCTCAGTTAGTTGAGCCTCCTTCTCTTGGTTTCAGCACAAGTCATGATCCCAGGGTCATGGGATCGAGCCCCTTGTCCAGTTCCAAGTTGAGCATTGCACCTGTTTGGGATTCTCTTTTTCTCTCCTACCCTCTGCCCCACTCCCCCTCTTTCGTGCTTGCTCTCTCTCTCTCTCTCTCTCAAATTAAAAAACCAACCAAAAAAAAAAGTTATAAATTTTCTCCCCAGGCAAGAAGAATATGGGGTGGATCAGGTTTAAATTTATCCCTGTGGCCTGAGAATGTTCCACTGGAAGGGCAAAGACCCCCTGGGCGTGCTGGGGGATGCCAAGCCCTATGTTTCTCTTACAGGGCATGGGGTTGGAAAAAGTAAGGGAGAGTGTTAACATACACCTGGGTGTGTATACATGTGAGGCTGTGTCTGTATGTGTCTGAGTGTAAACGTATATATGTTTATGTGTGTGAGATACAGAGAAAAGAGTGTGAGTGTATTTCTGTGAGCGCACGAGTGTGTGTTTATATATCTGTGTATGGGCAGGTACGTGTCTGTGAAATCCTTGTCTATGTGTATGTGAGTACAGGGTGTGAGTGTTTGCTTTCACCTGGCCTTGACTTTGCGGGTAGAGTGGAGGCTTCCCAAAGCTATGGGAAACCTTTTTCTTTTTCTTTTTTACAAGCCCTCAATAATCCTCTTACTTTCTATGCCTGGGCCTCTCTCTTCTTTTACATTCTCTTTGGACCTTAAAATGGGCAGAAAATCCCAAGGGAGTCTTTCAAGGTTGTTGATAAGCGTCAGCAAAAGGAAACTCTCAGACCACCACCAGGCCTTCCCACTTTCACTCTCCCTCTGGAAGAAGATGCCACCCCCTTCCTGTGCGTGAAGGCAGGCTGTCCAGTCTTACCCAGCTTCCAGATTTACCTCTCTGTGACCGCTGAGAGCTCTGAGCATTTCTCCATCAGCAGTTTCTCAATCTGTAGAAGAAATAGATCAAGTTTACTCAACCCAACAAGCATTGGTTGAAGATCAACAACTATATGGGGCCTTCTGGGGTATAAAGATGAAGAATCAAATCATCCGATTTTGCAAATAGATACATAAACTGTAACACAGTGTCGTATGGATGGCAAAAGACACCATCATCAGCTGTTTGAGAGCTCAAAACAGAAAACAAGCACTTAGTTAACGCTGGGGGATCTAAGAAGCTTCAGAGAGGAAGGGACATTTGAGCTGGGCTTCAAAGGATGAATAGAAGTTTACTATCTGTAAAGTGGGACAAGGAAAAGGGTAAAGCACTAAGATGGGAAGTGAAAGCCAGAGGGGGATTTTCAATGGTTCACTATGGGCTTGGAAAAGATTCAACATCAGAGGCTTTGGAATCAGAAAAACCTAGACTGAATTCTTACACCACTCACTGCATAACTCTGGGCAAAGTACTTAGGATTTCTGGGTTTGTTTCCTCATGTATAAAGGAAGGACAATAATACTAACCAATATTTTTCATCAACTATTTTAATGCATTAGTCCTCACAACACAACTATGAAAAAAAATACTATTATTATACTCATCAGGGTGATGGAACTGGGGCACAGAGAAGGTAAGTAACTTGCGAAGGTCACACAGCAGGGCTGATATTTGAACCCAGACAGTCTGACATTCCAGTGGGTATACTGAACCACTGTATGGCTTCTCACAGTGGTTATGTCTGCTTCTCATGCAGTAGAGGTTAAATGAGATGTGTGCAAAAACACCTAGCTCGATGCCTAGTGCATGGTAGGTACTCAGGAAAGGTCCTCACTCTCTTCCCTGATTTTTGGAAGGAGGAGGAGGCCCTGGAGCAGGAAAAGTTCAAACTCCACACACTTCACACCCACCCTTCTAGAAGGTACCTCCCTTCCAAGTGCCCGCGCACGCCCAGCCCCGGGCAGCTGACCTGGCCCATCTCCTGCGAGGAGCTCCTGCTGACAGCGCTGTACTCGCTGACCATGGAGCGGGCATGGCAAGTCAGACGCACACTCATGCTGTGGACGCGTGCCCAGCGGTCCTGGGCCAGCTTCTGCCCGATCCTGCGCAGCTCAGTGCTGATGACCCAGCCCCTCTTGAGAAGCAGCTGCAGGGGGTCTCCGGGGCCAGGGCCGCCAGCCAGGATGAGGTCGCTCTGTGCATCTTCCTCCAGGCTGATGGGCTTCGCCTGCAGGACGCACATGCACTCACACTCGGTCATGAGCTTCAGGTCCTCCATCCAGCGCTGGACCGAGTCCACCTGCATCAGGTGCAGCCTGCAGCCGGGAACAGCACCACGATGGCTGTCAACACTCCACGATTTCCAAAGGTTTCCGTTTCAGGCCATCTGATGTTGACTAAACATCTACTCTATGCTCATCACTGTTTCTTGTGTTCACTTACCTTAACCCTCTTGTTTTCCATTATCTCCAATTTGCAGATAATAAGACTGAGGCACAGAAGTCTGGGGAGCAGATGACCGGACAAACAACAGGCAATGAAGTCTGGCACAGTAGCAGATGATATTTACAATAAGAAGAAAATGGAGGGGTGCCTAGGTGGCTCAGTCGGTTAAGGGTCCGACTCCTGATTTCAACTTAGGTCATTATCTCTCGGTCCGTGAGTTCACGACCCACGTCAGGCTCTGAAGAGCCTACTTGGGATTCTCTTTCTCCCTCTCTCTATCTGCCCCTCCCCTGCTCTCTCTCTCTCTCTCTCTCTCTCAAAATAAATAAATAAACTTTTTAAAAAAGAAGAAGAAGCAAATGGAAATAGCCTACATATCAAATATTGGTTATGTTGTTATGTAAGCTATCGTACAGCTACACGGCTATCTAGATGGTATGCACTTATTGGAAATAATGCTTTCAAAGGGTGCTCCAAAACTAACATGATTAGAAAGGGGATAGAGAAGCTGGACAAACATACGATCATTGTGTTCTAGAGATAGAGGATGGAAGCAACCTGACAGAAGAGCTTCTAAGAGGCAAGGAATGAACTAGTCACTCACTCACTGATGCATTCACTCCATAAACACTTCAGCGGACAGCTATTATTTCTGTCCTTCTAGCAACCTTCCTCCTCCTTCTGTCAATAACAAAGGCAAGTTACATGCTGCCTCCTGGTGAGACAGCCCAGGCTTCAGCTGTTCCTTCCTCCCAAACATAAGGGTTATGAGCTGCTGAATCACAGCACCTGGGACCAGCACGTGGCACAGAGGACGTGTGTGGTGCTGGGCAGGGAAAAGCTCTGGACCCCTCCAGCGGGACACACTCACACCCCCTTCCTTCAGGCCTGGACCCAGAAGAGCCATGTAAGAGCTAGGAAGGGAGAAAAAGAGAATCGGTGCCACCAACTGCCTCCGGCCCGGGCCCTTCCCGGGAGGCCTGATTAAATCCCAGACTCACATTTTTGTCACCCCTTCCACTCCCATCTCACATGGAGGCATACTCTATTCTTGTTCTTTAAGATCTTTAAGAATTAGAAAGAAAGTGGGATTTCAGAAGCTGTGTTAATTAAAATCCCAGTTGATTTATCGCTTGGCTGGTAAGAGAAATGGAATGACAAAACTATTGATTTCTCTAGTATCTGCGTTATTTGTGCCTATGAGTGTCTGTGTTTGTGGATATGAACTCATTTGGGTGTCTGTCTATATTATCTGTATGCCGATGTCTGGGTGTCTGGCTTGGAACTTGTATATCTCTACCTGCGCAAGTAGTGAGCTGATTGTGTGTGTTTACAAGCCTTGCATCAGATAAACTCGATGACTAAGAACAGCTTGGATGCGGCTTGAGCGTGGGCTGCATTTCATGACTCAATCCCAAAGAAGAAAAGTATAGACAAAGTAACTTTGCGGTGGAGAACCCTGATACATCACCACCCTACTCAAGTGATCAAAACGCACCTCACTGCTGACCAGCCATGCTGACAGCATGTGCTTCTGATATGATGCGATGAGAAGGGCTTCTTCCCCCAAAACACATAACCTTAGTCTCATCATGGGAAAGGCATCATGGACCGACTGAGGGACATTCTACAAAATAGCTGACCGAGTACTCCTCAAAACTGTCAGCATCATCAACAACAAGGAAACACTGAGAAACTGTCATAGAGTAGAGGAGACAAAGGAGACGTGATGATTAATTATAACAGGATATCCTGGATGGAATCCTGAAATAGAAAAGCACCTTCGTGGAAAACTAGTGGAAGCCGTATAAAGTCTGGGGCTTAGTTAATAGTAACAGACCAATGGTTCTTCCACTGTGATAAATGTACCATGTTCACTGAAGGTGTTAGCAATCAGGGGGACTGGGTGTGGGGTATACAGGAACAGTCTGTTCTATCTTTGCAACTTTCTGTAAATCCAAAACTATTTAAAAAATTTAAGTTTCTTTATAAAAAAAATGATGCTTGGGGAGAAATGTGGACTCCAGCTGACAGGTCTGAGGGTTCCTTATTTCATTCCCCCCCAGGAGGAACTGCACTTCTGTTTGCTTCTTCCCCAACCAGAAGCACAGGCGGAGACCGGATGTCTCTCTGGCGTTGTGTCATGAGCCTCACAGAAAGGAGACCTAGAGAAGCCAAGCCCCAGTGGACACGTGGAAGCTGGCCAAGGAGCCAGGAGTGGAAAACTCCCTCAAAGAACCTGGAAGTGGAAGGAAATGGGGTCCCCAGTTGGTTTAGGGGATGAAAGCTGTTCTCGGGTGAAAGGAGCATGGCAAACCTGATGGGCTCTGTCTTCCAGTTGGTCCCATGATCTTCCCTGGAGCCCACCAACAGGTGCATCCCAGGCAGGCCTCCGGGGTCCGCATCATCCGTGCTTAGCTACCTCAGGGACATTCGCTCTGGTGGAGTCAGGCCTTCAGGTGGCCCATGATGATCCTGCTCCCTCCTTAGCTGCCTGAATAGGCTTTGAACCAGAGCTTCCTTGGGTTGGAACAGACTACTACATCAGAGCCTTGAGCATAAGAAAATGCCCAGGCCAACAAGGCTTGCACATTAACATGTGGAGGGCATAAAGAGCTGGCTCTGATGCTTATAATCTGTGTGGCTGAAGGCAAGCAGCTCCTGATTTTTTTTTCTTTTTCTTAATTTTTTTGAGATAACATATGTACATAAAGATGAACAAATTATATCAAGCTACAATTTGATGAATTTTCATAAGGTCAACACACTCGTGTATCCAGGAATCAGATGAGAAATATCACCAGCATCCCTGTAGTCTCCCTTGTGCCCCCTTCTGGTCACTCCCCAACCAGGATAACTGGTATCCTGACTTTTTTTTTTTTTTTTTTTTTAACAACGTACATTAATCTTTTCATTACATTTCTTAACCTCTCTGAGCCTCAATCTCTTTATCTGTAAAAATATAATAGAACCTTCCATATAAGGTAGATGAGATAATTAAATCAAATGGTGAATGTGAAGGACTTAGGACATCACATGGCATAAAGAAATGTTCAAAAATGTTAGTTCTCTGCTTCCCTTCCCCCATGTAACGCTTGAACACCTACAGTAATTACTGTAAAAATGGCTAGAATTTATTGAGTACATTCCACATGTTGAGCACTATGCTAAGTGCTTTACATGAGTTGTTTGATTTACTCTTCAAGACAAGTGTCTGAGCAAGTATTATTATTGTCCCCATTTTACAGATGAGGAAATGGAGACGCAAGGAAGTAAAATCACTCAGGGGAAAAGTAGTAGCTCTGACACTGAAACGTTATCTCTATCACTCCAGAGTCACTCCAGAGTCTACACTTAACTCCTTTGTTTTACTGCTTCCCACTCTGGCCACCCATCAAAACAAAACCAAAACCAAAACAAAAACAAAAACAAAAAACAAAAACAAAAACAAAACACACACATATACAAAAAGAAGAAGAAGAAGTCGACAGAGAGGAGCGGAGAGCAAGAGGAGACAGCCTTCACACTGGGACCCAGGAAAGGCAATGTTCCCAAGCAAGGACTTCTGGGGCTGGTTATGAGCAATAGGAAGATGAAAGGGAGCTGTGAGCCACTGACTCTGCCTAAAGCTCTGTGGTAGAGGGTGGACCAGGATCCTGGGACCCAGAGCTGCGATTGCTGCTTTCAGGCCAAACCCACTCCAGCCTGCCCCACTGCAGAAGCCGCCTTCCAGGGTGACAGCCACAGAGATGAGGACAGACAGGGGCGCCTTTGGGGAAAGCAGAATCTGGTTTTCTTTAAGAATGGGCTTAAAATAACTTCCATTTCTAGAGATTGTTTAAACAGATACCTCCTCTTCTCCCCCAAGGAGCAAACAAACATACTGAGAAGAATAAACTGAGAAGATTAGTAAGCCCATGGATCCCTGCCTCCTCTTAACCCCATCCAGTGACTGGGCCTCAGGTCCCATCAAGCAGGCCCCTTAGGTCCAGGGCCAAGTCCAACAGGGCTGGGAGGACATCAAGAGGTTTGGACCCCCTAGCAGGTGGAAGGGAAAGTGGGCTGGCTGCTCAAGACAAGTATATGCCTCCCATTCAGCCTGACTTTACCCAGTATGCTTTGCACCCAAGCTGCCCAAGTTATAACTAAACCATTGGGATGATAATAGAATTGTGTTTAGAGAAAAAAAAAAAAAAAATATATATATATATATATATACATATATATATGTATACACACACACACACACACACACACACACACACACACTTACATACATACATACATAGCAGCTCAGAAGGCAGAGGAAAAGGGAAGGTAAACAAAAACCACTAGTAATAATAATTAGTATTTATTGGACCCTTAGAGTACCCCAAGGGTTGTGCAATTATCATGCATTATTTTATTCTCACAATAACTTGATTAAGTGTACTTTTTCCTTGTCTCCACTTTACAGATGAAAATACAGAGGTGCAGAAGACTTACATGACTTAAGAGAGCCAGAGCTCCCCACAGGCAACCCGATTCCAAAGCCTATCTCCCTACTGGCCACACTCTATAGTTCCTCCACCAGTCCCTATCTCCCACCAACTTTGAGATGTCCTCAAAGGCAGGTACTGACTTAGCTCAGCATCACCAGCACTCAGCACAAGGCCTGACACATAGTATGAATCAATAAATATTTACCAATCAAGTAAATCAGAAACTGCCTGGGAAACATGGATTGTAAGCCTTGCCACACCAGCTGGGGATATTTCCTGAACTTATTGGGGTGTTATAAGATGGGCACGAGTGCTCTGGCCTGGAACATAAGAACCCCCTGAACTCACCCAGTCCTCTGTTCTGGATTACATTTCGGGAGATGTGGATTCTATCTTTGGCTGGTACGTCAGACAAAGCATAGGTGAGTTTCCCGTAATGAGGTACAGTTTAAGACTTGGGTTAGTACATTCCACAAAAGACACCATGACAAAAATTTTTGTTTTAAATAGAAATACTTGAAAGGTGCCTGGGTGGCTCTGCTGGTTAAGTGTCTGAATTTTGATTTTTGCTCAGGTCATGATCTCACGGTCTGTGAGATCAAGCCCCGTACTGTCAGCATGAAGCCTGCTTGGGATTCTCTCTCTCTGTCCTCCCCCTGGTGTCTCCCTCTCTCTCTCTGTCTCTGTCTCTGTCTCTGTCTCTCTCTCTCAAAATAAAAAACTAAAATAAAATAAATTGAAATAAAAAGAAATACTTGAAGCAGGTGTCAGTAGAAGCAGAGAAATCTTCTGCACAAGTCATTTTACAAACATGACAATATTCCACGGAGCAGTGCTCGAGTTGCATAAAGCTTGGACCCTTAGTAACCACAGTCCCAGTTCTCAGAACTTGCAGGCAAATGGTAAGGTGTGGATATATACACTCAAGCTCTGGGGAGGTGGCTAAAGGGAGATCCTAGCTCTTTCGGGAAGTGCCTGTCCCCATATGACACCAGTAACAAACAAAATATTCTCACCCAGTTCAATAAGGCTTAAAACAGTAAGTAGTACCTCTCAGACAATCCCTGCTCAACCAGATTCACTGAAACACTACTGATGTTGACCATGTGCCAGGCTTTGTGCCGGTGAACCCTGCCCTTAGGACACTCACACCATCTAAGAGGAGAGACAAACATAAATAAACATAACCCACCCACATTCTCATCCCAACACCATGCGCCATACATCCCCACTGCTCACCTCCTATACACTTGACCCTTGAACAACCCAGATTTGGACTGCACAGGTCCATTTAAATGTGGATTTTTTTTTTTTTACAACACAGTACTGTAAATGTATTTTCTCTTCCTTATAATTTTCCTAGTAACATTTTCTTTTCCCTAGTTTATTGTAAGAATATAGCATATGATATATATAATATATACAAATTATATTTAATTTGTATATATTATATATACAAATTATATACAATATACATTTATATATATATTTATATATAAATATATAAATATATTTTTATATATAAATATATTTATATAAAAATATATATAATTATATATAAAATTATATATATAATATATTATAAAATTTATAAATATATTTATATATTATATAAATATATTTATAAATATATATATTTATATAATATAATTATATTTATAATTAATTTATAAATATATAAAAATATTTATAATTAATTAATTAAACTAATATAATTATAAAAATATATTTATAATATATATAAAAATATATTTATATATATGTATATATATATATACAATTTATATACAATATATAAAATCAAATTATGTGTTAGTCAGCTTTATGTTATCAGGAAGATTTTCAGTCAATTAAGCTGTTAACAAGTTTTGGAGGGGTCAAATTTATATGCAGATTTTCAACTGTGGGGGGGGGTCGGTGCCCCTTACCCCTGCATTGTTCAAAAGTCAACTGTAGATTCTCCCCCAAATCTATCATCTTTTCTTCTGTTAGCACCGTTACACAGAGTATTACTCTGGCTGTCAGGTCCTGCCAGGCCCACCCAGCGTGGCTACCGTTCCTTCTGGGTGCCATCATGCTGACTCCACCAGACAACTCAGGCTGGTCACAGCCACCACTTAGTCTCTTCCTGCTGCATCTTCTAGATACCATCGTGTCACCATCAGAGCCAGGCATGCCACTGGGTCTCCTAAGCATCATGTGGCTTCTGTTGGGTATCACTGTTCCCATGACAGCATGAACTCTGGAGCCAGACTGCCTGGATTAAATCCCAGAGGAGTCACTTGCTACCCGCATAACTTTGGGCAAGTCACATAACCTCTCTGGGCTTCAGTTTCCTCAATGGTGGAAAGGAAATGGTAAGAGCACCGCGCCCCCATGCTTTCTGTGATTATGAAGTGAAGTGGATGGGTACACATACATATACATGCACACGTGCAAATATATGTGTGTACGTGTGCTGAGAATAATGTCCGACAGGAAGTATCACATGTGTTAGTTCTTATTAGAGCAGTTTCAGTTAAAGCAGCTGTATCATCAGAACTTAATTACTTAAAAGTAGAGAAGTAAAGAAAATTCTGGTAAGATGGCAGTAGTGACTGCAGTTTTTAATTTTTTTTAACGTCTATTTATGTTTGAGAGGACAGAGAATGAGTGAGGGAGGGGCAGAGAGAGAGGAAGACACAAAATCTGAAGCAGACCCGGGGCTCAAACCCACAAACCGTTGAGATCATGACCTGAGCCGAAGTCGGACGCTGAACCGACTGAGCCACCCAGGCACCCCGTGACAGCAGTTTTTAGATCTCTCTAAACCCCCACGTGAAAAATTGACAGAACAGCAAAGATAACAAAACCAAAGCCCTTTGGTTAAACACTAGATGATAAAAATATCCCCGCAAACCTCAAAATATCAGCAGCTGGGGACCAAACACTAACAGCCACAAGACCTTCTCAGTATCATCTGTACAAGAGGAAAAAGGAGGACCCAACAAGATAGCGTTTGATGAATATGAGAGACCAGAGCCCGCAGGATATTTATTGGAAAGCACAGCATGCCAATTCCAGAAGAGTGGCTGAAACCTGAAGGGGATTTCCCTCTCCAGTAGCAAGTGCATGCAAGGCGCCTACTAGGAACTCTCAAAAACAGCCCAACAGGAATCTCTTCTACAATGAAGAAGTGCCATGTGAAGAAGAAACTTCTGGAGGCAAAATCAAAACTGGGCAGGACAAAGGCCTCAGAATCAAAGGCGAGAGCTGTTCATTCAGATCCATGTAGGAGGTGGAAGGAGAGCCAGGAACTCTGGGAAAAGCAGAGCACCCTACTTTGAACCTGACACGGAAACAGAAGAGGATGGAGGTCGATGGATTTAGAACAGCTTTCCTGAACCCCGCCTCCCTCGCAAAGTGCATGCCAACTAATTTCACATGAAAATGAGCAACGCAAAAATTATCCAGGTCTCACCCCATGCATGGTTATTTTCAAAAGAGAAGAAATAACAAAATAATATCCCTACAATGAGAAAATTCCAGGAAAATGTACTCACAAAACAGAAGGAAACTAAAATGTATACACGATTTCAAAATAAGCTTAACATTTTAAAAAATGATACAAGATGTGAAAGAGAAGCATGAAACCTCAGCTATCTTAACGAAGAAAAGAATTAGAAACAAAAAGAAAATGTTATTTTAGAAACAAAGACTACACAAGGCGAAAACATGAGATAATGCCTTACAAAAATCAAATGCAAAAAAGAAACAAAAATGTTTTAAATTAAAAGAAAATGAAGACAGGGGTGCCTGGGTGGCTCAGTCGGTTAAGGGTCTGACTTCAGCTCAGCTCATGATCTCACAGTCTGAGTTCGAGCCCCACATCGGGCTCTGTGCTGACAGCTCGGAGCCTGGAGCCTGCTTCAGATTCTGTGTCTCCCTCTCTCTCTCTCTGCCCCTCCCCGACTCATAGTCTGTCTCTGTCTCAAAAATGAATAAACAGTAAAAAAATTTAAAAAAAAGAATTGAATTCAAATTTACTGCATAAATAAATAAAAGTTTAAAAAAAAAGAAAATGAAGACAGAAATTAAAAGGATTTGTGAGGATGTGACAAATATTAAAGATACGCAAATAAGACCCAATATATATACAATAAGAGTTCCCAGGGAAGGAACCCAAAACACGGCAACAAAATACATGTGAAAGGCTATAAGTTAGGAAAACATTCCTGGGGAAAAAACATTGTTTGAACTACATATTGAAAGGCCATATTCCATACGTAAAAAGAAATACACAACACCTATTCTACTAAGATTATTGGACTTTTAAAAAGAAAGAAAGGAAATGCTTTGTGCATCTAGAAATAAGTGCATGTTACTTGAAAGGGACAGGAAATTATGTTATCATCAGATTTTTGTGTGTGAGAGCAATGCTTTATACTAGAAAATAAGTAGAAGGACATACTTAAAATACGCAGAAAAATAAAGTGTGAGCCGAAGACCTTCCATTCTGCAAAATCACTTTCGAGTATGAGAGGAGAAGGAAGTGACACCAGTGCGATGCTGGAGGACAATCATTCCAGATGGTCCTTGATCCCGGATGCTGATTCACACCAATGATGAATAAGAGGGACAGTCAAAGCTGAGCCCCAGACTTTTCACTTGTGCCACAGAATGGAGAGGAGAAACAAGTTCAGAAGACAGTTCAATTTGAGGCACGTTGAGTTTAGTGAGCCCATTTATCCTTTGGTGTCCAGTCCCTTTCTCTGGGCTGTCCTCCTGTAGCACTTCATTCCAGAAATATCCAGGTGCTGCCAGGATCCATGCAGGATATGTGGCCCACATACTCAACACAAATCCCACCATGAATGTTCACTCACTAGACATCTCCTTAGTGTCCACTAGGTACAGGAACTGTTCTCGCTGCTTGGACACATGGGTGAGCAACACAAACAAACATGTCTGCCTCTCCATCTAGAGCAGGGGGAACAAATATAGTAATAACAAATATAATACATGAAAATGTTTGTGGTATGTTAAAAGCAGATCATTTCTATCGGAGTTAGAGTAAGTATGGACGAAGGGTGCCTGAGTGGCTCAGTCGGTTAAGCGTCCAACTTTGGCTCAGGTCACGATCTCACAGTTTGTGGGTTCAAGCCCTGCAGCAGGCTCTGTGCCGACAGCTCAGAACCCCTGCTTTGGATTCTGTGTCTCCCTCTCTCTCTCTCTATCTCTCTCTCTCAAAAATAATAAAACATTTTAAAAAATTAAAAAAAGAAAAGAATAAGTATGGATGAGATTGTCATGTGGGAGGCAGGGAGGTTACTGCCATTTTAAACAAGTGGTCAGGCTCACTGAGAAAGTAAGACATGAGCGAAAACCTCAAGACGGTGACAGAACAAAGCTGACTGAAGTATGGGTACTGAGCAATCCAGGCAGAGGGCCCGGGCAGTGCAAAGGCCCTCCTTGGGAGTATGCCTGGTTTGTCTGAGAAACAGCAGGGAGATGAACGTGGTTAGAGCAAAAGAAAGATTAGTAGGACATGAGCTCAGAGGAGAGACTCAGGCTAGATCATGCAAGGCCTTGGAAGCCACTGTGAGCACCCCAGGTTTCTTTCACTCTGGGCGAAGAGGAGAATTCTTCCTGAACATTGAAGGAATCTTGTCACCGCATGTCAGCTGGGGCCACCAAACCCCTACGCCTCTCTCCAACCCAACCTGGAAGGCTCTCTAAGGTCTTAATAAAAACAACACATAAATTCATTTAAAGTTAACCTAACCTCTGCGTTGCAGTGATTTGTAAACTGTTTACTAAACAGTTAATTCAAGCATAATTATTTATGCAACAAGCTATAAATAATTTACAGTGTGGTTAGGGGATTAACTTCCTCACTAAGGCCCTGGTGAAGCCCCAGCCACTTGGGACTAGAGGAAATGTTGCTTCTCTGATCTTGTCCAAATCTCCCAATGGTTTCGTCGTCCTGCTTCTGTTCCGGCCTGAATCCCGCACTGAGGTGATTTGCTTTCTGCGCATCGGCACTCTGCAACCCTCCATCCCCAACTACTCCCAAGTTCACGTTGTCCGTGTAGAGCCTTCACGGCAGATGGTGTTGGGTAGGCTCACAGAAGTCCTATTCTTAACTTGCAGCCGATCCATCCGGGCAACGTGAGAACCAGGAAGGAGGCTTTCTCTCCCTGCAGGGGACTCTGCAGAATGCCCTCTGCACCCACCTATTATGCTGGGCCTGCTCTCCTCCCCTGTATGATCTCTTGTGTTCTCTGCCATTTCTGCATGGACCTTCTGCTCCAGGCTGTAGCAATGGAAAGAGTTTTCAGATTGTTTTCCAGAAATCCCCACTTTCATTGTTCATCCTTATCCACTTTGATATATTGTGGTCCACAGCATTTTCTGTTCATTAAACTGTCCAGTATAACATGGTAAGAGAGTTGATTCTACATTTCAGATATTTCCAAAAGTATGGGTTAGGGGAAATGGTGTCCACCAATATACCCCAAAGCTAATAACTAGGAATAATTTGTGAAGGGGGCATAGATAATGCTACTGTAGTCACTTTGGCCCATCCATTTCTCCAGGTTGTGGCCTTCCATCAATCTATTGGAGGGTTTTAAGGCAGGGAAGAGATCTGACCACTCTAAAACAATCAGCTTAAAATAAAAAATCTAGCATACTTCAAGCATGCTATAAAGAAAACTTTATTGAGTACCTTGCGTGAGCCGAGCACATATCAAGTGCTTGCATGTACCATCTCGGTCTTGTATTCACAGAAACACTATTTCGTATCCCCATTTCACAGAGGAGGGGATTAATTCCTACAGCTTGTCAATGGCAGAACCTTGACTTCCCTCCAGGTCGGCTAACTCCAAAGCCTGTGCTGTCACCTATTCCCAGTCTTTCCAGGACCCCAGTGGGGTACATTGTTCTTTCTGTTTCAGAAAGCCAAGGAACTTGAATTTGGCTCCAGGTAACTGTTTCCAATCCAATAAGCCAATATGTTCATTTGACAGCTGCCCACTCCTGATGAGTCAGAGCCCATCTTGTTAACTCTGTCAAATGCAGGCATTTTAGATGTCTCCTGAGGGATGGGGGGGGGGGGGGTTGCTAATTAACAGTCCCTGTCCTTTCATTAACTAAGGAATGACTCATTTCTTAACCTCTTAAAAGGATACACGTGTGTATAAGCATGGCCAGTGTACGTAGGAGAGCCAGTAGGACAGCACTAACACCAAGAACACCTCATGAGACGCCATCACCCGTGTTCTAATAGCCTTGCACCTTTGCACATGGCATTTGCCCTCCCGGAGCCACAGTTCCCTGACCTGCTTTCCCCCTCAGTCCTAACCACTGTCCCAGCCACACTTAGTTCTTTCACTCCCTCTGCTGTCACTTCCGGCCTCCCAGCCTTTGCACATGCTGGCCCCTTTCTCCCCATCTCCTCTTCACCTTGCTGATGGCTCCACATCCTTAAAATCTGCCTAAATGTCTCTGCTGAAGTAGGTTTCTCTGACTCCTAGATGCGCTTGTGTCCCCCGTGTCTGTTTTACCCCGTCTTTCCCCCCATTGTGATGCAGGTCTCAACTGTTTCACTGCTGGACTATTAATATCTGCTTCATTCACCAGACTATAAGGGCAGGGCTCGCGTCCATCATGTGCTCCCTCCATGTCACCCCGAGCAGTGGACCAGATACGCTGAGGACGGGATGCTGGGCGTATGTGTGTGGCACTGAACGAAGCAGGAAATGGGAATAACATTAACTGGTACCACCATCCTGCCTCACTGGCTTGTGAGAGTCGAGATGAAACCGGTAGTCATTATTGCCAACCTTTACCGAGGCTGGGCTTCGTGTCATCTCTCATGTGGATGGCTTCAGGTGCATTATCTTATTTATTTCTCATAATGCCCCTAGGAGGAGGGGGTTCTTACTGTCTTATTTTTACAGTTGAAGAAACGAAAGCTTGGAGAGGGAAAGTGAACTATGTGACATCGCCCTGCTTGTAACTGGCAGAGCCGTGCTCTGACCCAGCCCATCACACGCCAGACCCCACATCCTTAAGTGCTACTCTAGACTCTAGGAAAGGCCATGCCCTGTCCAAACGGCACACTTAGCACTGTCAGGTAATAATTATACATGCATTCTCACGCAGAAGAACTCAGCTTTAGTCTGCCCTCAGCCTTCATGGCTATCACACAGAACCTGATGCGTAGACTGAAAAGGGTTGAGCTTTGTCTTTCCCATTCTGTTCTCTTCCTCTAAGGAGAGGCTTTTCATCTGCCAAAGTGGAACGTTTAGGAGAATTCACAGATGGAATGTGTCAGGTGCCATCCGGGTACCTCTGGTAGTGCTTGGAAGTGCCAGTGACAGTAGAAAATCACCACTAGAGGGTTTCCAAGAGCTGGTCCACACTACGGGCAAGCCTCCATAGACTCAACGGCCTCCAGTCCCCACCACTAGGGCTCCTCTCCTCCACCACACCCTTGCTCCCACCCCCAAGCCTCGGGCTCTGACCAAGGTTCTCTATCCCCAGTTGTGGGCAGACTGAGAACCAAAGATCCTTCACCTCAGGCTGCACTGGAGGGGCTGCCCTCCTAAAGCACCCCTAGAGGTAGAGGCCAGAAGTTGCCTGTCCCATCAAGTTCCACGGCCAGCGCATGATGGGGCCAGGCCTGGAGCCCTGATGTCCCAGCATTGTCTGTGTACCTGCTCACCAGCCTGTTCTAGGAGCTGAGGACAAAGCCAACCAGGAGAAAATTCCAGCACTCACGGAGCTCAGCTAAGACCCCAAACAGGCAAGAAAGCACCAGGAAACCTCGTAGTCATTTCAATAGTAGCCAATGTGCAACAAGCCAGGAAGTGCTATAAGCCCTCTCCATGTATTATCTCTTTTAATCCTCCCCACTAACTGGAGAGAGAAAATTATTATTGCCTCCTTTCACAGACAGGCAGACTTCTGTGAGGAGAGTCATATGGTGGAACCGGGGGAGCCATTACTCAGACCAAGTCTCTAGAGTCTAGAGTCTCTGCTCTTATCAACTAAATAGCACATTGCCATCACGAAGCCATCAAGAAGCTGTGAGCAGGATAGCCGAGGACCACAGGAGACAGAGGGCCTGACTTGGCCTGGGAATATGTACACAAAGGAAATGACATTTGCCCTGGTTCTTAGAGAAGAGGAGCAGGTCAGGATGACAAGGGCAAAAAGACTGTTGGAAAAGCCTAGAGGCATAAAAATAGAGCTAGAACAAGGAGTTTCACTGGATTCAAGCATGGTGGGGGGGGGGGGGGTTGAGGGAGTGGCCGGGAAGGGTCAGGTGATCAAAGACTCTAACTTGATTCAGAATTTGGGTTTAATCCTAAAGACAATGTGGAGCCACTGAAAACACTGTAGAGCAGGACAGTGACGTAACTGTGCAGAGGGTCAGTAGAAAACTGGACGAGAGCAAAGTGAACTACTAGACAGAAGGCTGACCTACCAGGAGACGGTAGGCATAAAACAGCAAGAAGATAGAAGCCTGAACTTGGCAGTGATGCCGGAGAGAAAGAAGTGGGAGGTCTGGGAGGGAGATGAGAGGATGTGAGGGTGAAGTGAAGGAGGGAAGGCAATGCAGGCTCCTCGGTGGCAGGAGGCCTGGGCGACCGGTGCTGTCCTGGCTGAGATAGAAAACCCATCAAGTGAAGAGCTAGTTCTCATTTTGTTTGGTTTTAGGAGAGGATGACAAGTGGGGTACACAAGGTCACAGCAGATGTGGGGGGCAGGCCCTGCAGAGAGGTCCATCAAAGAGGCCCTACGCTTTGCCAGGGAGGAGACGAGGCCCGGTGAACCCGGCCCCCGCCACAAGCCAGTCCACTCCCAGCCGCGGCCACTGTGCCGCCACATAATGAGCTCCTCTTCTCAATTTTAGAGTCTAGGGACTGCAGCTCATTAAGGTTTGGCCTGTGTTAGAGTCGAGCATCCCGTAATTGCAGAGCTCGCCTGACTCCCTGTCATTAGCTCTCTGGTTCCCTGGGCTCCACCTCCCCTCTTGGATTTGCTGATTGACCCCAACATAGAACGGCTGGCTAAACAGGGCAGCTCTCATTGCGTGGTGGGGACTGCCTGCTGTCCCCGAACCTTGCAGCTCCCAGGGTTCAACCGTCCTCAGCCATGAACTTTGAGCTGCCATTCCCCTATGCATGAAATCTTTCCTTTGCAAGTACAGACGACTGATCTGATTACTCACACAGAGGAAAGGAATTGAAAATTAAGGTCAAAGCAGATGGACTGGCAATGAGTCACATTCCCTTCATGGTGGAAAACCACCACAGTCAGGACACATTAGGGGCTCTGGCCAAGGAGCCTGAGGGGCCAGGGACCAGGACTAGGGTTGGATTTTCTCGGTCTCCATTGTGAACTGGAATCTGAGCCTGATGCTGTCAAGACTGCCCCCATGCCTGGGGCAGGGAGGGCATCCCACACAGTGAATGGGGCTCCCGGTGCCCGCCCAGTTCTCATCAGAGCCTCTGAGAGGAACAGATGCCTACTCCCTGAGTAACCCTCTTACTCTCCAATGGCAGCTTTCCTGGACATCTGGAAGAAGGTGACCAAGACCTAAAATCTGGGTTTTCTGCAGTCTGGCAGATTCCAGACACAGAGCCAGATGTAACCACAATCATCTCTACATACCAGGGTACTGGTAGGATGATTCTTTTCTTTAAGCTGGAATTATCCAGGGTGGAGGTGGGAACAGGGGAAGGGCACAGCACAGTCTTGTACCAAGAAATTGCCAGTGTGAAAACAATGAGACCCCTAAAATATTCATTCTAAAGTCAGAGGGAATTAACTACCCACACAGCAAGCAGGGAGGTTTATCGACAACAGAGCACCTTCAATGTACCAAGCACTCCCTCCTTCAGCCCTTAACAGCACTCCGATGGCTGGAGATTACCATCCCCATTTTATGAGTGTAGACACAGGCTTCAAATCATCACATTTGTCTAAGACCTCACACTAATAGTGATAATAAAGCTAACATTGATCAAGTGTTTATTACATTCTGGGCACTGTGCTAAGGGCCTGATTCCGTCTTAATTGTTCACTTAACCTTCAAAATAATCCCACGAGGTCCACATAACTGAAATTTGGGAGGTTAAGTGACTTGGCCAAGGTTACACAGTGGACAAGTAGAAATAAGAATCTAGGCAATCTGAGACCAGAGCCTTGCTCTTAACAATTATGCTATGCTCTTTGAGGTCTTCAGCAAATGAGCTGAGATTCAAACCCTAAAATGCACAGCCAGGGCCCTCTCTGCTATGGTTAGACTGCCCTTACGTGACATATCGATACCTTTTTAAAGCTTATAATCATTTAAACACTGTGGCGTGTCTGATCATTTTTCAGACCCTTGTCACATTTCTTTCTGGGAGAAAATTGGGTGTGTGTTGTTTAAATTCAGGACAGAACCCCTGGCCCAGTGGCCCCTTCATCACATATGTCTGACAGGTTTGTACCAGAAATACCACCAGAGCTGAGAAGCCAGGGAGACATGCACACAGGGTGAGGAGTGACCCTCTCAGGACTTCAGGCCACAAAGGGGTCCTCTCCCACCCCTCCTTGCCCTGCGCTTCTGCTTTGGTCTCTTAGATTGCCCCCTTCATTCATCAAAGCCCATCACTGGGGAAAGGGAACTGTGCCTGACCCTTCAGATGCCAAAGGGAACAATTTTTCTCAGCTCAGCAGACCCACACCATGGCCCCCAGCTGCTGGTACCAGTTCCTCATCCCCAGCTAATCCTACAGGCCTGGCATCCAGCGTTCCCCCAAACCCCAGGGGTTGATAGTTTACGGAGATCTATGCCTACACTGTGGTTGGCTCATTTCAATCTCTTTTCAGTTAGAATGGAACTTTATTCCTTCAAAGTCTGGATATTTGGATTTCCCTGCCCTACTCTATTCTACCTGCTATGTGGAGAGTTCTGTGCAAAAGAACACTTTACCATATGCCAAGAATACTTGGTAATGGCCTCCAAACTTTACTGAGTACCTCAATGTGCCAGGAACTTGGCTGGGTGCTGGGATTACAGAGGGGTTGGTTAGAGGAGAATCTCCAAGAGGGCAGGACCTTCTCTTGCACACTGACACATTCTCTGCCCCCAGCACCATGCCTGGTACTTCAAAGGCACCGATAAGCATTTACTGAATGAGTAAATGAATGACCATAAAGAAGCAATTATGGCTCATTGGGCTCCACATGGCATTTTGAGGTCAGCAGAAAGAATCATGGGAGCAGAGAGAAAGGAGGCTTAGTCCAAGCTCTCATATCTGACAAAGCTCCCCAGGCCAACACTGGACGGGTGCCTTCGAGTGCCCCAGGAGAGGAATCAGAGTTGGAAGATGCTAGGGTTTCTGACAGAAGAAACAGCATGCACAAAGCAGTGGAGGCATGGAGCCACATGCTGGGAAAATGGCAAGTTCTAAGTGTAATCTGGAGAAGTGGAGGTGGAATCAAAAACGAGGAATTCAAATTATTCAAATGTTGGAGTTCTGAGATTCATGGATTTATCTGTATTACATCCCACCAAAGCAGGGCACCCTGTTCCCCCTATAGAACATTTCTCCTGGATATACCAAGGGCTTCCATATAATCCAAATGGGGCACACCCTTAGATGCTGAAAGGGGTTCCTAAGCTAGGGCGCCTTGCAGTGTCCATCCCGGCTTCAAGGCAAACACTAGACCTCTTGTGCATTTCATAGGAAGGAATGAGAAGACCTTGCCTTGGTCAATGGGACTGCTTTCTCAGTCCTAGGCTCTAATGTGTGATATTTTTGTCCAGCAAAGGGAACAGACTCTCCAAAACTCATTCACAAACTCCTAGAATATTAGAGCTAGAAGCGTCCTTGGGGAAAATTTGCCTACCTCTTCATTCTCATATGAAGAAACTAAAGCTCAGAGAGGGAGAAAGATTGTCCAAGGACACACAGCAGGTTAGTATACAGCCAGGACTGGGAAGGAGGGAGGGAGGGAGGGAGGGAGGGAGGGAGGGAGGGAAGGAAGGAAGGGAGGAAGGAAGGAAGGAAGGAAGGAAGGAAAGAAGAAGGAAAGAGGAAGGGAGGGGATAAAGGACAAGAGGGCATTCTCTGGTTTCTAGTCCATGTTCCTCACTGCACTGGGTTCTCCTGTAAGAGATTTAATGATGAAACTGTGGATTTTTTTTTCCAGTGAACATAAAACCAAAGACTAAAGTTACTTTTCTTTAGAAGAAAAAAAAAATGTCTCTCCAGCTCTCTGATTCCATCAAACAATTAAATCTTTGGCTTGAACTCAGAAAGAGGATTTAAATTAATCAAGATAAAACTAGCTTACTCTTTCCCTCCAAGCAGCAACTTTCTACCAAAAAGAATGAAGAGTTTGCTGAAGACTGGAGTGCCTTGGGGAAAGGAACAAAATCCAAGCTATTAAATTAATTCCTCATAGTCACCTGAGGCTCCTCAGCCATTCGTCATTCACTCATCAAACATTAAACATTTATTCATTCAACAACCACTTATTGAGCTCCTACTGTGTACACTCTAATCACAGGAGCACAAATATGAGTCCGAAATTAATTTGGCCCTTGGGACATTCATCATTGAGAAAGGTAATGGCATTTACATAAATCATCACCCCACAACCCAGGGCCTGGGTTGTGTAAATTCTCAGTCCAAAGCAAATCTCATTTGAATGAGTGGATGAATGAAGTTGGTGTCTACTACTGATCACTGCCACATGAGAATTCCCCTGGAGCTCGGACACAGCTCTTCTAGAAACAGCATAAGGAACAGCTCAGAAGAGGCAGGACTCCACAAATGGGTGGGTAGGGGCCTGAAGAGTCTTTTGACAGCTCCGTTCCCTTCTCTGGGCCTCCGTTTCCCCATCTTATGAGGGTGAGAGATGAGCTCTAGGTAACTCCCAGCAGTAACATTCGGTGGTTCTATGATCCCAGTTCCCGGCACTGTATGGGAATTTAAACCCAATCTCTCGCCCTAAAAATAACTATTGAATCACTGTCCCGCTGCCTTCTCAAGGTCACGCCTGTGTTTCTGTGGATTTCTCTTGGGAGACGAGAGAAGTGAGGGAATTCGATTCTAACTGTGATTGGCCTTCCTTTCTATTTAAACAACAGAAAAATATCCAATTATCCCATTGACAATTACAGTCTGCACATTTCACCGCAGGCACAGAAAACAGGCCAGCAGCAGAAAAACAGCCACAGACCAGAGGTGCACATATGTAAGCCATTATCTGCTTGGAGACAGGCTGGCCTGCGGTGGCCTCCAGCTGGACGCCCCTTGCCAGCAGGCCAGGGGCTATCGGGGAGGCTGCCTGCCATTAGCTGTAGCCACACCCATACTGGCTCATCTCAGACTCCAGGCTGAAAGGAAACCAGGTGAGAACATGCCCAGTCTGGTCACCAACATGTCCTTAAGCACCCAAGCATCATACAAGGAACCTGATCTTCACTCAGTACGTACGTGTAGAAAAATTTTGTTGAAAGCTAATGAGTAAACAACTACCTGGATGAATGAGTGCATGGCTTGTTCGTGTGATGCCCCCAGGAACACGGTGGAAAAGACAGACTGGAAAGAGTATTGGCCAGCACTCAGGCCCAAGCACCATCTGGGAACACCTATCCAAGCTCCATTCCTTAAAGCTGACCCAGGGCAAGTACCTTAACCTCCGCAAGCCTTAGTTTCCTCATGGGGCAGATGTATGTGCTGCTCAGGTTCCCCTTTAAGGAAGGACGTGTTGTCCGCAGCTGCTGGGAGTATCACTAGCTAACAGCCTCCAGCCGCCAGGCCTTCAGACTGTCTCAGAGCCACCTCACCTAAGGTCATACCCTGGCCCACGGCTGCCCACTCAAAAGACGTATCAAGTGGGATTTGAAGACCCTGGCCACCCTGTACAATGAACAAAACTGTGATTCCCAGGCTCCCTGTGAGGGTAGCTGAAGTCACTCAAGTCTTCTTCCTCCACCTGGTCCTGCTTCTGTCTTCTCCCTTCCCTGAGTGCTGGTCCCAAAGGCACTCCCTAATAGGCACTCTCAACTCTCAACTCCGTCCCAAAGGCTGCTTCCCAGAGAACCCAACCTGTGGCCCATCACTTGCAATATAGAGATAATAATCAGCACACATGTGTGCCGTCTGGCGGGTACGTTCGGCGGGAGCCAAGGTTACACGGCTGGTAGGAAGTGGAGCTGGGACTCAAGCCCAAGTCTGATACCAAGGCCTATATGTTTCCAACCACTTAGACCCACATTCAAGTTTCCAAGAGGAGGGTTTCGTTCTCTGGCTTATTTTATTATTTTTAAATATGAAAGCTTTCCAGGAGATGTAGTTGGAGTTGAGAACCCTGACATTCCCTCTCCTATTGTCCATGCCAACTTGGCATGGGATCCCAGCCCCTGACCTGGAGCCCATGCCTAGATAAGCCTTTTTTTTTAATGCTATTTACTCATAAGGGTCTCAAATACCAAAGGCCTAACCCCTATGATTCACCCAAGCTGCTGGATGATCTCACGCATCTTGTCGGTATTTGTTTATTTTGCACATTGAAGTGAACAATGAATGGCACTTCAGAGTGAAGTTCAGTTTCAGTGAAACACGACAGAGAGAAGTCAATTATCCAGCATTAATTATTTGTCTGGGGACAATAACCATGGTGTTATTCCCCCACTAAAGAGGCCTCTATAGCTTGGAACAAGAGGAAAGAAGAGGTAGCTGCTATTATCTGTCCACAATGCAGCATCAGATTGGATAAATTAACCCCTCTGACATCCTGTAAAGACACATAAGCTTTCTTCACGAACATGGCCCATGCACACAATTAATAGGCTGGTAGGGCCCAGGGATTGTGTTCCCCTAATATTCTGGCAATGCCAGGCTATGAATACATTAAAGGAAATACCACCTTCTCTCTGCAGCCCACCCTGCCCTATCAGAACTTTAGGGCTGAAGACATTCTAAGCAAACCCCTTCTCAGGTTGTAGCTTTGTGGCCAGCCAGAACTCTTGGGGTCATGTTAGTCTGGGGCTCTCCTCCCAAGATATGTGTGTAGAATATCAGTTAGAAACCCTAGCCCGCCTCCAAAAAGAAGAGTAATGTAACTTCTAAATCATTTTCATGTAATTTAATTTCCTCTTATCCTTAAAACTTCTGAGGCGATTGGAAGTGTGACGGAGAGAGACAGTGGTCCCCAGAGGCTGAAAGGGTGCCAGGGTCTGATCTACCTTTGCCCCACATTCTCTAGACCAGGGACGTAGTCTTTATCTGAAGAGGTTCTAGCAGTTACTGTGTACAGGCAGGATGCATTAGACATATTATCTTAAATTCTCATTATAACTCAATGACGTAAGTATAAACATGCCCATTTCATAGACAAAGAAAGCTGAATCTTGAGGTTATAACTACTATGCAGCAGAACCAAGATAAGTTGAGTCAGTCCTGACTCCCACACAATCCTAAACTGCCCTGTGACAGCAGCTTCCCCAGCCCCAGCACAGGCTCTCCGGTCTGACTGTCCCAGGACCCAGGAGGCTCTGAGGAGCTGTCCCAAAGCCCTATTGTGTTAGACGAGGTTATCAAAAGGACGTGGCCATCGGTTCACCCGTGCACTGGACCCCAGCCACCTGAGGCTCCTCACCGCCTGCCCTGTCCTTGGAATGTGCATTCCACTTGCCTTCCCCCTCCTAGAGGCTGCCCTCGGGACACAACCTTGAGATAGTGATGTGGTGCCGAGACTGTCTGGGTAGTATACTCAACTGAACCCACTTAAGGCCTCCATATACACTTTTAAGATTTTGCAGCAGGTGCGGAATCTACACATCTTGCGGCGGCTGAAGACAAGCCTCATATATAAGTTCCCTTGCGTACGTAACCTGCTGCCCACCAATCTGGGTGGCCCGCCTCCTTCTTTGGTCTCTCTCTGCCCTTTGATTACAGAGGCTGGTTTCAGATTACACCTGGGAAGCTCCCCAGGTGCTTACCAACCAACATATCGCCAGAGCTGTTTCTGCCCACCTGGCTCACAGGTACCAAGCTACTGCCTGGTGTGGACAGCAGCCAGAAAGACTATGAACACTTCATCTAGAATAGCTCCACTTTCTCCCGGCTTAAAATATTGAGCTGCTGGGAGTGTCTGTTGCTGATTTCTGATTTTCTCACCGAGGTCATTTGCCAAGAGGGGTCAGGGAAAGGATTTCTAGAACACTTCCCTGAGATCACCCTCATGAAGAGCCACAGCGGACCTCTGACATGGAGTAGGCACTCAATAAACAACAGGCCCCCTATGTAGCTTTCCCTGAGTGAGACACTTTGCACATAGCAACTCAGTCAATTCACACGTTAACCCTATGAAATAGGTACTATTTTTACCCATTTTTATAAGTGAGGGAACTGGGGGTCTGACAGGATTCGAGAACTTGCACAAGGCCACACAGCTAGTGAGGGGAAGAACCTGGCTTTGAAAGCAAGCAGTCATGAATTCAAAGGCCATCAGCCGCTCCAACATACACGTATCCCAACAGGTTTGCACCTCACGATCCCTGAGCTCTGCCTAAGACACACTGTGTGGAAAGTTACTTGGGTCCCCAGGTGATCCCTTATTCTCCATGTTAGCCTGTACAGAAAAGTCCTAACTACATCTCTAACAGTGTTTTCCATTCTAAGTAGCATGCACGAGATACATGTCACACCCGTATACTCCCTTATAATGATGGCCTCATAGGGGTTAACCCAGTACCAGTAGACTTTTAGCAAATACTCATTATTTTTTTCTGATTTTAAAAGCAACACACATGGGGCGCCTGGGTGGCTCAGTCGGTTAAGCGGCCGACTTCAGCTCAGGTCATGATCTCACGGTCCGTGAGTTCGAGCCCTACGTCGGGCTCTGTGCTGACAACTCAGAGCCTGGAGCCTGTTTCAGATTCTGTGTCTCCCTCTCTCTGACCCTCCCCCGTTCATGCTCTGTCTCTCTCTGTCTCAAAAATAAATAAACGTTAAAAAAAATTAAAAAAAAAAAAAGCAACACACAGTAAGAAAAATACTCAAAAACCAAACAACATGGAAATGAATAATGTGTGGGGTGCCTGGGTAGCTCAGTGGGTTAAGCGTTCAACTCTTCATTTTGGCTCAGGTCATGACCTCAGGGTGTGTGGAACCAAGCTCTGCATCAGGCTCTACACTCAGTTCAGAGCTTGCTTGGGATTCTCTGTCTCCCTCTCTCTTTGCCCCTCCTCTGCTCTTGCTCTCTCTCTCTCTCTCTCTCTCTCTCAAAATAAAATAAATAAATTTAAAAAAAAAGAAATGAATAATGTGATAAATTGAAACCCTCCATAATTCAGGTGGGGGGTGAAGGACAGAATAAAGGTAAGATGTCAGTGATACATGTAATATGTAAAACAAAACATACAAGACAAATCAACAATGACTTAACAGTCTTGTAAGGCTACTTGGATTCTGTTGCCTCAAAACGACCCCATCAAAAGATCTCAGAAAAAAATTTAAAAAGCAAGGCAGAAACCCTTGAGCCCTCAGTTGAACACTTCCTCTGTAGACCAAACCTGCATTACTGACTAAACAGCCCAGTTTGCCTGGGGCTGAGGTGTTTTCAAAGTCACAAAAGTTTCAGGGCCCACATCAGGACAGTCGTGGGGCATCTGGGACAGTGGTTCACCATAGATTCACTGGCCTGGTACTTTCCCCTTCAGTTCTGGTGCTGGCCCCCCAAACCAGCCAGGTGTCCACAGCTCCCAGCTGTGTGAAGTCACCTCTGGGGCTCTGTCTCTCTTTCTTCTCACTGCATCGTCTGCCCTTCACCCTCTGCTCAGTGTGTTCCTCCATCCTCCTCCCCACCCCTCTCCCCTGCCCAGCTCAGGGCGACAAATATTTCTGGAGGATCTGCTCTGTGCTCAGTTCTCTCCCTGGTGCCCTCGAAGAAGTAGAAGACACCTAAGGGTAGACTGTCCCTTTCAAGAAGCTCAGAGAGAGTCTTCCATAACCCCAAGGGCCCCCAATGGCTCCAGCCTCCTTGCCCAGGTGGGATCAGGAACCCCCTCCAGGGTCTCCTATCTTAGCAGAATACCCCATTCAATTATGTTTCATTGTCTGCCTGCATCTTAAGGAGACCGTCCCTTGGGGGACTGGACATGCCTGATTCCTTCATGTCTCAGGGCCCACTTGCATCAGTATTTGCTGAGTGAACATAGCATCCCCAATGCTTTGTCTTAAGCTTCCACCCCAGGACAGTGCATGGAGAGGTGGAGCCACCTGCAGCCTCAAGATCCTGGAGCTGGGCCTCAGCCATTGGCCAGATAGAGCAGGCCTGGCCCTAAGAGACACCTATGGGACTTACCGCTGACTCGGCAGAGGGGTGGAGTCCAGGTGGCGGCCTCCAGGCAACGCCATCATGTTGATCCCAATCTGCAGCAAAGCCTGCCTGCAGTGGTCGTGACCCTGGAAAAAGAGAGGGCAGGATGGGGTCAACAGATGTCCTTAGAGAGAAGGCTCAATCACTTTCGCTCTCAGATCCAGGCCACAAGGAGCCAAGGCAGCTATGGAGGGAAGGCCCCCTAACCTTCCTCTCCTTTTTGAACTGGTTTACACTCCACTGCCCTCACAAGTAGTGCAGGACTTAGTCTAACGTCCCAAGCTCACCATGAATCCCTACAATCTTTTATCTCCCAATATCAAACATTTGCCTGACCCATCTTGCTTTGTACCAAACACAGGGACACACAGACCAGCAAATATTGCATGGGACATACTCATACTCTGAAAGTATCTATGGTTTATCTGAAATTCACATTTCACTGGGCAGCTGTATTATTTGCTAAATCTGGAAAGTCTACATGCTAATTCTCTATAACCATCACAGCGCTGGGTTATTCATGTCGATTATGCATGGGAAATGTGACTCTGTAGTGGGCATAGTGGTTGCTTCCCAAAATCCATTCCGCTTCAGATGATATAATTTCACTCGAACTGCTAGTAACTGGTTCAGAAATAGGCATGGGACTCAATTCAGACCAATGAGCCATGATAGGATTGCTTCTACAAAAAGTTTTCTTTCTCCCAACTGCAAACCACAGGAGACAGTATCTCTCCCATTGGACCTGAACAAGGAAATACGTCACATCATTGCTGCTGGAGACCAGCTTGCAATCAAGAGAAGACCTAGCTGGGAGAATAAAGCTGGCACATAGAGAATAATAAATTTGGGTCCCTGGTCACTAAGCCACTGAATCAACGAACCCTGGAGTCTGGCCGACCCCTAGGCCTTCCTGTTATGTAAAATGATAAAGTCCTTGTTGTTTAAAGTGAAAATTTTGTTAGTGGACAGCCAAAAGCAGTCTGATAAAGATAAACCAGATTCCAGGGGCCTCCATCTCAGCACTGAGGACCCACCTGGGTTGTCTGTGCCTCAAAAGTTGCACCAAGACAATGGTGCCCTTCCTCCATCCAATCAGCTGCCCACCTGTTTGACTCCTCCTGTTACCTTGTCCCTTCCTTGTTCTTCCTCTCTGCCACCTCCTTCTCCAAGCTGGTGAGGAAGTTCTCCCTGAGGAAAATGGAGATTCTTTCACCGTTGCCTGGGTAAAGCAACAGAAGAAGGGTTGGCCATCACCCAGCATGCCTTGCGCTTGAGGACAGCAGATTTCAAGACTTTCAGGGAAAACGCAAGTATGAGCTTGTGGGAAGATAACAGCTGAGAAGAGGGAGATAAGTCCAGAAAAATTAAACTCTTACTCCATGATTACAAATGACCCTTATGAGAAAAG
The DNA here is from genome assembly GCF_024362965.1 of Panthera pardus. NCBI lineage: Eukaryota > Metazoa > Chordata > Mammalia > Carnivora > Felidae > Panthera > Panthera pardus. The sequence goes on from NW_026526677.1 coordinate 43,915,515, forward strand.
AGTGGAGGAGGACTTTAATTAATAGTGATCACGCTGGACATAAAGTACCCTTTATGATGCTTGGAATAAAGAATAAGACAGTTGATCTGAAAAGTATGGGAGGCAGGAGCTCAGAATAAACTAGGGAATTGTGTAATTCCAGAGACTCATGGCCACTGCCTGTCTCCCAGTCTGTGGGTCCCACCACAGTATGAACCCCTCAAGGGCAGGGACCCTTTGTGCTCCTAGCACTGAGCCAAGAGCCGGGCATGCAGCAAGCACTCTATGGGTCTGTTGAAAAGATGAGTGGAACACATTTTTAGTACCTTTCTGCTGAGCCCTAATTCTTTATCTGTAACTGAGAGTAATAATATCTATTGTACAGGGCTATTACAGCAATGACAAGACATAAAGAATATGGAACTGTCAGGCCCGGGTGAGAGCTCGATAAATAGTAGCCTTTGTTATTCTTATGCCCAGAGAGTCCATTGTATACCTGCCCTGTGGTCAGCTAGGTCGAGGGAGATGCAGCAAATGAGACAAAGCATATAAAGCTTTGATAGTGCCCATCAACATCAGGAGTATCACCATTGTTATTTCTAGCATTATTATCATTACTGAAAAAGTATATTTTTGAAATCCAGTGAGTCAGCAGGCACAAAAGGATGGCACAAAAGAAAAAAACAACAAAAGGAGGTAACTGTTCCCTTTCCAATTTGTTTGAACTCAAAAAGGAAATATCAGCTTTTCAGAGTGAATGCTATGACGTCATCAGATAGCAGTGAGCAAGCAGATCTCATTTTACCTCCATCTCCGTCACAAAGAAGAAAGGGGTACAGAGTAAGAACAGTCAAGAAGGAATTTGAGCTTATGGCAGGTGAGGACACGGAGGCGGTAAGGAAGCTGCAAGGCCCTTTTGAAGTGTGAAGCAGTTAGGGTTCTGTGAGGAGATGAAGCATGCCCTTGGTATTGGAGGACCTTTGGATCTGATCAAGTCATATCTGATGGACCTAGAAAAAGGGAGCGCTGTCATGAGCAGAAGGATGCAAGAGAATGATGTGAATTTCTAAGAGGTAGATTCTAGAAACATAGCTTGGTGACCATGAAATTCTAGAACAGATGCCTAACTGCTGATCTGTGAGCCCTTTGGGCAGAAGCCAGCTAGAGCACAGTAGGAACAAGTCATGTCCAAACCATCTGCTTCCGTTTCGTTAGGGACCACTGGGCTCCTAGCCGAGGGGAACACAACAATAAACCTGATATATCTTGATTTCGCTTAAATGCCCTGATGAGACATCCTTGTTCAACCATTTCACCCATAGCCTCCCAGAGTTGTGCCAGTGGAGCCTTCCAGCAAACAAAACCTTCGTTCTTGTGATTGCATGTTTTCCCCGAGGCTAGAGAAGCCTCTTGGGGACATTTGGGAAGCATCTGTATCAAGGACCTATTCACAGACTATATTATTTATGCCTGCCTCTTTTCCCCAGTAGGACAAGACTCCTTGATGCCTGAAACCAAATCTTGCTCAATGTGGGACTGATCCCAGGACCCTACATAATGATCTGCATGGTTGAAGCCAGGATTATGAGTCAGATTGGCTCTCAGGAGAGCCATGGTTCATATTCAGTGCGGATGAGGCACAGGTAAGAGAGAATATCTGGAAAGTGAGATAGGAAGGACCAAGAGTTTAACCCAGCTGATGTTTATAAAATGTCTCCACCAATAATAAGAGCTAATATTTACTGAGTGTGTACCATGAGCCAAGCACTGTTTTAAATGCCTCATATGGTATTAACTCATTGAATACTATCACCATCCCCCTGTTACTGATGACACAGAAATTCAGTGGAGGTATATGCATTGCTCAAGATCACAATGCTGGTAGGTGACAGAGGACTAGGATCAAGGTTTTAGGATTTAGAGGGGAGGTGCTAGAGCAGGTGGAGATGATGATGGTAACAAACGAGTGGCACATGTCTGGCATTTGCTAACAGGAAGCCCGACTCCATTCCATGGTGGCAACTACACCCAGCCCCAAGACCTCACAGCCAGCCAGCCCTCTTCCCTGTCACCAGTGCCTCCCGCTACTCCCATCCCCCGGAAGGACTGTGAGTGTCCTCCAGCTTCGTCTAGTGCCGGCTCTCAATAACGTAGCCGGAGGACGGAACAACGGTCCCTGCAGAAATGAAGCAGATTGCAAAGACTGCAGTCAAAGGGTACAAAGAAGACAGGCACGGACAGTGGGGACATCTCTTCTGTTCCTCATTTCTTGGTTCCTTTTGCGAGAATCGTGTGGACAGTTGTGGGCCCCAAAGGGATCAGGAGATGAGGAAACCACAGTCCCAGCTAAAGCCTAAAGTGTCACTAGCTTTACAGAGAAGCCTATTTCAAGCATGCAGCCCTCAGGAAAGCCCCCAAAGGCTGCTGCCCCGGCAGCCGCCTCCCCTACTGCCCTGCACTGGACTCATCCTACTGAGCAGAGAGATTCCGATTACACACCTCCAAAGCTACATAGCATGTCAGGGAGTGGATTCAAAGTAGCCCCTTTGCCCCACACTGTCTGTCCTCAATGTTATTGCAAAAAGAACTTGAATTTTGGGGTCTGACAGATCTGGATTCAAATCCTGACTCTGTACCAGATTGGTACCTGAGCTTGAGAAAATCATGAACACCCATGAATGTGGTTCCCTCCATTATACCTGCCTCCTAGGAGCTTCATAAGGATTAAATGAGATCACTTGCAAAAGCCCCTAATAGATTAAAATAAAATAAAATAAAATAAAATAAAATAAAATAAAATAAAAATCATGTGCTTGACACATGGTAGCTTCAAGAAGAAGTGTTCCTCCTCATGGAAGGAGTTATTGAGAAATGTATCTCAGGGCAGAGATGCTGTCTTGCCCATAAGAGGGGTAGAAAAGACACATGCAGAAGTGAGCAAGAAAGAGGAAACTCCATTACCTCCAGCCCCAACCCCTAACCCCACCCAAAGCCCTTCCTAACTCATTGGAAATCTCACCCTGGAGCTTTGCAGCCTTTGTTCTGAAGACTCTTGGCTATGCCTTCCCATCCCAGGAAAGGCTAGTTTACAAGAAGGACTTGAAGCCTTAAGTGTCTCTGATTTAATTCCATGCCCAATGAGACAACGGCTCATTTAGACAGCTCATTTCTGCTCCTACATCCCATTAGAGGCAGCCCTAGCTCACCTCCATTTGGCTAACAAGCCAGCTTGGGCTCAGAAGGAAATGGAGGCGATTTACAGCAAATTATTCAATTAGAACAATGACTGGGGCGGTGTCTGCCATTGTCTAATGGGCCAATCCCAATACAGCTCGAGGCTAGGCTGAGATTATTTAATCTGCAGAATCCATTAGGGCTGTCAACAGGGGCAGGACAGCAAATATTGTGGAAAGCAGTTAAACTCCAAAGCAGCGCTGGGTACTGGGAGGAGGCAGCTGGGGGTGGGGTGGGGGAGGGGTGGCTGGGAGAGGAATGAGACGTGGGGATTCAGTCATGTCCCTCATTATGTGATCCTCTGCCCCCTCATTTTTCTCCTCCCTAGAATTTATCATAATTGTAACTAAACAATTAACTGAAATTAGTAGCTTAATGTTTTCCCCCCTGAGGATCCCAGGGTCAGGGACTAGAGGTCTGTCCTGCCCACTGCCATATCCCCCACCCCGCTCCTGACTCTGTACCTGGTGCACAATTATCAGATCCACTAACACTTCCTGACTGCCTGGATGGGTTCTCACTGAAGGAGCCCTGGCAGGTGCCTATCCTGCTGCACTGTGATGAGTATTCATTGAGAGGGTGATGGGAGGGCCTTTTCCAACCATGCAGGCTACAGGGAGAGGGCTCTGCATCCTTACACCCACTGACACAGAGCCACCTGTCCCCTCCTGAGTTTCTGTGGCCCTCACTGCCTGATCACACCTGGCTAAGCAGGCTCCCTCCCCACCCCCAGCTGTGACCCAACAGGTTCTCCCAGACAGAGAGACAGGGACAATGGACAGTTGCATCACAACTGCAAAAACTGCAAAAGAAGCAAGTGGGTGCTCAGGGAGGTCCAGAGGGCTTCCCAGCGGTACTAGGTGAGCACAGGTGGGGAAAAGGGGTCAAGGCCTGACTTCAAAGCTGACACTTGCAAGAGGAGTGTGAAAACACAGGAGAAAGGAAGGTGTGGAAGGAAGGGTGGGCAGACAGAGGGAAGAACACGGGGAGATTAAGGAACTGCAAGTGCTTCTAGAAGGCTGAAGTGAGCACCCCAGGCTGGTGATGGAGTTTAGAGGAAACGATCCCAGTAGCGTGGGAATACAGAAAAAGGAGTGGCCACTTTCAGTTGGGAAAGTAGGCCACATTTCTTAGAGGAGACGACATCTGAAGTGGGTCCTGAATGCAGGGTGGGATTTTGCCAGGTGAAATGGGACAAGGACATTCAGTGCCAAGAGAGCAGTGTGAACAGTGGCATAAAGACCAGGAAATGAAGCAAGTATTCAGGGACCCAGATCTCTCGCAGGGCGCTGGAGGGAAGGTGCTTCCGTGGTCCTGCATACGAAAGGAACAGATTCTTTGGCCTCTTTCCTGTGGGTGGTAGGGAGCCACTGATGGTTTGAGCAAGGGAGTAAAATGATCAGAGTGAAATTTCAGCTCCCATGGTGACCAGCAAGTGGATGGACTCCAGGGAGTGGGGCCAGTAGCAGCGGTCCATTTAAGAGACAGGTGCAACTCCCAAGGGGACCACCAAAGCCCTGGGTTGGAGGCATGGAGACCTGGGGTAAAAAGGAGGGCGGCTGCAATGAGCTTTGGGAGGTAACAGCAATGAGCTTCCCTCCTCACCCCAACTCGAGGCACTGTTGATCTGTGGGAGCATGGCAGCAGTCCTCGAGATATTTCAGTATTGCTAGCTGGGGTGGCCAGCATGCTGCAGCAATCAGATACTCTAAGAACCCTCATTCCCAGGGGAGATGCAAGAAACTAAGCAAGCTGTCACCTAGCCCTACTGAATAGACTGAGCCTCATGAAATATAGACAGCTCCGGCTCCCTGGAGGAAGCCTGGGTGGGCCCTCACAGCTGTCAGGCAGCAGAGGCAAGCAGGTGGGCAGAATAGACCTCAGGGCTCACAGGAGCTGGGCTTGCCCCTCAGGCCCTGAAGACCCTGGCCAGGCAGCCTAAAAGGACTGTGCATCAGACCTCAGCCCTGCTCCTCAATTCCAGAGCCAGAACAGTTTCAACAAAGCACAAACAAGGCCCCAAGCCTCCCCTTGATTAACTGGATACATCTACCTTCTAGGCTTTACCTAAAAGGTAACAAGAATCCCACCTGCGCAAATATGTCCGGGGCAAGACTAGAGCCCTCCAGCCACAATCTGGGCAGCCTTCCTGGAGGAGCTCACATCATACTGTTAGAGTATTAGAATTAATAGGAGGCCTTAGAGATTATTCCCCTGTAATAATAACTATAATGATACTAATAATAAGTAGGAGGAGAAGAGGGAGAAGAGGGTGCTATTTGTCAGGCACTGTTGTAAATGCTTTATAGTTATTCATCCTCAGAATAATCTTATGAACAGCTCGTGTTAGCCCCATTTTTCAGATGATAAAACTGAATCACAGAGAGATTAACATGGGCAGATGGAAAGACATGTTCAGAGAGGGGAAGAGATCTGCCTGAGGTCACACAGCAAACTGAGCTATATCTGGAACTTGCATTCGGGTTTTCTCACTCCCAGAAACTTCCCCATGAGAAATCCAAACAAGGCTTTGTATGGTTAGAGCCCAGAGAGACCCCACTCAGGCTCAGTGTGATTTTCCCTGGGAAATCAATGGCTCTGGCAGTTCCCCATCTATAAATCTAGGATAATTACTCATGCTCTTTCTCCTTTGCTGTAGCTATCAAGCACAGGAGAATGACCAGTGGATAGGAAACCGCAGGGAATCCTAGTCTAATTCAGCTCAGCCTTGGAATAAGACAGGCAGGTTGATGCAGAGATGTCCACGAGTCCTCAGAGGTCTGAGAGAAAGGAGCCAGAGTTAAACTCTCCCTGCTGAGGTCCAGGTGCCCCAGTCCCTGATCAATATGATTGCCCATCCTCTAAAGGGCTCCAGCTTGTCAAAGCCAACTGCCAGGCAGCCTCTCTTAAATGAGCATGTGTAATTGTCCCAGGGGGAAGCCCAAAATTCCTGGAACCAGGAAAGCCATGGCTGCTCCATCTTGTATCTCAGGGTGGCCCCTTCCTGATTCTAGGGCTATGACACCCCAGCTGCCCATAAGAGGAGCACCCAGCCCTGAACCACACAAGGAAACTGCAGTTACTGCCATCTGGGAGCTGGCCCTGAGCTGCTGATCATCTAATAGGCGAAAGTGAGACACTGGTACCCCAGACGTCCAAGACCTTAGGCAGAGTGTAGCCCCCGAGAGAAGCTATGCCGGGCCTTTGGGCCACCCCCATCCAGAACCCCTGTTGCTTAAGAACACAAATTCGGAGTCAGTGCCTAGCTGTGTGACCTTGGGCATTAAGTGTCCTTATCTGTGAAGTGGGGTACATAATAAAGATAATGGGAGTAATGGTTCCTTCCTCATGGCACTGCTATGCGGATCAGTGAGATCACAGATGTGAAGTACCTGGCACACAGGGGTGCTCAGAATCAGACTGGTTCTGTTTCTCTTCTGGTGAGGACAAGTAGCCAGCAGCAGGGGGGGCAGCCAGATGGAGGCCAGTCTACAGCCTCCTGAACTATATCCAGCTAGTCAACTGCTTTTTACTCTTTCACTTTTTAATTATCCCCTCTTACTTTCTAACTTTTCCTGATGTGAATGTTAGCCAACTGCTCAAATGTTCCTTAGCTCCGATTTGCAAAAGGAAGAGCCCTCTCTCACTGGGCCCAGATCCCAGGGTGCTAAAATTAACAATCAGTATACTTTAAGCTAATGACTTACTGGTCGTGACTGCCACGAACAGACATAACTCTCAGATAAAAGCCATTAGAGAAAATTGAATAGCTCCAGCGTGGTGAAAATTTGGATACATCCTGTTTCATAAATCACGCTCAGGGGTTACGCTGGGCGAGCTATTTCCCTCTCTGAGTCATGATGAGGCCCCAGGTTGAAGGGGTCTATATACCCTTGGGAAAGAAGACATAGGAGGGAGAAGCATACGATCTGGGGCATAGAGTGAGTCAAACATGAAAAAACAGCCAATTTACAGAATGCTGTATTATCAAGGCTCATTTCTGCCTGGTACGCTGCATATCACAGCAGCGTTGAAATGGTGCACTGCATGGTGTCTACTTCAGAGTAGGAGTTCAACAAATATTGGTCATTACCCAACAGGGGATTCCATGGTTCTCCAAAAACATCTTGCTCTTCCATAATGCTATGCATTGCTCATGGCATCCCAACACGTCCAGATCAAAATCTCCTCCACTCTCTTTTTCTATCTCCAGGTCATACCAAGGTTTCGGGACGCAGCTCTAATCCCACCTCATCTGGGAGGCCATCTCCAACCACTCTAACCTATGTGATTTCTCCCTCCAAAGAGTTACCTAGGACTCAATAAAGCTGCGAGGTCTTGAACAGTTTTAAGTTATAATGGTAGGTATGCTTTCTCCATGGCCCTCTCTCTTCCCCTGTCTGCCCGTTAAGTGATGCCAGAGCAACTGGAAAGCCACACCAACACGGTGAGGCCAAAAGATGGAAGAAGATGAGTCCTGAGCATGATTTAGAGTAGAGCCACCCAACTCACATCAGTCTGAAGGATAAACAAGAAATAAACATAATGTGTTTGGGGGCTTCTTTATTATAGCAAACAATCTGAATTAACCTAACTATGAAAACTAAAGTCAATGCTATATTTAAGGCATCCATAAGAGTGCTAGACACAGAAGTCTCTCAGTAAATATAAGTCCCTTTTCCTATCTTCCTTGGTCTTGTAGGAGATGGTAGAATACTGTGTTTGTCTAACAGTTAGCCTCTGGACATTGGCTCCAGTTCAGGCACAATATGGCTAGAGTCCAGAAGTTGATGAGGTGACAGTAGGATGGAATAAATACCTACAAACATTTAAAGTCCTATCAATTCTGAGACTACGATTCTGTTTCTCAGTCACTGCCTTGTCGCTCATATGTATCCATTCACAATAATAGCTACATTTTACTACACTCAGGTGGTTCTAAGGTGCATTTTTTTCATATTTTAGCATCTGAAATTGGGATGCATGTTTCAGTCAATGGCATCTTGGCACTGTGTTACAGTTTAAGTGAAAGCATATTTTCTTTTTTATGAAGCAACAGGGTGTCTTACAATCTATGGCATTTTAAACTCAATGAAATATAATATTGGGCACTTAATTATGTGCCAAGCACTCTTCCAAGTGCTTCATACAAATAAATTCATTTATTTCTCAAAAAAAAAAAATCCAAACTAATTAGCACTGCTATTATCCCCATTTTAAAGATGGGGAAATAAAGACCCAGAGAGATTCTAAAATTTGCCAAGGTACACAGCTAGTAAGTTGAGTGGCGATCAAGACAACATACCCTTTAAGGAACTCCATACTATGCCGCTATTTTTCAGCACCTGGTTTTTAGTTGACAACTGTGTCCCCTTCTTATAGACAACGCTCACACAGAAATTTTGTGTTTGGCAATATGATGGACCACATATTCTAAAATACTTTTCCATGAGAAGAATTTGAAAGGATTGACAAAGATGCTTGATGTTTTTTAAATGCATCACTGAGCTGGCAAAAAGATAAGAAATCTGGAGAGGCCAGGAGGAAAGCAAAAGCAGGAACCAGGGAAAAGAAGCAAGAACTGAAGGGAGTTTTTGCCCTAAGAACATCTGCTACTGTATTCCTTAAGCTCTGTTTCACATGTGTATTGGGTAGGGAAAACTAGGCACAAAGCCTAGGGACTAGGGAAAGGATTAAATAGAGTCCAAAAGACCAGAAGCTCAATGTTAAGGGTAAAGGAGAAATAATCTTCTATACAGAAGATGCAAGAAAAGTTGTATCTCAATTTCACCACTGAGTAAAGGAAAGTAAAATCTCTCCCTAGAATTAACGACCTTCATATAGGTTTGTGACCTGAGTTCACACTATCCATTGCCGGGGGGGGGGGGGGGGGGTGGTTGGTGGTGAAGGGACTCAATTAGAGAATTTAGCTTCAAGAAATAAAAGAGTCATGAAAATATTTTTCAAGGAACAAAGGCTATAAAATATAACCAAGCAGATTTGAGAAAGAACCAGATTTGAGATGGAACTTCTATAAATTAAAAATATAACAATTAAAATGAAAAAACTCATTAGAGATCTTAATCACAGCTCAAGGATGAATTAGTGTAAAAGACAGAACAAAAGAATTGATCTGAAATGCATCCCAGAAAGACAAAGGGAGACAAAACATGACAGAAGTAAAGCCAAGGAGTGAAAAGTCTACCAAGGATTTAATCAGATTTCCAAAGGGAGAGAAGAAAAAGAACAGGGGGAAAAGTAATATTCAAAGAAATAGTGGCTGAAATTTTTCTCAGAAAGTTTGAAAGACAAAACAACTTTCAAACCCAGGAATGCCAATGAATTTTAAGCAGAAAAAATACAAAACATACACAAACCATAGAAAACTCATAAGACTGGGGTGCCCAGGTGGCTCAGTCAGTTGAGCGTCTGACTTCGGCTCAGGTCATAATATCACAGTTCATGGGTTTGAGCCCCGTGTCAGGTTCTGTGCTGACGGCTCGGACCCTGGAGCCTGCTTGGGATTCTGTATCCCCCTCTCTGCCCCTCTCCCGCTCATGCTCTGTCTCTCTGTCTCTCTCTAAAATAAATAAACATTAAAAAAATTTTTTTTAAAGAAAACTCATAAGACTAAAGAACAAAGACAGAGAAGATTTTGAAAGTTTCCAAAGGGGAAAGAAAAAAAGAGAGAGAGAGAGGAATTAGATCAATAGGTGACCACTTAAGAGCAATGATGAAAGTCAGCTGACAATGAGAAAATATCTGATTACAGAGAATAATGGTCCTAAAATTCTATACACCGAGAAACCCTCTTTCAAGACTAAGGGTGAACTAAAGACATTTTCAAGCAGGTAAAAATCCCACAAAGGAAATTCTCTTTTTTTAACGTTTATGTATACATTTTGAGAGAAAGAGAGAGGGAATGAGCAGGGGAGGGGCAGAGAGAGATGGAGAGAGACAATCAATCCCGAGCAGGCTCTGCGCTGTCAGTGCAGAGCCTGATGTGAGGCTCAAACTCATGAACCATGAGATCATGACCTGAGCCGAAATCAAGAGTTGGATGCTTAACCAACTGAGAAACCCAGGCACCCCACAAAGGAAATTCTAAAGGATTGATTTCAGGCAGGAAAAATGTAATGCCTGACGGAAAATTTGAGATACAAGAAAGAATGGTGAGCAAACTTACTTGTAACTATTTCAGGAAATCCAAACAAATCTTGACTATAAGAAACAATTATACCTCATTTATGGGGTAAGAGAAAACAAGATAAATCTAAAATATTGCATGCGAATTCAAAAGGGGATGACTAAAGTAAGTCAAAGTGTTCTGAGTTTCTTTTATTTGAGGAGGAGGAAAATAGAGGTGTAAATTAACTTCAGCCTTATTAGGTTATGATTAACGCTGTAATATCTAGAGTTACCTTATTAGGTTATAATAAATTCTATAATATCTATGTATAACTAAAAGAATATATGTAAAGATAAAAATAAATATTACCATTCAAATAAGTTAAGAGAGGAAAAAATAAATGAGTAATAAAAAAAGCAATAAAAAAGAAGAAAAAAAGAAGTCTGGGGGGCAAGCATTAATAAATAATAGTAAACACAGTAAGGAGGGATGAATTAAATTAGCCAATTGTAAGCAAAGATTATAAAGTGTGCATTACACACACACACACACACACACACACACACACACACAAAGAGAAAGAGAAAGAGAGAAGTACAGAAAAAAGAGAGAAAGTGTGCTATGTTCTGTTTATAATATACCTAAAACAAAAAGACCCAAAACAGCTTAAGTTAAAGGCTCCAAAAGATATACCACAGAAATATTTACCTAAAGAATTCTGGTGCTAACGTATTCACATAATACAAGACAAACTTCAAGACAATAACTATGATAGAAATGAAGAGATTTGCTACATAAAAATAAAAAGATTAGCCCATCAAGTAGATATAATAGTGAGGATATACATAATAACAACAACAATCTTAAAATATACAAAATAAAAACTGAAAAATTTCAAGGAAAAATGAACAAATCCAGAATCACAGGTGGAGATTACAACACAATTTTGTCATTAATTGATAGCTGAAGCAGAAAAATTATTAGTAACAGTATAGGATATTTGAATGACACAGATTAGATTTAGTGTTTATAAACAACACTGCATTCAAGTTATCAGGAATACACATTCTTTTCAAGGATTTATGAATCGTTCTTTTTCTTTTTTTTTAAATGACTAGTGACTGCTAGATCATAAGCAAGCCTCCACAAATTTCAAATCAGTGGTATCCTATAGACTGCAATCTCTACCCCAATACATATACCCCCATATATTTAGATATTTTAAACATACAAATTAGAGGTCAAAGAAGAAACTATAACAGAAATTAGAAAACAAACCCAAATGATTATGAAAATGCATATATAAAAATAATGTAGTATACAGGTAAGTAAAATTAAAAGCAAAAATTGAAGCATTAAATTAGAAAACAAGAAAATATAAAAATTAGATTTTTAACTTCTAACAGTATAAGAAATTTTAGACAAGAGGAGAATCATTCCAAAGAAATTAGCAGAAGAAAAATAGTTAATATAGGAACAAACATTAAGCAAAACACAACAAAGACACAAAACAAAATATACACACAAATAAAAGGATCAACAGAGTTATAGTTTTTGAAAATACAAATAAAATAGACAAACCTTTGGAAAGATCAGTGGGGAGCGGGGGGAGAGAGATCAGAAAAAAAAAATAAAAGAAACACAAATAATCAATATTAGCAATAAAAGGGAGTTTATTACTACAGATGCAGCAGAGATAAAAGAATGTTATGGATAATATTATATGGACAAGAATATTCTGCAATATCACTGAAATCATAAACAAGTTAAATAAATAAGTTACTTGTTCTAGACAAATTTATAGAAAAATACAATTAGCCAAAATTGACTCAGGAAGAAATAGATCTATAACTACCAAATAAATTAATCAGTACTTTAAAAGCTTTCCATAATGAAAACACCAGGCACAGAGAAGTTCACAGATGAGTTTCTATCATTTCAAAAAAAAAAAAAAAAAAAAAAAGACAAACTCACTCAAACTCTTCCAGAGAACAAGAAAAAAGAAAGCACACTTCAATTCATTTTAGGAAGCTGACATAATTTTGATACTGAAACTCAGCAAATCACAAGAAAGGAAATTCATGGGCCAATTTCATGTAAGAACATAGATGAAAATATACTAAATAAAATATTAGCAAGAAGTCCAGCTGTATATGAAAAGGATAATAATATACTACGGCCAAGTTGGGTTTAGCCCCAAAATTCATGGCTGTTTTAACATTAGAAAATAGATGAAGGAAACTCACTACATTAATAGGGTAAAAAAGGAAAACCTTATGGTCAACTCAGTAGATGAATAAAACCAACTTTGTAAAATTCTACAGCCATTTATAATAAAATCTTTTAGTAAAGAAATAGACCCTCCCTAAATAGATTAAAGGGCATCTGCCCAGAAAAAATATATACCATACTTAATCACGACGTGTTGAAAGCATTCCCTATGAAACCAAAAACAAAATAAAAATGCCCAGCTCCCACTAACTTCTATTCATTATTGTACTACAGATCTTAGCGAGTGTAGAAAGAAAGAGAATTTGTAAGAATGGAAAGAACCCAAACTGTCATCATTTGCAGCTGATATGATGGGCTGCCACATCAGCCAGTGCACACAGCCAAGGGAGTGAGTGGGGGCTGTATCAGGCCTCTGCTGTGCCCTCCTGTCACACACCTTACACACGACTGGATCCACCAGTCACGTCTGGGGAGACATGGCTTTCCCTAATTGTTCCTAAAATGCAGCATGAGCTGGTAAGTCACTCTCGTTGTCAATATAGAAAACTCCAAAGTACCTACTAATGAACTATTTTAATTCATAAAATGGCTTAGAAAGTTGGACAGAAATGAACACACAAAAGTCAAGTAGAGTCCTAGACACTGGCACAAACATAAAGTGAAATTTAGAAGAAAAAGCATTAACAAGAGCAACAAAAATATTTAAGGTATATAAAAATGAATCTTAAAATGTACAAGTTCCTTAATGAAAAAAACAAAAATTATGAAAAGATATTAAATAAGCCCAAAATAAATGAAAATTTATTGCATATAGATAGACATAGATACGAAATGTAAATTTACCATAAGCTGATATATAGATACAGTGTAATCCCAACCAAATCCTCACAGGATTTTTTTCCCTAGAACTTCATGAGTTAAATCTGAACTGTATAACTAAGATTATTCCTGAAAAAGAAAAATAAATTAAGGGACTTTTCCTGCCAGATAACAAGACTTATTTTCAAGTAGTATACACCATGTGATACTGACCCCAGATAAACTTAGAGAATCAACTAGCAAGCCCCAAAATAGACCAAAGCAACTGTAGAAATGTGATTAATGACAGTGGAGGGGGAAACAGAGGGAGTCAGAGTCAGAGCACACAGCACATCCCAAATCACAAGCAGAAAGTGAATGAGGGTATGTGTGCTGGGGGCTGAGGGGTGATTGCTCCTGCCTGGTCTATGAGGGGTGAGCTCCTTCTTGCCCACACACTCCTTTCCCTGAAGCTCCTGCTTGTCCCAGAGCAAAAATCTAGTTGGTTTGAGCCAGAGAGAACCAGGCAAAAGCGTTGCTCTAAAAGTCCCCTTCTGGAGACCAAAAAGAACAGCCATCTCCAGGAAAAGCCAATGAAAAAGCTTCTGAAAATGAGGAAGGAAAGGTTAATTAAGATGACCTGGTATATGAATGTTTTAATGTGTTGTTGAATTCAGTTAGAATGATCAAGTGGGATTTACCCCTGGGATGCAAGGAAGGTTCAACATACAGAAATCAATAAACATTTTACACCACATTAATAAAATGAAGGATAAAAAATTATATGATCCCCTCAACAGATACAGAAAAGGCATTTGACAAAATTCAGTGTCTTTTTGTGAAAAAAAAAAAAAAGTGTTCAACGAATTGAGTACAAAAAACCATACCCCAACATAATAAAAAACAGATATAACAAACTCATAGTTAACATCATAGTCAATGATGAAAGATTAAAATCTCTTCCTCTAAGGTCAAAAACAGTACAATGGTGACCACTTTCAACACTCCCATTCAACATAGTACTGAAAGTCCTAGCCAAAGCAATTATTTAAGAAAAGGAAATAAAAGGAATCCAAATCAGAAAGGAAGAAGTAAAACTGGCTTTGTTTGCAGATGACATGATGTTATATATTCTTTAAAAACCCTAAAGAATCCACCAAAAAAAAAAAAAAAAACTGTTAAAACTAATAAATGAATTCAGTATAGTTTCAGGATTCAAAATTGACATACAAAAAAGTTACATGTCTATACACTAATAACAGACTATCTAAAAAAGAAATAAAGAAAAAAAATCTCATTTATAATAGCGTCAAAAAGAATGAAATACTTAGGAATAAATTTAACCAGGGAGGTGAAAAATATATACACTGACAACTATAAGACATTGATGAAAGGGCGCCTGGGTGTCTCAGTCAGTGGAGTACCCAACTCTTGATTTCAGCTCAGGTCATGATCCCAAGGTTGTGGGATCGAGCCCCACATCGGGTTCCATGCTGATCATGGAGTCTCCTTAAGACTCTCTGTCTCTCTCCCTCTGCCCCTCTCCTCTACTCGCTTTCTCTCTCTCAAAAAAAAAAAAAGACATTGATTAAAGAAATTGAAGAAGACACAAATAAATGGAAAGACATACCATATTCACAGCTGAGAATAATTAATATTGTTAAAGTGTCCATATTACACAAAGCCATCTACAGACACAATCTAATTCTTATCAAAATTCTAATGGCGTTTTTTTTTTTCACAAAAGAGAAAACTATCCTAAAATTCAAATGGCACCACAAAAGACTCTAAATAACCAAAGCAATCTTAAGAACAAGGCTGGAGACATCACACTTTCTGATTTCAAACTATATTTTAAAGCTATACGAATCAAAACTGTATGGGACAAGTATAAAAACAGACACATAGACCAGTGGAAAAAAACTGAAAGCCTAGAAATAATCACCCATATGTATAGTTAACTAATATTTGATAGGGAGATAAGAACACTCAATAAGGAAAAGAGAATCTCTTCAATAACTAGTCACATTCAAAAGAATGAAATTGGACCCTTCTCTTACACCACTCACAAAAATTAACTCAAAATAGATTAAAGACTTAGTTGTCAGACCCAAAACTGTAAAACCCCTAGAGGTCAATAGCAGGGGCGATGGGGAGGGGTGGGGGGAGGCGCAGCAAGGCTCTTCCTTCTCCTTAACTCCCTTGATCCTTTTCTTCTTCCTTCTGCTTTCTCTTCCCACCAGGTCTCGTCCACTTCCCCTAATGGCATCCCCAATCCTACATAAAGGCATGACTTCCCAGCACCCCACAGAAAATATGGTGCAGCCCCAGAAACTAACTCCCCATCACCACTTCTAAAAAAAAAACTGATTTGAAGGCATCTCCAAGTTTGAGCAAACAAAAATGTCAGGATTTCAAGCATCCCTGGTTTTGCACTGGAGACCCTTCACTACTAAGTATCAAGATGAAAAAAAACTGGAAACTGATTGGAACCTTATTCGAAGTCACAATGGAAAGGTTTGTAGTGACAGCATCACCTGCTCCAAACCATTCTAAGATTGCTTTGTATGGGACTCCCCTGGATCCAGCCACTGACTTTGAGTTTCGAAGTGAGCTGCACAAAGACAGAGGAAAACTCTGCTGCACTTCTTACATCGTGGTTCTGAATCATGTTCGCAAGCCCACCATTAGTGACCACCTTAAGTCAAAGACTCATACCAAGAGGAAGGCAGAATTTGAAGAGCAGAAGGTGAGGAAGAAGCAGAGGCTCCTAACTGCATCCCTTCGGTGCAAAAGTACTGTGCACACAGAGAAAGTGTTCTCTGGCACTTTATGAAAATGTGCCTAGAAGCCAACATCCCACTTGAGAAGGCTGATCACCCAGCAATCTGTGCTTTCCTGTCTTGTCATGTGAAGAGTAGAGGCTCCAGGAGAGATGCAAACCATAAGAGACTCTTAAATATAGAGAACAAACTGAGGGTTGATTGGGGAGAGGGTAGTGGGGGGAGAAAGGAAAATGGGTGATGGGCATTGAGGAGGGCACTTGTTGGGATGAGCACTGGGTGTTGTATGTAAGCGATGAACCACGGGAATCTAACCCCAAAACCAAGAGCACACGGTACACACTGTATGTTAGCCAATTTGATAAAAAAATTATATTAACAAAAAGAAGAAGAATGGAGGCTCCATACCTAAGTCAGACCAGCTGAGGAGAGTATATCTGCCTGATGGACAGAAGAACGAGAGCCAACTCGTCAATTCACAAGGTTGTCGACGAAGAGGTTACCACCATTGTGATCAAGATAAATGTGGAACATTAAAGTTAACAAGATCGAAAGAAAACACAAGCAACAGAAGTAAAAATAAACAAGTGGGACTACATCAAACTAAAAAGCTTCTGCACAGCAAAGAAACAGTCAACAAAATGTAAAGGTAACCTGTAAAATGGTTAAAAAAAAATTAGCACACTATATATCTGATAAGGGGTTAATATTCAAAATATTTAAGGAGCTCATACAACTCAAGAGCAAAAAAAATTTTTTTTAATTTAAAAATCAATTGTAAAATGTGCAAAAGGCTTGAATAGACACTTTTTTTCAAAGAAGACACACAAAGGACCAACATATACGTGAAAGGTGTTCATCATCACTCATCACCAGGGAAATGCAAATCACAACCACAATGAGACATGACCTCACACCTGTCAGAATGGCCAGCATCAAAAAGACAAGAGAGAATAAGTAAGTGTTGGTGAGGACATGGAGAAAAGGGAGCCCTCATGCACTGTCAGTAGGAATGTAAATTGGTACAACCACTATGGAAAATAGTATGGAAGCTCCTAAAAAAATTAAAAATAGAACTATTGGGGCACCTGGGTGGTTCAGTCAGTTAAGTGTCTGACTTTGGCTCAGGTCATGATCTCACAGTTCATGGTTCAAGCCCCGCATCGGGCTCTGTGCTGACAGCTCAGAGCCTGGAGCCTGCTTCAGATTCTGTGGCTCCCTCTCTCTCTGCCCCTCCCCCATTCATGCTCTGTCTCTCTCTCTCTCTCTCTCTCTCTCTCTCTCTCTCTTCTTTCTCCCTCAAGAGTAAATAAACATTACCCTACAACCCAGCAACTGCACTCCTAGGTATTTATCCAAGGGATACAAGTATGCTGTTTCGAAGGGACACATGCATCTGAATGTTTATAGCAGCACTATCAATAATAGCCAAAGTATGGAAAGAGCCCAAATGTCCATCGAAAAGAATAAAATCTTGCCATTTGCAACTACATGGATGGAACTAGAGGGTAGTATGCTAAGCGAAATTAGTCAGAGAAAGACAAATATCATATGACTTCACTCATATGAGGATTTTAAGATACAAAACAGATGAACATAAGGGAAGGGAAGCAAAAATAATATAAAAACAGGAAGGGGGACAAAACATAAGAGACTCTAAAATATGAAGAACAAACTGAGAGTTACTGGAGGAGTTGTGGGAAGGGGGATGGGCTAAATGGGTAAGGGGCATTAAGGAATCTACTCTTGGAATCATTGTTGCATTATATGACAACTAACTTGAATGTAAATTTTAAAAATTAATTTAAAAAATTAATTCAAAGTAAAACAAAACAAAACAAAAATAAAAATTGTGTATTTGAAAAAAAGAATAAATAAACATTTAAAAATATATATATCATATGATCCAGCAATCTTATGTCTTGGTATATATCTGAAGGAAATGAAATCAGTATCTCAAAGAGCTATCTGTATCCCCACATTCCTTACACCATTATTCACAATAGCTGAGACGTGGAAATAACACATTTTCTTTATATACGTGTGTACATATACATACATACATATGCAATGGGATATTATTCAACCATAAAAAAGGAAATCCTGCCTTTTGTAATAACACGGATGAATCTTGAGAGCATTATGCTAAGTGAAATAAGTCAGGCAGAGAAAGACAAATACTGTATGACCTCACTTATATGTAGCATCTAAAAATGCTGAATTCATAGAAACAGAGAGTAGAATGGTGGTTCCCTGGGGCTAGGGGTTGGGGGAAATGAAGAGATATTAGTCAAAAGTTACAAATGCCAGATGGATAAGTTCTAGGGGTCTAGCATACAACATGGAGGGTGACTATAGTTAACAATACTATATTGTTGGGGCACCTGGGTGGCTCAGTCAGTTAAGCATCCAACTTGATTTTGGCTCAGATCAGGCTCTCACTTGACCGTGAGATCAAGCCCCACATTGGGCTCTGCTCTGACAGCGTGGAGCCTGCTTGGTTCCCTCTCTCCCCGTCTCTCTCTGCCCCTCCCCTGCTCGCATGCTCTCTCTCAAAATAAATAAATAAACATTTTTTAAAAATACTATATTGTATATTTGCAAGTTGCTAAGAGTTGATCTTCAGTATTCTCATCACAGTTACAAAAAACGTAACTGTCATCCATCAGGTGATGGATGTATTAACTCACCTTACGGTGGTAATAATTTCACAATAAATACATTTATCAAATCTTTACATTGTATACCTTAAGCTTACACAATATGATATGTCAATTATATCTCAATAAATCTGGGGGGGTAGGAAGTTTGGCCAGACACCCAAGTTTGGCCAGATACCCACCACCCTGCTAACACAGTCTAGGACAGACAGCAGATCAGGATCCGGTATGAAAGCTGTAGAGGACCTGCTTTCTGCCCTGGCCAACCTATGAATGTCCAGGTGCAGGGGGCCAGCACAGCCCCTCAGCACAGTGCCTAGGGCTGCCCCGGCTGAGAACACTTCAACCTTACATGGCATGGGTATGTGGGGGTTGATGCTCTTATCCTGATACCATTGCCATGTGATAAAAACCACAGCCCCTGTGCCATACAGTCCTTAGGACCCCTTGCTAAATCCAAAAGGTGGCACAGAAAAAACAGACCAGCAGCCAAGAAACCAACAGCCACCTCTCTGCTTCGCCAGTAACTAAATCTGTGAACTCTGTCACGTTACTAACCTGTCTGGACCTCTTTTCTCATAGGCAAACTGGAGATAATAATATGTCTCTGATAACCTGGCACAGTTGTTGTAAAGACTGAAATAAAATAATGGAGTTGACACTGCTCTGGGTCTTTACATGAAATAATAAAAGTAAGAGGTATTTTGCTAGGCAATACTGTCTGTGGAAATAAGAATCTCTTAAAAGACCCAAAGGAATGAATGTATAACAGTGAAATTTTAGGCAAAGGGAAAAATGAGCCCTGGGCCAAGATAGAAATCTCAAAGTTGAGGCCTAACTAAAATTTCTGTTAACATAATGTAAGCAAGAAAACCTGGAGTATAAGGGTGCCTGGGTGGCTCAGTCGGTTAAGTGTCTGACTTCAGCTCAGGTCATGATCTTACACTCCGTGAGTTCAAGCCCCACGTCGGGCTCTGTGCTGACAGCTCAGAGCCTGGAGCCTGCTTCGGATTCTGTGACTCCTTCTCTCTCTGCCCCTCTGCCTCTCACTCTGTCTCTCTTTCAAAAATAAATAAACATTAAAAAAAAATTTTTAGAAAACCTGGAGTATAATAGAAGGACCTTGGGAATTGTCTTTTCCAATCCTGCTGCTTATGCGAAGGGAAACTAAGGCCCTGGCATGGTAAATAACTTATCCAAATCACAAAGTAAATTTATGGCTGAATCCAGACTAGAACCCGAGTTCTTTCTTCCCTCCCTCTCATGATACTGGTCCATGAAGCTATGCTGGTCCATTCTGGTCCATGATGCTACCTTGGAGAGACAGTATAATGACCTGACACCTGAAGAAAACCACTGCCTTCCCCAGGGCACTCACTATGGGATGCTGAATTTGGGGGCACTTGTTTTCCTGTGTCTACAAGTTCAGTTTGCTCACGCTTATAACTCATTACTCTTCTCTGTGTGGAAATCCCTCTGCCAACTTCACAGCACAAGACAAACAGAACGTGTTGACCAAGAGTTTAAGAACCAATTACCAGTCCAGTACTGACACAGACCACAGGGCCCGGGCTGCCAGGAATTGTGGCCCAAATCTCTGTGACTCTTCAGAAAACTGTCTCCAGTTCAGCCCTCCCCACCAGGATCCTGAATGTGGGGATGAAGGCACATTAAAGGACAATCTCATATGTAATTCTGCCATTAAGGCACAGACTTCTTCATGCTGTGGGGAAGAGAACAGGATGTGCTCATAAAGAAGTGGTCTTCAGCTTGTTGGGATAACAGAGGAGCAATTAAGTGGATCCAGTGAGGTCCCTGGGGGGCCTACCCTCAGGCCACACCAAGCACTGGACTTAAGCCCCAAATATGCATTCCAGGTGTCTACGTGGGTGCTGCTCAAGACCCCCTATGAGATGCTTTCTATCTCCAGCTGGACAGGGATGTTGTCTCCTACAGTGGCCTTAGTTAGGCACAGGCCACCTCGGCCCATCCCACACCTGTGTCCTCACCCTTTCAGCAGTCATTTTCATGGCAGCTGCTCCCTTTACTCACTCACACCTATGGCCCCCAGGAAGCCTTTGCCAAGAGCTCTGAGCATGAGTGAGGTAGAAATGGCCATGGTCCAGGCCAGATGAGTATATGAGGGATCCAGAGCCAGGCTCTACCCCCATCTGCAGGCAGTTCTTCCTAAGCCCACGTGTGGCCCACTCTGAGACCAGTCTAACACCTTCTTTGGCCTGGGTCAAGAGGGGAGACAGTGTGGTCATGGGGTTGGGCAAAGCATCTGCTCTGTATCAGGCCCCAGCTAAATGATAGAGAATGATAGAGAAGTAAATGAATAAAACAATTTTCTTTTTCTTAGAACTTCCTCTTCCACTGAAAGAGATATATAAATGTGTAATTCAATCTAGTAATTCTTCCAACAGGAGTTCAAATAAGATGCTTGAACTTTCTCTTGCCGCATGTGTTCTACATGGTTTTGAACATGTTATGCCCTTTCTGGGCTTCCAAGTATCCATCTGTAAGAGTAGAGGGGTGGATTAGATGAACTTCTACTCAGAACCTAATGTTCCTATAATCCAATGATCCCCTCCCCAGAAGCTTCTACAAGAGTCATTCATGACCAGATGCCAGATCCAAACTCTTCTCCAGATTGCTCTGCCCAGAACTCAGGCTGCTGTGTTCTTTGCTCAAAGGTGGCTTCCAGTTGCAGGAGATATCTGGAGTTTGTCCCAGTAACATCTGCTCACATTACCTGCTGTTAGTGTTGTCCATTAGAGCGCCCGCATCATTGCATCCCAGCCCACTGCACATCTGGGGGCCACACCAACAGTCTCCCCAACCTCAGGGACCCTGTGGGTCATAAGCCTAAGAAGATTTGTACAAGGCAATTGTTTTCTTGCTGGGTCCCAGCCCCAGCCTACCTCTGTCACTCTGATGTTAGTTCCAATCTCTTAACACATAGCTCCCATAATACCTTCTTGAAAGCCAGTCATGTCTCCCCAGTATCTCTCTTTTTTTTTTTTTAATCCCCAGTATCTCTTAACTCAAGTCTGAACTCCTTACCCTGGCACTCATGACTCCCCAGACCCCGTCTCCAGCCCATCCTACCTGTTTTGGCATTACCACACTATACTGCCCGGTACATCCTTTATGTTCAAGCTTTAAGGCATGTTCCAGATCTATTCTTCAGAACTGATTTGCTATCAGGGCGCCTGGGTGGCTCAGTCAGTTAAGCATCCAACTTCAGCTCAGGTCATGATCTCGCGGTTCGTGAGTTTGAGCCTGGCATCAGACTCTGTGCTGATGGCTCAAACCTGGAACCTGCTTCAAATTCTGTGTCTCTTTCTCTCTCTGCCCCTCCCCTGCTCACACTTGGTCTTTCTCTCTCTCAAAGATAAATAATAAACAGTAATAAAAAAATAAAAAAAAAAAGATTTGATGCCCCTACACATCAAGATTCAGCATAAATTTGGCCTCCACCTGGAAGTAAACTAGGACCCCCCCCCCCCCCCAGATCACAGGGCACCCAGAATACTGAAGTGTTGACACTATTCATTCTGGGCCTGCCAGGGCCAACTTGGTTTCCTAACTGACAGGTGAACTCCCATGGATGCATCTAGCCTCCCGGGTTAGGGCCCAAGTCCCAGAAGAATATGCCCGCATCAACCAGCATCTAGCATAATGCTCTATGTCTGGCAGTTAAAGACTTTAAAGACAAGTAAAAACTTCTAAAGACTTCACGTGTAGTGAAGATAGCTGGACAGATCACAGAGGGACAAAGGAATGGATGAACAGTGGTGAAAAGCCTCAGACATAGGCCATGTTACATTGGTACGATAAAAAGTAAAACGGATGGAGAAATAAATAAGTGGACCTTGGTCCCGGCCACCACCATCTCTCACCTGCATTACTACAAAGGCCCCTAACATACCTTCCTGCCTACTTCCAACAATCTGTGATCACAGCAGCCAGAGCATGTCACTTCTCTGCTCAAAACCTTCAAATGTCTACCCATATCACCCAGATTCAAAGCCAAAGTTCTTCAAATAACCCACAAGGGCCTTGTGGTCTGGCTCAAATTATTGCACTGACCTCAACTCCTCTGATTTTCATTTCACTCCAGGCATCTTGACCTTCATGCTCTTCCTCAAGCATATGTCAGGGCTTTTGCCTTTATTCCTCCATTTGACTGCTCTTGCCCCAAATATTCATATAGCTTGCCCTCTTACTTCCTCCTGACCTCCGGTTAAATATCTACTTATCAGAATGTCTTGACCCTATATAGATGTATAAACCCTCCCCCACCTTTGGGACTTCCTTGCCCTTCTTGTATTTCTCCATAGTGCTCAGCATCATTTGCATACTGTATGCCAACCTATTCACTGTCCCGTCTTCACACACCAGAAAGCAGATTCTATAAGGGCATGTGTTTTGCTCACTGCTGTACTCCCAGTGCCTAGAACAATGCATGGCACACAATAGGTACTAGGTGGGTAATTGTTGACTGGATGAGTGAGGGGTTGAGTGAATAAGTTTGTAACTGAGATCTTTGGCACCTTTGGTCATTTTTCTAAGATTCTCTTATCTGATGCGGTTGCCATTATCCTGTCTGCTCAGTTCCAGCCCTGTCCCATATCACAACAGATGGACAGCACATATTCTTGGGTTTTTTTTTTTTTTGTAAATGATGAACCTAAGAGAACTGAAGGAGCATCTTCTTGGGGGCGGGGGGGGGGGGGGGCGCGGAGGGCAGGATGAGTCTACTGCCTGGTTCCTAATGCCACATTTTAAAATCCTGTTCTCCCTACTCCCCCCCAGCCTCTCTGCAAATTCTACCCAGTTAAAAGTGCAATTCTAGGAGAAAATGAAGAAGAAAACGAAAGCATCCTCTTTTCCTTGGTATAGCTCACAATAAGTTGTGTTTCTCTTTCTCTTTGGACCTAAGTCCCAAGCACCTTTGCAGAGCCCAGCTACCACCTTCGATCTATCTGATCAAGGAGCCTAATTCCTAAACTCTCATCACACAGAAAGAGGGGACAGGACACTGGAAGAGCAGAAAGTGAGATAAGAGAAGCAATCACTGTGGCAGCTTCTGGTCTCCCTTTCTTCGTGATGACACCCTATAATCACATAGGCCCTCAAACAGCGCAGTGACATCTCCCCACCTGATGGTCTCTCTTCACCTGAGCTTCTGGGCTGTGAGGACCATGTGAGAGATGGATGAAGAGGGGGATGCAGGTGATTCACCAGCCTTGAGTCCTGCCATAAATCCAATATAAATTCTTGTTTGTGTCTGGACAAGTAGGTGTTAGAGGGGGGTTGGGGGGCATAAGACTGAATGAAGGCAAAATAGATCATTGAATGAGTGAGAAATGCAAGCGTGAGTGAGCCACAGTGACTGAATAGGCTGTCCGTCCTAGTGTTAATGGTCTTGTTGCAAGGATGGCTTGCAGGGCTTAGTAAGACACCTGTCTGAATTCTCTTGTAGACCTAAGCCTAGGGCAGTCTTAGGGGTGGGGAGGAGAGTGTTAGCTCCTGACCCATGTAATGTATTATGCAAATAACTCTCAACCTCCAAGGATCCTTCATAAGTTTGTAAAGATCCTTCGTATAAGTTTTATAGCCATAGAGCCAAGTCAGAACCACCTCGAGGCCCCTCAGATCTCCTGTATCCTCTACAAACCAGAGATGGAGAAACCACAGCTCAGGGATGCCTTCTGACCTAGATCCCTTCTGCAGGGAGCTCCTCAGAATAATCGAGGAATTAGATGTCATCTATCACCAGTCCCCCAAATGTTGCTGACTAGGTCTACTTTGTTTGCCCAGAAAATGGTAAGATCTTGGCGGGCGGGGTGGGGGAGGGAAGGCTGATAGGCACGCATCTCAAATGGCCATATGTCCTAAAATGAATTATTATATTCTTTCCTACATCTACTTCTTCCTTAGAATTTTTATTCTACTGAATGCCACCATCATCTATCTGGTTGTTCAGCTGATAAAACTTCATTCATTCATTCATTCATTCATCCATCCAGCAAATATTTGTGGCATGTGTCAGTAACATGCTAACTGCTAGGATAAAGCAATGAGCAAAACCAGACATGGCACCAGCCCTCACAGAGCTCATCATCAAATCAGAAAAAGAGGCATTATCATGTAATAATTGTAAATAAATGTAAAGTTGCAACTATGATAAACCTTTGAAGGAGGTAAGTGGTGTTTTAAAGCCTTATAAAATGGGATTTGACCTAGTCATGGAGGTCATGGAAGTGATAACTGAGCCGAGAACTGAGAGGTAAGTAGGGATTCAGTATGTGAAGAGGTGAAGGAAGAGAGTTCTAAGCAGGGGAACGAGCAAGTGCAAAGACCAATGGCAGGAGGGAGCCTGACAAGCCCAAGGTACCCAGACAAGGCCAGCGTGACAGAAGGGGGTGGGGGGTTGCTGGGTAGAAGGATGTAGGAGATGGTAGTAGGGTTGGACAAACAAGACCTGGGAGGATTTACTGCAGATCAATAGGGAGCAACTGAAGTATTTTTAGGGAGGGAAATGACAAGAACGAGTTGTGTTTTGACAGGCACTTTGGCTGCTGTGTGGAGAACAAATTGGATAGAGCACAGATACAGCCAGACCAGTTAGCAGGGCCCTGTGGTCCTCCAGAAAGATGAAATTGGTGCCTTGAACCAGACGATCCTAGCGGAGATGAACGAAAGTGATGAATTTGAGAGATATTTATAAGAGAACAGCAACCAGACTTGGTGATAGATTGGACACGGGCTCTGGGACAGAGGTGCTGAGGATGACCGCTGGCACTCTCTGACGTGTGTGGCTGCGTAGATGAAGCAGCTGTTCGAGGAGATCTGACAGACCTGAAAGACCACACAGGAATAGGACAGTGCAGGGGAAGAACCCAGAAATTCCGTGTTGGACATGTGGAGTTTGGGGGTCCCTTTTGGACATGGGAGTTTGGGAGTGACTTTTTTGTTTCCCTCCTTTTCTAAAAAAATTTTTTTTGATGTTTATTTATTTTTGAGACACAGAGAGAGAGAAAGAGAGAGACAGAGACAGAGAGAGAGAAACAGAGCACAAACCGGGGAGGGGCAGAGAGAGAGGGAGACACAGAGTCCGAAGCAGGCTGCGGGCTCCAGGCTCTGAGCTGTCAGCACAGAGCCTGACATGGGACTCGAACTCACAGACTGCGAGATCATGACCTGAGCCACCCAGGAGCCCGTCTCCCTCACTTTCTACATTTGACCAGTCACCTGATTCTACCTCCTTTCCATCCTGTCATAATTAAAGTCCTTGTAATTATTTCCTGGATAATTTAAACAATATCCAGGCTCTCATTAAATATCACCTCCTCAAAGGGGCCCTCTCTGATCACCCAATCTAAAGTACCCTCGCCCTATTACTCTCTATTTTATCCACTTGTTTTTTTTTCTTTCTGAAAACATATAATAAATAACCTGTTGTGCTTTTTATTATAAAAATAAATATGCA
The DNA here is from genome assembly GCF_024362965.1 of Panthera pardus. NCBI lineage: Eukaryota > Metazoa > Chordata > Mammalia > Carnivora > Felidae > Panthera > Panthera pardus. Next base: position 43,941,831 of record NW_026526677.1, read on the forward strand.
CATATATGTACATGTCCTAGCTCCGTTTGCTCAGAGGGCAGAGAACCAATGATACACCAAACGCAAGGTACCCCAGAACTTGGTTTCTAAATACCATTCTCCACCAAGAGGATCCAGGGCTTCTTGGAGAAATGGCTGATTCCAGGTCCAGAGCAAGAAAAAATAAAATAAGCCTAGAACTTCTTGCGACAGCAGTGAGTAAGCAAGTGCACAGAGAATCATGGAGACAAGGCACAAAGAAACGGGAGTCGGTTTGCAGAGCTTCCCACTGATCAAATCTGGGGCGATTTGAATATCAAAATAAAATACATGAATTGGTTAGAACCCACTGAATAAATTAAAAAATCCGTTGAGTTCATAGTGATGAAAGAAGGGAGGGAGAGGAAGAGAGAGAAAAGGAGAAAGGAAAGATCTTGCCAACGGTAGAGTGCCAACTAATAAACAGAGAAGAAACTATGCATTCAAAAGTGTCAGTGATGACAAAATTAGTGGGTAAAAGTTTGACGAGGAACAGGATATTTGCATAATCTCTGAAAGTATCTCTCCACAAATTACTTATTAATTACAAAGGGGAAAACAGTAATCTCACACTGGAGAAACTGGCAAACATCGCCGTAAGCAAGTGATGAAGGCTTCCATCACCAGCACGGGGACCGTCCCCACATCCTGGGCTTGCGAATATGATAGCCGCACTTTACTAGTGTTCCTGCTCAAAATGCATATTCTAACCATGCACTGCCATCAGATAAGTCCAAATGGAGGGATAGTCAGCATAATAACTGACCTGTACTATTCAAAAACATAAAGGTCAGGAAAGACAGAGCAGAGGAATTGCTGTGGATTTAAGGAGACCATGGATACGTGACGACAAAATGCAGTTTGTGGAGTGCATCCTGAGAGGAGCAAGAAAGATAAAGCCTACTGTGGTAGGAGACTTCTTTTTTTAAGGAAATACACACGGAAGTATTTTGGGGTGAACAGGCATCATGCCTCTAACTTCCTCTTAAATTGATCAGAAATAGGAATATTTTATATATATTCATATATACATATACACCATAAAACAATGAATATAATAAACAACAATAAGATACGTTATAGACAACTAAAATATACACAAATAATAAAAATAATTTTTAGATTATTGGAGAGAGACGGAACAAAAACAAAAAGGTAAATGAAGCATCCTGTAAGTGGCTAAGGGATTTGGATAGAGAGGGATTTTTTTTTCACCAGTCTTGCAATCTTCCCTTAATTTGATATGATATCAAACTTAAAAGTGACATGCAGATTGTTTTTTTTTTATGTTTGTTGAATGAATGAGTGAGCCCACATCCATGATCCTCCCCTGCCTACTGCCTAAAGTGCCTAGTGGCTGTCCATAACTGGCATGATAAAATCCAAACACCTCAACACAGCTTTCAAGGCCTGACATCATTCGGTAGCACTTTGAAATGTCTCTCACCTCCTTTCTCATCACTATCGATGACCCATGCCACACACTCCAGTCCCCCAAGCTTACCACTCTAGACAATGCTTCTGTGCCTAGCATGCGCTGGTCTCTCAGCCTAGAATGCTCTTATCCTCCTAGAAACTTCCTGTTATCTTTGGAGATCCAGATCAAGAGTTTTCACCCCTAGGAAGGCCTCTCTGATTGCCCCAATATGAGATAACACTTCCTCTTCTGTATACCTTCAGTATTGCTGTAATCCTGTCCCCGGGGACAGGCCTGCCATTCTTTGTTTATAGGCCTCATTGTTTACAAGCCACATGGTCTGACTGCAGGTGGGAGACTAGGCTAGGCCCCACTCCCAGATTCCCAGTGCCTTGAAAAGATTCTGGCACACCACCGGGTCTCAATTAATATTTGAGGCATGAATGAACGAATAATAGTAAGTGACCTTTCTGCATCTTCCGAGAGGTCCCCCTGCCTTTATTATCCTCAAAAACTACAGAGAGTGAGGGAAATTAGTTCTGCCCTTGTTTTACACACATGGCAAGTAAGGCCCAGAGAAAGTAAGATAACACAGTGTACCCAGAGGCTGAGCTCGAGCTGGAGTCAGTCGAGCCAATCAGTCCAGGGTTCTTTCCCAGAAGGTGAGTGGGATAAGAAGGAAGGATATGCCATTCAGGCTTCCCCTATTCTATGTCAGATAGTCCACTTCAATAAACTTTCAAGTTCTGGCAACACCATAGCGTAAGGAGGAACCCCACTTTACAGACTAGGAAACTGAGGCTCCAAGTCAGATCTGTCTGACTGCAAAGCCCATGCTCTTTCCTCTGCACATTGCCGATATGTGCAGCCTTCCTCTGACCCTCTATCAAAGGCAGGCAGGCAGCCTGAGTCCATCATTCTGTCCTTTAAACCAGCACCACACACGGGCCCACAATGCAGCCCACACACCCAGACCACAGGCTGCACTTCACATGGTTTCCAAACCCAGGATATTTGGGTTGTAAGACAAAACCTCCATTTCCCCAGCAGAAAGTGAACACTACGCAGTTACTCGGCCAAATTGCTGATGCCTACAGACACTGCATCATGCCAAACAGGGTCTGGTCTGCCCAGAGACGTCCTCAGAGGATCCTGGGCTCCCCCAGAGCTTGGCGCTGAGGGGACCCTGGAGCTGGGGGAGGGAGACTGAGCTGGCTGGATCACAGAGTCTGGGTGGAGGCTCCAGGCCACCCCTGCTTCCCACAAAGCGGCAGTCTCCATCTGAGGCTGCAAGGGCCAATGATGCTGATGATGTTCAAGTCCTGGAGCCAGAGAAGTCAGATCCTTAGCCCTTCCCCAGGTGGCCCAAAGGGGTGGGTTTTCCTGTTTTAAAGCTTTTGAACAGGAGGGGTCATCGGCGGACATTGACTACCGACTCTGACGTCAGACAGACCTGGAATGGAGTCATGGCCAGCTCTTAACCTCACTGTGCTTCAGTGTCTCATAGGGTTGTTCCAGAGCTTCCATGAAACAAAGGATGCAAAGAACCTAACACTGGGCTGGCCTGTAGCAGGTACTAAATAAATGGGAGTAACCGTGAGTGACTCCAGCAACTGCTAGGCCTGACGCACTCTTGCTGGATTTTAAACCTGTTCTCACTTAGTTGAGCTTAAAGTCCAGGGAACACCCCGAATCCTCAGCAGAGACACAATCAAATCTTAGCCTTACCTTTCTGAGAGGACATTTTCCCTGGGAAGGAGCAAGCCCCATACCTGCGCCAGCCACCAGCACATCACCCAGGACCAGATATTTCCTGGGGGCCTTGGGCCAATGACTCCTCCTTCCCACTTTGTAACCAAATGCTTATGGGAGGAGTAATCTTAAATGTGGTTAACAGCCACCAGGTGGGGAGGGTGGGGGGAGGTGCAAATTAATGCTTACTGAGAAGCAGAATCCCAAAACAACGCCCGAAAGGCCACCATTAGAATCCTTCCAATCATTCGCTAGTGCTAAACACTGCCTCCCACTGCTGCACTTGCCAAACATTAGGAGCCTTGGGTAGAATAAAATAATCAGTCTTGGAGTCAATCAGTTAGAAGTCTTACCAACCTTCAGTGCGGCATGCAGAGGCCCCCTGGTGATCCACATCTCTTACAGATAAGAGGTGACAAAGGACTCCCTAACCACTGGGAAGACTTAAGAACCACCCCCCCACCCCCCCACCACTGGGAAGGAGAAAAAGTGAGCATTTTTCTATGGCCTCACAGGTCCAGAAAAGGAGACAGAAAAGTCCCCTTGTATGTCCCTCCCCATTCCAGAGCCCAGACCCCTCATCCTGAGCTCTGGTTCCAGAAGAGCCATCCTGATCAGAGACCATGTGGTCCATGCCGGGGGAGGCAGAGCTCAAGTCCAAGAGACACAGACCTTCCAGCAGAGCCCTGGGCCTAGGCAGGGTCACATGAAGAAGGGGTGGCCATGGGGCCAGGGCCAGACTTAGGGCAGGGGTCAAACTCCTTTGGGCATCTAGACACTCAGGCTTTTGAGACAGGGAGGAGCTGGCAGCTGAGGCAGTCAGAGCAAGGGGCATTTATCAATGGCCCAATTCATTCTCAACAATCCCCATTGTCTGAGCCAGCACAGAGATGGACATTATCTCCCAGAGCTGCTAAAAAGAAAAGCCCCAAGACATGGTCACGAAACTGAGTCCAAAGATACAGAAGCCAAAAATCGAGACACGGCTTGAAAACCAAGTGAAATATTTGAAACTGGAGCTGTCCCCCTCAAAAATCTATGCAACATGCTTCCCATCCTCATAGGCAAATAAAATGCTTAAGGCTGGCTTTTCATTTATTTATCCTGATTATCACAAAGGATGTGGGAGTTTACATTTAAATGTATACTATAAAGGTGTTAAAGCATAAATGAAAAGTAAAGCCAGGGTTCCAATTAACACAGTGACTAAGATGGAGCAATATGATGGACTAAGAGCTTCCCAGCAGCCAGAGTAAGAAGAGAAACACACAGGTTATGTCATGAGCTCAGGAGTCACACAGACCTGTAGAAATCTCTTGAGCACTGTAAGCTTCAATTTCCTTATCAGGAAAAAAAAAGTGGGAATATCAGCCTAAAAAAGCTGTTGTGAAAAGCAAATGAGACAAAGCATATACTAGAGAGTCAGTAAATATGCTTTTATTACCATGATTACACATGTCATTGTTACCATTAGGCTGTTGTCTGATTTCTCCTCCTTGAACTGGAAGTTTGTTAACTTACCGGGGTTACCCTGATGCTCTGTGATAACCCACTGTTGCTCTAAGCTCTGATTGACAGATATATGCACTTGATTAAGAGGTGGGGGGGGGGGGGGGGGTGGGGATTGCAGGGGAGGAAAGAGGCCAGGATTGAGTCACCATGAGTCCTCCAGTTTTCCAGTCTTTTCCTGAGTCCTAAGGTGGCTGGGGCTCCTATAAAGGTAAGGCTTGGGAAGGTATGCAGACTTCCTCCCCACCACCCCCTTCACTCTGCAAGAAGGCTGCGGGGGGGGGGGGTGCGGAGGGGGGGTGGAACACAGCCTGTCCTTATTTAACCATCCCTAAGGGTCAGGTAGGGGAGACTAGATCCCCGCACCCTGCTTAGGAAATTGCTGAAAATCATCTCTCCCGTGCATGTTAGGAGACTTGGTGGGGTGAGAGCTCAGGCACTCCTTGGACCAAACCATAAACACTAAGTAAGAAGACAGTCAATGTCATCTTTCTAACCTCCCAGCTGAAGGAACACATAAGTCTGGGCACCCCACTGAAGCCTGTCCAGAGGAGAATGACCAGGTGGAAGAGGTCTAGAAACCATGATAACAATAATAACAACAACCTGATATTTTGGGTCACCTACTCCTCCAAGCACTGTTTAGTGTGTCCCCTAGGATCCCCAGGGAAAGGAGATCAGGGAGAACAAGATTCTGTGAAGGAAAGAGATAACCACTGGGGGAAGGGAGAGGAGCAAAGTCAAAGCTAGTAGCTCTTCCAGCCTGGCCTGAGACGGGAGACACTCAAATAGGGTTGATTAAAACCAAAGAGAAGGAATCCACTCAGCTCCACTCACTGCCCCTGCCCTGGCCTCAGGCCACAAAGGTTCCTGGGGCTTTTCTACAGCAGGGGGAATCCAGAGTGCAACTAGATCCTGGCGCAAATTACAGGTGCTGTGCGGTGCCTCAGCCTGCAAGCCCGGCCTTTTCATTTGTTAAGAGGGTTAAGAGCTGCTTCTAAGTCTAGACCCTTAAGCCCCAGGCTCCACGGGAAGAATTGGTCCTAGATCACATGAGAAACCCACCAAGGGACCCATCTGCCCTGGACCCACAGCCAAAGCCTCTGACTTAAGATACTCCCTATGGCAGCCTGTTACTTGGACCCATTGTCCCAGGTGACATATGTAAGCTAAAGCGGACCCAAAAAGGGTGTCTGGAAGCTGAAAGCGCATCAAGCCAGGGGGTGTGTGTGTACATATGCACATTCTACACATATAGGTGCCTGCTGCATACATGTCACTGTCCATGGGTGTGCATGTTGAAAGCATGTGAGTGTTTGCATGGATGTCCTGAGTGGAAGGGCATACAAGACTGGCGCACAGCGGCGTGTGTGGGCAGGAATGTGTGTTCGCATGCACAGTTGTGAGTGTGCGGGTGTGGGTGCCCTATGAGTGTTTGTGGGTGGGCATGACTGTGTGGGTCTGCTCACCCCCTCTCATTGTCCTCCTGACTCTTCTGGCATTACAGTGGGTTCCCCAAGCCGTCTCTTCACCCTGGCCAGCCAGCTGTGATCCCTCAGAGCCCCATCTCTTCCAGTATGGGGCAAAGGCTCCGAGCTCCTGCCCTGCCTACGGTCCTGAGAAACCAAAGCCGCCAAATGACCCACAGAGAAGACACCCCAGCTGGGGGCAAGTCAAGTCACCTTAGAAAAATCTGAGTTCAGATAACACTCCTTTTTTTAAGCAGGCTACATGCCCAGCAGGGGGTCCAATGCCAGTCTCAGAACCGTGAGATCAAGACTTGAACTGAGATCAAGAGTGGGGCACTCAACCAACTGAGCCACCCAGGCACCCCCAGACAGCACGCTTTATCCCCATTCTGTCCCCATCGCCTCACTCACACACATCCATCCATCCACACATGCACTCTCTCAGCCCATCTGGAGCCTTCCTATCCCCACAGGAATGTACTTCCAGGAAAGCAGACAGGGTCTACACAGGGCTGTGCACAGACACACGTGCCCCCCGTGGGCACACTCCAGGCCCACCGACATGTAAGTTCCCACACACCCTGATATACTTTCTCACCCATACTCATACCCTGTGACACATGCTAGAAAGTTCTACAGGCTAACACGTTGGCCCAGACACATCCCCTCCAACTGGCACTCCTACGCCTACTGTCCGAATAGTCACAGGCATGCTCTGTCCCGGACTAGGGCTGGCGGACCCTGCGGGGCCGCCGACGGAGCCCGCCCAGCGGGTCTACTTACTCCGAGGGAGCGGGCGAGCCGGGTGTGCGCGGCGGCCAGCGGTGGCAGGGCGCAGCTGGGGCTCCAGAGGCCGGGCCAGCCGAGGGGCCGCCCGCTGCCCCGCGCCCCCGCCCCGCGCGGCCCCAGCCCGCCCACTCCCCGGGCGGCCCCAGGACCTTCCACGACAGCGCGCCCCCTGCCAAGCCTCTGTCCCGCGTCAGCCACCGCCGCCGGGCCGCGAAGCTATTTTGGTGCCCCCTGGCAGTGGAAACGTCGCGCTCTGGTCTGCGGGGAGCGCCGGAATGGGGACGCGGTCAGGCCTGATTAGAGACCTGGCTCACCCCGGGGCCCCCGCGGGAGTCAGGGCTGGGAAGCACCCGGAGGAGCCCACCAGACCGGGGTGCCCACGTGTGCCCCGCATGCCAACATCTGGAGAGGGGAAGGGAAGGAGCGGCGAGCGCTTCCCTTGGAGCTGAAACAAAACGGGGAGGGGTTTGGGTGCGGCTCACAAGCTCCGCGGAGGGAGCCGCCAAACTTTGGGCAGTCCCCAAATGCCCGGAATGAGCTTGGTTTATTCACCACAGGTGCTTCCCTTAGGAATCCGAGTCACCCGTATAAGATCACCGACCTCCAGATCACAGACCTGCCAAAAATGACAGAGGGTGTTTGTAGAGACTCATTCTCACTTTGGGCACATCAGACTTCCCCTCTGGACTTCTCTGTTTCCCATGGCCCGTCTAGAAAAGAAGGCTGATTCCTCCCCAAAAGCTCAGGAATGTTGCATTCCTGAACTGGAAGGAAGCTGCAAGGTCATTCCATCCAACTCCCTCCACTCTGCCATGAATCCAAGGGCGCCAGAAGGGCCTCTACCCAATCTGGGGGATCACCAAGGTAAGTCAACCCTAGCCTCCCTTGGGCGCTGTTCCTAAGCTTGCACCCTCTAGTTGGCAGGAAGTCCTCCTTGGCATCTAACCTAAATCCCTCATGTGCAAACTATGTCAATATGCCTGCACTCTGTGTTCTAGGAGGAGGAGGGGACCAGCTCCATCCCCATAACATAATGACTGCTCCAAGGTCCCATCTCAGCCTTCTCTTCCTTGATGCTGACACCATCATGCCCTTTTTTCAGGCCCTGGCTAACAATGGCCACTGCACCCTGACCCTGGACACGTTGCAGCTCCTGACATTCACCCAACTGCCTCAGCTCTCTGGGGACCCGACTCTGCGTGTCCGAGCCACTCCAAGGAGCCAGCTTTGCCTACGGCCTGCATCTATCCAGGACAGCCTGACTCCACTCCCCAGTCCCTCCAGAGGGGTTTCAGTTCCTGTCTCAGCCAAGCCTGTCTCAGGGCCTGGGGATAGAACTTAGGCTCCAGCCGCCCACCTGGCTGGGCATTAACACTGGAGCCACAGCCTTCCTCAGATGGGCAAAGGTTGCAGAATCTTTTCTCTGAGTCCGTTTCCAGTAAATTGGGTTGTATAATAAAGATAGTCTGGACTTTCTCCTTAAGGAGACCTGACTTTGCATCCTGCCTCTACTACTTTTTAGCTGTGTGTCCTTGGACAAGTCATTTAACCTCTCTGAGACTCAGCTTTCCCATATTTACAATGGGAATCATAGTAATTCTGCCTAGCTCATAGGTTGTTAAAAACATGAGATGAGATCAGGAATGTAAAAGTACCAGGAAAGTGAAGGTATTTTTTAGCATGCTAGTAATGGAATGAGGCTTAGATCATAAACACGATAGATACTGGCAAACACCTCAGAAATCTTTTCTTTCCAGGACCAAATTCTGTGCCCGGGTTTCAAAGGAAGAGAGGAACAGACTTGCTTTGCTAGAGGTTCCCTCTATGAATGTCCCCCACCGTGCATTCCCGAACACACACACACACACACACACACACACACACACACACACACACACACTTTTCCAGATACATACGGCACAGCCGAGCCTCCTGGCCTCCTGTCGTCCCCATAGGCCCCAGCCGCCTGTACCCTCGCTGGCCGCCTCTCCATTCCCGGGAGGCCGCCTCATGGCTCCAGTCTTGGCTGCAGCAACTCCAAATCCCCCTACAGGGGCCACCGCAGGCAACTCCTCTCTCCTTGCCCATCTTTCTGGGCCATGGCTCCAGCAAGGCCTGCGACTCGAAGGCAAAGGTGGCAGAGACCTTGTCTAAGGCAGTTCAGAATTGAGGCTGCCCAAGGGAACTCAGAGCTGGAACATCATCCCCCTTGACCCCCTCCCCTCTGTCTGCCTGGCTTCCCAGTACTGTCCTGTTTAATTCTTAATGGAAATTCCATCCCTAGCGCCGGCCTGGCTGGCTCAGGGAGTCCAGGTTTGGGCCAACAGCAAACTCCACCCAGAGACAGGAGGCCCGGGGCTGCCTGGCCATATAAACACAGATACACCATATGCACATACATATATACACACATGAGCAGAGAGACTTGCCCAGAGACATTCACAGATTCGGAGATTCTCACCCAGACGCAACCGTGCACGGAAAGATAATAGGCATTACAATCACTAAAACTTATGGCACCGTGCTAAGTACTTTGCAGATTTCAACTTCCCTAATCCGTCCAACAACACTGGGTTCTGGTATTATCCCCAATGTACACATGAGGAAACTGAGGCACAGGGAGGCTAAGTAACTTGCATAAGGCATCTAGTAACAATAGCCTAACACAGGAATACTAAAAATTGTGTTAAGAGGCTTATGTGCATTTTCATCTTGCCACTGTACTCACTTTTAGTGGAAGGTACTATTATCCCCATTATACAGACAAGGAAAATGAAGGTCAAATGGTTTAAATCACCACCTGTGACCTCACAGCTTGTGAGATGCAGGAAGATTTTACACAGATATGCATGGGAACCCACAGATGAACATAGAAACACACAGGTAAAGAGATACATGCACACACACACACACACGCACACACACACACACACTCAGAGGCACAACCAAAAGAAGCTTCAGGGATTATTCAGAGCTGCCTCAGGCAAAGGTCCGCTGTAGTCTGACTCCATGTTTTTCCTTTCCAGCTCCACCAACTTCACAAATCACTTTAGAAAGAGCAAGTTTGGACCTAAATGGAGGGAAGATTTCAGGTTTACAGTTCAGTCAGGCAGGTCATTAGTGAACCCCACCTCAGCCCCAAATCTGATTTGCCCAGCATACATGACAAAGTCAGCAGAAGAAGGCTCAGATGCACTTTTCTGAAGGGATCTGTAGGGACCTCAGAGACTCTGTCAAGGAGCTGGCCTAGGAGGGCTCCCAGCCTCCAGGACCAGATGAAGGTGGACAAGACCCATAAAACAGGGTACAGCACAGCACGAAAGCCTTAGGTAGAACAGGGCATGTGTTGCCTAAGGGAGCTAGAGCCATATTGCACATGTGACAAGACTTTGGTGGGAGGGGAAATGGAGGAAAAGACAGGGCAGGGCCATGATGTAGGCAAAATCCAGAGCCCAGAGAGTTGAGAGAACAAGCATGAGGAAAGAAAGAGGAGTTTAGTATCCAAGAATTTGTCCACTGCTTGAAGCTCCCATGCTAAGCTGGACATCTCCAAGCAGGGCCTGTGCTGGCCCTGGGCCTCCTCCTAAGCAGCCCCACCGGAGAGCACCCAGAAAGGCCCCATCTCTACTGTCTCTTGTGGTTTCCCATCCACATCCCCATCCCAGAATCCCTGTTTGTGCTGCCACGAGCCCATCCACTCTGTGGTCTGGGGACAGCTCAGCAGGGCAGCCCCAGGAGGCATCTGGATCGGAAAAGGTCTTTAGGAGAGGAGTGCTGAACCCTCACAAATGAACCTGGGATCACATTGTCAGGCAAGGGCTCTAAGAAATGGAGACATTTTGAGTCTTAGAATTTGCATTTCTACAAAGTTCCCCCACCGTTGCTACCAGCCTGGGTGTCATACTATGAGAACTCCTGCTTTATAGAACAAGAGAAAGTCAGAGGTCATTCCAGCTCAAAAGTAAACGTGTGACCTAACTTCAGAGTGCAAATGGTTTCTTCTGCAAGGTTCCTGAAGAAAGAATTCACATCCTGGTAGTTGTTTGTCCTTTCCCTCCCCCAACCTCCATCTCCCCAGCTTCTGTTCAGGCCCTACTGTCACTGACTCAGTCTCCTGCGGGTTCTGAGATGGCCCTGTGCCTCGGCACTTCTCAAGTAAGACATGACATCCTCCGCTCTGTGATCTCGCTGCTCACAGAAGGTTATCTAGATGAGGACCTGCCCCAAAATAGCTGACGACCAGGCAGGCTCTCAGTTCTGGGGCTAGAGATACAGATCACAAGGTCATGATGACAGCAGCAGGAAGGCCAGCATACCCAGAGAGATGAGAGATGGGCAAGGGTCCCAGAACCCACAGCTGCCGCCTCCTGTCCTGCAACCCCTATCTCCATCCCTGAGGCATGCACGTCACCATACAACCCTGCCTCCAGGAGCGATGGCACAAGAGGGCACTCTGGGAGAACAGGGAGAGGTGAATCCCGTCCCAGAGTACCAGACAGGCTGGCACAGACACACCATTGCCCCACTCAGTCCACCCATCTCCCCAGGGCTTCTTCTGCAACGCTCTCACAAGGGAAAATTTTCCCCGATTCCCAGAGCCAGTGTGAAAATTCGTGATACAATTAAAATGAGGCAACGTAGGAGCTAGAAAGGTTCTCAGAGATCTCTGGGTGCAGGGCTTCTGAAATTTTATGATCTACCAGAATGGCCTGTGGATGAAATACAGATTCCCAGAGGTCCTTTAGAGGCTCTGATTCTGTAGGCAAGGGGTGAGCTGGAGCCCAGGTGCCCCTCTCTTCCCAGCTCCCTGTTCAGTGACCTCACTCTGCTAGCTTGAAACTGGCCATGGCGGGAATATTTGTTTACACCACAGAGACTGGACAAACGTTACAAATCAGGGTGTTTTGTTATACTTTGTTTTGGCAAGTCTGTTGTGGACCATAAATTAGCACACCACAGAGCAGGTGGGTGTCTGTTTTCAAGGATCTCAAGGAATTATGATGCAGGCCCATTTTGAGAAAGAAACACTGACCCAGTAATGAAGTTCTAACTCAAACCCATCATTTTACAGACAGAGAAACTGAGGCCCAGTGAAGGGAAGAATCGTGGTCACCGTCACTATGGTAGAACACTTGTGGGATCACAGATGCTCAGTTCAGGGCTGTGGGGGCTTGGGACAGCCCTGCCTGTCTCCTTAACCCTCTTCTGCGGCCTTTCCGACACACCTACTGTAGCTTATTGGTTAAATGAGGGAAGGCAGGGCGGTCCTGCCCCTTGTGGGCCAATCACATTACCTCTTGTCAGCATCTGGAATTTTAATAGGCTGAACTAGAGGTTATCAGTTGCCAGATCACTGGACTGGACAGCAGGTACAAGAATTCCAGGTGCTGAGTGCCTCAGGGCTGTCCTGCCCTTCCCAAGACCGAACTGTTCATCTCTGCATTGAATTCAGAGAGATTCCCAAGCATCCTCCCCACAAATTCCCTGCCTTACTTAAAGTAATAAGCTATTTTCCATTACTCCCAACCAAAACCACCTTCAGAAATACAGCCACAGAGCAAGTTAATAGAAATAAGAACCCGAGATTCTCTCCCCTTTGTCTTGCCCCTACATCCAGCCCTCAGATAGGACGCAAAAGAATGAGCAAGGATGGAAATTTGCAATTCCCCAGGGCAGTGGTTTTCCAAACTGATCCTGAGCAACAGCATCGGTGACTCTGGGATTGTACAGGAAAGGCAAATCCTTAGGTCTCCCCTCAGAACTGCTGAATCAGAAACTCTGTGGCTGGGGTCCAATGAGCTATGGCTTCACAATCTTTCCAGGTGATTCTGATGCCCACTAAACTTCAAAGACTGCCATTCTAGTAGGAGGGTCTGTAGTTTCTGCCTCCCTGACCATGAATCAAAAGCTCTTTGACTCAGGAGGAAAGGTCATCAGGGTACCAGACCAGCACCAGCTGTGTCACACTCCTTCTGGACCAGCTTCCTTAACCCCTGCTCCCGGGGAATCTCAGGTGTCGGAGCGGTGGCCATGCATCCTGAGCTAAAACAGAAGCCCTCTTTCCAAAGTCTAAGGGGTCAATATCTTTCCAAAAATAGCGGGACAAATTCATCAGGGATACAGCAGAAAAAAAGTTCTGTCACTGTCCTGGTATCTAATTGAGGGAATGACTCAGTGGACATTGTCTGGCCCTTTGGATTCTCAGGAGCTTGCTCTGGCTGTCCGGGGACAGCTTCAGGTATCTGTCTATAAGGAGGCTTGCCAAAGACTTGGCTATGGAAGCCACTTCAGCCTCTCCTGTGTGAGTCCACTACTTTCTCCACTTCTCGTGCTCCTAGGTTCAGGCAGAAAATGAGATTTGAGGGTAATTTAAAAAGTGAGGCCTTGGGAAGAGGGACAAAATAATAATAAAAAGAACTGTGACTATATGAACAGGCATTATTGACTCCTTCCTGTATATCATGGTTTACCTCATTTGTGTCTCACCAGAATCTAATGGTACAGTTATTGCACTTCCCACTTTAGAGGTGAGGAAATGGGCTAAGAAGATTAAGTCGCTCTCTCAAGATCACACAGCCAGTGAGTGGAAGATCAAAGATTCGAACCCAGGTCTGACTGACTCTAGGCCCTACAAATTTCACAAGGTATAACACAGGAACACAGATGCAGAGGTTCACCTGGGACAGGAGGATGTACACCTGCTGCTAAGACAGATGGCTGGGTGCTAGCTCAGATAGGATGGGGAAGGAGAGGGGGCAGGGTCCTTTTTTAAAGTGGGATGCCAGGTGACTTATGGTGAACTAAGTGGCCAAAATAGAGACAGGACCTTATCTATCAAGGAAGGAACAGCTCAGCTTCCCTGGGATTCAGGGGATGAAGCAAATTGGGAATGACAATTGTGGCCTGGCTAGAGTTGAAAAACATATATTTGAAATGAAGCCAGCAAGAACAATTACACAAGCCAGGACTCAGTGACTCTAGATCTCAGTTTGGAAGAGGTGAGGACTGACAGGTGTCCCAAATGGGGATTTCAAGGAGCTTACCATCTATGGGGAGAAGGGGAAGTGGCTAGGACTCTGCCTTAGTATGGTCAGGGGATACCCTAACTGGGACACTGAGTGGCACTGCTCTGAAGAACTTTGCTCCCAGCCCTGGAAGAACATGGCCTAGATTCCCAGCTAGAACAGGGTCTATCAATAGAGGCACCAGGAGCCATTGAGGAAGCCGTGGATCCTGGTAAGGAGAGAACTCTCCCCACCCAGGGAGTGGAAGGCTCTGGACCTGGTGGTGAGTTGGAATTAAGGCAAGTCATTAAATGGCACCACCTCTACCCAGCTGATCAAAAACAAATACATCAAATCAAAAACAAACTAAAAGTCATCTTTTTATTCCTCTTACCTCATCATTCATCCCCCTCTCCCAACATCCAGATGGTCCATCCATCCTGTCTGTTCTGCCTCCATATTGAATCCCTAGCCATCTAAACTCCATTAACCACAAAGCAGCAGAGTCATCCTTTAACAGTATAAATGAGATCACATCCTCCTCCAACCTAAAAGTCTTCAGCAGCTTCTTATTGTTGCACTTAGAATAAAAGTTCTAGACCCTTTGCTCTGTCTCACAAAACTCTACATGGCTCTTCTCTCCATTAGGGTCTCAGGTCATGTCATCTTCCTGACAGAGGTCTTCCTTGACCACGCAAACTAGAAGAACCATCCCTTGTCACTCCTCTGTTAATACCACTCATCATTCTCTGAAATTTCCTTGTTTATTTGATTGATTACTACATATCTCTCTCACTCTTCACTCCATAAGAACAGAGACCCTATCTTTTGGTGCAGTGCCTGGCACAAAATAGAAATTCTAGAAACTTCTATGGAATGGTTCAAACATGGTAAAGCCCCATGTAACAGAGAGAAGTGGCAGAGATCATTTGGAAAACAGATGCTAAAAAGATAAAGGGAGCCATACAGAACACCCAGCCCATGAAAGCAAGAGATCTTGGGTTTCCAAAAAATTTCCCTGAGAGAGCATTTGCACCCCTGGTTTGTGAGACCTAACAGCTTTTCTGTCCTGGAATTCCCATGAGACACCCCTATAGGCTAACAACATTGTTCTTATTTCTCCTCAGCTGGCTTGAGTTTTGTTTCTTTCGCTTACAAGTTAAAAAGTCTAAATTTATACATCCTCCCTATGTCTACCTGGAAAACACAGAACAAAGAGAAGGTCCAGCAGTTAGTGGGAAGAACACAGCACAGGAGATAAGGATCCTAGACTTATCTTTTACCTCTGTGACCCTAAGTAAGTGTCTTTCTTTCACTGGGTTGCAGAGTCTGTACCATCTGAGATCTGGTCTAAGAGACCTCCCAGTCTGACAAGGACTCTGAGACCAACAACCAAGGAAAGAGGTCATCTTTCAGGCAGAATGTATATTCTGTCCATTTTCACAGCCCAGGCAGGTACTAGCAAGAAAAAAAGCCACTCAAATGTTATTTAGAAGACAATTTAATGAAGGGCTCTTTATGTCAGGGTTAAGAGTAAAACCACTGTTTTGAGGCACCCAAGGACTGATAAGTGGGGAAGCTGTTATCACCGCTAAGCCTGGAGAAACAGGGAGGTGTTCCAGTGGAACCATGGAAGAGACTGTGCAGTCATGGAGGAGGTAATCTCAAAAACCACATCAGCAAGGAAGAAATTCCATAACCTCACTCTTCTCCTTTCTCTGATCTCCAAAGCCTCCATTGACAGAATCCAACCAGAGAGGCCTGGTGGTGTGATATGAGGCCCAGCTCCTCAGGATGCAGAGCAGAAGAGGGTGCACAATGCAAATGGAAAATAACCAGAACCCAGAAAATAACCAAGACCTACAAATGCTCTCAATCTCTACATCTTCCCTCTCATTTAAATCTCTCTATAGAAGCACTGAACTGTCCAGGAAGCCACTAAATTGCCATAATGGTCTTGACAGGTCCAGATTTACAGCTTTTGGCTAAAAGCTTGCCAAAGATCGAGGCAAGAACTTTAGCTATGCTATCAAGCATAAGCAACGGCTGCCACAAGAGCTTCCAGAAAAATTTCACTAGTAAATGAAAACTCTGACAATTTGAATAATTGAAAAGTCTTAATGCCAACCTCCAGATGCATTATGGAGAATGAATGGATAATTAGCCAGAAAGAAACCTTCTAATAGAAAACATATCCAGTCTAGGACTTTGTAGGGGAGAAAAGCCTGCAATTAATACCCACCTATGGTTTAAAAGGTCTGGCCTCAGACACACCCATTCTACTTGGTTACAATAAATCTCCCATAAGACCCTACATAAAATACAGTAGAAAAATTAATAACTAAAGTACAAAACTCTTAGTAATGCAGAATGTTGGGTTTCAACCTGGGACTGAAGAGTATCTCTAAATGAGTGCAGAAAGTTTCCATTTCTCTAAACTCTGATCTTTGCCTCGTCTCAGCAGGAAGTAACTAGAATGGTCACCATCTCAATTCCCTCAAGAATGAGGAATGCTCGGGGCGCCTGGGTGGCTTGGTCGGTTAAGCGTCCAACTTCGGCTTAACGTGAGGTCCTCCGACCTTCGTGAGGTCATGATCTCACGGTCCGTGAGTTCGACCCCCGAGTCAGGCTCTGTGCTGACTGCTCAGAGCCTGCAGCCTGTTTCAGATTCTGTGTCTCCCTCTCTCTCTGCCCCTCCCCTGTTCATGCTCTGTCCCTCTCTGTCTCAAAAATAAATATACATTAAAAAAAAAATTAAAAAAATGAGGAATGCTCAAAAGACAGTGGGGATTGAAACCAGTAACCAAAGGGTTAATGGGACTGCTCGAAGCTGCAGACTAATAAGCTCAGCTGCAACTTTTACCCAGATCATCTTCACTTGCCTTTAAATTTCCCTGACTCTCCTCCTTGGGGGAGGCAGATTTGAGGCTTGCCCTCCCATCTCCTCATTTAGCTGCCTCTCAAATAAACCCTTCCCTTGCTGCATCCTTGATGTCTCAGTGATTATCTTTGCTGTGCATCAGGCAGACAAACTTGGGTTTGGTTACACACCCAAGTCATTCTGTCTATTTCTACAAGAAAATATTTCAAATATGCAACTCTACCCCCTATTACATATTTCAAATGATAAACTTTCTTCTCAAAATTAAAAGTAAAATGGAAAGTATGTGTCTGTTACATTATTTTTAAAATAAATTAATTTAAAACATAAAGAGTCTGGCCTCAGTCACACCCATTCTTCCTAAAGGGAAATTCTCCAGAACCCATCCATGCCCAAGCCCCACTAGAAAAGCTGAAAAGAGTGGGGAAGACAGGGTTAGTCCAGAAGACTAAGACCCTTCTAAGAGTAAGAATATTCCCAAAGAAAGAATGTGCTACTTCAGGACATAGTGATCTCACTATTGCTGGAGGAAGTTTAGTCCAGCGAACAATGAATGAAGGCCAGTCCTATACCTGGCACTGTGCACATCACCTGGGATACAAGTGATCAAGGCAGTCTCTGACATTGGGATGTTCACAGTCTAATAGTGGAGAAAGAAACAAAGTATTCCCATACTAGGAGATAATTAATAAGAGCAGTATATCAAAATGTCTCTAACTGTGGATTTCCACTTTATATATTTTGAGGCTATGTTATTAGGCACGTATACATTTAGAACCATTACATCTTGTCAGAAAATGTTAAATTTCGTTATTATAAGGGCCCCATGATCTCTGTGATGCTTTTGCCTTAAAGTCAATTTTTTTCAAAGTTAATATAGCTATACAGACATTATTTTGGTTAATTACTGTTTGCATGATAGATTATTCATTCCTACTTTTCCCCTTCCTATATTCTTAAATTTTAGATACTTCTTGTAAAGAACCTACAGTTAGACTTTTTTTAATCCAATCAACATAAACAGAGGTGAAGGGATTAGGTGTTACACAAATGATTATCTGGGAGGAGAGCTTTCCAAGAGTAGGAAACAGTCAAAGCAAAGACTCTAAGACAAGCATGAATCTGGTGTTTGAGCAAGAACAAAGACTAGTGAAGTGAAACAGAGTAAACAAGGGTGGAGAGGGGTATAGGAGGGGATAAGAGCAGAGATAAGTAGAGAATAGCTAGAGCAATGCCTTTGAGTAGTGAAAACAGAATGGGATCTGGTGCACAAATGGAAGAAATGGCTCCAGTTGGGAAGCATAGAAAGTTCATCTATGGCAACAGGGTACCAGGAAGCAGATACCAGTGTATAGGAGTTTGGTGGAGTCCATGAAGGGTCTCTTCTGATGTCATTTTCTCAATGAACTAGGAAGCAAGGTCAGGAGCTGAGAATAAGCAAGGTGGAGGAAGTGTTTGGGTTTTGAGGAGAAGATGAGAAATGATCTAGATGTATACGGGAAAGTGAATGGACTAAAATATATATGACTTCCCGGCAGCAATAAAAACCTAGTTAAGGCTCATGCTCATGGATTCATAGATTTAAAATGAAGCAATCAATGAATATGGTTGTGTGTTTTTCTCCAGGCATTGAAGACCCTTAGTTCAGATGCCAAGTTGGTGAAATATTTTCCACCAAATTCTGTTGAATGGTCATTTGACCTCTTCTTGAACACTTTCAGTGACAGGGAGCCTATCACATCCTGAGAAGCCCATGCCATCGTTATATAGCTCTGACTGTTAGAAAGTCTTTCCCTGTATTGAGCTAGCATTTATCTTCCTATTTGCTCCTCCTATATTTTACCCTCCATGTCTGTTTCTGTTGTCTGTTGTTTATGTTGCTCTATCTCTCCCTGTGTCAGGTCATCCAGAAATTTGACAACATACCCAGCTGGTGAGGCTAGGGAACACAAGAACCCTCACACATGGCTGGCAGGAATTTAAAATGGTCTATTGCCTATATCTAATAAAATTAGATGTGAATTTACTCTTTGACTCTACAATCCCACTTCTAGAAAAGATAAAAAATGGTATCACATTAGATATCACATTAGATAAAAAATGGTATCACATTAAAAAATGGTATCAAAGTGATCTCAGATTGTCCATGCACCCTCCCTCTAAGGAAATAAATGTGAATATTTTGCAAAATATAGCTCCAAAGCTGATTATCACAGCATTTTTGCAAAAATAAAAATCTATCTAAAAATAAAAGTACACAATTTACATGTATATAAGGGATTGATTAAATAAAATTTGGCACATTTATTCAATGGAATGTGAAATAGACATTAAAAAATGATGCAGCACAAGAATATGTAATGGTATAGAAAGATATACACTGAAAACGACTGATTTCAAAGAAGTAAGCTTGGTGGGATACAATTTCATAAATATATACATAGAATATAAAAGAAAGAATATACACCAAGTTATTAATGGTGTATTTCCCTGCCATAAGAGATAACATAATGAGATAACTAACAAACACACCCCTTCTAATTTTTTGGCTTTCCTATATTTTCTAAATTTTCTATATTATTGCAATTTTATAATTACAAAAAGAAGTTATTGAATTTTTAAAAATAAACCTTTAATTTTAAAAGTTTTAAATGTATAGAAAAATTTCAAGGATAGTACAAAGACTGTACTTTGCTCCCCCTATTGTTAACAGCTTGCATTGGTATGACATATTTGTTACACTTATCGAACCATTATTGATACATTATTATTAACTAAATCCCATATTATTCATATTTCCTTAGATTTCACTGAATGCCTTCTTCTGTTGTAGGATCCCATCCAGGATACCATGTTACATTTAATTGTCATGTCTCCTTAGGCTCCTCTTGGTAATTTTTTTAATTAAAAAAAAAACCTGCCAACTCTTCCACATTGAATTCGATACTAACTCCTTCATAAAACCTCCTTAATTTTGTCTTCACCCACTCCCCCAACTCCAGCCAGGAGATCTCTATGTGTCCTCTGAGCTCCAACAAAATTTTGAAATAACAAATCTTAGAAAAGCCAGGCTCAGGAAGAAGACCAGTCCTGTGTCAGAATGCAGGATGCCAGTTCATGCCCTTGATGGCCCCCACTCCCACCATTCTGCCATCTCTGCCCCAGCCAGTGTCCTTTGAGGGAAATAAGAAGGCAACAAAATGGGCTTCATTATGGCTGCCCTTTTCTTAGTCCCTAGTTGTCTTGGGCAAGACCCCTAGACAAGGAGAAACTTCCAGTCTCCTTCCTCTCTAAGGACTACCATCTAAGGACCACCTCAGAATCCTGAGTGCCTTCATCAGGATGTTGACGAAGAAATCATTATTCCAAATTTACAGATCAGAAAACCAAGGCTCAGAGACAGGAAGAATGAGAGGTGAATCTGGGAGACCAGCTGGATAGACTGGTTGGAGGGGGTCCTGGCAAAGTAAACCTTACGTGCCTGCTTCGTGCGCCCTCTGGTGGAGAAGGGGCTGCTTCGTGTTCGGAGGGAGGGACTGGGGTAGACGGTATTTTAAGATGGTCCTAGGCCTCTATACTTTTATTGTTGACATCCTAACCCTACATCATATTAAAATGTACCTGTATATCACATTAAATATAATTTATATACAACTACACAAGAGTTGAGTTGAAGTAGACCAATGGACATGTAGACATTTAAATAAACATGATTTTTTAACCTATTTTAAATTTTCATATTTTGAAGCCAATCACTTTGGAAAACTCAAACTTTTTCATGGATCCTTAAAAATTTTTTAGGCCTTTAGCTCATCATTTTGGTATCTGAGTGATAAGAAGTTCAGATCCTTTGTCCAGTAGTTAACAGCTCAGGTTTGGGATCTCAAGGAAGCAGCAACAGGGACCAGAACTCGACCACAGTCTGGTTGGCGAAGTCCCACACAGATGGGATGAGGTTCCAGGCATGGCCTCAGTTGTACATGGAAAGGTATGGTATATGTTCATGCTTCTCACTAAATTTTACTTCCTCATTCTGCATTCCCAATGCAAATACCCCACTCATCAAGAGAAAGTAGACTATGGCTTCCCATTTAAAAAAAAAAAAAAAAAAAAAGTCTTCTCTCTATATGGCTTCTCCAGCTCATTCAGAGCACAGGATCTTCTTTTTAGACAGCCATCTGGGACTGTCCAGAACTTTCACAGATTTTATTGAACCCAGATGGAGAACAACAGGTAAATAAAACCTGAGGGAATAGGAAGTCTGGCTTTACTGTCAAGGCTGAGGTTACCTCAAGGAGTTCATTCCCATGGCTCAAAGGCCGGTAACATTTTACTTCCATACTAGGGAAATTACTATCAACTAGCTTCAAAAGATTTCCCACTTTCCCTGGGCCTCTGCCTTCTCAGCTCCCTGTCTACCAGTGGTCATCTTAACAGCCATCATCAGTGAACTTCCTTCTAGCCATCCTAACATCCCTTCCCTGAAATCAAGACCAAAGACAAGATCAATTCCTTTCCGGTTACTTGGGACTCTTCTCCCTATTACTAGTTTTATCTGAGAAGCAGCCCTGTCCCCCAGATAACTGGAACAAGGAATAAGCTTACCCTATAGGAGAGACCCTATCTCCTACAGAAGGGCTCTGGCTTTATCCTCTACTGTCATATCCCTATAGGTGAGCTTCATGCACAATATTCACTGGATAAGAATTAAAAGTTACACAAGTAGAATATCATTCCCTGACACAAGACATACCAAACATTGGAAATGTTGTCTCTTTATCTGCAACGGATCAACACATAATGACTTCTACTATCTTTCTAGAGACTTGGACCTGTGGCAACTGAAGAATCACAGATGGATGCCATTATTTAGAAAGGCTTGTTATTCCCCAAAACAAACTCTGAAAGACACTTGTTACATTTGCAAATTCCAGTGGCTGCCATATCTAATTATTCAGCATAGGGCAATAAGAGCTATAGATTGTGTTAGTCGCTTAGAAGTCCTCAACTCTACATGACTATATAGAATATTGTCTATTGACTAATGTGTCTAATGTCTTTTTTGAGTGGGAGGGGAGACATCTAGCTTTAAACAGTTCTTTCCTATCAGTACCCTGACCTCCTGTTTGAAGAATTCCTTGTTATGTGTAGCCTTGGTGGAGGGTTGTGATTGCTTCTCAGGATGGAAGCTGAATGTCTCCTTAACGCATCACAGTGGGAATGCAAGCACATGCAGTGGGTTCAGAAATCTCTCACGTTTCTAAATCATCAGTGAATGACCCAACAATGTAGAATGACTGAAGGTCATATTTATCACAGTGGCAACAACATAAAGATCTCTGTTCCCACTTTGTGACATTTTCTGAAGTTGTACTGGCTGGCGCTCAAGAGCATCCCTATTTTCTTCCTGTTTCCCAGCTTTGTCCTCCACTTCCATTGTAGTAGGAAGCCTCCAAGATGGCCCCCAATGGTCCTGCTCCTAGTATACATGCCTTTGTGTCATTCCTCCCCACATTGTACTTGGATTGGTCTGTGTGATGAGCAGAATACACAGAAGTAATTCAAATATAAGAGACGCTGCAGCTTCCATCTTGCACTCTCATTGTCTCTCCCCACCCAGCTATCTTCCTCCTCCAATTAATTGCTCTGGGGTAAATCAGGACATGAACAACCTTATGAAGCGGTCAGCCAACATGACAAGAAATTGAAACCTGTCAACTGTCACATGGGTGAGGCTAAAGAAGACCCTCCAGCCCCATTCAAGTCTTTGGAGACTGCAGCTCTGCTTGACACCTTGACCACAGCCTCATGAGAGACCCTGAGCCAGAGCCACTCAGCTAAGCCATCTCCACGTTCTGAGAATTCAAGAATTCAGTGGGGTTCCAATATTCTTCCAAAAATACTGCTTTCCTGCACGACAGAACCCAAGTCCATTTCTATTGCTTGCAGCCAAGAACTTTCGTTGATACACAGACTGATGCCGTGAGTGGAATGCAGGAGACAGATACTCAGGGAAATGTTCATAATAGGGAAATTTAGGATATTTATTTAGCTGATACATGGTGAATAGCATAAAAGCCCGTTGTATTCCATAACAGAGATCCAGCAACTATGACATGCAGTAAAAAACTGATTACCTGGAATCAAGTTCCCATAAAGTGTAAATATTTGGAGAATCCAAGGACCTCAGGGTGGAGGTGGATGCTTGTGTCCCTAAAAATCCCAACATTCTCAAGCTCAGGACTTTCCACGATAGTGCTAAAGAAACTTATCAGTTGTAGGGCCACGATGACCAAAATCCAAACTTGAAGTTTGAGCCTGCCTTTATGGAATTATATCAAATGATCACCAGGTTTCTCACATGAAATTAAGACATTAATCAGAAACGAAGATACTCCTGAGATTTTTGAAAGGAGATATTTGAATAGGTTCAAGAAGATTTAAATATTTTAAATCTCTACTCCTCTATTGAGGCTCCTATACCTCAGAAATAAAGTCTCCCATATCCAGGTCAGAGGCTGTTTTTCCCTTGCTGGAAGATACTTTTACTTTGTAAGAGAAGGCCTGTTTCCCTCATATCTACTATATATGATGGTAGGTAGGTAGGTAGGTTGGTAGGCAGATCGATCGATAGATGATAGATAGGCAGATAATCTCTATAAATAGGAATACAATGCTATCCTTTATTGACTATATGTGTTGCAAATACCTCTACTAGTTTGCCAATTGTTTTTTCAATCTCTTTATTGCATCCTTTAAAAAAAAACAAGTTTTTTAATTTATTGACTTTCTTCTATGGTTAACACTGTTGAGGTTGTTTAAGATGACTTCTTTACTCTTATATTTTCTCCTAAAAGTTCTAAATATCAGCATTTCACAGTAGAATCTTTAACCCATCTTGAATTGATATTTTTCAAGGTGTGAGATAGGATCCAAGTTCATTTTTTCTCCCCACAGGCATAACCAACCTCCCAAACACCATTTGTTGAGTAGTTCCTCTGTCATAGGCCAAACTTTTACATATACATGGCTCTATTTCTGGGATCTTGATGATTTTCCATTGGCTAATTGCTGAATCAATACTTCTTTATCTTAATGACTATAGGTTTATAGGGCAAGCAATCCTCCAAAAATTTTATTATTTTTCAGAAGCATTTGCCTGTTCTTAACCGTTTCCTTTCCTTTTTCCTTATATTGAGAGGAAGAGAGAGTACACATGTGGGTGGGGGAGAAAGGCAGGGGGGTGGATCTCAAGCAGACTCCATGCTCAGGGCGGAGCCAAATGCAGGGCTTGATTCCACAACACTGGGATTATGACCCGAGCCAAAATCAAGAGTCAGATGCTCAACCGACTGAGCCACCCAGGTGCCCCATCATTTTCTTTTCTAAATAATTTTAGAATCAACTTGCCAGAGTCTAAGGAAAACCCTACTGAGATATGTATTGAATTTGCATTGAGTTTAATTAGGAAATATTTGACACCTTTCAAATACTGAGTTTTTTCAGTCATGCATGTAGCATGTTTCTCCTATTATTTATTTTTTAGTGTCTCTCAGTAAAAGTCTGATGATTTCCCAACACATATTAATTTATCCCTATATTCTTTTTATATTTTTTAGTTTGTTTGTTTGTTTGTTTGTTTGTTTAGAGAGAACAAGCAGGAAGGGGCAGAGAGAGAGGGGAATAGAGGATCTGAAACAGGCTCTGTGCCGACAGCAGAGAGCCCAATGTGGGGCTCGAACTCACACACTGTCAGATCATGACCTGAGGTGAAGTCGGACACTTAACTGACTGAGCCACACAGGCGCCCCTTTATATACATATATATTTTTTTGCTATTGTCATTGGTATCTCTTATTTATTAGAGTTTCAAATGCATTTACTATAAATCAGTCTATTTAAGGTTTATTGATCTCATAGCTAGCCATTTTATAAATATTCTTATTTAATTCTAATAATTTTATTTGTATACTATTTGGGAAATTCAGTATATAAAATTATGAAAACTTTTTCCCTTTACCTTTAAACCTTCTTTTCTCTTTCTTATTTTAGTGAACTAGCTAGAACCTGGTGTAAATTGCTGAATAGAAGCAATGATAGTTGACTTCTTTACTTTTTACCTAATTGTAAAGGGATTGTTTCTAATGTTTATTCCCTAAGATTGATTAATTGTTGCAGATCTTGATAGATACTTATAATAAGGTTAAGAATGTTCCTTTCCAGGGGTGCCTGGTTGGCTCACTCGGTTCAGTGTCTGTCTGACTCTTGATTTGGGCTCAGGTAATGATATCACAGTTTGTGGGTTCGAGACCCACATAGGGCTCCACAGTTGGTAGTGCAGAGCCTGCTTGAGATTCTGTCTCTCTCTCTCTTTCTCTGCTCCTCCCCAGCTTGCATTCTCTCTCTCTCAAAATAAATAAATAAAACTAAAAAAAAAAACAAAAAAACAAACAAACAGATTTTTCCTCTCCATTGCATGATTACTCTGAGGTTTTCTCAGACCATTTTATCTACTGAGCTAATCATAATATTACTAAATTTATTAATTTTTTATGGATTAATGGATTTTCAAATGTCAGACCACTCTTATGTTTGAGGAACAAGCAATTACTGGTCATGATGCATTGTTTTATGTATACTGTTATATTTTGTTTGCCATCATTTTGTCTAGGATAGTTGCGTCTACGTTCATGAGTGAAATGGAACTGAATTTTTTTCTTTCTCATAAACTTATTTTCTGGCCTTATTATGTTTGTCACACTAGCCTCCTAAAATGAATTAGGTAGTAGTTCCTCTTTTTTATTTTGGGGGAAATTCTGTATATAAGTGGAATTGGTTCCATGAATATTTGGGAGAATTTATCTATAATTCCAACAATACTATACTGTCATTGTGATGATTTTACAAAACTGATTCAATATATTACAGTTATATACCTATTCAGGATTTCCATTCCTACTCAAGTGAGTTTTAGGGCCTTTATATTTTCTAGAAATTTACCCATTTCATCTACATTATAAAACTTCTTGGCATATAGTGGTAGTATTCTTTTACTATCATTTCATCTCTGCTGTATCTATGGGCAAGTTCTCTGTTTTAGTCTTGATATTCTTTGTGTCTGCTCTCTTTTTTTCCTGATCAACCTCACTAGAGGTTTTCCAATTTCATTAGTCTTCAAATAACAAAGTTTTGCCTTTGCTGATCCTCTTTGTTTAATCCTCATCTTATAGATAATCAACGTCTGTTTTATTATCTCCTTTTCAAATTCTTTCAGTTTTCTCCATTTTTCTTTTCTCATTTCTCAAATTGAACACCTCAATTTAGGTGTGCAATTGAAAATTCAAAATTTGGTTCATTACAAAAACAACCACAAAACAAGTAATAAAATGGCAATAAACGCATACCTATCAATAATAACTTTGAATGTAAATGAACTAAACAGTCCAATCAAAAGGCCTAGGGTGAAAGAGTGGATAAAAAAACAAGAGCCATCTATATGCTGCCTACAAGAGACTCTTTTCAGACCTAAAGACACCTGCAGATTAAAAGTGAGGGGATGAAGAAACTTGTATCACGCAAATGGATGTCAAAAGAAAGTTGGAGTGGCAATACTTATATCGGACAAAATAGACTTTAAAACACAGACTGTAATAAGAAACAAAGAAATATAATCATAAAGGGGACAATCTAACAAGACATAACAATTGTAAATATGTATGCACCCAACATGAAAGCACCCAAATACATAAAACAATTAATAACAAACATAAAGGAACTAATTGACAGTAATACAATAGTAGTATGGGAGGAGGGAGGAGCCAAGATGGTGGAACAGCATGGAAGTTGTTTTGCATCTGGTGTCCATGAAATGCAGCCAGATCAACACTAAACCATCCTGCACACCTAGAAAACCGATTTGAGGATTAACACAACAATCTGCACAACCTGAACCACAGAATTCAGCAGGTATGCGGTGCAGAGAGGTAGACTGGGGGAGAGAGAAGCCACAGAGGGCAGGGAGCTGTTCTTGCTTGTGGAGAGAGGATGAAGGTGGGGGGGGGGGCGGAGTACAGGAAAAGCACCCCCCCAAGTGGCTGGAGAGAAAGTGGAAGAGTGGAAACAGCCACAAGGGACTCAACCAAAAAGGGAGAAAAGAGAAAGAAGAGGGTTTAAATTCCATTAAGACTCTATAAACAGGGGGAATGCAGAGTCTGAAACTCTGCAGCTCCATACCTGGCAGTGCTCTGGTGAGAAGGGTGAATCCCCAGGAGCAAAGTAAGGTCCCGAGGGTCCCCAGGCCACAGGTCCCACTGGACTCTGGAGAACAACCACATTTACTGGTGCTGGAACAAGGACAATAAGGGGGAAGCCCGGCACCAGATGTGTGTTGTGATTTTCCGTAATCCCTGAAACGCTGCTGCTACATGATCGTGTGAACTTCTTCTGGGGCGGGCTGGCACCCAGCTGCAGTCTCTGGGCATCGGCAACAGCGAGGTCTCCCGAACGTTCCAGGGGGCGAGCTGGCACCCAGCCATTCCTGGGTGAGACCCTCCCGCAGAGGGTCAAAACGGATCAAAGCCACAGTCCCTCGGAAGTGAGGGGTCGAGAAACACTGCCGCATTTCAGATAAAACTCAGGACGGAGGTGCCGCCTGGCAACCTGACGGTTTGGTCAGGGACAGTGCAAAAGCGGGGAGTGTACAGAAGCCAGAGACAAAAGAGGGATGTGCAATTGCTGATGGGGGAGAACACAGTTCTGATACTAGAGACTAGGTAGCTGGGTAACGCCATTTTTACCTCTCCCGCGCATGTGCATATACACCTACAAGTGTCACAGCAATCCACCCCAGTAAGCTAAGCAGCGCCACCTAGTGAACAGAGCTGTTACACTAAGCCCCACCCAACTGGGCCAACCTCACTCTTCAGAAACACCACAAGTCTCTCTGCCTGCTTAGTTTATGGACTATAAAGTGCTTCATAGTTTGACTTCTGGGGAAAATGATGTAATTTCAATCGTATTTCAGTCTTTCACTGGTCCATTGATTCAATTTCTTTTTCTTTTTTGTTTCCTTTTCCTGAATACAGAAAGAGAAAAAATTTCTTTTTTTCAATTTTTATTAAATATTTTTCTTTAATTTTTTCTACTATATTTTTTATTTTTTTGTGAATTTTTCAAATTCTATTTTACTTCCATCATTTCATTTTATTCTTTTTCATTGTATTCATTTTTACAAATTTTCAAATGTTTTCCCTTTTTCCCCCCTTTTTTCCCGAATTTATCAAGCTCCTTTCAACAACCAGACCAAATGGCTTTCCAGGGGAATTCTACCAAACATTCAAAGAAAAGTTAACACCTATTCTCTTGAAGCTGTTCCAAAAAATAGAAATGGAAGGAGAAATTCCAAATTCTTTCTATGAAGCCAGCATTACCTGGATTCCAAAACCAAACAAAGACCCCACTAAAAAGGAGAACTATAGGCCAATTTCCCTGATGAACATGGATGCAAAAATCCTCAACAAGATATTAGCCAACTGGACCCAACAATACATTAAAAAAAATATTCACCATGATCAAGTGGGATTTATACCTGGGATTCAGGGCTGGTTCAATATCCACAAAAAATGTGATTTATCACATCAATAAAAGAAAGGACAAGAACCATATGATCCTCTCAATAGATGCAGAGAAAGCATCTGACAAAATACAGCATCCTTTCTTGTTAAGAACCCTTAAGAAAGTAGGGATAGAAGGATCATACCTTGAGATCATAAAAGCCATGTATGAAAGACCCAACGCTAATGTCATCCTCAATGGGGAAAAACTGAGAGCTTTCCCCCTAAGATCAGGAACAAGACAGGAATGTCCACTCTCGCCACTGTTATTCAACATAGTATTGGAAGTCTTAGCCTCAGCAATCAGACAACACAAAGAACTAAAAGTCCAAATCAGCCAGAAGGAGGTCAAACTTTCACTCTTGCCAGATGACATGATACTTTATATGGAAAACCCAAAATATTCCACAAAAAAACCTGTTAGAACTGATCCATGAATTCAGCAAAGTTGCAGGATATAAAATCAGTGCACAGAAATTGGTTGCATTCCTATACACAAATAATGAAACAACAGAACGAGAAATCAAGGAATTGATCCCACTTACAATTGCACTAAAAACATAAAATACCTAGGAATAAATCTAACCAAAGAGGTGAAAAATCTATACACTGAAAACTGTAGAAAGCTTATGAAAGAAATCGAAGAAGACACAAAAAAATGGAAAAATATTCCATGCTCCTGGATAGGAAAAACAAGTATTGTTAAAATGTCAATACTACTCAAAGCAATCTACATATTCAACGCAATCGCTATCAAAGTAACACCAGCATTCTTCACAGAGCTAGAACAAACAATCCTAAAATTTGTATGGAACCAGAAAAGACTCCAAATAGCCAAAGCAATCTTGAAAAAGGAAACCAAAGTTGGAGGCATCATAATCCCAGACTTCAAGCTGTATTACAAAGCTGTAATCATCAAGACAGTATAGCACTGATACACACAAAAAAAAAACAAACAAAAAAAACCCCCACACTCATATCAATGGAACAGAACAGAGAACCCACAGAGAACAGAAAAGAGAAATGGGCCCACAAACATATGGCCAAGTAATCTTTGACAAAGCAGGAAAGAATATCCAATGGAATAAAGACAGTCCCTTCAGCAAGTGGTGTTCAGAAAACTGGACAGCAACATGCAGTAGAATGAACCTGGACCACTTTCTTATACCATACACAAAAATAAACTCAAAATGGATGAAAGACCTAAATG
The DNA here is from genome assembly GCF_024362965.1 of Panthera pardus. Classification (NCBI taxonomy): domain Eukaryota; kingdom Metazoa; phylum Chordata; class Mammalia; order Carnivora; family Felidae; genus Panthera; species Panthera pardus. The sequence continues at coordinate 43,971,492 of NW_026526677.1, forward strand.
TAAGGAAGCTATCAAAATCCTCAAGGCGAAAGCAGGCAAAAATCTCTTTGACTTTGGCCACAGCAACTTCTTACTCAACATGTCTCTGGAGGCAAGGGAAACAAAGGAAAAATGAACTATTGGGACCTCATCAAAATAAAAAGCTTCTGCACAGTGAAGGAAACAGTCCGCAAAACTAAAAGGCAACCAGTGGAATGGGAGAAGATGTTTTCAAATGACCTATCAGATAAAGGGTTGGTATCCAAAATCTATAAAGAACTTATCAAACTCAACACCCAAAAAACAAGTAATCCAGTGAAGAAATGGGCAAAAGACATGAATAGACACTTCTCCAAAGAAGACATCCAGATGGCCAACAGACACATGAAAAAATGCTCAACATCGCTCATCATCAGGGAAATACAAATCAAAACCACAATGAGATACCACCTGACACCTGTCAGAATGGCTAACATTAACAACTCGGGCAACAACAGATGTTGGCGAGGATGCGGAGAAAGAGGATCTCTTTTGCACTGCTCGTGGGAATGCAAACTGGTGCAGCCACTCTGGAAAACAGTATGGAGGTTCCTCAAAAAATTAAAAATAGAACTAACCTACAACCCAGCAATTGCACTACTAGGTATTTATCCAAGGGATACAGGTGTGCTGTTTCGAAGCACCTGTAAACATGCACCCCAATGTTTATAGCAGCACTATCAACAGTAGCCAAAGTATGGAAAGAGCCCAAATGTCCATCGATGGATGAATGGATAAAGATATATATACAATGGAGTATTACTCAGCAAACAAAAAGAATGAAATCTTGCCATTTGCAACTATGTGGAAAGAACTAGAGGGTATTATGCTAAGCGAAATTAGTCAGTCAGAGAAAGACAAATATATGACTTCACTCATATGAGAACTTTAAATACAAAACAGATGAACATAAGGGAAGGGAAGCAAAAATAATATAAAAACAGGGAGGGGGACAAAACATAAGAGACTCTTAAATATGGAGAACAAACAGAGGGTTATGGGTGGGGGGGGGGGGGGAGGATGGGCTAAATGGGTAAGGGGCATTAAGGAATCTACTCCTGAAATCATTGTTGCACTATATGCTAACTAACTTGGATATAAATTTAAAAAATAAATTAAACGATTAAAAAAAAGTAAAAGAAACTACAAACACAGAAAATAAAAAAAAGAATAATATGGGACTTTAACAGCTCACTTAAGATCATCCAAATAGAAAATCAACAAGGAAAGAGTGGCTTTGAATGATACACTGGACTATATGGATTTGAATGATATATTCAGAACATTCCCTCCTAAGCCAGGGTAATACATATTCTTTTCAAGTGCACATGGAACATTTTCCAGAATAGATCACACATTAGGCCACAAAACAAGTCTCAACAAATTCGCAAAGACTGAAGTCCTACTACGCATCTTTTCTGACCACAATACTATGAAACTAGAAATCAACCACAAGAAAAAATCTGGAAAGAGGACAAACACATGGAGGTTATATCACATGCTACTAAACAATGAATGGATCAACCAAAAAATCAAAGAAATAAAAATTACATGGAAACAAATGGAAATGAAAATACAATGGTCCAAAATCTTTGAGGTGCGGCAAAAGCAGTCACAAGAGGGAAGTTTATAGCAATACAAGTACCTCAAGAAGCAAGAAAATCTCAAATAAACAACCTGACCTTACACCTACAGGAAGCTAGAAAAAGAACAAACAAAACCCAAAACCATCAGAAGGAAGGAAATGACAAGGCTTGAACAGAAGTAAATTATATAGTGGGGCACCTGGGTGGCTCATTTGGTTGAGTGTCCCACTTTGGCTCAGGTCATGATCTCATAGTTAGTGAGTTCAGGCCCCACGTCGGGTTCTGTGCTGACAGCTCAGAGCCTGGAACCTGCTTTGAGTTCTGTGTCTCCTTCTCTCTCTGCCCCTCCCCCGCTCACACTTTGCCTTTCTCTCTCTCAAAAATAAACGAACACTAAAAAATTTTTCAAAAAGAAATAAGTTAAATAGAAACTAAAAAAAATACTAAAATAGATCAATTTAAAAAATAAAATGATTTTACCTATTTTTCTTTTCTTTTTTTTTCTTTTTTTTTTTTTTGTTAAATTTGGCCCCAGCACCTCCCCCCACACCCCTGCCTGGATGACCAGCCCCAGCCCTCATCCCACCAGCCTCAGAGGTCGTGAGTAAGCAGAGGCAGGAGGCGAGTCTGGGAGCCCCCAGGGGACACCCCATCAGCACCCCAACACCCTGAGGCGCAGGGGATGGGGCGGTGAGCCAGGAGGGGACGCGGTGCCCCTTCTCTGGAGGGAAGCAGGGACTGCCCTCGCCTTGGAGGTAGGTGGGGCAGAGCGGGTGGGTGGATGCCAGGCCCTGGGCGCTGGTCAGGCCGGAGGCATTGCCCCCCCCCGCCCCCCCCCCGCCAGCTCCCTGGGCTCCTGCACCTGAGCTGCTGCCCCATCCACACCAAGGCCGTGGCATCCCGCCCGGCCAGAGTCAGGCCTGATCCCACTCCCACATCTGCCCCACTGGTGCAGGTGAGGGGGGCAAACTTCTCTGGGTTTAGTCGTGTCCCCTGTGAGAAAATGAGTTCCCCCCGCCCACCTCCTCATCCACAAAGGGTGTCGTGGGGGGCAGATGAAAAAAGGCAAGTCCTTTGTCAGTCTGGGAAGGCTTCCTGGAAGAGGCGGCTCTGTATGGGGCAGGGTTTGTGGGGAGGTTGCCCCCTCATCCGTAGCCAGAGGCATCTTGGCCACCCCTATTTTTCTTTTCTGACATTATTATATAGGGCTATAAAATTTTCTAAAGTTACCGCTTTCACTACATCTTCAAATTCTGATGTGAGGTATTATCATTCAGTTCTAGATATTTTAAATTTAAAATTTTCCATTATGATTTCTTCTTTGATTTCTGGCTTGTTTTAAAATCTTACATAAGGGGCGCCTAGATGGCTCAGTCAGTTCAGCATCTGACTCTTGATTTTTGCTCAGTTTGTTAGTCTGACCCGTGTCAAGCTCTGGGCTTGACAACATGGAGCCTGCTTAGCATTCCCTGCCTCTCCCTCTCTCACTGCCCCTTGCCTGCGCGTGCTTTCTCTCAAAAATAAATAAATAAGCATTTTTTAAAATAATAAAATAAAATCTTACATAATTTCCAAGTATTGAAATATAATAATAATAAAATGCTATGCAAAATTATTATTATTATTATTATTATTATTATTATCTTAATTGCATTATGGTCAATAAATATGCTGGCCAAGATGGAGTCAGCCACTACAACCTGCCTCTCACACTAATTGCAACTAAAACCTCCAGACAGAATACAAAAAGAATCTACCTGAGAGCTCTTAAAATTAGTAGCAGGGACACCTGGGTGGCTGAGTCAGTTAAGTGTCTGACTCTTGGTTTTGGCTCAAGTCATGATCTCACAGTTTGTGAGCTCGAGCCCCACATTGGGCTCTGTGCTGACAGTGCAGAGCCTGCCTATGGTTCTCTCTCTCCCTCTGTCTCTGCCCCTCCCCTGCTCTCTCTCTCTCTCTCTCTCTCTCTCTCTCTCTCTCTCAAAATAAAGAAATACACTTGAAAACAAATTAAAAAGAAAAGCAATCAGTGGCAGGTACGTTATTGGGGAGGGAGGGCAAAAGAATGGCAAAAACGCCAGTAAGTTCTCTGGGGTTTTTCTTCCCCCTCTTTTCTCTTTTACATTTAGCCCAAGGGTTGTCTCCATCGTGGAATTGTGCAGCGAGCACAGAAAACAAAACTCTGAGAGAATCCCCCTCTTTCTGGCCAGAGCCCCTTCAATCTAGATTTTCCCTTATTTTTTATTTTCCTTTTTGCTCCCAGCTCTGTTCCAGTGCCAGCCCCAGCGTCCACACTCCACATCCAAAATGCAGTGGCAGTGCAGGCAGCTAAAACCTGTATCTTTGACAAGGCACCGTAAAAGTGGATCTTTGAGTGCCAAAATCTGTTGGGGGGGGGGCGGGGGTTCTTTTTCCTCTTCCTCGCTTTTCTCTTGACACTTTGCCCAAGGGTAACTCAAGTGCCACAAACCCAGCCCGTGCAACAGCATGCTGTGTGAGGTAATAGTGAACACTCTTAAAATCAAGGAAAAGATAGCTATGATTAGCAGAGAAATAAAAACGATTTAAAAAAAAATGGGTGAATGAATAAATAAATGGACTGTTATTCCATGCTAAACCCAAATGAAAAAACATGGAGGAACGTTAAATGCATATTACTAAGTGAAAGAAGCCAATCTGAAAAGGCTACATATCGTATGATTCCAACTTTGTGACTTTCTGGAAAAGGTGAAACCATGGAAACAATGAAAAGATCAGGGGTTGCCAGGGGAATGATGAACAGGCAGAGCATGGGAAAATCTTTAGGGCAGTGAAATACTCCTCATGGTTATAATGATGGAGAGGTATCATTATTCCCCAAACCCGTAAATGTGCAACACCAGAGTGAGCTCTGAGGTAAACTATGGACTTTGGGTGATTATGATGTGTCAATGTAGGTTCATCCTTGGCAATACATATATACATACTATTCTGGTGAGTGATGTTGATAATGGGAGAAGGTATGCATGTGTGGGGGCAGGGGGTATCTGGAAATCTCTGTCCCTTCCTCTCATTTTTGTTGTAAACCTAAAACTGCCCTAAAAAAATAAAGTCTTTATTTTTAAAACACAGCATAATATATACAGTACAGAACTATGTAAAATATACACATAAAGAAGGCAATAAAAAATCACAGTGGTTGAATTAAACCTATTGAAATCTTTCATTGTGTCTTGATTTTTCAAATTTTCTGTAATTTGTTTTTCTTACTTGATTAAGCAATATCATTATGTTTATTACAGCACACATAATAAGCAGAATACATGATATGTGTAGATTATTTGGTAGCAATAATCAAGAATGTAAATGTATATGGACAGAAATTAGAAGGTATTTATAAAAATAAAAGACCGCCAAGTAATATTCCATTGTATATATATTTTATATTACTCAGTGATCAAAAAGAATAGAATCTTGCCATTTGCAACATGGATGGAACTAGAGTGTATTGTGCTAAGTGAAGTAAGTCAGTCAGGGAAAGACAAATATATTTCACTCCTATGTGGAATTTAAAAAACACAACATATGAACATAGGGGAAAGAAAGGAAAAGTAAGATAAAAAAACATAGAAGAAAGCAAAACACAAGAGACTCTTAAATACAGAGAACAAACTGAGGGTCTCTGGAGGGGTGTTGGGTGGGGGATGGGCTAAACAATGGGCATTAAGGAGGGCACTTGTTGGGATGAGCACTGGGTGTCATAAGTGATGAATCACTGGGTTCTACTCCCGAAACCAATACTACACTGTATGTTAACTAACTTGAATTTAAATTAAAAAAATACAATAAATTGAAAATAAAAGACTTTTTAAGGAAAAAAAAATATATGTATATACTTGCCAAATGACAGCAATCCCATTCCAAGGTATTTACCTAAAAGAAATAAAAAATCATTAGTTTCCTAGGGATACTATAACAAATTACCACAAACTCGGTGGCTTCAAAGAGCAGAAACTTATTCTTTCATTCTGGAGGCCAGAAGTACAAAATCTATGTGACAGCAGGGCTCTCCTCCCTCCAGAGACCCTAGGGGAATATCCACTCCATGCCTCTTATAGCTTCTGATGGTTGCTGGTTAACTTAGCTTCCTCAGCTTGTGACTCTCTGCCTTTTGTCTTCTCGTCACCTTCTGCTCTGTGTGTATCTTCTCTGTGTATCTCTTATAAGACTATATCACTGGATTTAACACCCACTTATACAATCCAAGCTGACCTCATTTTCAGATCCTTGTAAATTATATCACCAAAGACCCTTTTCCCAAAAAAGGTAACATTCATATATTCTGGGGATCAGAACATGGACATATTTGGGGGGGCATCCAGCCCACTACACTTACTTTCACTCAAAAATCTATACACAGAAATTTATAGCAGCTAAATTCATAAATTCCAAATACTGGAAACAATCCAAGTATCCTTCAAGGGATAAATGAAGCAACCATAGTACATGCCTACAATGTAATACTGCCCAGCAATAAAAGGAAACAAATTATTCATACATGCAACAACATGGATAAATCTCAAATGCATTATGCTAAGTAAAAGACTCAAAGCTATATACTGACTTCATTTATTTGATATTCTGGAGAAGGCAAAGGGATATGAATAGACATTTTCCAAAGAAGACATACAAATGGACAACGGGAACATGAAAAGGTGCTCAACGTTACTAATCACTAGAGAAATGCAATTCACAACCATGATGAGATATTATGTCACCACTCTTAGAACGGCTATTATCAAAAAGATAAGAAATAGCAAATGTTGGCAATGATGTAGAGAAAAGGAACCCTTGTGCACTGTTTTTGGGAATGTAAATTGGTATATCCACAATGGAAAACAGTATGGAGGTTCCTCGAAAAGTAAAAATAGAATTACCATATGATCTAGCAATTACACTTTTGAGTATTTACCTGAAGGAAATGAAATCATTATCTCAAAATGGTTTCTGCACCCCCATGTTCATTGCAGCATTATTTACAATACACAAGACATGGAAATGAAATAAATGTCCATGGAGAGATGAAGGGCAAAGAAAATGTGATACACACACACACACACACACACACACACACACACACACGCATGTCATGTATATATACAGAGAGAGAAATATATAGATATAGGTGTAATGGAATTTTATTCACCAAAAAAAAGAAGGAAATCCTGCCACTTGTTACAACATGGGTAGACCTTGAGGGTATTACACTAAGTGAAATAAGTCAGAAAGAGAAAGACAAATAGTGGATGATCTCACTTATATGTGGAATTGAGAACAAAAACAAAAACAAACACCAAATTCAGAAACAAAGCAGACTGGCAGTTGGCAGAGGTGGGGGATGGGGGAGGTTGGCAAATTTAGTGAAGGGAATCAAAAGGTACTAACTTCCAGTTATAAGCTAAATAAGTCCTGGGGATGTAATGTACAGCCTGATTACTATAGTTAATACTATGGTACTGCGTATTTGAAGGTAGCTAAGAGAGTAGATCTTAAAAGGTCTTGCTCATCACAAGAAAAAATAATCGTAACAATGTGTAGTGATGGATGCTAACTCGAGTTAGTGTGGTGACCATTTCACAATATCTACAAATATCAGATTATTATGTCGTGCACATAAAAGTAATACAATGTTATGTGTCAGTTATATCTTAATTTTAAAATATAAAAAATACACTATACAGACAGACATAACAGTTGTCTCCGGGGGTGAGCGGCGGTGCAATTGACTGCAAAGGAGAAGCATGGCAGACTTTTGAGGAGCAATGAAACTTTTGTATCTATTGAGGTGATGACACAAGTCAATGTATTTGTGAAAGTTCACAGAACTGTGCACAGAATGGAGTTTCTTTGTGCAAATTTAAAACGTTATGCTTAAATTAAAGAGACGCTGGAGCTGGGACTCTGCAAGCTGCATTTTCCTTCATCCAGTGGTCTGGCAGAGAAGACGTTTCCAAATTTCCAGTTTGGTTCCGTTTTCCCATACTCCTCCAACAGTTTTGTCGCACCCTTTCAAAGATCCCACATCTGCCCACCTCTCTTCTCAGTGGTCTGAGCATCCTTCTCCAAGGTTCTAGATTGTCAGTGCCTGACCTCTTCTTATCTTTGTTCCCCCAGCCCTGAGGATGGTAGCTGCCTCCTTCACTTTCTATCTCTGCACTAACTCTTTTTTTTTTTTTTTTTTTTTTTTTTTAATTTATTTTTGGGACAGAGAGAGACAGAGCATGAACGGGGGAGGGGCAGAGAGAGAGGGAGACACAGAATGGGAAACAGGCTCCAGGCTCCGAGCCATCAGCCCAGAGCCTGACGCGGGGCTCGAACTCACAGACCGCGAGATCGTGACCTGGCTGAAGTCGGACGCTCAACCGACTGCGCCACCCAGGCGCCCCTGCACTAACTCTTGTTCTCTTTCATCTTTTCTAAACCCTACTTAGTTTCTTTTTTTTTTCCATTTTTTAAATGTATTTATTTGTTTTGAGAGAGACAGAGACAGTGTAAGAGGGGATGGGTAGAGAGAGAGGGAGAGAGAGAGAGAATCCCAAGTAGGCTCTGCACTGTCAGTGCAGAGTCCAACACAGGGCTGAGACTCCCAGAACCATGAGATCATGACCTGAGCTGAAACCGAGAGTCAGACACTTTTTTACTTAGCCAACTGAGCCACCCAGGTGCCCCTACTTGGTCAGTTTCTTATATTCTTTCCATTAAAATTATTGATGTGGTTTCTGTTTTACTGACTAAACGTTGATAGGAAACCAACGTCTTTCCTATGCCCTACAAGGTCCTACATGATATGATCTTCCCTCCTCATTACTTCTCAGACCTTGCTTCCAACTTCTCTTTCTCCTCATTCACTGATTCACAACAAATAAAGCAGATAAAGAAACATGTTAAATCTCACCATAGAAATGTGGTCATCAAGGGGTGCCTGAGTGGCTCAGTCCGTTAAGTGTCAAACTCTTGATTTCAGCTCAGTTCATGATCTCACAGATAGTAGGATCAAGCCCCACACTGAACTCTTCACTGACAGCACAAAGCCTACTTGGGATTCCCTCTCTCCTTCTCTCTCTGCTCCTTCCCTGTTTTCTCTCTCTCTCTCTCTCAAAATAAATAAATAAACTTAAAAAAAAAAAAAAGAAATGTAGTCATCAGAATTCAACGTGTGGAGAACCCCAGTGGACAAATAACTTAGTTCCTCCAACAAATACATTGCAAAAGGGAAAAAAAAATAATGGAGGGCAACATCTAGATTAGAAGAGCCTTAAAACATATAAACCAGCAAAAACAAAAAACATATAAACCAGCAGCAATGTGGAGACCTAATCTGAGCCCTGACTTTATACAGACACCAAACATACACATATATAAGATAATGGAGGAATTTGAACCATGACTGGATGTGAGATGAAGGAATTAAGAAATTAATGTTAATTTACTTTAGTTGTTAAATGGGACTGTGGTTATGTTTAAACGTCCCTCCCATATACGGGGAAATATTTATGGATCTATAGATGTTACAATACACCTGGGCGGTGTAAGAGATGGTACATAGGTGTAATAACATTGACCATAAAAGGATCATGTGTTGAAGCCAAGTGTCTTCATTAGTCTGCTGGGACGGCTGTAACAAAATGCCACAGACCAGGTGGCTTATAAACAACAAATATTTACTTCTCAGTTCTAAAGGCTGGGAAATTCAAGTTCAAGGCGCCAGCAGATTCACACCTGGTGGGGGCCCCTTTCCTCACTCACAGCAGTTCTTCTCACTGTGGCCCCACATGGCAAAAGAAGCAAGGGAATTCTCTCCACCCTTATTTGAAAGGGCACTGGTCCCATTCAGGAGGGGATGACCCTTATGACCTAATCACCTCCCCAAGTTCCCACCTCCCAAGACCATCACTTTGGGGCTTAGGTTTCAATATACAATTTTTTGGCTAGGCAGGGTGGGGATGGAGGGAGGGCACACAAACTTTCCAACATGTAGCACCAAGCAATGGGTAAAAGGGATCCATTTTATTATATAAAGACTAGGTTGTTTGTATGTTTTAACACGGTCCATTTGTCTTCAAAATCTGAGGGTCTGCCATGTGAGGCAGTTAGGTCAAAGAACGGCTCACAGGTCTCTGGAACTCATCAGAAGCCATTGTCAAGAAGCATATAATGCAGTGGTTTCAACTGTAGGCTCTGGAAACCAATGCCTGAGTCTACTATTGTCTATCTCTGTGACCTTGGACTTCACTTCTCCAGGCCTCTGTTTCTTCAGAGGCAACATGGAAATACCAATGGTATCTCCTTTGTGGAGTTGTCATAAAGATTAAATGAATTAATACGTATAAAACACTGTCTTAGAATATCAACTGTCCCAATTTGAGTAAGCACTCAAAACATGTCAACTGTTAGTGTTATTATTATTACATAGGGAAACAAGTTGAAATGAATCACCAGGGTCTCAAAACACATGTATCCAAAATATGTTTTTAATCTTGATGAAGTTCACAAATGATACAACATTGAGATTTCCTTAAATAAAGTCTACAGTCATGTTCTTAGACAACAAGGCAAAGCATCACCATTACCACATGTCCCCAGAGGCCACAAAGGCAATGACTTATTGTCCCCCTAAGGTTTGCAGAGCTGCTGTGATCAACAGGATAGCTCTCAAAGAACCAGTTTGCTACCAGATAAGCCAACGATAGATGCCACCACCACACTGACACACACAGAGTCAAATATAAAAAGGATACACAATACATATGGAATTAGCTTATTTTGCATTCACTTTCATTCCTTGTAAGTGACAAAGGTGCTTTTTTCAGTATCTATTGGGATGCAAACATGTATATCTTCCATGGGGCCTTCCCACCAAGTGTTGTCAACAGAAATTAACAGAAGTGGTGAGTTCAGCTTCATGGTGACCTGAGATGGGAAAAAAATAAAATAAAAAAAGAAGACAAAGAAGTAAGAAGGAAGAGGAAGTAGAGAAGGAGAAGAAGGAGACATTGGCAAATAAGAAGGACAAGAAGGAAACAACCACAATTATTATAAAAAGAACACAAATGTACAGGAAAACAGCATTTACAACCTATAGGTATGAGATGTAGACAGGCTTTTAAGGCAGATGATGGAAAAAAAAGCAATTATCATTTCGCAAGCATTTTATTTCTCATTTCTCTTCTCAGAGAGATGACGCTGCATGTCTGCAGCCTGTGTCAACGCTCTGATTTCAGGCTGAGATGTGGAAGAATCTCACCACTGAGAAGGAAGCATGGAATTGGAAAGAAGGGATTTGAAGACCCTTCCCAGGTCCAGTGGGTTTCATAATGTGGCTCATAACCCCCAAATCCCCTCCCCTCCGACCCAACGGAAAAGGGCAGTCACCTTCTTCCTGGAGTCACTGAGCTGCTCAGGCATGAAGGTCCCTGCGGCGACGGCCAAAGGCTTCGGAGCCCACGTTGGTGGGCACAAAGTTGTTCTTCACAACACCTCCAGATCTGCTCAGCAAGCCTGCCAGCCGATGGGTCACACAGGTGGCAGTGTTGCAGGATCTCTTCTGGGCAGTGACGCTGATTTGCAGGATGGGGAAAGAAGAGGTCTGTCAGTGAGAGGCGAGGGGCAGGAGCCTGCCCCTGAGACCTTCATAAAGAGAATTTCAGCTCTTCGACATACCGCTTAAGAATAAGTGTTTCTCCTAAATGCAATTATCAAAGCTGTTAGGAGAAGTGGCCTGGCAGCTTTTGCTAGGAGCCCTGCCCAAAGACCTTCATGAAAAAAACCCAGTGCCAATGTGATGAGCACTGGCTGTTGTATGGAAGTGTTGCATCACCATATCATACACGTGAAGCTAATATTACGCTGTATGTCAACTAACTGGAATTTAAATAAAAACTTAAAAAAAAAAGAAAAAGAAAAAACCCAGTGTCAAGCCATGAGGCATGTACTGAAATCAGCACTTACCGTCACTTACATACAGTCTCTTTAGAACCAGGATGAAGTGGTCACCAAAGGCCCAGCCCAATCCCAAGACATGCAAGGGGCATAGAGAAACCATAGAGCAGCCACAGGCACCATCAAAACCACTTTCCATGGGAAAGGAAAATTTCCTGACGTCTTACCTGAAAGAGGCTGTGAGAAGAGGGAAACAGCGTCCTCCCCCAGAAGTGTTTACCTGTTTCTCAGCACACCTGTTCTTGACGGTGGAACTGGTTCACAAGGACCACTCACCAAGCCCTGTACCCAGCTACCCTGAGGCTAACGCTACTTTTAAGCATAGGTTCTGGGTACTCTCAAGCCTTGGACACGACCAGAGTAATGACCACCACAGTGCAAATCCTTTTAGAAAATAGGTTTATTCATCAATGATGAAACATGAAGGATGCAGCAGAAATTGGGGACTCTACCATGAAATCCTCTGGGATCTCAAGAAGCTTCCCTCACTCTTGCCTCTAACCTGGCCTATGAGTCCTGCTCTCTTCCCTTCCATCCTGAGGTCCCCCATATTCTCTGTGATAAGCAAAGCTACCAATACCAGCTTGAAGAGCAATCAAAGTGGAATCTGCATGCATTTAGTTCAAAAGTGGGAGCAAGAAGGGAAATCAGGAAGGAGTGGAAGGAGTCTGGTTGCCATCCTGGGGCACCCCAAAGCAGGGTTACTGGCCCTTCTCCAAGCTGCTGGCTATGTCCCTTTTCTTGCCAGGTGTTTCAGCCCCGAAGCCGATGCCAGAGAATGTATGAAAGTTGTTCAGGTCCTTCGAGTATGCGCCCAGCACACAGGTACTCAGATTACTGCACCGCTTAGCTCGGAAGCTGTCCAGGCTGCAGGGAAAAGACATGCCAGACAATACCATGCGCCAGGCCCGCCCCTGAGGGCAGTCATGCAGAAAGTTAGACGAGGGAGGGGCACCTGGAGCAGAGGCAGGAGGGGCAGGCAGGAGGGCAGCTCACACATCCTCCATCAGGAGAACTCCGAGGCTTGCTGAGCCAGGGCAGCGTGGGGCAGGGTTGCAGCAGGGAAGGGGTGCCCTTTCCTAGCCTTCCGCATGCTTCTCAGTCCCTGCTCTGCAGAGAGGTCCTTAGGGTAGATGCAGGTGCAGCACATGCCAGGCAGTGCCAGGGCCGGGCCAGGGGCTGGCGTGAGCTCCAGGCTCAGGGGACATAGGGAGGTGGGGCTGGGGAAGGGCGTCTGGCCCCATGACAACATGCACGTCTCCACAGATCCTACACATCTCAAGCCCCCAGACCTACCTCAGGTACTGCTCTACCTGACCCCACCCTCTGCAAGGCCTTTGGCTTCACCTTGCAAATGTGCAATGAAGGTTCCTTGTGGGTGTGAAAGAACAACACACACAGGTTAAATTTCTAAAACATCCTGAGATATGCTGAGTCCATCCCCTGGCTTCACACTTACCGGTCCCAAGTCAGCCAATGCTGGGAGTTTCCTTAGGGCAAGACCAATTCCCCCGAGTAAGTGATTCCGTACCTCCCCATTTCATTTCCTAAAAGCTTTCAGGAATGTGTCTTTTTGTCTAACCACAATCTCTTCAGCTACACCTGGACTTCTGTCTTCCTCAGAGCTTGAGAATGACTGGGCCCCAGGGCCTGATGAACAACCACAGCCTGCTGGTGCCCTGGCCAGATGTTGTATTTCCTGGGGTATATGCCAGGGCAGGGTGGGAGCCTTACCTGGAGCCCTCTGTCTCCTCCTGCTCCTGCTCCTGCTCCAGTTCATTTGTCTTCCCCTGCACATAGGCCTTCACCAGGGCAGCCAGCAGGAGGCGCCCTTCCTTCTCACTGAGTGCAGTGGGGTCTGGGAGGCTCTCCAAAGCAGACCTTCAGGGGGGAAGCAAATCCAAGAGAGGCTCTGAGCCCCTGACTGCCTCCACCCCATGACAAGTAGCAAGGCTTCCTGGTCCCTGTGACCTACCCTGAGGATGTGCCCCCTCCCCCGACTCCCAGCCCACAAGGCCCAATCTGAGGTCCACCTGAGGGTCTTAATGCACCAGGAGCCTTGCTGCTGTGACCTCAGAGGCACAGAAACTGCCTCAGCCCAGGGGCAGTAGAAGGGGAGTGTTCTGTGGCTTCCGGCTGTCTCACCTGAATGGTGCCGCCTGGAGGCTGCCTGCCTGGCACAGGACCAAGATGCTGAAAGCCAGAAAGGGGGAGGACTTCCCGAAGCCCATGCTGCCTCTCTGTAAAGAGAGAATGATATTACCACTGCGCAAAGACCAAGCAAGGCCTGGAGCCCACAGACCTAAGTGCCTGTTCTGCCATGCAGGTCTTGTGGCCTCGGGTTACCCTACCTCCCCATACCTCCATTCATTTGCCAGATGGGCTGCTGTGAATCTCAAAAGATACAGTGCAATGAATGGCTTTGTAGAGCAGAGACAAGTGTCTCAGGGTGTGGTGGAGTTCTGTGGAAATCGGGGAGAAGCCACAAACGGGTGCATGCATGCACACAAACCCACACCTTCCTTCCGCCCTTTGCAGAAAACAAGCGGGGACCCACCCTAATGTCAATTTGTTCTCCCATTGCTCTAGTCTTCTCAGGAACTGAGAAATCTAGGACCACCTACCCCTTTCTTTTGGACTTGGCACTAACGCATGGGACAGGAAAGCAGGAAGGGTACCTTGGAAAGGAGCACTGGTCGATCCACCCAGTATCTGGGTTTGGTTTCGAGGAAGATTTTAATGTGCAGTTACCGGTGTGTCAGGGCTCTGCCCGCCCAGCCCGTCTACGCTGGAGCGCAGTTTGGCAGTGGGTGCTGGGCACCAGCATCTGGAAGTGAGCCCCCTTGTCCTGCGCGGCTGACTGCACAGTCGCAGGTCCCCTCCGTGCCCCAGGGACGCTCGTGGGCTGGCGGCGCCTCACAAGAAAGCTCAAGGCTGCACCGTCCCGAGAATCAAACATGATCCCTCAGGACACAGACCGCGCAGGGCATTCCCAGACCAAACTCGAGCAGGATCCTGCACGCCCAGAGGTTCTAACGAAGGGGCCGCAGACCCGCCTACCTGAGCTCGCGGAGCTTCCAGCGCCCAGGCAAGCCCTGGGAATGCTTGAAGTTCCACCTGTGCTAATTAGAAGAAAATGCTCTCCTCTCAACCGCCCCCCTTCCCCTGAGCGGGACCGAGAGCTAGGAGCACCTGCCGTAGGTGGGCCGCGATGCCCGTGAGAGGCAAAGGAAAGGCAGACAGATGGAGCAAACTAGATGAACTAATCCAAAGGCAAGTTATTAGAGTGGGCAGAGGGGGGAGTTCCTCACCTGGAGACGAGTTTCTGGAGAGCGCGAGCGGCCGGTCCACCCCGTTGGACACAACGCCTGCTGCGGGCGTCTTCCCCGCGGAGCTCTCAGCTCTTATTCCAGCGACAGTGGGAGGGGGGTCCCCACGAGTCCGCGCGGCCAATCCAAAGTGGCCAGGACCGACCCAGCTCCAGTGGCGTCATTGCTCGCTCTCCCTGCACTGGTTCTCTAGGGAGGGGAACCATCCGCTCTGGCTGTCTTTTGCAATGAGGTCATTGCTTGGAGAGCGGGAGGGCAGGGAGGGGTGGAGAGCTTTCGACGACGTCCAGAAAATGAGGGCCAATGGAGGAGAGTTTGGAGTCAGCCACAGTGAGGGACCAGAGCTTCTCTCACTGTCTTGGTGCCTGAACTCTAGTCTTGAAGCCCCTCTTGCTATGCCAGTAAGGACCCCATCTGGCCACCTGGACCCCGAGGAGTCCTGGGTTCTAAAAAGGGAACTCAGCTGAAATAGCCCACTGTGAAGGAGTTGGATGGAGCAGAGAGGGGCTGGGGGAGGGAGGGAAGAGGGGCCCTGAAACATTGATCTCTTTGGACCACCTTGGGTGCCCCTGAGATAACCTCCGCACTTTCCCCCACCCCCAGGCCACCTGAGCCCCCGCACCCTGCACCCCTCAAAGTCGTTTTGCTTCTAGTCTGGCAGCCAGCCAAGCCTCCTTCGCCTCACTTCTCTGGGACCGGTAGGAGTGGTCGGGAGGACTGGGGAAGGGGCTAAGCTGCCACTGGCTACAAGTAGTGCTAGGCATCTCCCTCCTACTCCAGAAACCTCGACTGTGGGTTCAGCATGCCCCCCTCTAACCCAGGACCCTGCACTGCGGCGCCGCCGGAGTTGGTTTACACAGCTGTCCTGTGCTTCTGGCTTCTGTTTGCTAAGCTGCTGGGCTGGGACAGCCTGTGCCCAGGTTTCTGCCCCTCTCGCTCCATACCCCTGCCCCACTTCTCTGAAGCTCTTCATTGTCGAGCGGGCGCGCGTCCTGCGCGGTCCCGCAAAGGAGAGCCGGTGCTGCAAGCCTTAAGGGCAGACTTCAGACTTTCACACACGCGCCCCTCTCAGCTACAGACCGCTGGTGAGCGCGCTCACACTGCCCGCGGGGCGCACGTCCCGGGCTCAACACCTGGTCCCCAGCCACCAGCTCTGCCTTTCGCATTCACACACGGACACTCCTGTTAATAGCCAGCACTTGCTGCAACAGACGCGCCTTCGCGAGCTGTTTGCAAGTGAGCGCGCGCGCAACAACCCAAACCAACTTCTCCCAGACCCAAAAGCAGCCCCCAGAGTTTCTGCTTTAGGAAACAGGCACGTTTTACACACACACACGGGTGCACACTGTTCCCCAAGCACGCACATCCGGGCGCATGGACTCAGCCTCTACCTCCTTTCTTGAGGAAAGGCAGTTTCTCGGAGTAGGCGCTGCGGGTACTCACATCACCCGGGCGAGGGGAAAAGATCCCGGGCTCTTACGGAAAGGGGCGCAGAGTGGACTGGCAGGTAGAGGCAGTGGGGAAGAAGTGAAGAAGTATCACCCACCCTCCGGACCTTAGGCTAGCCCTTTCTTGGGATGGGGGCTGTGCCTCCCCAAAGCTCCCTCGGGCCCCTCCTAACTTCGGGTAGCCTCTAGAGAAGCCTCGCCCAGAGGCTCGCGGCATCCCACCCGCCGGTGCTTCCTGCTTCTGCAGATCAGAAAGGCGCTCAGGGGCTGCCCTGTGGGTCTGTCTTTTGCTGTTGCAGGACCCTGCCTTCGGAGCGACGACGGGTTGTCCTCTAGCACCTGGGCAACAAAAACTCCACGCAACATCCCAAAGAATCCTGACCCTCAAAGCCAGCCGCTCTTGCGGGGCCTTCTTGCTACGCCAGCAGGCAGAGTGCACAGTGGCTTCATGACCCAGAGTCGTCCCTAACCCCTGAACGCAGCGTGGCACCTACAACGTGGCCCAGGGCCATAGCGGACGCGGAGGGGGGACAGGGCCCTTCCTCTTTCCAAAGCCCTGCAAATACGACAGACCTCTGGGTCGCTGTCCCCGGATTCCAGCAGGAGTGGAAAGGCACGGCTGGGAGACACTACCTAACTGATGCCTCTGCCCTCCACACCGCCTCTTTCCGGACCACTGCCACCCGTCTCTGAGGTCTGGCAGAGCACGTAGCCCGCTCTAGCATTTCGGGGTTGGACCATCCCCCACCCCCACCCCTGAGCTCTGGGGACTGGGAGAAATCGCTGGGCCCGTGTCGGGACGAAGGTGAGGGGGGAGGGGTCGGAGAGAAGATCCGTAAGGCCCCGGACCCTAGAGCCCCAAGCTGCTTAGCTTGGACGAAGTTGGTGGCGCGCTGAGCGGGGGAAGCTGGCGAGGCGCGCGGGAGGAGTCAGGTCGAGGTTTGGCCTCCCCGGGAGGCCCACAAATATGAATCTGGGGGCAACTTTGAGTCCTTGGGGTTGAGGGCTGGAGAGGGCTGAACTGGGATCAGCTGCCTGCACTCTAACAAGAGTGTGCACCCGACCCAGAGGCAGATCTTAACACCAATATACCTGGATCCGCACTTTGAACATCTTCTTGCGAGCTCCAATAGGGCCGGCTATTTTAGCTCCAAGCACCCAGAATTATTTGACATAATCTTCTTCCTCCTGTCTTTGCACAGTACCTGGCGCACAGTAGGTGTGCAGCAAATGTCCAGTGAAGGGGGAGTGAGCAAGAGGATGAATGAGTGAAGAGTTCCATGGGTTCATTACAGTAAGAGTTGGCAGTGAATTCTCAGCCAAGTTGAACTAAATAGACCCAATTTAGATCCATTAGATGGCAAAACAGATCCTTGGTCCAAAGACGCACCTCTTTATTGAATGGAAGGAATCAGTGTCCTGGAATCTGTTATGAGAGCAAGTACTGAGGGCTTCTTCTCTTCAGAAGCTCACTAGCTCCAGAAGCACACAAGGCAGTTTTCCTCACCCCATCCTTGTATTATATCAGTGAGTGAATGGAAGAAAAAGTCAATACAATAACTTGCTTTCTAAATTGAGAAAATTACATTTTGACTTCCCTGGAACTGTTCTGAGCTCCAAGGCATCTCCAATCAAACCAGCTGGCATAAAGATTTATAAAGAATAATTTCATAGAAGTTTCTTGTGCTTTTAAATTGTCTCAAGTATTTTGATGCTCAGTTTAACTATCTTATGTAATTACTTTTAAATTTTGAAACTGCTAGTCTTACAATTTTAGAGAGAAACAGATTCCATGTACTAACCTTCTTGAAGTTTATTTTCATTTACTTTGACCTACTCTCTGTGTTCTTTACAAATTTCCTAGGAGAAATATTCCTTAGAAGAAAGTTTCATTCATGCTACAAATATTTATTGAGGGCCTACTATGTGCCAGACATTGTTCTAGGTACTAGCAATTCATGGTGGACAAAAGAAAAACTCATGCCTTCCTGATGCTTGTATTAAAACGATGTATTTAACAGAAATCCTTGAATATTACCCTCTACCCAAATAAAACATATCCCTACACTATTTACATTCTCCCAATGTGATAATATCAGATATGCATTTGACAGAAGGATATTCGGGGTTTACGTTATTAAGCCGTGTAAATATGATTTATTCCCAGCTGAGGCACATAGTGTACTTTGATTATATTTCCTTATACATTTCTTTCACTTTTCATCAGGAATTCCCTCACTTTCCACTTGTTTAATTTTCTTTCTGCTCATCTCAGTTTATTCCTTTTTCCTCGACCCTATTTGTTCCTCATTCTCAGTTTCCTTTCTCACTTTGGTGGAGCACATTCACCATTGTATGATAGATAGATTTTCTGGAGATGGAATTTTAGGTTGGAAATCATTTTCACTCAGATTTTGAAAATATTGTCCATTGTTTTCTATTTTCTTTCTTTCTTTCTTTTTTTCTTTCTTTCTTTCTTTCTTTCTTTTCTTTCTTCTTCTTGGCATAGGCATTCGAGCTCTCTATCTCAGAACCTTCTCATCAATGTTCTAAAGTATCATGATCATGTGCCTTGGTGTAGACCATTTTTATTTATTATGAGTACTGACAGAACACCCATAATCTGAAAATTCATGTCCTTCACTTCAAGGAAAGTTTCTTGCTTTATTTCTTTGATAATTTATTTTCTTTTTCCTTTTTTTTCTTTTTTTGGTTCAACATTCTGGGTTTTTTTTCAAGTTTTCATTGCCTTTTAAATTCTCGTGATCATATTTTTAATTTCCAAGAGCTTTTTCATTTTTATTCTGCAACAGTTACTTTTTATATCCTCCTGCTTTTATTTAATGGATACAACATCTTCTCCTAGGTCTCTGAAGCTGTTAAACATAGGTTTTGTTTTTCCCTAGTGGAAATATCCCCTAAGGAATATTTCTCCTAGGAAATTTGTAAAGAAAACAGAGAATAAGTTCAAACTTGTTTGGTGCTTCTCACATTAAAGGGTAGCTTCACATTTTTAGTTCTCCTTGACTGCTGATTTCTATTTAAGAGGAAGGTCATAAACTGCTAATCAGAATATGGAAATGGCAGAGTTGTCCATCAGTGGGCCTTAATATAGAGTGATTAGATGGAAACAACCTCCCCATTTTATTGAGGGGGGAACCCTAAACTATGAGTAGTTATAAGACTTTTCCCTTGGCTTTTGATATGTCCCAAGAGTCTTCCAATCTCCTGAATGGGTCAGTGGGATGGGGGCTGAGGTAGAGTATAAGCCAATGAGTAGGAAAGGAGGCTGAGTTTTACCATTCATTATGGTAATCCTCCATTCTTCTCTGGCACCCAGGAGGGATAGTCATCTCACTGTATAGGATATAGAAAGAAATCCTGGGTCTAAGTACTCCGCTTAAAGGCTTCCAAGCACTCCAATCTTCAGCCCATCTTGTATCTCCACCAACAGAGGCAACCAACTGATCAAAGCCCTGAGTTTGTCCTGGGTCCTTTCTTCTTGATGGATTTCCCTACCCTATTAGAGTTTATACTAGAAATGTATGCCTTTACAATGCTTTCTCTTCTACTAAGCCAGTTAAGAAGACTGGCTGAAGAATGGGAGATCCAGACATCTTTGCAGAGCCCTCAAATTAGACTCAATTTATTGGGCACTTGACCTCAGCTGATTCCCACTCCCCATCACAGGCCACCTGCCTAAAGGCTTTTTTCCCAAACCCCAGAAAAATGTAGATGCCAATATTTAACCCACAGAAGTCCCTTCTAGAGAATATTTTTAGAGTTGTCTGTCCCTGCCAGAGAATGAGCAAAGCATGGTGGCCCGGACCCAAGCTGGTCACTCTGAGAAGTGGACAGACTCAGTGAATGACGTCAAGGAATTACTCAGGTTGGGTTCCTCTGAGATGATTAAAATTCTCTCTTGGCTCAGACTTGCAGG
Source organism: Panthera pardus (assembly GCF_024362965.1). Taxonomy (NCBI): domain Eukaryota; kingdom Metazoa; phylum Chordata; class Mammalia; order Carnivora; family Felidae; genus Panthera; species Panthera pardus. The sequence continues at coordinate 43,991,791 of NW_026526677.1, forward strand.
ACCAAAATTGACTGTCTTCTCCCTGTCTGAGAGCATTGTTCCACACTACAAAGGAAGTAGAAATACAGGTCCTTAAAACTTTCTTGTAAAGCTAATTAGAGTAAAATCTCCTGCATTCAGCACTTTCAGAAAAAATGAGAGTTTTGGTAAATTATCAGGTAAAAGAAACATACTTTAATGAAAAATGAACCTTTTTAAAAGTCACTTTGGATGGAAACCCTTTTTAATGCATACATTCTCCTCTTAACCTTCTCTGGATGACTCACAGACATCATCAAAAAAAACATCGGTCACAGTGCTGCATCTTGAGGAAGGGTCTGAGTTAGCTAAGCTATTTACCTCCATACCTGCTGACCCCAAATGCTGTGATTTTTAACTCTTGGACCATTATTTTCAGTTATTCTAGATTCATCTTAGCATGTTAGTTACTCATATTCAGTTGCCTATGAGATCCTCTTACTCAGCATCTCAGGATCATGTTTTTGATTTTTAATAGTTTCTTCCAGTCACTATTAATATATCTGCCCCGAGCCTCAGGGCCCATCTACCCAAATTTTCACCACCTGAATTTTTGCCCGAATTCAACACCATCAAGAAAACAAAGGGAACAGATTCAATAGAACTGGCTGGAGCAAATCAAAAGGAGGATTAAGGGAAAGATCTGAGTATCTTTCTTATGAGTAATGCTAGAAAGCTCTAATTCATTTTCCTATCTTTTTTGGCCCTCAGGTATGTCCTATATAGAGAATGTTTCTGGGTAAGTGTTTCTATGGTGTTAAAGAAATACGAGATAGGCCATAGGTATAAAAAGAGGGTCTTGCATAAAAGTGCTGTCCAATAGAACTTTCCACAGGAATGGAAATATTCTATATCTGTGCTGTCCAGTACAATAGCCACTAGCCACATGTGGCTCTTGAGCACATGAAATATAGCTAGTATAACCAAATAACTGAATTTTTAATTTAATTTATGTTTAATTAATTTAAATGTAAATAGCCATATTTAGCTAGTATTGGACATCACAGTTGACAGAATCGAGTAGTGGTTAAATGCATAGATTCTGGAGCCAGACTGCCTGTTGTTCAAATTCTGGCTCTCACCCTTATTAGCTGTTTGACCACAAACAAGCCTCTTGAACTCTCTGTGATCCTCCCTTGTAAAATGAGGATAATAATATTGCCTATTTCATAGGGCTGCTGTGAAGATTAAATAGGTAATAAATATAAAGTGCTAAGAAGAGTGTATGACAACTAGTAGGTGCTATATAAATGTTAACCATTGTCTCATACTGGGTTTCTCCAGAAGCATAACCCAAGACAAGAATTTGAGTACAAAGCATTTGAGAGTTGTGTCAGTAAGGGAACGAGGAAGTGAGACAGGGAAGGGAAGACAAACCATTACAGAATATGGTAAGAAGCAGGTTACAGCTTCAGGCAACTGGGGCTTTATCCTGCTTGAGACCTTCTGGAACACTGTAGAAAGAAAGCCTCATAACTGCCCCACCCAACAAATGGTAAGTTATCTATCCGCCAACTCCAGTCCTTTATCAGTTGAAGGGTGATTTCCAGAGTACAAACTCCCCAGCACATCTAGCCAGTCCTGCATGGCCAAGCTTCTGCAGCCAGAGAAAATTCCAAGGCAGAGAGTCACAGGGGCTTGCAGTAGAAACGTATAGGTGTACATGGAACTGGTAAACAGTGGTGGGCCTCAAAGACAGTCTGCTATAATCATAATAATATTATAAAGAGTCTGCCACTCCTTAATGATCCTCCCTAGAAACGGGCAGGGATAAGTTTCTCACCCATAATATGTCGTGAAAGATTAGCAAACAGTTTGTTATATGCTGGTGTCACCCTCACCCATTTCATTTTTAAGGTCTTTTCTCAGAGTATCTAGAAAGCCCTTTGGCAGCCCCTGAGTCCTAGAACCAGTAAACATCAGTGCCCCTTTCATCAGTAGACAAACACACAGAAAAAAATCAGTGCTCTCTCTCCTCTTGCAGAAATAAATCAAACCCATACAGAAGCCTGCCATTCAAAGAAAAATATAAAGGATATGCTGTTAGAGACTTATTTGTGCTGGGTAAAGGCCAGCAGTGGCAGTGGGAGAGTGTGTGGGGGGGGCGGTGGGGAGGGGGAGGCTCTCAATCATAATTTATTAGTTTTCATGGATCAAATTGTTATTTCTTGTTGAACAGACCGTATTTTCTCAAACCTCACATCTTAGAAATTTCCTTGGCCAGGAAATTACTGGAGAATTTCTTCTGCTTATTGTTGAAAATAATTATATCAGGCTTTTTTTTTTCCTTTTTTTTTTTTTTTTTTTTTTTTTTGGTAAATAGGTGTTTTCAGCTCTCAACCTTGGTGGGTTAAAATTAAATTTTCACACTCACTCCTGGAAGGATGGAGGGCTATGGGAGATGGTAAGATTACTCTTAGCAATAATGCCAATTGTTAACATTTGACATTGTATTCATCAGGGTGCTTAGTGTCATATAACAGAATCCTCTCAGCTAATTTAAACAGGATGGTATTTGTTACAGGGTAGTGAGTAGCTTACAGAATTTTTTCAAAGGCCAAGGAATCAGGTCTGGAGGCCACACAACCAGCAGAAACCAACTCTAGTAGGAAGTCCATTGGTGCTCACCTATAGCAGTTTTGACTCTAGGTGACTACTCTGTGAGTGCCCCCAAAATACCCTGTCCCCTCTTACACAGCCCATATCTTAAAATGCTCAAGCTTGCCTTCCCAGTGTTCATGAATGTCCACCTGTTCATGAATGACTGCCAGAACCTAAATTTTGTGTGGAACTCTAGCTGCAAGAAGACCTGAGAGGAAATGTTTTTAATTTTCTAATGTCTCAAAGAAGGCTTACAAGAAGGATTTTGGGTAGCTATTGAGCAAGGCACATTCAGCTTCACTTGGATGTTTAATAATCCTAACTCCAACTCCAAAAAGAAATTTTAGGGTTTTTTTTCCTATCCAAATCTATTTCTCCCCTAGTTTTACCCAGAATAGTAAATGGCAGCACCAATAGCTTAGTGTGTTCAGCTCAAAATTTAGGTATAATCCTTAATTCCTCCTTTCTTTTCATCTATATCCAGTCCATTGGTAAGTCCTACTAAGTCTATTCTCCCCACCCCAAACACATCCCATATCCATCCATTTCCTTCCATCTCCACTAGAGTCTTAGTCCGTCTGAGTTACTATGACAAAATAGCACAGACTAGGTAGTTTATAAAACATAGAAATTTATTTTCACAGTTTTGAAAGCTGGAAGTCAAAGATGAAGGTGATAACATGACTAGAGGAGGGCCCTTTTCTGGGTTGCAGACTTCTCATTGTACCCTCACATGGCAGAAGGGGACAAGGGAGCTCTCTGAGGTCTCTTTTCCATGGTCATTAATCTTATTCATGAGGGCTCATGACTTAACCACCTCCCAAAGGCCCCATCTCCTAGTACCATCACACTGAGTGTTGGGATTTCAACATATGAACTTTGGGAGGACTCAACAACTCAGACCATAGCAACTAGGGACCCTTGTCCAAGCCACCATCATCTCTTGCCTGTACAATCCCAGGAATCTCTGAACTAGTCTCCTGGATTTGACTGTTGCCTCTGTAATCCCTTCTCCACATAACTCTCATAGTGATCTTTTAAAAGCATAGATTGTATTGAGTCATTTCTCTTCTTACAACTCCCCAGTATAATTAGAATAAAAATTTAAATACTTTTATATGGCTTTTAAAAGAGATGTGATCTACCTCCTATCTGTCTCTCTAGTATCTTCTGATGACAGTCTCCCCTCACCCACATACCCACATTGGCTTTCCGAAAAGTCCTAAGCTGACAAACCAAGAGCTTTCTCACCCTAAAGCCTTTGCATTTGCTGGTTCCTGTGCCTAGAAAAGTCTTTCTTATCTGTCAATCTTACCCTTCTATGACAACATCCACACCTAACACACACACACACACACACACACACACACACACACACCCCACTCTTTTGATGGCCGGCTCCTTATCACTCCTTAAATATCATCCACTTAAAACACCTCGCCTGGCACACACACACACACACCCCACTCTTTTGATGGCCGGCTCCTTATCACTCCTTAAATATCATCCACTTAAAACACCTCGCCTGGCCCCCCCATCTAAAGAATTCCCTTCAGTCTCTTTATGATATTAATCTGTTTTACCTCCTTTCAGAACTTGCACCTCTTTGAAATTATCCCTGAAATCTACTTTATTTGTATATTACTTGTCTTTTTTCACTAGAATGTTAGCTCCTTGAGAGCAGCCTTCTTGCATATCTTGTTTGCCAGTATCTCCAGTACCTGAAAGGGCTCAGCACAAATTTTGGCCTAATAAACATCTGAAGAATCATGGAAGCATATGAATGTTGACTCTGCAAAACTTAGCAGTGTGCTAAGGGCTCTACTGAGATAATTTTACATAATCTGTATGTATTAGTCTGTGTTCTCCAGAGAAACAGAATCAATAGTAAATATTATAGCTGATTACTATAAGGAATTGACTCACATGAGTATGGAATCTGAGAAGTCCAAGATCTGCAGTCAGCAAGCTGGAGACCCAGGAGAGTAGATAGTATAGTTCCAGTCTAAATCCAAGCCTGAAGGCAGGAAAATACTTGGATCAAAATGAGCCAGGCAGAGAGAAAGAATTCTTTCTTATTCAGCCTTTATTATATTCAGGTTTTAATGGATTAGATGAAGCCCACCCACACTGGGGAGGGCAATCTGCTTTACTCAGTCAACCAATTCAAATACTAACCTCATCCAGGAACATCCCCACAGACACGCCAGGAATAATGTATGACAAACATCTGGGCAGTCTGTGGCCCAGTCAAGATGAGACACAAAATCAACCATGATACCTCACAACAACTCTATGAAGTAGATACTGTTATCCTTGCTTTCCATTTGAGAAAACCAAGGGTAGAGAAGTTAAATACTAGCCCAATGTCACTCACATCTAATAAGCTTAAGAGCAGGATTTAAGCATAGACAGTCTGACTCCAGAGTCCACACTTTAAATATTTATGTTTATTTTCCTCTTTCATAGCAATTGTAGATATTTATGGAGTAACAGAACGCTCCAGATAAATGGTCTTCTGAGCTCAACTAATTCAAATAGGCATGGAGATTAGAGTGAACTCTAGGCAGACCCAACTATCTCCCCAGGTACCCAGACATAATTAGTAGAGAAGGCTCTTGGGGGATCAAATTCACTCTTTTATAGACCATCACATTCCTTTGGTCATCTCTTTTCATCTTGTCAGAATATCTGAAGACCATGGCAGCACCTGTGAAATTTTCAGAGAGGGAGCCTCCAGTCCCAAGACCAGAGCCCCATCTCTCCTTAGTTGACTACTTCTCCACAGTGAATGGATTATGTGGGTCAGAGATGATGTTCATTTTTCAGAATGGAGTGAATAAATGAACTGTCAGGTATAGGAGTCAGAATTTACCAAAAATCTTGACCCAAGGGCAACAAATGTGATATTCCAATTGAAACCAGATTCTAATCCTAAGAAGGTAAAAATGCTATGCAAATTTCTGTTCAGAGATGGACCTGTTTAGAACAGTGCCTGGCACACAGTAGTCACTAAATATATATTTGTTAAAATGAAAAACAGTGGTATAGCAACTTTTTTTGCTTGTTTGTTAATTTGTTTTGTTTATCCATGATCACCAGTGCCTTGTTGGATCATCGATGTGTTTGGATATCCAAGTTTGTGATCTGAATTTAGGAAAAACGGCATTGTTTTTGCATAACAGAGGGACAAAAAAAAAAATTGAAGTTCCCTTCGGGCAGTCTTGAAGGGATACATGAAAAGAGAAGAAACAACTCAAGCTCAGTCTCACAGGGGTAAAGAGCTAGTGAGAAACATTTCTTGATAGTTAGGGGATGAAATGAAGGACAAAATGGAGGGGAAAAAAAGGAAAAGAACAAAAATCCTTCATATGAAAATTTAGTTTAGTTATTTGGCAAGCTACGATGTGACTTCTCCCTTTACCTCTATATCTTTAATATAATTGATTATAATTTTTTTTTCTGTTTGGTTGAACTGGATATTTTTTAATACCAAAGGATTTTTATTTATTGCAAAATTGATTATTACATAATAGCTTACCATTTTATATCTTGGAGATGCTTCAGAAACAGTCACTATTTTTTTTCACAACATAAAACTTAATTTTATTTTTTTAAATTTACATCCAAATTAGTTAGCATATAGTGAACAATGATTTCAGGAGTAGATTCCTTAATGCCCTTTACCCATTTAGCCCATCCCCCCTCCCACACACCCTCCAGTAACCCTCTCTTTGTTCTCCATATTTATGAGTCTCTTATGCTTTGTTCCCCTCCCTGTTTTTATGTTATTTTTGTTTCCCTTCCCTTATGTTCATCTGTTTTGTCTCTTAAAGTCCTCATATGAGTGAAGTCATATGATTTTTATCTTTCTCTAACTGACTAATTTCACTTAGCATAATACCCTCCAGTTCCATCCACATAGTTGCAAATGGCAAGATTTCATTCTTTTTGATCGCTGAGAAATACTCCATTGTGTGTGTGTGTGTGTATATATATATATATATATATATATATATATATATATATACATACATACCACATCTTCTTTATCCATTCATCTATCGATGGACATTTGGGCTCTTTCCACACTTTGGCTATTGTTGATAGTGCTGCTATAAACATGGGGGTGCATGTGTCCCTTCGAAACAGCACACCTGTATCCCTTGGATAAATGCCTAGTAGTGCAGTTACTGGGTCATAGGGTAGTTCTATTTTTAATTTTTTGAGGAACCTCCATACTGTTTTCCAGAGTGGCTGCACCAGCTTGCATTCCTATGAACTGGATATTTTTGAGGAAATCCAGGAAGAGTTTGAGTTTTATTTCAGACTCCACATGAGGAAGAATCAAAGACAGCACACATAAAAACTGAAACCTAGAGATGATGAGGATAAAATCAGGGTTTGAGCTGACTCTACCTTGTGAGGGAGCTGGAACAGGTTGGTAGAGCTCATCTCACATCTGGGGCTACACCAGCATCAGGGCAGCCTTCAATGAAGAGATTTCTCAAGGTTATTGCCTTCCATTTAGTAGGAATGGGAGTCATCCCCCATCCTTCTCTCCTATGAGATCCCACTAGGAGTTGTTTACTGGAAAATCTTCATGGCCTTGCATCAGCCCCCTTGGACTCGCCATGCCTGCCCCCAGCTCAGTGACTTACAAGTACCTTGTTGCAAAAGAAATCGAGTAGAGGGCAAAGCTCTCACCTTCCCTTCCCTATTAAGAGCTCCAATGTTCTCATGTGTCATTTGGTAATTGAGATTGTCAATTAGTTGCCTCATTTCTGGTCCTCATTTTCCTCTCTTTCAGCTAAACTCAACCTTCAGCCCGCACAATGGAAGTCAACAAAGTGAGGTAACAGCTTTCTATGTGAGTCACTCTGGGTGACACTGTGTTCAAAGAGCACTGTGGGGCGAGTAGACAGAGTCCTCCAGGCAAGTGTTTCAGCCATCCAAGAACTGGCATGCAGCCCAAGAAACACTCTCACCTGATGACGGACTAGTGGGATGAGTCCTGGAGGAAATAGTTCCCAACAGCCAGAGAGTCTCTTGGCTCATGCACAGCAATGCTCTTCTCGATTAAAAATGTTGTCATCATTCACGCTGCAATGTAAAATCCTTTTACACCGTGCTCAGATTTCTATAGGTTTCCATCTACTCTGCATATTAAAGATAGGACCCTTCCATGAAAAGGTGACATCTCTAAGTTACTATTCTGCCTGAACAGCCCTAAATAATGTACAGAAAATGGTTTGGGGCCCTCAAAGGGCAAATACAAGGAGGGAAATTTCTATGAGCTATTTCTCTTTGCTGAGCACTCAGAGGAAAATTATAAGTGGTTGGAAGAAGGCTTTGTTTTCTAAAAGACTTTCAGTCATTCCTGAGAAATCCCTCTGCTTATTCCCGGAGAGAGGTCATCTCTTAGATGCTGTCAGTCAGACAGAGATCAGCAGCAAAGGAGAGGTGCTCAGAGAGATTTCCAACTAATGCAGCCAGAGGAAAACTGCCAAAGAAGCAGGGCTCCTTAGGATAAGTAAATTGAAGGATATTTGGGGGATAAAAATAAATCCTTTTTGAAAATGAAAGATGGAAGGATGCTGTATATACAAATTGCCCTGTACATCAAATTCTGAACAACAATATCACCATGGCTGGCTGCAGCGCAATGATGCAAATAAAGATCTTCTCAGATATGCTTGATGGACCTTTCCTCCAAAGGTATCTATCCTGTTTCCATCTCATTCTCCTAGGACTTGCAATAGGGGGCTCTTAAAGATTTCACTTTGGTCATAATCTCAGTGGATCCAGATTGAAAACTTTGGGATAGGGACTTCTATATAGAGATTGAGGAAATACAACCTAAATACAGATACTGGCAGAGGAGAGGTAGGTTGTCTAGCCTAGTCAGAGAGAACACCATGCCGGATTCTTAATTCCAGAAGTAATCAGCACTATCAGATCTCATTGGTGAAACAAGTGATAAGGAACCTATAAGGGGAGGAGGGACCACTCAAGAATCTGAAATTTTTCAGGTCACAGAGTATGGATCACACCTCAACACCTAACCAGAAACTTGGTGGAACTGGAGCCAACCTCCCCCACCCCAACCCTCTGAAGGTGAAGCTGAAAATTAGAGTATCAGAGTTGTATCCTCATGATGGAGTAGAGAGCTAGCCAGCTAATCAATGAGGATCAACATAGAAGTTCAGTACTGTGTAGGGTCATAAGAGAAGTAAGGAGAGTACTAATTAGCTACTAGAGAATCCTGAAACGCTGGCTCCTAGGTATAACAATAAATAAAAATAAAATAAAAATAAAATAAAATAAAATAAAATAAAATAAAATAAAATGGCACTTGGATGGCTCAGTTGGTTAAGCGTCCAGCTTTGGCTCAGGTCATGATCTCATAGGTCATGATCTTCATGGGTTCGAGCCCCATGTCAGGCTCTGTGCTGGCAGCTCGGAGCCTGAAGCCTGCTTTGGATTCTGTGTCTCCCTCTCTCTCTGCCCCTCCCCTGATCGCTCACGTGCTCTCTCTCTCTCTCTTAAAAATAAATAAAAACATTTAATAAACCAACCAACCAACAAACAAATAAATAAAGGTGGTCTGGGGGCACCTGGTCATGAACTCACAGTTCATCGGTTCGAGCCCCACATCGGGCTCTGAGCTGTGAGCTCAGAGCTTGGAGCCTGCTTCGGATTCTGTGTCTCTCTCTCTCTGTCCCTCCCCTGCTCATGCTGTGTCTCTCCCTGTCTCTCAAAAATAAATAAATGTTAAAAAAATTTTTTAAATAAAAATAAAAAATAAAGGTGGCCTGCAGGAGAGGATCTAAAAGGATCCAAATAGGAACTGAGCAGCTGACAAATAGTCTGCGGATCATGACAATTCCAGGCCCTTTAAGGTGGTAGGACAGACACTATTAAGATCTATTCTGGGGCGCCTGGGTGGCTTAGTCAGTTGAGCGTCCTACTTCAGCTCAGGTCATGATCTCACAGTTCGTGGGTTCGAGCCCTGCATCAGGCTCTGTGCTGACCACTTGCTCAGAGCCTGGAGTCTTCTTCGGATTCTGTGTCTCCTTCTGTCTCTGCCCCTCCCCCACTCATGCTTTGTCTCACTCTGTTTCTCAAAAATAAATAAATGTAAAAACAAAAATTAAAAAACAAAAAAGATCTATTCTGCACAGCGAGACTATTCTACCAGAGAGGATTCATAATTAAAATAGGCAAACAGGAAATATAAGACAGAGGCTGACAATGGTTTTGTTGTAATTCTTAAAGAACTCAAGAACAAACCCCCAAAGACCTAAAAGACTAAAAACGCTCCTGGTTGAATTTTAGAGCACTAAACAAGCAGTCAGGAGTTTTTATGCATTTTGTAAGCCTTGCCCACCCTTCCCTGTTCTACCCCCAATCTCTACTATTCTGTCAACCAGTTAGGCACTTGAGTCCCTGGGCTCAGCAAAGTAATGTGTAGGTTCAGTACAAAAGTGGTTCAACAGCAAAGCCCAAAGACAAACTGACTTCATTATTTCCCAGGGCACACAGTTCCTTTAAAGTGGGGCCACTTATAAAAGCAATAATAACAATGGATGTCAACATTTATTTCATAAGTTCCTACATCTAAGCTAAGGACTAGCATTCGTTACCTATTGTGTAAATCTTTACAACAACCCTATGAGATATGTCCCATTACTGGTCCCATTTTGCAGATGAGAAAAAACAGAGGCTCAGAAAAATTAAGCAACTTTCCCAAAGTCACATGGCCAGTAACTGCATGTGACATATAAAGAAAATGGGCTCATTCAGTACTCCAACTTATTTCTGGTATAACACCCAGTATCACAGAGGCTGGAAAACTAGAAACTACATTACCAGATCCCCTTGAAACTGGGCTCCATGTGCAGACTAGGTTCTCACAAGTAACACCTGGAGGCAGAAGGGACTAGGAGAGCCTCCAGGTGCAGAGATTGTATGTGGTTTCTTCATGTGTTTCTTCCAGAGCGGCTGTGTGGAAAGTTCTGGTCCCCAATGTCATAACTGCGGCAACAGCTGAATCAATGGGGTTCCCCTAAAATAGTCCTGTGATGTGCTTGAGTATTTCTCCAAGCTGTTGTGTTCTTAGCTATGGTGGAACTAGGCTTGGTTCCTTGGGCTCTCCAAAGTTCCTTTAACCTACGTAATCTCCACTAACAAACACTTTGTGCTTAAATAGGTAAGAGTGAGTTTTGTCATCTACAGCTCAAAACCCTGAATAATCACCGTGAGAGCTAGGATTCAAACGGAGTCTCTTCTGACTTAGAGCCCAACACTTAACCTGAGTTTTACTGAGAGGCAAGGACAGCTTAAATACAGGGAATTCTATCAAGCAACATTTAACTCAACTTTCTTGAATCACTTACGTTTCTGTGAACTATAAAATGCTCCACATCCAGCTAACCATACATACTCATCCTTCACATATCAGATGCCCCTCCACAAGAAGCCTTCATGATGCCCCCACTCCTGTTATTTAACCCTAAGGCACCCTTATAATTCCCTACTCCAGCATTCACCTACTGTACCTGTTCAGTTCATTGGCCATAACACCTACTAAAGTGTAAGGTCTGGGAGGGCAGGACCCAGGCATATCTTAATCCCCTCTGTATTTCCAACACTTATCACAACCCCTGGCACAGAGTGGGCACTCAATAAATACATATGGAGTTCTCAACACCCACCTCCCACAGAAAAATAAATAAGTATATCACTATGAGACGTGGTGGGTGTGTTAATTAACTGGATGTGGAATCCCTTCACAATGTGTATGTATATCAAACCACCATGCTGTACACTTTAAATATCTAACAACTGTATTTGTCAATTATACCTCAATAAAGCTGAAGAAGATAGACAAATGGATAGATAGATATTGAATAAATTAATTGTGGAAACAACTCCCACACGGTGGCACATCGCTGAGGGCTTTGTCTAGCATTGGAGGGGAGGACATCTGAATCCCCATGTCCTATATTGCATACATTTGTTGCTGATAAACTCTCTGCATCAGGGGTGGAACTTTGGATAACTGCAGACAAATAGGGTGAGCGTTCTCAGTAATAAGTGGGTTATCAACAATACCAAGAAGTATGCAGTTTAGGAGGATCGGTCTAAGTTGTAGAACATAGAATAGAAATTCCTAACTTGGTTAGTGAAATAAGAAAGGACTAGAAAGAACCTGCAATTCTCACAATTCTGGTTAAGGGCTTCACTAATGCCCTAATGAGAAGGTATTGGTGGTTGGCCCCAATACACACTGGAGGAGTGCCTAAGCAGTATTTGTAACACAAGCCAATATTTGAAATACACATAATATATATTGTTTATAATATAAACTACATATAGTACATATCATAAAGCTTATATATGCAATAAACATGTAAGTAAATTCTCAAAAGTTTCCATTTCATATAGTTCACCCTTGCCAAATAAAAATTTGTTGTCTTTATTAAGAAAAATATTTTAAAGACCTTTCAAATTGGTATTAATAAGTAATACCTGAATGAGGTAGAACTAACTACTGTCTAATTAAGTAAACTAGGCAGGCATCCCCTTCCATGTCCATACATATCCTCACCTCTGAAAGAGTAGTGAAGATCTTTATTTAAAACGAGTTATTGCAGATGATTAGCACTGTTTAAACAATCCCAATGAGGGATTGTTTTTATTTGTTCTATTGATATATTAATTCTCAAAGGATATAACTTCCTCATGTGGGTTGAATTTCACAAAATGATAGTTCAAGCCCTTGAAATATTGACTGAAAAACTAATTTATCAATGCTGGCAAGAAATCTTAATATCTTAATTGGTTGTAATATAGGATAGCCTGGTTTTAAAAAAGAAAGAATAAAAAAAAAAACCTTCCCCGTTTCCAAATACAAATCAATATATTTCTAGTGCTCCTTGGATTCCCTCTTATCTTCTACCATCCCTCATTCCTCATTCTTCCCTACAAACTAAACATTAAATGTACCTACTAAGTACATAATCTGAGTCAGTGGGTTTTCCTGCTTCTTTTAAATCCAAAAATAACAGCTCTGCATTACAAAAGGGCATAAGAATTGAAAGACCTTAAGTAGGAAACATGGCTTAAATTCCTATATGTTAAAAGGAAAAAGATAGTAAAGCTGTTCAAAAGAGGATAAAAAAATCAGTCAGTAGGTTGAGATTTAAGTTATAGAAATGAACCAGGTAATTAAATGTCTGAAACGGTGGGTTTTTTTTTTTCCATTTTCTTGACTAATATGTGCACTTTATGAGATGCCAATTCCATAGACCAGTGAGGTAATTTGTCCACTGGATCCATCAGAAACTGGAGATGGCTTCAAAAGAACTATAAGGCTTCTAAAGCCAAATTGCCCCAAGACTTTTATGTGGCAGGCACTTTGCTAGGAGCCCTAGTGAAAGCAAGAAGTATAAATGTTTTACAAGAATTCATGCTGGAAATGTATTCCTAATTACTCCTGTGGAATTTTCCAGTCAGATAGGAGTCTAGCAGGGTGTAGGCCTGGGGCAGATTATTATTTTCTGAAGGCACTCATACTAGACCCAGTTTATGCCTTACCCCAGATTCTTCAGGCCACACCTACTTTGCACTGCTTGTGCCCACCTCCACCCTCAACCAAGCATGCTTAACACAGTTCCTACGCTCACAAAATGTGTCACTGAAGCTTCTCCAATCCCCCACCCCCCACACACAGATCAAGGAGCCCCAGACATGGGACTTATTGGGAAGGAGGGACCAGTATAATCTCTGCATTCCCAACAGGTGCCTGGAGAGGTGAGGCAGCGCAACCCAGAAATGCAGAGGAAGTGATGCCTCCTGGAAGGCACTAGAAGACAAGACGGGAGAGAGCAAATAAATTTACCCTCCTTTCCCTTTCCTTCCCTTCCCCTGTCCAATGCCCACACCATGGACTGTTTCAAAGGTGCAGTAAAAGCTTCTTTGGCCTCTCTGAAGACATCCTATGAGGCCGAGCAATTAACTAAGTTTGTTATCCACGAGGTGGTGGCCAGCTCAGCAGCACATCCCTGGGTTTGCCATCCCTCCTTCCCCTGCCTCACATCTGTTTTCCTCTCACTTTCACTTTCCTGGGATTAAACTCTTCTCTAAAAGGTTAGGATGGACATTTTTGCCACAGAGCCTGTTTTCTAGGAAGCCCATGCTAAGACAGTCCCCGTGGCCCTGGGAAAACAACCTCACAACAGGATTTGGAGTTGGATTTTTCACTGATCTGAGGGCAACAGGGAGCCCATGGAGGCAGTAAGCAGGGTGGAAATGACTCCTGGCTTTTAGGCAATCACAATTACTGACACTTTTTTTCGCCTGTAGTTAAACGGAAGACAGAACAGCAGGAAATCTGGTATTGAGATTATCCAGTGGCTCTTTCACTTGACTGGTATAATCTCACGGGGTTAATTTGTTTTAGGGTCTAGAGAATACTCCACATACCCTTGAGGGGGCAGCTATCTGTCTTTGCTGCAATTGAGGCATACGGAGGACATGAGTCTGCCTTCTCCACTGAGCACCACTTCTCACGGATTTACGAATGCTGGATCTGGGGCGCCTGGGTGGCTCAGTCAGTTAAGCGTCCAACTTGGGTTCAGGTCATGATCTCATGGTTCATGAGCTTGAGCCCCGCATCAGGCTCTCTGCTACCAGCATGGAACCCACTTCAAATCCTCTGTCCCCCTCTCTCTATGCTCTTCCCCCGCTTGCACACGCTCTCTTTCTCCCTCTCTCTCTCTCAAAAATAAATATTTATTAAAAAAAGAAGAATGCTGGATCTATTGATATTGTGTCCCACCTAATATTCCCTGGAAGTAAGAAGTCCATGTTAACTCAAAGAAAATGCAGCAACTGGCTTCCCACATACCCATCTCCAAAAGTATCCAGTTTATGGAATGATGGAATGGACTGTCAAAGGCTCAGATAAGGCACCAATATCAGGGCCATTTTGCCAAGTTGGGCGCTTCCTTCCGGGATACAACATATGTATTAAATCAATAATTTACATGTTGTGTTGTGTCCTCTCACCATTTCTCCCAGTGACCTACTTATAAATTTGTGCTTCCTGTCTCTGCAACCTGAGATTCTGCTGTGGATCTCATGAAATCATGGTGAACAAACAAATAGATATTTGCAATGTCAGGAGGACAACTGGTTAAATGGAAAAAAAAAGGCAAAACTAAAGTGTACTGATCAATTGACATCAACTTGGAGAGATTTGTAGTTACATGTCTAAGGCTACATGAGCATTTGGATCAATGATTTGGATATATCTACTGAAAAACTTAGCCTAACAGAAATACAAAAGTATTTAGAGGACTCTCTGGTGTTCGAAGGAATGAACATTTATCACCAGATAACAGATAGGGTTAGCACAAGCTTGAACTTTACCTTGACATTTTGGGAAGAGTATAGTGAGCAACCTGAGATCAAGGCTTTCTGTCAATATGCTTATTTTTTTAATGTTTATTTTTGAGAAAGAGAGAGCAGGGAAGGGGCAGAGAGAGAGGGAGAAAGAGAGAATCCTAAGCAGACTCCACACTGTCAGCACAGAGCCCCATGTGGGTCTCAAACCCACAAACCATGAGCTGAGATCAAGAATCAGATGCCTAACAGACAGAGCCACCCAGACCCATCAATATCTTATATTTAAAGACATTTTGAGCACCCTAATATTTGTCTATTTGGAAAATGTATTCTTGAATTCTCTTTTTTCATTTTATTTTTTTAATGTTCATTTATTTATATTTTTAATGTCCATACCTGAGAGAGACAGAGAGAGCAAGAAGGAGAGGGGCAAAGAGAGAGAGGAAGAGTGAGAATCCCAAGCAGGCTCTGCCCTGTCAGTGCAGAGCCCGACAAGGGGCTCAAACCCACAAACCATGAGATCATGACCTGAGTTGAAACCAAGAGTCAGATGCTTAAACAACTGAGCCACCCAGGTGCCCCAAATTCTCTTTTTTCAGTTTAAATACTTCACTATTCCATTATTCAAGGAATCATTTTTTTGTAGTTATTTTAAGTGAATGATACATAGAATGCCACTGACATCTCTACTTAGAGAAAATTTATGGGTACTGTACCTATAAATTCCTAGAATATCTGAAAGACGGTCTCTGGCAAGAGTTTTAAGGAAAAAGATACATGAATCTAGTAACAAAGGAGAACCAGTGAAGTTGTTTAAAATAAAAGGAGAATTTGAAAAGTATTACTAGTAAACATTCACTACTGAAATATTCATAGAGACAGCTGTTCTAAGGACAAAGGTCTCTTTAAAATTAAAGGGTTATATTAATGCATGCAGTTCTATGGAACTTGTACTCTGAAGAATTACAGAAACCATATCTACAGCAAGATCCTGTTAATAGAATAGGAAAAAAAAATCCAAAAGACCCAGCAAAAAGAGTGAATCGAAAGTGTCCACATTAAATGGGTTAGTGGCCAGAGAACTACCTGGATGTCTAATCTGAAATATGAATGAATGAAAACGCCTTCTATTTAACTTGACTTAAAGTTTCCAGCCAGAATCTTTTCCCAGAGTACAGTTTCTAACTTCAGGTGCTAACCGTGCTTAGAGACACAGGTCCTATTGGGTTCAGTGCATTGTACATAAACTCCCACTCAAAGGAGGAATACGCAAATGTGTTCAAACTTTCTTAAAGCTTCTAAAAACATTCACTGATTGTTGGTATGAAAAGTGTCTCCTTCAAATTGGGCTGTTATACAGACTATTTTGGTAGGTGGAATGTTGCTTTTAAAGAAATTATGAACAATCCTGAAAATACAATTCTAGTTTATGTCCCACAGCATTCAGGCACAGTTACCATGTATGCTGGCAAATATTCTAGTCATGGGGTACAGCTATTCTGTGGGTGTGGCAGGAGATAACCCGCTGTGTATATGAAAACGACACAATAAGCGGCAACTGACATGCCCATCCAGACTTGTCAAGTGAAAAGACATAGGACACATGGATATACTGGCTGGTATTGCTCTCTATATCCAAGCTCTAATTCTAAACTTTGAAGTCTAGAAGTTCAATTTTTTTTCCAGTGCACTCAGAGTCAACCAGGCCTGGGGAATTGACACCCCCTGCCCCCGTGAATTTAACTCACCAAAGGCTGATGTATATAATTTACAATGAAAGATATGCCTTTCTCTTTCCAAGGACCAAAATTTCATGTCATTTTTCTGTAGATTGATCTTCCTCATTAAGGTACCTGAGGAGCTAAATTAGTTATTAGGATCTTCCTTAGCAGAAAAAATTGAGGTGTAAGAAATTTGATGGCCAACAGGGATATTTCATTTAATCATAGGCAAAACCTGCTAAGTTCCTGCCTCCCAACAAAGGTCACTTCTCATTTGATCAGAGTCCTCTGCTAGATGTAGTCATATTACCCCTTGGATAATGCTGAAACAATAGTGACAAATTCTTTTTTTGTTTTTTATTAAAAAAAATTTTTTTTAATGTTTATTTATTATTGAGAGACAGAGCATGAGCATGGGAGGGGCAGACAGACAGGGAGACACAGAATCCAAAGCAGGCTCCAGGCTCTGAGCTGTCAGCACAGAGCCCGCCGCGGGGCTCGAACTCACAACCCGCGAGATCATGACCTGAGCTGAAGTCGGACGCTCAACCAACTGAGCCACCCAGGTGCCCCAATAGTGACAAATTCTTATCTTCTAGTTTTCCTTTTTTATAGACTTTACAAAGGATAATCCTACAGAACACAACTTCAAAACAGTTTGTAGAATTTGTTTATTTATGTAAATATTTATTTTTTGCGAAAATTTGCAAACCAAATACTATGTGCCCTGCCTCCAAAAAACAGGTTAATACTGTCAGTCAAAATTACAATATTTGGTGATGAGCAAATGGTGGTTGAGTGATAGGGTAAATTCTAAGATAATTCTCTGGGTATGAGATAGAACAGGTTTTTAAATTGTTTAGGTGGGTTAGGGAGAGAAGAAAGGTAACAATCAATTAGCTTTGCTGTAGAGGGATGAGCAGTGAGATTCAAGAAGTTATGTGTCATTTAGATTTGTAGCCATATTTCCCACATCTTTGACATTCCTAAATGTTAAGACTGAATATTTGTGTCCCCCTCAAATTCATACGTTGAAGCCCTAAGCCCCAATATGATAGATAGTAGTTGGAGCCGCAGGGAAGTAATTAGTTTTAGATGAGGTCTTAAGGGTAGGGCCCCTATCATGGGATTGGTGTCCTTATGAAAAGAAAGACCAGTACTCTCTCTCTCTCCATACATGAAGAACAGGTCATGTGAGCACACAGCAAGATGGTGGCAGCTACAAGCCAAGAGAAGAGGCATCAGAATGAAACCTACCTTGCTAGTATCGTGATCTTGGACTTCCTAGCCTCCAGGACCGTGAAAAACAAACTTCTATTATCTAAGCCACTCAGTCTATGGTATTTTGTTATGACAACCAGAACAGACTAAGACAAATTCCATCTTCAGTAACATCACACACATGGTTACATCCACCTTCCCAGAGTGGTTTTTGAAGTATTTCTTGCTGGCCCATTTGGAACAAACAGATTAATTCTTAACTACTATACCTTGGCATGGTGAGTCGGGGGAGGATAATGCTTAAATCCACCAATAAGTCTCTTTAATGGCACCTTGGAAATCTTCCAAGAAGAAGCATAAATACCCTGGGTTCATTTATAGGTCATAATTTGTGATTTGTCTCCAGGGTTTTTAAAAAGAAGTATGTATTTATATTCAGATTGATGGCCCATCATTTTTAACCCTGATTAAATAGGTTTGGGGCAATGTACAGGCTAGTAAAATTCCTGTGGTGAGTATATTTCCTGAAAGCTTCTTTGAGTTTCCTACTCTCGGGGACTTCAGGTAGTAAATCACCGGCTCTATGGAAATTCATCAAAAAAGACCAGGCCACAGATAGAGCTGTGGAAATGTGTGCTACAGCTGAAATGTGAGATTATTGTTCTTATGATGCCATGAAAGATTTTGTCCATGTTTGTTTCCTAAAATATGCCAGGCATTTGGCAAGGTTCTTTACCACCTTTAATGTTCAAAGCCTCTGCAGTAGGTATTATTATATCTACTTTACAGTTTGGAATGTCCAGGCTAAAAGACATTAACTTTCCAAAGGTATATATCTAGTATATGGTAAAGCCAAGAAGGGAACTCTTATCCTTCTGTTCTGTTTCTCTTGCCACCAAATGCAGCTGCTTCTTAAATTGACCAAAGGCTTAAAACATTATAGAAGTAGCCAACTGGACCCAAAAGGATCCATTAAATCCAAGAGTTACCCCAACACTACTAATTAACAGAAAATCTTCCCAGAAAATAAGCTTCTCCCCCTACCGACTCACCTGGAACTGCTTGAAAAGACCCCTATAAATAGAGTGGAGGATATTTTAGTGAGAAAGTCGGTGCCCAAGAAAAGTCAACAAATAGAGCTAGAAAGGGTTGCTTGAGCCATCTTTACAAGTATTGGGTGGTTCAGTCAGTTAAGCGTATGACTTCAGCTCAGGTCATGATCTTGCCATTCGTGAGTTCGAGCCATGTTGGGCTCTGTGCTGACAGCTCAGAGCCTGGAGCCTGCTTTGGATTCTGTGTCTCCCTCTCTCTCTGCTCCTCCCCTGCTTGCACTCTGTCTCTGTCTCTCAAAAATGAATAAACGTTAAAAAAATTAAAAAAAAAAACCTTGAATCTGAATTGATCTGAGAAAAAGATTGCAATAGTCTCTATATGTGCCTCAAAAGACTACTCTCAATTTTTTGAAAATTCCTAAAGTTTTCTTTTTTGTTTTGTTTTGTTTTTGAACATTCCTAAATTTTTCTAAGTTATTATGAAGCTGTCAGTATGGTATAACATATGGTGTAACACGTGCTATTGACATCCTTTGTGGAAGTTTGGAAATTGGAGTTTCTGGTTTTCTTCATGCCCCTCAATAATTTAACTCTCAAGAATCCCTTCATTTCATCCCACCCTCATACTGACAGCAGGAGCACATGATGCTTATTTGGGGTACTTTTTCAAATGTGTGGAAACATTTTGGCCTATGGACAATAATGGGGAAACTATTATAGATGAACCAATAAACCAAAGACTAACATGTTTAAACTTTTCATTGCTGTGTAACATTCATTCATAAAAATTCGTAAATTTCACATTTAATAAATCAGATCCAAATACACATCGTATGTCTTCTCTTCTCTCCAGCTCCCCTCCACATTCCCTCTTTGTCTTCCCCCCACTAACTTGCCCCTCTCCACAAGAAATCAGTTTCCATATTCCCAAAGAGCAGTGTATAAAGTATAAAGGAAACTTTACAAAGCAGGCTAACATTAAAAATGAAGCTTTTGACACAATTGCCTCGTAAGCCCTACTATACAATATCTGACTTTGGATTCCCACTTTGACTTTCATTTATGATTTCACCCTGTAACTCATGTTTTATAGGCTCTTTATCTGTTAGTAGACACCCACCCTTGCTTTCAACGATGTCCACCTGAGCATGGTATTGCCAGGACTCTGGGTGGGGGGTTTCTCACGCACGTTCACAGATAAGAAATATTAGTTACTACAGGGTATCCACCACATTCCTCTTTGGCATCCACTTGGTGATGCGTACTGCTGCAACCAATGCCCATAAATGATCTCACCCAATGGGAATCATCACCTTCTATCTGGCCAGCAGCTCTTTGGAGAACCAACTCTGCTCCATTTTCAGTCCATGTATAGTTTGGAAAATTAACCTCACATCTTGGTTGTGCAGTAAGTACATAACATAGGCCTAACCAATAGAAGCCTCTATTCTTCTTATACAGGGATTGCTTCAGAGATGGGCTTGAGATTTAACCAGTACAATGAAAGCCACACCGGGAATTTGCCTGGAGCCACGGGGAAAACAGAGCTCTTTTTGTTTGGGGAATATTAGCTGAAAGAAGAATGTATCCTAGGACTACTAGAATACACCTTTGCCACCACCCTGGGAAAAATCTGCTGAGAAAGCAGAGTCAGGTAGAGAAATAGAGTCAGTCCAATGACTTTGTTTCAATCCTGAATCCAGCCATACCTGAAGGCAGGGATGCCTTCAACTTTCTAGTTAGTCAGTAAATCTTTCCTTTTCCTTTAAACTACTCTGTCACTTTAAAATAAAAAGACTTCCTGACTAATGCACTTAAATAGTTATACCAAGTTTTTGGCTTGTAAAGTCTGAAATTTAATATAAAACATGAACCTTCCTAACACTACAGCTCTATCAGAAATGAAATTTATTATACTTTAAGATCAAAATAACTTCCTTAAATGTCTTTTTCACCCAAAGAGCTTCCCTGTATTTAAGGATCTGCCCAGATCAAGAATTATTCCTCCTTTCTGGGCCTGAATACACTTTGATTTGTTAAATTGCTTTTGAGACAGAAATCTCAGGACACTAAAAGGAAAAAACAGGGCAGAAGGTTTCACGTGCCCTTTATTCCATATTAAAGTTAACGTCCAATAATCCTTTTGTATCACCTTCTTAGCATTCAACACACTGCCTGGAGGCAGGAAATGTCAATTATTCAGGCAGCCTGAACCCCAAGCTAGATTGTTCATTCGTGGTGGGGGCATATAACATTGGGTGGAATGTCTGAAGCCAGAGGCCAAGCCTCTGTAGGAAATTTCTGAGTCATTTCTACAGTACAGTAAAAGAGGTACTCTGACCTTTCAGTACATTCTCTGAGATTGAAAACAGAAGATAAATTCTACCCATAAACTCTCCTAAATTTAATGCCATCAAAACCTTGTTTGGTTGAAGTCCTCATTAGGGGAATCCAATTTGATCTTACACAAAGGTACTCACTTCCCCTAAATATATTAAGGCAACCATTCTCAATCTGCCTCAGAATCACCTAGGGCATATTTTGTTGTTCTTAAAACTTTCAAAAATAATTTTGTCTAACTGATAACTATTTGAGGAGGGGTAGGATTATTTTGGAGTTTTGTTTGTATTTTTTTTTTTTTACTTTTTGTTTTTAAATCATTTTACACTCATAAGACATTGCAGAAAACAGTATGGAGAGTTCCCCTGCATCCTTCAACGGCTTCCTCCCATGACGAAACCAGGAAACTGACATCAGTACAATACTGTTAACTAAACTACACACCTTATTCAATGTCACCAGTTGTTACATGTAATCATTTCACCCAAGGCAATTTTTTTAAAACACAGGTGTCTGTTACCACCTCAGATTCTGATTCAAATGGTCTGCAGTGGAGCCTGAGCATAAATATTTTATAAAAATTTCCCTAGGCAGCTCCATAGTGAAGGTTGGGAACCACTGAATTCAAGAGAGACATATATTCAACAAGGTGAGTTAGCAAAATTCCTAAACAAATGAACAGAATCAGGATATATTATTTATTTTTTCTCAGAGCAATCAGATATTTTACAAAGCGTATAGTGATATTTATCCTGACTTTAGGCCCTCCATAATCTAGGAATAATGATAATAAATCAATAACCTACATCCCCACAAAAAGAAAAAATCATTATGTGACAGTGCAATATGATGCTCAAACTCCCTCGGTGAAAACTTTCTCAAAGATTCCCCTGTGACATCTCTGCGTGATCACCAAGTCCAGAGTGAATTGGACCAAGAATCAACAATAAATTGGACTCTTTCCTAAGAATCAAAAACAATGCAAAGACATGACCATATTTTTTTCTCCTTATTTATTTATTTATTTATTTGTTTGTTTGTTTGTTTTAAAAAACAAAGCTCAGAAGGTGTGGTGTGGTCATTTTAGCCACACCTGGGTACCAGGAGCAAGCACATGGAGAGAAGCTGCCTGGGTTTCTATCTGCTTTCCAGCTCTTGGTCCGGACCTTCCTGAGGCCTGGCTGCATTCTTGCCATTTGGTTCCATTTGTCACCTTCCATCCTTTTAAGAAAATCATTTTTGTTTAAACTCAATCAAGTTGGCATCTAAGGCTTTGTCCGAAGAGCACTAACTAATATACAGGATTTCCTGAATGCTAAATTGATCACCATTTCTCACACATCATCACTTCATTTTTCTGTGCCTTTGCTCACGCTCTTTCCCCTGGCCTGGGATTCAGCTATTCGATGGGAAGGCGAAAGGGTCATTCATCTCTGATTTCCCAGAGCCCGGTTTAGTGTTAGAAACAAAGCAAGTGCTTACACACCGTGGTAGATAGAAAAAAGCCCTCTCAAAAATGTCTACATCCTATTCCTCAGAACCTATGAGTGCTGTATGTTACCTTACATAGCAAAAGGAACTTCGTGGGTGTGGCTAAATTAAAGATCTTAAGGTGAGGAGATTATCCTGGGTTATCTGTGTGGGCCCAATGCAATCACAAGCATCCTTATAAGAAGGAGGCAAGATGTTGAGAAAAAGTGAGAAAAGAGATGTGATCATGGAACCAGATGTTGGAGTGAAATTCTTTGAGGATGGAGGAAAAGGCCAAGGAATACAGTTGACCTCTAGAAGCTAGAAAGCTAGGAAAGACAAGGAAACAGATTCTTCCCTGAAGCCTCCAGAGGAAACACAGCCCTTCCAACACCCTTTTAGGTTTCTGACCACCAGCACTATAAAAGAAGAAATCTATGTTGTTTTAAGCCATTAAGTTCATGGTCATTTGTTATAGCAGCCATAGGAAACTAACATGCTTCCTTTTCACTGACTGGCTGATCAAATGGTTGAATGAATAAATGCATATTGCAATGCTTTCTGTAGGGCATTTTCCCACTTTGACCCCTGGTATAAGCTGAACTACCTGAGATCTACACAGCAGCCAGATCTACTGACCTCCCACCTGAGGCTTCAGTGGCTGGAGCCTGGTAAAGTTGAGCTAACCCTTAACTACTACAAAGAGCCAATATGCTCTCCTATGGTGGCCTATGGGCCACCTGCCACTTGCCCCTTACAAGAGGCTCCTCAACTATATCTGGGCCAGCATCAGGTAGCCTTTTGCAGACTGAAAAATAAATATCAGCTCTTTCTCTTAAGCCACAGAATAAACTGAGGTCAAATTGTGGTTATCTCAGAGAGGTGAGATTTTAGGTTATTTTTACATTCATATTATGCTTCTCTGTGTTTTTGTAACTTTTGACATTAAGTTCATACTTTTATAATGAGTAAAATAAGTAATAAAACAGTTTCACTCCAGAAAAAAAAAAAATGTCCTCTTTTGCCTAGGCTTTCAAAATACAATTCCACATTCAGTGACAGTTTTGTTTCTGGAAAACAAGTCAACATTATATAAGAACCATCTTTCAAAGGAAATGCATGTTAAGATAAGAATGGAGTGTTGTATGGGATTAGGCTCAATGTTTTTCTCTGTCTCCTCTGATTGGAATCAGCATCCACAGTCAAATGACAGTTCTGCATGTTATAAGCACAAGAGAAGCAGAACCTGATCAGGTGATACAGGACTCTGCCCTTACCAAAGATGCCTGTGGCATTATTTCCTTATCAGTCTATTTAAGGGCTCAACAGATATTTACTGCAAAGGACAGATAGTAAATATTTTAGGCTCTGCCATAAAATCTCTGTCAAACTACTCAACTGTGTCATTGTAGACTGAAGATAGCCACGCACAATATGTAAACAGTTTGAATAAAACTTTATTTATAGATACTGCAATTTGCTTTGCATATAATTTTCATGTGTCACAAAATATTATTCATCTTTTTATTTTAACCATTTAAAAGTGAAAAACCATTTAAAAGTGAAAAACCATTCTTAGCTCACAGACCATAAGGAAACAGACAGCTGGTGAACTTGGCTCATGGACCACAGTTTGTCAACTTCTGATTTATATCATTTTTTATAAATAGCTCAAAGAGTAGACTTTTACTCTCAATTAACTATATAATATGGAATTTTATTTTTAAAAAATATAGCTCTATTTTTTAGAAACATGTATTAAAGCCAATGCTTAAAGTTGTTACTGTATTTATACTATGATTATGCCTAAATATTTAGAATCTTTACGTGATTAAAAGTTACTGATTGTCACTTCCAGTTTCTGGTTCAGCATATAAGGAGCTTGAAAGTTGCCACTCTACTGTAACAAGTAAAAAGCTAACCAGACTATAAAATCAACAACTCTTTTAGGATCCGTAAGACAAGTGAGGACACACGGAAAAGTGCTGCCTCCAAAAATGGAGAGACAGACGGGCAAATATAGGAAGTCACAATTACCAGAACAGAGACTTAGCAGGGGAAACTACCTTGGGAATCGGGGCCAAGTGAGGAAAAACCTGAACTGTAATTGATAAATTGCTGGAGGTTCCGTATGGACAACTCTGAGAGTTAAAAACTACAGGTAGACCTAGTCATGGGGAAGGCACAATTTTGTGTGATTTACCTTCAGGAGCTTGATTAGGTTCTTAGAGTAAATATTGGCGAAAAAAACGGAAACAAAAAACCTTGTGCTTCTGGCAAGGGAAGGGGGAAAGAACCATTTTGAAATATATCAGATCATTCTGTTTTTCTTAACATGGACTGCCCTCAGCAGAAACTAGTTAACCAGAGCCTAACCTGCTGGGGTATTGTAAGAGCCTAACTGACTTAGAAGAAGAGAAATGCCTAACTATAGTCAGCTCTAGCCTTCTATTCTAGCCACCCTTTCCCACTAAGGGGGTGAAAAGAAAACTAAGAAACACTTCTGACATTCACAATCTAGAAGCATAGGCTCATTAAAAGTCTAAGCCTAATCATAATACTATAAAACACTTTGCTTATCCCCACACCTCACCACCACATTACTAAATTTACAGCAATTACTTTTACCTAGTACATCACCCCAGGCTATCAAGAAAAAATTATGATGCATACTAACATGCAAAAACAAACAAACAAACAAAACCATACAATATGAGTAGACTGAGCCAACATAATAAGCAGACAAAGCAGGGATGTTGGAAGTACCAGACTGGAAATTAAAATTTTTTTTAATGTTTATATATTTTTGAGAGAGACAGAGAGAGTGTGTGAGCAGGGAAGGACAAAGAGAGAGGGAGACACAGAATCTGAAGCAGGCTTCAGGCTCTGAGCTGTCAGCCCAGAGCCCCACGTGGGGTTCAAACTCACTAACAATGAGATGATGACCTGAGCCAAAGTCGGACACTTATACGACTGAGACACCCAAGAGCCCCCCCAACTGGAAATTTAAAACAACTATGATTAATATCCTAATGGCTGTTCTAATGGATAAAGTAGACAGCATATAAGAACAGATGGGCAATGTTAAGCAGAGAGGTAAAAATTCTAAGAACCAAAAAGAAATGCTTGAGATCAAAAAACTCTGTTACCAAAATGAAGAATGCCTTTAATAAACTTACTAGTAGACTAAACATGGCTAAAGAATCTCTAAGCTTGAGGATATGTCAACAGAAACCTCCAAAACTAAAAAGCAAAGAGAACAAAGACTGGAAAGAAAAAAGAATATCCAAGGACTGTGGGGCAGCTACAATAGGTGTAACATATGCATAATGGGAAGACCAGAAGGAGAAAAAAAAAAAAAAGAGAGACAGAAAAAATTGAGAATTTTCCCAAATTAAGATCAGATACTAAACTACAGATAGAGGAGTCCCAGAGAACATGAACCAGGATAAAACAAAACAAAACAAAACCAAGAAACCACATACACCTAAGCATATCCTTTTCAAACTACAGAAAATCAAAGATAAAGATTCTGAAAGAAGCCATAGGGGGAAAAAAAGACTTTAGACTTTACTTCTTTTCTTTAGAAAGAACCAAGATAAGAATTACATCTGACTCCTCAGAAACCATGCAAGCAAGAAGAGAGTGGAATGAAATATTTAAAGTGTTGAGAGAAAAACAAATAAACAAAAAAACCAAAAAACTCTGCCATCTTGAATTCTGTGCCTTGCAAAATTATCCCCCAAAACTAAAGGAGAAATAAAGACTTTCCCAGTTCAAAAAAAAAAAAAAAAAATTGAGAGTATTTGTTGCCAGTGGACCTGCCTTACGAGAAATGTTAAAAGAAGTTCTTTAGAGAGAAGATAACTCAGCTCTACATAAAGAAAAAGAAGGAGCATCAAAGAAAGAATAAGTGAATATAAAATATGTTACCAATTACCAAAAATATTATTTTAATTATGAAAAGGTCATTGTATCTAGTAAGACCCTAGATAGATATCTTATAAATACCTGTTTGAAATAATGTATTTTATATATGATTTGTGTGATTGTGACAAAAGTCAACCCAAGTGTTTGAGTTGCCAGTTAGCTATGCAAGTATTGTCTACATGAGAATGGATATGAAATGGCAAAACAAGAATGCCCCCAAGTGGCAGCAGCCACGGGAGAGCGAATCTCAACCCGGAACCACACTTCGCAGTAAGACAGGCAGAACTGAGTCCCTGTGTTGCTACTACTAAGGCAGGATGCTGATCACCCAGCTACAGAAGACAGAGTGCTCAAGTTAGAGAAGGACAGGAAGCAAGGAAGCAACAAGACCTGGCAAGTGGAGAGATAGGTCATTCCTAGGGCAATTAGAAATTATACTTTGCAAAGTATACTGGCAGTAATAATACTCCTTAGAAGTACAATTGATAAATACCAGAGTCTAATGAACTTTGAGCGGGTTCATAAACAGATTAAGAACAAATGTCCTAATTCAAGGAAGGAACAACCCAGAGAAAAAATACCCATAGACAATATGCATATTCAGAGAGTTCCAGAATGCACGGACTCTGAAGCCAGTTTGCCTAGAATTGGCCCCAATTCTGCCACCTGTTAACTCTGTAACTTAACCATCTACACATCTCCATGACTATGAGGTAAGAGTATTGGTCTCCTAGGGTTTAGTGAATGAAAAACGAGGTAATATACATAAAGTTCTTAGAAGAGTGAAGAATGACTGGCAACTAAAGTAAGGGCTACTTAAGTGTGAGCTATTACTATTATGACATTTTAAAATTTTTGTTTTGAATACTTATTTCATGTCAGGCACACTGCCAATATTGTGAGAGAGACTAACTCATTTCATTATCAGAATAATCCCATGACTTACACAATTATTTCCCATTTTACTGATGACAAAATTGAGCCATAGAGACGTTAAATAATTGCCCAGAAGCACAGAGGTAAGTCTTAAAGTCAGACCTGAGCCCAGGTAATCAAGGTATAGACCCAGTGTTTTTCATTGCCTCCCAGTGAGAAAGTATGCCTCAAGATAACCATGACCTGAAAAGGAAAAATCCATGCTAACTTTTCTTCCTTTCTTCCTTCCTTCCTTCCTTCCTTCCTTCCTTCCTTTCTTTCTTCCTTTCTTCCTTCCTTCCTTCCTTCCTTCCTTCCTTTCTTTCTTTCTTTCTTTCTTTCTTTCTTTCTTTCTTTCTTTCTTTCTTTCTTTCTTTCTTTCTTTCTTTCTTTCTTTCTTTCTTTCTTTCAAGTAGGCTTCATGTCCAGCCGGCAGCCCAACGTGGGGCTGGAATTCACGACCCTGAGATCAAAATCTGAGCTGAGATCAAGAGTATGATGCTTAACCAACTGAGCCACCCAGGCACCCCATAACTTTTCTATCTTAACTCCAGACTGCCCCCTCAACATCCCTACATGGATGTCTAATAGGCCTTGCAAATTTAACAGGTTCAAAGTGAGTCCTCAAAGTTTCCCCAAACATGCTGCTCCCATAGTCTTCCCCATCTTGGTTAATGACAACACCATTCTTCTAGTTGCTCAGCCAAAAAAAACCCTGGAGTCATCCTTGAATTCTCTCTCTCTCACACCACATTGCCAATCTATCAAAAAATTCTGATTGGCTCCGCCTTCTAAATATGTCCCGAATCTGCCATGTCCCACCACCACCACCCTACTCCCACTCACTCTCACCACCTCCTGCCTTGATTACTGCAAGAACCTCTAACTGCGTCCACTGTCCAGGACCCCCAGCAATCTATTCTTAATGCCACAGCCAGAATGTCCTCTTTCCCTGCCTTATTCTCTCTCAGTAACACTTATGACCTTCCATTCCATAGATTCCAATGATTTTTTAAGCTTATTGATTTATTTTTGAGAGAGAGAGAGAGAAAGCAGGGGAGGGGCAAAGGGGGGGGGGGAGAGAGAGAGAATCCCAAGCAGGCTCCATGCTCAGCACAGAGCTGACATGCGGCTCGACCCCAGACGGCGAAATCACGGCCTAAGATGCTATCAAGAGTTGAACACTTAACTGAGTCACCCAGGGGCCCCACTTATTTATTTTTTAATTGCCTCCTCTCCTAGAATGTAAGTTTCACAAAGGCAGGAATTTTGTCTGTTCTGGGCACTTTTAACATGCAGGATATATCACATCACTCCTCTGCTTAAAACTTTCCAAAAGTCTCCCCGTTGCACTCACAGTGTCTAAGCTCTTATCAGTCACACAGGCCATCTCCTCACACTCCCACCTCTGTTCTCTATATCAGGGTCCTTCCTCCTGGAACCCTTCCCCAGGTAGCCTAAGGTCTTGCTCTTTCTTTTCCTTAAGTCCTTTACCATTTAAGTGACATCTTCCCTGGAAACCCCAGTTTAAAATTCAACTCCATCCAACTCACATTCCTCAGCCCTTTTTTTTCTGCTTTATTTTCTTTCTCAGTTGCCTTCATCACCACCTATATTTTGTATTTACCACATTTCTATTCTTTCTTTCTTTCTATTGTTTATGGTCTGACTTCCCTACTAGAATATAGGGTTCATGGAGGCAGGGGTTTTGTGCATTTTGCAGCTGCAAATGCCTGTTTTGTGCATTTTGCGGCTGCAAATGCCTATAAGAGTCTCTGGCACATAATAGGCACTCAATAAATATTGAATGATAAATATCCAGAATTAATGTATGGATGAGTAAGTGGGTGAATAAATTAATGAATGATCAATCAATGGCTAAAGAAATCGAAATGAATATCAGAATCTCATTTTATAGTAACCATGGTTATAGATTAACATTAGAATTAAATCAAAATATCAATCGGGTTTTTATTTTAAAGACTGGAGAAAATGGTTTACACTAGAGGCCAAAATGGACCTTTCTCCTGAATTGGAGATTAACTTGACTCAATCGTCCAGGCAAGATAAAGAAGCCAAAACCCAGAGAGCAGAAACCTGATCTGCCTTCCTCTTGCAGGACTCGGCATCCTTTCTACAAGCTGACTCATTATCAGCAAGGAGCCCAAGAGAGGAAGAGAGACAAACCCACTTTTTATTACAGTGCTATTGCCCCTACGGAAGTAATTTGACTGCTGTTATAGTCCCTTAAGTTACATCCATCAGATAATTCACTCTTTCTGCTATAGGAAGGAGTAAGTAAAAACAAGGAGAGAGAGAGAGGTCCAGGCTCCAACCTGCCTGAGAAAATGGTTAATAGTAAATTGAATTAAAAATAATAGGAAATGATAAAAGTAAATTATCCTAAAGTCATCTATATAATGAAGCTCACTCCAGTTTCCCATTTCATAATGTGGGCTCATATATTTTCAACTTACCCTTTTTTATTATTCTATAACACTGACTTAAAGAATGCTCCAGACATTATTTTAAATAGATTTCTGAACTTGATAGACCCAAATAACAATTGCAGTCAAGATTCTAGTCCCTAAACGGAGTAATAATGATAAGAAGTTCATGTACATTAAACATTTGCTATATGCCAGGCACCATTCTAAGATCTTCATAAAATTGATCATTTAAAACTTAGACTTAGGTTAAAGAACATCTTCAAAGATGCACAGTTAGGAAATAATGGGACATGAACTCAAGCCAATTCTGTCTGATGCCAAAGTCTATGTGAGATCAATGATATCTTACAAACTTCACCATTGTGGCAAGCCCCTGAGTGTTTATGGAGTTTTATCTCCCACCTCTGGAGCACATATGTCTTATATGGGCATTTAAAGCATTTACTACTTCCTGCTCATCAGGGCCCAAACGTTGATGTCATTAATATATCGAACTAATACGATGTCCTGCAGAATGTCTAGATGATCCAAGTACCTTTGGACTACTATGTTGTGACAGAGGGTGAGCACAGATCAAAGAGCAAGTTCATAAATGTGAACCATTGCTCATCCCAAATGAATGAAAACTGCTTCTGATGCTCTTTACTTGTGAGTATTGAAAAGAATGTATTTGCTAAATCAATAGCCACATAATAGGTATCAGAACTGCATCTCTTAATCCTTGATAGTTTATATAAGATTTATTTTGAAGAAAAAAATCCATGGCTTTAAAAATGTTTATAAGTCACGATAGTAGATTTAGCTTGTTAATTATATGATTAAGATCTTCTATGGGCTTTGCTTATTTATGTAATGTGTCAAGGACTAAGATCTGTTGAAATCTCTCACTGCTATGGTGTTATCAACTTCTATTATTTTCTCGCAGACCCTAATTGAATAGATATGAGATGGAATCTAAACTTTTGTATTTTTAAATAGCTTCCTGCGTAATTCGAATGATCACTGTCTCCCACTATGCCATACCACTGTGGGTGAAATTGATTCATTCACTCAACAAATATATGTCTAGTACCTACTATATATATCCCAATGTTCTAAGACACATTGTTTATAAGTTATATATATGTTAAAAACTTACATAACCTAGTATATCAAAAACAAGAAATTAACATTGCTATAATATTATTATGTCTAAAAGGTGATTTTTTTTCTTACCTTAGTTTTTCTAGTGGCTTTTTCATTCCACTTTATTATAAAATCTTCTGCTTGAATCCATTTTCTTTAATTTCCATGAAAGCACAAAGTGGTTACAGCTGAAATTTTCTCTGTTTCCTACAGTCAATTAGGACTGTAAGAATGTTCCCAAACATTGTGCAAACATTATTTTCACTCATCCTTTTCATTAAACATCCCTATGATGCTTTTAGCTCTAAAATGTTTTTGTTGTTGTTGTTGTTATTGTGTGTGTTTTGTTTGTTTGTTTTTGGGTTTTTTGTTTGTTTGTTTGTTTGTTTTTGGTGTGGTTTTTTTTTTTTGTTTTTTTGTGTGTGTTTGTTTTGTTTGTTGTTTTTGTTTTTGTTTTTGTTTTGCTTACTGGTGTTTTCTTGCATATTCCTCTTATAGTGTAAATCTAATACTTGTCCCAGATTAGTATGGATAGAATTTCCTTGATTCTTCTTCCCAGTTAATCAAGCATTATTTTTGTCTTTCTATTAGCACTAGAGCTAAAGAGATGCATTTATAGTAAATATTCTATTTTACTACTTAGCTGCCTATGGTCCATGGGTGAATGGATGGCTAGAAAACTGTACCTGTGAACAACTGTAGTCTGTAAAATTTGACTCTGCATTTTCTTTATAAATTTATTGAAAATCCTTCATTATCTTCCTTTTCGTGTTTTCCCCTCTTCAGGGTGGGGGAGGCACTCCTTAAATTAGCACCTCCTTTACTACTTCTGATATAGAGTCTATTTTCAATATGAAACTTTGTTTTAAAGGGTTAGTGCACACGTAATTTTATGAGTCAGTGCTATTATTTCTGGTCCACGGTTGCAATAAAAGTTCATCTATAATAGATCTCTATTGATGAAGAAGTTAGGTCAGAAAAATAGAACGGTACTATTTAGTCATACTGCTTTTCTTCCATGATCCTCTACCCTCCCCAAAAGTTTTTTCCATCCTTCCTGCAGCCCACTCATATCACCTTTATCTGCTCCTCTAGGTGAGAAGAACTATTGAGGTTTTTCTGTACGTCTCTACTCACTTCCTATAGCCCAGCTCACTGTGTTCATGAGCAGGAGAATCATGGGTCTGGCCTTGGCATCCTTTATCTAAATGTTGTCTTATGAAAATAAAGCCTGCTCTAGTTTCAGCATTAATGAAGTTTTCTTTATCTTGTGCTTCTTTTCAGTAAATATGAGGCACGGATAAATGTGCACTTATACCATCATCTGCCCAATTAATCCCTTACTTTTATAACCAGAAACAAACAAAAAGCCTTTTTCATTTTTGAAAATAAAATCCATTAAACAAAGATATTTGACAGTCATTCCAAGAAACAGAATTTTCTAATGAACAATCTAGTTTTCTTCTGAACATATAATGTGGGTTATTGTCATTTTTATCCCATTGAGATATAGTGAGATACCTGAAGTTTCTCTCTGGCATGAATTTTCTTTTGCTTTTAATGCTCCTTCCCATCAAACGCCAAGCATTCAATAAAAAGAACTCCCCTAAGCTTCCTGATCCAGGGAAAACACCCTCTGTACTGGACCCCTCACCCTGTTTATTAACTGTTTACGTTAAAAGTTATTTACAGAGGTCTCATTAGATCTAACATATTTTGTCATAGCAGAGGTAAATGTATAGACAATCTGTTACAATCAATACAACTTAAGCCAGACTTGCAATGGAGTTAAGTCTGGAAAAAATCTTCAAAACTTGTTTTTTACTCATTGTTCCTAATTCCCCTAATCAAATCACTTAGAGTATTAATTAACAACAACCAAAACAAGTTTCTAAAGTTCATTAAAGATAAATGTTTGAAATCTGAGAATTCTAAATTGACTTCTATAAGGCAGAGATGCAATCCTTCTTGATAAGATGCATACTACATTGAATCATTTATGCATATAAGCATAACAGTTTGTAAACTGGATTTTCACAGGTAGGGTAGAGATAAAACTGTATCTGGACAGAAGGATCACTTTTCAGTTTTTATTTTGTTTTTGCCAAGCAAATAACAAAAGAGACTAGTCTTCCACTTTTCCAATGATCTGACTTATCTCTAGGTCACAGGACCACTTTGACAGTGGGTAGAAGATGACTCACGGGGAGTTAAGAGCAAATTGCTTAGGCAGAGCTTCATGAGATAGCATCATTATCCAAGGTTGTGATCTCCTTTCCTCACTTGATTTTATCCGTGAATCCAAGCAGATGGAACCCAAATTCTAAATGAATGATACATAAGCCAAAACGTCAAATACTAGGCCTAAATATGGGTCTAAATACTAATTTAGAGTAGAAATCATGGTTATAAAACACTAATCAGATCTCCTAACCCCACGAAAATATACTAATTGACAACGGAGGGGATCCCTCCACCATGAATAGTATATTTGTATTCCCTTCTTGGCAGCTCATTAATTGAGATGGAAATTTAGAAATTAAAAATTACTTGGCAAGCACAGAAACTATATAAATCAGAGAGATATTTCATTCAAGTCATAATAAAAACTAATTAAAAAATCTCTACTACACAATAGAGATATATAACTACCATTTTGGTAGTTTCTCCAGATTCAGTGTTTCTCCTTCAGATTCAGTCTCTCTCCACTTCGTGGACAGCACTCGATGAATGCTGCCCGAATCTTCCTCTTCAACTCCATGTTTACCACATTTCATGCTGATGCTCTCCATTCTTTTGACATACTCTTCTTTTAAGTATATAAATACTGTTAAGTCCTTCTTTATCTGTCCATAGCCTAGAAGACATTCTGTCTTTAAAATGACTTGCATAGATATCATCTATTAGATTTACTTTAGCAGTATAACTGGGGATGCTGGAAGAAGGCACTGCTATTATGTCCATTCTATAGCACTAAGATAGTCAGCACCATTCACTAGTTTTGACTATCTTATTTTTAGGATATGAGGCTAGTGGTTCTCCATAGTCTTGCCTTCACATATAGCATTGTGTAAAAGAAGGGGCAAGGAATGGAGCTCAATCTTTGCTTTTCGCATGCTGATACCATATGTCATAGGATTCCGTGGTATTCCTGATATTATTATCAACCACAGAATTCTGAGGTCAGGTTACGGGAGCTTTTGAAATCTTCCTCTTTTCTGTTCTTGTATTACTACCATGGAAACAGAGATCTTATTATTTCCGAACAGCTCTGTTTCACTTTAACTGCCATAAAAGGAAGAAATGTGTGTGTGTGTGTGTACGTGTGTATGTGTGTGTGTATAAAATAGAAAAATAATGTAGCTTTCAGTCAAATTAAATTTTATTCATAACCACAGTGCAGGATAAAATTCTTAAAATTTTTAAGATTGTCTTGGATCACATAGCTTGTAGCGTATCATTTATATCTTAATAACTTGTACATCAGCTTTGTATGTGAAAGGCAGACTCCTCCAACTCCAGCAAAAAACAGAATCAACAGAATTATGTTTTTGCCATCTGTTCTTTTGATATAGTAAACAAAGCTGAGTATTGCAAGTAACACAAAGCAGTGATTACCAATCTTTACAAAATATTTTTTGTTGTTTTTTTTTCTCCTAGTTCTTACATTAGTCCCTGAAACCTAGTGGGTTATCAATACATATTGAATGGATGAATGAATAAAAATTTCAATGGCTACTACGTGATAGTAGTGACAATATTACTTATTTAATTTAAATAATTATTGAAGCACATATGGATTGCTGAGCTCTCTGAAACAGTTCCTTGGATCCCTTGGGGTCTGAAGCTCAAAGATTAGAAATCACTGGTAGTGGGGCTCCTGGGTGACTCAATCGGTTAAGCATCCAACTCTTTATTCCAGCTCAGGTCATGATCTCATGGTTCTTGAGATTGAGACCTGAGTTGGGCTCTTTACTGACAGCACAGAGCCTGCTTGGGATTCTCTCTCACTTCTCTCTCCCTTTCTTTCCCTCCTCCATGAGCTCTCTCTCTGTCTCTCTCTCTGTCTCTCTGGCTCTCTCTTTCTCAAAATAAATAAATAAAACTTAAAAGAAAAAAATAAATCGCTGGTATCAAGGGTATTCTTATTCTCATATAACCTCAGGACTGGAAAGTTACCAAATGTATCTAACTATCTACTCCCATTCAGATCTAACCATTTTCAAACAACTCAAATAAATCACATATTTTCACAATGTCTTTCCACTGGCCCCAGAAAGAATTTTCTGGATTGTCTGAAGATGGAATGTTCTAAGTGGTTGTTAAATTCTTAGTGAGACCCTAGTTGTCATGAAAGCAGAGACATCTCTCCTCATTGCTAAAACACGAGTATCTTGAGTGACACGTAGTGGGTACTCAGTGGCTATTTGTCGAATAATTGTTAAATCTCTGGATGTGTCAAGAAATGTCACATATCTATTAGGTAGACACCTATTCTATAGAGATTTAGTCACCGAAAGCATGTTGAACTTTCAATAAAGTTTAAGGCCTTTGGAACAGTACAAAACAAATCTAACCACCCTATATCAGGCTATCATTGTCCCAGTGATCTCTTCCTCTCTAAATTAAATTCCTGGGGTGCCTGGATGGCTCAGTCGGTTAAGTGTCGGACTCCTGGTTTCAGCTGAGGTCATGATTTCATGGTTATGGGATTAAGCCCCATGCCAGGCTCTGTGTTGACAGCATGGAGCCTGCTTGGGATTCTTTCTCCTTCTCTTTCTGCTGCCCTCCATTCTCTCTTGCTCTCTCTTTTTCAAAATACATAAAGTTTAAAAATTAATTAATTAATCAAGTAAATTCCCAATTCCTTCAACATCCTTTTTTTTTTAAAGTTTCTTTTCAATGTTTATGTATTTTTAAGAGAGAGAAAGACAGAGTGTGAGTGGGAGAGAGGTAGAGAGACAGAGACAGAATCTGAAGTAGGCTCCAGGCTCTGAGCTGTCAGCACAGACCCTAACTCGGGGCTCAAACTCACAACCAGTGAGATCATGACCAGAGCCAAAGTCAGTCAAAAACTTACTGGACTGAGTCAGCCAGGCACCCCTCCTTCAACTTCCTCTTATATGATGTGATTTTGAATCTCTTTACCATCCAAAATTAATATAATGCTACAGTTTAGAATAAAATGTGAGTATCATTTAGCTTGTCCTATATGATGACAATATTATAAACTAAGATTGCAATTGTTCCTTTTTAAAATTTTATTTTAATGTTTATTTATTTTTGAGGGAGAGAGAGATAGAATATGAGGAGGGGAGGGGCAGAGAGAGAGGGAGACACAGAATCCAAAGCAAAGCAGGCTTCAGGCTCAGAGCTGTCAGCACAAAGCTCGATGTGGGGCATGAACTCACAAACTGGTAGATCATGACCTGCGTGGAAGTCAGAGGCTGACTGACTGAACTACCCGGGCGTCTGGCACTAGTTTCTTTGACAACAACATATAGTCTCAACTTGGGTTGCAAGTGATAGAAACTGAAATGAAATGAACTTAAGCAAAAAGAAGTTTATCGAGCAGTGTCTGGGTGGCTCAGTTGAGCATCTGACTTTGGCTCAGGCCATGACCTCATGGTTCCTGAGTTTGAGCCCCTGCAGGGGCTCCATGGTGCTTCGGATCCTCTGTCCCCCTCTCTTTCTGCCCCTCTCCACTTGCTCTCTCTTTCTTTCTCAAAATAAATAAAACATTAAAAACAATCTTTAAAAAAAAGAAATTTACTGAAAAGATGAGGGATTTTAATGAATGAAGGGGAAAGGAAAGGATTTTAAAAGAAGTCTGAACAGAGGACAAATAACTGGGATTAAAAATCTTATTTACTGGCATAGAAAGAGAAAAAAAAGGCTGAAAAACAGCTAGTACAAACACTAGCTCCTTGCAAGACTGAATCTTTCCAGGGCTCTCATCCCAGGAAAGATAGGGACTTCACAGGTACCATGTCTCATATCAATAACAGAAACCACTAAGTCTCTTCCCATAGTTCTAGGTGACAAATCCTGAAAGCGAACTGTGGCTGGCCAGTCTTTATCAGATGCCCTCGGGGCCATTGGCCTTAGGGTAATTTATTTCAGACATGACCGACATTGGTCTAACCCTATTCATTAATGTTGTTCTCAGAGGGAAGGAGGGACAGTCAGACAGTCATCCTAGCTGGTATCTACTACATGGTCACATTGCCAATATATCTTAAAATCAAGAGTAATTACAACTACTAAATATTTTTCACAACTGCATCTGTAGAGCCATGTCACCCCAAACTTTTCTGCATATATGTACAGGTAGATTTCAGAGACCAGATTGTAGTGTTATATTTTTTTGTCTTACATTAGATTTATTAGAGATAACTTCTCTTCTCTTCATGTTCATTTTCCCAAAGGCCTGATCAAGAAATGCCAGTTCTCAAAGTGCTGGTCCAGAGGAAATATATTATACTAAAATAGGAGGAAATTGTTAGGCTAGTGAAGACATGAAGGAAAGGCATTTTGTAAAAGATTTAGTATGAATATAATTATGTGGGTATACATTGTTGTGAACATTTTGCATGCTGTGTTTTATGGTAGAAATAGCATGAATTGACTCAGTGGAAAGAAACAACTTAGTAAGCATGAAAAATACATTTTGGCCAACAAGACGCCTAAAAGCAAAAGCATGAAAAACAGAAATTACACATTTACTATTTTCCTATTACAAGAGAGAGGGCATATTTGAGGGGGATTTTAAAAGAAGTGTGTGCAAAGGACAGC
Source organism: Panthera pardus (assembly GCF_024362965.1). Taxonomy (NCBI): domain Eukaryota; kingdom Metazoa; phylum Chordata; class Mammalia; order Carnivora; family Felidae; genus Panthera; species Panthera pardus. Next base: position 44,029,843 of record NW_026526677.1, read on the forward strand.
GACTGGGACTTTAAAAAGAATTGTTATAATAGTATGTAAAATTTTAATTGATGAGAATTTCTGAGTCATGGTGCTACTTGTTGTTTCTTCCTGTGCTATGGCTATGACCAGCATGAAAAGGACGAATATTTGTGAATCTTTATTGGTTTTTTTGTGCTACCACTTAGCTTTTGTGCAGGGGAAATGCCACGAATTGTATATGATAAAACAAGCTTCCTAAATGGCTTTATGAATAACTCAGATTCCCAGAAATAAAGGACTGAAATCTCAGTAACTCATCCTACTCCTTGCTGTCATGAACAAAGGTAGAGCTCACCCAGAATGGGCTAGGAGGGGGAATATACAGAGAATAAAAATATAATACTACTTCAAGAAAATTCTTTTTAAAAAACTTCAGTATTATTAACGGGGATAGAATTTCTATTCTTGTAATAGAAATGCTTGCTATGTATATATTTATGCTAAAAACTATACTTGTAATATTTTTGTTTATTTACAGTTTAAGTGTTCAGAATTGTGATTTTCTGAAACTGATTACTTGTTGAGAGAGATATTAACAATTAAAAAATTGGACAACAAAGTAAATCACTTATTCCTGGTAAAAAATCACAACGGCATGTATTTTATTTTATTATTTTTTTTAAAGCAAACTCATGAATGTTTAATGTTTAATAACAATTTAAAAAATTACAAACCATAATAACAATGAGGGATTGTGGTATTTGAATTAAATCTCTTGGTACTAATCATGCAGGTCAAATAATGACACTAGAAAACATATTGAAACAAGATTTTGCAAGTGACTATATTCTTTTTTTTTTTTTTTGGATGGGATTTGTGCTTTATTTTTCTTTCTCCCTGGGAAACGGGCATGATGGTAGAAAGAAGAGCCATTTTGTACCACAAGATGGAAACCTAATTTTGAATGAGACACCAATAAGATAGAAGAAATATTCTTTAACATCGTTAAATCACCAACAAAGGCTTCATCTACAAACCAGCTCTTAATTAAGTATACTTGTATTTACTTTATTTTTTTTTAGTTTCTTTTTTATTTTTTATTTATTTTTTAATATATGAAATTTACTGTCAAATTGGTTTCCATACAACACCCAGTGCTCATCCCAAAAGGTGCCCTCCTCAATACCCATCACCCACCCTCCCCTCCCTCCCACCCCCCATCAACCCTCAGTTTGTTCTCAGTTTTTAACAGTCTCTTATGCTTTGGCTCTCTCCCACTCTAACCTCTTTTTTTTTTTTTTTCCTTCCCCTCCCCCATGGGTTTCTGTTACGTTTCTCAGGATCCACATAAGAGTGAAACCATATGATATCTGTCTTTCTCTGTATGGCTTATTTCACTTAGCATCACACTCTCCAGTTCCATCCACGTTGCTACAAAGGGCCATATTTCATTCTTTCTCATTGCCACGTAGTACTCCATTGTGTATATACACCACAATTTCTTTATCCATTCATCAGTTGATGGACATTTAGGCTCTTTCCATAATTTGGCTATTGTTGAGAGTGCTGCTATAAACATTGGGGTACAAGTGCCCCTATGCATCAGTACTCCTGTATCCCTTGGGTAAATTCCTAGCAGTGCTATTGCTGAGTCATAGGGTAGGTCTATTTTTAATTTTCTGAGGAACCTCCACACTGCTTTCCAGAGTGGCTGCACCAATTTGCATTCCCACCAACAGTGCAAGAGGGTTCCCGTTTCTCCACATCGTCTCCAGCATCTATAGTCTCCTGATTTGTTCATTTTGGCCACTCTGACTGGCGTGAGGTGATATCTGAGTGTGGTTTTGATTTGTATTTCCCTGATAAGGAGCGACGTTGAACATCTTTTCATGTGCCTGTTGGCCATCCGGATGTCTTCTTTAGAGAAGTGTCTATTCATGTTTTCTGCCCATTTCTTCACTGGGTTATTTGTTTTTCGGGTGTGGAGTTTGATGAGCTCTTTATAGATTTTGGATACTAGCCCTTTGTCCGATATGTCATTTGTAAATATCTTTTCCCATTCCGTTGGTTGCCTTTTAGTTTTGTTGGTTGTTTCCTTTGCTGTGCAGAAGCTTTTTATCTTCATAAGGTCCCAGTAATTCACTTTTGCTTTTAATTCCCTTGCCTTTGGGGATGTGCCGAGTAAGAGATTGCTACGGCTGAGGTCAGAGAGGTCTTTTCCTGCTTTCTCCTCTAAGGTTTTGATGGTTTCCTGTCTCACATTCAGGTCCTTTATCCATTTTGAGTTTATTTTTGTGAATGGTGTGAGAAAGTGGTCTAGTTTCAACCTTCTGCATGTTGCTGTCCAATTCTCCCAGCACCATTTGTTAGAGACTGTCTTTTTTCCATTGGATGTTCTTTCCTGCTTTGTCAAAGATGAGTTGGCCATACGTTTGTGGGTCTAGTTCTGGGGTTTCTATTCTATTCCATTGGTCTATGTGTCTGTTTTTATGCCAATACCATGCTGTCTTGATGATGACAGCTTTGTAGTAGAGGCTAAAGTCTGGGATTGTGATGCCTCCTACAACGGCATGTATTTTAGTTGTATGGAAACTTCAGTTGACTATGACAACAGACTTAAGGCATGTCATCCAGTTGGCTCAGAGTTAGTGGCATAGCTTATAATACATGACATTCAATGATGGAAACGTTCTGTATCTGCGCTATCCAGTACAGTCGCCATTCAGCCTCATGTATCTATAGAGCACTTCAAATGTGGCTGTTGGAACTGAGAAATAGAATTTTTAATTTTACTTAATTTTTAGGAAATTAAAGTTAAATAGCCACAGTGGTTGGTGGAAGATGCACACATAGTGTGTTGACATGAAGAAGGAGGGTATTTTTGTTTTAATTTCCACTAGAGGGCACTATCTGCTTCAGGAGAAGTGGGAACAATGTGCCTTTCACCATTTTCCATCTGGTACTAGAAAGCAGAATGAACAGGCACCATATTTCCAACTATCTAGAGATGTTTTAGCCTCCTTATAAATTGGTGCTCCAAGCAACCATCCAGATGATCTAGCCCTTCACTTATGACTTCTTCTGCAACCTCATTTCATATACTAATGTAATTAGTAATGCTTTTATTTCTTCCATCTTTACTGAAGTATGATTGACAAATAAACTTGTATTTATATATAATACTTAAGTATTATATATAAATTATAATGTATTTATGTATTATATAAATTATATATTTGTAAATTATAAATTATATTATATACTGTATATATTTATACAATATTTATATTATATAAACACTACATTTTTTAAAGTTTTATTTATTTACTTTTGAGAGAGAGAGTACAAGCAGGGGAGGAGCAGAGAGAGAAGGAGAGAGAAAGAATCCCAAGCAGGATCCACACTATCAGCGCAGAGCCTGAAGCAGGACTTGAACCCACAAACTGTGAGATCATGATCCGAGCCAAAGTCAAACACTTAACTAACTGACTGAACCACCCAGGCACCCCTAAAACTGTATTTTTATATGTAATATATTGGAAATGTACAACCTGGTAATTTGATGTATATGTACATAGTAAAATGATTAGCACAACCAAGTTAATTAAGACATCTGCCAGTTTACATAGTTACCCTTTTTTTTGGTGAGAACTGTTAAGCTCTACTCTTAACCAATTCAAGTATACAATACAGTATTATTAACTATAGTCACCATGTATACATTAGATCTTCAGAACTTATTCATCTTATAACTGAAAACGTGTACCCTTTGACCAACATCTCTCATTTCCCTCAACCCCCAGGCCCTAGCAACCACCAGTCTACTTTGTTTCAACAGGTTTGGATTTTTTATATTCCACATATAAGTGAGGTCATACATTATTTTTCTTTCTCTTTCTGACTTTTTCACTTAGCATAATGGCCTTCAGATTCATCCATGTTGTCACAAATTGCAGGATTTCCTTCTTAATAACCCATTGTGTGTGTGTGTGTGTGTGTGTGTGTGTGTGTACACAGGTGTATGTATGAGATATTTATATCTCACATATTTTTTGTCCATTCATTCATTGATGGACACTTAGGTTGTTTCCATGTCTTGGCTATTACGAATAACGCTGCAATGAACATGACAGTGCAGATGTCTCTGAGAGAGTGATTTCATTTCCTTTGGATAGGTATGAAGGATCAGGATTGCTGGATCATATGGTAGTTCTATTTTTAATTTTTTGAGGAACGTCCATACTGTTTTCCATAATGGCTATACCAATTTGCGTTCCCACCAACAGTGTACAAAGGTTCCGTTTTCTCTGCATCCTTGCCAACATTTATCTCTTGTCTTTTTTATAATAAACATCCTAAAAGTGTAAAATGATATTTCATTGTATGCATTTCCCTGATAATAGTGATGTTGAGGATATTTTCATACACCTGTTGGTCATTTGCGTGTCTTTTTTGAAAAATGTCCATTCAGGTCCTTTGCCTGTTTTTTAATCAGGGTATTTGTTTTTTTGCTACTGAGTTGTAAGGGTACTTTATTTATTTCGGAGATTAATCTCTTCTCAGAATTATGGTTTGCAAATATTTTCTCCCATTCCATAACTTGTTTTTCCATTTTGTTGATTGTTTCCTTTGCTGAGCAAAAACTTTTTAGTTTGATGTGTTCTCACTTGTTTAGTTTCGCTTTTGTTCCTTGTGCATTGGGTGTCAGATCCAAAAATTCATTACCAGGATGGATGTCAGGGAGTTTTTCCCTTATGTTTTCTTCTAGGAGTTTTATGGTCATTAAAATCTTCAACCCATTTGAGTTGATATTTTGTGTATAGGGTAAAATAGAGATTCAATTTCATTATTTTGCATGTTAATATCCTGTTTTCCTGACATCATTTATTGAAGAGACTATATTTTTCTCATTCTGCATTCTTGCACCTTTGTCAAAAATTAGTTGACCATATATGGATTTATTCACGCACTCTCTATTTTGTTCCACTGATCTTTGTGTCTGTTTTTATACCAAAGCATAATATTTTGATTAGTGTAGTTTTGTAATACAGTTTGAAATCAAAAAGTGATGCCTCCATCTTTGTTCTTCTTGCTCAAGATTGCTTTAGCTATTCAGGGTCTCTTGTGTTTTCACATGAATTTTAGATTGTTTTTTCAATCTGTGAAAAACATCATTGGAATTTTGAAAAGAATTGCATTGAATCTGTAAATAACTTTGGGTAATGTGGACATTTTAGCAATATTAATTTTTCTGATCCACAGACCTAAGACATCTTTCAGATTATTTGTGACTTCTTCAATTTCTTTCACCGATATTTTATTTTATAAATTCTTTCCCCTTCTATGTTAAACTTATTCCTAAGTATTTTGGGGTTTTTTGATGCTATTTTAAATTGGATTATTTTCCCAATTTCTCTAATAATTCATTGTTAGTGTGTAGAAACACAATTGACTTTTGAATATTGATTCTGTACCTTACAGCTTTACTGAATTCATTTATAAGTCTAACAGTTTTTTGGTAGAGTCTTTATGGTTTTCTACACATAGGATCATGTCATTTGAAAACAGGCAATTCTATTTCTTCCTTTGCATTTTGATACCTCTTATTTCTTTTTCTTCCCTAATTGCAATGGCTACACTTTCTAGTAATCTATTGAATAGAAGTGATAAAAGTGGGTATCCTTGTCTTGTTCCTGATTTTAGATGAAAAGCTTTTAGCTTTCACCAATGGGTATGATATCAACTGTGGGCTTGTCAATATATGGCCTTTATTATGTTGAGGTACATTCCTTCTATACCTGGTTTGTTGACAGTTTTAATCATGAAAGGATGTTTAATTTTGTCAAATACTTTTTCTGCATCTATTGAAATGACCATATGATTTTTATTTTTCATTTTTTTAATGTAGTATATACATTTATTGACTTGCAAATGTTTAACCATCTTTGCATCCAGGGTTAAATTCCATTTGAGCATGGTGTATGATTCTTTTAATGTGCTGTTAAATATGACTTATTAGTGTTTTGTTGAGGATTTTTACATCTATGTTCATCAGAAATATTGGCCTATAATTTTCCTCTCTTGTAGTGTATTTGTTTGGCCTTGGTATTGGGGTAGTGCTGGCCCTATAAAGTGTGTTAGGAAATGTCCCCCATCTCTTTAACTTTTTGGAAGAATTTGATAAGAATTGGTATTAATTCTTCATTAAATGTTTGGTATCATTTACCAGAGAAGCCATCTGGCTCTGGAAATTTCTTTCTTGGGATATTTTTGATTACTGATTCACTCTCCTTACTCATTATTGTTCTGTTCAGATCTTTTGTTTATTCATGATTCAATCTTGGTAGGCTGTATGTTTGTAGGAATTTATCCATTTCTTCTAGGTGACACTTGTTGGCATTTAACTATTTACAGTAGTCTCTTATCATCCTTTGTATTTCTATGCTTTAAGTTGTAGTGTCTCCTTTTCCATGTGTGATTGTATTTATTTGAGTCACCTTTCTTTTTTCATAGTCTAGCTAAATGTTTGTCCTTGTTGCCTATTTTACAAAACTTTGTAGTTTAATTGATATTTTCTATTGTCTTTCTAGTCTCTATTTCATTTCTTTCTTCTATGATCTGTGTTATTCCCCTCCATCTATAAACACTGGACTTGGTTTGTTCTTTTTTTAGTTGCTTGAGGTATAAAGTTAGATTCTTTATTTGATCTTTCCTTTTTCTACTGTAGGCATTTATTGCTATGAACTGTTTTTGCTCATCCCAGAAGTTTGGTATGTTTTGTTTCCATTTTCATTTGTCCTAGGATTTTTTTTTAAGATTTTATTTTCAAGCAATCTCCATAGCCCAGGTTATGTGGGGCTTGAACCCATAACCCAGCAATCAAGAGTTGCATGCTCCACCAACTAAGCCACCCAGGCTCCTCTCAGGATATATTTTTTTAATTTCCTTTTTGATTTCTTCTTTCAGCCATTGGTTGTTCAGGAGCATGCTGCTTAATCTCCATACATTTACAAGTTTTCCAGTTTTCTTCCAAAGAAATCTTTCTTTGATTTCTAGTTTCATACGATTGTGTTTGGAAAAGATGCCAGATATTATTTCAATTTATTAAGACTAGTTTAGTGGCCTAACATATGTTGTATACTGGAGAATGCTTCTTGTGTACTTCAGAAAAATGTGTATTCTGCTGCTGGATAGAATATTCTGTATATGGCTGTTAGGTCTTTTTGGTCTAACTCATAGTTCAAGTCCAGTGTTTCTTTATTGATTTTCTGTCTAGATGATCTAACCATTGATGAAAGTGAAATACTGAAGTCCTCTATTATTATTTTATTACTGTCTATTTTCTCCTTCATATCTGTTAATATTTGCTTCATATATTTAAATGTTCTGATGTTGAGTGTATATTTATAATTGTTATATCGTCCTGATCAATTAACCTCTTGATTAATTAACCTTCTTGATTAATTGATCCCTTTATCATTATACAGTGAGTTTTGTCTCTTATTACATTTTTTACTTGAAGTTTAGTTTTTCTGATATAAGTATGTGTAACCATGCTCTTTTTTAAATTTCTATTTGAATGGAATATCTTTTTCCATACCATCCTGTTCTATATGTGTCTTTAAAGCTGAAATGTTTTGTATGTAGCATATTGATGGTTCTTGCTTTTTTATCTATTCAGCCATTCTATGTCTTTTGATTGGAGAATTTAGTCCATTTACATTTAAAATGATAAGTGAGAGATAAGGGCTTAATATTGTCATTTTGTTAATTATTTTTCTGGGTGTTTTGTAGATACTCTGTTTCTTTCTTTCTCCCTTACTGTCTTCCTTTGTGGTTTGCTATTTTCTGCTTTGATTCCCTTCTCTTTATCTTTTGTGTATGTACTATAAGTTTTTGGTTTGTAGTTACCAAAAGCCTTACAGAAAGCATCTTATAGCAGTCTATTCTAAGCTAATAACAATTCAATTGCATACAAAACCTCTGCACTTTTACTCCAACTTTGTTTTTGATGTCACAATTTACATTTTTCTATTGTGTATCAATTAACAAATTATCATAGCTATGTTTATTTTTTTTTTTATTTTTTTTTAACGTTTATTTATTTTTGAGACAGAGAGAGACAGAGCATGAACAGGGGAGGGGCAGAGAGAGAGGGAGACACAGAATCTGAAACAGGCTCCAGGCTCTGAGCGGTCAGCACAGAGCCCGACACGGGGCTCGAACCCATGAACTGTGAGATCATGACCTGAGCCGAAGTCGGACGCTTAACTGACCAAGCCACCCAGGCGCCCCAGCTATGTTTATTTTTAATATTTTTGTCTTTTAACATTTTTCATAGAGTTATAAGTGACTTACACACTACCATTACAGTATTAAAGCATTCTGAATTTAACTATATAGTTACCTGTACCAGTGAGTTTTATATTTTCATATGTTCACACTTCCAACTTTTATTTCAGATGGGACAACTCCCTTTAGCATTTCTTGTAAGAAGTCTTATAGTGATGAACTCCTTCAATTTTTTTGTCTGGGAATATCTTCATCTCTCCCTCAATTCTAAAGGACAACTTTGTCAAGCAGAGTATTCTTGGTTGGCAAGTTTTCTCTATCAGTATTTTAATATGTGATCCCACTGATTTCTGGCCTCCAATGGTTTTGCTGAAAATCTCACTGATAGTCTTATGAGTGTTCTCTTATATCTAACATTTTGCTTTCTCTTGCTGCTTTCAATATTCTCTCTTTGTTTTTAACTTTTGACAATTTGATTATAATATGTCTCAGTATGACAGGGGAAGTACCCACAGCTCTTCCATGATCCAGGGAGGATCTCAAACAGTTCTCACATGCAAGCAGACTAGGAGCCTAATCATTGGGCAGCAGTTCAGAAAGTATGAAGTCTAACCCCTTCCAGGGGGAAACTGAGACCTTTGCATTTTTGCCCATTGCCTCTGTACTGAACCTGGGGAGATAGCCTTGGAAAGTGGTCACATGACCTTTTAAAATCACCTCTGTTGAATGTGGTCCTCAGAAACTTGTGAATGCTGAGCCCCACTGGGTCTTAGAGCTAAAAGTTGAGGCAGTAGATGTATGATCCAAACCCTCACTCATCAGGAAGAAACTAAGATTTAGGGGTTCCCTACCTACTATAAAGATATCCCTACAGGTAAATAAAAAAGTAAAACATGGAATGTTAGATGCTATTGAATATTATGGGAAAAAATAAAGTCAGGAATGGAAATGTACTTGCAATTTAAATAGAGTGGATCAGGGAAGGTCTCACTGAAAAAGTTTCATTTCAGTGGAGACTGAAGAAGGTGATGGAGGAAGTCATGCATATATTTGGTAAAAGAAACTTCCAGGCAGAGATAAAAGTAGAAACAACTGAAATGAGAGTACATCTTTGCATGCTTGAGAAGCCTCAAGATGGCTAAACAGAGTGAGCAAGAGAGTGGGTCATGAGAGAAGTTAAAGAGATATCAGCAGTCAAACATGTAGGGCCTTCAAGATGCCCTTTTAAAGACTTTGACTTTTATTCTGAAGTATATGGAAAATCATTCAAAGATTTAAATAGAACAACATGATCTTATTTATATTTTTATAGAATCACTCTGTGTTGCAAATAGCCTATGGGATGAGGTGGGGGATATGAGTGAAATCAGGAAAGCCAATTAGAAAGCTATTGTCATTATCTCATCATGAGACAGAGGTGGCTCAGACCAGGATGGTACCAGAAGATGTGAAGAGAAGTAATCCTGGATTTATTTTCTTATAGCTGTCAGAATTCCTGATTAATTACATGTAATATCTTTTGCTCCCCTTCACTAGATTTCTTTCTGTTTTAGAAATTATGGATATATTTCTCTAACATAATAGAGAACAAGAAAAGAATTTATTATCTTTTTACCACTACTCAACCTTAAAAAAAAAAAGATTAAATCTACATTTTAATATTTTCCCTTCTCCTCTCCAGTGTAAAGTTAGGTTTCCTAGAATTGGAGCCTGTGGCAGGACATGTGGGGAAATGGTTCACTGAGGGAATGCTTTCAGGAGAACAGATGTGAGGAAAGCAGGATAGGGCAAGGGAGAAAGCTAAGCTAGCATGCTGTCTCAGCTGGACACTAGCTTCAGCCTGGTCCCATAGGAGCTCTAGAGCAAGAAATATACCACAGAGTTGTTTCTACTTTAAGTAAAGGGGGTTGGCCTCTTATACCCACTGAAAGTTGGAGAGGACACAAGGAATAACCTCCACCAAAAATACCCATCCCCCATTTTCCCCCCAGAACAACTTGTTTATATCTAGATCACTCATTTCTTACTTAACAATTATATAATAGAATAATTTCCCTTTCTCTGAACTATATACTTCTGGTGCTTTATCCAGATTCCCCTCACCAGTGGCTCTGAGTGTTGACTCTAATATCTTACAGCCACAGCCCTCTCCAGAGGATTTCTCAGCTGATGGCTGCTACCTTCCTAGGAGATGCCTTATTTACCCCTTGCCCAGAAGTGGCAGTCTTCAGCCAATGACTGATACAAAAGCCCAGGCCCTTTACCTCAAGGTAAGGAAACTGTGTGGAGCCATTTATATCGACAATGCTCCTCATGTGATCAGACTTAGACTAGACTTTAGCTAAATTCACATCTTTGATTTCCTCCCCTGTCCTATCTTGCTAGTCTAATTTTCTTACAGGCTTTTCTTGAAAGCACTTTCTCAATAAATCATATGTAGAAAAACCCCCATCTCAGGCTCTGCTTCTGAGGACCCTTACCTAAGGAATGGTCCCCTTTTATATAATTAGGTGGGAAGACACCATAGCAATGTATAATGACATCATCTATATAAAAAGTAAAACAACAGGCTCTTCTCCAAATGATCAGAAATTTTACTTGTTCTACTTCCTTTGAATTTTAACATAATGCATTACATTTTATGCCTAAAAGTCTTTTACTTGTCTATCATATTCTTCTCTGAAAAAAAAAAAAACAGATTAATATATTTACAAGAGATAAAGAAAGGCACTATATCATAATAAAGGGGACTATCAAACAAGAGGATCTAACAATAAATATTTATGCCCCAAACATGGAGCACCCAAATATATAAAACAACTAATAAGAAAGATAAAGGAACTCATTGATAATAATACAATAATAGTAGGGGACTTTAACACCCACTTACATCAATGGACAGACCATCTAAGCAGAAAATCAACAAGGAAACAATGGCTTTGGATGACACACTGGAACAGATGGACTTAACAGATATATTCAGAACATTTCATCCTAAAGTTGCAGAATACACATTCTTTTCAAGTGCACATGGCACACTCTCCAGAAAAAAATCACATACTAGGTCCCAAATCAGGCCTCAACAAGTAGAAAAAGATTTAGATCAGACCATGCATATTTTCTGACCACAACACTATGAAACTTGAAGTCAATCATAAGAAAAAATTGGAAAGACCACAAATACATGGAAGTTAAACAACATGCTGCTAAAGAAGAATGGGGCAACCAGGAAATCAAAGAAGAAATTTAAAAGCACATATAAAAAAATGAAAATATGATGGTCCAAAACCTTTGGGATGCAGAAAAATTGGTCCTATGAGAGAAGTATATAGCAATACAGGCTTGTATCAAGAAGCAAGAAAAATCTCAAATAAACAACCTAATTTTACACCTAAAGGAGCTAGAAAAAGAACTGCTGGCCTAAAGCCAGCAAAAGAAAAGAAATAAAAAATTAGAACAGAAGTAAATAATATAGAAACAAACAAAAAAAGGCAACAAAACAAAACAAAACAAACAAACAGTAGAACAGATCAGTGAAACCAGGAGCTGGTTGTTTGAGAAAATTAATAACATTGATAAACCCCTAGCCAGACTTACCAAAAAGAGAACAGAGTGCCACTAGGGTGGCTCAGTCATTTGAGCTTCCAACTTTGGCTCAGGTCATGATCTTGGGTTTGAGCCCCACATCAGGCTAGCTTCTGTCAGCCTGTCAGCACAGGGCTCACTTCAGATCCTTTGTCTCCCTCTCTCTGCCTCTCCCCTGCTTGCACTCTCCCAAAAATAAATAAATACTTTAAAAAAAGAAAAGAGAAAGGACCCAAATAAATAAAATCACAAATGACAGAGGAGAAATAACAACCAACTCCACAGAAAGACAATTATAAGAGAATATTATAAAAAGTTATATGCCAACAAATTGGATAACCTGGAAGAAATGAACAAATCCCTAAGAATATATAAACTACCAAAATTGAAACAGGAAGAAATAGAAAAGTTGAATAGACAGATAAGCAAATAAATTGAAACAGTAATCAAAAATCTCCCAACAAAGTTCACGGCCACGTGGCTTCACGGGTAAATTCTACTAAATATTTAAAGAACAGTTAATACCTATTCTTCTCAAACTGTTCCAAAAATTAGAAATGGAAGGAAACTTCCAAACTCACTCTACAAGGCCAGCATTACCTTGATTCCAAAACCAGACAAAGACTCTACTAAAAAAAGAGAATTACAATCCAATATCCCTGATGAACATTGATACAAAAACTCTCAACAAAATACTAGCAAACCAAGTCCAACAGTACATTAAAAGAATCACTCACCATGATCAAGTGGGATTTATTACTGGGCTGGAAATGTGGTTCAATATTCACAAATCAATCAATGTGATACACCACATTAATAAAAGAAAGGATAAAACCATATGATCCTCTCAATAAATGCAGAAAAAGCATTTGACAACATATAGCATGCATTCTTGATAAAAACCCTCAACAAAGTAGGGATGGAGGGAATATAGCTCAAAATAATAAAGGCCATCTATGAAAGACCCACAGCTAATATCATCCTCAATGGGGAAAAACTGAGAGCTTTCCCCAATGGTCAGGAACAAAACAGGGATGTCTACTCTCACCATTGTTATTTAACATAGTTCTGGAAGTCTTAGCCTCAGCAATCAGACAACAACAACAACAACAAAAGAAATAAAAGGCATCCAAATCAGCAAGGAAGAAGTCAAACTTTCGCTACCCACAGATGACATGATACTCCATGTAGAAAACCCAAGAGATTCTGCAAAAAAATTTCCTAGAACTGATACACAAATTCAGTGAGATTACAGGATACAAAATCAATGTACAGAAATGTGTTGCAATTCTACACACTAAAAATGAAGCAGCAGAAAGAGAAATCAAGGAATTGATCCCATTTACAGCTGCACCAAAAACCATAAGACACCTAGAATAAACCTAACCAAGGAGGGAAAAGATCTGTACTCTGAAAACTATAGAACACTTATGAAAGAAATTGAAGAAGACACAAAGAAATGGAAAACATTCCATGCTCATGGATCAGAAGAACAAATATCATTAAATGTCTATACTACCCAAAGCAATCTATACATTTTGTGCAATCCCTATCAAAATACCACCAACATTTTCACAGAGCTAGAACAAACAATCCTAAAATGTGTGTGGAATCACAAAATACCATGAATAGTCAAAGAAATCCTGAAAAAGAAGAGTAAAGCTGGGGACATCACAATTCTGGACTTCAAGCTATATTACAAAGCTGTAGTTATTAAGACAATATGGTACTGGCACAAAAATAGACACATAGATCAATAGAACAGAAAACTGAGAAATGGAAAAACAAACAAACAAACAAGAAACCCAACAATGAACCCACAACTATATGGTCAACTCATCTCCGACAAAGGAGGAAAGAATATCCGATGGAAAAAAGACAGTCAACAAATGGTGTTGGGAAAACTGGACAGCAACATGTAAAAGAATGAAACTGGACCACTTTGTTACACCATACACAAAAATAATTTCAAACTGGATGAAAGGCCTAAGTGTGAGACCTGAAACCATAAAATCCTAGAACATAGGCAGTAACCTCTTTGACATTGGCCATTGTAACTTCTTACTAGATATGTCTCCTGAGGCAAAGGAAACAAAAGCACAAATAAACTATTGGGATTTCATCAAGGTAATAAGCTTCTGCACAGTGAAGGAAATAACCAACAAAACTAAAAGGCAACCGACGGCATGCGAGAAGATATTTGCAAATGGCATATCTGATAAAGGGTTAGTATCCAAAATCTATAAAGAACTTAAAAAACTCAACACTCAGAAAACAAATAATCCAGTTAAAAAATGAATAGACATTTTCCCAAAGAAGACATACAGAAGGCTAATAGACACATGAAATGATATTTATCATCAGGGAACTACAAATCAAAACTACAATGAGATATCACCTCACACCTGTCAGAATGGCTAAAATTAACAACAGGTGTTGGCAAGGATGTGGAGAAAGGAGAACCCTGTTACCCTGTTGCTGGGAATAGAAACTGGTGCAGCCATTCTAGAAAACAGTATGGAGGTTCCTCAAAAAGTTAAAAATATGCTTCCGATTCTGTGTCTCCCTCTTTCTCTGCCCCTCCCCCATTCATGCTCTGTCTCTCTCTGTCTCAAAAATAAATAAACATTAAAAAAAATATTAAAAAAAAAAAAAGGGGGCACCTGGGTGGCTCAGTTGGTTGAGCGTCCGACTTCAGCTCAGGTCACGATCTCACGGTTCGTGAGTTCGAGCCCCGCGTCAGGCTCTGGGCTAATGGCTCAGAGCCTGGAGCCTGCTTCCGATTCTGTCTCCCTCTCTCTCTGCCCCTCCCCCATTCATGCTCTGTCTCTCTCTGTCTCAAAAATAAACATTAAAAAAAAATTAAAAAAAAAAAAGTTAAAAATAGAACTACCCTATGATCCAGCAATTGCACTACTAGGTATTTACCCAAACAATACAAAAATACTGATTCAAAGGAATACATTCACCCCACTGTTTATAGCAGCATCATCTACAAAAGCCAAATTACAGAGAGAACGCAAATGCTCATCGACTAATGGATGGATAAGGAAGATGTGGTATTATATATACAATGGAATATTACTCAACCTTAAGAAGAATGAATTCTTGCCATTTGCAATAACACAGATGGAGTTAGAGAGTATTATGCTAAGCAAAATACTTAAATAAATAATTTAAAAAATACTTAAAAAATAAGAGAAAGACAAATACCATATGATTTCAATCACATGTGGAATTTAAGGAACAAAACAAATGAACGTAGGGGAACAAAAATGAAGCAAACTCAGAAGCAGACTCTTATTTTTTTCTAAGAAACAGACTCTTAACTATAGAGAACAAACCGACAGTTACAGAGGAGAGGTGAGTCGGGGGATGGATTAAATAGCTGATGGGGACTAAGGAGGGCACTTGTGATGAGCATTGGGTATTGTAATGTAAGTGATGAATCACTAAATTCTGCACCTGAAACTAATATTACATTGTATGTTAACTAACTGGAATTTAAATAAAAACTTGGAGGAATAAAAGATTGATATTAGATATGAAAAAATATTTTTTTTGCATTGTTCTACTTCCTTTGAACTTTAGCATAATGCATTATGCTAATAGTCTCCTACTTGTCCATTACATCCTTTTCTGAAAAAAAAAAGATGAATATCTTTTTATTTCCTGTGTCTATAATACTCTGAGTATAAAATTTTCTTCTGAAAGAAATTATAATTACAAATAATATTAATAATAGAATTGATTAAGCATTATAAATTTGTTACAGATTTTTAAAAATCAATATTAAATATAAAAAGTGAATTTTTACTGGAAATGCATTTTAACAAGATGAATAAGATATTTTTTAATCAGTTCCAGTATCTGTGGATAATTCTCACTACTAAAATGAAAAAAAATGCTCAGCAGCAATTCTATTCTTATTTTCATAGTTGTTGTTAATAAGATGTTGTGATAAGATGTAATTTTATTTTTGTGTATGGTGTTATGAAGTGATCCAGTTTCATTCTTTTACACGTTGCCGTCCAGTTTTCCCAATACCATTTGTTGAAGAGACTGTCTTTTTTCCATCAGTAAGGACTAAGACACCTCATTCAGATAAAACAAAATGAGAATGAGACTGGAACAATCTTTTTTTACTGAAGTATAATTTACATTTGGTGTTATATTAGTTTCAGGTGTACAATATGATTTAACAATTCTATACATTTCTCAGTGTTCATCAAGGTTAAGTATACTCTTGATCCTCTTTATCAGTATCCCTCTCTGGCAACCACCCACTTGTTCTCTGTATTCAAAACTGTTCTTTTGTTTGTCTCTTTTTGTCTTTGTTTGTTCATTTGTTTTATTTCTTAAATCCACATAAATGAAACATACGTTATTTGTCTCTGACTTACTTCACTTAGCATTATACCCTCTAGGTCCATCCATGTTGTTGCAAATGGCAAGACTTCATTCTTTTTTATGGCTGAGTCATTATTCCATTGTCTATATATACTACATCTTCTTTATCCATTCATCTATCAATGGACACTGGGTTGCTTCCATAAATTGGCTACTGTAAATAATATTTCAATAAATACAGAAGTGCATACCTTTTTTGAATTAGTGTTTTTGGTTTCTTTGGGTAGATAGCCAGTAGTGGGATTACTGGACCATAGGGTAATTCTATTTCTTAATTTTTTGAAAAAACTCCATACTGTTTTCTATAGCAGCTGTTCTAATTTACATTCTTACCAACAGTGCATCACCAACACTTCTTATGTCTCGTCTTTTGATTCTAGCCATTCTGATAGGTGTAAGGTGATATCTCATTGTGGTTTTACTTTGCAGTTCACTGATAATGAGTGATGTTGAGCTTCTTTTCATGTGTCTGTTGGTCAGCTGTATGTCTTCTTTGGAAAAAAAAAAAGTCTATCCAGGGCCTCTGCCCATTTTTTAATTGATTATTATTTTGGTGTTGAGTTGCATAAGTTCTTTATATATTTTGGATCTTAACCCATTATCAGATATATCATTTGCAAATATCCTTTCCCATTCAGTAGGTTACTTTTTGTTTTGTTGATGCTTTCTTTTGCTATACAAAAGCTTTTTATTTTAGTGTAGCCTCAGTAGTTTAAATTTGCTTTTTTTTTTCTCTTGCCTGAGGAGACATATCTAGAAAAATGTTTCTATGGCCGATATCAAGAAATTACTGTGTATGTTTTCTTCTAGTTTTGTGGTTTCAGGTCTCAGGTCAGTTAGGTCTTTAATCCATTTTGACTTTCTTTTTGTGTATGGTGTATGAATGTGGTCCAGTTTCATTTTTCTGTATGGATCTGTCCAGTTTCCCAACACCATTTGTTGAAGAGTGAATGGAAAAAAATTTATCATAGCAATATCACAATTCTTTGAACTGCCTCTGAGTTAAATGCCAGAAAGCACCTAGAGACTTAGCTTCAATAACAAATTTTAATAATTTGTAAGATAGCATCTTGATAAGGTCCTTTTTCAATTTTGTTGAAAACAAATCATTAGAAACAACTTGACTTGCCACAGATTTTTTAATACAGTATCTAGAGATTTACTTTCTCAACACCAGCAACAAAAATTCCAAATAACTCTTTTGGCATCCCAAAGCCTTTTAGACTCTAAAAGGAATGAACCATAGTAAATAAAAGATATTCTTTGCTTCCAAAATGACTCTATCTTTCCTCAGATATGCTGGGCTTTTTTTTACCATGAGTCAATTTGGGTAGATGGTTTTTTGAAACACTTTATCCAGGTTGGAGTCAACCAATCACTTTTCCACCTAACTGAATCTTGTGTTTATATTTCAAATTCTTTTCAGTTGGCTCTAAATATAACTCTAAAGATATTTTAATGTCTTTTCCTCAACCATGTAAATTCCTCTCATGCTTTGTCTCACCATAACTCTTAAGTTGTGTTAATGACAGAGAGCACAACACAAAAAAGTAATTATATAACTACATATAGATATGTGAAAAAGATGAAGTCAGCAAGTGCAGAATTTAGGGGATTTGCATGGAACAGATTTAAAAGATAAAGTAAAATAAGTATCTATTTTTAGAGAGGACCACAAAAGGGCTTTCGATTTTTGTTTCATCCGTCATTCTTTGTCCTTTTGATCATCTTTTTTGTTTTATCAAGGTATTGAGGTGATCATGTAGTGCTTGGTAAGAGCTTTAAGAAAAGGAATCACACAAAGTAACCATGAAAATCAATAGCCTTCCAGTGACCGTTAGACATTTAATCCCAATTAGCCCCAACAAAACTATATCATCTGTGTGGTTTATAAAGCAGTTCTTTTTCTTTAAGATTATTTGAAAGTTTCCAGTAATTATTTTTTATTCACCAGGTAACCATCTAGTAGCATGACCGAAACTTCTAATGTTTTAAAAACAAAAAACTCTGATGGCAATAATAGACCTTTTGAGGAGGAATAGAAATTGTTTCAAAGCATAAGGAGATTTCTTGTTCAAATTATGGTCAAATCACACATTCCAATAAATGCTGTAAGGAAAAAGACCAGAATTCTGGGAGAAAGAATAACAGTGGCATCCTAGTTTAGCCTGGGAAATAAGAGAAGTCCTCTCTAAGTAACTAACATTTAAGTCAAGACCCAAGGGAGAAATAGGCTTCATTAAAGTGATGGAAAAAAATATGTAAATATCAAACCAAATAGAAACAATTCTCAGATAAAGTGAAAGAGACACCAAGGAGAGTTCATTCAAAGAAAACAAACAATCCAGAAAGTAAGCTGGAACTGACAAAAGAACTCAGTTTGAAAATTAACATGTGATGAGATAAAGCAAGTGCTGGGCTTTACAGAACTGTATAGAACATATTTTAGTAAACATGAATGCAATAAAAAAAGAGTTTAAAGACTAAATGAAAAATAACTTCACAGAAGTAAGAATAGAAAGAAAAGTAGAAATTTTAATGCTAAGGAAATAAAAGAAGATCCAAATATATCCTATAAATTATAAACTGCCTGGACAAGACAGATACAGCTAAAATTCAAATGAAGGCAGAAGAAAAGTTTAATGTAATAATGGTGAATGAATAGAGAAAAATATAGAGAATAAAACAAATGGTGTAATAATATAGGCATAGAAGTCACAGAAACAATCTCATATTAGAATAGTAAGATATTTAGGGGCACCAGGTGATTCAGTCTGTTAAGTCTGCCTGGGCTTCCCTCTCTCTTCCTCTCTCTCTCTCTCTCTCAAAAGAAATAAATAAACTTAAAAAAAGAGAACATCAGGATATTTAGATATCCCTGAAATAGTGAACCCTACAAGGAAAACCAAATTGATACGAATATATATATTTCTTTTTACATATTTTATATACTATGTTTATACATTATAAATATAAAATCATATTTTATATATAACCTTATTATGTATATTTATAGGTTATGTATATTTATTACATATTTAAATATATTTAAAAATAGAATACAGGAAAAATTTCTTAAAATAAATCTGAAAATAAAAATATGCACATAAAAATGGTACACCACACATCAAATAATAATAATTATATACTGGGTATAAAGGACAGATTCTGCTTATTGTTGAACTTTAAGAATAAAAACAAAATTCCTCATATATGTCAGCAAAAAATAAAAATAAAATCACTTAAAAGTTGAGCTGAGAATCAGACTGGCTTCTCACAGTAACATTCGATGCCAGAAGACAATGGAGAAAGGTCTATAAATTATAAGGGGAAAATGGGTATGACTTACAAATATTAAACCCAAGTTGTCAATCAAATAAAAAGGTTAGGAGATGTTTTCAAATGTGAAATCTCTTGACTCATAGCACCCACGAGCTCCTCAATGAAAAGCACTTCACGCTGATAAAATCAGTTACCCAAAAGCTGATTCAAAATTAAGAACCCTAACACATTCAATGGTAAGTGATGATCATCATATAAACAAAGAACTAAGACCGAACAACTAGGAAAAAATTATCCCAGAAGACAACCAAAATACTATAGTTTGTGCTCACAACCATGAGGGAGTAAATGGGTTGGAACTTACTCTTCAACCATGAACAGATATAACACTGGCCAAATATATATGAAATAAATGTTTTTGGACATTGAGGAACATCCAGTAAAGGGCTGTGAGCCTGAAAGGAAATAAATACCTAGGTCATACAATAGCCCCAGTTTTCAGACAGTAGACAAGTTCTGGGCCATGGGTGCAGGTAGGGGAAATCTGAACAAAGTTCGAGTAGTTCTCTCTTAGTTGAAGAAACAGATATTAGAATTTAGAGCGGCCCAGGAAACTACAATTTTCAGAGTAGAAATACTACAGAGAAGGAACTCTTCAGAAAAAGGCTCCAGATATCTAAATAAGGATCCCTGTGAGTCTTTGACTGAATATTAATCTTTCTCTGCACAGCATGAAATTCATTAAGACTGCACAAAGACACGTGAAGAAAGAAAAACTGCTACAGAATGGAAGCCTCATAATGTCATAGTTTATACAGGGCCAGGGCTATTCAAATTTCTCCAGCCAGAGCAGAAAGACATTGTTAAATGTACATGACATTTACAAGTGAGCCTAAAAATAGGCTCACATCTGGGGCTAAACTGGTACTACAGGAAAATCTACCCTAGACATATCCTTAAAAACCTTTCAAAAAGAAAAAAAAAGCCTAGAAAATATCAAACTGAATCAAGAGTCATTTAATTGTTTGTCAGAACAAAATCCACACCATTTAAAGAAACAATAAAATATGGCAGTTAACAATGAAATATGTACAATGTCTGGCATTCAGTTGAAAACTGCCAGGCATATAAAGAGAGGGAAAAGTGACCAAAATCGAAAACAATTTCATAGAAAGAGATGCAAAAATGATAAAGTTCATGGAATTATAACAAGAATGATAAAATAACTCTTATAAATATGTTCAATGTGCTTAAGAACTTAAAGAAAAACATGAACATAATATGGAGAGAAATGGAAGATTTTTTTTAAAAAGAATCAAATGGAAGTGTTAGAAAAGAAAAATAAAATATCTAAAGTAGAAATTACATTGCATTGTATTAATCACAGATTAGACATAAAAGGTCAGTGAACTTGGAAACAAAGCAATACAAAACATCCAAAATGAAGCACAAAGAGGAAAGATAAAAATGAATGAAACCCTAAGTAATGTGTGAAACAATAGCAAGCAGTCTAGCATACATGTAATTGGGATCTCAGAAAGAGAGAAAAAGGAGGAGAGAAAAAATGTACTTGAAGGAATAATAGTAGAGCCTTAAAATGCACAATGCTAAAACATGGTAATATTGAAAGAAAAAAAAAATAGGTAAATCTAACATTATAGGGGTGCCTGGGTGGCTCAATCGGTTAAGCTTCCAACATCAGCTCAGGTCATTCCAACTCCAGCGCCCAGGTCATGATCTCACAGTTCATGAGTTCGAGCCCTGTGGCAGGCTCTATGCTGACAGCTCAGAGCCTAGAGCCTGCTTGGAATTCTGTGTTCCCCTCTCTCTCTGCCCCTCCCCTGCTCACACTCTCTCTCTCTCTCTCAAAAATAAAAACATTTTTAATTTTTTTTTTTTTTTAAATTTTTTTTTTTCAACGTTTTTTATTTATTTTTGGGACAGAGAGAGACAGAGCATGAACGGGGGAGGGGCAGAGAGAGAGGGAGACACAGAATCGGAAACAGGCTCCAGGCTCCGAGCCATCAGCCCAGAGCCTGACGCGGGGCTCGAACCCACGGACCGCGAGATCGTGACCTGGCTGAAGTCGGACGCTTAACCGACTGCGCCACCCAGGCGCCCCAATTTTTTTAAAAAAATTCGGGGCACCTGGGTGGCTTAGTTGGTTAAGCTTCTGACTTTGGCACAGGTCATGATTTCGCGGTCAGTGAGTTGGAGCCCCGAGTTGGGCTCTGTGCTGACAGCTCAGCACAGATTCTGATTCTGTTTCTGATTCTGATTCTGATTCTGAATCTGTTTCAGATTCTGTGACTCCCTCTCTCTCTGACCGTCCCCCGTTCATGCTCTCTGTCTCAAAAATAAATAAACGTTAAAAAACATTTTTTTAATCTAACATTATAGTGGTAGATCGAAAACTCTTCTCTCAATAACTGATATAAAAAGTACAGAAATTAGTAAAGATATAGGAGACCTGAAAGAATTTGAATTGTCAGACATTTCTGGACAACTCCACCCATCAACAGCAGAATATGCATCCTTTTCAAGTACACACGGAGCATTTATCAAGACAGAATAGATGCTAGGCTGTTAGCCAAGTCTCAATAAATTTCAAAAGATCAAAATCATAAGAAAATTTAATTAGAAATTCCTAACTAAAAAACATCTGGAAATACCCAAAATATTTGGGAATTAAATTACATAATTTCATAAGAACTCGTATCTCAAAAAAAATAGAGAAAATAAGAAAAAAATCTAAACTAAATCGTAATTAAAATACGGTATATAAAAACTAGAGGATGCATGTAAATCATGCCTTTGGAAATTATGGCTTAAAATGCTTATACTAGGATATACTAAAAAAAGAAAAAAAGTTAAAGTCAATAAAATAGAAAACTGAAATGCAACAGAGTAAAATAAATAGTACAAAAAAAGCTGGTTCTTTGAAATTTTTTTAATGTTTATATTTATTTTTGAGACAGAGACAGAGCATGAGCGGGGGAGGGACAGAGAGAGAGGGAGACAGAATCCAAAGCAGATTCCAGGCTCCCAGCTGTCAGCACAGAGCCTGATGCTGGGTTTGAACTCGTCAACTGCAAGATTATGACCTGAGCCGAAGTCGGATGCTCAACTGACTGAGCCACCCAGGCGCCCCAAAAAAAGCTGGTTCTTTGCAAGAAAAAAGAAATCAATGAATTTGACAAAACTTTAGGTAGAATGATCAAGAAAACAAAACACAAATTATGGATATCAAGAATAAAATAAAGAACCTCACTATAGATCCCGTGAATATTACAAGAACAGTAAGTGAATATTATAATCTGACTTAACAAGAAATAAAAAACCTGAATAACCCTAAAAATAGGATATTAAAATTTGAAGCTGAAATTTTTCCCTAAAAAAATTCAAAATCAAAATGATTTCATTAATGACTTTTCTCAAAAATTTTTAAAGGTATTATACTAATCCTACACAAGTTCTTTCAGAACATTAAAAAGAAAATCCATATCCTTACTCATTTTCTGAGGCCAACATTACCTTGATACCAAAACCAGATGAAGACATTGTAAGAAAAGGAGGCTACAGACCAATGTCATTATCTACACAGATAAAACAATTCCTTAATAATCGCAACAAATTAGATCAAGTAATATGTATAAAGAATAATATATCTTGACAAAGTGGAATTTACCCCCAGTTTGCTAAATTGGTTTTGGAATATTTGGAAATCAATGTAATTTAACATGCTGACAAAGTTTTTAAAAATACAGAATCATCTTAATAGATGTAGAAAATGCACTTAACAGATGTTCATGATAAAAAAAAAAACACAAAAAACCTCTCACTTCTTATAGAACAGAAGGAATTTGATCAAAACCATTCATCAATATCCTAAAAGCTAACATCACACTTGTGAAAAAATAAATGCTTTCACCCAGATTGTGAACAAAGGAAGGGTGTCCACACCCACCACTTCCAAATTTGTTCTAGGAGTCACAGCAATCCAATAAGGTAAGAAACATAAATGAAAATGATACACATTGGAAAAAGTGTGATATTGTGATTTTTAAAAGAAAGAATTTCTTATTCTTGCTCCTGTCCCTAGAACAGGGCTCTAAAAACACCTTGCAATTTCCTGTAATAAAAGCAATAAAGTTGTCTTTTGTTATGTTAAGGAGGTGACTTTAAAAGACCCTAGAGATATTCATCAGAGGAGCCAATCATCTGATTAGAGGGATGTAAGTTTCAGTCCCACCCCCTGACCTCTGAAGAGAGGATAGTTGCTGGAGATGGGGCTGGAGTCCATCATCAATGGCAATTAGGCCTATGTATTAAAGCGTCCATCAAAACCCAAAAGGAAGGGGTTTGGAGAGCTTCCTATACACATTCATGTATGGGGAGGGTGATGCATCCCAACTCTACAGGGATAGAAACTCCTGCATTCAGGATCCTCCCAGACCTCACCCTATCTATCTCTTCATTTGGATGCTCATCTGTATCCTTTATCATACCCTTTAATCAACTGGTAAACATAAGTGTTTCCCTAAGTTCTGTGAACCTCTCTAGCAAATAATCAAATCCAAGGAGAGAAGGTCATGGGAACTTCCAATTCCTAGCCAAATCGGACAAAAGTCATGGGTAACCTGGGGACCTCCTACTTGCAACTGGCATCCGCATTGCTGGGAGGGGCAGTCTTGTGGGACTGAGTCCTTAACCTATAGGATCTGATGTTATTTCTAGGTAGATGGTGTCAGAATTGAGTAAAATGACAGGACACCCAGCTGGTATCATAGAGAATGTTTTGGTATGGAAAAAATCCCAAACATTTGGAGACCAGAAGTGTCAGAAGTGTTGTGAGTGTGGCAGCAGTGTAAGAGTAAAGGAGATACACAAGAGGAGAATTGGGTTTTTCCCTAACACAAAAAGTAAAATTGCTTTTTTTTATAGATTGCAGGGCAATGTATGTTGTAGAAAATCCTGAGGGATCTAAAAAAAAAAAAAACAAAAAAAAAAAAACCTGCGAGAACTAGTAAATGAGTTAAGCAAGGTCACAGGACACAAGGTCAGTATATAAAACATATTGTTTTGGTGGTGCCTGGGTGGCTCAGTCAGTTAAGTGTCAGACTCTTGATTTTGGTTCAGGTCATGATCTCATGGTTCCTGAGTTCGAGCCCCGCATCAGGCTCTGTGCTCACAGTGTGAAGCTTGCTTGGGAGTCTCTCTCTTCGTCTTCTCTGCCCTCCCACACTTGTGCTCATTCTCGAGTACACGCTCTCTCTCTCTCAAAATAAATAAATAAACTTTAAAAAATTAAAAAAACAAACAAATTGTTTCTATATTCAAATAATGAACAACTGAGAATTGAAATTTATAATTACATCAACAAACATAAAACACTTAGGGACAAACTTACAGTGAAAGCTACAAAGCACTTCTAAAAGGACTAAAGACCCAAATAAATGGAGAGAGATATCAAGTTCATGGATTAGAATGGTCAATATCATTAAGATTTCAATTCTCCCCAAATTGATCTATAAATTCAATGCCATGCCTATCAAACTACCAGCAGGATTCTGTTTGTCTGTAATTAACAAGTTCGTTCTATGAATTTAAATGGAACTATGCGAGACCTAAAATAGCCAGAACCATTTTGAAGAAGACAAAATTGAGAAGACTTACACTACCTGGTTTTAAGACTTAATAGAAAGCTATAATAATCAAAATAGTATGATTATGGAGTGAGGATAAACACAAATGAATACAACCAAATAGATATTCCACAAATAGACACATATGGGTAGTCAACTGAGAGTTTTGACAAAGTTCCAAGGCAATTCAATGGGAAAAGGATACTTTTTTCAACAAATGGTGCTAGAACACCTAGGCATCTATATGGTAAAAAACAAATATTAATCTCATACCATACCCAAATAGTAACTTGAAGTAGATCATAGTCCTACATATAAATACTAAAAATATAAAACATAGAGGAAAAAAAATCTAGAAGAAAATCTTGTAAGCTTGGAGTTGGAGTTGGTGAAGATTTCCTTAGATAAGGTAAAAAAAAAAAAAAAGCATGAAACATTGGACTTTAAAAAATCTCCTGCCTTTTGAAAAAAATATTCATAATACACAAATCTGACAAAGGACTAGTATCACACACACACACACACACACACATACACACTATATGTATACACACTTTTGCAATTCAATGTTAGAGGACAAACAACTCAATTTAAAAATGGGCAAAAGATTTGAACAAACACTTCACAAAACAACATATACGGCCAATAAGCACATCGAAAGATGCTAATATCACTAGTTATAAAAAAAATGAAAATTAAACCATGGTCAGATATGAATACACAGCACAATGGCAAAATTTTTAAAAGCTGACAATGCCAAGTGTTTGTGAGCATGTGAAGCAAGTAGAATTCTTATACACGGTTGGTGGGAATGTGAACTGTCATAGTCACTATAGAAAATGGTTTAGCGGTGTCTTACAAAATTAAACATATGCTTACTAAATGACCTAGCAAGTACACTCTTATTTATTTATTTTTTATTTTTTTATTTTTTTTATTTTTTTATTTTTTTTTTTTTTTTTTTAAGTAGGCTCCATACCCCACACAGAGCCCAGCGCGGGACTTGAACTGACGAGCCTGAGATCAAGACCCAAGCTGAGCCTGATACTTAACTGACTGAGCCAACCAGGTGCTCTCCACTTTCTTTTTTCACTTCCCCCAAATTAAAACACATTTCTACACACAAAAAGAATATGTACAAGAATGTTCACAGGTTTGTTTGTTTAATGACAGACAAAAAACACAAACAGCTAAAATGTCTATCAACAAGTGAATGACCAAACACACAACATAGCTTATTCATACAATGAACTACTACTCCACAATAAAAAGGAACAAACTATTGTTGCACACAACATGGATAAGTCCCCAAAAGAAGCCAGAAAAAGAAGTATGTACTGTATAAGGCTACATTTATTGAACACTCTGGAAAACCAATCTATGTCACATAGCAGATCAGTGGCTATATGGGACGGGAGAGAATAATTGGCTGGGAAGGAGAGGTAGGAGGTGATGTAAATGTTTCATGCCTTGAATACGGTGGTAGTAACATGTCAAAACTCATCAAATTATATATTTAAAGTGAGTGCATTTGATTGTATGTAAGTTGGACCTCAGTAAAATTGGAAGAAAATAACAAAAAGATATATAACATCTTATTCTCAATATAATTTCTCCTAAAATAATGTGTATATTCCCTGCAAGCTTTTGTTTTGTTTCAGGAGCACCTGGGTGGCTCAGTGGGTTAAACGTCCAACTTCTGTGTAGGTCATGCTCTTGCAGTTCGTGGGTTTGTCAATTGTGCTGACAACTCAGAGCCTGGAACCTGCTTTGGATTCCCTCTCTCCGTCTCCCTCTCTCCGTCTGCCCCTCCCCTCCCCTCAAAAATAAATAAACATAAAAAATTAAAAAAAAAATGTGTATTTCAAACTTTTTATTAACTAAATCCTGTCTTCCAATTGAAAAACATACCATACATTATATAAATAGAAAAATAATGTAACAAAAATAAGAAGGTATGAAGTATTTTTATAGTAGAGAGAAAACCCATGTTATCTAAGAAGGAAACATACACACACAAAAAGAATGAAAAGTATAGCTTTACATTTTTAGGGCAGTGAAAATACTCTGCATGATATTAAGGTCACAGATATGAAGCATTATACTTTTGTCCAAACCCATAGAATGCACAACACCAATAGTAAACCCTAAGGTAAACCATTGACTTTGGGTGATTATGATGTGTCAATGTAGGTTCAACCTTGGTGAAATAATGTACCATTCAGGAGAGTGATGTTGACAATAAGAGAAGCCAGGCATGCAGGACAGCAGGAGGTATATGTGAAACCTCTGTACCTTCCTCTCAATTTTCTATAAACCTAAAACTGTTCTAACAATTAAAGCCTTTTAAAAAATTAATAGAACTCTTCATCTAAAAAGAATTAATTTTACTTTATGCAAATTATACATCAATAAAAGAAATTAATGGGGAGAAAAGCATAGCTTCAATTCATAGTAATTTTTATGATCATGTTGTTGAATAAATATCTGCAAATCCAGCAATTCCTTCAGCATATTTTTTCTAGTAAATTCAAGTATGGTAAATGTAATACATTTAAAAGGCTTGTATAGTATGATCCTAGTTTATGAGACTATTTTTATTTATCTACTTGGCCTACCACCTATGTATCCATAGTTTTGTGGATGTTCATAAAGGTACATTTGGAATTATTCTTATCAAGTGCTTGTTATCTCTGGCCAATTTGAGTAAATTGTTGCTCTCTTTGTATCTGTCTGTAGCACTTAAAGTTTCAGGTTATTGCTCAAAAGTCACTTTCTCCTTGAGGCCTTCCCTGGTCAACTTAAAACTGAATCCTCACCGCACCTACCATTCTCAGTCTCTCTTCCCTGATTTATTTTTCTCCAGTGAACTCTATCACCATCTCACATACTATTTTTTTTATTTTAATCAACTTTATTGCAATGTAATTTACATGCAATTAAATGCACTCATTTAAGTATATGCTTGGTCTTTTTCCTGTAATGACTTTGATTTTGGTGTCAGAGTACTTCTGCCCTGAAAATGACTTAGACTCATAAAATCAGTTTGTATAAGACTGGTATTATTTTTTCCTTAAATATTTGGTAGAATTCGCCAAAGAAGCCATCCAAATCTTGAGTTCTCTTTGTTAGGAAAATTTTAGTTATTTATTTAATTTTCTTGGTTGTCAGTTTGGTAACTTGTAACTCTCAAAGCATGTGTGTATTTAATTTAAATGTTTTATTTACTGACATGAATTTGGTCATGACAATATTCCTTAATATTTTTTGTAATGTTTATTTATTTTGAGAGAGAGAGAGAGAGAGAGAGAGAGAGCAGTAGAGCGTGAGCAGGGGAGGGGCAGAGAGAGAGGGAGAGAATCCCAAGCAGGCTCTCTGCTGTCAGCACAGAGCTTGTCACAGGACATTGAGATCATGAAATTAAGAGTCAGGCACTTAACTGACTGAGCCACCCAGGTGCCCTTCCTTAATATCCCTTTAATATTGAGTATCTGTAGTAATGACACACTAACATTCCTGATATTGGTAATTTGTGATTTCCCTTTTTATTGATCAGTTTCACTAGAGCTTTATCAACTTTATATATCTTTAAAAAGAACCAGTTTGTGGTTCACTGACTTTTTCTATCACTTGTTCATTTGCTATTATACTGATCTCTGCTCTTATCTCTTTAATTTCCTTCCTTTTATTTACTTTGGGCTCAATTTGCCCTCTTATTCTATCTTCTTAAGATGGAAGCTTAGCTCATTGATTTTAGAACTGCTTTGTTTTCTTTCCTTTTTCTTTCTTTCTTTTTTTTTTTTTTTTTTTGAACTGCTTTCTTTTCTAACGCAAGCATGTAAGCCTATGAATTTCTCAGGAAGTAGTTCTTCAGCTCTTTTTTACAAATTGTGGTACATTTTCTTTTCATTTTAATTCAGTTCAAAATATTTTCTAATTCCCTTATGATTCTCTCTTTGACCCACGGGTTATTTAAAAATGCATTATTACCTTCAAGTATTTGGCAATCTGTCAAAATCTTTCTCGTATGGATTTGTGATTTAACTCCATTGTAGTCATAGAACTCCTTCTTTATTGTTTTCTCTTTTTTTTCCTTCTAAGTTTATTTATTTATTTTGAGAGAGACAGAGGCAGCACAAGTGGGGGAAGGGCAGACAGAGGGAGAGAGAGAGAGAATCCCAAGCGGGATCTGCACTGCCAGCACAGAGCACGATGTGGGGCTCAAACCCACGAAGCCACGAAATCATGACCTGGGCAGAAAACAAGAGTCGGACACTTACCCGACTGAGCCACTCAGGTGCCCCATTCCAGTATTTTCTAGCCCTGCTTATTTTCTGTATACTTCTTCCATCAACTACTGAAAAGGGAGTGCTGAAACTTTGTACTATGATTATAGATTTGTCTAGTTTTCTTTCCAGTACTGTCAGGAATGGCTTCATAGATTTTCAAGCTCTCATTGGGAATAAACAAATGGGATGGTTATGTTGCCTTTACTGATTAAATCTTGTTGTTATGATAGGAATGCTTCTTTTCATCCCTGTTAATAGTTTCTGTTCTGAAATCTTTGTCTGACCTTCCAACTTTAGGGTGTTTAGAATTTGCATGGAATATCTTTCAGTCCTTTGCTTTTAAGGTAACTAATTTATATACAGCCTGGCAATCTCTTGTCTTTTAATTAGAGTTCTTAGATGACTTATAGTTTATGCTATTACTGATTCTGTTGGGTCTTAACCTACTACCTTGCTATTTGTACTATCGAACTTTGTTCTTCTTTTCCTGTTTTTTTTTTTTTTTTGAGTGTTATTATTCCATTTTATCTCTACCATTTGTTGTATTTTATTGGTTCTTCTAAGCTGTGCAATATACATGTTTAATGTATCACAGTCTGTCTTCAAATAACATACCTTTCCCCATATAACATCAAACCTTCACAACAGTATACTTCCATCGCCCAACTCCAGTTTTCCCTTCCGTGCCAGGGTGTCATGTTTTAATTCGACATATGTTATAAGCCCCATAACACACTGCTATTATTTTCGCTTTAAATGTTTAATTATGTTTTTAAGGGTTAAAAATATTATAAACATCCTTACCACCCACCCATGTTTCCCCAGCTGTCTACTGAGGGGCCCTAGGACACTATAGCAAACTCACAGGGTAACCATAAGGTATTTAAAATTTTCTAGGAAAACCTAATATTTGACATCTGCTAGACAAGGCAAGAACTACTACTAGCTTGAGATAGTTGATAGCTTCGATATTCAATTATGCTTCCTTCCTTTTGCGGATGTCATATTTTAAGAAGCTAGCAGCTTCTGTGATATACAGCAAGTATCACACAAAAAAATCAATGTGAAAATGAAGAGAGTCGTCTCTGATCTGATTCTAAAGTTTGAAAACTGCAATACTCAACAGGTGCATACATGCAATTAGTAAGTAATTGTGGTTGTTTGATTTAAATTAAAATGCTAGATTTTTTCCAAATTACATGTATTATTATTTCAAATGGCTACTAGGTTGTTCAGACATAAATACTTTAAGTTGTATGGCCCTAACTATTTAATAAACAAAAAGACTAAGCATTTCTTTTGGCCTATGGATGCTGTGGGGGAAAAAAATTACTAAGCCAGGAAGGATACCATGAATGGAGAAACTCTGAGAACCTTTGCCATTGAATATTATCCAGACACTAAAAATAATTAACTAGATGATTTTACAGATGACTCAGAAGAACTTCTATTAAGTATTGTCAAGGGAGAAGAGCAAGATTCAAAAAAAATTATATATATATATATGTATATATATATATATATATATGTATGTGTGTATATATATATATATATATATGTAAAATAAGCTCATTTTTACAAAAATTAACAAAATCCTCCAATTTGGGTGGATTTGTATTTGATATGCTTGCCTCTTTCCTCTTTTCTAGTTTTTTTAAGGAAATTAAGGATGGTTCACAAAAAAATGAAATAACTTAAGTTTGACTAAAGATGTGTGTCGAAACTGGAACTTGTTCTTGTATAGAATGAGAGCTTAAGTCATTTTTATTTAAATATTATATAAAAGAATGACCCTTAGAGGCTGGAGGACTTTTAAATACCTTGGTTACATTAAAAAGAAAGAAAGAAAGAAAGAAAGAAAGAAAGAAAGAAAGAAAGAAAGAAAGAAAGAAACAAAAACCGTCTTTATTTAAAAGAATAACCAGAGTTGTGACTGACCAAAAAGGTGAAGATATGTCAGTAATCCTATCTAATCATATCTACAATGTTTGATGGCTCCAGAGGGCAAATTGTTGGACCAGGAATATTGCTCCATCTTCTTCCAAAGTATGGATATTAGAAAATAAAAAGATGAAGCCTTGTCATATTATTGAATTTTTTTTTTACTTATTTCTGTAAATTATACCTCACCAGTGAGTTCATCCCCATGAGAAATATCTCTTACTCTCTCCAATGTGGGTTTCTCAATACTTTTTTTTAATGGACAAGATATTAAACACTCTACATTCTCAGTCACATCAGGACATTGGAGTCTCCTTTTTACAATCCAAAGATATTGCCTGACCTCTGTTTATTTTAAGACATAAGCAGCCAGAAGCTTCTGATACATCAGATTTGGTGTCTGGGAAAGGGAAGAAAGAATAGAAAAAGATATTCCAATACAGGCACTAAATGATACCCATTACCAGTACTGATGAATTAATTATCCTAAAACCCCATGATCCCTCAGGGGTAAGTCCAATATACCACATCCTATCACCGTGCCCGGTACACAGTAATGTTCAATAAATCTCTTGATTGAGTGAATAAATATATCTCTCCCATACATGGACATTATGGAATTGTCATTCCCTGTGATTTACTCCCTTTCTTTTAGGACATATGGTATATTCCCATAGTGCCTAAACATGCAAACAAAAAGAACAAAAAATTGCCCCAAACCGTGACTATTTTGGTTGAGCAACAAAAAAGTTCTAGAATCTGTAGTGTCCAAAACAGTACTGACCAGCCATGTGGCAATCTATATTTAAATTAAATAACATATAAAATTCGTTTCTTGGAGCACCTGAGTGGCTCAGTTGGTTAAGCATCTGACTCTTGACTTCAGCTCATATCATGATCTCACAGTTCGTGAGTTCAAGTCCCACGTGGGGCTTTGCACTGACAGTGGGGAGCCTTCTCTCTCTGCCCCTCCCCACCCTCTCTCAAAATAAATAAATAAATAAACTTTTAATAAAGTAAGGTTCTCAGTTGCCCTGGCTAATGTCAAATGTTCAAGAACTACATGTGGCTATTGGCTATAGCATCAGCCAAGTCAAGTACAAAACATTTACATCAACAAAAAAAATTCAAAGTTCTGTGGCATGAAAAGTTCTAGATGATTGCCTGAAATTTTTCCATTTCACCCGGATGTTCTTTTACTTTTATAAACATATCAGAGGTGCAAGACCTTTCCTAAATATATGGTAGAGTCCCTTAAGGAAAATGATTTGGGGAGTCAGGTTTTCCTGTGATTGGGGCTTGTGAGAACTACAAGATTGAGAAGGGCCTGTTAATACATGCTGAAGTAGACCTAGTAT
This sequence comes from Panthera pardus, assembly GCF_024362965.1. NCBI lineage: Eukaryota > Metazoa > Chordata > Mammalia > Carnivora > Felidae > Panthera > Panthera pardus. Next base: position 44,062,606 of record NW_026526677.1, read on the forward strand.
TCTCTGAGAACAGAATCCTTTTGTTGTTGTTGTTCATATCTCTGTTCCCAAAGGCCAAGAAATTGCACTTAGTAAAGGCTGCATAATGTTAAATATGTATGTATCCTAACAAATTACACACTCACATTCAAACATTTCACATATATGACACATTTAGTTCAGATGTCAGAAACGTAGTAGACCCTGCTGCACAGGGCTAAAGAAAGGGCTTGCCTATCAGCAGCTTTATCGTCTTAAGGGGTCTGCCTTCCTCCTTCCAGCTCTAGCGCAGCCTATCTTTCCTTTCCTCTATAGTACTAGATCTCATCTAATGATGGCACCTCCAGAGTTCATGATGATTGACCGCATGTCCTAGACTGATGATGAAGGTACTAGTCAACAACAACATTTATTATCAGCTATGGTCTGAAATGTTTGTCCCCCACGCCATTCATATGTTGAAATCCTAATCCAATATGATGGTATTAGTAGGTGGGGCCTGTGGAAGATACTTAAGTCATGAAGGTGGAGCCCTCAGGAATGGGATTAGTGCCTTATAATAGAGGCTCCAAAAAGATCCCTAGTCCTTTCCACCATGTGAGGACACAGCAAGAAGACAGTCATCTGTTAACCAGGAAACAAGTCCCCACTTGGCCATGTGTAACACCTTGATCTTGGGCTTCCAGACTCCAGAAATGTGAGAAATAAATTTCTGTTGATTAAAAGCTACCTAGCCTGTGTATTTTGTTATTGCAGCCCAAATGGACTAAGACGTTTTCCATACTGGTAACTTTCTAAGAGTAAAAGGGGTAGTACTAATAGTTTCACAGGGACAGTAACTTTAGTTACTTTAGGTTTTGTCACTCAAAACCTAAAGTCACTCAGCTGGCCTTATTCTTACCTTTCAGTAGATTTATGCTGCTGTAGACAGAATGTTGTGTACTCCAAAAATTCTTATGTTGAAACCTAATCCCTAATGTGTGTGTTTGTATTTGAAGGTAAAGCTTAAGGGAGGTGATTAGATTATGAGGGTTGAGCTCTCATGAATAGGATTAAGGACCATGAGAACTCCCTCACAGCCATCTACGAACCAGCAAGTGGGCTTTCACCAGATACCAAATCTGCCAGTGCCTTGATCTTAGATTTCCTAGCCTTCAGAATAGTGAGAAATATATTTCTGTTGTTTATAAGTCACCCAGTCTATGGTATTCTGTTGTAGCAGCCTGAACCAGACTAAGATACATGCCTACCTTCATCTCTAATCGCTAATAAAAAATGTCAACTTTTCTTGGGTTTGCGCATTATGGTTTCAATGAGATTCAGACATCTTGAGCAACACATTTCTACACATATAGCCAGATTTGTGAACATTCGTCATGCTCATTGAGCTCATATTATTTATGTTTATTGATTAATATAGTCCATGTTTTACTATTGTTTTGGCAGCAATTAATTACAGAGGCTTATATGATAGAGGTCTATACAATAGTGCCAAATGAGGATTTCTCACTGTCTGTCAAACTGACTGATATCCTAAGATAAAGCCTTTGGTGAGGACTTTGTTAAAAGGCCAAATAACAGCCTAGAGCAAGACCATTAGGAAGTTCCCATGAGAACATAATTCAGATTGGACCTTAGGTAAAAAGGAGGCAGCAGGAGGAGGAAGTTGGTCCAAAAAGGATGATCCTGAGGTCACCCTTGCCTGAAATCCATGTCACAAGACTCGAGTCCAGCCAGTCATCGATCAGGAGAAGATCCTCGGTCAGATCATTTTTTAATTTCACAAAAGATTGATTTTCACCCTGTAAATATCTTCCCGTTCATTTAAATTAAAGAGCATTCCTTCTTTGGCATTGTTCCCCTGGCTACATTAGCAAAGGAGAGAGCTCAGTCCATGACTCAGCCAGCCTGACTAAAAGCACTGATGTGATGCCTCCTCGCCCACCTGTACCTTCCCTTAGGGGACAGTGAGGAGGGGGTGGTTCTCACGAATCACTAAAAGTCTGTCAGAACACAGAGCCTTCCCTGTAACCATTTATCATGCTGTCTCAGTGCTCAGCAAAGAGAAATATCTCCCTGAATTTGCTCTTAGAGTGATAAAAATTGGTCAGTAATGTTTGTCTATGGATTTGAGCATAAAAAGGATGTTCAGTACAACAGGAAGCGAAGGGTTTGTTTCATGGAAGGGATCCCAGTATGCAGTGTGGAATGGGTGCCTGGAGAAATGTGAAAACCCAGTTCAGAACTTTGACATTTCTGTATGCAGAATGTCAGTACTTTCAGTAGGGAACAGTGCTGCAGTGCTCAGGTTAGAGCTTCTTTCTTGACCTTTGGGAATCGTTCCTCCAAGATTCAGCCTTAAGGGAAGCACCAGGTGAGAGTGTCTGGTGGGCTCTCTTCTAGTTCTTGGATGGCAGCAGTCCTGGCTTGGATCAAGGGTGCTCACCCCACAGAGCTTCTCCAGCACAGAGTGATGCAACCAGCACAAATCTACCTCCGTTGCTCATTCCACGATGTACACTTACAGTTGTGTTTCATCACAGTAGAGAAAAATAGGAGCCTAAGATGGAAAAACCTAGTTGATAATCTCAATAATAAAATTACACATGAGAATATATCACATTCCTGAGCAGTAATAAACTAAAAGGTAAGTAAGGGCTTTGTCCTCTATTGGAAATTCAAAACCACAAAGCTAAAAAAAAATTGGTAGAAGATCATTTATGTGTTGAGATCTGAAGAGCCTTCCTATCACTAAGAGAAAAAATACTTTCTTTCAGTGAAGGATGAAATTCCATTATTAGAGATCCATTCCTTTCCTCTAAGCCTTACCCATGGCATGTTGGGAATATCTAGAGCACTTGGCTGTTATGATGGGAATGGTGTCAGCTACCATGGATCATTTCAACTCTCCCAGTCAGCTAGAAAACAAACAAAAAATTACTGTTTGTGCACTTTCTTTGTTTTTCCTTTGCTCCTTTGTCAAAGATGAGTTGAGTATATTTATAGGGGCTCTGTTTCTGGGCTACCTATTCTGTTCCGTTGATCTGTTTATGCTTTCACCAATGCCACAGTTTTTTGTTTACTGTAGCTTTGTAATAAGTCTTGAAGTCAGATAGCACCAATCCTCCAACTTTGTTCTTCTCCTTCAAGATTATGTTGACTATTCTGGGTCTTCTGCCTCTCCATTAAAACATCAAAGTAAGTTTGTCAATATTGATGAAATAACTTGCTGAGATTTTGATTGGGATTACTCTGAATCAACAGATCAATTTGGGAAGAATGGACATCTTGACAATATTGAGTTTTCCTATTCTTGAATATGAAATATCTGTCCATTTACTTAGTTTTTTATTTCATTCATCTGAATTTTATAGTTTTGCTCATATAGATCTTGTACATATTTTGTTAGATTTATACCTAAGTATTCATTTTTTTGGGGGGGGGGCTTCTAATGTAAATAGTATTATGATTTTAATTTCAAATTCTACTTGTTCATTGTTGGCTTATAGGAAAATAATTGACTTTTTATATTAACCTTATATCTTACAAGTTTGCTATAATCATGTATCAGTTTCAGTGGTGTTTTTTTCTTCCTTCCACTCTCTATACCTTTATTTCATTTTCTTACCTTATTGCATGATCAAGGATTTCCAGTTTGGTTTTGAAAAGGAGTGATGAAAGAAAACATCCTTGCCTTGTACTTGATCTCAATGGGAAAGCTTCAGGTTTCTCACCTTTAACTATGATGTTACTACAGGGTTTTGCACACAGTCTTTATCAAGTTAAGGAAATTACCCTCTATTCCTACTTTACTAAGAATTTTCATTGTAAATGAGTGTTAGATTTTGTCAAATGCTTTTTCTGTATCTATTGATATGATCATGTGAATTTTGTTAAGTCTGTTGATGTGATTGATTACATTGATTTTCCCTATACTTCCTTAAAGGTAGGTCTAAATATAAATTTTTTCCAATTAAATTCCTTAAATGGAATTGAAGGCAGAGTAAAACAGTTCTATCTTTGTGCTCTGCTGTTTCCTGCTGGTGAGCAAAATAAAAAATCAGGGGTTCTACAGCAACATTCCAGGTCCCAGAATTTTGTGGGTATTGACAGGTAGTTGTGGCAGCTCCAGGGGTAATTTCCCAACCCCTGGATCACAGCATCCATGGAGTTTTTTTTATGTCTATAATTCTAGCATGTTGCCTTCTCAGTCTCTACCTTTGTGACTGTGGTAAATCTAGCATCTTTCAGAACTTCAAGAATTATTTTTTTAGCATCTAATTCCTGTATGAAATTCCTTTCTGCTTAAAATACCTACAGTAGCTCCTATTTCTTTTTAAAAAAAATTTTTTTAACGTTTATTTATTTTTGAGACAGAGAGAGACAGAGCATGAACAGGGGAGGGTCAGAGAGAGAGGGAGACGCAGAATCCGAAACAGGCTTCAGGCTCTAAGCTGTCAGCACAGAGCCCGACGCGGGGCTCGAACTCACGGACCGCGAGATCATGACCTGAGCCGAAGTCGGCCGCTCAACCGACTGAGCCACCCAGGCGCCCCAGTAGCTTCTATTTCTAAAATTGAAAATTGAACAGGGACTGGCATGGATGTGTATAGGCATGCCTATGGGGAAAGGGAATGAAGCAAGGTGAGGGAATAAAATTTCCTCGTGAAAGCATGAGCTGTAAAATATGGGGAGACATCAAGGATCACAAGAAATCGAGTCCCGTTTCATAGTTGACTGAAAGATTGCTTCCCTGAAAATGCTTCTTTGAAAAAAGTATATCAGCAGGACTTTCTTACAAAAATACAATACAGTCATCATCAGTGTCTTCCAACTAATCTCCAAGTAAATCTCATTGCTACCACAAATGTCCTTCACTTATTCTTTGTTCTTCTATATCATCTTCAACACTCACCATTTTAATAAAATAAAAGAGTAAGATTAGGGGCACCTGGGTGGCTCAGTCGGTTGAGCACCCAACTCTTAACTTCAGCTCAGGTCATGGTCTCGGAGTTTGAGACATTGAACCCCGTGTAGGGCTCTGTGCTGACAGCACAGAGACTACTTGGGATTCTCTCTCTCCCCTTCTTTCTGCCCCTCCCCTGCTTGTGTGCTCTGTCTCTGTCTTGCTCAAAATAAATAAATAAACACTTTTTTAAAAAGAATACGATTAGATTCCAGCTATTTAAGTTACATGTTGCTTTTTCTACATACAAAGAGGTGAAATCAATACAATGATTTTCTAAATATGCTCTATCTCTGATCTAATGACTACTTAATATACTCTATCTTTAATCTAATGTAACTTTTAGTCCCTAGTAGGACTGCGGAGGAAAAAAAATTAATTCCACAAGGCAATTCTAGACACTTAATGGTCAACATACAGGGCAATATAGGAATAAAGTTTCTCAATAAAGTTTCTCAATCACCTCCCCTCATCCTGCCTCATCACCTGAAAAGAACCAGAATGTCTATCTTCCCACAGAGAAAGCAGAAAGGATTTCTTAGTAGCATTCTGGCCAGTGAAAACTCCTGACCTTCCGAGGCAAAAGGAACAAGCTCTTCCCAGCTTTATCACAAGGCAAAGCAATGACAAGGAGAAAGCAACCATTATCTAACCAGTGGTCCTTGCTTAACACTAGGGCTCCTTGAGGAGCTATCCTACATTATCATTTTAACTGTAGGTTTTCTGTGGATGGCACTTCTTGGGGTTGAAGAGAAGTTAGGCACTGGTTGCTTAAGTGTGTTTGACTACTGCTCAAACATGTGCTGAAGACAACTGGCCCAGGGCTGAGGGGTTTCCAAGGGCCTTTAATGTCTTCGGGGATCTTTGGCTTTGAGGCCAAAGACTGACTTTGATCAGAACATTTGAAAGCTGATCCAACTCTCACCAGCCTCAAAAACCGATTACATACTTGCCTGGAAATAACAACGATTTCTACTTGTGTCCTCGGGGCCCAATTATCCAGGGACACACCCCTCAGAGGATTACAGCCTGGATGGCTGGGCTCATCCCACATGGTGGACTTGGGTCTTCGCCATGATTGTGCCTCATGAAAGAAACTGCAAAAACACCCACTCATCAGGTGTCCCTTGCCTGCAGACCTCCCTTAAATCAGACAAAGCTGAGAAGAGACCGACAAAAGTCATCTCTGGATAACTAAAATAGCTGTCACAATAGTTCATGACTGCCACCTTGACCACAACTAAGTTCTCACTCAATGTCCAGGCTCTTAATTCACACACGCACCTCTAACCTGTTTGGCTACTTTCTGTTGTTTTCCTGAGCACAGGTTAGTTGGCTGAAGCTGTTGTTACAGCAGAACATAAAGTTTCTGACCATTATTTGTAAATTCTTACTCAGCACCTTTTTGCTCTGTGTTTACACATAATTCTGGCAAGCTCTGTTTCTGTTCTCTTCAGTACAGATTAACTGTGTCGATGTCTAAAACCCCTTTTTTTATGTTTATTTTGAGAGAAAGAGAAAAAGAGCAAATGGGGGAGGGCCAGAGTAGACAGAGAGACAGAGAGAATCCCAAGCAAGCTCCATGCTGTTACCACAGAGTCCAATGTGGGGCTTAAACCCAGGAACTGTGAGATATGACCTGAGCCAAAGTCAAGAGTTGGACACTTAACTGACTGAGCCACCCAAGCACCCCAAAAAACCCTTTTTATAGTTATTGAGTGGTATTTACAAGTTCTTATTTAATGCCTATAGGCTCTCTTTGTTCCTATAGGATTCAGCAAAGTTCATTTTTGTTATTTTGCTGTTTATTTCACTACATACCAAGGAACATAGGAGTGAGAGGGTTTTTTAAAAGACAGTTACATTGCCATGAGCAAGAAGTGACTGTTGACAACTTAATGTGAAAAGATCAAATATAACAAGCATAAAATGATACAGATATTAAACCTCAAAAAAGAAAGACAGCATGATATCATCTAGTTTGAGGTAACTGACCCTACACATCTAATAGTCCCTGAGAGCAGACAGTTTAGTGCCCAATATATTAAGTGAAATTTTTATGATGGTGTCAATAAATCCTCAGAAAGGCTTTATATTATATTCGGCTTATTTTATTAAAGGTACAGGGGCATACAATGCATTTTATCCAATTTTCCATGGAAGTTGATATAATTTGGCACTTGAACGGGTAAGTTTTTCTTATAATGATACTAACAGCCACTGCTCTTGAGTGCCTCTCCCATGCCAGGCAATGTGCCAGGTGTTTAAGATAAATGGTCATTAATCCTGCTGGACAGTGAGCCTGCAACATTGTCAGACATGGATCTTAATGGTTTAGGAAGGTAGATTCGTTCTGTTACTGTCCTGGCAATTGATTTTCCTTTGAGTATTAAAGACTTATAGATTTTCTTTCTTTCTTTCTTTCTTTCTTTCTTTCTTTCTTTCTTTCTTTCTTTCTTTCTTCTTTCTTTCTTTCTAACGAAAGGAGAGGAATGTGTAATGATTTTGTTCAATTTACCGTATTAAACTCACATAATTTGGAACTTGAAGGGATACACTTCTGTAATACTGCTATTCCTCCTCCTCCTATTACTAGCCACCATTCTTATGTACATACCTGCTCCATGTCAGGCAATGTGTCTGGTCATTAACATAAAATATCTTTATTCTTGCCAGGTAGTTATTACTATCCCCATTTTACATGGAGAGAAACACTGGCTCTGGGGGAGAATCATCTGCTCAAGGACAATAGGTGAGTGATAGAACCAGGACTCCAGTTGCATAAGACCCCAAAGCCAGACTCTTTCCAATCCCAGACAACTCCAGTTAGAGATGAAATCCCCTTAAATGCACTTTATAGTTCCTGAACAGTGCCCTAAGGGAGTCATCTCTACAAGGAGCTTTCTGGTACAGTGGAAAGGTTCCTATTTCTATCCCTCTTCTCCATGGAACAGTGTTTTCAGCCAGGGAGAGGAGAGCCATTCTGTATCATGTGAGTCTGAGCCAAGGGAGATTTTTAATGATCGAAGAAGAACCCGGCCAGCTGACGTCACCAGCTGAGTCCATCCACCTCTCAGAGTGACCTGGTCCTCCTCCACCACCCTCAGTTCTTTCCCTGGCAGCTGAGGACACCCTAAACGTGGTCTCTGGAACCTGGAAGGAACCTCCCCTGGTGCCCAGAGCAAAGAAGGTGCCTTAGGGTTGGGAGAGCAGCCCTTGGTGCAAGTTGACTCCACTCTGCAGCAAAGTCAGCTGGGTTTTCTTATTTTCCCACTGTGAGAGTCCAGGAAGGTCGCATGAACACAACATCCCATTCCTTCATTCTGCCATAAATGTCTCTCTCATTCCCAGTGTATTCTAAAATCCACTGATGTCATCTCCTTGATTTGAGGCTCTTAATGGCAGTTGATATGTCCCACTGAGGGGACAGGGAATCATACATCGAACCTCCGCAGGCCCTGATACCAGAGTGTGAATAATTATCACATTCTCTCCTGGGAGCAGGGACACATTAGAGAGCTTTGTCAACCTTGGATGGTAGAAAATCTTGAGGTTCCAGTGCACCCCACATATTTTAATACTTCCCTACTGCCTGCCCGACTTCAGTGAGGTCTCTAAATACTGAATACACGTTTAAAAATGCATATTTTTTTTTCTGGTGGGTTTTAATCCAGTGCTCAATTAACAGTCTTGCTGTTTGGTTATTGTCAAAAAAAAAGTCTAGCAGAGGTAACGAAAGCATGAGGCTCAAAGTCCACGTCACAATTTATTTAATAGCATCATAATGACCTATCAAGGCCTGGAGTTGTATAATGGCAAAGCTTTCCATTTCCCACCTCTACTGGAGTTGCACCAAACTGGCACCAATTTCCTCCACAGCTCCCTTTTCTCAGCACATATGGAAGTTGCTAAGGGAAGAACATCTTATACTTGAGATTTCATGATTTCTAGACACAAACTCGCTGGGGAATGAATGCAGACAGCCATACAGGTCATATCCAGGAGGGCTCCCTTTGTAACAGAGGAGGCACAGAGGACAGCTGTGATATAAAGAGGAGTTATCTTGTCTCCTCACTCCTTGCCCCACACCCTAATAAACACACACCCTTATCAGGGACTCTGTAACTTATTTAGACACTTTCTGGCTCCAGCCCACAGCAGCTTCTTTCTCTATGCATCTAAGACTTCTAGTTCTTGCCCATCAGCCCAGTCTTCTCTTATTGTGGTAGGCAGAATAATGACCCACCCACCCTTCACACACAGATGTCCTCATCCTAATCCCTGTAAACTGAGAATATGTTACTTTATATAGCAGAAGGGACTTTGACAATGTGATTTCATTAAGGACCTTGAGATGGAGAGGTTGTCCTGGATAATATGTGGAGAAGCCAAATATTGAGTGACCTAGTATTATAAAAAGTCTTTTGAAGATGGCATAAAATTTAAAGCACATTTGTAGAATATCAGAGTTAGAAATTCCTGAATCTCTTGATCTAATATACTTGTTTCACAAATGTGGGAATAAGGGCCTCAGTGATTTTCTCAAAGTCACAGCCTTTGTATTAGGGTAGTAATTAGAACTCTATCTCCTTACTCCCAGCTTTCTTTCCATACCGGCTCCCTGATTGCACTCACTGGCAAAATGAAACACTTTACAAAGTCAACCACAATTTCAGAATAGGAGAAACAGTGAATAATGCAAAATACAAAAAGTTCAGTCATTTAAGTTTGTGTTTAAACACTGAAGCATCTTAAATTTTTATTTTATGAATGTTGTTATGAATTGATTTTGGTCTTATTCTTTAGCCACTTACCTATCTTAAATGGCAGCACCAACATTTATTTTCCTGCTGCAAAATTGTCAACCTCCCAAATGTTCTTCCAGGAATTGTAAATGATTTATGCCTTGTCATTGAGCCAGTCGCTACAAATCACATCAGCCCTGAAGCAGACAGACATGCCCATCTGAGTCAGTGCTAGGAACTAGACCTCTTACAGGATATGGCCAGAGAGATATGCCATGTTCAGGTATCTCGGAGCCTCAGTGGCAATTGGAAAATATAATTAAGTCAAGCCAAATACTCTTACTATCACCTTGCCCATAAACAGAGATAATATCCATTCTATTAAACTTTTGAGACTATGAGAGATATTGAGTACATAGTGGCTGGTACATAGCTAGAACTCAAATGATGGCAGTTGTAATGTTTATTTTTTTTTGCTTTGTTTTATATATAGCTTTTCATACTAATTGCACAGGTACCTCTTTCAGATAACTTCATATCTAGATTATTTTTTTTAATGTTTTTTAATTAATTTTGAAACAGAGAGAGTCAGAGCATGAGCAGGGCAGGGGCAGAGAGAGAGGGAGACACAGAATCCGAAGCAGGCTCCAGGCTCTGCGCTGTCAGCACAGAGCCCGACGCGGGGCTCGAACTCACAGAGTGTGAGATCATGACCTGAGCCGAAGCTGGATGTGTAACTGACTGAGCCACCCAGGCGCCCCCATATCTAGATTATTAACAAAACATTTTTGTCCCCATCCTCCAATGTTTACAGAGATCCATTTGTTTAAAGATCTAGGAAAATCCCCACCAGGGTTCACTTCCACCTCTTTGGCAACCAATTCTGCCCTCCTTTCCCTAGTAGGGGTATCAGTGACCTCTACACATGTTTTAGAAAACTGATTCATAAGCTTTGTATCTCTTCCCATATTTATCAGTAAAATCACTCTGGTTTCTACCCTTCTTAACATAATACAATAAATTTTTAATTTTTTGGAGAAGTTTTAAATCCACAGCAAAATTGAGAGAAAGGTAGAGTTTTTTTTTCCCATATTCTGTTTGTACTTACACGTTCATTAAAGGACACACCCCAGAATGGTAAGTTTGTTACAACTGATGAACCTAGGTTGACATTCACCCAAAGTTTGTATTTCACATTAGGGGTCACTTTTGCTATTGTATATGCTACAGGTTCAGACAAATATGTAATGACATGTATCCATCACTAGAGTATCATACAGTGTCTGATATTAATTTGGAGAAATTCTTAATCATCATCGTTTCAAACATTTCTTCTGTTCTTTTCTTCTCTTTGATATTCCCATTATCAGAAAGATATATTTCCCATTATACATAAACTTTTTTTGTTGTCCCACAGTGCTTGGCTATTTTGTTTTTTTAATCTGTGTTCTCTTTGCTTTTTGGTTCCGGAGGATTCCATTGAGAAACACTCAGGCCCATAGATTCTTTCCTCAGCTATGTCCATCCTACTAACATGCCCATCAAAAACATTCTTCATTTCTGTTATGGTGGTTTTGATATTTAGCATTTCTTTTTGGTTCTTTCTTAGGATTTCCATCTCTCTGTACACATTGACCATCTGTTCCTGTATGTAGTCTACTTTATCCATCAGAACCCTCAGCATATTAATCATGGTTGTTTGAAATTTCCTGTCTGATAATTCCAACATCTCTGCCATGACTGCTTCTTATGCTTGTTCTATATATGTTTTTTACTGTTTAGTATGCCTTGTAATTGTTTCTCGATAGCCAGACATGATGTACCAGGTAAAAGGATCTGCTCTAAACAAGACATTAGTAATGTGGTGGTGAGGTGTGTGGGGGGGGGGGGGGGGAAAGGAAGCATTCTATAGTCTCTGTCTTTCAGTGAGTCTATACCTCCAGACTGTGAACTTCACCAGTGTTTCTATTTTTTCCCCCCTTAGGTGGTAGAGGTGGCTAGAGTGGGTTGAAATTGGGTATTTCCCTATGCCAGTGTGGGAGGCTAAAACTGAATATAGTCGGGGATTTCTCTTCTCCCAGGTAAGCGAGGTTCTGAATATGCCCCAGCAAATTAAGTTCTGCTTAACTAGTTTCTCCTGAGGCAGGTCTTATTAAGAAAAACAGAAGGCTCTGATGTATTTCAAAATGGTGCCTCTTCTCCTCCCACTGCTGGAAGCACCAGGGGATTTTTCTCCCATATTTTACTGTGAGAGTCTGGTCCAGCTCCTGGAGTAAAACTCACAACCTGAAGAGAGGCGTTTATAACTGAATGCCTTGGGGGTTTTTTAATATTCAGAGTTGTTCACACTCAGCCTCCAACAATTGCTCAGTGACAGTTCAGGTTTTCCTCCCCAGCAGTGCTTCCTGGTTGAGGTCTAACCTTGTGAGTGTCTTCTCCGGTAAGTCATTTTTCCCTGTAATCACCTATATGTCTCTCCAGTCTTAGTGGCAGTCATTTGCCCTTAAGTACTCACCTCTCCTAGGGATTGTGGAAGAGTTGTTCATTTTTTTAGTTCATTCGGCCTTTTACTTGTTATTGTCTTCTGAACAACTTACATGCAGAACAGAGTACAATTAATTTTCAATTGAGATTCTCCACGTAATTTGACAGCTCTGAATTTCTCCCCAAGAAGAGAATGAACTTGTGGTGTTGTTGCTACCACTGCTACAGTTGTTACTGTGGTTTGCTTTTGTTGTTGGGTCTCTGCCATACAAACAAATTGTATAGATTAAAGGAGCACCTGTATCGGTATGGCCCTTTTAAATGCACAGAAATTCATATAACAGTTTTCAACTGGACGCAAGACTTTGCACACCCTAATAAATCATAATTTAAAAGCATTTTTAACTTTATTTATTTAGTTTTTGAGAAAGACAGGGACAGCACAAGGACTGGGGGACAGAGAGAGAGAGAGAGGGACACAGAGAATCCCAAGCAGGCTCCTCACTGGAGCACCGAGTCCGATGTTGGGCTCAAACCCACAAACTGTGAGATCATGACCTGAGCCGAAACCAAGAGTCAGACACTTTAACCAACTGAGCCACACAGGCACCCCCCACCCCCCGCTAAAAATATTAAATCAAGGGGTGCCTGGAAAATTTTAAATCAAGGGGTACTTTCACTGTTCTAAAACTCCTTTGATATTTTGGCTATCTCCATAGTCTTACTGTTTCCAGAATGTCCCATCAATGGAACCATATAGTATGTGGCCTTTTCAGATTGGCTTCTTTCAATTAGGAATATGCATTTAAGTTTCTCTCATCTCTTTTCATGGCTTCATAGCTCATTTCTTTTTACCACTGAATACTATTCCGTTGTCTGGATGTACCACAGTTTATTTATCCATTCACCTTCCAAAGGACATCTTGGTTTCTTCCAAATGGTGGCAATTAGGAACAGAGGGGGAGAAGAAGCATTCTACAGTCCTACAGTGAGGGCTCAGACTTTTAGTGGGCCTGTGCTTCTCATTATAAACTTCACATGTTCTCAGTGTTTTGGTTTCGGTTGTTAGAATCAGCTAAAGTTGGAGATTTCCCTTCTACCATGTAGAAGGCTTGAGCTGACTGGACTTGGGTATTTCTCTTCCTCTGGTCAGTTAGGCTCTGATAATACCCCAGCAGTTTAGGGTCTATTAATTAGTCTCTGCTGAGGACAGATCTTATTAAGAAATAAGTATATTTCAAAAGGGTTCCTTTCTCCTCCTCTACAGAATCACAAGGGGATTTTCTTTGATACTTACTGTGAGAACCTAGTGGAGCTCTTAGAGGTAAATCTCACAGAATTGTAGAACACCCCTCCACCCCACCAGGACCAGGTCCCCCTGGAATTTTTAGCTCTCACAATTGTCCAGCCATTTGTCACAACATGTTATCCCACCCCATCTCTAGTTCCTGGCACTGGTTCTTGCTGACTTGCCCCTTATGACTCTCTACTCGGGTAAGCCATTACTCCTGGTATTTGCCTTTCTGTCTCTCCAGTCTTGGGGGGCAGGGTTCTCACCTTTGTCCTCACCTCTTTTTAGGATCCTACAACAGCTGATGATTTTTCAATCTGTTCACCTTTTTATTTGTCACTATGACTTTCCAAGCTCCTTACATGTGGAACCCAGTACAATCAATTTTCAGTGGAAACAAGACAGCTAATTGGACAGCTCTGAATCTCCCCCAGGCTAAAAAGAATGGATTTATGATGTTGCTGCTCCTACAGTTGTTGTCATGGTGCTGCTGCTGTGGTTGCTGTTGAGTCTATATCATACATGAATTATATAGAAGCAACAAGGTTAACTGCTTTTTAAATTTTTTTAAATGTTTATTTACTTTTGAGAGAGAGAGACAGAGACAGAGAGAGAGAGAGAGACAGCATGAGCAGAGAAGGGGCACAGAGAGAGAGGGAGACAGACAATCTGATGAAGGCTCCAGGCTCCAAGCTGTCAGCACAGAGCCCGATGAGGGGCTGAAACCCACAGACTGAACCACAAGATCATGACCTGAGCTGAAGTCTGATGCTTAACCAACTGAGCCACCCAGATGCCCCTGTTTTTTGTTTTTTGTTTTTTTAACTTTTAAGATCTATTCTCTTATTAAAGAGAATCTCCAGGATAACCACAGAGAAAATAGCTATAGATTAAAAAAAAGAAAATGAGAAAGGTATTTAAATATATATTACAAAAATCAACTAAAATAAACTAAAGGAAGACAGTAATCCAGGAAATAAAAGAAAAGCTATAAAGCATATAGGAAAAAACAGCAAAATGATAGATGTAAGTCTGTTCTTATTAGACTTATATATTAAATGTAAATGGACTGACTTCTCCAATCAAAACCTAAGATTAGCAGAATGGATAAAAACACATGATTGACCTATATGCTTGCTACAGGAGACTCACTTTAGATCCAAAGACACAAATGTGTTAAAAGTAAAAGGATGGAAAAAGATATTCCATGCAAATAGTAAGCAAGAGGGAGTAAGGATGGCTACACTAATAAGATAAAGTAGACTTTAAATTTAAAAAGTTATAAGACAAAGAAAAACATTATACAGTAATAAAAATCTCAATGCATTAAGAAGATATAATAATTATTTATATACATAGTAATAGATTAGCAAAATATAGAAGCAAAAACTGACAGAATTAATGGTAGAAATAGACAGTTCCATGATAATAGTTGGAAACTTCAATTCCAAACTGAAAAGAATGGATAGAAAACCAGACAAAAGACTAGAAAGGAAATAGAGGATTTAAACAGCATAAGAAGCCAGCCAGATCTAACAGACATGTACAGAATGTTCTATGCAAGAACATTCCATGCGAAAGCAGAAGCAGTGGAATACACATTCTTCTCAAGTGCGCATAGAATATTCCCAGGATGAGTCGTATGTTAGGCAACAGTGTAAGTCTTAACAAATGTAAGAAGATTCAAATCATATCAGCATTTTTCTTTTTATTTATTTATTTACTTACTTACTTACTTATTTATTTCCCCAATTTACAGCCAAGTTAGCCAGCATACAGTGTGACAATGATTTCAGGAGTAGACCCCCAAATGCCCCCCACCCATTCTGCCCATCCCCCCTCCCATAACCCCTCTAGTAACCCTCTGTTTTTTCTTCATATTTAAGAGTCTCTTATGTTTTGTCCCCCTCCCTGTTTTTATATTATTTTTGCTTCCCTTCCCTTGTGTTCATCTGTTTTCTATTTTAAAGTCCTCATATGAGTGAAGTCATATGATATTTGTCTTTCTCCGACTAATTTCGCTTAGCATAATACCCTCTAGTTCAATACAGGTAGTTGCAAATGGCAAAATTTCATTCTTCTTGATTGCCGAGTAATACTCCATTGTATGTATGTATGTATATATATATATATATATATATATATATATATATATATATATACACACACCACATCTTCTTTGTCTGTTCATCCATCAATGAACATTTGGGCTCTTTCCATACTTTGGCTATTGTTGATAGTGCTGCTATAAACATTGGGGTGCATGTGCCCCTTCGAAACAGCATAACTGTATCCCCTGGATAAATACCTAGTAGTGTAATTCCAGGGTTGTAGGGTAGTTCTATTTTTAATTTTTTGAGGAACCTCCATCCTATTTTCCAGAGTGGCTGCACCAGTTTTCATTCCCACCAGCAGTGCAAAAGAGATCCTCTTTCTCCGCATCCTTACCAACATCTGTTGATGCCTGTGTTGTTCATTTTAGCCATTCTGACAGGTGTGAGGTGGTATCTCATTGTGGTTTTGTTTTGTATTTCCCTGATGATGAGTGTTGTGGAGCATTTTTTCATGTGTCAGTTGGCCAGCTGGATGTCTTCTTTAGAGAAGTGTCTATTCATGTCTTTTGTTCATTTCTTCACTGGATTATTAGTCTTGTGGGTGTTGAGTTTGGTAAGTTTTTATTGATTTTGGATACTAACCCTTTATCTACATCAGCATCTTTTCTGAACACAATGCTATAAAATGAGAAATAAATTACCAGGAGAAAAATGAAATATTCACCAATATATGGAGATTAAACAACATGCTACTGAACAACCAATGGGTCAAAGGCAAAAATCAAAAGAGAAATCATAAAATACATTAATACAAATGAATATCACACTACAACATATCAAAATGTATGGGATGCAGCAAAAGCAGTTCTAAGAAGGAAGGTCATATAAAGGAAGGTCATATAGAGTCATATAAAGCAGAAGGTCATATAAAGGTCATATAAAGCAGTTCTAAGAAGGAAGGTCAAGTAAACTGTCATTATACCTAATGAAACTAGAAAAAGAACAAACAAAGCCCAAAGTTACTAGAAGGATGGACATAGCAGAGATCAGAGTAGAAATAAATGAAAGAAGGCCTAAAAAAAACAAGTAAAAAGATCAATAAAACTAAGAGCTGATTATTTGAAAAGACAAGCAAAATCAACAAACTTTTAGCTAGACCCACCAAGTAAAAAAGAGACAGAACTCAAATAAAATCAGAAATGAAATTGATGATACTACACTGATAAATACAAAGGACTGTAAGAGACTACCATGAACAACTTTATACCAAAATAGGACAAACAAAATAAATGGATAAATTCCTAGAAACATACAACCTACCAAGACTGAGTCAGGAAGAAACAGAAAATCTGAACAGACTGACTTCTGAAAAGGAGATGGGATCAATAATCAAAAACCTCCCCACAAACATAAGTCCAGGACTAGACAACTACACTGGCAAATTCTACCAAACATTCCAAAGAAGAATTAATACCAATCCACCTCAAACTCTTCCAAAGAAATGAAGCTGAGGGAAGACTTCCAAACTCATTTTATAAAGGCCAGTTTTACCCAGACACCAAAACCACACAAGGGCATTACAAAAAAATAAAATGACAGGCCAATACCCTGATGAACATAGATATAAAAATCTTCAATAAAATATTAGCAAACCAAATTCAATGATACATTAAAAGGATCATATCATGATCAAGTAGGCTTTATCGCAGATATGCAAGGATGGGTCAGCCAATCAGTCATTTTGATATACCACATTAACAAAATGAAAGATAAAGATAATATGATCAACTCAATACATGCGGAAAAAGCATTTGACAAAATTCAACATCCATTTATGATAAAAACTCTCAACAAATTGTGTATAGAGGGAATATTTCTCAAAATGATAAAAGTCATATATGACAAGCCCATTAATTAATACTCAATGGTACGAAGCTAAAAGCGTTTCCTTTAAAAGTAGGAACAAGCCAAGATGCCCACTATCATCACTCTTTTTCAACATAGTATTGGAAGTTCTATCTAGAGCACTCAGACAACAAAAAAGCAATAAAAAGCATCTAAATTGGAAAGAAAACCTAAAAGTGACCATCTGCAGGTGACTGGATATTATTAAATGAAGAAAATACTAAGGACTCGAACAAATTATCTTTTAGAATTAATAAATGAATTCAGTAAAGTTCAAAAAGAGAAATCAAGAAAGCAACGGTTATAATTGCATCCAAAAGGATAAAACACCTAGGAACAAATTTAACCAAGGTTAAAGATCTGTCCTCTCAAAACTATAGGACACTAATGAAATAAATTAAAGAAGATACAAATAAATAGAAACATATTTCATGTCTATGGCTTGGAAGAATTAATATTGTTAAAAAATCCATATTACCCAAAGCAAGCTGCAGATTCTGTGCAACACCTATCAAAATTCTCTGCTCTGTTCCACTGATGTGTGTGCAGAGACCGACCTTTATTATTTTATTAAATTTTTATTTAATTTACTTTATAATTTACATCCAAGTTAGTTAGCATATAGTGCAACAATGATTTCAGGAGTAGATCATCCTTAATGCCCGTTACCCATTTAGCCCATACCCCATCCCACAACCCCTCTAATAACCCCCTGTTTGTTCTCCATATTTAAGAGTCTCTTATGTTTTTGTCCCCCTCCTTATTTTTATACTATATTTGCTTCCCTTCCCTTATGTTCATGTTTTCTATTTTAAAGTCCTCATATAAGTGAAGTCATATGATATTTGTCTTTCTCTAATTTTGCTCAGCATAATACCCTCTAGTTCCATCCACATTGTTGCAAATGACAAGATTTCATTCTTCTTGATTGCCAAATAATACTCCATTGTACATATATACCACATTTTCTTTATCCATTCATCCATCGATGCACATTTGGGCTCTTTCCATACTTTGGCTACTGTTGACAGTGCTTCTATAAAAATTGGGATGCATGTGCCCCTTCAAAACAGCACACCCGTATCCTGTGGATAAACACCTAGTAGTGCAATTGCTGGGTCATAGGGTAGTTCTATTTTTAGTTTTTTGAAGAACCTCCATCCTGTTTTCCAGATTGGCTGTACCACCTTGTATTCCCAACAAACATGACTTTCCACTGAACAGAACAGATTCTGTTTCAGTATTACAAATGTATTCATTCTTTTTAAATTTCATGACATGTGCCTTAATATAAAAGACCTATGCTTATGAAATTTATTTTTACTAAACATGAGTTACCTAATATCATATACAAAAACTAACTTAAAATGGATCAAAGGCATAAATGTAAGACATAGAGCAATTTATCTCCATAAGAAAACAAATTCTTATAAGAAAACAAAAACTTCATGACATTGGATTTGGCCACTATTTTTTTTAATATGACACAATGGCTAGGTAAAAATTCAAAATGGCCAAGTTTAACGTGATGAAAAATTTTTTAATTTGTCCATCAATAGAAACTACCAACAGAGCAAAATGGCAAATTATACAATGGGATAAAATATTTATAAATCATATATCTGATAAAGAATTAAATGCAGAAATTATAGAGAATTCTAAAAGAAAAAACAAAACACAAATATCCTGATTCCAATATAGTCAAAGAACTTGAAAAGACATTTCTCCAAAGAAGATACACAAACAGCCAGTAAGCAAATGAAAAGATGCTCAACATAGTTAACCTCTGGGGAAATACAAATCAAAAACACAATGAGATACCACCTGTCTCTTATTAGAATGGATACTAAAAAAAAAAAAAATACATAAATAAATAATAAATGTTGGCAAGAATGTGGAGCAATTGGAACTCTTGTGCACTTTTTGTGCATGACATGGACTGTAAATGACTGCATAGCCATTATATATCCAGAATGTAAAAAGGTATAGCCATTGTGGAAAATAATGTGATAGTTCCTCAAGAAATTTAGAAATAGAATTACCACATGATCCAGCAATTCTGCTTCTGGGTATATACCCCCAAAAACTAAAAACAGGGTCTAAAAGAGATATTTACATTCATACATACAGTAGTAGTATTCATAATAGATTAAAAAAATGGATACAACTCAAGTGTCCACTGATTAATGAAAGAAGCAAAATGTTGTATATCCATATAGTGAAACATTATTCGGCCTTAAAGAGGAAGGAAACTGACACGTGCTACAACATGGATGAAACTTGAAGACATTATGCTAAGTGAAAGGAGCCAGTAAAAAAAACCACAAATACTGTATGATTCTATTTAGATGAGGTGCTAAAAATACTACCAGAAATAGAGACAGAAAGTAGAATGGTAGTTGCTAGGACTGGGGGGAAGGGCTCACGGAGAGTTATTCTTTCATAGGTACAGAGTTTCAGTTATACAGGATGAAAAGGAGTTATGGAGATGGATGGGGGTGATGGTAGCACAATATCATGAATGTATTCACCACCAACCTGTACACTTCAAAATGGTTAATGTGGTAAATTTTATTTTATGTGTGTTTTACCACACACACACACACACCCACACACACACACACAGAATTGTGGGAAGAAAACACCTGCCAAAATGTGAAGAAACAAAACAAAACATGACTTTCTGACCATCATTTCTTAAGTGCTTACTCAGCATCTCTTTGCTCTGTATTTACACATAATTCCAACAAGTTTTGTTTCTGTTCTCTTGAGTACAGATTGAGTAGTTGACCACAAAGACCCCTTTTATAGTTCTTGACCGGGATTTCCAGGGTTTCAGTTAATGCCTATTGGCTGTTTGTTTCTATACCATTATACCAAGCTTGGCTTTTATAGTTTCTGTTTTGTTGTTTCTTTCACCGCATACCCAATGAAAAGACAAGTGGAGAGAATGTTGCTAAAGACAGTTACAATGACATCAGCTAGGAGAGATCCTTGACAACCCGATGGGAAGAAATAAAATAAAATAAACATAAAAGTATATAGTTGTTAGACATCAAAAAGAACCAACAGCATGATATCTAGTTGGGGTTATCAGCCCTACATGTGTTACTCCCTTGAGGACAGCACTGTATTCAGGTCAACACATTAAGTGACGTTTTTTATGATGGTATCAATGAATCCTCAAGAAAGGATTTCAATTACGTTCCCTTTACTGTATTTAAGAAGGGAGAGGAGTGTGCAATGCATTTTACCTAGTTTTCGATTCAAGTTGGTACAATTTGTCACTTCCAACGGTAAGTTTTTGTTATAATGATAATAACAGCCCCTACTCTTGACTGCCTCTCCCATGCCAGGCAATGTGCCAGGTGTTTAAGGTAAATGGTCATTAATCCTGCTGGACAGTGAGCCTGCAACATGGCCAGGCATGCATCTGACAGGTTTCCGGAAAGCAGATTCCTTCTACTGTGGCTTTGGCAGTTGGTTTTATTTTGAGAATTAAAGATACAGTGACTTCCTCTTAAGAAGGCAGAGTATGTACTGATTTCCTTTAATTTAACATATTGAGCTGATGCAGTTAGATAAGCTTTAGCAACAACAACAACAACAACAAAACAGCAATGGCCACCACTTTTAAGTATCTGCTCTGTGCCAAGCAACGTGCCTGGTCTTTAACATTTATCTTTATCTTTATCTTTACTCCTGCTAGGTACTTATTACATATTCCCATTTTATGTGGTGAGAAACACTGGTTCCAGGGGAGTATCATCTGCTCAAGGACAACAGGGAGTGACAGAGCCAAGACTCAACCCCAGTTGCAATAAGATTCCAAAGCCATGCTCTTACCAACCCCAGACAACTCTGGTTAGAAAGGAAATTCACTTAACTGCACCTTATGGTTCCTGAACAGTGCCCTAAAGGAGTCACCTCTGCAAGGAGCTTTCTGGTACAGTGGAAAGGTTTCTATTTCTATCCCTCTTCTCCATGGAACAGTGTTTTCAGCCAGGGAGAGGAGAGCCATTCTGTATCGTGTGAGTCTGAGCCAAGGGAGAATTTTAATGATCGAAGAAGAACCCGGCCAGCTGACGTCACCAGCTGAGTCCATCCACCTCTCAGAGTGACCTGGTCCTCCTCCACCACCCTCAGTTCTTTCCCTGGCAGCTGAGGACACCCTAAACGTGGTCTCTGGAACCTGGAAGGAACCTCCCCTGGTGCCCAGAGCAAAGAAGGTGCCTTAGGGTTGGGAGAGCAGCCCTTGGTGCAAGTTGACTCCATTCTGCAGCAAAGTCAGCTGGGTTTTCTTATTTTCCCACTGTGAGAGTCCAGGAAGGTCACATGAACACAACATCCCATTCCTTCATTCTGCCATAAATGTCTCTCTCATTCCCTGTGTATTCTAAAATCCACTGATGTCATCCCTTTGGTTCTAGGCTCTTCTGGCTGTTGGAAGGCTAGCGCTGATTAGAGCTGGGTATTTCCCTTCCCCCTGGTCAGTTAGGGATGATATTTCGGCACATTAGTCTCTGGTTAAATGGTTTCTCCTGAGGGCAGGCCTTCTGAAGAAGCAGCTCTGGTATATTAAAAAAGTGGTTGGTTCCTTTCCCCTCCCTCTCTAGGAACAACACTAGGTGATTTTTCTGTTATTCATTTTGAGAACTGGGTACAGCTCCAGGAGGTAAATCCCACCAGTGGATTTTTCTCTCACATGTACTGTTGAGAACCTGGTCAAGTTCCTAGGGGTAAAATGCACATTTGTGGGAGTTTCCTATGAGTGAGTGTCTGTCCCTGGAGTTTTTAACTCTCAGAGTTTCCCACACTGAGCCTCCAGCAGCTTGCTGGTGACCTACCCCAGCACTAGCTCCAAGCACTGAGATTTGCCCTTGTTGAGCGTTTGCTCTGGTAAGACATAACTCCCTGCATTCATCTGCTTCTCCAATCTTGAGGGCAAAGGTTTGCTATGTGTTCACCTCTCTTAAGGACCCTGCAGGGGTTGTTCTTTTCCCCTCAGTCTCTTCAGCTTTTCACTTATTGTTAGGACAGAGTGGCAACTTCCATGCTCCCTCCTTGGAGAACCCAGTGCAATCCATTTTCAGTGGAGATTCTCCAGGAAATTTGACAGCTCTGACTTTTCCCTAGGTTAAAGAGAATGAATTTGTGGTGTTGTTGCTACTGCTCCTGCAGTTGTTGTGGTTTTGGTGTCATTGCTGAGTCTGTATCATACCCAAGCTGTGTAGAATTAAAGGAGCAACCCATTAGGTATAATCCTTTTAAATGCATAAAAACTCACATAAGAATTTTCAACCAGGTACAAGACTCTGGCACACCCTGATAAATCATCTTTTAAAACACTTTAAATAAGAAAGTGCAGGAATCTGATTCAGAAGAATGGAAATAAATGTTACAGGTAGAGTTTATCAGCTTGCTGTAAAATTGTTTTTCCAAACTAGATTGTTTCTAATGTACCCTGATTTCCAGGTATAAAGCTATGAGATAAGATCATGATATCAAAGGTCAAATGGACAAATGGCTATTTTATTTTATTTTATTTTAAACCAACTGTATTATTTTTTAAATTCTAGTATAATTAACATACAGTTTACATATTACATATTAGTTTCAGGGATATACATATACATATCTATATCTATATCTATATCTATATATAGATATATATATAGTGATTCAACAACTCTATTCATTACTCATCACAGTAAGAACCTATTCACTCATCTCTCTACCCACCTCCCCTCTGGCAAGCACCAGTTTGTTCTCTATATTTTAGAGTCTATGTTTTGGTTTGTCCCTTTTTCTTTGTTTGCTTTGATTCTTAAATTACACACATGAGTGAAAGTGTATGGTATTTATCTTTCTCTGAAGGATTTTTTTCCACTTAGCATTATACCATCTAGATCCATTCATGTTGTAAATGGCAAGATTTCATTCTTTTTTATGGCTGAGTCATATTCCATTGTATCTATATACCACATCTTTTTTTTTTAAAACTCTTTTTTAACATTTATTTATTTTTGAGAGACTGAGAAAGAAAAAACATGAGCAGGGGAGGGGCAGAGAGAGAGGGAGACACAGAATCTGAGGCAGGCTCCAGGCTCTGAGCTGTCAGCACACAGCCCAATGCGGGGCTCGAACCCATGAACTGCGAGATCATGACCTGAGCCAAAGTCGGACGCTCAACCAACTGAGCCACCCAGGTGCCCCTATGCCACATCTTCTTTATCCATTCATCTATCAGTGGACACTGGGTTGCCTCTATATTTGGCTATTTGCCTCTATATATTTGGTAATAATGCTGCAATAAACAGGGGGGAACTTGTCTTTTCAAATTAATGCTCCGCATTCCTTGGATAAATACTGAGTAGGGGAATTAATCATAAGGTAATTATATTTTTGGATGTTTTGAGGACCCTCCATACTGTTTTCCACAGTGACATTTTGCATTCCCACCAACAGTGCATGAGGGTTCCTTTTTTGCGGCAATATCACTAACAAATCTCTTGTTTCTTGGGTTTGTGATTTTAGCCATAATGACAGGTGTTAGGTGGTATCTCAGTGTGGTTTTGATTTGTATTTCACTGGCGATTAGCAATGTTGGGCATCTTTTCATGTGTCTGTTTGCCATGTGTATGTCTTCTTTGGAGAACTCTCTTTTCATGTCTTTTGCTCATTTTTTTAATTGCATTCTTTGCTTTTTGGTGGTGAGCTGTATAAGTTCTTTCTATATTTTGGACACTAATCCTTTAATGGATGTATCATCTGCAAATATCTTCTCCCATTTAGTAGGTTGTCTTAGTTTTGTGGATTGTTTCCTTCACTGTGCAGAGCTTTTTCCTTTGATGTAGTCCTAATAGTTTGTTTTTGTTTTGGTTTCCCTTGCCTGAGTAGTCATATCTAGAAAACTGTTTCTATGGCTGACGTCAGAGAAACTACTACCTGTGCTCCCTTGAAGAATTTTTATGGTTTCAGGTCTCACATGTAGGTCTTTATTCCATTTTGAGTTTATTTTTGTGTATCACCAGTGTAAGAAAGTGCTCCAGGATCATTCTCCTGCATGCAGCTGTCCAGTTTTCCCAAAACCTTTTGTTGAAGAGACGATTTTTGCCCATTGCATATACTTGTCTCCTTTGTCATAAATTAACCCTATAATCGTGGGTTTATTTCTCGGCTCTCTACTCTGTTAATTTCATCTATTTGCAGACAGACTGACCTTTAAAGTAAAACTTGAAATGGCTGGAAGCCACTCTAGCACCTTCTGGGTACAGACCCTGATTCTTGTCACACACCACCAGCCTGTGGTTTGTAACCACGAAAGATTTCCGAGTGAGGAATGAACGTTGGCTTTGAAGGCTCAGGGCACACATGGAAGCCAGAGGGAAAGTCCTGAGCCTGCAAAGTGAGGTAGCCATGAAGTTGGCCACTACAGTAGTCATCTCTTAGCCGTTCATCACCACTGCACTGGAGGAAGTTATGGCTGGTTCTCTCATCAGCAAAACACAGTCCACGGACGTACATATTTACAAATGATTTCATAGGGTTCTTATTTAGAAACTTCAAGACTTGGAGTGGAAATCATTTCTGTCAAAGTATGTGGCACCTGAGAGAAGTCCCCTGTGACTGCCTCATGTGGCAGAGTCCAACCCTCCTGCCATCCAGTATCTGCTTGCCGCCTTCACCAGTTTGGCCCCGCACCTCCAGGTGGAAAGCTCAGGACCTCAACTGCTGAGTCAAGGTCCTAGACTGAGTCAGCAGTGGTTGTCTGTGTAGCCTCTGGCATGCACTCACTGAGCCTGGGATCCACCATCCTGAGCCCTGTCCCTTGCTCCGCTCACCAATCTTTACTCTGTGCCTAAGCACACTTGCATCCTATTGACCATTCCCGGGTTCCCCTGCAGCCTTGCCAGCATAACCTGCACAGAGTTCTCCAGCCCCAAGCTTTTGTTCCCTGACGGCAGTGCCGTGCCAAGAGTTAAAAAGGAGGCACTCTGAATTAAAGACATCTTGGAAGCACGCTGTCCCTGAGCACAGAGGCCACCAACCTGGGAGAGGAAGAGATGCGGCACAAGGCAGATGTGTCCTAAAACATCCTTGGGGACCGAGGATGGGGGTGCACTGTGGTTCTGGTCACTCACGGCACACTCGGAGCGGTTTCTGCAAGGCTGGGGTCTCTGCCTGCAAGCACAGCCCCGTGATGCAGGCCCACCAACCACGTTCACAGCCCGCCTTATGGGCGGGGTATTTGCAGCCCGCGGCTGCTGACGCACCTGCAGCGGTGCTGGGAGAGTGTGTAGAGCCTGAGAATCACACACTCTGCTCTTAGACTGGGAGATTCTGGCAACAATGCACAGCTTCTTTCTAGGCAATCCACCCGCTGAGGGCAGCAAGTCTGAACCTCCAGCCTTCCTGGCGAGCTTGGAGAAGAAAGATCAGGTGGAGGGATCCTAAAGGCCTCCAGGTGGGTTGGGTCCTGGAGAGGGTTGAGGTGCTGCATAACTGTGTTTCGGGAGTGCGCTTAAATTTGAGAGTTAGTGCAGGTATGATGAGAGCAGATCGTTGTCAGGCTGTGTGTGCAGGCGATCCCACGAGAAGCCCAGAGAAGTTCCAAGGATTGCCTGTCTCAGTTTAAGCCATCTGCACACAGAAAAGTCTGAATTTGTTCCTTGCTTTCACTTGATAATCAGGCATGTAGCTCAGTAGAAAATGGTTCTGGATTTAGTTTCTCTCTTTAAATTATTTCGTGCAAGGAGAATGAGAGGATAGTCAGCGGGACTGAGGTTATCCCTGACTCGCTGAAAATTCCCAGCTCAGCTAACAAGGCAGGACAGGACAAAAGTTAGTGGGGATTCCGGCCCCATCCAAAACTGGTGACACACAGGACCCAGAAATACCAACTGA
Source organism: Panthera pardus (assembly GCF_024362965.1). Lineage (NCBI taxonomy): Eukaryota > Metazoa > Chordata > Mammalia > Carnivora > Felidae > Panthera > Panthera pardus. Next base: position 44,088,937 of record NW_026526677.1, read on the forward strand.
CTGTCCTCAGTCTGTCGTCCACGAGGGCATTGGTCGGATCGCTTGGGGCACAACATGCAGACTACCTACAATGCGGGTACTAGGGGTGCCATGGTCCTTCTTGAGAGGGGTGTGTAGGGGGTCTTACTGTGTCCTGTGTCGGAGGTGCCCCTATGGTGAAGGCATCCGCTATGCTCATGGATAAGGTCTTGTCAGGGATCTGAGTGAGGAACCTGTGAGGCACCTGTAGTCTTAGTTGTACTGGCAGATACCTTCCACCATGGCAGTGATGGCTGTAGGGGTCCCCTGATTGTGTGAAGGGGGCTGGAACTGGCTCAGAAGATGATCAGGAAATTGTTGGCTGTTGATCTTCTAAACTTCTTGGAGAATGCACTTCCGTGGTTTGTTCACCCAGGCTTCCAGGCAGCAGTGTTCAGGGCTTTGTGGGAGATGATCTTGTGGGACCTGGTGCTGGGCTCTGTGCCCAGCCAAGAGCCTGTGTACTCAGGAACTGACAGCAGGGAGGAGACATTGCTACCGTTCCCCCAGCTGATGTCATGGCTATGAGGCCAAAGACAGGGACTCAGGAACCGCAAGATCCTGAGCTGATCGAAACCAAGAGTCCCTGCACATAACCAACTAGGCCACTTAGGTGCCCCTTCCTTGGCGATTTATATATTAGCCTTAAGTTGGGAGAGGATTTAGGGATAGCTGGACATAAGCTAGCAATCTGCACACACGATGGTCTAAATTTCCTTGAATTTACTTGGTAAATCAGGGATGGACTCAGAAGAGAACAGTTTTGTAGCTCACATGAGGAGGAAGAACCTGCTGCCCTGCCAGTCTGCCCTGAGGAGAGTGATTGTTAGCCACCCAATTCCACAGTCGCGAACTTACTCCTTCACGTTGGGGGCAGCACCAGGAGTTAAGAGCAAGGGATGCTGAATAGAGCATCTTGGAAGTTAGGTGTCCCCAACACAGAGGCACAAAACTGGAAGGGAAAGAGACGTGGCATAAGGCAGGTGTGTTCTATGAAACGCAAGGCTTCTGGGGACTAGGATAGAGATGCACCGTTGCCCGGGTACGTTGCCCGGATCACATAGGACGTACCCGGGCAGGATTTCTGCTCTGCCTGGGAAAACCACCTAACTCGGGTCTCTGCCTGCCCGCCACAGCCAGTGATGCAGTCCCCACCCACTGTGGCTGGAATACCAGACTTGCCGCCATGGTTATGCTTGCCGCGCTGGGAAAGTGTGTAGAGGCTGAGGCTTGGACGCGCTGCTCGCTCACACCCGGAGATCCTCGGGAACAGTGAGAAGCCGCTTTCTCGGCACTCTCCGTGCGGAGGGCAGGAAGTCAGGACCTTGGACCTCCGGGCAGGAGAGGAGTGAAAGATCAGGTGGGCGGGTCCTAAAACCCTCCAGTTGGGATAGGTCCCGGAGAGGATCTGGTGCTGAATAATTGCATGTTAGAGAGCACGCTTAAAATTGAGAGTTAGTGCGGTGGCACAGGGCGGCTCAGTCTGTTGAGCATTCGACTCTTGCTCAGGTCACGATCTCCCGATTTGTGAGTTCGAGCGCCGCATCGGGTTCAATGCTGTCTTCCTGTTAGCGCATAGCCCGCCTCGAATCCTCTGTCCCCATCTCTCTGTCCCTTCCCTGCCTGCGCTCTCCCCAAAATAAATATTTTTTGAAAATTGAGAGTGAGTGCAATTTGATGAGAGCAGATCAGCATCATGCCATGTGTGCACGCGATCCTATGGGGGAGAGACTCGGAGGCAGGCTGGGCTGCGATTCAGAGAGAACCCACAGGGTGTCCCGTGTGTCAGACCCCTGTGCCTGCCTGAGCTCTGGGGAGTGGGCACATGATTTGGAGACAGAAGTGAGTTTGTGTGTGTGAAAGCTTTGAATGTGAGTGTTAGTGTCTGCAGGGACTCTTCAGTACCTGCAAGCATTCTCTGCTCTCTAGAGGAGGACTGAAGTGCGGGGGATGTGGGCGCAGGGCTGGGACTGCACGCCATTGGGACAACTTGGCAAACAGCAGGTGAGAATCCCCACTCCACTTGGCTCAGGGCATCCCCTCCCTCCTGTCCTGCCAAGGAAGGCATATCCTAAGAGGTAAGACGGAACACGGCTGGACAGGAGGCCAGCACACTGCCATGGCTCTCCTCGGCCTGGGGCCCAGCTATTCTCACGCACCACTGAAAACAGAGGTCCCACACAGAGACTATGGTTAGACCACATGTAAAAAGATCCATTTCTGAAAGCAACTGGGGAAGGTATGAAATCCCTCCCTCCGGAAACTGGTCTGAAAGCAATGAGGAGACTTCCCAGCATTGGAGGAGTTAGGACTGGTAAGTGTGAGGCCAGCAGATGGACCCCACAGATCCCAGGAGATTTTAGAAATTGGTTTCTCCTTGTAAACCTGCACTTGACGTTCTCTCACATCCACATGGAGCCTTCATTGCACATTTGCAAGGTGAAGCCAAAGGCTTTGCAGAGGGTGGGGTCAGGTAGAGCAGTACCTGAGGTAGGTCTGGGGGCTTGAGATGTGTAGGATCTGTGAAGACGTGCATATTGTCATGGGGCCAGACGCCCTTCCCCAGCCCCACCTCCCCATGTCCCATGAGCCTGGAGCTCACGCCAGCCCCTGGCCTGGCCCTGGCACTGCCTGGCATGTGCTGCACCTGCATCTACCCTAAGGACCTCTCTGCAGAGCAAGAAGGACTGAGCGGCATGCGGAAGGCTAGGAAAGGGCACCCCTTCCCCGCTGCAACCCTGCCCCACGCTGCCCTGGCTCAGCAAACCTCGGAGTTCTCCTAATGGAGGATGTGTGAGCTGCCCTCCTGCCTGCCCCTCCTGCCCCCACTCAGAGTGCCCCCTCCCTGGTCTAACCTTCTGGGAGATCACCACAGGGGCATACCTGGTGCATGGTACCACCTGGCATGTCTTTTCCCTGCAGCCTGGACAGCTTCCGAGCTAAGCAGTGCAGTAATCTGAGCACCTGTGTGCTGGGCACATACACACAGGACCTCAACAAGTTTCACACGTTCCCTCAGACTGCAATTGGGGTCGGAGCACCCGGCAAGAAAAGGGTCATGGCCAGCAGCTTGGAGAGAGACCACGGCCCTCACGATGGCATGACCCAGGATGCCTATTAAACCCCTCCCTCTCTTTTCTAATGTCCTTTCTTCCTTCCTTCCTATATCGTGATACGTGTGGTCCTCTCGGGTTGCTGGTATCGGTGGCTTTCTTTATGGCAGTGGATGTCTGGAACCTCAGATGGGAGGAGAGCAAGAGGAAAAGGCCAGAAGAGAATCACGCAGGAAGAGATGGGGGGCAGCCCTGTGCTTCCCCTGAGGAATCACAGCACGGCTTCTCAGTCCTGCTTGTGAATGTGTTTGCCGATGGGGAATAAAAGTATATTTCTCAAAAGACCTGAGCGGTGGTGGTTATTGCTCTGGCCCACACCACAGGCTTCCCAGATTCAGGGACCTGTGCTTAGAAGTAGCCTCAGCCCTGTGGTAGCTGGGTGCAGGGTGGAGTAGCTAGTCCTTGGACCAACCTCAAGTAGGAAGAACAGGAGCAGTAAAGAACAGGTAAGCACCTCGGGGACCCAACGCTGTAAAATCGCCTTTTCTTCCAGGTAAGTCGGGGAAATTTTGTATTTCTAACAAGGGATATTTGATGCCTTTGAGTGGGATGTGACTTCCAGACAATCCTCGTGTTAGGATCAGTTTGGGGCCATAATTCTCTGTGTCTCATAAGCCTTTCTTGATTTGTAGTTTATTTATACAGGAAAGACAGGCTGTTACAGCTCTGTGTTCCATGGCCACTCACCCGGAGCCACTTTGGGTTTTCTGACACCCCTGGGAATGTCTGTGGAAGTGATCATGGCATTTTCCCCAAGAGCCTGTGTATTTCTGCAGTGATAATTGTGATTGAGGAAAGATGTAATGTTAACTGGTGCCTCTCAGAGCAGCAATTTTACCATGAGTAACCCATGGGGCAGATGGGATCTCTCTTAGATAGCCTCACTAAGGGGCCTCTTTCCCTCCATCCTGCAAATCAGCATCACTGCCCGGAAAAGCTCCTGAAACTCTGCCTCCTGTGTGATCCATCAGTTGGCAGGCTTGGTAGCCAGAGCTGAGCACGTGGTGAAAAACACCTTCAGTCCCACCAGTATGGGCTCCGAAGCCTTTGGCCATCACCACAGCGAACTTGAGCTTGAGCAGTGTAACGACTTCAGAAAGGTGGCTGCCCTTGTACAATCATATGGGAGAAGGAAAAGTGGGTATGGCACGGGTGCAGTCCTCACTTTAACTCTCTGTGGGCCTATTGTGGAGATATGTGTGTGTGTGTGTGTGTGTGTGTGTGTGTGTGTATATATATATATATATATATATATATATATATATATATGTATGTATATCTGCTCTAGAGAATGTGCCCCCTCCAGTGTCTGGAGAAAGAACAGACTCCCAGTAACTGAAACCCCTAGATCTGGGTTCATTTCTCTGCATTTCCAGTACTCCCTGTGACACTGAGATACCTGGGTGGCTCAGTTAAGCATCTGACTCTAGTTTTTGGCTCAGGTCATGTTCTCACAGTTGGTGAGATTGGGCCACACATCTGGCTCTGCCCTGACAGCACAGAGTCTGCTTGGGATTCTTCTCTCCTCTCTCTGCCCCTCCCCCCACTCCCATGCCCTCCCTCCCTCCCTCCCTCCCTCTCAAGAAATAAGCAAACTTAAAAAAAAAGTAACTTTTCAGGGTGGGAAGGAAATGTCAATAAGAGGGGTATAGCCAGCACCTAGAAGGTTTTGTTTCATTGTATAAGCTACACTGTTAGTATATATTAATGAATGAATAGTATATATGAATGAATAGGTCATTATATTTGTGTTTAGTAGGAAAAAATGCCTTAAATATGGGTCTTTTGTTTTAAGGCAACTACCGTAAATTATTTCAAACGCATAAATTTTAAATACAAAAAGAGGATCTGTTCTGTTCAATGGATAGTAGGAAAAAGACCCCCAAAATATATAACAAATGCACAATTGAGAAAAAGATGTCAGTAATAAGTACTCATATAGCTTTAGAATAGTGGTATATTAAAGTCATCAATTAAGAGCCAAGACTATCAGGCTGCATCATTTTAAAGGATCCAAAATGTTTTTTCCACAAGAGAAACATTCAGAACAAAAGGACTCAGAATTAATTAAAACAAATGGGTAGTAGAAGATAAGTTGAAGTAAGTTCATAATATATGATTAGAATAGAATTCAAGGCAAAAAAACAACTTATTAGAAATGGAAAGGTGTTATATAATGGGAAAAAGAACCAAATGGCAAGAAGATATATTGATAATAGACACATGTATTCAACAACATGGCCTCAAATTATGTGGAACAAAAACTGACCAAACTGCAGGTGAAATATGTATATCAAGAATTTTTACTATGGAATTAATAATGTACACCACTCAATTAGCCATTAGCTTTCGGAATCCCCTCCAAAATGCATGGTTCAAAGTTGGCTCTGCAAATACCCCCTGACGATATGATAGATTTAAGAAAACATACAGTGTTTACAACCACAAAGGGGTGATAGAGTTTATTAATAATAAGATTATGACTACTTTTCACAAAACCATTTATTAAATAAGCCAATATGTCTCATATTGATTTGTAACTCTACTCTTACATGCTAATATTCTTCTGCCCTTTTCTCCTGTATTGATAATCACCTATGTTAGTAATACACTTTTATTACTAGTAGAACAAAGGTACTTTATACTTCTCTTTTTCAAAATGCTCTTGGCAATTTTCACACATTTATTCTTCCAGAAGAAAGTTAGAATTTGCGGTTTGGATTTTTTATGGCATTGGGTTTTCTAGGTAGACAACTGTGTCATCTGTAAATAATAGTAAGTCTTAGTTCACATTTTTGTTCTTTTTGTATCATGTAGAACTTCCTGATAATGTTGAGATAAAAATGATAATAGGTACCCTTGATGATGAAGGCTATTGATTTCAAATGGAACTTCTTCATCATCTTAAGAAAGTATCTTTCTTTGGGGCACCTGGGTGGCTCAGTCAGTTAACAGCTTCGGCTCAGGTCATGATCTCCCAGTTCATGGTTTGAGCCCCGCATGGGGCTCTGTGCTGACAGCTCAGATCCTGGAACCTGCTTCAGATTTGTGTCTCCCTCTCTCTCTGTCCCTCCCCCACTCGCGCTCTGTCTCCATCTCTCTCTCAAAAAATGAATAAACATTAAAAAAAATTTAAAAAAAGAAAGTATCTTTCTTCTTATTGTATACTACCAAGAGTTTTTAAAGATCATAAATGAATATAAAATATTATCAAAATATCTTTTGGTACTAACCACATAATCTTATGGCTTTTCTCCTCTTAATGATAATACATTTCCAGGCATAAAAACTAATAATAACATTTAATATATTTGAGTGCTTACTACATGCTAGGCTGTAATAAATGATTCACAGAATTGACTCCTTTAATCTTTACAGCTGCATAAAGTAAATAGTGTCAGAGTTCCATTTTATGAAGAAACTGAGATATAGGACATGAAACAGGTTGACCAAAGCCACACAGATAGCAGATCCATATCAAGATGCAAACCTGTTCCTAGGCTATCTGGCTCCATAGTCAGGTGTCTTAAATCATTACATTGCTTCTTCATGAACTCTACTAGGTGAGAGGATATGTATTAAAATACACTTGCAAATTCAATGCGCTTATGATTTATTAAGGATTTTGTACCACCATTGTTAAGTTTAATATTGGGGCTATGCTAATGTCATCAAATGAGTTTGCAAGCTTTTGAACTTTTAATGCTTTAGGTTAATGTAAGGAGTATGAAAACTATCTGAGCTTTAAGTTTTATATAATTCACCTGTAAAACTTTCTTACAGAGTTCCTTTAGGTTTTAAGTTTTCTCAGAGTTCTTAAGGTTTTTAAATTCTGCTGTAGTTATTCTATTCTATTGTTATTCTATCTATCCTTGATTTACATGTATCTTCATGAAATTTGTTATTTAAATTTCTTTGCATATATTAGCAAATTGTACTTTTTTATTATAATTTAAAATCTTCACATTTGACATTGTATTTTTCTTCTCATTCTGGATGCGGTGTATCTGTATTTTCCCTTTTCCTTTCCCTCACTTACTTTACCAGAAATTTCTATTTAATTGAAATTTTCAAGACTGAGCTTTAATATTTTCCAATTCTACCATTTCCTTGTTTTTAATTCACTAATTTCTTTGCTGACCACTCAATTCCCTTCTCCCAGATAATTGTTGAAAAGTTTGTTGAGCAGGTCTCTTCCTTGATTTCTGAGTTGAATTATTAAGTTAAACTGCATATATTTTGTCTTGATTACTTGTATTTAATCACTTCTTCGACCCCCCCCCCCCCCCGACTCCTTCCTGATCCAAGTCTCCATTATGTTTTACATGAACTGTAACAACAATCTCCCAACTGATCTCCCTGTTTCTATCCTCTTTATATAGACAATTCTGGAGTGATCTTTTTAACATGTAAGTCACATTGTGTCTATCCCCTGGTCAAAACCTTCCAGTCTCCCCATCTCACTCAGAATAAAAGTCAGAATCCTACAGTAGCCCAAGAGGTACTGCGTGATCCGACCCCATATCATTTCTCTGATCTCCCTACCTGCCAACTAACCCACTGACTGAGGGCCTTTGAACTTACTATTTGCTCTGCCTGCAATGCTCTTCCCCCAAAATCTGCATGACTGACTCTCTCCCTTCCTGCAGAACTCTGCTGAAACATCACCTTCTCAGAGATGGCTTCCCTGACCACTGTACAAAATAGCATTTCTTCCTGAACACTCTCCATCCTCTTTATTCAGCTTTATTTTACCCAAAGAACTTATCATTATATGAGATATTATACATATTTGGGGGGGCGGGTGGAGTTGTTCACTGTCTTCCACTAGCATGTAACTCTATGAAGGAAGTTAAAATTTTTTTAAATCTATATCCCTGGAGCATAAAAAAAATTCTAGAACAGTATAGTGTTATGCCCAGAATTCGTGATCCCCAAATACCGCCAGGGAGCCACATCGGACTCGGCTCCCTGGCGGTATTTGGGGATCACGAATTCTGGGCATAACATTTGGGGGCTCGGCCCGGGATCCCCAAGACCCCCGAGGGACCCCTGACCCGGAGAGCCTGACTGGCTACGGTTAGTGTCTGTCTGTTTGTTCTGTCTTTTCTGTGTGAGCTCATTTAATTCTGGTAGTGCCCGACGCGGTCTAAGTGGATGCACTGGAGGACCACGGGCCGGGAGTTTCGGAAGACGTTCTGATCCTCCCTTCTGGAGGGACGTGGAATCCCCTCAAAGGTCTGAGACGAGGCGGGTCGCTCCCGCTGGTCGGCGTGAGGCCGTCGTCTTTGGAGGGACGTGGAATCCCCTCATCGGTTTTGGAGGGACCTGGAATCCCCTCAAAGGTCTAAGCTAGCTTTCGGTTTTGCTTCCATGGAGTTGGAAGACTTTCTAGGGGCCCTCTGTTTGTCTGTTTTTGTGTTTCTCTGTTTTGTTCTGTGGAATTACTGGATGGACGTTATGGGACAGACTCAGACTACTCCTGTAAGTATTATGATTGATCACTTTAAGGATGTGAGGGGAAGACCTTACAACCTCAGTGTGGAAGTCTGAAACGGTTGGTGGCAGTTTTTTTGTTCTAGCGAGTGGCCAACTTTCAATGTTGGATGGCCACCAGAGGGGACCTTCGACCTCCCTACCATCCACCGAGTCAGGAGTATCATCTCTCGGCCTAAGATGGGCCATCTTGATCAGCTCCCTTACATTATCATTTGGCAGGACCTTGTAGAAGACCCACCCTCTTGGCTTAAGCCCTTCCTAGCCCCGCTCCCTCCGGAGCCAAAACCCATTCTTGCTTTGCAGGGGACAAAGAAGAAGAAAAGTCTTATCCAGCCTTCAGCACCCCTCTACCCTGTCTTACAGGGGGGTACTGAAGAAGAATTAATTTTTTCCTCCCCGTATAACCCCTCTAGGATGCCGGAAGAACACCATCCTCCCCCTCCAGGGGAGGCAGACGCTGTTCCGAGAGCAGGAGGCAGAAACGCTCCAGTGGGAAGCCCGCCCTTTACCAGACAAAGGGCTCAGAGGGAGCAATCTGCCTTCGCCGCCGACTCCACTATTCTGCCCCTGCGAGCCACCGGACCCCCAGACGCGGAGGGGAATCAGCCCCATCACTATTGGCCTTTCGCCACTAGTGACCTCTACAATTGGAAAGCTCAGAATCCTAAGTTTTCCGAGAAACCGGCAGGGCTTATTGATTTATTAGACTCTGTTCTTTTTACCCATCAGCCCACGTGGGACGATTGCCAGCAGCTTTTGCAGGTCCTGTTCACGACTGAAGAAAGAGAAAGAATCCTCAATGGGGCCCGAAAACTAGTTCCTGGCGCAGACGGGAATCCCACCACCCACCAGGCTCAGATAGATGCCTCCTTCCCCTTAACTCGGCCCCAGTGGGATTTCAACACGGCAGAAGGTAAGGAGAGGCTCCGGGTCTACCGCCAGACTCTCATGGGGGGTCTCCGAATGGCTGCTAGAAAGCCAACCAATTTGGCCAAGGTAGGAAATGTACAACAGGGAAAAGATGAATCTCCGGCTGCCTTTTTAGAACGGATCATGGAGGCATTCCGTACCTATACCCCCATGGATCCAGAGGCTCCGGAAAGCAAGGCAGCTGTTATCATGGCCTTTGTAAACCAATCGGCCATAGACACTAGGACAAAATTACAGAAAATAGATACACTAGGAGAAAAAAGTCTGCATGACTTACTGGTGGTAGCTGAAAAGGTATATAATAACCGGGAGCCTCCTGAGGACAAGCAGGCTCGCGCCATGGCGGATGCCAGCAGTAAGCAGACTCGAGACCTGGCCAGAATACTACTAGCTACCACTGCTGACTCCCCCGAGGAATGAGACCGCCGTCTCCGGCAGCTGGCAGATGACGCAAGAAAAGGTAAAGGAACCACCAAGCGGGGGAAGCAGAGGCTGCAGAAGGATCAGTGCGCATACTGCAAGGAGATAGGGCATTGGGCCCGAGATTGTCCAAAAAGGGCCGGCGGGAAGGGAAGCAAGACTGATCGAGTAAAAGTCCTAGAGCTAGATGAACTAAGTGATTAGGGGAGTTGGGGTTCGGACCCTCTCCCCGAACCCAGAGTAACTCTTGAAGTGGAGGGGACCCCTGTTGACTTCTTTGTCAACACCGGAGCACAACATTCGGTCCTCCACACCCCACAAGGAAAACTAGCCGGCAAGAAGTCCTGGGTACAAGGGGCAACTGGTATGAGCCAGTATTCATGGACTACCCGAAGAACAGTAGATTTGGGAACGGGCCGGGTATCCCACTCCTTTATGGTAATACCAGAATGCCCCTACCCGCTGTTAGGACGGGACTTACTGACCAAGATTGGAGCTCAGATAACTTTCAGACAAGGGGGACCTCAGGTCACCGATGGCAAGGGCCACCCCATCCAGGTACTGACCATGAAACTGGAGGATGAATACCGCCTCCACCAGGAGGCGCTCCCGAGAGAGGATAATATAGACAGATGGCTACAAGAATTCCCCTCCGTTTGGGCAGAGACGGGGGAGGGGGGTGGAATGGGACTAGCCGCTCACAGGACCCCAGTCCTGGTAGAGCTCAAGCCAGGAGAGAGTCCGGTAAGGATCAAACAATACCCCATGTCTCAGGAGGCCCGGAAGGGGATCCAGCCACACATCTGGAGACTACGAAGCCTAGGGGAACTAGTTCCTTGCCAGTCTGCCTGGAACCCCCCCCTACTGCCGGTCAAAAGCCTCACACAAATGACTACCGACCAGTACAAGACCTCCGGGAAGTAAATAAGAGGGTCGCAGACATACACCCAACTGTTCCCAACCCATATACTCTTTTGAGCTCCTTGGCGCCCTCCAGGGTCTGGTATACTGTACTAGATTTAAAGGACGCCTTCTTCAGTCTGCCGCTGGCACCCCAGAGCCAACCCTTGTTCGCCTTCAAGTGGCATGATCCGGAGGAGGGCTACAGTGGGCAACTCACCTGGACACGGCTACCTCAGGGATTCAAAAATTCACCCACCATCTTCGACGAGGCACTACACGAGGACCTGGGTGAGTACAGAAGGGAGCACCCTGGCCTCACCCTTCTACAGTACGTAGATGACATCCTGATTGCTGCCGACATGGCCAAAGACTGTGAGCGAGGGACCCAGGACCTGCTGGCTACCCTGGGGGCCTTAGGGTACCGGGCATCCATGAAGAAGGCTCAGATATGCAAGGAGAGGGTAAGTTACCTGGGATATATCCTGGAGGGCGGACAGCTGCGGTTATCAGATGCCAGAAAAGAAACTGTCCTAAAGATCCCTACTCCCACCTCCCTAAGAGAAGTGAGGGAATTCCTAGGATCAGCCGGCTACTGCCGCCTCTGGGTTCCAGGTTTAGCTGAGATTGCCAGGCCCCTTTATGAAGCTACCAAAGAGGGGAAAACATTTAAATGGACTGAAAAAGAAGAAATTGCCTTTAATCAGTTAAAAAAGGCCCTCCTAATTGCCCCAGCCCTGGGCCTACCAGACATTACGAAACCCTTCCACCTCTTTGTAGACGAACATAAGGGAATAGCAAAAGGGGTTCTAACTCAAGCCTTAGGCCCCTGGAACCGCCCAGTGGCTTACCTGTCTAAGAAACTAGACCCAGTGGCTGCCGGCTGGCCGCCATGCCTAAGAATTATTGCGGCGACATCACTCCTAGTCAAGGATGCAGACAAACTGACCCTAGGACAGGAGATCTGGATCACGACCCCACACGCCATTGAAGGGGTCCTGAAACAGCCTCCTGACAGATGGATGAGCAACACATGTGTGACTCATTACCAGAGCCTCCTACTCAACCCTCCACGAGTGCGGTTCCACCCCAGTGCAGCCCTCAATCCTGCAACCCTGCTGCCCGACCCTGACCTAGGTGCTCCATTACATGACTGTGCGGGAATCCTGGAACAAGTACATGGATTCCGGACGGACCTGACCGACCGGCCCCTCCCTGATGCCGAGGCTACTTGGTTCACTGATGGCAGCAGCTTTGTGCGAGACAGACACAGGTATGCGGGTGCAGTGGTGGTCACCGAAACGGACACCGTATGGGTGGAGGCTCTACCCTCCGGAACGTCAGCCCAGCGAGCAGAGCTCATAGCCCTCACCAAGGTGCTGATGCTGGGAGCTGGAAAACGGCTTAACATCTACACAGACAGCTGTTATGCGTTTGCCACAGCTCATATTCATGGAGCAATTTATCAGGAGAGGGGGTTACTGACGGCAGAAGGACGGACTATAAAAAATAAGCAGGAGATACTTAACCTGCTTACGGCCTTATGGCTTCCTGCCAAGCTAGCCATTATCCACTGCCAAGGGCACCAAAAAGCTGATAACCCAGTAGCTAGAGGTAATCGAAAGGCGGACCAGGCAGCCAAGGCAGTCACCCTTACTTCAGTCCCCACCATGACCATATAACTACCAGACCCAGGAGACCCAGCTTTACCAGACCAGCCCAAATACTCCCAGGAGGAGTTACAGCAGATCAAGAAACTCCCCATGGCCCAGGAGATAAAGGGATGGTGGTATACACCTAACAAGGAGCACGTGCTGCCAGACCGGCTCGGAGTCTCAACATTAGAGCACATGCATCAGTCTACTCACATGGGGGCCCGAAAATTAAAAGACTTAATCCGACATGCCGGAATCAAGATTCACCAACAGGACACCAAAATAGAGCAAGTTGTATCTGCCTGCAAGACCTGCCAACTCACCAACGCGAGAGCCACATTAAATAAAAAAGGAACCAGGCTCAGAGGCACCAGACCGGGAGCCCAATGGGAAGTCGACTTCACTGAAGTCAAACCAGGAAAGTATGGTTATAAATATCTTTTAGTATTTACAGACACCTTCTCTGGCTGGGTGGAGGCATACCCAACCAAGCATGAAACGGCTCAGACGGTGGCTAAGAAGCTACTAGAAGACATCTTACCCAGGTATGGTTGTCCTGCCATGGTAGGATCCAACAATGGACCAGCTTTTATCTCGCAGGTAACACAGGCAGTAGCCAAGGCGGTGGGGGCAAACTGGAAATTACATTGTGCTTATAGGCCCCAGAGCTTAGGACAGGTAAAAAGAATGAATAGAACCCTAAAAGAGACCCTTACCAAATTAACCATGGAGACTGGCGGGGACTGGGTGACTCTCCTACCATATGCCCTTTACCGGGTTAGGAACACCCCTTACACCTTGGGTTTTACTCCCTACGAGATCATGTTTGGCAGGCCACCCCCTGTTATTCCCAGCCTTCGAGCTGAACTTATTGCTGAGTTTAAAGATCAAGAACTTTTTCTTTCCTTGAGAGGGCTCCAGAGGGCGCACGAGGACATTTGGCCGCGCCTCCGTGCCATCTACGAGGTTGGCCTGACCCCGACACCTCATCAGTACAGGCCGGGAGACTGGGTCTACGTCAAGAGGCACCACCAAGAGACCCTCGAGCCGCGCTGGAAGGGACCCTACATCGTGGCGCTGACAACCCCCACCGCTCTCAAAGTAGACGACATCGCGACCTGGGTCCATCACACCTATGTTCGGCCAGCGGACCCCTCCTCAATCCGGAAGGACTTCATCACGTGATGGGCCATCAATTGGGACCAACACAACCCACTCAAGCTCAAGCTACAGCGCATTCAACCCACCTAATATTGGTAACTCTGTTAACTCTGCTTGTCATTGCTCATGCTGCTGGGAGTCCCCACGCCCCCCAAAACATCACCTGGCAGATCACAGACACCAGCTCAGGGACAATACTTAATCAGACCTCCCAGAGCCAATCCAGGGACACTTGGTTCCCAGAACTTTGTGTAAACCTGCAAACTCTGTTCCCCTTGTCACCATAAATGCAGCCGGTCCCATGATTGGGTCCGTAAGCTACATGACAAGGGGGGAATGAAAGGGCGGGCCTAAGCCGGCCGACTCCATCTTGTTCTGTGTCCTTCACCTTGACCACACCTCCTCCCCTTGAGCAACCCCCTCCCCCACCTGCCTAACAGAACTCGGACCCTTCCCCAGCCAATCAGCTGAGGCCATAGCCATTACCTCACCAACTGCCCCTAGGCCCCAATAAAACCTTTGTGCTTTTGAAACTCGCTCTCTCTCCCTGGTATCTCACCGCTGCGTCAGTGCAGGTAGGGGATTGAGCTCGAGCTAGCTCGAATAAAGGCTCTTTTGCTTTTACATCGGACTCGGCTCCCTGGCGGTATTTGGGGATCACGAATTCTGGGCATAACATATAGCCCTTCAATAAATATTATTTAGTGAAGAAATAAATAATGAAACTCTGTAAGGTTTTTCTCTGACTTCATCTTTAACCATTCATCATGTTCTGAGATGTGAAGTTGCCATTCTTAAAATTGTCTTTAATTTTCCTTTTGATATCTACCTTTAGCTCAAAAGTAATTTAGTAGGGAAATTTAAAATTTTAAATAGCTTTTAAAATTATTGTTCACTTATGTAGTTCCAGGTTTTGTGCATTGAGGTTTGATACAGAGTGATCTATTTTTGCCTGGGAAATTTTAAGATTTTCTATCAGGTCTAGGATGTGATCCTTTCCTACAAATGTTTTAAATAACAGAAAATAGAGCACATTTCCTGAGGTAACAACTTTTATATCAGTATCTAGTTAGCTAGCTATGGATATGTACTTAAAGCAAATAATTATAATATTCTTATATATTATTTTTGCCTGGGTAGTTGATCTTGCAAAGACAAAGAGAGGGCAATAAAGTTTCCAAGTATTATTTAATTTTTGTGAATTATCCCTTGTATTCCTAAAAATATTTAGTTTATGTATTATAAGCTTTTTCTTACTTTTAAAATCAACTTTCATAAGGTGAAATTATAGAATATAAAATTATATACATGATTTATATTTCCATGAGTTTTACCTAAAGTATTCCATAAAACCTATCTAATTATCACAACAAAAGGTATAAATGTTTCCATCATCCCAGAATGTTTTTCCTGTCATTTTGCAGCCAATATTCCCCAAATCCCTATGCCTCACACAGTCACTGATGTGATTTCTATCTCTCTGGATTCACTTCTCTACAGATAGGTATGTATGTACTCTCTTGTATCTAGGTTCTTTCACTCAGCATAATGTTTGGGAGATTTATTTATATTGCCGCATATATCAGATATAACTATTTGGGGTGTTAATTGGATATTAATTGGCTCAAGGATTGGGGTGGGTAGTTAAACAGTATTCCATTATATACCAGAATTTGTTGGGTGGACACATGTATTATTTCCAGTTTCAGCTGTTATGCATGACACTTATGAATATTCATGTACAAGTATTTCATGAACAGTTGAAGTCATTTCTCTTGGACAATTAGCTAGAAATTATATGGTAAATGCCTGTTTTAACTAAATAGACTATGCCAGCTTACAAATGACCATGCCATTTTACTCTCCCAGCAGAAACTTATGATCATTTGCCTTGCTCCCCACACCCTTGACAAGGCTTGATGTTTTCAGCCTTTTTAAATTTTAGCCATTCTCATTATAGCAGTGCCTCATTATAGATTTTAATTTTCCCCCCTAATGACTGGTGATAATCAAGGATCTTTTCATGTATGTATTAGCCGTTTGTTTACCTTCTTTTGTGAAGTTCCAGTTCCACTATTTTGCCCATTTTTAATTGAGTAATTATCTTCTTGAGCTGTAAGAGATCTTAATGTGTTCTAGATAAAAGTCCTGCTTCCTTTTGGAGCACCATTTCACTCACCTGCTCACACTTCTCTCCCTCTTGAGTCTCTCCTTCGTGGGAAGCCAGATGCCATGAAATGAGGCCACTCAATTCAACAGCAGGCTGTGGAGGGGTCCATGTGTCAAGGAATGGAGGCCTGTCAACAACCAAGTGAGAGAGCTCAGACATGGCTTCTTCAGCCCCACGGGAGCCTAGAGATGATTCTAGATCCAGCCGAGAGCTGGACTGCAACCTCGAGAGAGACCCTGAGCCAGAACCACCCAGCTGAGCCTCTCCCAGATAGCATACCTTCAGAATCTGTGAGATAATACATATTTGTTCTTCTGAGCTGCTAAGTTTTTAGGTAATTTGTTACACAGCTGTGGATAAGTAATATCCATTCAAACCACAATAACTGTACTTCAAACCCCAAATCTGGATATCATATTCAGGGCATGTGGCTAGATATAGAGACCTGAGTTCAAGTTGGAAACCACAGTTTTCAGAAAGCATGCAATACCAGAATTCTTTCCCCTGGTTCCCAAGCCCAGGTAAGATTATGTGCAATGCCATAGG
Source organism: Panthera pardus (assembly GCF_024362965.1). NCBI lineage: Eukaryota > Metazoa > Chordata > Mammalia > Carnivora > Felidae > Panthera > Panthera pardus. The sequence goes on from NW_026526677.1 coordinate 44,105,349, forward strand.
CTACTTCTACTCCAAACAAAACTAAGTCCTTCTGTTCTTTCTCATGATTGAATGATTTTTACCAACACCTCTTATCTCTCTCTGAGTTCTCAGTCCTCTCCATCCTATAGCTACTTGTTTACATTATTCTTTCTGCCTCTAAGATTCTCAAGGTGGGAAGAAGCTCATGTAGACCAACCCACATGTGTGAATCTCCTCTGTAACACTCCAAATGGTCTTCTAGCTTATTTTTGAAATTTAGATATCACTATCTTCAGAGGTAGTTCATTCTATCTTTAGATCACTCTCTTAGAAAATTCCTCCAGAGAATTCACTTGCTCAGCTCTCCTGCTTCACTTGGTTCTCAAGAGATTCATCATTGGGCCAACTCTCCAGGAAGAATTTGCTATGACTGAGACCACATCTCTGAAGGAAGGAATGGTTAGTAATTGTGGGGATGTAAAGCAAATCATATTTTCTTTACTCTGAAGTTCCTAGGTTGACTTGACTTGACTTTCTAAGAGCCATCTCATTACCTGGATCCATCCTAGATGATTAACTATTCATTCTCAAGAATATCTCTGGGGTTGGGAGTAAGGCTCTTCAATTATTTGCCTCCTCAGAGATTTTTTTTAAGTTTATTTGTTTTGAGAGAGACAGCAAGAGAGAGGGAGAAAGAATCCCAAGCAGACTCTATACCACCAGCACTGAGGCTCACTCAGGGCTCAAACTCATGAACCGTGAGATCATGACCTGAGCTGGAATCAAGAGTCGGATGTTTAACCAACTGAGCCACCCAGGTGCCCCAGATCCTCAGATATTTGTTCTTGGTAAAACTTTTCTGGATATTCCTGTAGCAGCTGCTGCATGTGAGTGATGGATAGAGGTAACAAAGGTCCTGTGCTTATCTCTGGCAGGGCCTGGAGCCAAAAACTATAAATCTGGGTTTCATCTCTCCTACTCAGGCTTGCCAGGACAATAAGATTGTTTCCATAAAGAGGTACTTTTAGACTTCCTGGAGAGCTTGGCTGATCCGTAGATCTAGGAAGGTATAATTTTGTGCCTTCATAAAGATAGTTAACAAAACCCTTAATATAGTCTACCAAGTTACTATTGTTCCATTCTCATTTCTCACTATGCTCTCCCTCTCACTCTAAGTTCTAGTTACATTGGCATTCTTCTAATTTGTCAGAATGTGCACCTTCTTCCTACCACAGAGCTTTTCCACCTGCTGTTTCCATGTTCCAGAGTCCCCATATCTTCCCTCTTTTCAATTAACTCCAACTCTTCTCTCAGTTTGGCTAAGCATTGTTTCCTCAAGGAAGCTTTCACAGACGACCACCCCTTGAGTCTAGGTTATATTAATTCAAAGAGTACATACACCTTTCTCTCCGATCACTCTTTCAGTTGTAGTTTACACATTTATTAGCATAATTATTTTATTAATGTCTATACCCCCTTAGACTAAAAGTTCCATTCACACAGTAACTGCATCCATTTTGTTCTCCACTGTAACACTTAACATAGTGTCCAGTAGATTAAGTGTTTGTGGCATGTAGGAAAAAAGCAATTAGAACCCATTGTGACAAATGCTATCCTTACAGTAGGCACAGGAGGGCTATGGTCTAACCTAATCCAGATTTTAAAAAAACTTTCCTTATAATATATTATATCACATCTCTAAAAATAAACAAGACTCTGTGAGATGAACAAAGGAACTGGGGAAGTAAGAGGTAACATGAGCCTGAATGAGCTGATCACATTGGATCCAGGTCAAGTCAACCATTTCCATTCTGCAAATGAGACTATTGGTCTTCTATCCAGATATAGGAAGTTACTGAAAGACCCATTAATGTTGGCAGGAGATTTAAAACTGGAAGAAAAATGAGCTTATCAGGTGGCAGCTGGATGCCAAACAGATCCTGTCGAATAGCCAGATGCCATCTCAGAACCTCGCAAGTAAGACCAGCTCTGCTAGAGAGTTATGTCCCTGATCACTGATGACTGGATTTCTGGAGATGGTAGACTATATAGGGGCCAGAACTAAGGACTCAAAAAGAAGAACAGCTGATTCCAGATCAGGGAGCATCACCAAGACTATTCATCATTCAGTTTCTTGAAGATTGGGCTCAGGACGTGACTCAGGAATACAAAGGAAAACCCACACAACCCTAGGGAAACCAGAAATAGTGTCACATACACCAGACCTGGGAGCTGCCAAAGAATGCCAGGCCTGTCTACAGGGCATATGCAATCTAGGAGGTGGTGCTGAGCTCCCAAGAGTAATAAATAATTCAGCCTGCTGCAAATTCATCTGTTAAAGCCCTAATCCCAAGGTGATGGTATTTATGGATAAGGCCTTTGAGCAGTAATTAGATTTAGATAAGAATATGAAAGTAGGACCATCATAGTGCCATTATAAGAGTCACTACAGAGTTTGCTTCTTCTCTTTCTTTCTCTACCATGTGAGCACACAAGGACAAGGGATGGCCATCTGCAAGCCAGCATAAGAGACCTCAAAAACCTGGCCATGCTAGCGCCTTGAGCTCAGATTTCCAGCCTACAGAACGGTAAGAAAACAAACATCTATTATTTAAGCAACCCAGTCCATGTGTTGTGCCATGGCAGGCTCCAACTAATACAGCAATGATACAGAGATGAACAGGAAAGACATGGCCTCTGCACTCATTGGTGGATTAACAGGGAAGATTGATATCAACATTAACATAAAATATGATTATTAACAGTAAAATACAGTGCAGCATAGGTATATGTAGGGAAGATAAAGCTTAGCCAAGAACTATGGAAAGAGTTCCCTTATGAGAGAAATTTTAATTAGAGATCTGAAGATTGAAAGGTTGTAGTGGGAGGTGGGGAAATTAAGGGGTATTCAGACATAGAGACCAGGAGCACAAGCATAGTTATCAGTGACAAGATAGAGCCTGCTCATCTCAGCTCATGCAAGCCATTGTTAGCATCTCTTCCCAACAGTGATAGCTTATTGGCAGCTGGAAACCAGACATGTTGGGAGTATTTACAAAGTGTAAATTTTGCAAAATTTGCAAATTGGGATTCTTCTTCCTAGAGAGTTACCATTTGCAAAATATTTACCACACCCAGCTACAAAACATGTTCAAGAAATGGAGAGAATATTAAAGTTAGCGCACAGAGAGTAAAAGATAAAATGGAAAGATATGAGGCTAGAATTTGACTCTTAGAGATGGTGCCTGATCCTCAGTATGTATGTATACACACACACACACACACACACACACACACACACACACACACACATTTATTTGGTTCTTGCAATCAATAGTGAGAATTACTGGGTTAGGTTTAGAGGGCTTTGTAACCTGTGGTAAGAGGTTGGTATCTATATTAAGTCAAAGAAGAAGGGGATTATGGGAAGATGGCAGAGTAGGAACCACGTCCAGTAATAGGGAATTAGCTAAATAATTTATAATACATAAATAAAATTGAATATAATAATGACAATAATAAGGAAGATTTATACAGAAAATGACATGGAAAATATGCCAAAAGAATGTATAAGAAAGGAATTAAAAAAGATAAAAAGTTAATGATCTGATGAATTGATTTCATGGATTTCATAAATAAGAATCTGATGGCTCTTACTTATGATGACTTCTTCCATGTGTATTTTGTGATTTTTAAAATTTTTAGTTTGTGTTCAGTGGTAGTTAACCAACAGGGATTTTTATTGGCCTGGGTTTAAATCTCCAAGAGATAGTTTACATTTATTTCTATTTGATGTCTGGGACCATGACCAATTCATGGTAAGTTTAAACTGAATTTCCTATTTCATTGAGGGAAATTTTCTGTGTTTAGTCAGCCCGACCACTCTTTTTAAATTTGCTGAGCTCCCTCAAATACTGGATGATTTTGTTGTTGATACACATCTACTAAACAACAGTAACTAGTGTTGGAAAATAATGTGCTATCCCCCAGTAAATATATAAGTCATTATTTGATTTATTTGAATTGGGATGGCTTCTCTGAGTAAATAAAGGTAATTGTGTACCTCTACGTGTGAAGACTAGGCAGGCATAGACCTACTGGGAGATTTTCCAACAAGGTGCTCCAATTTGCCTCATAACATTAAAGTTTAAGTAAAACATTGTCCTTGAAATTTTGAAAGTCTGAAGTTTCAGATCATGTATCTTTCATCTTTTTCTTGGAAGCACAGAAATCTTCCTAGCCTAGGTCCTTTTCATGATTCATAAAGGGAAACAGCTTTCCAAGTGTAACCTCTGTATTTGATTTATTAAATATGGTATACAACCAAAGTCTCTCTACACTAAAGTTATTCAATTTACTCTAATGGCTCTTATATTAGAGTTATGTCTATTCATGCAGAAAACAGCTGTAAGTCATTAGCTTGAATTATAGTGCTTATTAGTTTTCCATCATTAAAGACTTAGACTTAGGAGGCCTCCAAATTTTGCAAATCTATCCTAAAATTGCTGTCTTTCATATTAGAAAACTATAAACGTAGAAAACTATAAGGATATATAAAATAAGAGAAAAAGGAGAGAAGTTAATTGATCATGAGTGATGACCCAAAATAGCTCCATACTGGCCAGCCTTCACCCCTGATCTCTTTTCCCTGTTACTATCACTATTTATTGGTCTCAAGGATAACTGCCTAAAAAAAAAAATTTGGTGTTGTTTAAACTCACTCATAAGTAATATGATACTGAGGGCTACCATACCCACTTTAGAATGCCAGATTAGGAGAAGGAAGGTTTGCCCAAAGGTTAGTCTTAGTACCTCTGCCCAAGAGCATTTCTGTTCCCCTAATCTGAAAAATAAATTTGCACTTGTCCTACAGTGCTGGTTTACAACCTTCTTCTGAAACTATGTTGACTCACAGGAGTTTGTGTCTCAGACTCACTGAACACCCCTAGTTGGGAGTTCACCCTAACAGACTGCAGGTTCTTCTTTATCCTATTTCCTGCCTCTCTCTTGATTCCTTTTGAACCCTCTCTGTAACATGAACATGGTATCCTGATCCTGCAAGAGAATATCAAATTGTTGTACCTTTATAAAGATGTCACATCTCTTTGCAATAACTTACAAACACAATGCAACTTCAACAGGGTTTTCTGTTGTATAATAAACAGAAGGGTTCTAAAGTTCATTTTGGAAATAAGTGGTTAAGAGACCTAAAAAGAACTCTGGGTTATAAATCAACTCGAACAGATATTTGAACATATTTTTTTTAAAAAGTAATTGTTAAAATACTGTTATTCTGATACAGACAGAAATGTAAATCTGAGGAACTGAATGCAAAGGCAAGAAGTAGACTCAATTATTTAGATAGATAGATAGATAGATAGATAGATAAAGTTAAATAATGCTAAAGGAAGAATTTGGGACAGGATTGATTCATCCATTAGACACAATAAGCCAGATTTGTGGCACATAAAAAATGTTTTAATTAAGGTATTCTAAAGAAAAAGGATCATGTAATAATGAATCCAGCCAAAATTATATTCACCCTTATAAAAAAAATAGATATAAAATACAATTTCTAATATTTTTATGAGGGAGAAGCCCAGGAATGCAAAAGTGCCTTGAGCCCAAAATAATCACAACTGCGTCCTGGTCTGGAAAGCATTAGCCTTTCTCTAGTCATAATCCCCATTATAATCACCCCCATCATAAAGCTACTAAACAAGGAGCACTGTCAAAAAGAACTGTGTGATTGAGGCAGAAATGCAGTTTCAAGATAAGCAGCCTGCCCTCCCTTTGAACAAGACTGTTCCCTAAGTCTCTCATATATAGACTCTAAACTTCCATGGGATTACAGTTTAGGAAAACATCAAATTATATCTAAAGTGTATACTTAAAATCACAAATTTATTAAATAACTTAATGATCATAAATTGCACATAATAGAATTGAGAGTTTTTATAGGCTTACTTAGATAATAGTTTCTGATTTTTGAAAGAATTCTGCAAGGAAAAGATCAATATATGACTTCAGTACAAGAACCAACTGATCATAGTGAAAAAGCAAACAGCAAGAAGTGTATCTTGCTCAAATGTTAGAGAAATGGATTATTAGTCACAATATATAAAAATTTTAATTCTAATATATGTAAATATCACAAATGCCCCTTGATGGTAAATAACATAAATAGTACAAGGTATACATAGTAAGCAAACACCGGAGAGGGTTCAGCCTGTAACCAAATTCAAATTAAACAACAAAGTATACTTTTATATCCTTAACTTGTCAAGAAAGATATAATAATAACACTAGCACCATTGTTTACAGTGAAATGGATGAGACTTTATGACTGTGGATAAAAAACAGGAACACAGTAGTAGGTACTGAAACCATAGAAGGTTCCTGCCCTTTGACCCAGTAATTTCACTCACTGTAATTTAGATGAGGAGCTAATTCAGGAGAAGGGCAATCCCTCTGTATGCTACTCCTCCCTGTAGCATTCTCTGTAATAGCAGAAATTGAAAACAACCTGAATGTCCAACAACAGGGACAGTGAAGACAGTGACGTAAATTGCAGTACATTAACTGGATAAAATATTGTGCAGTTCTCACAATAATTATGAAGAATATGAGCCAGTGTAAGGTGTTGTTCAAAATACTGTTTGGTAAAACTAAATGTCCAATTATGCAGATGTTTGATTATAGCTCTGTAAAATATGCTAGAATGTAGACAAGGACTATGAGAGAGCAGAGAAAAATAGTGTTTGCTCCTACTCCTTCCCTCCCCATCATGAAGCTCTCATGAAGTTCTTTCAGCATCGACACACTCCGTGTTCCCGCCTTGTTCCCTCTTTTCCATTGCTCCTTCTTCCATTCATTGAGTGGATTCCTGCTGCTCCAGGGCACCCATGTCACTTACCATTTTTTGTATTCAGCACTAGGATCCAATGAGGAAGACCTATCCCCCTCTGCTCACTGAGCTCACCGTTCACACACACATGCATAAGGAAGTATTTGTAATACAGTATAGAAATCCATAAAGTGATAGGAAAAAAAGGAAGCTAAGTGAGAACCAGATTCCTTAGGAATCAATCACATGTTTTATCTCTTCAAAGGGATTTTGCATGGAGAAAGTGCTGGGGGAATTTGATCCCTTGATTACCAGACTTTCCACACATGACAAGTTTCCCTCCTGCTGGCTCCTCCCTCTGAAGAAAAAATACTCAAGTCTCTCCTCCAACACAAAAATCAAGTTTTCACCTCCACATTCCCCACTCAACATCTTTTCTATAAACTCCTTCCTTTTCAGTCACAATCCATACTTCTAATTCCATACTGAGCAGTCACTGCCTACCCTGCTGCTAGTTGAGTGCATTGCGATAATAAAAACCCCAAGAAAAGATGAGGTTACACTGGAATATGTAGGGCTCTTGCAATCCAGGTGGAGGAGACAGAAATTGCAGAAAGAAGGAAGAACTCGGTATTCCAGAGCAGAGACAAGCCGGCGTGTCTAGAACATGTGAACACAGATGGGAATGGCAAGTGTTGAACCTGGAGGTGTAGGCAAGAGCCCCACCATGTGGGGTCTGTGGGTCTGAGTAGAGTTTGAAGTTCATTCTAAGCTCAATGGAAGCCATGGAGTGGAGACACAGCTCTGCTGTTTCTTCTCTCCCATCCTAGACTGTTTGCACAGCATCCTCATCAACCCTGATTTTTATGGCAATAATAGGAAATACGTAGATTAGGTGATGATACCCATCTTACAGGTGAGGAAAATAACACTTGACCAAGGCCACATGACTGGTAAGGGAAAGAAGAGTGGTAAATGGGACTATTAATTGTCCTGGGAACTCAAAAGATAAAATGTATGGCCCTTTCTTTGTCACTAGTCCATGTAGGTATCTTTCCCTCTTGGGCTCTGCTTCACCTGAGAAGCTGTGCTCTGTAGGGGTCCCTCCCGCTCTCCACTATGAAATGATAAAATCTCTCCATTCTCTTCAGCCTCCTCATCTGGAGCATCCTAACTCTGATGTCCAGGCCACAAGCTAGACCAATTTAATCAGAACCTGGGTAAAACCCAGGTTCCAACATTTTGTAGAATCCCAGGAGATTCCAATGGGCATTCAAGTTTGATGGCCTGGAGAGGCACGCATGAGGGCCATCCTGATCTACCTTGCCCTGCAATTCCCTCCTTATCTTCTATTAACTGTCCCCCATGTGCCTCCTCCCTGTCCTAGGGTTGCTGCTGAAGCTGCAGTCAGGCCACACCCCTTAAACACTTTCCACAATATTTACTGTCACCTGCCTCCCCCCACTTCCCCCTCCCCTCCCTGGCCCCAGTCCCCACATTGACAGGCTAATGGATTCTTCAGATTATATATTCCCAGTCATCTGGAGCTGTCCTGAGGTTAGCCTGCCAGACAATGGCAGAAGCGGCCCTTGGTCCTGGTTCTAATGAAATAATTCACTTAAATAGCCTCTGTTTCCTCCAGAGCCCAGGTCCTTTAGCCAAATGGAGGTGAGCAAGGGCTGTCTCCAATGGAATGCAGGAGCAGAAGTGAGCTGCTCATATGAAACAGTGGTTGCAGGAGCCACAGCATTAAGGAAGAGACATGTGAAGTTCATTTATTTATTTGGAGAGAGAGTGGGGGGCAGGGACAGGAGTAGAGAAGAAAATCCCAAACAGGCTCTAGACTGTCAGCGCACAGCCTGATGCAGGGCTCAGATCCACAAACCATGAGATCGTGACCCGAGCCAAAGTTGGAAGCTTAACCAGCTGAGCCACCTATGGAGCCCCTTCAAGTCCTCCTTGTAGACTAGCCACTCCTGGTCAGGGAGGCACAGCCAAGAACCCTGCAGAAAATGTTGCAGGCACCAGGGTGGGATTTTCAATTTGGAGAGGCCCAAGGGGAAGTAATGGAGGGCTTCCCTCTTCCCTGTTCACTTCCTCCATCCCCTCTCCCCGACCCCTCATCCCTCACTCTGTCCAAGTCTCCCAAAGGACTCCTCATAATCTTAATCCTACTCAGTTTAAGAGAGAAGTTCTCACTCTTTAAAACTCCTCTTCTGGGCTCAGGTATCTTCCTGCAGTGTAGGGGAGGAGGATACAAGTTTAAGGTACCTGCTACCAGCTCTCACTGGTGTCTTCCTGGGATCCAGGACTCTTGAGTGAAGAAAGCTTATTCACCAGGGAACATTATCCATGTCCCTAAACTTTTCCATCCTCAGGTATGCTGCACAGGGTTATCCTATTTATTTATACATTATTAATTCACTTATTCAATAGATATTTATTTTCACCATAAAAAGGTGAATCCCATGTTTCTTGGACAAATTGCATACAGCCCAGGGGTGGGGGGGGGGGGCAGAGATTTTCATGATAGCTGCAGCTCAGATACCACAGATACATTGTCCTTCCCTTTCAATATGTTCGTGTTTGTTTTCATTTAGTCATTAGAGATCGTATGTGTTCCAATATGCATGGAAGGGAATTCAGAAGGAAAGACAATTGAGTTGTGGCCGTTCCCCTGGTTGATGTATAAATATATTGGATGGAATAGGCTGTCCTGTTCCAGGCCAGAAAGCAAGAAAAAGCCATGACAATGAGAATACTGTGTGAGCACCCAGGGGTGGTCTGGGCCCCATGGATGAGGCCAATAGGAAGAAAAAATGCCTCTGGGCACAGTGTGCTGCTGGAAATTGGAAAATCACAAACTAGCAGCCTATGTGTACACGGGGGAAATGAAAGAGGGTGTGACTATATTTCAGAACTGTTACAGGGGCACTTTAAGGCTGAATCTCAGAACAGAAAATCTGCCCTGCAGATGGAATCAAGACATTAGTCGCTCCCCATTGCCTGGAACCGTGACTTACAACCACGGCAGGCCCACTGTCCAAGAGAAAGGACCATTAGCTGCCCTCCCGCCCCAGGAAAACATTACTCATGCTTAATCTTCAGGTTGAAACAATCATGATGACTCACTTCTAAATCATGTTTACTAATTGGAATGCATCAGAATCATTAATTATGTTGTCACAGAAAACATGGCAAAATGCACGAGCCAAAAGATAAACTCCACCTGTTAGAAGGTGGAGGAAGGACAGTATCCTACAAACTGAGAAGAAGGCACTTTGAAACTGAAAAATGACGCAAGCCACTCCATACCTTTTACACACATATTTATTCTAAATGTGTGACTGGACCCAGCCAACACCACATGGAAGATAGTGAGCCATCCCACCTCAGTCCTGCCCAAGTTCCTGGCCCACAGAATCACGAACGCATATGCTGTTCTGGTTTTGAGCCACTACATTTTGGGGTGCTCTGTTAGGTACCAAGGTTCATGGAAACAGTGGGCTAAGCCAATCAGGGCAAATCCTTCCCTCCCGGCACAGTTGGGCCAGAACACAGGCCTAAGTCATCAGTGCAGGCTCAAGGAATCAGTGAGAACCTCAAAACCATGCCCGGGACACCGGGGCAGAGCTGTTCTCCCTCCTCTGCCTACCGTGCTGTGGAGTAGAGCCAAACTATGGCACTGTTTTGCAACCTTAAAAGGAGGACCCAGCCCAAGGAGGAAACCCTTACGTGAAAACTTCACAGGACACTGCACAGAAGCAGAGTCGAGAGCCTTGATCAACCTCTCTGTCAAACTGCACCGAACCTCACACCCCCTCCAGACTTTTATAATCATACAGGTCCTAAATCCTCTCGGTTACTCAAGGCATGTGACTGAGGCTTTGGGGATTTGCAACGGAAAATGTCCAACTGACACACTCCCAAGCTGTAGAACTGTGGTTTTCGTGTCTACCCTATGAAAGAACCCCACTTCTCACACAGAACCCGGAGCAGAAGCATAAAACGAAAGCCAGTGTGTTTGAGACAGGGGTGGGCAGTCCAGAACCCTAACTGACAGCAACTTCTTAACTCCCTGTGTTAGTTTCCTAGGGCTGCCCTAAGGAAGTACCACAAACTGGGCATCTTAAAACAACAGCAGCTTGTCGTCTCCCAGTTCTGGGGACTAGACCCCAAAATCAGTGTGTCAGCAGTGCCATGCCCCCTCTGAAAGCCATAGGGGAACCCTCCCTTGCCTCTAACTTCTGGTTTGCTGGCTTCTTCGCTGTTCCTTCCTTGTGTTACAGATGCGTCACTCATCAATCCTCCTTGTTCCCATGGGTTCTCCCTGAGCCCCTTCCCACCGTCTTCCCTGAGCATGTCTGCCTGTGTCCAAATCCCCCTTTCTATAAGGACACCACACTAATGATTTCAGTTAAACCCGATTACTTCTGCTAAGACCGTATTTCCAAATACAGTCATTCTGAGGTGGTAGGGGTTAAAACTTCAACATACCTTTTGGGGAGAGACGTTTTAACTTGTAAACCTCATTATCCCAGGACAGTACCTGAGGCAGCTAAGCAGGGCATGGGGGCTCTGAGGGAGATGGTTTGTGTTTTTATTTCTCTGTGATATTTTAAATTCTGAAACTCGTCCCAAATTGTCCTTTTTACTGTTCTTAGTTTTCAAGGCTGAGATTGAATGGCACCTACTCTTTCTGCTCCTGCCTCTACAAGAATTAATTCCTCTCTCTTCCATGTTTTGTAAAATTTGTTCATAACTCAAATAAAGCACTGTCAACATCTCATTAAGGTTATATCTGTATATATGTGCTATTTCTACACTGGACTGTGTATAACCCTGACCCAAGGTTGTCACTTGCATTTAGCTTCTTGACTGGCTTATAGTAAATATTCAGCAAGAATTAAATGAAATAGAATTATGTGTCTTGACATTTATAATTGTTGGAGGGCAGTATTTGTTAAATAGGGAAAAAAAAGGTTTTATTCATTCCTTTAAAAGATACTTCCTTGGCAAAAGACTCAGTTTAGGGCTCTAAGTTTATGACATCAAAATGGTCTTAGGAATGTGCAAGAAGTGGAGGGAACTGAACATTGACTGGAAGTCACTCTTGTCCCAGTTTTCCCCCCATTCAACTTTTCCTTGTTGCTCGTAATCCTGTCATTAGAACACTTAGACATCAAATGTAGTATCTTACGATTTTTGTATATTACATACAGTCTTTTACAGGCTTAATTTTGTTCATTGGTGGTTCCTGAATATTCATGTAATAGTTTTATGAAAATGGTAGAATAGCAAAATCCAGTGTGGAAACATTCAGTGTGCTAAGCCTGTGTAGCTGCCATAGCGTTTGTGCCTGTGCTAGGGGGACAGGAAGGGACAAGGTTTAATACTGACATATAGGAAGTAATACTGAAAGGTGAGGCCCACAGTTGATGAGGTCAGGGAACTGGGAGAAGAAGAGGGAGCGTCCGTACTGGAAGTTCTCTTCTAACCTAAACCAAGGCTCTCCTGTTCACTGGCTGCTCTGGGATCAAATGTACATCTTGCTTACATGAGTTTAAGAAATAACTCCAGCTACCTCTTCATGCCTAACAGAGTCCTCCAGCTGCTTTGCCTGCTTTCCAGGTAACTAAATATCAGAACTCTTACAAAGTAACCACTGTGTTTAGCCCAACAGGCACACACTAGGGAAACACTCCTCCAAGAAGCAAATATTAACATGTGTCCCATGAAAGTGTTGTGAAGATTAATGATACAATGTATTTTAAGTGCCTGGTCACTCAGTGTCCAATGCATGGTGGATTTTAGGTTGGATTATTGTAACCAAATCTTCATTTCTACCCTATAATGGATTTATATAATTAAGTCCTTCACTATGTGATTTTTCAGTGTCTCCTTCTTGGAGTAAAGTGTATGGCCTTGCTCCAGTATTACTGAGCTTGGTCAGCAATACGACTCACTATAGCCAAAAGAATGTGAGTAACAGATGTCAGACCTAAGGTTTTAAAGACCTAAGGTTTTAAATGTTCTTGGTTTATCCTAGCATCTTGGAACGTCCATCCTGTACGGTTAAAAGAGCATGTGCCAAGTGTTCATTGCTCTTCCTGCTTGTGTACAAGAATGCACACAGATGGAGCATTCTGAGCCCAAGGCAAAGTCTGCAGTTCAGCCTGGCTAAGCAAGCACAGCTGAGATCAACCAGACCTGCAGAGTCATCAGCAAGAACGATAAATGTTAATGTAAACCACTGAGATTTTTGTGGCTGTTAGATATGCAGCATTTCTGCATCAATAGCTAAGTAATACTGGCTACTATTATTGTTGTTAGTATTACTATCTCTGCCCTAAGGAACATTCCATCCTTGAGAATCCCACTCCAGCACTCAGCTCAGAATATTACAGACTAGAGACAAACCACGTATGCTCATGGAATGTCGCATTTCATTTCACATATTGAAAAACTGGTACCCAGAGATATAGAATCAACTGCAAAAAGTCTCACGGCTTTTTCCTGGACAGAACTGCAAGCAGCATATACCTCAGGGGTAGAGGGACCACACATCTCAGTTTGTCCACGATGGTCCCAGTTCACACCTGTTGCACCTCTATAATAATTAATAGCTCATAGTCTCTGAAAAAAGTTACGGTTTTACAGGAAATTATATGGTTACCCTACTTACTGGCTAACGAACATAAAATTTAATTTGGAAATTGTCAGTGAAGATGATTTCGGTTGTAAATAAGATTTAAAAATGAGGGAAAAAAATAACACAAACTGGATTAAGTCATAAAAGAGATTGATTAGCTCATTAGGAATGTGGGAACAACAATGTTTGGTTTATTCCAACTTGTCTGATCCACACACAACTTTCCCCAAGGGCTGACTCCCCTTCACTATGGCAAAGTGATCTGCTGCGATGCTTCCACATCCATACCCTGTGCTACAAGTTTCTTCTTTCCTGTCACAGAAGAAAGGAAAGAATTTCTCTAAAATCCTCTCAGAAGAGCTAAGAGGCCTATTTCCCAGAGGCTCCCAGCAAATGAATCCTCATGCTCTTTGGCCCAATTTTGCCAGCATGCCCATCCCTCCACCAAACTCTGGGGCCAGACAGCAGGGTCACATTAATTTGAATCACATGTCCTGCCTTCAAGGCCAGGGGTGGGGTCAGCTTTAGCCAAGAGGGCTTGGGCTGGGTAGGGTTGGCATTAATGTCGAATGTCAGGGGAATTAACAAGAGACGGGGAAATGGATATTGGGGAGGCCACTCAACAGAGCTTGTCCATTCAATACACAGCTTGTTGTCTTCAAAAAGTAAATGGGGTTTCTGCCTTTAAACAATGAGTGCTCCATAATGCAATCCCAGAGCGGTCATCCAGTTTTTGCCAGGAGTTCCCAACATCCTACCATCAGGTTGGATGGTTAAAGAGCACAGTGGGGCTGAGAGGCATCTCCCTGTGTATTTACCAAGTGGGGCTGGAATGAAATGGGCCAGAGCATGAGACACACCTGGATTTGAATCCCAGTTCTATTTACTGTGTATCCTGTTTTTTTGCTTAATCTCTATACAAGTCTCTGGTTCCCCCATGCAACCTGGGGGCAATAATGCCTACTTCATAATGTTTTGAGAGAATTAAAAAACATAAAGCTTTAAAAATTTCTAGCACAATGCTAAAATACAAGGGTAATCAGTGTCCTTATTTTGAGCTTTAATTACTTGTTTAGACAGAACAGAATGAGAAGAAAGAACTACAACAGCCTAAGGCATTGATCTTTGCCAAGTAGAAGATTCCATTATCTGAGTTTATCAGACACAGTTTAGGCCTACATCCCCTGGTCACTCCTGCAAACATTGCTGACAAATTCTTATTTTGATAGCCATTTTCTGGACTTGGTTGCCAGATTCTTTTCTTGGTGTGTATTTATTAATGATATCACAGGATGCCTGGGTGGCTCAGTCAGTTGAATGTCTGATTCTTGATTTTGGCTCTGCTCATGATCTCATGTTTTGGTCATGATCTCCGTTTTGGGCTTCATGAGATCAAGCACCTGAGATTGAGTTGGGTGTGGAGGCTGCTTGGGATTCTTTCTTTCTCTCTTTGTCCCCATCCCCCACAAGTGTGTGCACCCATGCACTTGTGCTCAAGTGCTCTCTCTCAAAATAAATTAAAAAAATAAACTTAAAGATGTTACGGTCTTCTTCCAGATCAGTTTCTTTCAGAGTCCACATCTTGGTCTCTACAGATGCCGAATCCCAAGCACTAAATGTGAGATTACTAATTTTAACATAAGGTACTTACGAGAAGCTCACTTTAGTCCTCTGTGAACTTAAGCATCTTCCTGGACTATCCTTCCTCTTCATGCAGAGGGTCAAGTGAGTCTAAAGGTGTGAAATCCTTCCATAAAATTCAAACACTATGCAGATAAGGGTAGCATTATATAGGCACTGCTGGAAGGGCAAGATTTTGTGGACTCCAAATCAGACCAGCTTCCTTTCTCCCCTCCTGGTCTCCCCCACTAAATGGACACTGCAGCCAAGCTTTATGTGGAATCTTTTTTTTTTTTTTTTAATAAATTTAGATTTTCAGATGAGGTGTAAAGATAGTACAGACTTCCCATATACCGTTCACCAGCTTCTCATGGTGTTACCATCTGACATAAACATGGTCCACTTGTCAAATTAAACAATTAACATTGGTACAGTAATAATAACTAAAGTATAGATTTTATTTAGACTTCACCAGCCTTTCCGGTAGTGTCTTTTATGTTCCAGGACACCACACTGCATTTCCTTATCATGTCTCCTTAGTCTTCTCTGATTCTTTAACAACTTCCCAGTATTTCCTTGTTTTCATGACCTTGATACTTTTGAATACACTGGTCAGGCATTTCTTACACTCCCCGCCCCCCGCCCCAAATTTAAGTTACCTGATTTTCTGTGTGTGTGATTTGACAAGAGGTTAGGAATCGTGGGGGAAGAATATCCCAGAAGAGAGGTGTCTTTCTCTTTTATTTTATCAGAGTGTCCATGATGTCAATATGTATTCCTAGTAATATTAACCTTGATCTCTTGGTTCAACTAATGTCAGTTTTGCTGGTTAGTAAATTCACTTAAGTCCTCTCTGTCTGTTAGAGGAGACTCCTTGAGTTCTGCCCACACTTATGGCCATATGAGTACTTCCTTACTTTCTGGCACTATATGATGCTAGAGACTCATCTGTACTTTCCCTGCCCCAGTCCTAGAATCAGCCATTTCTCCAAGGATTCCTCCTTCATTTTAGTGAAGAATGGTATTTAGAAATCAGTTTCTGAGTTCTAGGTGTGCTGCCTCTTTTGATCAGCTTAAATGTCAAAGAACACAAGTATTATCATAGGTAATTGATTCTCTCATCTCTTTACTCTTGATCTTCCCACTGAATAACATCCATATTGAATCTCAACATGCTTTTATTTATTTATTCACTCATTCATTCAATATTGAGATCCTACTATGTGTCAAGTACTCTTGTACTTGATATTCCTAATGCTGTCCTCTAGATAATTCATGTGCAGTGTCTGAAGTGATAGCCCTGATGAGATAGAAAGATAGGAATTAGTCAGGCAAAGGGAAAGGGGTGGAGGATGAGTTAAAAGAATGGAAAATAGGGGCACCTGGGTGGCATAGTCGGTTAAGCATCCGACTTTGGCTCAGGTCATGATCTCACAGTCTGTGAGTTGGAGCCCCACATTGTGAGTTGGAGTCTGTGAGTAGGCCTGGAGCCTACTTCGGATTCTGTCTCCCTCCCTCTCTGCCCCTCCCCGGCTAACACTCTGTTTGTCTCTCTCTCTCAAAAATAAACAAACATTAAAAAAATTATTTAAAAAAAGAATGGAAAATAAACACATGTGCACTCTAACCATGTGCCTACAAGGAAACTTAGAGAGTCAGGATGATTGTTTTTAATTCTATTATTTAATAGGATAATATTTATTATTTGAGAATAGCCTCGCTATCCCCCAGTTATACTCACTCTGGAGGAACAGATAGGGAATTTATAAAATCTCTATCCAATAATGCTAAATGAAAGAAACTAATGGCCAAAAAACCAAAACACCAAAACCAACAAAAGCACAAACCAACAAACCAGAGCATTAGCCTGAATTCAGGTCAATGAATATCTAGAGAGCAACCACTGTGTGCTGGTTACAATGCTATGTGCTGGTGATGGAGAAGCAACCAAGAAAGGGATGGGGCTTTGCTATCAATGTGCTTCAGTCAGGTGTGACTGAGCATTATAGAAGGGAAGTCCATGGAGCTATAGAGCAGATAACAAGAGAATTTAATCACCTCTGGGGTTAAAAAGCTTCCTAGAGAAAGTGGCACTAATGTTGAGACTTCACCACTCCTAATCTTTTCCCTGAACAGGATCCTACACTGACTCTAATATCCCTTCATTCATTCATCCATTCAACATTTTTTGAGAGTAGAAGAAGAAAAACATTCTAGGTGGAGAAAACAGCCTGTGGGAAGCCCAGGATATGAAAAAGAGCATGATGTGTGTTCAAGGAACTGAAGGAAATGCATTATTACAAAAATGAGAGAAAGCAAGAGAAAGAGTGACAAAAAATGAGACTGGAGGTCCTGTAAGTCCTTAAAGTCAGTTGAGGGTTTTGGACATTATCCCAAGGGCAACAGAGAGCAATGGAAGGCTGTTGAGCTAATAAGTGACCAGATTGGTCACTTAGCTAAAGTGGGGAGGATGGTTTGGAAGGGAAAAGGGATTAATCTCCATAAGGCTTAGTAAGGTTAGATTCCTTCCAGCCTTAGGGTGCCTGGTGGCTCAGTTGGTTAAGCATCTGACTCTTGATCTTGGCTCAAGTCAGGATCTCACAGTTCATGAGATCGAGCCCTGAGTCAGGCTCTGCACTGACAGCATAGAGCCTGTTTGGGATTCTCTCTACCCCTGCTTGCACTCTCTCTCCCTAAATAAATAAACTTAAGGGAAAAAAAAAAAAAAAAAGATTTCTTCCTGCATCACAGGATTGGGGTTAGGGTTAAATATGTGAACACAGGGGCACCTGGGTGCCTTAGTAGGTTGAACATCCCACTCTTGATTTCAGCTCAGGTCACAGATCATGAGATTGAGTCTTTACTCCTGACTACATTTTGGTTAAAAATTTTCCTTTTAAATGTTTTATTACAATTAAAACTGAATATTGTGCTAGACACAGTGAACAAATGTGAATAAGGCCTGGGTCCTTAATACATATTTACAATGAGCCATAACATGATGTAGCATAAACCACAATAGTGACATGAGCCAATGTGACACTTAAGCACGGACTTCTTAACTAAACAATGCATGCTCTAGAAACTCAGAAAATGGAGCTGGAGGACTGAATGCACTGCATGTTTAATCTCTCCAGATTTCATACAGGCTCATCAAGGACTAGGACTGCTTTCTGTATATTTTGTTGATTATTATTTGGGATTATTATTAGTATGCTTTGTTTTATTTTTTATTTTTCATGAATTTCTTGTGAGTGATCAACCACATTCTCAAATAAAAATTTTCCAATCATGGGGCACCTGTGTGGATCAGTCAATTGTCTGACTCTTGATTTCAGCTCAGGTCATGATCTCAGGGTCTGTGAGCTCCAGCCCCACATCGGGCTCTGCACTCATGTTCTCTCCTTGCTCTCTCTCAAAAATTAATAAATAAATAAATAATTTTTGAAAAGCCTGTAGCTTGCTTCAGATTCTGTCTCCCTGTCTCTCTGCCCCTCCCCCACTCATTCTCTCTCTCTCTCTCTCTCTCTGTCTCAAAAATAAATAAATGTTAAAAAAATTTTAAAAATTAAGAAAACTTGAAAAGTAATTCTGATACTCTATAGCAAAACTGTACTATTTTTATGCATTTGAAAGTATTTTTATTCTAAAACCCAAACTCAAGGTAAGAATTTAAAAGTACAAAGAATGGTGGGGTGTCTGGGTGGCTCAGTCGGTTAAGCATCCGACTTTAGATCAGGTCATGATCTCACGGTTCATGAGTTCGAGCCCTGTGTCGGGCTCTGTGCTGACAGCTCAGAGCCTGCAGCCTGCTTCGGATTTCTGTGTCTCTCTTTCTCTCTCTGCCCCTCCCCCACTCTCTCTCTCTCCTTCAAAAGTAAATAAACATTAAAAAAATAAATAAAAACAAATAAATAAAAGTACAGAGAATGTAGAAAAGGAAATAGAAGTTCTTATTTCCCAATTCAATTCCACAGTCCCATACCTCAGAGGTATCTTTGGTCTCCTCTCAGAAATGTTTCTCTTTGGGGCACCTGGGTGGCTTAGTGGGTTGAGCGTCCGACTTCACCTCAGGTCATGATTTCGCGGTTTGTGAGTCTGAGCCCCGCATCAGGCTCACTGCTGTCAGTGTGGAGCCCACTTCGGATCCTCTGTCCCCCCCTCTCTCTCTGCCCCTTCCCCACTTGTGCTGCTCTCTCTCAAAAATAAATAACCATTTTTTTTCAAGAAGAGATGTTTCTCTTTGAACAACTAGATAAATGAAATATTTGTTACACATTTTAACACAAATATGATTACTTCTGTATGCAGTTTTGTATTTTTCATTTTTCACTTGTAATTTAGATCTTTATCTTGTTTTTAGTTCCTGTATAGCATTACATGTGTTGATGTATCATATTTTACCTATTAACAATTATTTACATTTTCCTTTTTTCTTGCTATTAGAAATAGCTTGGTAATGTACATCTTCCAACAGACCTTCTTTTTAAACTTAAGCAAATATACTTAGTATATAAATTCCAAGTGAAAACCCCACATTTCTTCAGCTGAATTAAATGCTCAAATACTCCATCCTAACACCCCATAGGGTAATTTAAGAAATGATGACACATGGTATTCATATAACATGTTCCATAGAATCGGGTATTGTTCTAGTAATCTTTTGCTACAGAACAAAATACTCCCAAACTTACATAGTTTAAAACAAAAACTGTCATTAGTTTAGCTCAGAAATCTGAAACTAGTTCAGGGTTGGGCAGAGAAAGCTTGTGTCTGATCCACACAGCATCATAAGGGCATGGCTTGACTGAGGGCTATAGAGGACCCACTTCCAAGATGGATCACTCAACTGGTTGGAGTTGGCTTTCAGTTCGGAAGCTCAGCTTGGCCTGATAGTTGGGAATCCTTGATTTTGCCTGCATGGATCACTCTTTGTGGCCTGGGCTTCCCTGCATTACAATATTGCATTCGAAGGGCAAGGATCCTGAGGGAAGCTGCTCTGCTTATTATGACCTAATCTCAGAAGTCTCATCGTGTGCTATCTGCTATAGTGTATTCATTGAGCTAGTCACAAAGGTCCTTCCAGATTTAAAAGGAGGGGACATAAACCCATCTAAAAAAAAAAAAAAAAAAAAAGCAGATGGGATAGGAAATATAATTGCAGCCACTGCTGGAAAATATAATCTGCCACAGTTAAAATATACCTTCTATGACTCTAAACAGATAAATAGTTCAAAATATTATGGTATGTTGATTTTTGAATCAGGACATCAAAGTTGTATCATATTTCCTTGATCTGATTCTGAAAAAAATATTTTATTAGAACCACCAGTTTGTTTTCTTTCTGGAGATGTAATACTCATGCTCATACTCAGCTATGACTAAAAGCTGTGGTAGTTGCATGATCACCAATTTTTCTTTAATTGGTGAGAAGTAATAAAACACTTAAAAAATAAAAATAAAAAATTTAGGGGTGACTGGGTGACTCAGTCCGTTGAGCATCGGACTTCAGCTCAGGTCATGATCTTGTGGTTTGTGGGTTTGGGCCCTACATCGGGCTCCGTGCTGACAGCTCCTGACAGCTCAGAGCCTGGAGCCTGCTTCAGATTCTGTGTCTCTCTATGCCCCTCCCCCACTCACACTCTGTCTCTCTCTTTCTCTCAAAAATAAACATTAAAAAAATTATTTTGTTTTTCCATTCACTGCCATTTAGCATAACACCTAATGATCATAGTAATAACAACTATAATAATTACAATTATTATTATTCCATACAAGATATTATATCTTCACTTACTGATGATAAAATCTAGTTATGGAAAGGTAAAGCAACTTTTCTAAAATCAACTTAAGTGTTGTAGCTGGGATTAGAACCTAGGTCTTTGTTCTAAGCCTAAATTCTTACCATTAATTCAACTCTCTAAAGCTTTGGGTCAAGAATTTTGTTACGTAAAGCTGATCAGTAAGAAAATCTTTGGTTATGGTTCATTCCAGTTTGAACTGTGATACCCTCCCAGTAACTGTATCCCAGTATCTTTCTTGCCAGGTATATAGGTTACATACAGATTTGCATTAGAATATTACTATGTCTGTTGTTCTGTGAGAGAATACTTGAACTAAGATAACAAAGCAGGAGCTAAAGATCCAATGTGGAGAGAACTAAAACATTGTACTGCTTCTTCTCCATTCTTCTACCAATTCAATTTCATGGTTGTATAAAATAACACATTCTGATTGATATCATGTTAGATAAAGAGTCAGCAGATAAAAGGACACACAGAAATTTTGTTTATAGGTAAAAGAACTCACAGACAGCTTCCAGAAGGAAGCTGACCTTGACCAGTGAGATGAAGGAAAACAAAGATAAGTTGTGAAGACTTTGACAGATAGTTACTTCCCCAAACTGGCTGTGCATCAGGATCAAACAAGGAGCATACTAACTATTCAATGCTCAGACCTGATGCCTGGAGATTCAGATGCAATTGGGATAGGGTGGGGCCTGGGATTATGTGTTTTTATCAATACCCAATTGATTCTGATGTAATAAGACTTCAAAATTTTGGAGAAAAAGCATAGGTTTAGGATACAGTCAAGAGGTTTTGTTTGTTTCTAATTTCAATCTTCAGCACTTTTTTAAAGTAATTGAGAGGCTAAGAGAAAAATTACCAGGTGTACTCACAACTGCAAAGAAAAGATCTTTCCCCTCCCCCGCCGTTCCCGAAACCAGCCAGGGCGCCCCGGTGGTAGTCTGACAAAAAGGCGGGAACCAATCAAGTTCTTCTGAATGGTTTGAAATAAAGGCGGGAACCAATCAAGTTCTGCTGAGCGTTCAACTTTAAATGTCAATCTATAACAGCTCTGTAACCTCAAAAAAATCCCTAACTTGTTTGTGCCTGTCTATAAAAGAAGCTGTAAGATCCTTGCTCGGGGCCTCTTAGCGTCACCGGCAACGAGTGCGCGGAGGACCGGGTTTCGAACCTGCAATAAACGACCCTTGCTGCTTGGCTTTGACTCTGGACTCTGGTGGTTTGTTTTCAGGGGGGTCTCTCGAATCAGGGCATATCATAATGATGCTTTTGTCATGATATTTTCCTGCCTTCTTTTCTTTATTTTGAAATGCTTAGAAGGTAAATGTCTGTTCTGCATTAGAAGCCAAGATTCTTGTTCATTCTTATGTAACTATCGTACTAGGTTATTGAAATATCTTTTGTGCTGAATCAGATGAAGCTCTATTTTCACTGGAATGAAAATGGGTAAGATTCCTAGAGTATGTTATTGTGGGCTACTTGATATATTGACATTTACATTTTTAAAAAATCAAAGTTTTTCCACTGAACTAGATCAGTAGTATTTGGTTAAATCTTCCCTTTTAGTACAGAAATGACTGCCTCCTAGATCAACTTTCTTTCATTAAGTGTTTGCTAACAACTCTGAAAACTGGATATGAGTCCATAGCATTTTCCAAACATTACTGTGATGGTCAGTGTTATGTATCACCTAGGCTAGGCTTTAGTACTGAGTTGCTAAGTCAAACACTAATACAGGTATTAGGAGGTATCTTGTAGATGTGATCAACATCTCCAATCTAAGCCAATTCCTTGTAATAAATTTTATATATATATATGTGTGTATACAGGTAAACATGTATATCCTACTGGTTTTGTTTCTCTGGTGAAATTCTGCCTAATAAAATCACTATGCCAAGTTGTATAATTATCTATATTCTTTTATATTGAAGCAGGAATGGTGTGTGTCTTTTGTTCATCTTTGTATTTTCTAGTGCCTGTAATATAGTATATGCTGAAAAGGCTGTTGAAGAAACTAATGAATTTCTTATCAAGATTGAAGAGTATAAGAGACCCAATCTTCAGTACAGCTGCAGGGAACCCAGGTTAGTGTACTATAGGGTTGGGGAAGGACGGGGCTAAAAGCCTTGTAGATGCTTATAAGAAGTTCTGATAAATATCAAATAGTAACCTTTCACTCCTTGAAGAATTGTCCTTTTGGTAAGTCACTGGAGTATCCCTCCAGTTTTCAAAGTTGTTAGCCAACACTGAAAGCAAGCAAGCTGTGGAAATAGTGGGTCAGCAAAGACCAGAGAGACAGAGCACTAGGATCTCCTATCAGATTTTTTTCTGCCCTCTCTCCCTGCCCCAGAATACCTATGAGGTGATGGTTGTTCTTTGATTCCTTTTTTTTTTTTCTTGGTAATCATTATAGTAGCTCATTGTAGGGGCACCTGGGTGGCTCAGTCAGTTAAGCAACCGATTCTTGAGATTCTTGATCTCGGTTCAGGTCATGATCCCGTGGTTTGTGAGTTTGGGCCCTGCATCAGGCTCTGTGCTGACAGCCTGGAGGCTGCTTAGGATTCTGTCTCTCCCTCTCTCTCTGCCCCTCTCTTGCTCATGATCACTCTTTCTCTCTCTCAAAAATAAAGAAATGAATTTAAAAAAAATAGTAGCTTATTGTAATGTCCTTAGTACTGGCTCAGATCAAACTCTATTTTCATGTTTTAGTTAGCATTTCCAGTTACTGGTGAGATGAAAGCACCTTTTCATATGTTTAGGGGACATTCAGGTTTCCTCTTCTACAGACTACTATTTGTAATCCTTGCACATTATTCTTTTGGGTTATATCTTATATCTTGATTGTGATGGTGGTTATATTTGTCAAAACTTGTCAAACTATAAAATGAGTATATTTAATTTTATATGAATTGTATATCAATAAAGCTGATTTTTTTAGAGAAAGGTAATAGAATAACTAAATAGAATAAACAAAGGGAAGGGAAAGGATGAGAAAGAAGGAAGGCAGGTAGGAAGGAAGGGAGAAAGAAAGGAGGAAACAAGAAAGAAGGAAACTTAGTTCATAAAAAACAAAATAAGAAAAAAGAATGACTGAACAAAGGCCAGATGGGACAATGAAAAACAACTTTTATATCAGAAATTGTATTAAATGTAAATTGACTAAACATTCTCATTAAAGACAAAGATTGTCAGACTGTCTAAAAAAACACAAGACCTACCTATACACTTTAAATATGTGGAAAGAAAAGAATGGGAAAAGATATGCCGTGAAAACACTAATCATAACGCATCCATAGTGGTTATATTAATAAACATTAAGCAGACTTGAAGATAAGTACTACTAGTGATAAAAAAGGACATTTCAAGATCTTAAAATAAGTCAATTCAACAGTAAGAAAAAAATACTAAATTTTAAATAGTATAACTTCAAAATACATACAGGAAAATTTAATTGAATTCAGGAGGAATAGACAAATGCACAACTATAAATGAAGAATTTAACACATTTAGCTCGGTAGCTGACAGAAA
Organism: Panthera pardus; assembly: GCF_024362965.1. Classification (NCBI taxonomy): domain Eukaryota; kingdom Metazoa; phylum Chordata; class Mammalia; order Carnivora; family Felidae; genus Panthera; species Panthera pardus. The sequence continues at coordinate 44,129,764 of NW_026526677.1, forward strand.
AAGCAATAAAAAAATGCAGCATACTTGAGATTTAAACATCACAACTAAGCAAGTTGATCTAACTGACTTATAGACAATGCTATATTCAACAACTGCAGAAAACACAATCTTTTCAAATACATATGCAACATTCACCAAAACAGAACATATGCTAAACAGAAAACAATTCTCAACAAATTTCAAAGAATTGGAATCACAGAGTATTTCTGTAACCACTGTGAAAATAAATTAAAAATCAATAACTGAAATATGATTTTAAAATACCCAAAAATATTTGGAGATTAAGCAATGTACTTCTAAATAACCCATGTATAAAAAAGAAATCATAGTAAAATGAAAAATATTTTAAAGTGATAATGAAGATATGGAATAGAAAAATTTGTGTGCTACAGCTAAAAATTATGATACAAATGTATGTCTCTAGGGACACCTGGGTGGCTCAGCTGGTTAAGCATCCAACTCTTGATTTTGG